>NC_077228.1:231868593-233107711 GCF_027887165.1 Monodelphis domestica
ATCTATGAAACATAGATCATAGTACCTTCCTAATGGGGGTTTTTGTGAGGATCAAATGAGAATATACATGTAAAATTCTTTCTTTTTCTTTTTTTTAAACCCTTATCTTAGAATCAATACTGTATATTGGTTCCAAGGCAGAAGAGTGGTAAGGGCTAGACAATGGGGGTTAAGTGACTTGCCCAGGGTAACTTGGAATCTAGGACCTCTCCATCTCTAGGGTTGGCTCTCTAACCCCTGACCTACCTAGCTGACCCTACATGAAAAGTTCTTTACAAAACTTGAAGTACAATATAAATGGTAACAATAGTTGTTATCATTATTGTCTTTTTTTTCTGTCCTCCCTTTTTTCTGTGTTCAGAATAACATTCTGTTATTTAAAACAGAGAAAGGAAGACAGAAAGAGAAAGAAAGAGGAGAGAGGGAGGAAGAAAGGAAGGAAAGAAGGAAAAAAGAAAGGAAGGAAAGAAAGAAGGAAGGAAAAGAAAGGAAGGAAAGAAAGGGAAGGAAGGAACGAAGGAAGGGAGGAATAAAGAAAATAAAATTTTGTTTCATCTTGTATCTATCTTTCCCTTTCACATTCCTTTTATCTTTCTGATTCTCAGTAAAACCTCATTTCTGCTGGAGAGCCATACCTCTTGATGTTCCTTCCAAGACTAGCTACTTACTCTAAGACTGGCTTCTTCCCTCATGCCCTCTGACACTCTGGGTCAGAATTGGGCATGTTTGGTGCTTCCCATTGTTTCCTTCTGCCTCTATTCAATAATTCAATTCAATAAACATTTACTGAGTACCTACTGTGTACTGTGCTAAAAACTGGGTATACAAATAATAATAATAAGAAAATCCCTGCCTTCAAGGTGCTTACAGTTTTAATCCGAGGAAGCCAACTCATTAAAGGAAGCTGAAAAGGGGAGAGGATACTCTATCACCCAGCAAGGACTTCACTGCTTTTAAACTTCACTCCAACCAGTCCAGGTCCTGGTTGCTATCATCACAAGGACCTCCAGGTCACTGACCCTCTCTCTCAAAAATTCAGAACAATCTTGTGTCTTCTCTACCTCTACCCTCCAAATATCCTGACCTCCTAGTTAAATTGAGTTGCTTAAATAGCAACTCAACTCCCATGGCTTCTGTCTTTTAAGCTCACACAGTCGTGATTGCCCCTTGTCCTTATCTCCTGCCCTCTCCTCCCTTCACCCTTATTTGTGCAATCACCCCAGTCTGGAATAGACTCCCCCATCTAGCTATCTATAGTGGAGGTTTCTAATCGATTCTGTGTCACCTGTCCCTTTGATAGGATGTTTGGTGAAGCTTCTAAGGTCTCCTCAGAATAATGTTTTCAAACACATAAAATAAAATAAAATAAAATACATAGGATTAAAAAGGAAAACCAAAGGTTAGTGAAAATCATGATGAAATTGCCACCCACCCAGCCAGTTCACAAACCATCTATTTGTGGGCCTCCAATAAGATGCACTGGCCCACAGAAGTCTGTTCCTTCCTTTAAAGTCAGGCTTAGGAACAACCTCTTCTTTGAATTCTTCCCTAATCTCTTGATCTCAAGTTATCTGTCTTTCCCTGCATCTCTTAAAGGGTTCCGTTTAGCCTTCTCCTTTACTTATCACATTTTAATTTGTGCTATAGTTACCTGTTTACCAGGCTTACTAGGCTGTAGATTCTAAGGAGGAAGGATTGTATGTCTGCCTAGCACATTGCTCCTACAAAAGGTTACCTTGACCCACCACACCTGGAATGTACATCCTCATCATCTATGCCAAAATTTCAGAACCTTTCTCTTCCTTCAAAGATCAAGCTCAGGTGCCTCCTCTTCCCTGAAGTTTTCCTTGATCTCAAATTCCCCTAGACTAGAGTGCTTTATTGGGGTCCCTTCTTGGACCCCATCACTCAATATTTTGCAATCTATTTGGCTATGTTCCTATCTCTCCTTGGATGCCTTGGAATGTAAACTCTTTGAGGGCAAAGGCCATGTCAGGTTCTATATTGGCACTCCTGGTACCTAGCATATTATTAGGAGTGCATATCATTTTAAAAATATATTTGTTGAATGCATGCATAAGGAATAAATGCTTAACAAGTATCCATTGAACTGAATGGAATTCTGGAAACTAGTTCTTTGTGTCCTTCTGCGAGTCCTACATATTTATATAAACTCAATAATCTTGACCTCGGCACACTCTTTTCCCTCTTCTTGAACCCCCGAGCTTAGGAGTTTTCCTGCATTTTTCCCTACCCTTTTCACGTTGGAGAGTAGCTTTCAGGTGGGACAGAACATCCTGTCCCCACTTCTGGGCTGGGCATGGGGGAGCTGCCTCACTCTCATTATACCACTGCCCACCAGGAGGCTGTGGTCTGAGGAAAGAGCCTGGAAGAGGAGGAGGAGATTTACCTTGTCGGATGGAAACGTAGCGCCCATTGGAGCCCATAAACACCACTTGGGGGTGACTCTCCTCCAGGTCAAAGAGTTCATCCTTGCTTGGCTTGGAGCTGCGCCCCGCCTTGAGGGTCCCAGTGGGCCCCATGGGGGCCAGGTACCTGCCATCACAATCCTTGAACGCCAGCTTGCCAGCTTTGAATTCCAGGGTATAGCGAGCCTGGGGCTCCGGCTCCCACACCAGTTTCCCATCATTGCGCAGATAGCGACTGTCACAGGTCTTCAGACAGTATTGCTTGTTCAAGAAGATAAGAGTAATGAGGGCATCCACGCCCCAGGGAATGTTGCTGTCAGTTGCAATCTCATCCTCCTGTGGGCACAAGTGGGCATAGCGCCTGCGGCTGATGCTCAGTAGATTGGCCTGGGGATGGATGGCAAGGTGGACCGTCCAGAGCTCGGCAGGGGTGATGGTTGTTGAGAAGCAGGAGAGCTGGTCCTCGCAGCCTCCAAAAAATCTCCTGTAGGGTTCTGACTGCAAGGCCCAGCGCCCATCCGAGTGGGTAACGATCAGAAAACGGGCATCCCGGCCAGGCTTCTTCGCTTCACAGGACACCTTCCCGTCCTGGTCGGCTTCTAGGTAGCGTCCAAGGTGGCTTTTGAAGAAGACGGCCGAGCTGCTGCCTTCATCCTGCTCCAGGACCCAGATTTGCTTCCTCTTGAGGCTGGAGGCCGAGGCGTTCACCTTGAAGCCAAAGCTTTCCGCCGTCAGATAGCGGTCTTCTTCATTGATCAAGCCAAATTGTATTTTCAGCACCTGGTGGATCCCATTGGTTGGCATCTTTGGGGCCCCCAGGGGACCCCTTGTGACGATGGCTTATCCTGGCCCACCCGGTGTGGGTACCCGCGTTGCTCACTTTTCTCCAGACTCTCCTCTCCTCCAGCAAGAGCCGCTTAGCTAACTGGAGCTAAGAATCCCCGCCGGCACAGGTCAGGGGCCACCTGCCCTGGGCACCAATTCTTTAGCTATCTCGGGGATCCCCTCATTGAACCCCATGGGGTAGGGGTCCCGGGGGCCAATTGCTCTTCCACTGACTGAGGCACCACCAGGTCACTTCTTACATGACCAGCTGCGCAGGGGAGAGAGAAGCGATGAGGTGGATCAGACGGTGTGCACGCTTAGGAGCTACGCCTGGTTTAATTAGCCACAGCTAGGATTACAGAGCTCTCCCAGATCTCAATGAGGCCAGAGCCATCAGTAACCGAGAGTCAGCCCCGTGCAGGAAGGGGGGCTCAGGGCTGACAGTGGCCCTCTTCTTTGTCCCCCCCACCCCACTGAAGAGTCCTCAGCCTGCAGCGCCTCTGCCTGTTCTCCCTACTTCCCCAGCCCCTTGGTCCCTTGCCCTTCCCTCAATCTGTCCCGGGGGCCTCTTTCCCTGGATTTGTGCTCCCCCAGCCTTACAGCCTGGCTCCCCTTGGAGGCTCGGCAAAAGCTTCTGGTGGAAAACTTACAGTGTAACCAGATCGCTGCCCATGCCTCCCTCAGCTAGCCTTCCAGATCTGTTCCCTTTCATGTCGGGATAAAATTACTTGCTTCTCTGATTCCTGCTGCTGCCAGGGATGGGTCATCTCACCCCACCTGGCCTGTTGGGCCCATAAGCTCCTTATCAATTAGTCCAACTTGTTATTGGTTTAGACGTCTGTGCTTCCTCCTGTCCCCTGCCCTCTCCATCTGTCCATCTGGGCTTCCTCCCAGCCCGGCTCCAGCTCAGGGGATCAGGGAAGGGCAATCCACTGGTGCCCTGGTCTCCTCACATAGCCATTTTGGCCGAGCAAGAAATGCTCTAACTGTCCTGTCTGACCTGAGCCTTCTTCAGCTTCCCAAAGGCAGACCCTGCTTTGTCCAGAAGGGGGAAAAGGCTTGGGGCCAGGTGGCAGGGGTCTAGACGGAGGCTAAATACGCCTTGGGCTTGCCCCCGACCCCGAGATCAGTCCCCAGATCTGGGATCTTGGAAAGAGGAAGCCACGTCAAAGGACAAATGAGGGAAGATGCTGGGTTGTTCTTTGAGGTTGGTCAATCAACCCTTAACGCTAAGGAAACACTTAGCCGCCCCCAGAATGGTCCAATAACACGGCTTGTCTCCCTCCATCTGTCCCAATTGTTCAGACCCGAGGAGTCACGGAATCATTGCTTCTCGAAGACTCAAGAGGCCAGAGCCGTCCCGAAGGCCAGCCGCCTGGCCCCAGTTTGAATCCCTTCTGGAGCCTTCAGGCAAATGATCTTTTCATCTTCTGCTTGGACACCTCCAGTGCCCTTGATCTAGCGGGGAGATAACAGGAGCCGAGGTTTGTGGGATATAGTAGCAGAGGTTTGTGAGTGGTTCCAAAAGGCTCTTAATTATGGGGAGGGAGGAAATCTTAGACATTACCTAGGCATGTAGACCTAGGGCTAAACCTTTAAGGCAACCTAGCCCACCCCCCTCATCGGACAGTTGAGAAAGCTGTTCAGTTAAGGAATGTATCCAAGGTACATAAGTAGATGTTAGAGGCAGGATTCGAATCTACCACTTTGGATTCCAGGGTCAACGAGCTTTTCCTGAACTATGTTTTCCCCCTCCATGAATCCTTCTCAGCAGTGCCAAGGTGCTAGAGGAAAGAGAGTTGACCTTGAAACCAGGAGAGCTCTAGGTTTGAATGCAAGCTCTAACTCTGGCCATGAGTGACCCTGGCTGCGTCACTTAATCCCTCAGTTTCCTCACCTGTAAAATGAAGATAATCATACTTCTAACCACCTAACTCACTGACTTAGCACAGTGCCTGGCACAAGGTAAACACTTAATAAGTGTTTGTTGATTGATCGTTAATTGGAGCTGCCTCAATGATGACATTGCATGTGGACAATCTGCTGGATACCAAAGGAAGGGCATCAGAGACCTGGTCCTGATTTCTAGGGGTCACGTATCTTTAAGGGGGAAAAGGTAACTTAATTTTTTTAAATTTAATAACAAACTTCCAAGTAAGTTTTCCAAAGTTATATGATCTAAATTGTCTCCCTCCTTTCTTCCCTCCCCCACGTATTAAATAACATTTTTAAAAACCCTTACCTTTTGTCTCAGCATCCATCCTAAGTATCCTATCTAAGACAGAAGAGCAGTAAGGGCTGGGCAATGGGTGTCAAGTGACTTGCTCAGGGTCACTCAGCTAGGAAGTCTCCTGAAGGCAGATCTGAGCCCAGGTTCTGCCTGTCCTAGGCTTGGTCCTCTATCCACCGAACTACCTGGCTGCCCTTGGTAGATAACTTTGAGCTTAGACATCTTCAGGGTCTTGCCCTGGGCAACTGAGGAAAGTAAGGTCTTCTCCCTAGCCCAGCCTTCCCTTTCCTCCCCAGCTTCAGAGTCTCCTCCCGTGTTTCTCTTTGCACCTGCAAGTCTCCCTGGGCTGATGCTTGACAAGCATGGCCCCCCATATTGCAGTAGGTTTTCCTGTGCCAGTATCTCCCTCTGGAGTCTCAGAGGCCATCCCCGTGCCCCTCTTCATCCTCCCACCCGCTCCGCACCCCCCACCCCAGCCCTGGCAGTCTTCTGCACCTGCCCTCAGGGCCCAGAGCCAAAAGAGAAATGGGATCTCCTCATCCTGGGAGGCAACCAACCAAGGTGTCCTCTTCCCCAGTTTGGTGTTTTGACCCGAATGTCTCCCTGGGGACTCGGGAGGGGACCAAGGGGGGAGGAGAAAAGGCAGGGGGCACTTCCTGGCATCTGAGGGGAGGTAAGGCCAAATTCTGGGCCGGGAGCCTCTGTGCAAGTATGCGTGGTCCTGGCTTTCTTGGCTGCGTTTTCACACTCTTCTACAGCCCAGGACGGGTAAGGAGCTTATCTCTAGGATCTACTACTTACTACTTGTCAGCTCCAGCAACCAATCAATCAACGAGGCATTATTATTATTTTAACATCTTTGCTTCAGGGGCAGCGGGGTGGCTCAGTGGATTGAGAGCAGGTCCTAGAGACGAGAGGTCCTGGGTTCAGATGCTTCCTGGCTGTGGGAGCCCAGGCAAGTCATTTAACCCTCATTGCCTAGCCCCCACCACTCTTCCACCTTGGGAGAAATATTTGCAAGTATGGGTTCCAAGGCAGAAGAGCGGTAGGGGCTAGGCAATGTGGGTTAAATGACTTGCCCAGGGTCACAGAGCTGGGAAGTGTCTGAGGCCATATTTGAATCCAGGCCTGCCCATCTCCGAGCTTGGCTCTCTATCCACTGAGCCACCAGCTGCCTGTCCACAAGTAATTCTTAAGCACCTACTCCACACTCTGTATGGATAGCTGGGTGGCGCAGTGAATTAGAGCACTAGACCTGAAGACAGGAAGATCTGAGTTCAAATCTATTCTCAGACACATACTGGCTGTGTGACCCTTGGCAAGTCACTTATCCCCTATTTGCCTCAGTTCCTCATCTATAAAATGGGGACACATTGGAGAAGGAAATGGCAAACAACTCTAGTATTTTTGCCCAGACAAAAGTCCACCTGGAAGGTCACGCAGAGTTAGACACGACTGAATAACAACAGCTGCAGCACGCTAGTCACCAGGCGGTTACTAACCATTTCGAAGCTTCACTTTCTTCCTCTCTGTAAAATGACAGGCTTGGTCTAGACGCCCCTCAAGGTTCCTTCCAGCTCTAAATGCGTGATCCTCTGGCCCTCTGGGAGCTTGGTGGGCCTTGGGACGATGCAGGTGAGGTCTGAGGGCAGAGAGCGCGTCTCCAGACCCGCGGACATGGGCAGCAGGTGGGTCGGTGTGCCAGGGATGGGACCAATACCCTGGTGCCCGTGGAGGTCTAGAAGGGAGAAAAGAGTAGAAGGGACTGGCTGAGCCGGAGCCCACAAGGGCAGGATTTTTGCCCTACGTGAACTTTTTCTCTTCTCCAACACTAAATTCAGTACTCTACAACTAGTAGGTGCTTAATAAATGTTTACTAAATGGACGAATGAACGTGTGAGTGATGGATATTCAAGGAATCTCGACTAGAAACAACCTAGTTATATGGTTGACGTGGGCTAAGGGGCTCTGTGTGGGGGCGGAGAATCAAATCACACGGACACTGCAGAGATGAAAGGTTTGTGTAGAGGACCTGAGCTAGGAAGATACAAAGAGAGAGAACTGGGTGGGAACGGCCTCGCCTGTGTGGTCCCTTAGGAAGCCACACCTGTGCCCCCCCCCCCCTCATCTCACAAGAGAGGAGGCCACTTGTGGCCGCCACCATCCCGGGAAGAGATGCTCATCATTCTGGCTGATTAGTGGAATGTCCTCATTAACATAGGCATCAGCTACTGGCAGCCCACGAATGGGCATCAGATGCCTCCCTGAAGCAGGGGTGGTTGTTGAGGGTCTAATTGGACCAGAAGCAGCTTTGGGGCAACGGTGAGAACAGTGTGGCCAAGACTCTTTCCTTGGGACCGCTGGGCCTGTTTATACACTTTCCAAGGATGTGGAGAAGTCAGGGGTGGGTTGAGATAAAAAAGGGTCTGCACCATTCAGGATCAACGGTACCCCCTGAGCCCCTTTTGGCATGAATCCGTTGCATTTTTCTGATCCCCAAAAGGGATGGTGCCCCCTTTCAGAAGAAGGGATTGTCCAAAGGCCTTAGGGAGACAGATTGTATATTTGCACGTATTCATAAAGGCAGCAAGTGGTAGTTGTCTGGGCCCCTGGAAATTGTGTTCGACACCTTGGTGTGCTGAGGATATCCTTGGCCTTCTCTGAGCACAGCAGAGAAGAGTAATGGCAGAAACATCAGATCCCGGGTTTGAATTCTGCCCTCTGCCCCACTGCAGGCATATCCTTGGGCATCTCGTAGCCTCACTTTCCTCATCTGTAAAAGCAGAGGGTTAGACTAGATCATTCAATTCAATAAACCTTTATTAAGGGTTCAGTGCAGGGATAGAAAGCTTGGGGGGGGGGGGAAGAAACAGCCTTGTCCCTTGGGGCGCCGAGGTTTATGGGTGCAGGAGGAGAGGGGTGCAAAGACATTCACTGAACTATCATGCAAGGCAGGAAGTGAAGAAAGAGCAAGGAAGAACTTTGGGGACTCTTGAAGAAGCCCTGAACTGCTTGGGAAATCAGGGGAGGCCTTAGAACGATCCTGAATGCAAAAACAAGGAGGGACCTACCTTTCAGGCTTGGGAGTCTCACCCCTGGGAGAACACAAGAGCATGTGAGTTCTCTGCTCTCCCTGCCCTTTCCGTGCTTTCAGTTCTCCCTAGACAGAAAGACAGACATTGATGGATAGACAAAGGCATCTGAGTCTCTTCTTCTAAAACAAACATGTAATATTAATACTATTAGCTAGGGGGGCTCAGTGGATTGAAAGCCAGGCCTGGAGACAGGAGATCCAATTTGACCTCAGACATTTCCTAGCTGTGTGACCCTGGGCAAGTCATCTAACCCCAGTTGCCTAGCTTTTGTTGCTCTTCTGCCTTGGGACAGATACTTATTATTGATTCTAAGACAGAAGGTGAAAGTTTTTTTTTTAAATACTAAAAGCCAGCATTTATATAGCACTTTAAGATTTGCAAAATGCTTTACAACTAGCTCATTTCCTTACAACAGCCCTGAGGGGGTAGGTGCTATTATTATCTCCTTTTTCTCATTGAGAATCTGAGGCAGAAAGCAGCTAAGTGACTCATCCAGGGTCACACAGCTAGTGAGTGTCTGGGGGAGGGGGGGAGTATTTAAATTCAGGTTTTCCTGACTTCAGACACACTACCCTATCCACTTGATCCTCTTTCATTTTTGAAGATGACCAATGATATCCCCAGGTGATGCTTTGACTCCAGAGTGAATTGGACTTAAATGAAGCAGAGTGGCACAAGATGGTCGACCTCCCTCTGCCTAGATGGTTTTCCTAGGGGCATAACCACTGGACATACTACAGCTTCTTGGGGCCACAGGTGAGAGTTGTGTGAAAGGTAGGCACCAAAGGGGGATGAGCAGCCCTAAAAAACAAAGCCTCACACCAGAGGTGCTGGTCCTCCCTGAACACCCGATACTCTAGATGGGAAGGGTGGATTTTTCCTAGGCCTGAGGTCCTTCTCTTCTCAGCTGCTCCCCAAATACTCTTCCTGCTTGTGAATTTCCCTGGTGGATGTTAGAGAAGGGGAGAGAAAGACGGGGCCAGGCATGGGGTTCTCCCCATTCTCATGGAGAATACCTGTTCCCCACTGGTCGCGCTAGGAATGGGGATACGAATCATTATTTTAGAAACAGAGATTTTAAATGTCTTCTTCACCTTTTGTGGAGTAATAGAGTCCTTTTTAACAGTCTCTGAACTCCTTTGTGGAAGAATGGTTTAATGACATAAAATAAAATATATAGGATTCTAAAAGAAACCAATACTATTGAAATAAAGGGGACAGCTGGGTGGTTCAGTAGATAGAGTGTTAGGCATGGGGTAGGGAGGACCTGGGTTCAGATGTGGCCTCAGACACTTCCACATTGTATGACTCTGGGCAAGTCACTTACCCTCCTTTGCTTAGCCCTTGTCCTATTGTTTTAGAATTGATACTAGGACAGAAAGTAAGGGATCAAGAATGAAAGGGATCATTTTTTTCCCCATCCAAATTCACAGACCCTCTGAAATCTATCCAAAAGTTAAAGACGCCTAATTGGGCTTAATGTCTTCATCCAAAATCTGGCCCACAGTTGCCTAGGCAGTAAGGGACACAGTCAGGGTTCAAATTCAAGTCTTTTATCTATTGAACCTACCTCAGCAGCCAACCCAACCAAAGCCCAGGTCCCTAGGTTTGCTAGGTCTCGACATACTCCTCTCTTCCCTTTGAGAAGAAATTCAAAATGGCATTTGGCAGAGTGAGTCCCAAACCAAGGGGAGGAAGGGAAAACTGCTTCCTAAGGGTGAGCTGAGTAGGTTTCCCCCCAAAGTTACACAACAGCTGGCTTGGGCTCTGATACCACGGCAACATACCGAGCCCAGGCCCAGTGCCCAGGCAAGACTGCTACGGGTGGCATGAGCTGGCAAAGGTTTGACAGCTCCTGTGAGCTGGCCTGACTGGGGTCCAGACAAATTCCTGAAGGCTGAAAGGGGCCCAGAAGTTTGAGAAATCTCTGGAAATCCTCCAGGGGCTCTCTGGGTCATAATAAACCATTTTGTCAGAGCCACCTGTAAGCAGGTGAGGTCTTTAGGCTCAGAGCCAGCCCTAAATATTCCCAAGTCTGCCCAGCACTACTGTGCCTGAATTTAACACCCAGGATTGAGTTTAACACCCAGGAGAGTCCTAGCTAGCCTCCGGTAAACAGGGCTTTGTCCTGAGGCACTAAGGTTTGGGCATACTTCCTCCCAAGGAGGGGCTCTTCTGCTACCTTCATCTCTCATCCTCCCCTTGAATTCCTTCCTGGTCCTGGGTAGCACAACCAGCTGCTGGCAACCACCCCCAGCATCCTATTGCTTAAGTCCTCAGCTATCCCCTTTGTCCTGTGCATTAGCAAGACCCTCTGCACCAGGGCTGGAACTTGCTTTTTACCCACATATATGACATATAAACAGAAAAGCACTTGATTATTTGAGGAGAAGGAGGGAAGAGAATATTTCTAACTAAGGAGACCAGGATTAAGGGATTGGCCTCTTCCATCACCTGATTTTGCCCTCTGGGACCACACTCCCACAACAATGATAATAAATTTATTTATTTTTTAAACTCTTATCTTCTGTTTAGAATCAATACCAAGTTAAGTATTGGTTCTAAGGCAGGAAAGCTATAAGGGCTAGGCAATGGGGGTTAATTGGCTTGCCCAGGGTCACTCAGTTCAGAAAGTGTCTGAGGTTAAATTTGAACCCAGGACCTCTCATCTCTATTTATTGAGCCACTTAGCTGCCCCAATAATAGTAAATTTACCACATTTAGAAATCCTCCTAGCTCTAGGAATAACTACAGGCTCTTAGCCCACAGCCAGTATCTTCCAGTAGCCATTGGGAGCTTCAGTGTGTGCATGTTGGAGACTCTCTCTGCTGCCTTTAGTCCTTGCCCTCCCTTTCTTTCCTCAGGATCCAGAGTGGAGAGGGAGAAGGAAGAAGAGGAGGAAGAGAAAGGAAGAAGAGAAAGGAGGAAGAGGAAGAAGAGAAAAAAAGAAGAAGCAAAAGGTGGGAGAGAGGAGGAAGAGGAGAAAAAGGAAGGATGAAGAATAGAAAAAGGAGGAAGAGGAAGAAGAGAAAAAAGAAGAGGAAGGAGGAAGAAGAAGAGAAAGGAAAAATAGGAACAAGAAAAGAAAAAGGAAGAAGAGAAAGAATATTTATGGGTGTGTGATTTGGAGTTCAGGCCTTAAAAAATCAATCTATAGCAAAAATGAATAATATGGAAATAGGTATCAAGTGACAACATTTGTACAATCCAGTAGAATTACTTGTCCGCTTTGGGAGGGGGGAGGGAAAAGGGAAGGGAAAGAAAACAAATCATGTAAAAATGGAAAAATATTTTAAAATAAAGTGAAAAAATTTGTTAAAAAGGAAGAGAAAGGAGGAAGATGAAGAGAAAGGAGGAGGAAGAAGAGAAAAAGGAAGAAAGAGAGGAAGAGGAAGAAGAGAGAAAGGAAGAGAAGAAAAAGGAGGAGGAAGAAGAGGTGGGAGGAAAAGGAAGAAGAGAAAAAAGGAGGAGGAGGAAGAGGAAGGGTAGAAGAGGAAGAAGAGGAAGGAGGAATAAGGTAGAGGAGAAATAGGAGGAGGAGTAGGAAGAGGAGTTCATTTGGTCCACCTTTCAGGGAACTAGCCAGAGGCCCTGATTTCTTTCTTTCTAGCCCAGGCCCTGCTACCTCGTTCCCCCCAGGGTCCTGGTCAGGTTTCCCCAGGCTCAGGCTGCTCTCATTGTTCCTGAAAATAGGCCCAGGGGATTGGTTGGCTAATGATTTTTTCATGGCCGAGCTCTCTCTTTCCCCTGTGGTTCCGCTTACACCGGGCTCTGCCAGGACTTGTCTTCCTCGGCGGCTCTGGGTTGGTTTACTCGAGTCCTGTGCTGGCGGTTTAGGGTGACACTCGCGCTGGGCACACGCACTGTCACCGAGCCAGCGCTGGAATGCAGAGGCTGTTTGGAGGATGAAAGAGAGGCCGTTGCTATGGGAACGCGGCTCCCCGAGAGAGCGGCTAACTAAAATTGGGCTGCTACTCTATGTTTCCATGAGCATGGTCCCACGCTGAAGCACCCACGCACAAGCAGCTGGGCTGTGCAGAGCAGAAATGGGCCCAGGATCTCAGCCTTGAGCCTTGCCAAGCCCCAGGTTTGGTTCTGCTTCTTTTGTTATAGGACCCCAAGGACCCTCCGTTTCCCTTTCTGTAAAATAGGGATCATTTGTAATATCCACTCACAGGCTTATTGTGGGAATCAGATGAGCTAACACATGTAACAGGCTATTAAGCAGTTTGATAGAGTGGATAAAGCCCCAACCTTGGAGTTGGCTGGGTTCAAATCCCATCTCTGACATTTACTGACATTTGCAACTGGGTAAACATCTTCTTGTATCTTTTTTTTTTTTAACTTACCTTCTGTCTTGCTATCAGTTCTAAGATGAGCAGCAAGGGTGAGACAATTGGGGTTAAGTGACTTGCCCAGGGTCACACTGCTAGTAAGTATCTGAAACTCCAGGCCTGGTACTCTATCCACTGTTCTACTTAGCTGCCCCCTCTTTGTGTCTTAAAGACTATGATGGCAGCTGGCTGACTCAGTGGATAGAGAACCAGGCCTGAAGACAGGAGGTCCTAGGTTTAAATTTGGCCTCAGACACTTCCTAGGAGCGTGACCCTGGGGCAAGTCACTTAACTCCCACTGCCTGTCCCTTACCACTCTTCTGCCTTGGCACCAATACATAGTATTGATTCTAAGGCATAAGGAAAGGGTTAAAAAAAAAAAGACTCTCTAGCCTGGCCTAAAGATAGGAGGTCCTGGGTTCAAATTTTGCCTCAGATACTTCCTAGCTGTGTGACCCTGGGCAAGTCATTTGACCCCCATTGCCTAGCCCTTACCACTCTTCTGCCTTGGAACCAATACATAGTATTGATTCCAAGACAGAAGGTGAGTGTTTAAAAAAAAAAAGACTCTTTAGTACTATTAAATCATAAATGGGTCATGATCAGCACTGGCAATGAACTTCCTGCCTGAGATGTTTGTTCCCCTTAATTCCAAAGTGACTCATCATCCTTTGAATATTTTTCTGTTCTCTACAGGTAGAGGTAGAACTAAGGCTAGGGACGGGACCTGGGTACACTGAAGGAAATTCCTGCTGCAAACACAGACCTGCCTCTCAAGACTCTCAGAGAGGCATCTAGAGCACAGAAAAATTAAATGACTTTTCTAGGGTCACACAATCACTTAGGGGTTGGGGGTACTCCTTGAACTCAGATCTTTCTGGCTTTGAGGTTTGCCTCTATTCAAGCTGCCATATATAACAGCTGATATTTATGTACTGCTTTAAGATTTTATTTTTATATATATTTAAAATTATTTTCTATTTATCTTTAATTTATTAACATTTTATATTTAAAGCTTTCATTACCACCCCAAAACACACACCCCCAGAGACATGCTGGACACATTATATACATGTACACAGATATAGGGTGTAAGGGGTATTCAGGGAGGACTCCGACCTCTGGTATGAGGGCTTGCCACCTTTCACAACTCTGACCTGTGGCTCCAAGACGCTGTAGCATACACAGTAGCCACATTACAGTAAAACCACCTACAGAGGGGACTGACCAGGTCAAGGGTAACTGACAGGCCTGAACCCTATTGGTCACTTAGGAAGATGTCTACCCTAATCAGGTGAAGACGTCCTTTGGTAGAATGGATGGATGATAACACTTTGCGCCAAGGCCATCCACTGCACCCTACGCCATTCATTACCAGTCATCCTGACTCTCCCCACTCCCTTCACCATATTGCACTTTTTTTTAACCCTTATCTTTCATCTTAGAAACAATACTGAATCTTGGTTCCAAGGTTAAAGAGCAGTAAGGGCTAGACCATGGGGGTTGAGTGATTTGCTCAGTCACACAGCTTTGGAAATGTCTGAGGCTGGATTTGAACCTAGGATCCCCCATTTCTAGGCCTGACTATCCACTGAGTCATTCAGCTGCTTTAACAGTCTCAAAATTCTGTGACCAATTTTTAGTCAAGTTGCTTCCATTTTAAAATGGCTGATTTTAAAAACTGATCATTTAAAACTGCCAAGAAACAAATGATCCACAAAAGAATTTCCTCCTGCGTCCATGACTCTTGATCTGCCACTGGACTTTGATGACTCCGGACAAGAGAGTGAGGTTGACGACTTTGTACAACTCTGCCTCCCTTTATAAAAGTCTGTAAGAGCTTGAAAACAAAGGACGAAAAACAACACGCCTGTATCTGCCTCATATTCTCTATGTGTGTACATCACTCCCTGTGTCAGCAACTAGCAGCTCTGACCCTCGTGCCCCGTGTGAACCCAAGCAGGGGACTTAGCCTCACAGAGGGAAAGAGGAGGATTCCGTGGTTCTGTGAGTCTAAACTCACAATCAGAAAACTGATGTGGAAATTTGCTATTTAAAAAAGTGAAATATCTAATCTTCGGTTTGAGGTGTGCAACTGGAGCTCACATACCTTATTCTGGAACTCATCTGCATGGAATGATAACCAAACCCATGCGAGCCATGGAGGTCCCTGAGAATGAAGAGAAGAGAGAGGACAAGGGGCATTTGGGTATACTGAAAATTAGGGGTTGTGAGATGGATTTCCCAAGGGAGGTAGGAGGGCAACTAAGAGAGGAAGGTGTCCTGAGAGCCCAGAGAAGAGGAAGAATCCAGGAGGTTAATGATGTTAAATTCAGCAGAAATATTGAGAATGGGGAGGATTGAGAAAAGGCCATCAGAGTGGGTTATTAAGAGCTTATTGGTAACTTTGGAGAAGGCAGTTAAAATTGAGTGGTAGGCTGAGAAATAAGTGAGAAGAGGAGAAGCAGAGGCAATAAATATAGACAGCTGTTTTAGATATGTGGCTTAAAAGGGGAAGAGAGATACAGGAAGCTTTAGGGGACGTTAAGGTCTTACCAAGGATAATTTGGTAGCAGAGCGTTTGGCCTAGAGTCAGAAGACTCATCTTCCTGAGTTCAGATCTGACCCCAGACACTGACTGACTCCTGACAAGTCACTTAAGCCTGTTTGCCTCTGTTTCTTCAACTATAAAATGGGGACCATAAAACCTACCTCATAGGATTATTGGAAGAATCAAATGAGATCATATTTGCAATGATTTAGCATAGGGCCAGGCACATAGTAGCCTCTTAATTTAAAAAATAACCTTACTTTTTGTTTTAGAATCAATACCAAGTATTGGTACCAAGGCAGAAGAGTAGTAAGGGCTAGGCAAATGGGATTGAGTGAGTTGTCCAGGGTCTCACAACTAGGAAGTATCTGAGGCCAGATTTGAACCAAGGACCACTTGTCTCCAGGCCTGGCTCTCAATTCCCATCCTTCATTTTTGAAGAGGACTATCATGGGGTGATGTCTTAACTTATGCATATATTGGACATGGCCTCTTTTTCTATTTTCCCTGAAGAAGTTTATAAACTCCTCAGAGGAATGATACACCTAGAGAAGGATAACAAACAAAAACACAAAACGTGATTTACACCGGTGGGTGTTTGAGACTGTATATGATACTGGAATTCAAAGGAGAAAAAATCTTTCCAAGGCTGACTTGGTTAAGATTTGCTTGATGTTCAAAGTCACAGGAGAAGCCCATCTTTATGCACTAAGTCCTTCCTTCCTCCTTACAAACATGCCCAGAATTTCCACTTTAAAAAATAGCAGCCTTTACCTCTCAAGCTATCCTCATATATCTCTGCTTCCATTTATAACCAAAATCCCAGAAAAAGCTGTCCATACCCACCGATTTAACTCTCGTCTCACTTATTTCTCAGTCGTCTGGCTTCCAGTTTGTGGTAGAATTTGCCCTTGTTTTGTGTGGGTAGAGAGAGGTATGGGGGCTATTGGAAGAGGCCAGGCTGCCATGTCCATAGACTTGATGGAATGAACATCCCCTGCAGTTGCAGGTGGAATCTCTTCTCCATCCTTTCCCTTTAACCCTTGGTCTTTCTTTTTTCCCCTTCTTCTGTGGTACAGCCTGGGATGGTCCTTGAAGGGGACACAGTCCATTTGGTTTCCTTTGCTGCTGGAAGTATAAGAGACTCAGCCTGGGGGAGGGGGGGAGGAAATGAGGCAAAGATTATTCCCGAGTTTGTTTCACCTGCGGGGAATGATTTCTGACCTAATGACTGTGGAAATGAAAGGTTATAGTGTTTTATATACTTTTTTAAAAGAAACAAAACAAAAAAACCCTTACCCTATATCTTAGTATTAATTCCAAGACAGAAGAGCAGCTAGGTAATTGGGGTTAAACATTTCACAGCTAGGAAGTGTGTGAGGCTAAATTTGAACCCAGGTCCTCCAGACTCCAGGCATCATGCTCCATCCACTGGGATACCTAGCTGCCCCCATTTTATATACTTTTAAACTAAACCCAGGATTCTTTTAATTTCTTGTGATAAGTAAAATTATTTTTATTTCACTTTATGGGCTATGACTATTATTTGAACCCTTAATCCCAACTTGCGGACCTGGCCTGGCCCCAAATATTTGGCATGGCTACTGGGGAAAGAAGGAACCCATGAATGAAGAGCTCGTTAGATAAAGGATTTTGGTTTCCAGTGATAAAAATGTTGTTGAGATATATGGGGAGCACTTTTTTTTTTAAACCCTTACCTTCCATCTTGGAAACAATACTGTGTATTGGCTCCAAGGCAGAAGAGCAGCAAGGGCTAGGCAATGGGGGTCAAGTGACTTGCCCAGGGTCACACAGCTGGGAAGTGTCTGAGGCCAGATTTGAACCTAGGACCTCCCCTCTCTAGGCCTGACTCTCAATCCACTGAGCTACCCAGCTGCCCCCATCGGGAGCACTTTCATTGGAACAAGAAGAAAGTTCCCATTCACCCTATGGGGTTGGCATAATAGATATTGAGGAACCTAGTGGAGATGATAAAAATATTCTCTAGCTCTTATTGGCATCTTTGGAAAAGCTGTATTGCCAAAGCAAGGAGAGGAAAGATAAATTGCCCCTGTATCTATTGGAGGCAGAGGTGAATGAGCTTTTGATTTTTAAATACCATGCCTTTGAAGGCAAAAGAAAGATTAATGAACATAGTAATTAGCCAAGGGAAAAAATAGCAATGCAATGGAAATGGGGACCAGTAGGACAAGGGGGAGCTTTGATCTCTGACCTAGAGGTTGCTCTGAAGAGTGTATTCAACTCAGCTAAGATTAGAGCTGTAAGAGAGAAAAATGGGAGAAGGGGTGATCAGGAGTGAAAACTGGAACAGGTGGTAAGGGAGCCTCAGGCTTATCCTATTACTGGCCCTTCTAAATACTACTTCCCAAGGAGTGAATTCCTCTATGGGGGAATTAGAGGGTGTATGGAAGAGGGGTTTTTCAGCCCCAAGTTACTTGGGAGTTTACAGAAGAAATGTAAACAGCAAGGCAATGAATTATTAAAACAATAGATAATGAGCCTGTACTCTGGGGGGGGAAATTCAGAGTATTTGTTAGTTGTAGAATGCTGTCACGGTAAGAAGTACATCCTTATATATTGGCTCCTTCCCTGATTACAGAGTTTACAGATGACTTGCTCTTACAAAGTCAGTCGAATTATTTGGAAGTATCAGACAGAGATTTTCTTTGGTTGCCTTTTTTTTGGAGAATAAAATGGGGAATTCTGAATATTTGCTTCCATAAAGATGAATTCCCTCTATAGCCATTTTTCTAATGAAAGGCTGTGATCTTTTCAAAAGAGGAGGGTTTAGTGAATTGGATTTATCCATGACCTCCACACAATCTTCCCCTTATGACCCAAGTCTGCTCTGGGGACAATTAGATCCTGACTTTTGAACTGTCTTGCCTAAATAGTGCCAGACTTTAGCTATGGGCTTTCTCCTTGAAGCCACTATAGAGGGCTCAGAAAATCAATTGGTGAGGTGTAGCTAGGGAGCAGTGGTTAGAGTACCAGGTCTGGAGTAGGGAGGACCTGTGTTCACATCTAGCTTCAGATGCTTCCCAGCTGTGTGACCCTGGACAAGTCACTTAACCCTGATTGCCTAGCCCTTGCCACTCTTCTATCTTAGAATTAACACTAAGATAGAAGGTAAAGGTTTAAAAAGAAAATCAGTTGTTGTAACTTGAGCCAGCTGAGCACACACACACAAAGAAACACACTCTGAAGAGGGTGAAGGGGGTATAATTTCTCCTTCCATGTTAGATGGGCAGAGGGTGGTGGTACTCTTTCCCATAGAAGATTTTGGATGTTGCTACTGAAACATGGATTGATGATCAGTCTGTGGGGGATGTAGGGAACCAGGCCAATAAGAGTCTGTCCTGACAAAATTTAGGACCTTTTTGAAAACCTCTCTCTCATCTAGCTGTTCTCCTATCTGCTCAAATCTGCCTTTGCAGTAAGATTTTATATTCTTCAAGCATGATTCTGACCGTATCACTCCCCTAGTCAATAAACTCCAGTGATTTCCCATTATCTCTAGGATCAAATACAAACTCTTTTGTTTGAGTTTTAAGTCTTTTACAACCTGGCTCCAAGTGCATTGGATGGTCTATGAAAATTATGGAGCTGGAAAATGGAATGTCATGTCCAGAGAATAGCACAAAGGTCCTCTTTCTGGAATTTTGAGCATGTAAAGGAAAATGAAAACATAACAAATAGGGCAGGAGGGAGGGGGACCTATTAGGAGGTTATTACAGAGAGACAAGGAAGGTGAGGTCCTAAACTGGGGCTGTGGCTGTTTGAGTGGAGAAAACAAGACAGACGTGAGTTTTATTATGGAGGCAGAAACAATAAGGTTTTTATGACTGTTTTATGTAGGGTGAGAGAGTGAGAAGTCAAGAATGAGCCAGTCTAAGGTTATGAACCTGTGCAACCCAACGCCCTCAACAAAAATATGGAAATTAGAGATCATTTATGGGAAAGCTCTAAGCCTGATTTGGTGTCAGTCAATCAATAAATATTTGTTAAGTGTCTACCATACTCCACACACCAGCACAGAGTTCCATATTAGAGTACTCTGCCTCTGCCAAGAAGGGAGAGAAATGAATTTTCATAAGGCTTCTTTAGGGCCAGGTTTGGTCATTATAATTACAGAAGGTTCAGTTTTGATTTTTTCTTGTTCTTTCCATTTATATTTTTGTAGTCATTTTTGTATATTGTTTTCTTGGTTCTTATTTCATTTCTTATCAGTTCATGTAATTATATATGTCTCTGTAGGCTTCCTATTTATCATTTATTACACTACAGTAATATTCCATTATATTCATGTGCCACAGTTCATTTAGTCATTTCCCAACTGATGGGCAACTATTTTGCTTCCAGTTTTTTTCCATCATAAAAAGGGCTGCTATAAATATTTTCATATATAGGAAACCTTTTTGTCTTTGACATCTTTGGGATATATGTCTAATAGTGGGATCTCTGAATCAAAGGGTATGAACCTTCTGGAGACTAGATAATTTTTAAGGTACCTTTCACCTCTAAATATTGGACTTTGATGACTCTGGAAGAGAAAGTGAAGTCAATAACCTTGTATAACTGTGCCTCACTTAAATCCAATTTATAAGCATCAAGATATCATCTAGTAAAGTCACTGGCCCTCTTTGAAAACAAAGGATAAACAATTAACATACATCTTTTCAGTCATCCATGCTTATAACTAGAACTGCTATTTTCTCCCTTTCTTTTTCATTCTCTGTAATATGGACTGGGCCTCTAGGGGAGATATATTGAGCAAAACAAAAAAAAATTAACTTTTGAAAAGATTATTTAGCCCACTTTCTCATTTCATAGATAAGCAAGGCTGATAGTGGTCGTCTGATTTGTCCAAGGCGATATGGAAAATAAGTGCTAGATCCTAGATTTCAATGGTCTTCTAAATCCAAATCCAGTATTCTGTTTTAGAGGCTGATAGGTGGAGCAACAGACAGAACTCTGGGCCTGGAAGTCAGGAAAATCTCAGTTCAAATACAGACTCAGACACATACCAGTTGTGTGACCCTGGGTAAGTCATTTAACTTTTATCTTCCTCAGTTTCTTCAACTATAAATTAGGAGACATAAAAGTGAGAAAATCAGATGAGATGGCAGCTTAGCAATAGTGAAGGAGATATAAGAGTACTCACCTCCCAGAGCTGTTCTAAGGATCAAATGAGATCATTTTTATAAAAGAGCTTATTTAGCACAGTGCCTGGCACATAGCAAGCTATTAAATACTCATTTTCTTTCTTTCCTTCCTTTTCACTCCAAGAAGAAAAAACAAGAACAACAATTTTTTAAAGATATCAGGAGAAAATGCACATGGAATGCTTGGTGAACACTAAGGAGACTGGCATATAGGATACTCCTAAAGCATAGTCTCTGAGGTTCCTTTCAGGTCTGTCCCTATGATTCTCTGAGTTGGAGAGAAATGATAAGTGCCTCGGACTTTATTTTAGTAGATAAAGAGGAGCAGAAGGGGTTTGGAGCAGGAGGTGAGGTGGTCAGGGCTGTGTGTTGCTCTGCCAGCAATGTGAGTGCATGGGCTGGCCCGGAAGAAGGTGAGATTAGAAGAGAGCTGGAGTGAAATTTTAGATTTACTCCACCCTGCTTAGTCTAACAAAACAGGAATGTCTACACCCCTACTTAAGGATTAAGTAGTGAGAAGGATGGCCTGTGACAGACATGTGCTAGCAAATGACAAATCAGAAACAACTGACAGACCTCTGGGCTGTCCTAAGTCAAGCTTAAGCTACTATTGGTACATGTGAGATGCAAGAAAGTGATGTAAAAATGGTCTACATATTTCGTGTCACTTCCTCTCTCTCTCTCTCTCTCTCTCTCTCTCTCTCTCTCTCTAGCTCTTTTCATGGAGAGGTGACTCTGGCGGTAGCATGCTGGGCGTCTTGGCATCTTGGCGTGGCTGTAGCTATTGTCCAGGTTTGGCAGTGAGTGTCCTTGATACAATACTGAGAGAAGCTTAGTAGCCTAGTTCAGTCTTTTAAGCATCTAACTCAACAGTTCGAAACACAGCTGCAAGATCAGGTGAGTATAAAACATTTTCTTTTCTCTTTTCACTTTCATTTGAATTGAACACAGCTGTTTTTTTTTTTAACCTAAAAGCATGAATCCCCCTTCTCTTAAGGAACAAACAACCCAATGAGCCCACTCTCACTGACAATACTGCCTAGATTACTCTTAACTAGCGATGAGAAAAACCTGGAGAAAGTTTTGGTCTTGTCCTGCTCCCCACATGTCTCTAGTTTTAAAATTAAGTGAGGAGTTAAAAAACAACAACAACAACAACAACCTGTGAGGCCAGCTAGGAAAAGGGAAGGCTTTACTCAAAGAGAGAAACTGTTTTACCCTGAAGGTAAAGTAGAGGAGACTTGTGACCCCTCCCAAATCAAACAAAAACTCAGTCTTAGCCTCAGGAAAAAGGCTTTGTTTTCTGTCTCCTTTTGGCCTAGGGAACTTGATTGGCTCTTTAAAAAAAAGGCCACTACACCCAAATCTTTTTCACTCCCTGATTTTAACCCCTAACCAGTAGAGACATCTACTGACTAAAACCAATTTTTTTAAACCAAAATTTTAAATAATTACAAAATATATATAAAAATAAATACTACATTCTACAACATTTGTATGGCATTTGAAGAATTAGGGACATTAAAGATTCCAGAATACCTCCAATTTCTTATGTTATTAGGTAATTTCATTTTATACTCCTAAATACTGTGATGAGAAATGCAACCTTGAAATAATTGAAGCTAAAATGCAGGAAAACGTGCAAAACCAATTGGATAATTTAAAATGCTTCTTACAGGATCAATTGACAAATACTGACGCCACCAAAAACATGTCTGACCCTGACAAACTTGTTTCTAAATGAGGAAATTCCCTTCCCCGAAATGGAGATGGAAAACACCTCTCCTATAGCTCAGCTAGCAGACTGGTTCTCTCGTGGTCTGCAAATCTTGGCTGAACTTAATTCCCAGGACCCTTCTCCTGAAACCCAAACTTCTGAAATCCCAGTTTCTTCTGTTACTTCTCCTACCCAAAAACCAATTCCAGCCCCAAAGAAATCTCGTCCTTCTAAAGAAACTCCTTTTAGTCAAACTGGCTCTCAGGTACCAAATTCAACTAGAGGCCTTTTTCCTCTAAGAGAAGTACCTGAAATAGGACGCAATGGGGATGTGGTGACTCTAAGGCACAATATACCATTTACTCCCCAAGAAATAAATGAATTCACAAGAAATATTCCCACATATGAACAAGATTCCTTTCTGGTAACGAAAAAGATGAGAGACATATTTTTTCAGTATAATCTGTCTTACAAAGATGTTGAAAACTTGCTACATGCTTTTTTAACTGAATGTGAGAAAAATTAAATAATTTCTCATGTCAATAAAGCCCGGGGGCGAAATGCAGCACACTGGCCATCTCAGAATCCCAAATGGGACTATAACAACTCTGAGGATTATTTACAATTATACCGTTGTACGGAGGCCATCTTAACAGCCATGCCAGAGTGTGTAGACAGTACAGATAAGTGGACAGAATTTGAAAGAATTCAGCAAAATGAGGAAGAGACACCCTCCATATTCATGGACAGAATAATTGAGTTTGGGGGTCAATACCTGGATTTTGACCTTTCTAAATAAAATTGCATAAGACAAATTAGAAGGCACTTTGTCAATATCCCTTGCAAAGTGATTAGGGATTATTTTATTTTAGAATAATTTAGAATAACATTTTAGAACACATTGCCCAAGGTGGCCACAGATGGTTCTTGAAGAATTACAAAAAATTGCTCTATATGTTTCAAAGGGAAACAAAGAAAAGGAGGAAGAGACTAATGATCTCATGGAGAAAATTGAGAAACGACTGACATATTTAACAGATAAGATTGCTAAACTGTAAAAAGGGCATGATCCTCAACCAATGGCACTTGCCCCTCTCCAAGAATCTAATTATCGATCCATTACCTGCCAATTCTGTGAGAAGAAGGGCCGCAGAATGATAGAGTGTAGAACTTTATTCAAGGCAATCAGAAAGAATATGCAGTTTAATAACAACTACAGAAATTATAATTATAGAAATAACTATAATAATAATAATGGAAACCACAACTTTAGGAATGATAACTATAGGAATAGATTTTAGGAAAATGATAACTCAAACCAAATGACTCCACAATATAACTTAAGTGGTGCTCCTCAAAAAAATACTTGGGGTGCTAATGCTCCTCAGGGAGGTGCCCAAGGAACTTCCCAAATACTATGAAGGTGATACCTCTTAGATCCTAATGTTTTTGTATATATTAACCCTTTTCAGTTTTGTCTCCCCTCCAAATAGTAGCAAGAAGAAGGAAGATAAAGGAGGAAATGGATTTTTTAATACAGTACCCCTGCAATTATGAAATATATACATTTTTAACATTTTTGTTTTTCTTCCCTATTGATGGATCTGTACTATTTTGTTGCACTTTACTTGTGCCATATAGTATTTGATTTTCTCTCTCTAATTTTTTGCATTTGAAGCACGTCACTTCTATTGAGACTGATTGACTTTATCCTATCACAAGCATTGGAGATAATAATCCATAGACAAATTGATATTGTTTTTTGGGAACACATTGAATCCCTGAATTTTTTCCCTTATTTTTATTATTGCTTTTCTTTTATTTTGATTAGAATTTTTATTTTTTTTCCTTTTTTTCATTTCTTGTACTTAAGGTATATACAATCAATATTAATTTTTTCTGCAGTAATATGTTTAAATATATATATATATGTATATACTTGCTATAATATTAATGCATACCCAAAAAGCTTTAAACTGTGGGAACCTGTCATTTATTGATAAAATGTTATGGGACTGTGATTAATGTTTATGTCTGATTTTAGGAAATGGTATAAAAACAAGGAGCACACACTTAAACTGAATAGTGCCAAAAAGAGCACAGGTCAAAAAGAAAGAAACCAATCCAGGTAGTATTGATACACTTCTAAGCCAATAAAAAAGGACTTAAACCTAGTGGGAAACTTGAGGTTGTGTGAGACTTGCCCTATGTTAAGATGCAGGACTTTCTTGTATCCACACTCTTTGCGAAATACAGACAAGTACCAAAGTTTGGCTATCATCCTGGCTCCCTGTATTCCTGAGAACAACAAAAAATCAGACCAGGGAATGACACTTCCCTATCAAAATAAAATTCTAGTTCTTTTTCTTTCTTATAGTATGGCAACTTCCTGTAGTCTTGGCTGCAAATGGGTAAGTGAAATATTACTGCATTCTGTCCTACAGACTTGTGGGATTAGAAATTACCTTAATTGGACCCTAATACAAGGCCCTATTATGAATTTATTCTTTCTTACTCAAAATTTTGTATACATAGATTTTTTTATATTTTGATACTGATTTTGAATTCTTACTTCTTAAAAAAATAGTTTAATTTTTCTTCCATTAATTTTTATTTTTGTTCTTTTTTGTTTATTCTTTTGATAATTGACTCATACAACCCCATAACTCAACCATGCATCCTGAGCTGAACTGGATGTTTCTCAACACCTACTTCAGGGTGGGGATTGTATTTTAATAAAAATTCAAGATTTTGAAATTTTGTTCAAGAAAGACCTTCAAGGAAAGTAGCTTGCTAACTCCAAAATCCAGAGAATGAACTGTTGCAGAAAGATGCCAGAAAATCTACACCACATCAAGAAGATCCAGAATGAACTTTGGGTGAGGTTGATTGAACTGAAGTTTGATTGCAACTTTATTTGAATGTATACTCTTATGCCAAAAGGGGACTGCCCCCTAATTAGTTTTTGTCAATGCACCGAGCAAACATTGGTTTTGCTGTCTCTCTCTCTTCTATTTCCCTCTTTTATCTAACTGTTGTAGTTTCCTCTCAGAAGGTGAAATTTTGTATGCACCTGCAGTTAGAAGAAGTGTAAGTAAGAAGAGGTGCATGATGATTATGTTTAGTGATCAATTGGGGGGACTAGTCTCCCAATCATCATCAGGGGGGATTGTGAATTTTAGATTTACTCCACCCTGTTTAGTCTAACAAAACAGGAATGTCTACACCCCTACTTAAGGATTAAGTGTTGAGAAGGGTGGCCTATGACAGACACGTGCTAGCAAATGACAAATCAGAAACAACTGACAGACCCCCTGGGCTGTCCTAAGTCAAGCTTAAGCTATCATTGGTACATGTGAGATACAGGAAGTTATGTAAAAATGGTCTATATATTTCGTGTCACTTCCTCTCACTGGGCTCTTTTTGCAGAGAGGTGGTTCTGGCTCTTGTGGCTGGTGGCAGTGTGCTGGGCATCTTGGCATCTTGGCGTGGCTGCAGCTATTGTCCGGGTTTGGCAGTGAGCATCCTTGATACAAAACTTGGAGAAACTTAGTAGACTAGTTCAGGTGAGGCGTCTTCACTGAACTCTCTCAGAGTTTAGACTGATTCCTTTTTCCTTTACCTTACAAAACACTATCCTCTTAGGAAGTCTCTAATCTTCTGAGGCCTGGTGGTGGAGGTCTTTGAACTCACCCTGGCACAGGCTAGGCCAGAGATATCCTATACCCTTTTCCCTCTCTCTCTTCTTCTTAATTCCTTCCCTCTATATTAATTAAACCACCATAAAATTTCCAAACTGACTTGAGTATTTTATTTGGAATTTGAATTAAATCCCTGGTGACCAATTAAATTTATATTCAGTCTCAACCCTAAATTTACCCTTACATTGTTCATGGAAAAGCCAGGAGATCAGTGACATTGGATCCAAGAGTACCTCCAGGTAGTAAAGTGTAAGAAGACTGGAAAAGAAGGAGGAGGCTATGTCATAAAGGACTTTGAATGCCATACAGAGCATTTCTTATTTGCTCCTGTTGGCAAAAAAATTGACTTTCAATTCTTTCAAAAAGAAATAACTTTCAGTAAACTGAAGTGTACTACAGTTTGCATTTGCCAGGTTGAATGGATTTATGGATGAGATTATCTAGCTTTAACTAAACTAACCCTTACAAAATTAACTTGGGACTCTAAAAGATTCCTACAGAGAAATAAGTGTCTGTTTGAAGATAATACTGATGATAGGAGAACAAAAGTACAAGAAAATAACAGGGCTGACTCTTCTCTCGATTCTAGTACAAACTCTTGGTCAGTCATATTAAAGGCATCCTGACCCCATGGGGTAGCCCTAGATGTTCACCTCTCACCCAGCTCTTGAACCTGTGGCTCCAAGCATGCTTCTCAGCAGATGGGCCAACCCAGGGAGAGGTAAAGTGACGCACCTCAAACCTATCAGTGAGTTAGAAGGATGCATGTGAAGACTTCCTCTGATGGAATGGGTGGCTGAGAATAATTCATTTCAATGGTCCATGACCTTTAGGTTCTATCATATGGTCAGGTCATTTAAGCCTCAGTTTCCTCATCTGTAAAACTGGAAGAATAATAGCATCTAACTCCCAGAGTTGTTGTGAGGCCCAAATAAGATAATATTTGTAAAGTGCTTTGTAAACCTTAAAGCGCTATGGAAGTGCTAGCTATTATTGCAATTAAGTGGCACTGTGAATAGAGACAAGAACCCTCATTTTCCTAAGTTCAGATCTGTCCTTAGATACTAGCTGTGTGAACCTGGGCAAGTCACTTAACCCTGTTTGCCTCAGTTTTCACCTCTGACAAATGAACTGGAGAAGGACATGGCAAACCATTCCAGTATCTTTATTTGGCAAGAAAACTACGTCCAAAAAAGAAAAGAAAAAAAAAGAAAACCTCCAATGGAGTCATATAGAGTCCAACAAGATTGAAACAATTGATTAATGACATTATTCCTTTATTATTAAATGGAATAGGGCATTGCCACAGCAATGGATAATACAAAATAACCCAAGGCAGCTGTGTCAAAGGCATGCAGAATAAAGAGCTAAGTGAGGTCTGAGGGGGAAGATTAAAGTTAATTAAGAGGATTAGGGAAGAGGCAACATTTGAGTTGGATGTCAAAGAATCAGTAGACATTCCAGCCTGTGTTCTGTGTTCCAGGTGGGGCGGGAGAGATCCTGGAGGTAAAGATAGTATTCTGCATCTGTCTCTGTCTGTCTCTCTGTCTCTCTGTCTCTCTGTCTCTTTGTTTCTCTCTGTCTCTCTGTCTCTCTCTCTCTCTCTCTCTCTCTCTCCCCTTCTCCCTCTCCTTCCCAGGAACTGGGTATTAGGGTACCCAAGGAAAATGACGAGAAGCAATGGCAGTGAGAACACATAAGAGGAATTCTTTTTTCTTTTAAACCCTTACATTTTGTCTTAGAAATGATAACAATTCCAAGGCAGAAGGGCAGTAAGGGCTAGACAGTGGGGGTTCAGTGACTTACCCAGAGTCACATAGCTAGGTAGTGTCTGAGGCTTCATTTGAACCTAGGTCCTCTTGACTCCATCCATTTAGCCACCTATCGGGTGCACATAAGAGGGATTTTTAATCTGAGGTTCATGAACTTTCAAAAAATATTTTGATAAATGTTTTTTCAGTATAGTTACTTGTAAAATATTTTATATTTAGGGGTTTTTTTTGCATTATTCAGAGAAGGGCCCCACTGAAGGGTGAATACAAAGACTCCAAAAAGATCTTGACAAAATAGAATTTGGGATTGAATCTAATAAAACAAAATGTAATAGGTATTAATGTAAAATTTTTAAAAATTGATTTCACAAAGGTCTCCCACCAGACTACTAACCTGAGTCCAAATCTAGCCTCAGATACTTTCTAGCGGTATGGTTCTGGGCAAGTCACTTAACCTCTATTTGCCTCTGTAAAGGATAATTTTGGTGTTGTGACTTAAGATATATTAATTATTTGGTCACCATGGATATCCCAAATAATAAAAATACCCAATTCAGTCTGAAATTTTATGGTGATTTAATTAATATAGTGGAAAGAAATTAAGAAGAAGGGAGAAGGAAAAGGGTGTAGGATTTTCTCCTGCCTGGCTTGTACCAGGCGGGAAGATTAGGGGATCTAGAAAGTAAGGATTTGGAGGGTGAAAGAGGAAGGAATCAGCCTGAACTCCAAGAGGGCTCAGCCAAGATGCCTGAACCTGAATTAGCTCAAGGGAAAAGTCATCTCCAAAACCCAGACAAATAGCTGCCACCACACCAAGATGTCGGAATGCTTAGCACGCTGCCAGCCAGAGACACCTCTCCGGGAAAAGAGGGAGAGAGAGGAAGTGACATGCTTTATATAGATGGTTTTACGTCACTTTCCTGCGTCTCATCTGTACCAATGATAGCTTAGCTTGACTTAGAATAGTCCAGGGGTCTGTCCACTGTTTCTGTACATGTCTGTTGAAGGCCATTTATACTTAATCTTTGAGTATGATGCAGGCATTCTTGACCTTGTTAAACTAAGTAGGGTGGAGCAATGTAGAAGTCCCAAGACCTGATTCTATTAAACCAAGTATCTCCATTGTTACAATCAGGAAATAGTTAAATCAGATCTTCTAAAGTGTGGTCTAAGTAAGGTGGAGTAGTTTTTAAATTCACACCTCAGTTTACTCAACTGTAAAATGGATCCCCATTACTCCCACATTACTCAACTATAAAATGGATAGTACATCTACAATGCTGCATTTCCATGTTCATGAATTCTGAAATTCCTTTATCTGATTAAAATATTTTTAAAAAATAAAATAAAATAAAATGGATATTAACAGTACCTGTGTCAAAGGATTGTTGTGAGGATTAGATAACACATACAGTGCCTTTCACACAGCCGGAATTATATAAATTATATAAATCCCTTCTCCCTTATAGGAGACAAAAAAAGTTAAGTGAAGCCCTGCCAAAGTGATTTGGATCCAAGACTTAGCCTGGGTGATATTCATTCCCCCTGTTTCCTTTTTGTTTGGTTTGGTTTGGTTTTTTCCTCTAGTTTCTTAATAAATGCTTGCTGAGGGGATAGCCAGGGGGCTCAGTAGATTGACAGCCAGGTTCAGAGATGGGAGGTCCTGAGTTCAACTCTAGCCTTAGATTCTTTTTAGCTGTGGGACCTTGGATAAGTCACTTAAGACCCTCCCTCCCCACCTTTGCCTAGCCCTTACTGCTCTTCTGCCTTAGAACCAATATACAGTATCGATTCTAAGATGGAAGTAAGGAGTTTTTTGTTGCTTTTTTTTTAATGCTTGTTGAATTAAATTGGATATGAACTCAGATCCCTAGAGACACCCTTTGAGTTCTTCTTTCTGATTTTGTGATCAGCTTCCTGCCTCCCCTGCGACTTCCAGGTAGTTGAAGATGAGACAGTTCAAAGAGCCCTATATATCAAGTCCATACTGATTCAGGCAGCAGTGATTCAGACTGAAGCTCTTATCTCACCTCCCCGCATCAGGGGAATCTCCTCTCAGCATTTCTAAGTCTCTAAGAATGATGCTCAGATCCTGGGAACATGTCACTCTCCAAACTCTGTGGGGGGAGAGCTCAGTTACCTCTGTCTCTCTTCCCTCTTGGTCACACAAGGGCTCCCCTGGCTCCACCAACCCCAGTCCAGCCCCACTGGGGTGAGATCTTCAAGCTGGGGTAGAGAATGATTATGTACCTGGCTGAGACCCCAATGTGCAGGGAGAGGGACAAGGGGCTGAAGCCTTTTGAGGACCAAAGAGAACAGTTTAAAATGCATTAAAAAAAAAAAAAACACTTGACAAGTTCTTGCAGAAAAGATGACAAGATATGGTCCAGGCAACTAGTTTCTGACTCTGAATGGGTTCAATGGGCCATGCCCAAAGGATGGGCATTAATGGCAACCTTGAAGGAATCTTCGGTAGAGTCTAGTCCTTGGCTCTCTTCTGCTTACTACTTTTTTGTCAATGGCTTGGATAAAAGTACAGTGGAATGGGGGGCAACTGGGGGGCTCAGTGGATTGAGAGCCAGGCCTAGAGATAGGAGGTCCTGGGTTCAAATGTGGCTTCAGATACTTCCCAGCTGTATGATCCTAATCAAGTCACTTAACCCCCATTGCCTAGCCCTCACCACTCTTTTGCCTTAGAATCAGTACACAGTATTGATTCTAAGATGGAAGAAAGATAAAGGTTTAAAAAAATTTTTTAAAAATAGTTCACAGAGGAGCAGCTAGGTAGCACAGTGAATAGAGAACCAGGCTTGGAGTAAGGACTTCAAATTTGACCTTAGAGTCTTCCTTGTTGTGCCACCCTGGGCAAGTCATTTAATCCCTGTTGCCTAACTTTTGCCACTCTTCTATCTTAAAACTGATACTAAGACAGAAGATAAGGGTTAAAAAAAAAGTTCCTAGATCCCAGGTAAAAAACCCCTGAACTAAAAAAGTTTGGGGAATTTGGTACACTGCAAATAATATGAGTCAACAATGTAATTTGGCAGCCAAAAAGTTAATGCCATTTTAGGCTGAATTTAGAGGGTCTATAATGTCCAAGACTAAGGAGATGATATTCCCTTTTTACTCTCTTCTAGTCAGATGAAGTCTAGAGTACTATGTTCAATTCTATGGTTCCCATGTTATTGGAATGATATTAAATAAGGGAGATTATCCCAAAGGAGGGTAACCAGGATGCTGAAGGTTCCTTGAGATCATGCCACATGAGAATCATTTAGAGAAATGAAAGATGTTTATCCTGGAGAAGAAAACACATAATAGCTGTGTCTAGGTATTTGAAAGACTATCTTAATTTGAAAGGATTATTCTATAGAGCCTCTGAGAGCAAAATGAGGAGCAATAGTGGGAAATCGGTAGAGGCAAATTATATCTAGGCTTGAGAGAAGGAAAAAAAAACAACTTCAGTAAGAATTAGAGCTATCCCGGCACTTTTTTGTATATTAGATGAGAGAAGGATTTAAAAAATTATGGCATATGAATGTCATATATCCATGTAACTGAAGAAACAATTTACTTTCACTGTGTTTTTATTGCTTCCCCCCCCCCATGGCTAATGTGAAAATATGTTTTGTATGATACTGAGCGTCATATTTCTTGCCTTCTCAATGGATAGGGGAGGCATTGAGGGAGGGAAAGAATTTGGAACTGAAAAAGAAAAATTAGCCCCCAAAAAAGAAAAATATATAAAGAATTCAGAGAAAATGAGATTTATATGAACAGATACAGAGTGAAATAGCAGAACCAAGCAAATAATACAATGGCTACAACAATGTAAATGAAAAGAACAACCAAAAGAACTAAATTGTTATATAATTATGATACCAAAGCCTTGACTGTGAGAAGAGCTGAGAAAATGTCCACTCCTTTGCAGAGCTGGGGAACTATGAGTGTGGAATATTGCATATCCTATCAGATATGCTCAATGGATTGATTTTGCTAACTTTTTTTTTCTTCTTTCCTATTTCATCTTTGTTAAAAGGAAAGTCTCTGACCTGGGTAAGGGATTTGTGTGTGTGTGTATGTGTGTGTGTGTGTGTGTGTGTGTGTGTGTGTGTGTGTATGAAGGGAGAGAGAGAGAGAGAGAGAGGGAGAGAGAGAGAGAGAGGGAGAAAGAGAGAGGGAGAGAGGGAGAAAGAGAGAGGGAGAGAGAGAGAGGGAGGGAGAAAGAGAGAGGGATAGAGCAGAGAGGAAGAGAGAGAGAGAGGGAGAGAGAGGGAGAAAGAGAGGGAGAGGGAGAGAGAGAGAGAAAGAGAGGGAGAGAGAGAGAGAGAGAGAGAGAGAGAGAGAGAGAGAGAGAGAGAGAGAGAGAGAGAGAGAGAGAGAGATTCAAGTATGGTGGATAGAGAGCTTTCCTGAAGCCAAGAAGATCTAGGTTTGAGTCCCTACTGGTATGTGACCCTACAGGGTCTTCTGACTTCTCAATGATGGGGGACATTCTCTAAGAATATAAATTGCAAAAGCTTTACTCTGCATAGGTAGAGGGAGTTTCCTCTCCTGGGAGATCCCTGCACTAATTAGATCAAGACTCAGATGCCTATCTATAAAAACAAAAGGCACCAATTTAAAAGAAACAATTAGAGTTCTTCCAAAGGGAGATGGGCCACCTCTGGAGGCATGGAGTTGCCCTGACAGTGGATCTTTGAGGAGAAGCTGGAGAGCCATTGGGGCTCCTCTGCCATAGAGGAGATTCTTGCTCAGGTGTGGATTAGAAGACTGAGAGCCCCTGTATTCTGTGATTCTGGAAGCCCTCGGCCAGAACTCCTCCTGCCTTATGGTATGGGATGGACCCACCTGGTGGCTCACCTGGGGAATGACAGCACCTCTCCACCCACCTCCCAGTTTTCCCCAGTGGATGATTGCTCCTTCTCTCCCTCTGCTCTCCAAAGGAAAGCCAGCATATATTAGGAGACTTAAGAGCCCTTGGGGTGGATGGGAAGACTCCTTCCCCACCCATGCCGCAGACTCCAACCTTACAAGGTTCCTGGGCCTATCATCTCCAGGAGATCAGGAAACTTTTGCCCTTAAGAAGTAGAAAACAGGGACTTATGAGAGAGGATGCTGTCCCCATCTAGAGAACTGTGGGAGTTGAAATCCAGAAGAACACATGATTTATCCCTTGTTTATATAGGTATAGGATTGGGGATTGGGGATTTAAAAGATGACTATTATAAAAGTGAATAATATGGAAATAGGATTTGAGTGATAATATATGTATAACTCAGTGAAACTGCTTGTCAACTCTGGGAGGGGTAGGGAAGAGGGGAGGGTGAGAACATGAATCATGTAACCAGGGAAAAATGTTTTTAATTAAATTAAATTTTTAAAAAAGAAAGAAAGAAGAGTAGAAAACAAAGCAAGCTTGTTTACATGATTTCTCATGTAAGGACTCCTGAGCAGACTAAGGCCTGCAGAGGGACTAGGTGGTGATGCTAATTATCCATCTGTAAAATGGGTATAATAAATTCATAGTGCTCTCTGCTGTGTGCTGAGGAGTGTGAAAGCACTAAGTGTGCCAGAAGCATTATTATCCCCCTTATCCTCAACCAAGGCACAATCTCCCCCTGCCCAGTCCTACCCCACCATGTCACCACTCTTCCCCAGACACATAGATTGGAGCCCACTACTGACTGAGCCGGAGTCCTGGGAATAGGATGCCCCCTCTCCTGCCCTGTCCTTCATTGCCCAGTTAGTCTTCTGGGATAGACAATAAGATAGCACTGTGGGAATGCCTAAGGTGAGCAGGGGAGAGGGTGTAGCAGGAGACTTTCCAGCCCTGAAAAGGCAGAACGTCTCGGGGGAGGGACTGAGTCATGGAATCCCAGGCGGGTGAGGCTGGGACCTGTCTCCCAATTCTCTATTAACTGCCTGGGCTGGGCCCTCTAGATACCAAGATGCCAATCTCCCAAGGCAAACATTAAAGGGGGAGGCTGCAGCAGGAAAAAAAATGTTGTCAAGGAAGGAAAACTCTCATGTTCGTTTACCCAGGGCTAATCATTGGCCTCCTTTCCACACCCTCTGGGGTTAGTACAGCTTTGGACCAGAGATCTCAATCTCCCCTCCTGTCTCCTGCCTGGTCCCCGTGAGGCCCTGAATGGAGGGAGAACAGTCCCGGCTGGAGAAGCTTTTGCCTCTCTGAGTCCCCCCCCCCCACTTCTGGTTAGCTAATACCTTCTACCTGTTCTCCCTCCACCTCCTCCCCGACCTTCCTTCCCACCAGCATAACCGAGGCAGTCTACTAGTAGGCTCAGGCAAGGCCTGGGAAATCACTGCAGGAAAGGAGGAAGGTCAGAGAAGCACAGTAGGCATGCTAGGTTGGTACCAAGATCCCATCACCTCCGCCTTCTGGGCCATGGCCAGTGGTCTTCACTTTCATCTTCCATGACTTTGGAAGGGAGAATGAGGCTGGTGACTGTGTGCAACTCTGCCTCACTTAAATCTAATCCATGAGCAAGACAAGATATTACTCCCAGGATATCGTTGGTCCTCTTCTAAAATGGAGGATGGGGACAGTGACTGGGGGGGCAGCTGGGTGATTCAGTGGATGGAGAGCCAGGCCTAGAGATGAAAGAGGTCCTAGGTTCAAATGTGACCTCAGACTCTTCCTACTGTGTGACCCTGGGCAAGTCACTTAACCCTCATTGCCAAGCCCTTACTGCTCTTCTGCCTTAGAACCAATACACAGTATTAATTCTAAGATGGAAGAGAAAGGTTTTAAAAAATAAAATAAAATAAATGAGGATGAACACCAGACAAAAGCAGTCCTCTAAGGTCACACAGATATAACTGATGATTCGAAATAAGTTAGGAATAGAAGATGACTGCTGTTGTCTTCTGCGGAGGCACAGATTGACATCCAGATATGAAAAACACATGCCTCTTTCCTGACCCAAAGGCTGCCTAGTAACAAGGCACCCATGGAAACCAGGGAATGTCAGAAGGCCTGCTTTCAGGCTGAGCTCTTCCTTTTACAGATTATTTGACTTGGGCCAAGTCATTAAAGCTCTCTGAACAATAGTTTTCTCATCCATAAAATGGAGATGGCTATACTGTTGTAGCCTGCCTCCAGTGAAATAAAATCGATGGGGTCAGAGAGGTGGCATAATAAGTAGGGTACCAGTCTTGGATTCAGGAGGACTTGGGTTCAAATCTGACCTCAGACACTTCCTAGCTGTGGCACTCTGGGCAAGTCACTTCACTGCCATTGCTTAGCCCTTGCTCTTCTGTCTTAGAATTATTGCTAAGACAGAAAGTAAAAAAACGCAAAACACAAAAAAGAAAAAAAATGGGCAAAAGTATTTGGTAAATTGCAAACGACTATGCATGTCGATCATTATGGGATACATCTGACAAGAGGACTGACTGAATGGGAGGCAAGCTGCCAATGCCCACATACGTACACCAGCAAAACCCTGAAGTTTGAACCTGACATAATAATTATCAAGAAATCCAATGAAAAGATATAATAAGTTACATATTTCAGCCCAGAATTGTACAAAAAGTTAGCCAGAAACCCATAGGCAATAGAAAAGAGGACCTTTTGAGCAAAAAATTTGCCAGTGTGACAAGAGGCAGCATAGCCCATGAAGTTCTTTGTCTAGAGACAGCAAGATCTAAGGGCTCCCTGAGAAAGCCCCAGGGCAGGGGACCTTAGAAGCCCCAGGGGGTGAAAAGGGCTGACTAGCTCTGTGCCCCAGAGCTCAGACTGGGATAGCACAAGTCCAAAGACTATCAGGACTCTAACATTCTGTCCTGAAGTGCCAGAGAAGACCCTGAAGATCCAGAGAGGAGGCAGGAAATAGAGATCAGCTCAAGAATCTACACCAGAAAGTATTAGCTCAAAAACCTAGGGCAGTGATGGCAAACCTTTTAGAGATGGAGTGCCAGGCCCCACCCCCACACTACACAGGGGAGGGAGAAAGTGCTCCCATTGGGCTGCTGGGCAGAGGGGCAGGTGAAGTGAGATATGTCCTCAGCAAGTATAGAGAGGGGGAGAGGAGTGTTTGGAGCACTCCGCTCCCCTCCAGCTCTGCTGCCTGTGAGCTGCTCACTTTCCCCTCTGTGTGCTCCCATTGGGCTGCTAGGCAGAGGAGTGGGGATGTGAAAAGATCTAGACACTAGGCAAGGGGGAGAGGAGAGAGGGGAGCAGCTCCATCTGAGTCCCTCTGCTTTTCTAGTAATTAACTGGGAGGTGTGGGGTGTGGAAGGGTAGCTGAGTGCCCACAGAGAGCACTCTGTATGCCAAATTTGGCACCCGTGCCATAGGTTTACCATTACTGACTAGGGGAATACAAGTCAAGGCTGACCAGCTCACCCCAAAGTACCCTCAAAACTCTCATATCAATGTATTTGTGGTTTAATTTTGGGGTTTGGGTTGGACCAATATAGAAGTGTGTTTTGCATGATGGCAAAAATAAAATAAAATTTAAAAAGTACACTCATATCCTGGCCCAAAACTCCAATTTCAGAACTAGAGCCAAAGAGATGAACAAATCAAAGAAAACACTGACCAATATCATAAATTATGGCATATCTGAATCATAACAGCTGTAGAGACTCAATAGGAAAAAATGGATTTTCCATAAGAAATACAAGAATAACTAAAAAATGTCAGAGCCAGGGCTTAATACCAAGTCTTCTGGGATCAATTTCAGTGCTCTTCTTGCTATATCACATTGACTAAAATACTTTTTTAACATTTTTTTTATAAATACACATTGTCAAATAATACCATTCTCCCAATCTCCTGGCTAGAGACACAACTAAGCAGAAGCCATCCTTAAGACATTAAGGGATGAAACTGGAAAGAAGACAACAGACAAAAGATAGAAAACGTCTGCAAAATTTTAAAAAACAAATTATTTTCACCATCAAGGTCAGTGAAACCACAATATCTGGAGTCTAAATAAGAATCCCAAATGTATTTATGGTGGAATAGGCACTGAAGAAGACTAAGATGAGAAAATCTACTAGACTTAGACCAGGTGAAGTACATAGAGGAAATTATATAATTCTGAGAGGATTAAGGGATTATTATTATTATTAATGGAGAATTCATTTTCAATATATCCAAGGAGGGGGAAAAGGTGTGGGAAAAAACCTCAACCCTTAGATCTTATTGCTAACCAAAAAAGATGACCAATGGGACGTCAATAATTATCAGCACATATTTTTAGGACAGCTAGATGGTGCAGTGAATAGAGTGCTAGGTCTGGAGTAGATAAGACTTATATTCCAAGGTTCAAATCTGGCCTCAGGAATTTATTAGCTGTATGACCCTGAACAAGTCCCTTAACCTTACTTTCCTCAGTTTCCTCATCTGTAAAATGAGCTGGAAAAGGAAATAGCAAACCACTCCAGTATTTTTGCCAAGAAAACTCCCAGTGGGGTCATAAAGAATCAGACAAGACTGAAAAATGATTAAACAATGACAAAATAACTATTTAAAATGTTTATGGGAATTTTCTATACATGCATCAAGGATACACTTGATAATGCTATTAGAAGAAAAGCTCCTGACCTTTGAAGGCTTAGAGGGTACCTATATACATCTCAGGGGAACTTCATGAAAACTCCACATAAAGAGAAAAGGACTTCCATCCTACCAGAAGCTGTGTTAACTCTTGACCATCTTTGCTTTGTAAGCTTGAGTCTATTTTCCCTAGATGCTTGTGCTTGTGAGAAAATGTGTCCTAAGTTTGAGGACAATGTTTTTATATCAATTATTCCTACTATTGTTGTTGTTCAGTTGTTTTAATCATCTCCAACTCTCCATAACTCCATTTGGGATTTTCTTGGCAGATACCAGAGTGGTTTGGCATTTCCTTCTCTAGCTCATTTGACAAATGAGGGAAACTGAGGCAAACAGGATGAAGTGACTTACCCATAGTTAGTAAGTGTTTGAAGTCAGATTCAAACTCAAGTCGTTCTGACATTGTGCCACTTAGCTGCCCTATGAACAATGTACAGAGCTCACCTACCTATATAAATATCTTGAACAGATGATGCAAATGGACAATGTTTTAGTTCAGAAATGCACAGGAAAATAAGAGTGGGTTGGGATCCCTTTTAAATGACCATAAGCCTCTCCCTGAATCTGAGGCACAATTTTTTTTTTATTACCAGAATTCTTTAATTAAATTGTATAGTCATGACTCATGGAAACTAACAATCTCTAAAGAATGAAAGTTAAGGATCACCCAAACACCAAAGGAGAGTTGAGTGATGGGTAGGAGCAAGCTACCACCCTTTCTAAACAAAGAATCCTGGAAAAGACATAGTGTAAAAGGTGGCATTAAGGAAATATATATAAAAACAAAAGCAAAATGGGCTGGGCATGTGGCAAGAGCAAGGGATAAGGAATGAACTAACTGCCTGTGGGCTTCACTGGTATCACTGAGATGCCAAGAGAAATTGAGAGAGGTTCCAGCACAATGGGTGTGCTCTTTAGGGGAAAGACAGAGGGCAAGAGTCCCATAGGATAGGCAAGTGATTTTACACCAGATTTTGAGTAATCTCATTTTTCCACATGCCAAAGTTACTGATCTCTTGCTAAGTCAAGTTTCCAAAGGGCAGCTAAGTAATGCAGTGGATAAAGAACCAGGTCTGAATTCCAGAAGACTCATCTTTCTGAGTTCAAATCTGACCTCAGACCCTTGGTAGTTTGTGGGCAAGTCACTTAACTCTATTTAGCTCAGTTTCCCCATTTGTTAAATGAGCTGGAGAAGGAAATGGCAAAACCCAAATGGAGTTATGAAGAGTCTGACACGACTGAACAATAAAGAACAAAGTCAACTTTCCTATTGTAACAGGCTGGGCCTGGATAAGGCTACACTGGTAGTTCAGGTTTAAAACTGGAACAAAATGAAACAATAGTAGGCCATTCAACAGTTAACAAAAGGAGGTTTACTTAGGCATAGAATGCAAAGGATACTCAACTAGGATATAGCACTTCACAAGAGTGGAGGATCACATTGACAGCCCAAAACATGCTACAAAACAGAGCTAAAACATTAAAAAAAAACCTAGATATTGAGAAATGGGGAAGAATTTGAATCATCCCTTCAAAAGAAACTAGGTATGAGCAAGGTATTCAACTTACGAGCTAACCAAACAGCAAAAAGTCAAATTTCAGATAACAAGGAAAGACCAAGAAATGAAATGTTTATTTTTCTGTGGCTAAAGCTAGACAAGGACACAAATATGTGTGAAGGTGAGTGTTTCTCTTTGTTATTTGATATTTTTTAAAATATATATCTAAGTGTTTATATCACACGTTGTCTGACATTGAAAAGGCAATGAGCTAAAGAATTTAATTGCATACAAGGTATAATGGGAAAAGTAAAAGACTTCTGGATAAGATGGCTGCTTGAACAGAAGACCAACTGTCAGCCCCCATAAAACCCTAAAATTCATATCAGACTGAAAAATGACCCAAAAATCCAATGAGAAACTATAGTAAGTGACTTCTTCCATCCCTAAAACTACACAAGAGGTCAGTTAGAAACCTAAGGGAAGAAGGAAAGGGAGTCACTAGCAAAATTTGTGCCAGCATGATCAGAGAGGAGCCATCAACAAAAACATGTAGCTTATAAAGTTCTCTGTCTAAAGGAAGGAAGAATTGAGGACTTTCTGAGAAACCCCAGGGTGGTTAGAAAGTCTCCAGCTAGGGATCTCAGAAACCTTGGGGATCAGTACTCAAATCAATGTATCTAGGACCCAGGGGCTCTAAGGTTCCTCACACTGTGATGTGAGATGTTAGAAAGAACTCTGAAGATCCTAGCACTCTGACACTCAGCCTTTACCCTGTGTGTGTCTATCTGCCTGATGTGTGTTTCTTGTAGACAACATATGGTAGGATTTTGGTTTCTAATCCACTCTGCTATTTGCTTCCATTTTATGGGTGAGTTCATCCCATTCACAGTCACACTCTGACACTCAGAAGACATAAAAGGTCTAATCCCAAGAGGTAGAGTTCATTGATGGAGCCCAGGCAAGACAAAAGTAGGACCAATCACCCTACCCAAAAGGGAAACAGGGATGGAGTCTAAGCCTGACACAAAGCCCCAGAATAGAAACTAAAGCTAGAGAGATCAGTAAACCAAAGAAGATATAAACCATATAAAAATTATCGTAGACCTAGAAAAAGATCAAAAATCCATCCTAAAAAGAAGGAAATTAGTATTTATTCAGCATCTTCTATATACTACACTCTAAGTCCTCTATAAATATTATATCATTTAACCCTCCCAACAACCTTAGGAGGCAGGTGCTATTTCTATCTCCATTTTTCAGTTGAGGACACAGAGTTAAACAGAAGTTAAATGACTTGCCTAGGGTCATATAACTAATAAGTATCTGAAGCTAGATTTGAACTTAGATTTTCCAGACCCAGCACCCTATATTCTGTGCCACTTACCTTCTTCTGAAGGAGAAAATAGTTTTTATGACAACTATAAGTAGAATATTGAAGGAAAAAAAAGATAGATTTTCTATAATGAATTAATACCTAGCAGAAATTAAGCAAAATATAAAAAAATGAAATAAATATTCTTAAATAAGAAATGTAGATCAAGGAGATATTAAAGAATCAGTGGATTCAATGAATAGTTTGGAGAATTGTGAACTGATTCACCCATTCTGGAGAGCAATTTGTATGTTCAAAGGATATATACATAAAACAGTATGTACCCTTTGACCTAGCAATACCATTCTAGGTCTGTATCCCAAAGAGATAAAACAAGGAAGAGGACCTACATGTACAAAAATATTTTTGACAGCTCTTTTTTTTGTAGTGGCAAAGAACTGGAATGTGAGAAAATGCCCATCAACTGGGGAATGGCAAAGTAAGTTGTGGTATATGATTGTAATGGTATACTATTGTGCTACAGAAAATAATGAGTAGGAGGATTTTAGAAAAACCTGGACTTACATGAACTAATTCAGACTGAAGTAAGCAGAATCAGAAGAACATAGTACACAGCAATATTGTATGATAAACAACTGTGAATGACTTAGCTATTCTAAGCAATACAATGATCCAAGACAATCCCAAAAGACTTGTGATGAAAAATGCCATCTGCCTCCAGAGAAAGAATGGATGGAGTTTGAATCCAGACCAAAGTATACTATATTTTCTTCATTTTTTGGTCAAATTTTGTCCACAAAAGGACTAATATGAAAAATGTTTTACATGATTACACCTGTAAAATTTATACCACAATTCCCCCAACAATCCATTGAATCCACTGATTTTTGTATGATATCTCCTTGACTGGTTTTCTAGGCCATTTTTTTTTGATATTGGATGTCTTGCATCTTTTTTTTTTCAACTTATAATTTTATTTTTCTGTTTCTTACTACCTCATGGAATTGTTCCTATCTCATGGAATCATTAATTTGTTTGGTCTATTCTAGTTTTGAAGGGGTCCATCTCTTGAGCAAAATGTACCACTTTCTCTTTTAAGCTATTGCTATTAAGTTCTGTTAAGCTATTGTTTATTAGAATGTTTATTTCTTTTTTATCTTTTGCTTACTGTCTTAGCAAGGGAAAGGGGAGGGAGAGAGAGAATTCAGGACTAAAATATAAAAGAAAAACAAATGCTAAAATTATTTTTATATTTATTGGGGGGAAAATAAAATAAAAATTTTAAATAATAAAAATCAATGGATTTATGAAAACATTGTAAGGGTGGAGATAAAGCCATCCCAATCCTATTTTGATCTTGTTGTATTTCTTAGGTGAGTATGCATCTTAATTAAGCAATCAATCATAACCCTTGGTCTAAGTGTGAAAAATCTTTGAAAGCTACTTGATGAGGTAAAATGAAGGCCTGTAGTAATTGATTGAGGGATTTTGTTACACCTTCTGGGTACTATATAAAAGCATCAAGGGAATTTGAGAAATTGTGATTTTCCAGTTTGCCACTTAGGAATAACCACTTAGGGCAAAGGGAGAGGCCTCCAATTTAGCCTTAGGTCTCTTTTTCCTTTCCTTTTTGGCTGGAGGAGGTCTGTTCAGCTTCAAAAGGTCAGGAGGACATTGAAATTCCCATCTTTCTATTAGTATCCTAAATGGTGTCCTTGGAACATCAGATACCAAGGGCAAAGATTCATCATTCTTAAAGGAAATATTTTTGAATACTCTACAAGTGTGAGAAATCATAGCAATGAGGAGCTGTAAGTTGTCCCTTTACCATATATGCTTTCTAAGTTTGGCCCTACTTTCCCCTTGACTCCACATGTACTTGTTTTTTTTTTTTTAAATATATTTTATTTGATCATTTCCAAGCATTATTCGTTAAAGACATAGATCATTTTCTTTTCCTCCCCCCCACCCCCCATAGCCGATGCGTAAGTCCACTGGGCAATAGATGTTTTCTTGATTTGAACCCATTGCTTTGTTGATAGTATTTGCATTAGAGTGTTCATTTAGAGTCTATCCTCTGTCATGTCCCCTCAACCTCTGTATTCAGGCAGTTGCTTTTCCTCGGTGTTTCCACTCCCATAGTTTATCCTTTGCTTATGAATAGTGTTTTTTTCTCCTGGATCCCTGCAAGTTGTTCAGGGACATTACACCGCCACTAATGGAGAAGTCCATTACGTTCGATTATACCACAGTGTATTAGTCTCTGTGTACAATGTTCTCCTGGTTCTGCTCCTCTCGCTCTGCATCACTTCCTGGAGGTTGTTCCAGTCTCCATGGAACTTCTCCACTTTATTATTCCTTTTAGCACAATAGTATTCCATCACCAACATATACCACAGTTTGTTCAGCCATTCCCCAATTGATGGGCATCCCCTCGTTTTCCAGTTTTGGGCCACCACAAAGAGCGCAGCTATGAATATTTTTGTACAAGTCTTTGTGTCCATTATCTCTGGGTACAGACCCAGCAGTGCTATGGCTGGGTCAAAGGGTAGATATTCTTTTGTCGCCCTTTGGGCATAGTTCCAAATTGCCCTCCAGAATGGTTGGATCAGTTCACAACTCCACCAGCAATGAATTAATGTCCCTATTTTGCCACATCCCCTCCAGCATTCATTACTTTCCTTTGCTGTTATGTTAGCCAATCTGCTAGGTGTGAGGTGATACCTCAGAGTTGTTTTGATTTGCATCTCTCTGATTATAAGAGATGTAGAACACTTCTTCATGTGCTTGTTAATAGTTTTGATTTCTTTATCTGAGAACTGCCTATCCATTTCCCTTGCCCATTTATCAATTGGAGAATGGCTTGATTTTTTGTACAATTGATTTAGCTCATTATAAATATGAGTAATTAAACCTTTGTCAGAGGTTTCTATGAAGATTTTTTCCCAATTTGTTGTTTCCCTTCTGATTTTAGTTATATTGGTTTTGTTTGTACAAAAGCTTTTTAGTTTGATGTAGTCAAAATTATTTATTTTACATTTTGTGATTCTTTCTATATCTTGCTTGGTTTTAAAGCCTTTCCCCTCCCAAAGGTCTGACATGTATACTATTCTATGTTTACCCAATTTACTTATGGTTTCCTTCTTTATGTTTAAGTCACTCACCCATTTTGAATTTATCTTGGTGTAGGGTGTGAGGTGTTGATCTATTCCTAGTCTCTCCCACACTGTCTTCCAATTTTCCCAGCAGTTTTTATCGAATAATGGATTTTTGTCCCAAAAGCTGGGATCTTTGGGTTTATCGTATACTGTCTTGCTGAGGTCGCTTTCCCCCAGTCTATTCCACTGATCTTCCTTTCTGTTTCTTAGCCAGTACCAAATTGTTTTGATGACTGCTGCTTTGTAATATAGTTTTAGGTCAGGGACTGCAAGGCCCCCATCATATGTGTTTTTTTTCATTATTTCCCTGGATATCCTTGATCTTTTGTTCTTCCAAATGAACTTTGTTATGGTTTTTTCTAAATCAGTGAAGAAGTATTTTGGTAGTTCAATGGGTATGGCACTAAATAGATAAATAAGTTTGGGTAGGATGGTCATTTTTATTATATTGGCTCGTCCTATCCATGAGCAGTTAATGTTTTTCCATTTGTTCAAGTCTAGTTTTAGTTGTGTGGCGAGTGTTTTGTAGTTGTGTTCATATAGTTCCTGTGTTTGTCTTGGGAGGTAGATTCCTAGGTATTTTATTTTGTCTAAGGTGATTTTGAATGGGATTTCTCTTTCTAGTTCTTGCTGCTGAGCTGTGTTGGAGATATATAGAAAAGCTGATGATTTATGTGGGTTTATTTTGTATCCTGCAACTTTGCTAAAGTTGTTGATTATTTCAATTAGCTTTTTGGTTGAATCTCTAGGATTCTTTAAGTAGACCATCATGTCATCCGCAAAGAGTGATAACTTGGTCTCCTCCTTGCCTATTTTGATGCCTTCAATTCCTTTATCTTCTCTAATTGCTACTGCTAGTGTTTCTAGTACAATGTCAAATAGTACAGGTGATAATGGGCATCCTTGTTTCACTCCTGATCTTATTGGGAATGCATCTAGTTTATCCCCATTGCAGATGATATTAGCTGTTGGTTTTAGATATATACTGTTTATTATTTTTAGGAATGACCCTTCTATTCCTATGCTTTCTAGTGTTTTTAATAGGAATGGGTGTTGTATTTTATCAAAGGCTTTTTCTGCATCTATTGAAATAATCATGTGGTTCTTGCTAGTTTGCTTGTTGATGTGGTCAATTATGTGGATGGTTTTCCTAATGTTGAACCAGCCCTGCATCCCTGGTATGAATCCTACTTGATCATGGTGAATGATCCTTCTGATCACTTGCTGGAGTCTTTTTGCTAGTATCCTATTTAAGATTTTTGCATCTATCCCACATGTACTTGTGAAAGAGTGTGGGGAGATATTTTATACCAATTGGTCTTATTGTGCCAGTTTAGTTAATAACTCCTTTCTAAAAGCTACTTATGTTTGACTGATTAAATGATTATCTTGAATGATTAAATGATAATCTTAGGGGGAAAGCATATTGATGGGGGCTTGAGCAGATACATTAAGCTGTTATTGAGAGGGTACCCCTAGCACCCTGAATAGAATTGTAGCTAACCAAAATATGAGAAGCCAAATCTTCAGAGGCAGTGAAAGCTGGGGAAAGGATACTTCAAAGATAAAAGAATAAGCTATACCATGATTTTTTAAAAAAATCTGGACACTATATTTCAATAAAACATAAATGAAAACTGTTCAAATCTAAGAGAACCAGAGGGTAAAGACAGATAAAATCCATTGACCATCTCCTGAAAAGAACCCCAAAAGGAAAAATCCCAAGAATATTAGAGCCAAAATTTTAAATCTTCATCTCAAAGAAAAATTACAGTAAACATTCAGAAAGACACAGTTTCAAGTACCAAGGAAAACAGTCAGGATCATACATAACCTGGAAGCTTCTCTAAAAACCAAAAGAGATTTGGGAATATAATATTCCAAAAGGCAAAAGATATAGGTTTACCAAAACCAATGCAACCAAAATGAGAAGAAAAGCAATAAACTGGAACAATATTTTTATAACAAAACTCTCTGACAAAGGTTTAATTTCCCAAATACATAAGGAACTAAGTCAAATGTACAAAAAAAAATCAAGCCATTCTCCATTTGACAAATGGTCAAGGGACATGAATAGGCAGTTTTCACAAGATAAAATCAAAACTATCAATAAGCACATGAAAAAGTATTCTAAATCCCTCCTGAATAATAATTGCAAATTAAAATGACTCTGAGGTACCACCTTACATCTAGCAGACTGGTAAATATGGCAGCAAAGGAAAGTGGTAAATGTTGGAGGGAATGTGGCAAAATTGGGACACTAATACATTGCTGATGGAGTTGTGAATTGATCCAACCATTCTGGAGGGCAATTTGAAACTATGCACAAAAGGCTTTAAAAGAATGCTTATCTTTTGACCCAGCCATACTGTTAGTTACAACCCAAAGAGAAAGTAATTAAAAAAAAAAAGACTTGTACAAAAATATTTATAGTCACACTCCTTGTGGTGGCAAAAAATTGGAAAATGAGGGGATGTTCATAAATTGGAGAATGGTTAAATAAATTGTGGTATCTGATAGTGATGGAATATTATTGTGCTGAAAGGAATAATGAACTGGAGGAATTCCATGTGAAACTGGAAAGACCTCCAGGAATTGATGCAGAGTGAAAGGAGCAGAACCAGGAGAATTTTGTACACAGAGACTGATACGTTATGGCACAATTGAATGTAATAGACTTTTCTATTAGCAGCAATGAAACAACCCAGGATAATCCAGAGGAATTTATGAGAAAGAACACTTTCTACATCCAGAGGAAGAAGTGTGAGAACAGAAACACAGAAGAAAAACGTATGATCAATCATGTAGTTTAATATGGATATGATTAGGGTTTTGATGTTAAAACATCACTCTACTGTAAATATGAATTACACAGAAATAGGTTTTGAACAATGATACATGTATAACCCAGTGGAACTGCCTGTCAGCTCCTGGAGGGGGGAGGAAAGAGCTGGGGTGGGGTGGGGATCATGAATCATGTAGCCATGGAAAAATATTCTAATTTAAAAAGGAAAAAAATATAAAGTTATACATATAACAAAAAATATATACAGGTTTATGACCAAGAATAACAGAAACATGAAAAACTGAAGATGATCCTGTAAGGGGAAAAAATAGATATTTAATGGAATAGAAGATGAAAAGATCAAAGCTGAATAGGACCTTTGAAATATGAACACAAGAGTAATAAGAAATTTAGGCAAATTTATTTAAGCAATTGGAAGGGATTGTATGATGATGTAGTGCTAACATTCTAATGATGAAAAAGAAACTTAATATCAGAACCATGAAATTTTCAAAGGGTATTGAGAGAAATAAGAAAAACAGAGGACCTGGGAGTGGATGAGTTCTTAAATTTTGAAAAGGGAAAAGAAACGGGAGGGTTAAAGGAATACACTACTATAGAAAAAGAAAGAGCAACTTGCTATTTCCTTAATTGGGCTGCATGAGAAAACTATATAAACATAGAAGAAGGATTCCAGGTGGTGGGTATGGATGAACTTTTATCTGAAATGAATAATTTTGAGGATTGAAAATATACACATATAGTCTTATTTAGATATGCACCAAACCTAATAAGGATGTGGTTTAAGAGGGACAATAATAATAGCAAGTGAATAATCACAAGCAAAACAAACTAGCTGATCCTAAAGAGAAAATTATAAGATGGGCAATGGCAGGGAGGGGTTTTGAGAGCTGAGACCGTGGTCTCCCAAAGTGCAGGGTCCTTTTGACTAGGTGGAGTGGTCAGGTGAATAAGAGATGAGAGACAACTGAGTGCTCAAACCTGTGCTTAGGCGTCATTCAGCTATTCTACTATAGCATGAGGATTCGTTTATTTTATAGCATTACTGAGTACATGCTTTTCTGGCACACAATCATTTTTCAGCATACATGATCTTCTACAGATAATTGAATATGTCACACATTAACAAATCACTTAATCAACCTTCCGTGATCATCCACTATGTTGCTACAACAGAAAGGTTTGTAATGGAGTTGAATGACATGGACAGGGTGATCTAGAGGTTAGTTCCTCCTGACCAGTTAGGAGAATCATTGTTGCTTTTGATCAGCTTTCACAATCAATCAAAATTATTTAGGAGATGGGTAACAAAACATTTCATAGCTAGGCACAGGGTTAGAAGGTAATTTAAGACAGACCAGATTCAGGAATTTCCTCAATTTCCAAGTTACATTTTTCTTGTGTTTCATTAAGGTACCTTGGCAATGTTGCTTGGTTATTGTAAACTTAGCAAACCAGCGAAGTGTGTCAGTAACTTGTGTTTCAGAGGAGTGATTGTGCCTTGTGTGTTTAGCTAACAGTGGGTATTGGGCCTCTGAGTGTACCTCTGCTAAGAGGGAAAAGGGAGGGATAATGGGTGATGATCTTTGAGTTTTAATTCTGTGAATGTAATCTTTTAAAGATAATAATCAGGGGGGGATTAAAGTGGGGCATATATATGTTAACCCTATAAGCATGTTGTTCTCATCTATTTTTCCTGGGGCTAAGTAAGAATGATAATCATAGCAATTCCAGTAATAAGGGGATGTTAATAAAGAAAGTCACTTAGGGGGTTTTCAGTGGGTGTTTCCATCCTTCCTGGGGGCTGCTTTGCAGTCCCCAGTTTCCACGTGTGACCATGACAAACAGCAAGGTCTTTGATGGCTCCTGGCAGAGGGGGAAGGAAAAAACTATAATTTAAGGAACATCTTATATTGTTTCTTAAACAACTGGAGATTGGCTGACACATCGTGATATATAAATGTAATGGAATATTACTGCACCATAAGAAATAATTAAAGAGATGATTTCAGAGAATCTTGAATAGTATAAACTGATAAAGAGCAATATGAGCAGAACCAGAACAATTTATATAAGGACAGCAATAAAAAAGAAAAATATGCTTGAAAGATTAAAGAACTAGATCAATGCAGTGTTTCCAGAGGACCTATTTTTACTATAAGGATATTTTATTTTATCAATTACATGAATAACAAATTTCCACATAAGTTTTCTGAAATTATATGATCCAAATTGTCTCCCTCCTTCATTTTCTCCTCCCAGAACAATTCAATCTAGGTTATACATATATTATCATGCAAAACATTTCCATACTGACCATTTTTGTAAGAGAATAATCATATAAAACCCAAACCCCAAAATAAAACTCAAAGAAACTAAAGTGAAAAATTGTATGCTTTGATCTGTATTCCAACTCCAACAGTTCTTTCTCTGATGGTAGACAGCATTCTTTGTCATAAGTCTGTTGGAAATATCCTGCATCATTTTATTGCTGAGAGTAGCTAAGCAGAGGATTTATGTTGAAACATATTACTCACCTCCTGATAGAAAGGTGATGGACACAAGGCATAGAAAAAGATACATTTATGGACATGGCCATCGTGTAGGTTCATTTTGGTTGGTTAAGTTTCTTCGTTACAACGGCTTTTTCTTTTATTCTCTTGGTTTTTAAGGTGAGAAAAAAAAAAGGAGAGAAATAGTAGTAATGTCAAAAAAGAGAGCCACCAAAGCATTTTTTTTTAATAGACAGAAGAGAACTGAAGATAGTTTAGAAGGACACACAAACAAAATGGTTTTGAAAACAATGGACATTCATGGATTTATATAAACATGTTTTCTTTTATTGGTATGTTAATTTCAGAACACAAAATGTTAAAAAGACATGGGACAGGAAATTAATTAACATTTTAGAGGGAATAATCTCATCCTATTTTTTTTAAACCTTTACCTTCCTTCTTAGAGTCAATACTATGTATTGGCTCCAAGGCAGAAGAGTGGTAAGGGCTAGGCAATGGGGATTAAAGTAACTTGCCCAGGGTCACACAGCTGGGAACTGTCTGAGGTCAAATTTGAACCTAGGACCTCCCATCTCTAGGCCTGACTCTCAATCCACTGAGCCACCCAGCTGCCCCCATCTCATCCTATTTTTAATAAATCAAATGACAGTTCTCAAATTCTGCATGCAAGTTCCCACACAGAAATGGTTTTTCCTTTTGCCTTTCTTTTCCCAATTTTGGTATATAATAGAAGTCTCTTGGAGAGACTGTATAGTGCATATATTCTGTAATTGATTCTGGTCTGCTAACCACATGATTAAGAGAACCTTTTTTGATTGGCTGCATACAGAATTGGTGACATCTTCAAAAAGGTCTTAATTGCCTTGGTCACTCTGTTCCTGAATACACTTTTTTTTTTTTTGCTGATGGCATCCAATAAAATATAATGTCATAAAGAGAGAGAGAGGCTTTGGGCCTTCCCCAATATTATAATCTGGATAATACAGAGGAAAGCCTTTTTGGATGGAGAGAGAGAGTGAAACATACATGACTAGAGAATATTTTAGACAATTCAGAATAATTTCTACAAGCAAATTGAGTCTCTTAATGTTAACTCCCACTGAGGGGCAAAGGTGGATCCCTATTGAGGAAGGCATTGACTAAAAATAGTAAAACAGGGGTGCATGGATTCAAAGTGAGGGACGATGATAAGTGATGGTAGAGAAAGAAAAAGAACAAGAAAAACACCCACTTCCTCCCCCCCCACAAGATTATTGAATACTTCCTAAGATACCTCTATGTCTATCCCCTGAGATTTAGTCTTCCTGAAAATAGATTCTTTAAAAAAAAATGTATTAATAGACTTTATTTCCAAGTGTATCAGCTCCTCTCTCTCCTCCCCACACCACAGAGGGCAACACCAACAAACAGATATGTAGATACAGATTATGTCTTTTTGTGTTTCCACTTTTCAGTTCATTCTCTGGAGGTGAACATTCAAAAGTTATTCTTCAAATATTAAATCTGTAGTTGTATATGATGTTCTCTTGGTTCTACTCATTTTATTCTTCATTATTTCATGTAGTTCTTTCCAATTTTTAAAAAAATTAATCTGCTCATTGTTTCTTATGGTGCAGTAGTATTCCATCACAACCACATGGCACAATTTGTTCAGCCATTCCCCAGTTGGTGGACATCTCTTTGATTTCTAGTTCTTTGCCACCACAGAGAGTGTTGCTGTAAAGATTTTGAAACATATAGGTTCTTTTCCTTTTTCCTTGACCTCTGTGGGAAGTAGACCCAGCAATAAGGCCATGTACAGTTTTATAGCTCTCTGGACATAAGAGAATAGATTCTAAATAATTCTAGAAGAGCTGAAGAATAAAGTATTGCAAGGAAACACTTAGAAGGGCATTACAGAATAATATTACTGAAATAGAAGAATGATCGAAGGGGAAGGATAGAAAATGGGAAGATTAAAAATCACATTTTTCTCTGAGCTAAGAAAAAGAAGGGTTGAACAAATCAGAGGGAGAAAAATGACAAAGAAAGTCCCCAAAATATTGGACTGGTCAAGGAAACTGGGAGAGAAGCAGAGGTAGAAGAAAGCAATTAGTTCAGATTAACATAAGTAAAATAAATGGCAGATTTTTCAATGGTCAGTTTCAAAAATAGGGCAAATTTGTCATACATATGTATATGTTTTAAAGAAGCAGTGGAATGTAATAGAGAGTTGACCGCAGAGCAAGAAGATCTGGGTTCAAGTCCCACCTCTGATACATACTTGGCTGTATGACCCTAGGTGAGTTATTTAACTTTTCAATGCTCTAAGTAAATTTCTAAGATATAAGCTGAGAAAGTGTTGACTTGCATTGGTAGAGGGAGTTTCCTAAAAATAGCATTTCCAATCCATGTGTGTGTGTGTGTGTTTGTGTGTTTGTGTGTGTGTAATGGGGGATTGGCATTAGTGCTCTTGTCTGGTGTAAATGTAAAAAAAAACAACAGGCTTCCTTTTGCAAGATGATACATAATAGAAGTGTCTTAGAGAAACTGTAGGGCATCCATAGATATTCTATAAATGATTCTGGGCTGCTAACCACATGGTTAGGAGAACCCTCTCTGATTGACTATATACAGATCTGGCAACATCTTCAAAAAGGTCTTAGTGGCCTTGGCCATTATTTTGGTCATTCTGCTCTTGAATGGATTCCTTTTCTGATGGTATCCAGTGAGATATAATGCTCTGAGGAGAGAAAATTTGGAGGGACTTCCTAATGACTCCATGAAAAACAAGTCTCAGTCCTTGACCCCTACATTTTTTCTTTTTCTTTTTTAAAATCCTGTCTTTCTGTCTTGCTAATAACTCTATTTGGGGTTAAGTGTCTTGCCCAGGGTCACACAACTAGGAAGTGTCTGATGCTGCATTTGAACCCAGACCCTCGTGACTCCAGACTTGGTGCTCAGTGGATACACTGTGCTACCTAGCTGTCCCCTCTTATGTTCTTTTCCATTTTAAGTAAAGGGCTTGGAGACCCCTGTGTCCCAGTTTTGCATTCAGGTCAGCACTACTGTCCTAGGAACAAGGAGTAACCTTCAGAACCAGTGGTAGATGAAATGAGGACTCATCCAGGAGTTATGCTATATTTTGATGTGAACTTAGTAAAGTCAATGGTATTTAGAAACTGAGCTAAGTTTGAGCCCATTACTCTTCGAGACAGAGGTAGGGTATAGCAGAGTGAACTCCCAAAGGGTTGAGGAGAAATGTTTGGACTTTTGGTCTCATTACACTTCAGAGTAAATATCCCTTTGTACAAAGTTAACAGATGTTAAGTGGTGAAATAGAACTGGTGTGTTAGACATTGGCATCTAACAGTGGAGGGAGCATAGCTGGTTAGGGGCATGAAAGAAGGGATACCCCATCAAACTCCTCAGAATACCCCTGAAATCCTGGGAGAATGTGGGCCAGAAAATATTCACTAGATACATGCATATAGAAATACATATGTGTATATATATATGGACATTATCTATACACTGATATCACTTATCTTTATACACACACACAGAAACAGACACACACATAGCACTAGTCACAAAATTTATTTAATACTGTTTTTAAAAAACAGCGAATTTGTTCAGTGGGTCTTTTTTCCAAAACTATATCTTGACAATATGGAAATATGTTCTGCATGATAATACATGTATAACCCAGATTGAATTGCTTGCCAGTTCTGGGAGTGGGGAGGGAAGGAAAGAGAGGGAAACAATTTGGATCATATAACTTCAGAAAACTTATGTGGAAATTTGTTATTACATGTAATTGGTAAAAAAAAAAAACTTAAATTAAATACATAAGGCAAAAATAGCTCCCAAAAACTATCTCTTGGAGAAGAATTTTTAACCAAACAAATGATCCAACCAAACTAAAGGAGATTAAATAAGGTAAAATAGACAATTCTGACCACATAAAATAAAAAAATCTTTTTGTACAAATATAATCAATAAAAACACAATTAGAAAAGAAATGCTAAGAGTAAGAAAAATAGTTGTATTTTTAAAATTTTGGGACCAGACCTATGATTTAATTGGCATAAGAGGCTCCCATGGAGTAGCTACCAATTCATACTGGCACCTGCTCTTTGACTCAGCAGTCTTACTACTGAGCAAGAAAGTCCAAGAAGGAAACAAAGTCCAATCTGTACCAAAATATTCATGTCAGCAGCCTTTGTAGTAGAAAGAAACTAGAAACAAAGACAGTCCCTATCGATCTATGAATAGCTGAAAAAAACTAAGGAATCTGAATGTAATGAAATATTATTGTTCAGTAAGGAATGTTATGTATAAAGAGAAATCAGGGAAAGTTTGTATGAAATGATATTGGATAAAATAAGCTGAACCAGGAGAACAATATTCACAACCACAACAATGTCAATGAAAAGATTACCAAAAGGATATTGAACTCTGAATAATAGAAATATCAGTGTTCCCAGAGATTCAATAAGGAAAACCTCTGCCTCCCTAGCATAAATGTTGGGAGGAGGGTTTTAGGGCAAAAGAGTGTACGTTTGGTCACACATGGCCTATTTGATATTTTTGCTGAATTAGTTTGCTTGCCCTGAGGGAAGGTTTAATCAAGAGTGGGTTAGGAAATGATTGCAATATAACGACAAAAGACATCAATAAAATATATTTTAAAGTAAAAATGAATTTGCTAAAAATTTCAGATGACAATCTGTCACTCTTCAAATTATTCAATCCTTAACAAGTTGTAGTTTTGGGGTTTTATGATCTAGCCTATTTTATTGCACTTACCTGAATCATAAACATTACAGATATTATGAAACTTTTAACATTCACAAAAATATTATTTTGCTTTAAGAATATGCACCTCACTAACAGTGGCATATCATATCAGATCATCTTCAAAATTCTACATCCAACTAGTTGTAGGAAGTAATTGCAGGGCACATTCACTATCAAGTGGAGCAAAATTGTCATGCTATTCTTGATCTTGGTTTTGTGGTAACACATACAGTCTAGCCCCACTATCTAAGGGCCAGGGTGATACATCATCTAGGCACAGTTTTAGGGTACCCTGAGGGCTTGGAGGCATCTCTTTTCCCTAATACCATGGGCCTCGTCACCCACCGTCTGTGTTTTCCTCGTTTATCAAAAATGACTAGTAATCCCATTCCACTTAGCATGGGGTTAGCTTTTATAGAGAGCAATTTGCTTCAATGATAGAACAAAAACAAGTATACAAACATTTGTTCTCCTCCAACTCTTTGGGGTCATACATTTCCTTAAACATCTCAGTGTCTGGAAATGTAGGCTCAAAACTTAGCTCAGTTCCTATCTAGTATCAGTCTCCCCAAATTCAAGTCCAGATGTGGCACAACAGATGGATGAACCCTTCCTCTGGGCTAGAATCCTGAAGTCACTCCAGAAGATTGCTCCTTGATCCTTGGGGAGTCCATGCTGTGCTATGTGAGAAAACCAGCTTACATTTTGACTCCTGGGTTTCTGGAGTTGTTTTCTTGATCAAAATTCCCAAGGTTGGAGATGCCAATCCCTTCATTGGGAGCAAAGGAGATCTCCTAGAAGAAGAGGCAAAAAAATATAGTTGCTAAAGTTGATAGGTCTTTTTAAATATCTCTGCAGTCAGTGTCATCTTCAACACATGGTTAAATGACCAGAAACAGTTGTAGAATGCTTCAGAGTCTGTCTCTCAAAAGCACTTTCCTTACATGGCATCAGGATTCCTCTGGAAGCATCCTCTTTATAGAGAGTTGTCATCTTAGTGTGTGCAAATTGATGGGGTCTGTACATGAAACAGACACCTGTTACATGTGTTTTCATTGAAAAAAGGGAGACTTACCCAGAAGATATCATAGAAGATGAAGAGAAACCAAGTCCAAGATGGAAAGATTATTATTACCAAGATGCTGAAGATTATCCATAGCCACAAAAAGAAGTGCCCCCCCTTTCTGATGACTGAAGAACTAAAGCTTTGGAGGCAGCCTAAAAATCCTCAAAAAGTGATTAAGGGAAATCACTGAGCCTGCTATGAAGAAGATTGAAGAAAACCCCCATCCCCAGTCCTTACTTTGAACATCAAGGCCAAAAAGCATCAGATCAAAAAAGTGGTAAAGAAACTATATGATCAAGGTCAACCAATGACCAAGCCTGATGGAGAAAAGACCTAAGTCCAATTTTCTTCAGACCATGATGCCTCAGATGTTCCCCATAAAATTGGAATCATCTAAACTACATCTAATTAATCTGTTCTATCTACAAGAAAAAGTTCTCCAGTATAAAACAAACAAATAATACAAAAAAAGGTAAAAAAGAGGGTAGATTTGGGCAGAGGTTGTATCCAATAAATTCATCTATTGTTTTGCAGTGCTCTGCAAAGACCCCAGGATCTTCTGCCCTGCTGCTCCTCCCTGCTCCTCCTTTCTAGAGAGTTCACAAAATTTGGGAAACAGAACAGTTCTGACCTACAGAGTATTTAAGCACTGAGGGAATTTGAAATTATAGCAAGAAGAGAAAAGATACAATTCCTACTTTCTGGATCTTGTTGAAAGCTTGAAATGGTTAAGTAATTATGCAAGAATGCATATGATAGAATGAATGACAAACAATAATGCTTTTTACTTCCATAACCCAAGGCCCAAAGTAGCCACAGACTCACACAGACCTGAGTTCAATCTTCTGGCTTTTTAATAATTAATATTCTCTATGACTAATGTTTGTCCTCATCAAAGAGATCTCTCTGGGTCCATCAGAATCTGGCTCTTCCCAAGGGATATTTGATTTCTGCTGTGCAAACATCAGGTGCTCAAGGAGTTTTAAAGCAAATTAATTTTAAAAAATATAAAAAAGGCAAATAAAGGACTTCTTGTTGTTGCTATTCAGTCGTGTTTGACTCTTCATGACCTCATTTGGAGTTTTCTTGGCAAAAATACTGGAGAGGCTTGTCACTTCCTTCTCCAGCTCATTTTACAGATGAGGAAACTGGGGCAAACAAGGTTAAGTGACTTGTCCAGGTTCACACAGCTAAGTAAGTGTCTGAGGCTAATTTGAACTCCCTCTTACTGACTCCAGGCCAGGTACTCTAACTATTGTGCCACTTAATTATTCCTTGAAAGGACTTATATACAAGTCTGTTTAATGAGTGAATATCTGTATATTCTACCTCTTCAACACAGCTCAGTCTCAGTCTCTGTAAAAAATTCACACCAATAAGGTGGAAGTCCCTACCTATATCCTGAATACAGTTTACTGCAAGATGTTCCTCCCTTCTCCCCATCACCCAGTCTCCTCTCCAAGAGCAGTATTCCCTTTATTTTCTGCACTTTTATTCAGGCTTCTGAACATTCTGCCTTTTTAGTGCTGCTTCACTAACCCCATCTTCTAGCCAAGTTTTCTACAATTCTCATTGTCCCTCAGATATTTCTAGCAAATAGCCCAGCAGCTGTGGTTTGCTCACAGGTCCTAGATACTCTTCCTCATTGTTACCTTCTCTCAGAAGCCATCCTCTTCCTTCTATAATCACTGCTCCTTGTTTTAGGACATGCATCTTAAGTCCAAGACATTATGGGAAAATATATTCTTTCTGGTCAGTGCATGTCCCCTGTCACCTCCATACTTCATCTCTCACACAAAAGAAGGCAAAGGAAAAATAAAAAAAGACTGAGAAATGATTTAAGGATATCAATTGACAATTTTCAAAAGAAGAAAACCAAGCTGTCACCCACGTGAAAAAAATTATAAAGCATTAACAATTAGAGGAATGCAAATTAAATCAACTCTGAGGTTTACCTCACTCCCTTCAGATTGGCAAAGCTGACAAAAAAAAGAGAGAGAGAGAAAATGGCAAATATTGAAGGGTCTGTGGAAAAATAAGCACGCAGTGTTGGTGGAACTGTGAATTGGCTCAGACTTTCTGGAAAGCAGTTTGGAACTATGCCCCTAGTTACTAAACTGCACATTCTTTGACCCATTGATAATGTAACTAGGCCCACACCCCAAAGAGAAAAAAAGAAAGGGAAAAGGAATATAGATACAAAAATATTTATCACAGATATTTTTGTAAGTATAAATAATTGCAAACTATGGGAGCATTCATCAAGTGGAGAATGACTGAACAAATTGTGGTATATGAATATAATAGAATAGGAAAAAAACCCTACAATTTCAGAGAAAACTGGGAAGATTAATGTGAAATAATCTACAGTGAAGCTACCTGATTAGGAGATTAGGAGCCCTTGGTTTAGAGGGAAATATGTATATTTCAATATAATCAATTTGCTTTGTAATGCTAGGTATTTTGTTTTATTCATTTAAAAGCATTATTTTGAGAAGGTGAACATCAGACTACCAAAGCTGTCTATGGAATAGAAAAGTTAAGAACCCTTGTTCTAACTGTCCTCTATGCCTGGCATGTTCTCTCCATCTTCTGATGAATTATTCCCCAATACAAATGCTACTTCTTCCATGAAATTTCTCATGCTACCCCAAGACAGCAATAACCATCTTCCCTGGATTTTACTTAAAATTGTGCTTTGGAACTTTGTAATGCTTTTATTATGTGGTATTATGTATCATCTGTCTTAGTGTGTTATTTCCCTACCAGACTGTAAACTATATTTTATTTAAACTTGTCCCATTCCTGCTCCAAACTCCCCAGCACAATGCCCTTCACAGCATTACGCAGATGTTTCATAAATGTTAGGTAGCTAGGTGGCTCATGGATATAGAGTGCTGTGCCTGGGTCAAGAAGATATGATTTCACATTCTCCCTCTTACATCCTACTGACACTTAACTAGCTGCATGACCATGGGCAAATCATTTAACCTCTGTCTGAGTTTCCAAATTTGTAAAGGAAGGATAATAATAACACCTACCTCCCCCAGTTGTCATGAAAATAAAATGAAATCTATTTTTAATTTTTTTATTTTATTCCAGTAACAAATTTACACATAAGTTTTCCAAGGTTTCATGATTCATGTTCTCTCCCTCCTCTCTTCCATGGTTGACAAGCAATTCTACTGGGTTTTACATGTTTATCACTCAAAACCTATTTCCATATTGTTCATTTTTGTAATAGAATAATCTTTTAAAACTAAAACCCCAGATCACATACCCAAATAAACAAGTGACAAATCATATGTTTTTCTTCTGTGTTTCTACTCCCACCATTCTTTCTCTGGATGTGGATGGCATTCTTTTTCATAAGTCCCTCAGAATTGTCCTGGATCATTGTATTTCTGTTAGTACTAGAGTTTATTTCATTTGATCATCCCACAATGATTCAGTTACTGTGTATAATATTCTCCTGGTTCTGCTCATTTTACTCTGCATCAGTTCATGAAGGTCTTTCCAGATCTTTCTGAAATCATCCTGTTCATCATTCCTTATAGCACAATAGTATTCTATCACCATCATATACCACAATTTGTTCAGCCATTCCCCAATCAAAGGACATTCCCTCAGTTTCCAATTTTTTTTGCCACTACAAAAAGCACAGCTATAAATATTTTTGTACAAACAGATCCTTTCCCATTTTTTAAATCTCTTTCGGATACAGACCTAGTAGTGGTATTGTTGGATCAAAAGGCATACAAAATGTTTTGGGTTTTTTTTTTTTTGCAAAAAAAAATGTAAAAAGTTTTTTAAAGACTTTGAAAACCTTAAAACTATTTTTATAAAAGCTAGCTATTATGTATTATATTGTATTGCTAAAAGGGTCCTTAAGGATCATCTATGCCACCCTCATTTTCAGAGGAGGAAATAAAAAGGGAAGTGACTAATCCAAGTTCCCCTCTCCTGCCGCCCTGCTGCTGGAACTAGAGCTTTTAATAATTGAGCAAAGAACTTTATGAGGATGATTAAAGTCACTGTGGGCTTGCTCTGTTTTTTAGAGGACATAGACATAATCTGAGTCCTGAAGGAAGATAAATCTCTGAGTGTGGGGTGGGGTGGAGAGTGAAGACTAATGAAAGGACTGAAGTACATGATGACGACATCTTTTACTACATGTAAAGGAAAACAACTTTGAAAGACTGTAGAACTCTGATGGAGTGACCACTTATAGGTCCAGAATCTCGATGATGAAATCCATTACCTATTTCTTGGCAGAGAAATGACAAACTACAAGTGCATAAGGAGACATGCATTTTCAGACAAGTGGTAAACTGTTTTTCATGACTAATTAATGTTACAAAGGAGAGTTTTTTATTTGGCGGGAAAGTGGAGTGAGTTAATGGGTAGGATAGAAATTCCTACCAAAAATAACCTCAGTAAGACATTTTTAAAATTAAGTTTATTTATTTAATTCAGAATAATTTTCCATGGTTGCATGATTTATATTCTTTCCCTCCCCTTCTCCCTCCCCCCTCCCATAGACAATGAGCAACTCCACTGGGTTTTACATGTGTCATTGATCAAAACCTGTTTCTGTATTATTATTTGCACTAGAGTGATTGTTTAGAGCAATGTCACTTTTTTTAATGCACAGGGGAAAAAAAAAACAAAAAGAAGTTCTGAAGAGGACACAAAAAGTAACCCAAAGTTACTTCTATGTTAAATTTAATATACACTTAAAAAGACCACTGTGTAAGAGAAGTTGACAGGATCATATGAAGTCTTTCTTACTAGTCTTTGTAGATAAAAATATTTGTTAATAATTATCAGGGCTGGGGGGCAGTTGGGTGGCTCAGTGGATTGAGAGCCAGGCCTAGAGACAGAAGTCCTAGGTTCAAATCTGGCCTCAAACACTTCCTAGCTGTGTTACCCTGGGCAAGTCACTTGACCCCCATTGTCTAGCCCTTACCACTCTTCTGCCTTGGAACCAAGGGTTTAAAAAAATATTATTATTATTAAGTCTATAATAAAAAAATAAAAGTAATTTTCAAATACTCATTAAAAAGAGAAGAGGTTGGAAATGTAATGGGGGTAATAAAAGAAGTCCCCCTCCTCTATTTGGGCTAGCAGTTCCCCAAATTATGCATGGAGCTGAGTGAGCTCCCCTGGTCACTTCTGATTTGCTCTGTGCTTTGGCTCAGTCCTGAAGGACTTTCTCTTTGAGATGACCTTTACTGATTCCTTGGTCCTCCTGATGGACCAGTCATTAGACTTTAAAAGGAAAAACTGTTCTCTTCAGCTCTCTTTCTTTCTGTTTGAGGGTATTGAGGCTATTTGGAACCTTTCCCTTTGAACTTCTCAAGGTGGACAGTGGAAAGGGTCCTCTAACCTCCCACCTTCCTCAATCCTGACAACTACAGCAGCTGCTTCTTTGTGATAGCAAAAGCACATGCTATGTAGTTCTAAGTGGGGCTGAATTTAGATCTGAAAGTTCCTAAAGTCTCTTCTGCTCGTGTTTCCTTCCCTGAATGCAAGTGACCAAGCAGTAATCCTAAAAGATAGACTCTAAGCCTAGTGGTTACTTCCAGATTTCCTAGGCCCTCATTTGCTGCTGGTTCTGTCTGAAGCTACGACTTCTTAGAGGAAAAAATGAACCCCAACAAAATGAATCATGCATACTGGGCTGGCCAGAAGATATGGGTCTTGAGTGAGTCATCAGACGGCAGATCTGGGATGAGAAATGCCTGTCTATGTTTATTTACATCATGCTTTGTGTATTTGTCAGTGTACATTCATGAGCCTTTTGTGTTTAACCATTTCTTTTGTCACAGAGGAAATAAATATCGGTCCTAGACCTGATGTACTTTGAATATTGATTACCTTTCTAGATCCCATTAATTCCCCTTTTTTGGGGTGGGGGGAGGAGTTTGACCTGAGCAAAACCTAAGCTTAGTTTAAGAAATTGTTCCTTAAGTTCAACTCATCAATTAGGAATAGCTGAACAAAATGTAAGATATGAATATAATGAAATACTATCGTGCCTTAGGAAATGATAAAAGGTACAATTTCAAAGAAAGCTGGGAAGATTTGTATATTTGTATGAAATAATCTACTGTGTAGTAAGCAGAATCAATAGAACAATGTATACAATAAAAGACTTAAGGACCTTTTTCTTTCTTTTTTTTCCTTCCTTTTTTTACCTTCCTTCTTGGAATCCATACTGTGTATGGGTTCCAAGGCAGAAGAGTGGTATGGCCTAGGCAATGGGGGTCAAGTGACTTGCCCAGGGTCACACAGCTGGGAAGTGACTGAGGCCAGATTTGAACCCTGGATCTCCTGTCTCTAGGTCTGACTCTTAATCCACCGAGCCACCCAACTTGCCCCAAGGACCTTTTTCTTAAAGGAGTTTATTGGGCCAGAGTCAAGGAGAAAAAGGTATTTCTCTTGAGAGGTCAGGTTCAACCAGGACTGAATGGGGTATGGATGAATGAGAACCCTAAGAGAAAGGGAGTGTCCCAAACCCCTAGGCCAGTAGTATTTCTTGAGTTTCTATTGAGTGTAGGGCATAATACAAGGTTCTGAAGAATACAAAAAGAAAAAGTGGTCCTGACTTCTAGGGGTGCAAAAGAAAAAGAAAAATGGTAAAAATATAATACTTTCTCCCCCAACCTCTTTTCTTACTTCCTTATTTCTATTGATGCTTCCACTATTTTACCAGTCACTCAAGCTGTTAACTCCAGAGTTAGCCATCTTTAATTCTATTAACTCCTTCCTACCATCCAATCACTCTCTATAGTTACATAGCTTCTTTTTGCCCAAGGTGTCCATGATCTCTCCCTTTCCAATTCATTTGATAATCCTCCCAGAGCAATCTACATAAGGCAGAGAGGTCTGAGTATTAAAAACTTCCAGAGGCTCTGCATTACTTAGTGAACAAAATCTGAACTCTTTATTCTTGGGTTTTGAGCTAAGACTGATTCGGGCTGGTGTGATGATTTGATCTTAGGAGTGGAAGAGAATGAAACACTCATAGATCCTATAACTTTCAACAAAACATTTACACAACAATAGTATGGAAAAGATTTTCATGAAAGATTACAGTGTTGATTCAGTTGGTACAGCTCTCATCACCTCTACATTTACCACAATCATGTACCTGGTCAGAAAGATAGGTTGATTCACATAGCAATAGGTAATCTGACAAGCCTGCTTTTCAGTCAGGAGGCTAGTTCAAGGCTTAGTCCCCTGAGTCACTTAGTTCTCAAGATTTAAGTAGTTTCATTATCTTTTTAAGGAAAGACTAACCTACATGGCAGAGATCTTAGAATCTTGTTAGGTAATATGTGGTGAATTTCGTGATGTCCATTAGGACATAATACTCACAAAAAATGTTTGCCGAGCAAGAATCAACACAATCTTATGAAGGAATGTTCCAAATCTTGATAATAAAAGAAATGCAAATCAAAAGAAACCTGAGGTCAACCAGCATATCTGCAATAAAGACAAAAGATGAGAATAGTCAATGTTGGGAGAATTGTTGGAAAGACATGCAAGCTAATACATTGTTGGTGGAGCTGTAAATTGGTACAATCTTTTGGAAATAAATAAGTAAAATAAGTGAAGAAAATGTTTATACTCTTTGACCCAGAAATTCCACTGCTAGGCATATATATATATAATGGAAGTCATTCCCTCCACTACCACCCCACTCCAAAATGTTCTATAGGCACCAAAATATTGATAACAGCATTTTTGGAGGTAGCAAAGAACTGGAAATGAAATGAATGTCCATCAGTTGGTAAATGGATAAACAAATTGGGGTATATTCATGTAATAGAACATTATTCTGTTGTAAGAAACAATAGATATGATAAATATAAAGAAAAGGTGTTTTGTTTTTTAAATCTTTATTTTCTGTCTTAGAATCTTATGGATTCCAAAGCTGAACAATGGTAAGGGCTAGGCAATGGGGTTTAAGTGACTTGCCTATGGGCATATAGCTAGGATGTGTCTGAGGTCAAATTTAAACCCAGGACCTCCAGTTTCCAGGTCTGACTCTCCATCTACTGAACCACCTAACTGGCCCCCAAGAAAGTTTAATATGAACCTGATGCAAAGTGAAACAAGTAGAGTCAGAAAAACAATATGTAAAATGAATTGGAAAGAACAATCACAAAACAACTGAATATTGCAAAATTATAAGAAACAAGATTTTCCCTAAAGAAACAAGATTTCCCTAATAAAAATATTAGACCTCCTCCTCATTCCTTTGCAGAAGTTAGGGTCCATAGGTATGGGACATTTCATACAATGTCAAATTTTTCAAATGTGTTGAAAAATTTTGCTTATTTCCCCCCCCTCTTTTTCCTTTTTCTTTTTTCTCCCATTTTTCCTTTTAAAAAACTTTGTTATAAGAGGAAGGAGGGAGAGGTACATATAAGGGGAAATCTAAGTGATATAATAATAAAAGTTGTCCAAAACACATTTTTTAAAAAAGTAGTTACACTTCTTTGATTCTTTAGAAGTTCCTCAATTATACTTATAGAATTATAGGGTCAGCCACACCCCTGGTGACCTTTAAAAAACAAGCTTGTCAGTGTTGGAAACAGCTGAGAAAGGAGGAACTCTACAGTCAAATGGGTCTTCTCTGGTAGTTGAGAAAAGAAACTGATGGTAGAATAACTCAGCTCTTGAAAAGGAACCAATCTGCTTTTTCCCTTAAATGGATTCTGGAATCCAGCTTAGGGGAATTCTCTCTCTTCCTCTCTCCTCTCCTCTCTCCCCAACCCTTATCAATAATGGTTTCTTGCAATGAAGCAAATCAGCATCCTGAGTCCAGCAAAATGAAAGCCAGGGAGCTGTGCAGAGTAGCAGATCCAGAGTTGGCTGCAAAGCAAACTGCCTAACAGACTCTCCACTCAGAAGTGTAAGGAGAGCATGAGAACTAAAGAGATAGCAGAGCACTGAAGTGCCAGATATGAATTGACTTGGTCATGTATATCCCCCATGTATGGGAATATATCCTACTTATGAACTGTATGTGTGTGCCTATTCTTCCCACTGATTCTGTGTGTGTTTCTGGGACAGTGTGCCTCAAGTTTCTGGAAGGGATGTTTTATAGCTACTATTCTTATGATGTCATTTCAGAATGGCTTATGAATGCTTTGGACTCATTGTGTCAAGTGGCTTTCTACTAAAAGTAAACATATTCAGTGTTGAAGGAGTTAGGAGAAAATAGGCATACTGGTACATTGTTGGTAGAGCTATGAATCAGTACAACCATTTTGAAAAGCAATTTGGAATTATGCAAAGAAGTGGCTAAAAGATTCCCTTTGAACCAGAGATCCATTACTTCTACCCCAACAAGGTCATTGATGAGAAAAAATGCTCCAAATATATAAAGTATTTATAGAAACACTTTTTGTGATAGCAAAGAATTAGAAATATAGTAGATACCTGTTGATTAGGAGATGGCTAAAAATTGTAGTACACAAATATAACAAATTACTACTGTTGTAAGAAATTATGAATGTGATGAATGTAGAAAAGCATAGAAAGATCTATATGAGCTGATGAAGAGTGAAGTAAGCAGTCAAGAAATCAATACACACAATACAACCACATGTGTACAAAAATCAAAAGTGAATGTTTCAAAATCATAAAAAACAAGTATGGTTTGAGAGAAAAGACATGAAAAGACATCCTTACTCCACTGCTTTGCAAAAGTGGGAGGCCCACAAATGTTATACATTACACATATTTTTTAAGTTTTTTCAACATATAGATCAGTTATGCTGATTTTTTCCTTTTTTGTCTTTAAAAAATACAATTTGCTATATGGAATATCTATCTGGGAGGAGAAGTGGGAGGGGAAGGAATACTAGGGAATATACAGAAGATGTGAAAAATGAGGCATAAATTAAAACTTATATTTTTAGAAAAGAAAGTAAACACATTAGTGGAAGCTCCTTAGCTATGGACCTACAGAGTACCTTGAATCTGAAATGGTTGGCCTTTGAGTGATCCAAATTAAAAGTTAGAGGGTGGTACCTTAGGGGGGTCCTACATGTGTAATCCTATCTTTGTATCCCCAACTCCTTGTACTTAAAATTTACCTTAGGAATAGTATCACAGATTTGGAAGAGATCTTAGAGGTCATTAGCACCTTGATTTTGCAGATAAAGAAACCGAGACAGAGAAATTAAGTAGCTTATCCAGGTGTCAAACGTAATAAAATAGCCTTCTGCCTCCCATTCCCTTCCTCCTCCCTGCCTGGGTTGAGAGAAAAGGATTTATTCCTCAGTTCCCATTCACAAGGCAATACTCCACAGTCTATTACCTGATTTTATTTTATCTTATATACTTTTCAGTTGTTTCATGGATATAATTCTTGTCTCCTCTACTAGAATGTTAATTCAAGGTCAGGAAACTTGTATTATACTCTTTCATTCCCACAGGATTGTGGCTACCCAATTAATATTTGTTGTCTCTGTGTTAGATTTATATCCATATATTATCTCCTACAAGCCCTTAAGGATAGTAATAATAATAATGGCTGACATTTATTAAGACTTCAAGGTGTGCAAATTCATCGTACATACATTATCTTACTTGATCTTCTCAACAACCTTCTTTAGTGGATGATTTTAAGTCCAACAATGCTACATGGCAGTCCCAAAAGTTAATGTAACCTTAAGTCAGGTAGTGTCCAAAAGGAAGGAGGAGGTTACTTCTCAGCCTATTCCAGCTAAGATTAAGTGCAGAAGGAGAAAGGGAGTAGTTCTGCTATATCTGGGATGATCAGATCCCATCTAGAGTCCTGTGTTTAATTCTAGGTGCTACCTATTTGCTCAGCCTATAGTCAACAAATATTTTAGATGCCAGGAGAAAGTCCCTGTTTTCAAGGAGATCGTAGTCTAATGGAAGAGATAACATGTAAACATTTAAGTACTATCAGTCTATAGACAGGATAAATTGGATATAATCAACAGGAAAAAACTTCTAAAAACTGGAATAAAAATAAGATAGTATTTATATATGGCTTCAAGGTTTACAAAACACTATTACATATTATTATTCTCGCATTTCAGTCGTGTCTTCACGATACTATTTGGGATTTTTTTTTTTTACAGACATTGGAGTGGTTTGTCATTTCTTTCTCTAGTTCATTTTGTAGATGAGAAAACAGATAAACAGGGTTAAATGACTTGCCGGAGTCATAGAGCTAACCAGTGTTAGAGACCAGATTTGACCTCAGGAAACTGTTTTCCTGACTTCAGGCCCAAGACTCTAACCACTGCACCCCTTAGCTGCCCACTGTTTCACTATTACATATATTATATCTCATTGGATCCTCACAACAAACCTCTGATGTAAGTGCTATTATTCCCATTTTACAGAGGAGGAGACAGAGATAAAGTGACTTGCCTAGGATCAGAGAACTAGTAAGAGGTCACACTTGAACTCAGCTCTTCCTGAACTGCACTACTACCCACCAAGACTGATCAGGCTAAGGAAAGAACTGGGAACCATACTATAAAAGGAACAGCTGAGGAACCAGGGCTGTTTAGCCTGGAGGAGAGAAGACTTAGGGGTGACAGCTGTTAGAGAATTTTAAGAGATGTCATTATAGTAGAGGGACTGGGCTGGTCCTTCTGTAGCCCTGAGAGTAGATCTAGAAGCAGTGAGTGGAAGTTGCAGGAGTAGGTTTCCTTTCCTTGTAAGGAAACACGTTTAGAACTTTGGAATGTGGAATGAGCTGCTTCATGAGGTCAAGGGTTCTCCCACTCCCACTCCCATTGATGGTCTTCAATCATCCGCTGGATATGCATATGGCAGAGAGGATTCTGGCTCAGGAACAGGCTGGAATGATGATTTCTGAGGTTCCCTTCAAATTCTGACTTATTATGATTACAACTATATGTACATACAAATATATATACTTAACACCAATATATATTTATGTGTAAATAATAAATAAATACTTATGATTCTGTGAAATAAGAAAACAGGGCAAGGGAGAACATTAGTCCTCTGAGCTTCCCTGCTATTGGCTCAGGAATAGGGGCCACCTCACCCACCCAAAAGCATTTAGGACCAGAAAATGGGATATAGAGAACAGTTTGATTTGGCTCCAATTTGGAGTGTTTGAAAAGGGATAGCTGAAGCAGCAGATTGGATACAGATTGTGGAGGGCTTTGAATTCCAGTCAGGCAATGAAGACCTACAGGTTTTCTGAATAGTGACATGAGCATAGTAAAACATTAGGAAAATGGAGGGGTAGCAGTGTGGAGGATAATGATAATATTCCCTAGTTCTTTAAGAACTATGTTATCTCATTTGATTCTTATAGCCACCCTTTGAGGTAGGTGCTCCAATTTTCTAGATGAAGATACTATGAGAGGGTTATGTGACTTGACCAGGATCATATTGCTAAGTATTTATCTGAGATGGTATTTGAACTGGAGTCCTCAATGGCTAGTAAAATACTTCTGGGGCCCACCAAAGACTTGTAGAGGGTGGCTGCAGTGGGAGCAAGATCATGGGGACAGGCGTGACCAAGCTTGGCAGCAGCCTAAGGAAGAGAGAGGAGAGATAGGGATGACTCCGGTGCTAGGAAGATGTTGGGAGAAGGGCGGGTTTAGAGACATGGCCAAGGTGAACGTCCTTTCAGCCCGGTAGGCCAATCCAATTCTGGCTGCGGGATCAATTTCCTTTACTAAGGAAAATATGACAGGGAAGTAAACTCATTATTTAAGAGTTTTAGCGGAAACAGAATGATCTAGATCCAGGTTTCCCTTCCTGATTTCCCCCCGGATTCAATCCCAGTCCCTAGGCACAGTAGCTGGTTCAAGGCTGCCCGGTCATTAGAATCCTCAGAGGTCAATTCATCCACAAACCTACTAAGGGCCTAGAAGGAGAATAACAACCCAAATCGAACGAGGACGGGTCCGGATGCATTTATATGTGAATGGGGAGATGGCTGGCGCTTCGGAGGGTATCCCCGTGAGATAAAAGGTAGCCCAGGGTGGGGAGCACAAGGCCTTTTGCCTCAGATGCTGGGTGCTTTAGGAGGTCCGGACCCCAAGGGAGGAGGGAAGGAGCTCGGGGGCCGGAGATGGAGGGGTGTGCCCATTCGGGTAGACGCGACGGGAAAGGGAGTAAGTGTGGCGATGCTACCGAGGTGGGATGGGAAGAATTTTAACGACAAACACAGGAGCTTAGAGTGTGCAGGGTCCGCGGCGGCCCGGCAGTCCCTACCTCCGGGCCTCGGAGCTCTAGGTGCGGAGTGAAAGTCCAGCCCCGGCGCCACCCCCGTGGGAGTGTTTGCCGGTGGGAGGTAGGGGTGCGTGTGTGGTTTCGTGGCATCGGGCGGGGCTCCAGGGCTGAAGCCCGAAATCACCAAATATAGACATGCAACCGGCCGCCCCAGCTCGGCTCTTTCCCTACTACACCTGCACCGGCTGGCCCCACCTCAAGGTTTCGACATCCACCTTCCTGCCCCACTCCCAGTCAGGCCACCCATCTGAATGACACATTCCCTAGGGTGATTTGCTACTGGCTGCCTGAGAGGAAATAGCTGCTCCTACTCCTCCGACTCAGAGCTGCCCGAGTCTGACAAGGGTTTGGGGGAAGGAGAAGAGAAAGGAAGAAAGCACCCATTTTGGGCTGGTCCTTGCCGAGGCTTCAGAATCTTTTCCCCTCTACACATGCACACCCCTGCCATGTTTTTGTCTTCTGATGCAATGATTTTTAAAAACACATAGTGATTCAAAGGAAGCCAATTATATTGAAATAATTATCAGTATATATATTTTAAGTTTACAGGCCTCAGGTTAAGAACTTCTGGCTTTAGACGATCTCTAATTAAATTCTGCTCACAAGAGGTAGCCCGGTGACTCAGCTGAAAGAGCCAAGCCTAGAAATGAGAGGTCCTGGGTTCAAAATTGACCTCAGTTCCTAGCTATCTGAAGTTACTTAACTCTGATTGCCCAGCCCTTACCGATCTTGTTTCTGCCAGGAATCAATTGAATCTAAAATGGAAGGTAAGGGTTTAAAAAAAATTTTTTTTTGTTCAACAGATATTTTATCCCTAAGGTCTTTTCTACTTTTAATGCTCAGAGAGGGACCAAAGGTCAGGGGCTAGACAACCTTGAGGAGCCAGAATAAAGGTCTGGGAGATTGGAGCCAGTGACAGATCTGTGTCCAAGACTAGCTGGGTAGCAGGAAGAGAGAGAAAAGTGAAAGGCCCTTATGCCACTTCAGGGTTGATTGGCTCTTTCATTTATGGGACACATATGAATTTCATGTGCTGTAGCTATTATCTGGCTGAACAAGACTTGGTGGACTCTTGTCAGATTTCACAGTCCCCTTGAGTTCCTTTCAAATTATTGACAGTCTCACTATATCACACTTGGGTAATAATGTCCAAAAGCCTACCTTTACCCTTTATTTTCAATCTAAGTACTGGTGGGGAGTAACCAAAATGGAGATTAAAAATAGGTGCCTCAATTTGAATTGAAGCTTTAGGTTTAGGAGGGAAGGTGGTAAAGATTTCTAGGACCTCAGACAATCTGAGAAGCCAGGTGTGTTCAACAACCTGCTCCACAGCCTGCTTTTGTACCCAAAGGAATTTAGAAGTTGGAGCCTCTGGGGGAAATTAAGGTGCAGATAGGCCCCAGGGCTAGAGAGTAGAGACTGGAATGCAGAAGCCCAGGCCAAGGATGCCCTGGGAAAGAGAACTGCAAAAAAAAAAAATTGGGGTGAGAAAATACATTGAAAAGTAAATGGAATCTTTCCACACCGAGAGTATGTAAGATTAGCTCCATGGGAACAAGAAAAAAAATCAGTTTCCCTTTGGAAATTTTTTCATCTTCACACACAACATTGAGATGTTAAAAGGGCCTCAAGGTCATTTCTTAGGCACTGAGAAGAAAAATTTTAGATCTCCCTCTAGGCTTCCAGGGAAGCAGGTCAGGGCTTCAGTATTTGAAGATGAGATGTTTATTATTCTGTTGTATAAGGCAAGGTAAGGGAAGAGGATTGGACTAACATTAAAAAACAAAACCAATCCTGAAAATAGAGGCTCCCAGTTCTTAATCTGCATAGTGCATACCTTTTCCACCACCATCAAGCAGATCCTCCCAGGATTTTCCATTAGATTCTATAGTGGGGTTCTTGGTAAATAAATGGGAGGCCAGCTGTACTCCATGTCTCAGCTAGTAGATCCTTAGGCAATAAAAGCAGGATTGGGTTTTAACTGACTACGTTCTAGACAGAGAATTGTGTGACCTTGGAAAAGTGAAGTCATTCTCATCATGCCTCATTTTCCTCATTTCAATAGGGTTCGTAACACTCTTCTGTCATGTGGTAAAATATTAGATAAGTGTAAAATAGATTCCATTTATTAACTTATTAGGTAAACAAATAATAGTGTACCCCTATAGTATAAAGTTTCATCACAAAGCTTTTTGGGCCCAAGACTTAAAGACAGAACCCATATGTATAAAGATGATAGGGGTAATGGCAATTGGACAGGAGAAAATGAGAATATCCATTCTTATCCTTTCCTGACACTTTCTGATTATTATTATTTCTGATTATTGTTGGAACAAACTGTTAGAATTAGAAGGAATCATAGAAATCATCTAATCCAACTCTTTAATTTTGATAAGAAAACTCTAAACTAGGTAAATTAAATGACTTGTCCAAATCACATAGCTGGTAATGGAACTTAGAACATTAGAACCCTGGCTTCCTTCAAGCTTCAGATAAAATCCCACTTTCTACAAGAAACCTGTCCCTCTCTCTTGGTACCTTCTCTCTGGGATTAATTCTAATTTATCATATATATGTCTTTATAGTTTTTTCATATTGTCTCCCCTATTAGATTTTGAACTACTAAAGGGCAGGGCAGGACAGTTTTTGCCTTTACATTTTCAGTGCTGAGCAGTGTCTCTACCATATAGTAGGTGTTTAATAAATGCTAATTGACTTGACTTGATTCTAACTCTCTCAATCAAGTATTCTTTCCATTAGGTGGTTCTCTGATTTTTAATCTCCTTACATTTCAAGTGACCAAAAGGTTTAAAAACCAAGGAAACAAATCATGCAAATGTTTTCCTCTCAAATCTTGGCCTCTGTGGATGTCTACATAAAACTGTGCTTTTTGTTTGGGGGATTGACAAGTCTTTGCAAAAATAGGTCCATTTGGAAAGGAAAATCATAACTTTGTACTCAAGTGGTTAATATAAAACATGTATATAGTTATATAAAATATATGCCATAATAACCTAAGCATAGTGGCCTTTCCTACTTTTTTTCAGAAATGAATAGTTTTGTTGAGTATGCCACCATCTTCCCAATTAGTCAGGTTTAATATTCCTCCCATCTCAGTCAAATCATTTAAGTCTGTTTGAGTCTATTTCAACCACAGTTCTCTTATCTGTTCTCTCTTTACATTCACAGGGCCACCACCCTTATTCAGGGCCTCCTCATCTCCTCATCTAGATTAACTGGTCTCCCTGCTTCCAGTCTCTCCCCTCCCCAATCCATCACCCACACAAAATAATCTTCCTGAAGTTTGACATAGTCATTCACTGGCTCAAGAATCTTCAGGGGCTCCCTATTTGCCTCTAGGATGAAATACAAACTCCTCAGCTTGGTTTGTAAAAGCCTTTGTATCCCTAGAATCTAGCTAGTGCACCACACAATAGATTCTTGATAAATGCTTGTGGAATGGAACTGAGGAGGCCCAAGTCTGGGAGTCTAGCATGGTTTGGATTCCTTGGTTAAGGAGACTTGATGAAATGGCATTGATAAATCGGACTTCCAGACAGGGACCAGCAGGCATACTGAGGAAAAGGTAGAACTAGGTCTGGACATCCATTAAGGAGCTCATTCCTTCCGTGCTGAGTCTCCAGGCACAGTTTTGGAGACAGATTGCTGACTCCAGGGCTTCCTGGCAAATCATACACGGAGAACAACCATAAAGAACCTTCACAGCCCATGTCCTCCCTGGGACAAAGTTGGGGGATGGGAAGAAAAAAACAGTTAAGAATAGATCAGGTTAAGTGAGGAAGGGGGAGTCCTTCCACCAGAACTGTTAGAGAACAAAGACAACAATGGAATGTCATTTTTTTCCCCTTTGCCCCAAGGTGACTTCCTAACATCATACATAGAGGAAGCAGGGGAGCAGACTGACTAGAGAACTATCTCATCCAGAGAGTACGTCTGGGATTCAGCTTTTTAGGCTGGGAATCAGGACTTCTGGGTCAGATTCCTGGCTCTATGCAGCCTGAGAAAGTACCTTTCCCTGCCTCAATTTCCCCAGCTGGCCACAGGGTTAAAAATTACACATTAGCTCATTTCTTTCCCTGGAGGCATAAAGAAGATGAAGAATTTAAAGAACTTAAAGAGATTTTCAGATTAAAGAGGTTCTATTATTTGGGTGCTGTGAGTTCTTTAGAGAAAAATAAGGCAACCTCAGTCCACTCTTCCCCATCTGGCCAGATGGGCAGGAGGAAGGGAGATTATGTTCCCAAAGTCAGGATGATGAGCCCATATTCTGTGACAATCTGCCTTCCTGTCTAGAGGGACTGGCTACTTCTGGGTGTCTCTCAGTACCTTATCTGTGAAGGAAGTGGGTTTATTGAACTCTGAGTGCTGGGAGAGCACAAATTGCAAGGACTATGTGAGTGGAGATTTGACTACTGCAGTAGAACAGATGGGAGGGGACCCTCCCTCTTCTCCCCACAGAGGTGAAAATATGAGCTCTAGCAATGAAGTGTAGATGAGAACATGTTCTTCCTTCCCACTCCAATGTGCATCCGCAGCCGCTCTCTCCAGACACTGGATGGATTATATCTGTGAAAATCTTCCCAGGATGTGGAGATGATTAATACCCAGTAAATGCAGATTTTTTTCTTTTTTCTTCCTTCCTTTTTTTGAGGTGAAAGACATTCAGAGCTGCCACCTTCCTTAGTTTTTGGGATAGAGGAGTGATTGTTCTCCATCGGTTTCAGTGGAGCTGAGCTCAGTAAGGGGAAATACTGCCCTTTCCATTGTTTGGGAAAGAGGGAATGTGATGATTTCTTAAAGTCCTCCCTACCCCTTCAGATCTGAAACTGGACTCTTAGAAACTGCTCCCCCAAAATGGAAAGGCAAGGTCAATTCCAAGGTGGGGGAGGTGTTCATTAAAAGAGGGATGGCCTCCCCCAGCCCCAATTCAGTTGTTGGTAACCCCGGAAATGCCCTCTAGGCTTCTTCAATTTAGAGATGAACCAAATAACAAAGGAGAGGATTGCTCAGAGCCCCTGGAAAAACCCTGTTTGCCTGGGGCTTTCTGCAGGACCCAGAAGGAGGGACGCCTCCCCACCCCTACTACTCTCTGGCTATCAGAGCTAGGATTCTAAGGAGTGGGTGCCCTCGTAGGTCAGGCTTTTTACCGGCAGTCTGGATACCCTCCCCCATAGAAGGCCAGTGTGAGCCCCTTCTGGGGAGAAGAGGATGGGGTGGGGATTGAGGGTTAGCAAAACACAAAGGGAAACAAGCTCCTTTATGCCTAAGGCCCCACTGGGCAGTCAGATCCCATAATTTCCAGGAGCCATGGCTCTAAAATTTGAGGTCCCCTCACGGTCCTTGAGGGGGTACTCCTAATTCTTCTTTCCTTTCCTCTCTCCACTTACTGCAGATCTTGGGGGATGAAGCACTCACTGTCATCTCCTAAGAAGGGTCTAAAGAAGGGCGTCCTAAACGGATTTTACCCCTCTCCGACTCCCCATTTATTTGTTATTAGGGTTCCCTCGCTGCAAAATGGAGGGGGTGGTGGGGGTAGGGTTCAATTTCGGGCCTTTTGCCGGTTCCGGCTGAGATTCAGGCCGTAGCTTCCACCCCCACCCCTCCCCATTTGCTGTATGCAGGAGGAGAAGGGGGTGGGGGTGGGAGCCGGGTGGAGGTAGGGGGAAGGGAAGAGAAAAAAAAGGAGGGGGGGAGTAGGTAGGTGGGGAGCGAGGGGGCGGGGTCTGGCGGCGGCGGCCCCACGTGCCCCGACTGGGGAGCCCAATGGACGCTCGTGTTTCGGAAAGATCTCCATATATGGCCATGTTCTAGGGCTGCGCGCGCCGCCGCTGCGCGCTCGTGCCTCGCTCGCCCTTTAAATACCGGCGGGGGAGGTCGAGCTCGGTCTCACTCAGTGGTAGCCGGCAGCACTTGTAGGCTTCTTTGGACGTTTCCCCAATTTTTGCCCCCCTCCCTTCCCCCCGGCTCTAATTTCTCAGACTAAGACGGTTCGCAACCTCAGGTAAGCAGCTCGGGGGCTACTCAATGCGGAGAAGTAGGAAGAGAAAGGATCAGGGTCAGGACTAGGACTGAAAAAAGAACAAGAGCTGGGCGGGCGGGCTCTACCTTGCAATGTATCCCGGTCTTCTTGTTCTTTTCTCCCCTTCTTCCCAGCCTTATTCTCCTTGGGTAATGGCGAGGAGGGGTAGGGCTGCTTTCCTTGAATTTTCCTTTCTTTTCCCATTCTCATTTCCTTCCCTCCCTCAGTCTCTGCTTGTGCGGACCGACTGGGCCCGATCTCGGGGTTCGTTAATTGAGGCGAGAAGCGCGCGCCTCGGAGGTTAACTCTCCCCTCCCCCTCCTGCCTTTTTTTTTTCGGGTCGCGTGCGCCCTCCTAGTTTGGTGAGGTGGGGGGGCGCGAGGTGGAGTCTGTTATCTGGGACAAGGGTGCGATATTCACCCTCCTCTCTCGGACTCAACCCGCGGCCAGTGGAGCAGGTGGGCGTGGTTAAGAAGGACGAGGCCTTAACGGGGATTGGACGGGGAGGGGGGGTTGCTGCGAGCATAGAGGAAAAGGAAATTTCAAACGGCCTCGGAAGGTGGGGTGGGGGGGAGAAGAAGGGGACAGGGTTCCGGCGGAAGTGAGCGCGCGTCCGTTGGGGAGTGGTGGGGGGGTGGGGCAGAGAGGTGGCGGCTGCGCGCGGGGCCCCGTGGGGGTCGGATCCATGACGTGGGTGACCCTCGAGCCAGCCCGTTGCCGCGCTGCCAGCTGGCGGGGGCGCGTGCATTGTGCATTCTACTGGGTGGGGACCGAAGAGGCGAAGCTGTTGTATTGTGCGGTAGGGGCGCCAGACTCCCCGGTCCTCCCCCCACCCCCTCCTCCTTTTCCCCGAAGTGAAACAAAGCGATACCCACCCGTGGGGGGGAGGTATTTAGCCCTGATCCCTCGGAATTTTGTAGCGAGGGATGTACTTAGAGGCATGACTCGAGGCTGACTAATGGGATGGTTTCCCTTCCCAGCCACTCCCACCCACCCAAAAGACCCCTGTTACCATTATGGGTTTTCTGCGCATTGGGCGGAGTCCAAGGCGGGCATCTGGCTGCTGAGATGTGCGGAGCATAGGTGATGCTGGTGATGAGCTCACTAGGAGAGGAGGGGCTGCAATGCAGCAGCGCAGGATAGAGCACAGACTCCCAAGTTAGAAAGGAGAGTGGTGCTTACTGTATCCTAGTTATTTTAAATCACTCTTCAAGAACTGGGTATGGAGCGGCGCATCTATTAAGTCCTCACCTTGCTTTTCTAGGCATGCTTGTATGCCTGGAATTAGGGAGGAGACAAGTGAAGCCGCTCGGAGTCGATAGTTAATTAAGGTGATTAGGCTTTAAAAGCAAATGGCTATTATGACTATTATTACTAGTAATGGTAAGATTATTGCATTTTATTAATTTTTTCTTTTACCTTAAACAGATTGAATAAAAATGGAAGAAGAAATTGCTGCTCTTGTCATTGACAATGGCTCTGGCATGTGCAAAGCTGGCTTTGCTGGGGATGATGCTCCTCGGGCTGTGTTCCCCTCCATTGTTGGACGCCCAAGACACCAGGTTAGCTTAAAAAGTATCTTTTACTTTACTGAAAAGCCAATGTTGAAGTTGTGAAGATCTTGGTGATTTCTAATTGTCTTCCTTTTTTTTTTCCTTTTAAACAGGGTGTCATGGTGGGAATGGGGCAGAAGGACAGTTATGTTGGTGATGAAGCCCAGAGCAAGAGAGGTATCCTGACTCTGAAATATCCGATTGAACATGGCATTGTTACTAACTGGGATGACATGGAGAAAATCTGGCATCATACCTTCTACAATGAGCTTCGTGTAGCCCCTGAGGAACACCCTGTTCTACTTACAGAAGCTCCCTTAAACCCCAAGGCCAACAGAGAGAAGATGACACAGGTATTTTCAGTCCATTCATTTGAAGTATCAACACCATCTGTTATATAAACCCTTTTTTGTTAATTCTAAAACCCAAGTTTTTCTTTCAATATTTCCAGGGTTCTGTACCTCTCCTGGCATTTCTTCCCTGAAGTCTCAAGGTTTCTTCTTTGTGTTTCTGCCTGCATTCTTGCTTTTCTTTTTTTTTCCACACATCTAATTTGTTGCATGTTGGCATGTGGTGTGTGTGTGAAGCATGGATTAATTGGTGTTCTTGAACTTGACTAAATAAGACTGTTTCTTTCTTTACAGATCATGTTTGAGACCTTCAACACTCCAGCCATGTATGTTGCTATTCAGGCTGTGTTGTCTCTGTATGCCTCTGGTCGTACCACTGGTATTGTTATGGACTCTGGTGATGGTGTCACCCACACTGTGCCCATCTATGAGGGTTATGCCCTTCCCCATGCCATCCTTCGTCTAGATTTGGCTGGTCGTGACCTGACAGACTACCTCATGAAGATACTGACAGAAAGAGGATATAGCTTCACTACCACAGCTGAAAGGGAAATTGTTCGGGACATCAAGGAGAAGCTGTGCTATGTTGCCCTGGACTTCGAGCAGGAGATGGCCACTGCTGCTTCATCCTCTTCCCTGGAGAAGAGCTATGAGCTTCCTGATGGCCAGGTGATCACCATTGGCAATGAGAGGTTCAGGTGTCCAGAGGCCCTCTTCCAGCCATCCTTCCTGGGTAAGTATTTTGGGGAAACAAGGTTAAATAGGTGAATCACTCCCTTTTATTTGATTTATTATAAAAATTATGAGCTTTTGTTTTATAAATCTAGATGGAGTAAACATTTTTTTTATCCCTTAGGAATGGAATCCTGTGGCATTCATGAGACCACTTTCAATTCTATCATGAAGTGTGATGTTGATATCCGAAAGGATCTATATGCCAACACAGTATTGTCTGGTGGTACTACCATGTACCCTGGAATTGCTGACAGAATGCAGAAAGAAATCACAGCCCTGGCACCTAGCACAATGAAAATTAAGGTAAATATATGCATTGTCCCCAATATTGTCTTTACCTTTAATGGACTACTTTTATTTCTGAAGGCAATTATATGAAATTGCTCAAAATATTTTATTTTTTTCCCCTTTTCAGATCATTGCTCCCCCTGAACGTAAGTATTCCGTCTGGATTGGTGGCTCTATTCTGGCTTCTCTCTCCACCTTCCAGCAGATGTGGATCAGCAAGCAGGAGTATGATGAATCTGGCCCATCCATTGTCCATCGCAAATGCTTCTAAATGGACTGCTAGCAGATGCGTAGCATTTGCTGCATGAGTATTCACAAAGTAAAAATTTGCCCTGGCAAATATACACCTCATGTTAGCCTCATGAAACTGGAATAAGCCTTCTTTGAAAAGAAACTTGTCCTTGGGGATGTTTGTATCTGATATTAGACAAATATCGGCACTTTTTAGATTGTTGAACCGTTACTGATTTGACCTCGTATTCAAGTTAACAGTTGTTCCCTTGGTGTACATTTTAGCATACCTTGTACATATCTTTGATCTAAACCCTGATACAGGTCACTTCATTTTGACAGGTAAGGCTGAGTTAACTTCTATAGAGAATCAACCTGATAACATGGCAATATAGTATCTGGCTGGTTGACACTCAACAGCTGTACAGTTTAGTTCTATAAAGCATCAGATCTGTACAGGGTATCTAAAGGTCAGATTTCCAGCATCTAAAAGAGCTGACTTGCAGAATTTCTCTCCTAAGGCTGGCAAGAGTTTATTAAATGTATGTTACATCTTGCCATCATCCTAGCAGGAATACATAATGAATCCTTAGGAATTGTTTTTTTTTTCCTTAACCCACTGTTTTCCCCCTAAGTCATGGGGCTAAGTTACTCAACCTTGAGTTGCAAAAAAGTTGCATTTACAACCTCTGTAAATTTGTGCATCTAGTTAATTTATGTAAGATTTTTGTACGTTGCCTTAATGTTCTCACATGACAGTAGAATACCAAAATTTGTAAGTCATCCTAAGAGTTGAGAATTGTAATGCCCAACACGTCATTGTGTAAGGAAAAATAAAAGTGCTGCAAGTAAACTGAACACAGGTGTCTGAATTTTTGTTAAATATTTTTAAATCGATGGTTATGGTTTAAATGCTCAACTGAGTCTCATAACAGAATTTGAAAGTTTGGTGAACTACCACTTGAAATGTGTGAAAGTAGGTAAATTTAACTTGGGCTGCTCCAATATGTATACATAGCTACATTAAATAAGAATGGAATAAGACATGCCTTAGTATATAAACCCTACAAAAAGCATGTTAGACTTGAGGTAGTAATAGAGCAAAATGCCTGTGAATCTCCAGGGTTTTTCTCCTTTTCACTACTGAGTTCTTTTTAATACATATCCTGGTACTAAATCAGTTCAAACTAAAGTTTGTTTTGTAGCTCTTACTAACAAAAGTGCTTTTTTTGCACATTGAGGGTTTTCCATCCACTGGAACTCTGGTCTTTATTAATGGTATTAGTGAATTTCAGAGGATGTAGTTTAATAGCAAAATTTTTTGAGTAGCATGAAATTTATATAATAACTGAGGGAGGGTTAAAAATTCATGGTGGACCATGGTAAAATTGTAAACAACCAAAAGATCTTGCTATTGAAATGTGAAAATTCATCTTTGGTTTTTGGCAATTACATTTCTACAAATACTAAAGTGCAGTCAGTTTGGGTCATATTTGGTAATTGATGGGTGTAAGGAGAAATTGGAGAGAATGGAAATTGTTTTAAATCTAACTGAAGTAGAGGTATAGGTTAGAAGAGGAAATTGGGGTTAGACTTTTAAAAATTGTTTTATTAGTGCCTTTTTACATTACCAGTTCTGTATATTCCCTTCTCCCCTTTGCCCAGGGATTTTTCTTGGGAAGTAAAGAGTTACTACTCTTCATTAGTGGAACAGTGCTGCTTTGTAATCTGGGCATCAAAGGGCAGTGTACTGCAAGCATTCCAAGGTGCTCAGCCAATTGAGGGGATCCTGTTAGAATACTGGGCATCAATAGAACAAATGGGTGGATTCCAAGTTGGGGTGAATAACTTATGCTAGGTCAGCAAAGTCTGAATTCCAACTTGGGTTGAAAAAAGGTCAACAAAATTTTATTAAATAATAAACATGGGACATAACAGCAAAGGAAAGTAATGAATGCTGGAGGGGATGTGAACTGATCCAACCATTCTGGAGGGCAATTTGGAACTATGCCCAAAGGGCGACAAAAGAATATCTACCCTTTGACCCAGCCATATCACTGCTGGGTCTGTACCCCAAAGAGATAATGGACACAAAGACTTGTACAAAAATATTCATAGCTGCGCTCTTTGTGGTGGCCCAAAACTGGAAAACGAGGGGATGCCCATCAATTGGGGAATGGCTGAACAAACTGTGGTATATGTTGGTGATGGAATACTATTGTGCTAAAAGGAATAATAAAGTGGAGAAGTTCCATGGAGGGGAACAACCTCCAGGAAGTGATGCAGAGCGAGAGGAGCAGAACCAGGAGAACATTGTACACAGAGACTAATACACTGTGGTATAATCGAACGTAATGGACTTCTCCATTAGTGGTGGTGTAATGTCCCTGAACAACTTGCAGGGATCCAGGAGAAAAAAACACCATTCATAAGCAAAGGATAAACTATGGGAGTGGAAACACCGAGAAAAAGCAACTGCCTGAATACAGAGGTTGAGGGGACATGACAGAGGATAGACTCTAAATGAACACTCTAATGCAAATACTATCAACAAAGCAATGGGTTCAAATCAAGAAAACATCTAATGCCCAGTGGACTTACGCGTCGGCTATGGGGGGTGGGGGGAGGAAAAGAAAATGATCTATGTCTTTAACGAATAATGCTTGGAAATGACCAAATAAAATATATTTAAAAAAAATAATAATAAACATGGGAGCTGGAAACCAAAATACTAGGATTTGGTTGGTGCTTTTTAAGATAAGATGCATAACAAGGTTTCAGAACAGAAAAAAATGTTTTGGTCCTTGTACCTCTCAAGACAAACACGTCCAACTCGGTTCCTATTGCAAAAATTTTTGTTGGCAGCCTCTAAACACAGTGGTCTTTACTGCTCAATTTCTTTTCCAGGATAAATGTATTACAGTATTATAATCGTTTTCTTAACATAACTAGAATGTATTCATGTTAATCATTGCACCAAAAAGGATAGAATTCCACTCCAGGAAACAGATGAAATGAAAGGTAATAGGCTTAGAATATGGCCAAGTTAGGTTTTGTGAAGTTGTCTTGGTTGTGTAAATATAATGTCAAGTGGTGTTGCATTTGTGTTCAGGCAGAGCACTTTGCTCTAAGGAATAAATAGTATAAAGTGATTGGCTTTGGTAAAGAGGGGTGGGAATATTTGCTAGAGGAACCTGGAAAGAGAAAACATTTCAGGTTGGTACTGCAATGCAAGAAACTTTCAAAAAGGATACTGGCTCCCATCCCTGAAGAGCATGGATGGTGATCCTCAGAGGTGCCTTCTATTACGGATCTTCACTAAGTGGAAACAAGTCTTGAAAGAGAATGCAGTGGAAAGAGTGGATTAGAAGTTCAGGGACCTGGTTTCAGATCTCAGTTCTGAAATTATAATCCTAGTTTTAGAAATTCTGTTAGTAAATTACCCTTCAGCGAAAATTTCAAACAACTTAATGAGAGTTTTTTGATTTTTACTTCGCCAGAAGTCAGACATGGGAAAAATCACAATCACTAGAACACTACAAGTCCTTGCCCTCTAAGAAATTGTGTGACTGCACTGAAGGGAAAACAGTCATTTAGCATAGAGCTTTCATTTCTTTTTTAATTCTTAAAATACTTTATTTCCCCAATTACACCTAATAGTTTTCAACATAGGTTAGCTGAAATTATAAGGTCCAAATTGTCTTCATCCCTCAGCTTTCATTTATAAAGCACTTTATAGTTACAAAGCACTTTGCTGATGTTACCATCTTTGATTTCCACAATTTGTGAGCAATGACAGTATTTGAACTGCCTATTCACAGGGTGCTTGTTAGAGTATTTTATCAACCTTAAAACACTAATGGAATGTGTTGCTGTTGTCATCACCATGTGAGAAAATACCCAGGAGGTTAAGTTGCCCAAGGTCACTTAGCAAATATGATTCAACTGGTCTTAAATAAGACTTTAAAGAATAAAGCCAGGTCTCAAACTATAAATGGACAGTGAAGGATCCATCAAATCTCTTTGTGCTTGAGCAGTGGTCAGAGGTGAAACTGGATGCCATCAGGACATGAGCCCTAAACCTTATCATATAAACTCATAATCACAAAGACCCAGGAGTGTGCTGGTAGTGCTATTTAACCAGCTCTCCAAAAATGCAGTGGCATACTTTGTTTAATCTGCATTTGCTTTCTTAAGGCTAGATCACAATAAACAATAAGCCAAGCTCTAACTTTCTAACTTTCCTGATTTCTGCGTTATAAATGCTCACACTTGAACATTTAACAATTGCCGCCAGCACACTGCACAATACCTAGATTCAGATTATGTCTCCTACAAGAAAGGATTGAGACTAGAAATCTGAAGAATTACATTTGAGTCCTACCTCTATCACTTGATAGCAATAGCCTTAGGCAATGTCCTTCACATCTTTGAGTCCTAGTCTCCCCTTTTAAAATTGTTTAAAATTTTTATTATTTTTTTTGGTCAATTTCAAACATTATTTCTTGGTTATAAAAATCATTCTATTCCTCCCTCCCGTTCCATCACCTCTCCCGTAGCCGACGTGCAATTCCACCGGGTATTACCTGTGTCCTTGATCAGAACCCATTTCCATGTTGTTGGTGTTTGCATTAGGATGTTCATTAGGATATTCATTTAAGAGTCCATATCCCCTCGACCCATGTAATCAAGCAGTTGTTTTTCTTCTGTGTTTCTACTCCCACAGTTTTTCCTCTGAATGTGGATAGTGTTCTTTCTCATAGATCCCTCTGGGTTGTTCAGGAACACTAATGGAGAAGTCCATTACATTCAATTGTACCACAGTGTATCAAGTTTCGGTATACAATGTTCTCTTGGTTCTGCTCCTTTCACTCTGCATCACTTCCTGGAGGTTGTTCCAGTTCACATGGAATTCCTCCATTTTACTATTCCTTTGAACACAATAGTATTCCATCACCAACATATACCACAATTTGTTCAGCCATTCCCCAATTGAAGGGCATCCCCTTATTTTCCAATTTTTTTGCCACCACAAAGAGCGCAGCTATAAGAATTCTTGTACAGGTCTTTTTCCTTATTTCTGGGGTACAAATCCAGCAGTGCTTTGGCCGGTTCAAAGGGCAAACAGTCTTTTATCACCCTTTGGACATAGTTCCAAATTGCTCTCCAGAATGGTTGGATCAATTCACAACTCCACCAGCAATGTATTAATGTCTCAACTTTGCCACACCACCTCCAGCATTCATTACTTTCCATTGCTGTCATGTTAGCCAATCTGCTAGATGTGAGGTGATACCTCAGAGTTGTTTTTGATTTGCATTTAGAACACTTTTTCATGTGCTTATTAATAGTTTTGATTTCTTTGACTGAAAATTGCCTATTCATGTCCCTTGCCCATTTATCAATTGATGAATGGCTTGATTTTTTTTGTATAATTGATTTAGCTCTTTGTAAATTTGAGTAATTAGACTTCTGTCAGAGATTTTTATTATGAAGATTGTTTCCCAATTTATATCCCTTCTAATTTTGGTTACATTGGTTTTGTTGGTACAAAAAAATTTTAATTTGATGAATTCAAAATTATTTTACATTTTGTGACTCTTTCTAAGTCTTGCTTGGTTTTAAAATCTTTCCTTTCCCAATGGTCTGACATGTATACTATTCTGTGTTCACATAATTTACTTATAGTTTCCTTCTTTATGTTCAAGTGTAAATCTTGAAATTTCTCAGACTTTGTGAATGTTAAAAATTTCCACATTGAGGAATCCTCCATTGGAACAAATTCCCTACTGGAAACATTCCCCATTTTGATGTGAGAACTCGCCAGGATCAGAAATGGGAGGACCTCTACTCCACCCGTACTTAAGACTGCTTTAGGGGAGAAAACTCCTTGCTATGGGAGGACCTCTACTCCACCCATACTTAAGACTGCTTTAGGGGAGAAAACTCCTTGCTAAACAGTGAAAGTACTTGGATCCATGCTTATGATGAGGCAGGGAGTTCTTTGAGCCATGCCTGTTTTTTAGAATTGATACAATGGGATGCTAGGTACCTATAAAGGTCAGGCAGGTTTTCTCTTAATGAGATTAGTCGACTCAGCTGTGTTTTCTCTGGTTCAAACTTACTGAGGAGATTAGTCGACTTAGCAGGAATTCAGATGGGCAGTCCTTTGGAAAACGTCTACAGTGATTGGTAGATGTAAGGACTTAGGGGAGGTGACATAGGATTAAAACCCCTATATAAGAAAAAGCAGAATCTCTTGAAGTACAATCCTTTTGGAGAAAGCTCTTATGAGGATCGCTTGGGAAGAATCTCTTGAGAGAGGCTCTGGAGAAGGGAAGCTCTTGGAGGACAATCTCTAAGGAGGTCTCGCTGGAGTTCCTCTGAGGGGACTCTGTCCCTCTGGAGGCTCTGGAGAGAGGCCCTTTGAAACAGTCTCTGGCTGGATCTCTCTTTGAGGAGGACTCTGGCTGGAACTCTCTCTGGTGAAATCAGCTGAGATGGAGCTGGCCTGGTGTCCCTAGAATCCTTGCTTAGACAGACCATTGTGGTGAGTGATAAAAGACTAACTGACTGATCTCTCTCTTAAGACTCAGGTCTAGACCATGTTGGCTTAAGGCCCTTCATACTTATTTCCTTTTTCTCTCTCTCTCTTTCTTTGATTACTCATTGTATTATTAATTAAATTCTCTATAAAACCCAGTTGACTTGGGCATATTGAATAATTGGGAATATTTCCCTGGCGACCACCTTATATTTGATTTAAAAACCAAGACACTGTAGTGAAACATATTTTCTGCGGTCACAATTTACTCACCCTTTCTTATATCTAGCATAATTTGTATCTTCCACCATTTTAACTCACTACAGTTTACAACATCAACCATTTTAATTATAACAGTTTATGGCTCCCACTCTTTTAACTGCCACAGTTTACGGCAGTCAACTATTTTAAATATTACAGTTTATGGGCTTCACTCTTTTAAATCTTACACAAGTCATTCACATATTCTGAATTTATCTTGGTGCAGGGTGTGAGATGTTGATCCAAACCTAATCTCTCCCACAGTCTTCCAATTTTCCCAGCAGTTTTTATCAAATAGTGGATTTTTGTCCCAAAAGCTGCTGAGGTCACTTACTCCAAGTCTATTCCACTGATCCTCTTTTCTGTCTCTTAGCATGTACCATATTGTTTTGATGACCACTGTTTTATAGTATAGTTTGAGATCTGGTATTTCAAGTCCTCCTTCCTTTGCATTTTTTTTTCATTATTTCCCTGGATATCCTTGATCCTTTCTTCTTCCAAATGAACTTTGTTACAGTTTTTTCTAATTCAGTAAAAAAGTTTTTTGGTAGTTTGATGGGTATGACAGTAAATAAGTAAATAAGTTTGGGTAGGATGGTCATCATTATTATGTTATCTCGTCCTAACCATGAGCAGTTAATGTTTTTCCAATAGTTTAGATCTAGTTTTAATTATGTGTAAAGTGTTTTGTAGTTGTGTTCATATAGTTCCTATGTTTGTCTCGCAGATAGATTCCCCAGTATTTTATATTGACTAGGGTGATTTTATTTCATTTATTTTTTTATTTTTATTTTTCACTTTATTTTATTTGGGTTTTTGTTTGGGGGTTTTGATTTTATCCAATTATTCTCTTAGAAAAATGAACAATATAAAATATGTTTTGCATGATAATATATGTATAACCCAGATAGCATTGCTTGCCAGCTCTGGGAAGTGGGGAGGGAAGAGAGAGGAGGACAATCTGGATCATATAACTTTGGAAAACTTATGTGGAAATTTATTATATGTAATTGGAAAAATAAATTATTTTTATAATAGAAAAAATAAAATATAATCAGAGTTGTCCAACTGAAAAGAATGCTCAAGATGACTTATTTTAACCTCATTTTATAGGTGAGAAAACTGAGACTCTGGGGGGGAGGAATATTTAAGATGATGAGTTTTGTTTGTGGAAGAGAAGGGATAAGATATCAAGTCTCCTGACCCCAGTGCCCATTGACTCATATGTAGGGTGATTTTAAATGGAATTTCTCTTTCTAATTCTTGCTGCTGAGATGTGTTGGAGATATATAGAAATGCTGATGACTTATGTGAGTTTATTTTGTATCCTACAACTTTGCTAAAGTTGTTGATTATTTCCACTAGCTTTTTAGTTGATTCTCTAGGATTCTTTAAGTATACTATCATATCATCCACAAAGAGTGATAGCTTGGTCTCTTCATTGCCAATTTTAATACCTTCAATTTCTTTTTCTTTTCTAATTGCTACACCTTGTGTTTCTAGTACAATGTTAAATAATAGGGGTGATAATGGGCATCCTTGTTTTACTCCTGATCTTATTGGGAAGACTTCGAGTTTATCCCCATTGCAGATGATATTTGCTGATGGTTTTAGATATATACTGTTTGTTATTTTTAGGAAAGGTCCTACTATTCCTATACTTTCTAGTGTTTTCAATAGGAATGGGTATTGTATTTTGTCAAAGGCTTTTTCTGCATCTATTGAGATAATCATGTGATTTTTATTGGTTTGCTTGTTGATATGGTCAATTATACGGGTGGTTTTCCTAATATTGAACCATTCTTGCATTCCTTGTATGAATCCTACCTGGTCATAGTGAATAATCCTCATGATGACTTGCTGGAGTCTTTTTGCTAGTATCCTATTTAAGATTTTTGCATCTATGTTCATTAAGGAGATTGGTCTATAGTTTTCTTTCTCTGTTTTTGACCTGCCTGGCTTTGGAATCAGTACCATATTTGTATCATAAAAGGAATTTGGAAGAGCTCCCTCTTTGCTTATTATGTCAAGTAGTTTGTATAGTATTGGGATTAGCTGTTCTTTGAATGTTTGATAGAATTCAGTTGTGAATCCATCAGGCCCTGGGGAATTTTTCTTAGGGAGTTCTTTGATCACTTGTTCAATTTCTTTTTCTGAAATGGGGTTGTTTAGGTATTCTATTTCTTCCTCTGTTAGTCTAGGTGATTTATATTTTTTTAAATAGCTATTCATACCACCAAGTTGCCATGTTTATTGCCATATAATTGGGCAAAATAGTTTTTAATGATTGCCTTAATTTCCTCTTCATTGGAGGTGAGGTCTCCCTTTTCATCTGTGATACTATTAATTTGGTTTTCTTCTTTCCCTTTTTTATTTGATTGACCAGTACTTTGTCTACCAGTACTTTCTTTTTCAAAATACCAGCTTCTAGTCTTATTTATTAGTTCAATAGTTCTTTCACTTTCAATTTTATTAATTTCTCCTTTGATTTTTAGGATCTCTAATTTAGTCTTCCTCTGAGGATTTTTAATTTGTTCACTTTCTAATTTTTTAATTTGTATGCCCAATTCATTGACCTCTGCTCTCCCTAATTTGTTAATATATGAACTCAAGGCTATAAATTTCCCCCTGAGTACTGCTTTGGCTGCATCCCATAGGTTTTGAAAGGATGTCTCATCATTGTCATTTTCTTCAATGAAATTATTAATTGTTTCTATGATTTGTTCTCTGACTTGTTGGAGAACCATATTATTTAATTTCCAATTAATATTTTATTTGGCTCTTCATGTACCCTTACTGATCATTATTTTCATTGCCTTATGATCTGAAAAGGTTGCATTTATTATTTCTGCTTTTTTGCATTTATTTGCCATGTTTTTATGATCTAGTACATGGTCAATCTTTGTGAATATACCATGTGCTGCTGAAAAGATGTATTACTTTTTGTCCCTACTTATTTTTCTCCATATATATTAACTCTAATTTTTCTAAGATCTCATTCACACCTTTCCCTCTTTATTATGTAGTTTTTTACTTGATTTATCTAAATTTGATAGTGGTAGGTTCAGGTCTCCCACTAGTATAGTTTTACTATCTATTTCCTCCTTCAATTCCACTAATTTCTCCTTTAGAAATTTGGTGCATTTGGGGCATACATGTTGATTACTGATATTTCCTCATTGTCTATACTCCCTTTTATCAAGATGTATTTACCTTCCCTATCCCTTTTAATCAGATCTATTTTTACTTTGGCTTTGTCAAATATCATGATTGCAACTTCTGCTTTCTTTCTATCAGTTGAGACCCAATAGGTTTTGCTCCAACCTTTAATTCTAACCTTGTAACTATCTATCCGCCTCAAGTGTATTTCTTGTAGGCAACATATGGTAGGATTTTGGATTCTAATCCACTCACCTATTTGTTTTTGTTTTATGGGTGAGTTCATCCCATTCATGTTCAAAGTTATGGTTTTGATATCCTCTCCTAGTTCTGTCCTTTCTTCTTTTGCTATATCCTTTTAAACCAGTGGTTTACTTTTAACCAATCCCCCTAATCCCCTCCCTTAATATGTTTCCCTTTTTGTTCCCTTCTTGTTTTTTTAGGGTCTGTTAAGTTCCCTCCCCCCTCTCTTTCCCTTCATTTTTTGTACTCCCTTCCTCCTATCCCCCCCCTTAGTTTTCCCTTCTCACTTACCCTGTAGGATAAGATAGAATTCAAGACCCTAATGGATCTAGATGCCCTTCCCTCTCAGAATTAATTTCACTGAGAGTAAGGTTTAAGTATTACCTATTAGCACTTTCTTCCTTTCTTTCTTATAAGAGTATTCTTCCCCTCCCCTTCCCATGTGTATCTTTGCATGATAAAGATTATCCTATCTATTTTATTTCTTGAAGTATCTCTTGGTGCCATCTTAGATTCCCTCCCCCCTTTTTCTTTTTTTGCATATCATCTTATAGCCCTTAATTCCCCAATCTCTTCCTGTGAATGATTCTTCTAATTACTATAATAATGAATACAATTTTTGAGAGTTACAAATAATATTTTCTCCATATATTAAGATATATAATTTGATCTAATTGTAGCCCTTAAAGAAGAGAGTTTGAATAAAAATAATTTTCCCCCTTTTCCCTCTCTTATTTACCTTTTCATGTTTCTCTTGATCTTTGTGTTTGGATATCAAACTTTCCACTTGGTTCTGGTCTTTTCTTTATAAATACTTGGAAATCTTCTATTTTGTTGAATGTCCATACTTTCCCTGGGAAGTATATAGTCAGTTTTGATGGAGAGGTGATTCTTGGTTGAAGACCCAATTCTCTTGACTTTCTGAATATCATGTTCCAGGCCTTGCCGTCCTTTAGTGTGGAAGCTGCCAGGTCTTGTGTGATCCTGATCAGTGATCCTTGGTATCTGAATTGTCTCTTTTTGGCTTCTTGTAGAATTTTCTCCTTATCTTGAAAGCTCTGGAATTTGGCAATTACATTTCTAGGAGTCGTTTTTTGAGGATTTAGTGTAGAGGGTGTTCTATGAACTCTTTCAATATCTATTTTGCCCCCTTGTTCAAGAACATCAGGGCAGTTTTCTTGGATGATTTCTTATAGTATGATATCAAGATTTCTGTTTATTTCTGGCTTTTCAGGTAGACCAATGATACTCAGATTGTCTCTTTGTGCTCTGTTTTCCTGATCTGTCATCTTGTCAGTGAGATATTTTATGTTTTCTTCTATTTTGTCAGTCTTTTGACTTTGCTTTATTGATTCTTGCTGTTTTGCAAGATCATTGTTTTCCAGTTGCCTAATTCAGGTCTTTAAAGACTGGTTTTCCTTTTCAGTTTGGTCTGCCCTGTTTTTTGTGGCTTCTAGCTGTTTCTCCAATTGGGAGTTCTTGTCATTTAAAATGTTATTTTCTCTTTGAATTATTTCCCACTTTTCTTGCCAGAAGGCTTCCATCTTTTTAATAAGCTCCAATTTAAATTCTTCAAGAGCTTGTGGACAATTTCCATTTTTTTGGAAGATTTGGGGCTCATTTGAATTTCCTCCTGTATTTTCTCTGTAGCCTGGGTATTTCCTCCATAAAAATTGTCCAGGGTCAGTGCCTTCTTTTTGTTTTTCTTGGAGGGGGGGCTGTTGCTCCTGGGCACAATTTGCCATCACTGTGGAGGTTTTTCCTTCCATTTTTAGTGAGAAATATGAGTGAGATGGGCAGGCTCTCTGTGTATGGAGTTAAGGAGCAAGGATTTTGCGTGAGGCAAGCTCTGGAATCTCTGCAACTTCTGCTATTTGCTGCTCTTCTCTGTGCTATTTTCCTGAGAGCACCCATGATCTATACTCTTCAGCCTTCTGGGATTTCAGGTGTAGCTTCACTCAGGGATAGGTCTTTGGTGGTCTTAGTCAGCTCCCAAGGACCTAGAGGTGCCCCTTGCTCACTCTAGGTGCCCCTCACTCACTTGCTGATTCTGGCACATGCTGGCTCTGACTCTGACTCCGTAGGTGGGGTGGGGGAGAGTAGATCAGCTCACATTTAGGTGGGAGCTTTTTCACCCCCTTATAGTGTGGAAATGCCCAAATCCCATACACCTTCAATGCTGTACCCTACTGTAGAGTCCCTTCATTCTTATGAATTTGGGTTTTTTTTTGGTTTTTTGAGGTAGTCTATATCAGTGGGTGCTGAGGAGAGGAAGAGACTTGTGTCTAGACTGCTGCCATGTTTACCCGGAAGTCCCTAGTCTCCCCTTGTATAAAATAAAGATAATTCTTTTTTTTAACATTTTAAAATTTTATTCCAAAACCTTTCCAAAGTTGCATGATTCATGTTGTCTCTCTCCCCTTCTCTCCCCCCCTCCCAGAGATGACAAGCAATTCCACTGGGTTATACATGTGGAGGACAACAATTCTTACATTGCCTATGTCACGGAATTGCTGTGACCATCAAATGAGATAATACCACAAAAACTCTTTATAAATGTATGCTGGTATCCTTAGCTTCCTCATTCTTTGTTCTGAAAGATGCTAATACAAAGGGTGATCACAGCTCATATTTATGTAGTTTTAGTTTGCAAAAGAGGAGAAACTAGGTAGCACAGAGAGTAGAGTGCCAGGTCTGAAGTCAGGAGGTCTTGGGTTCAAATCTAACTTCAGATACTTCCTAGTTGTGTGATCATGGGCAAATCACTTAACCCCCATTGCCTAGCTCTTACTGCTCTTCTGCCTTAGAATCAATACTACTAAGTAATAAGGGTTAAAAAAAAGTTTGCAAAAGTACTTTTCTCATAATCCTATGCAAGATTTATTGATGCCTCCATTTTACAGATGAGGAAAAGAGTTAGAAAAGTGATTTACCTATGATCATAAGTCTGGTTAGAGATGATACTCAACTTTGGCCTTCTGATTTTTTCATTCTCTTGAATTACTTTTTAAATGTATGTATTTATTGCTTTTAAATTTTAGATTGTTAATTCTCACAGATTTTACCTTTAGCTTTTTGGCCCAATAAAATGGTAACCATTGGTCTCCCTAGTGGCGGTAGCTTAGAAACTGTCAAAAGAAAAAGCATATATGCTCACTACCTGCCAGAAGTCCTTACTTACACTGACCTTGCTTCCCATAACATATGACAGAGAGGGATTAGGGTACTTTGTCTCCTCCCTGACTCTACCATTCAGGAGTGAGCTGATAAATGTTTAGCAACTTGTTCTAGTGGGGGGGCGGGGGATGGTGATGTATGCAGGATACACTTTTTAAGTTTAATCTACATTATTTTTGTTAAATTTTAATTTTTTTAATTTTTAATTTTTTGTCATGCAAAACACACTTCATATTGGTCATTGGTCATTATTGTAAGAGCACACTCATGCATAACCAAAACCCCAAGATAAAAACAAAAATACACTGATGTGAAAGACAACTCCAACAGTTCTTTCTCTGGAGGGGGAGAGCATTCCCCATCATAAGTCTTTCAGGATTATCCCAGATCATTGCATTGCTGAAAGCAGTCAAGTTTTTCACGGATAATCATCATCCAATATTGCCTTTACTGTGTACAATGTATTCCCAGTTCTGTTTATTTCACTTTGCATCAGTTCCTGCAAATCTTCCCAGCTTTTTCTAAAATCTACCTTGCTTATCATTTCTTGTAGCACAATGGTATTCCATTACCAACATGTATCACAATTTGTTCAGCCATTCCCCAATCAATAGATATCCCCTTAATTTCAAGAAATATTTCTATATAAGTAGATCCTTTCCCTTTCTTATTACCTCTCTGGATTATAGACCCATTAGTGGCATTACCAGATCAAAAGGTATGCAAAGTTTTATAATCCTTTGGGTATAGCTCCAAATTGTCCTCTGGAATGGTTAGATCTATTCACAACTCCAGCAACAATGCATTAGTGTCCCAATTTTGCCACATCCCCTCCAACATTTGTTACTTTCCTTTACTGTCATATTGGCCAATCTGATAGGTGTGGTACCTCAGAGTTGTTTTAATTTGCATTTTTTAATCAAGAGGGATTTAGAACATTTTCATATGATGGTTTTGTTTAATATAGATTATTAACATTATCTTCATCACTTGCTTTTTTAAAATATGTTTTTTATTTTGTTAAATATTTCCCAGTTATGTGTAGAAATTTTTTTAATTCATTTGAAAAAATGTTGAGTTTCACATTTTCTCCCATCCTCCCGCCCCTCCTTCCCCCACCCATTGAGAAGACAAGCAGTATGGATATAGATTATATGTATGTGGTCATGCCAAACATATTTCCATAGTAGCCATTTTGCAAAAGAAAACAAATAGAAAAAAATGCCCCCCAAATAAAAAAACTGTGTTTCAATAGACACTAAGAGCTCATCATTTCTCTCTTTGGAGGTGGCCAGCCATCTCCATTATTTAAGTCTCCACAATCTTTGTTATTCAGTTGTTTTAGTCATGTTCAAGTCTTCATGACCCCATTTGGCAAAGATACTGACATGGTTTGCCATTTCCTCCTTCAGCTCATTTTACAGATGAAGAAACTGACTTGCCACGGTTCACCCAGCTAGTAAGTGTTTGAGGCTGAATTTGAACTCAGGTCCTGCTGAACCTAGTTATAGCATGCTAAATACTGGGCTACCTAGCTACCCAATTACCAAACTAGTAAACCAAGCTCTTATGCATAGTGTGTGCCAATTTCTGAGCTATAAATGCATATGATAAAATTTTGCAATCAGCTTTTAGTTAGAGCAGACTCACCACTGACTCCATCTTATCAATCAATACCTTCCCTGAGACCTCTAGGGAAAGCTTTTCTTTTCCTACAGTACTTTGATGCCACCATTCCTAGGTCCCCTTTTGGAGAAGTTGCTTCTTTGGGGAAAAGTTCTTCATTGTGTGAGTACTCACCTAGACGGGTCAGATTTGGTTTTCTGTTAGGAACCTAAAGCCAATCCCTGTCCTCTACTTTTTTGAAGTGAAATTAGTCCCAGGAAATCGAGGGGAAAGGAATTTTTTTAAAAAGCTATGTTGTTTTTCCCCTCTCCCTGAGGGACTCGGCCATGGAACCAATCAATGCAATTCTCAAATGGATAGCTGGGTTGCACAGTGGATAGTGCTGAGCCTGAAATCAGGAAGACTCATCTTCCAGAATTCAAATCTAACTCTAGACATTTACCAGCTGTGTGACCCTGAGCAACTCACTTAACCCTGTTTGCCTCAGTTCTTCATCTGTAAAAAATAAACTGGAGAAGGAAATGGCAAACCATTGCAGGAATTTTGTCAAACCCTAAATGGGGTCAGGAAGAGTCAAGCACAACTAAAATGACTCAACAACAAAACCATAGTGCTCCTTTCTCCTGGATTTCTGCCTTCGTGACCTACAACTGGAGTCTGACCAAAAGGTTTATTTTCAAAATACTTCTGTGGCTTGTTTTCTACCTTAAGCCATAATAGTCTGCTAGTGGCATCCCCTTCCATAACTATAGAGATGGCCCTGATAGCCCTGAGGATTGGAAACAGCTGGAGGTGGGAATTACTCCACACAAAGACCCTGCAGCCAGGTCCTAAAGAGTCCCTAAACTCTGAACTAATGACATTTCAGTACACTTCTCTCCCAATATTCACATTTTTTTTAAGCCTCCCGGCCAGCAAGAAGCCTTATGGTAGGAAAATAGAAAAGGGATAGAAATTCTGGATCCCGCAAAGGGCGTGAAGGAGCCAACCTTTGAGATGTCAATAATGAGTCAGAGATCAGTTATTATTAATATTTTGGAGCCGTAGCCATGCCCTGATCAATGGACGTCACGGAAAGGCTATTTTCATCCAGAGATCCCAATTTAACACTTCACTGGTCAGAGGATGATATAACTCAGCTAAGAGAATGAATAGAGACTAATAGAGAGAATTAGAGAATGCTAGGTATTAGCATTGGAAAACAAAGAGACACCTGGCCGAAGGCCAGGCCTCAGGTAGAGAGAGAGAGGAGAGAGAGAGGTGGAAAGATAGTGTTGAGCAAACCTGTGAGATCGTCCAAGGAGAGAGGAGCTGGCCACGGCTTCCCAATTTAATCTCTTTGATATGCAAATGAACTCAATACATATTCATAAGTTACAGAATGCCTCAATACATATTGATGAGTTACATAGTGTATTGCCATTGGATAATTGCAAATTACGACAAGGTGAAGGTGGAGTTTTTATCCTCAGGTGAGTGAGACAAAGAGAAACAAGGTTTCTCACTCTAACTCCAGCCACACTGGGAACAGAGCTCATTGCCATGCGCAGAATGGCCATGTGCCCATTCACAATCCTTGTCTCTCCATAATACCTATGGGCTGGACTGCTACATTTTTAAAAGTTATTTTTGTTCTAAATGGAAAAAAAAACAACCAACTCTAAGGCATTTCTATGTAGACAGCATGAACACTTCTGTATACACAGAAAGTAACTTCAGGTCTCTAACATATCCAGCTCACTTCTCCTTATAAATATTCGATTAACTCAACATATCACTCTCTTTAACATTTTAAAAAAATTTTCTTCTAGTAGCAATGCAACAAGTCAGGACACTCCTGAAGGACTTATGGGAAAGAAGGTTGTTCACACTGAGAGAAAGAACTATGGGAGTAGAAATGCAAAAGCAAAGCATGTGACATCACTAATCACATGTATATATGGGTAAGTGATTTGGGATTTAGGCTTTGAAAAAATCACTCTATAGCAAAAATGAATAATATGGAAATAGGTATCAAGTGACAACATTTCTACAACCCAGTGAAGTTGCTTATCATCTCTGGGAGGGAGGAGAGAAAAGGAGAGGGAAAGAAAATGAATCATGTAAAGTGGGAAAATATTTTTAAAATAAATTTTAAAAAGAAAAATTTTTTTAATTTTCTTTCAAATTAAATGTAAAAAAAAAAACAATTTTAACATTCATTTAAAAAAAATTTTGAGTTTCAAATTCTCTCCCTTCCTCTTCTTTCCTCCTCACTGAGAAATTGAGCAATTTGATGCATGTGCGGTCATGCAAAACATATTTCTGTTTTAGTCACATTGTGAAAGAAAGCACAGACCAAAAAAAAAAAAACCAACCCACAACAAACCCTAAGAAAAATAAAGTAAAAAAAAACATAACTTTCAAAGCTATCCTGCTTGTCTGTGATTCTTTTTGGCCTTCTTTTTAATACCTGGTGAAATAAAACAAATTCCAACATATGTTATGCTTTTTTTAATTGTACATGCTATTCCTTATCTTGGGTCCATTATCTCTTAGTCAGGAGACTGAGTAATAAGCTTTAATTGTTGGGCATTATTTTGAGTAGAGTTCTTAAGTCAGAGCTGGTTGTCTTCATAATATCATTATTATTATATAAATTATTTTCTTAGTTCTGTTCGCTTTATTGCTTCAGCTCATACAGATCTTCCTAGATTTCTCTGAAAGGCACAACAATATTGCATACTAGAGATATTAGACAATACTGTGTATTGGTTCCAAGGCAGAAGAGTGATAAGGGCTAGGCAATAGGGGTTAAGTGACTTGTCCAGGGTCACACAAGCTAGGCCAGATTTGAACTTGTCTTCCTCATTCCAAGCTGAGTAAATCTATCCACAGCTTCACCTACCATTAGAAGTTTATAATGTAGACTCCCAAGGGGAAAAGCCAAAAGAAGGCTTGTTCTTAAGGCTGTTTGTTTGTTTGTTTTTTAACTCTTACCTTCCATCTTAGAATCAATACTGTGTATTGGTTCCAAGGCAGAAGAGTGGTAAGGGCTAGGCAATGGGGGTTAAGTGTCATATAGCTGGGAAGCATCTGAAGCCAGATTTGAACCCAGGATCTCTCATCTCCAGGCCTGGCTCTCTATCCACTGAACCATCTAGCTGTCCCACACTTCCTTTCTTTCTTTCTTTCTTTTTTTTTTTATAAAAACCCTTACCTTCTGTCTTGGAGTCAATACTGTGTATTGGCTCCAAGGCAGAAGAGTGGTAAGGGCTAGGCAATGGGGGTCAAGTGACTTGCCCAGGGTCACACAGCTGGGAAGTGTCTGAGGTCAGATTTGAACCTAGGACCTCCCATCTCTAGGCCTGGCTCTCAATCCACTGAGCTACCCAGCTGCCCCCCATACTTCCTTTCTTAATACATCAATTTACTTAATTGATAAAATTGATAAATTTCCATAACTGGCAAAAAATTGAAGCTTGCTAGCCAGTCTTCTGAATAAAGAAATGGTGGACTCAAGATGCAGTATAACATGCAACTTCAATAACACATGGGAGAATGTGTTTTGCTTGACTATGTATATTTATTAAAAGTAATTTGTTTACATTTTCCCAATAAAGATAATTTTTAGATAATAAAACTTTGTATAATACTAATTCATATGCTTAGCACTTAGCCCAGTGCTCAGTGTGTAGTTCATACTCAATAAGAAACAATATAGAGTAAAAGAAGGCTGACCCAAGAGCCAAGGGGATCTGGTTTCTAGTTTTGAAATTTCTTCTATGACCCAAAGTCATCTGGTCTTTCTGGTTTTTTGAGTTGTCTTCTGTAAAATGAGAAATTTGGATTAGATGATCTCCAAGAGTCCTTCCAGCTTAGAGATCCCAAATATCAAGAGATATTTGTTGGTGGATAGAGAACCAGACTTGGAGACAGGAAGTCCTAGGTTCAAATCTGAGCTCAGGTACTTCCTGGCTGTGTGACCCTGGGCAAGTTATTTAACCCCAATTGCCTAGTCCTTACTGCTCTTCTACCTTGGAACCAACACTTAATATTGATTCTAAGACAGTAGATAAAAGTTTTAAAACAAAAAAGAAATCTTTATTAATGAGAAAAGATAAATGGCTAAAACTGGTGTTAATGATGGACGAGCAAATCCTTATTCCTGTATAAATTTAGATGAGAATCCAGAATTGGTGCATTAGTTTATTGGAGAAACTGTAACCCAAAGAACCTTTGTAACATTCTTAAGGTCAAGCCAGTGATTGAAGCAATGGAGGAGATGTGGAAGATTTTCATTCAGGGCTATAATATGGACAATAAAAATAAGCAAGGTCCAAAGGAGTTTAAATGCTTTTATCATTGTTTAGTTGTCACCAACTCTTCATGTCCCCACTCAGAGTTTTCTTGGCAAAGATACTAATACTAATAATAAATATTATTATATAATAAAATATATAATAAAATAAAATATAATAAATATTATATAATAAAATAATAAAATATATAATAAAATATATAAAATATATAATAAAAATACTAATAAATACTAATTGCAATTTCCTTCTCCAGCTCATTGTACAGATGAGGAAACTGAGACAAATAGGGATAAATGATTTGCCCAGGGTCACACAGCTAGTAATTGTCTGAGGCTAGATTTGAACCCATGAAGATGAGCCTTCCAGATTCGAAGCCCAGTTCTCAATTAACTGCCCCTACCCAGCACATGATAGGTACTATATAAATGTAAGCTATTATTATCATCGTTCCATTATTTGCATGGAAATGTCCATTTTTATCTGGTATTTCTGAGACTCAGAATTTTTTAAATTGGGGGAAAAGGAAACAAAATGCTACAGAACAGGATGCTTTTGGAATTAGGGTCTTGGGCTGGGTATTTTACGGGTTCCTGAAAGGCTCGCTACTGGGAAGCCTGGGGCTGGTACATCCATTTGAGCTCAAAAGTTCAGAGCTGCAACAGGGCTAAAACCAAGCTGAGGACTACACACACTTAGTCCAGCACTAATAAGGGGGGAGTGAGTCAAAGTTCCGGGATTGACCACTAGTGGGGCTGCTCAGTGAATGGCTCCTGGACTTCGAGCCTGGATGAGATAGACCCCATCTTAAAAGAAATAGGTTTGAATTGTTCTGGTGACCCGCCTGAGCTATTAGTAGGCAGTTCTCTCTTGGGGGCCATCGGGGGATCTCAAAGTCAGGGAGAGAAGGAAGGGAAGAGGGGGAGGAAAGAGGAGGAGATACAGAAGAATGGAACCAGCTAGGAAAGAGGATCATGCAGGGGTGAGACCGAGGGATATAAAGGAGGGAGGGTGAGCAGCTGTCGAACAGGGCTTTGGGGAGATAGGGAAATGGGGAGAAGAGGCTGGTGAAACGGTCAGCTCCAACTACCATTAACCCCTCTCCCCAGCTCTCCAAGATGTCTCAACTTCTGAATCTGGCCACAAGAGTTTATAAAGAATCAGTGGTTTTGTTCTAATAGATTAATATTATTAAACATGGTGTAATTGTATCCCTCCAAAGCTTCTCTCCTTGCTCCAGTCTTTATGAGGAAAGAGGGGGGTGGCCAAGTTAGATTCACCTGCTACCACAAGGACTTTCTCGTCCTACCTGGATGGAAACTGCCTTTAGAGGTTGGTTGGTTTGTTTGTTTGTTTTAATTAAAAACAATGATTTTTGGACTGAAAAAATCACAAGGTGAGCAAAATAGTGACTAAGGAAAAGGATTTTAGGGTCAGGTTCTTTATTGAATGAATGAAGGAATGCTATGTCAAATGAACAACAAAGCATTTATTAAACACTTCTAACTAGGCAAGGGGATACAAATACAAGCAAATGGAATAGTTTCTTCCTTCAGGGATCTTACTTTCTAATAGGAAAATATCATGCATAAAGGGAAATTTGAAGGGAAAAATACATGTAGCAGCATGTTTAAAAATGATAGAAGATAGTCAAAGGATATGAACAAAGTTTTCAGATGAAGAAATCAAAGCTATCAATAATCATATGAAAAAATATTTCAAACCATTCTTGATTAAAGAAATGTAAATTCAAGCAACTCAGAGGTACCACCTCAGATCTATAACATTGGCTAATATGACAGTAAAGGAAAGTGATAAATGTTGGTGGGCATGGGGCAAAATTGGAACACTAATGCATTGCCAGTGGAGTTGTGAATTGATCCAGGCATTCTGGAGGGCAATTTGGAACTATGCCCAAAGGGCTATAAAACAATGACGATCCAGTAATACCACTACAATGTCTGCATCCCAAAGAGATTTTTAAAATGGGGGAAAGACCTACTTTTACAAAAATATTCACAGCAGCTCTTTTTGTGGTGGCAAAGAATTGGAAATTGAAGGGATGCCCATCAATTGGAGAATGGCTGAACAAATTGTTGGTGATGGAATACTATTGTGTTGTAAGGAATGATGAACAGAATGATTTCAGAAAAAGCTGGGAAGACCTACATGTACTGATGCAGAGAGTGAATAAGCAGAACCAGGAGAACATTATACAGATCAACAGCAATATTGTAGAATGATCAACTGCCAAAAGATTTATCTGCTCTCAGCAATACAACCATCCAGGACAATTATGAGGGATTTATGATAAAGAGAAAGAATTGTTGGAGCAGGAATGCAGATCAAAGCATATAATTGTTCACTATTGTTTATTTGGGTCTTTATTTTGGGGTTTTGGTTTTATATGATTATTCTCTTATAAGAATGAACAATATGGAAATATGTTTTACATGATAATACATGTATAACCCAGATTGAATTGCTTGCCAACTCCAAGGGTGTGGGTGGGAGACAATTTGGATCATATAACTTTGGAAAACTTATGTGGAAACTTGTTACATGTAATTAATAAAATAAAAATATTTTTACAAAAAGAAGAATTCAATGGTGGAAGAGACAAGGAAAGGGAGGAAAGAGGGAATTTGAAATTTAAAATGATTTTAAATTAAATTAAAATTATTTTTAAATGTTAAAAATTGTTTTTAGGTATAATTGAGAAAAAACAAAACAAAAGCATTCTTTAAAAGAAGCCAAAAAGAAAGCAATGAAGGAAAGAGAAAAGAATGAAGGAAGAAAAGAAGGGAGAGAAAAAAGAAAGAAATGAAGGAAGGAAAGAATGGAGAGTAAAGAAAGGAAGGAGGGAAGAAAGAAAGAGAAAGAAAGAAGGAAGGAAGGAAGGAAAGGAGGCAAGGAGGAAGGGATGGAGGGAGGGAGGGAATGTGGAGACCTGGTTCTGGGCAAAACAAAGACAAAAGTTTCCCTGGGATTTTAGGTTGTTCTGTAAGCTCATCAAGTTGGAAAGGATCTTAGAGGTCAGCTTGTCCAAACTTTTCATTTTGCAGGTGAGGAAACTGAGGTCAGGATTCAAACTCAAATTCAGTATGTTTTTCACTACACCATGCTGCCTTTCCAGTGAAGTGAGGCATAGAGCCCTGGTGGAACTCAGGAGCCCTGGTTCCCAGCCTGTTTGGCATGCTACTAATATAACTATTTCTTTTTAAAACTTTTAAATATTAAATTTTATTTAATTAATTAATTAATTTAGAATATTTTTCTATGGTTACAAGATTCCTGTTCTTTTCCTCCTTCCCCCCTAACTCCCTCCCATAGCCAATGAGCAATTCCACTGGGTTTTACATGTGTCATTGATAAAGACCTATTTCCATATTTTTGGTATTTGTAGTAGGGTGATCTTTTAGAGTCTACATCCCCAATTATATCCCCATCAACCCATGTGATGGAGCAATTGTTTTTCTTCTGTGTTTCTGTTCCCACAATTCTTCCTCTGAATGTGGATAGTGGTCTTTCTCCTAAATCCCTCAGAATTGTCCTGGATCATTGCACTGCTGCTAGTAGAGATAATTATCTCTCTCTTTTTTTTTTTTAATTATTTATATTTTCCAAGCTGTTCACTTTTTTTTAAGTGAGTAAACTTCTGAAACCAAAACCCCAAAACATAAACCCAAATAAATAATTGAAAAAGCGTATGCTTTCATCTGCCTTCTGCCTTCAACAGTTCTTTCTCTGGAGGTGAATAGCATTCTTTGCTCTAAATCCCTCAGAATGGTCCTGGATCATTGTACTGCCAATAATAGCTAAGTCTAGCACAGTTGATCGGAACACAATATTGCCATTACTGGATGTAAGAATCTTAATGAAGGAGAGCATTACTCTTTTTACTTTTTGACATTGTTATTCCTTTTTTGCCAAGAGCAAGACCTTTTCTTGAGGTTCCAGGGATTATAGAACAAATGATCCTGTCCTAATCCTAGCCATGGTCTCTTCACTCATCCTTCTATCTCATCCCCTCTGCTCACAACTACCAAAAATTTTTGCTACCATGTTGAGATCCCTCTAGGATGTCTATCTTTTTTAGAGAGCTTACCTCTTTAAGAAAGTCTTGGGCTTTCATGAGAATTGCCCAGCACTAAGGCAACAAGATGGCACAGTGGATAGAGTGCTGTGCCTAGCTTCAAGAAGACTCATCTTGAGTTTAGATCCAGCCTCAGACACTAACTAGCTGGGTGTCCCTGGGTAAGTCACTTTACCCTATTTTGCCTTAATTCCTTATCTGTAAAATGAGCCAGAGGAGGAAATGGCAAACTACTCTAGTGTGGTTGCCAAGAAAACCCTAAATGGGGTCGTGAAAATTATTGAATTACAACAAGGAATTAGAAACTGCCAAATCCTAAGCGTCACTGAGCCACTCTAGTGCCTGAGCCCTGCTGCGGGAGTGAGTCAACTGCAAAACTAGAAATTGGACATAGCCCAGAGCTTGCTGTTCTTCCCAAATACTTATATTCTCCTTTCCAGTTCTGTTGATCTGCTAGATTTTTCCAACTTATTCATTTAATTCAATCTGTCAAAGCATGATATTAACACAGACCAAGGCCCCAGCAGATGATAACAGTCTTCAAGTACTTAAAGGGCTATCATGGAAGTCATACAGTACAGTGGAAAGAGTACTGGCTCTATACTCAGAAGATCTGGGTTCAAACTTTGACTCTGCTACTACCAGTGTGACCTTAGACAAGTCATTTAATTTTCATGGGCCTCAGTTTCCCCATTTGTAAAATGAGGCTAGACTAAATAGCCTCTAAAATACCTCCCCAGAATGGCATCTATGATTGCATGTTCTGTTAAGCCCACAAGGATAAAATTATGAACATTGCCATTGTGATGTACAGAAAAATTGGACAGCTAGGTGGCACAGCAGATAGAATGCTGAGCCTGGAGCTAGGAACTCATCTTCCTGATTTCAAATCTGGCCCCAGATATTTACTAGCTCTGTGACTCTGGGAAAGTCACTTCATCCTATTTGCCTCTAGTTCCTCATCTGTAAAAGGAGCTGGGGAAGGAAATGAATGGCAAACCACTCTAGTATCTTTGCCAAGAAAATTCCACATGGGATCACAAAGAATTGGAGTCTACTGAACAAAGAAGAATTCCTTAAAAAAAGTAGAGTTATCCAAAAGTGGATTGCCTCTCCCTCTTCTCATATGCTACTAATGCAGGGTCAGTAGTATTGTCATCAAAGGATATCATATTTTGTGACCTTAGAAAATCTTTTTCAGTTGAGGAGATGAGTTGGGAAATGGATGAACAAGTTGTATCATATGATAGAAATGGAATACTATTGTGCGTAAGAAATTATATCGTTGTTCAGTTGTTTTAGCCCTTTCTGACTCTTCATGATCCCATTTGTGGTTTTCTTGGCAAAGACATTGGAGTGATTTGCCCATTTCCTTAAGAAATGGAGAGCAGGGGGCAGCTGGGTGGCTCAGTGGATTGAGAGCCAGGCCTAGAGATGGGAGGTCCTAGGTTCAAATCTGGCCTCAGACACTTCCCAGCTGTGTGACCCTGGGCAAGTCACTTGACCCCCATTATCTAACCCTTACCCATTCTTCTGCCTTGGAGCCAATACACAGGACTCCAAGATGGAAGGTAAGAGTTTGAAAAAAAAAGAAGAAGAAGAAATGGAGAGCAGGAGGATTTCAGGAAAACCTGGAAAGACTCATGTGAACTGATGCAAAGCAAAATGAGCAGAATCAAGAGAACATCATACACAGTAATATTGTTCAGTGATCAACTGTGAATGATTTAGCTATTCTCAGCAATACAAAGATCCAAGACAACCCAAAGGACTCAGGATGAAAAATGCCATCTGCCTCAGAGAAAGAACTGATGGAATCTAAATATAGACTGAAGCATACTCTCTTTCACTTTCTTTCTTCATTTTTTGGTTTGTTTTCTTCCACAAAATAACTAATATAGAAATATGTTTTACGTGGTTGTACATGTATAATCTATAATCAAATTGCTTACTGTCTCAAGGAGGGGGGAGGGAAAGAAGGGAAGAAGAAGAATTGGAACTCAAAATTTTATAAAACAAATATTAAAAATTGTTTTTACATGTAATTGGGGAGGATAAAGTATTATTTTAAAGAAAAAGAAAATACCCTTCAGGATTTCAGTTTCACTATCTTGAAATGGTGGGAGGGGACACACTTATTTTAGTGATGCTTACTGAATATAGAAGCTATACTAAAACTCTCAGAGTTAAAGAATCTCAGACTTAGAAAAGACTTTAGAGATTATCTATTCTAATTTCTTTGGTTTTGTTTTTTAATTTTTTTTCTCAATTACATGTAACAACAATCTTAAAATTTCTTTAAAAAATTTTTGAGTTCTAATTTTTTTTTCTCTTTCCCTTCTTCCTCCTCCCCCTTCATTGAGAAGGTAAGCAATTTGCTATAGGTTTTATACATATGTGCAGTCATGCAAAATTATAGTTCCATATTGGTCATGTTGTGAAAGAAAACATAAAACAAAACAAAAAACAAACCATACACAAAAAGTAAAAAATAGTATGCTTAGATCTTCATTCAGATTCCATCAGTTCTTTCTCTAGAAGTGGATCATGTTTTTTATCCTAAATCCTTCAGAATTGTCTTAGATCTTTGTATTGCTGAGAATAGCCAAGTCATTCACAGTTGACATTATACAATATTGTTAATGTAGGCACTGTTCTCCTTGTTCTGCTCATAACACTTTATATTAGTCATGCCAGTCATCTCAGGTTTTTCTGAAAGCATCTTTCTCATCATTTCTTATAGCACAACAATATTTGTCTTGTCTATTTTTTTGCATAAGAGCCAAATTTATGATATTCCAGAGATCATCTAGCTTTTGCTTGAGCACTAGCAATTATGAGGAGTCCACTACATTGCAAAACAGCTTATTCCATTTTTGAATAGTTTTAATTTGGGGGAAATTCTTCTTTATTTTGAATGAAAGTTTGTCACTTTCTCCCTATCCCCTAGTCTCTCACCTATTGGTCTGTCCTCTAGGGATTAGAAGAATATGTCTAATCTTTTCATAAGTTTTCAGATGTTTGAAGAAAGCTATAATATTCATCCTAAATCTTCTCTACTCTAGGCTAAAGATCTGCAGTTCTGCTATCCATAGCCAGAGAATGAACTAATATATGGAAGTATGTATTGTATGGTTCCACATCTATCAAATGTTCTCTTCTAATAACGAGTTTGGAAGGAAGAAAAGAAGGGAGGCAATACTGAACTCAAAATGAAACAATAATAAATTAGTAATTTAAAAAATCGTCAAACAAGCAAGCACCTCAGTTCAAGGGAGGACTCAGTTGAAAAGTATTATACCAAAGTTCCATCCCTTTACTTCTGTCATGTGAACAGGGATTACTGACCAAAGAGAACTCCTGGCACTCTCAACCACTGGCTTGGGAAATACAGTCCACCGAGTTTCACCAAAGAATCAATTTTGTGACTAATCAAGGAAAATATGTACAAATCAGTTATTTAAAATGTTTAAAACTCCCTATTATATATGGAGAATTTGCAATAAAATGTGTCCTATTTTAAAACAGAAAAAAACATCTATAGTTCTTTCTTCATGTAGCATCTCCTTACCACCCTGTTCACCTTTTTGGGACATATTTCTTGTTAATGATCTCTAGAACTGAATAGGACATTCCTGATGTGGTCTGAATAAAGAAAAGAACAGTACGAATAGCATCAGCCTTGCTTTATACACTTTAATCTTAGTAATGCAAATTAAATATTCATTAATTGTTTGGGCTAAATTATTATTACCCAGTTGTCTAATTCACATCACCATTTCAGTTCCCTAGAACTTTTGAATCTAGAGAAATAGTTGGTGCCGCTCCCAGAGTGACTGGAGCAAAGCTGGAATTTACTTCCAGGAATACAGCTTCTCTATGTAGCATACATACATACTTGCTTTGGTCTGTTAATTAATAAGAATTTATTAAATATTTATCAAATATCTAAATTAAATTTAAAATAGCTGTTATGTCAGAAGATTAATGCTGGGGATAGACAGAGAAAAATGAAGTCTTTGCCTTTTTATATCCAAATGAGGGAAATAACATGTACATATATAAGAATATAAATATATGCATGCATATATGCACAGATATGCATATAGATTAAACATTTGAGGACAGTGTGACACTTGACAGTTCACCAGTTTGAGGCATGTCTGCTTCAGTGTTCAGAGAAAGTTGATGAGTTAAGGCTGCCCCAGGGTTTGGAGACTGCAGTTGCTCATTTGCATATGACAGGCTGCAGAACTTTGGAGTAAATATAGGACAAAGTCTGCTCCAGGGTTTTGTGCTTCAAAAGTTCATTTGCATATGAAAAATTAGAATACACTGAAGTTAATAACTAGAGAAATAGGAACACCCCAAAACTATTTTATTATTAGGGGGCAAATATACTTTACATGATTATGCCTTAGTGACACAAGATGAGGAGTTGGTCACAAGACAAGGTGAGGTCTCTTTCAAATAGAACCCAACTGTTGAATCATCAAGACAGAGAAGTAAAAAAGCAGACTAAAGAGCTATGTCCAAGAGAAGCTGTGACAGAAAAAGAAAATTACAAATGTTGGAGTGAATGTGGGAACATTGAGACACTAATACATTGTTGGTGGAATTGTGGTCTGATCCAACCATTCTGAAGAGCGATTTGGAACTATGCCCAAAGGGCTATAAAATTGTGTATCCGTGGATCTAGCAATGCCATTACTGGGTCTATATTCCCAGGAGATCAAAGAAAGGAGAAAAAGACTGATTTGTAGCAGCTCTTTTTTTGTGGTGGCAAAGAAGTGAATATTGAGGTTGGCCCATCAATTGGGGAATGGCTAAACAAGTTGGGGAATATAATTGCAATGGAATACAGTTGTGCTATAAGAAATGATGAGCAGGAAGATTTCAAGAAAATCTGGAAAGACTATGTGAACTGAGCGAAATGAGCAGAACCAGGAGAACATTGTGCAAAGTAAGAGCAATACTGAAGCATGAACAACTATGCATAACTTGGCTATTCTTGGTAATACAGTGATCCAAGGCAATCTCCAAGAACTGATGATGTAAAAAATACCATCTACCTCCAGAGAAAGAATGGATAGAGTCTAAATGCATATCGAATTATATCATTTTTCACTTTATTTTCTTCGTGTCTTTTTTACATGCCTTCTTCCATAACATGATTAATATAGAAATGTTTTGTGTGATAATACATATGTAACTAATATCAAATTGTTTACTGTCTCAGAGAAGAGGTGACGTATTCAGGGAGGAAGAGAATTTTGGAAACTGAAATATTAGAAAATGAATGCCAAAAATTGTTTTTATATGTAATTGGGGGGAAAACATTATTTTAAAAATTGAAACATTCATTTAACATTAAAACATCTGAAGAAATTTAAAAAGAATGAATCTGTAACTATGGCTCTTTACTATCACCTATTGCTAGGTAAATTTGAAGCTGAAGTTCTTTCCCTACAGGAAGAAGGAGAAGGAGGAAGAAGAGTAACAATTATTACCATTGTTGATGAGATTTTAATAATAATAATAATAGGAACATTCCTGCCACAGGAACAAATTTGAAGAGGCTTCTACTAAACTTAGGTTGAGTCATTGCCTTTTCCTAAAAGTGCATAACATTGCTTTAACTAAAGGAATAACCTGTGCCTAAAGCTGGAATGATGCATAGTCAAGGAACAAATCCAGCTGAGCAGAGGAACAATTTAGAAGAAAAGCAGAAGTAGCCCATCAAATTGGCTTTGCCCAGGTGAGATGCTGACCCTAATGAAGTATTCATTTATCACAATGTGGACTGACTCAGTTTAGCAGTGGAAACATTTGTTACCCAGAAGCTTTATTCTTCAAGGAGTTTCTCTGGCAATATGTATGTCTATATATGTCTTACTACTCTGGAACTATACTTGTTCTCCACACAGATATTTTGTAGGAGAGTGTGATCCAATTTTATGAGTGGAATATTATGTAAATATGTTGTATTTTCTTTGCATTTCAGTGATGTTTTGGTTAAAATTAATTGTTAGGGGGCAGCTGGGTAGCTCAAGGGATTGAGAACCAGGCCTAGAGACAGGAGGTCCTAGGTTCAAGTCTGACCTCAGACACTTCCTAGCTGTGTGACCCTGGGCAAGTCACTTGACCCCCATTGCCTAGCCCTGACCACTCTTCTGCCTTGGAACCAATACACAGTATTGATTCTAAGATGGAAAGTAAGGGTTTAAATTTTTTTAAAATTAATTGTTAGTAGCTGATTCACCAATGGAAAATACACTAGTGGGGGCTTGTGTGCTATAATTTTAGTAGGAATTGTCATCTAATCCTAATTCTTTGAGAGGAATGAGTTTTATTACCTGGTTTCCCTCTGGAGAAACCTCAACCCGTCAAGTCAAGAGGAACTGAACAGTATAGAGAAATAGTGAATACCACTGAGAGACATAGTTTTGGGGGAGAGACTACAAAGGAAAGGCTACATAAAAAAAATGATTATGAAGTAGTTTGGAAAGGGAGTGCACTAGCTGCTGGAGGGATCAGGAAAGGCTTCACCTAGAATATAGTACTTAAGAAAGTCTGGAATGAAACCAGGGATTACAGGAGACAGAGGTGTATTAAAGGGATAAACAACAGTCAGTGGCAGGGCAGAGACAGATTAGGGAACTGAAGAGTTTCAGAGAAACAGAGAAATTAAATTGCCTAAGATTAGATAACAGTAAGTGGCACATCCAGGATTTTAACTCATGTACAGTGATGCCAACTATATTTTTCCTTGGGTAGCTTGGTTTTGGAGTTCAAGGAAGAGAGCAATGTTCTAAAAGATTGGGAAGGTAGGAAGGAGTTAGGTTATGAAGATATTGAAAAACCAAACAGAATTTGTACTTGATCCTAGAAGCAATAGGGAACCAATGGAGTTTATTGAGCAGAAGAGTGTAATGATCAGATGTGGACTTTTAAGGAAATACCTAACTATATGGAAGAAAGATTGGAGAGGGGAAAGTTTTTTTTTTTTTTAAATAAGACTGAATAGATAACTATTGTAATAGTCCAGATGTGGATATGAGAGTGGAGAGAAGCAGATGCATTCAAAAGATTTTGTAGTTATAAAAAAGTTGAGTTTTGGTAACTGATTAGATATGTGTGGTGTAGAAGAGCTTGGAATCAAGGACAACACAAAAATTGTGAACCTGGGTAACTGGAAGGATGATAATGCCCTTGGCAGTAAATAAGGAAGATTGGAAGAATTTCCCTTTTGGTCTTAGTTTTTAAATGTTCAGCTTAAAGCTAAATTTAATGCCAAATTCTAATAATAAATCAGTTCAAGTACCTGAAAGTATTTTCTTCCTCTCCAGCCCAAAGATGGTCTTTGTTCTGTTCTTTTAAAAAAAAATAAATTTATAATTGATTTTTTTGTTTTTTCTTTATATCACCAAAATTTCCTCCAGTATCTTCTCTTGTTTTCTCCCAAAGAGCCACCCTATATAACAAATAATATCTTAAAAGCACCCCACCAGAAAAAGAAAAGAGAAAGAGAAAAAAATCAGTTTAATTAATATATCACAAAAGTCTAAAAATATATACAATGTACCATACATGTGGCTAAAAAGGGGTAAGGTGGGAGTATGTTCTCATATTTCATCTTTGGAATCATGCTGTTTTTTTAATAATTTTGCAATATTTACTTTTGTTTACATTGTTTCATTATATTATTGCAATCATTGTGTGCATTGTTTTAATAAATAATTACTTCACTCTGCATCAGTTCATGTAGCTCTTCCCATGCTTGTCTGTATTCATCATATTCATCATTTTGCAATCTGTTGAGTCATTCCCCAATTGATGGGCATCTACTTAGTTTTGTTCCATTCTTAATTGTTGTATTTTGCATTAATATTTAATCTTGGAACTGTTTTTGTGCAACTCTGACTCTTAAATCCAATTCACACATAAGTCAAGATATTACCTTGTGATGTCATTGGTCCTCTGAAAATGAAAGATGAACAACAACAACCTTGGAAAACTTGAAATCCATTTAGAAGCAAAGAGGGTAATGTCTTAATAATACTAAAATCAATAAATTTATATTGTTTTAATATATTATAAGCTGAAAATAAATTAATATAATTATAAAATAGTGATAATAAAATAATAAATGTCAATAAATAATTAAAATGTGGCCATATCAAGGACTGGAATGACTAGAAATGCCTTTCCTTAAAATCTAGTGCAACGAGACACCTTTCTTCCTTTTCTTAGCTTTGGTTCTTTAATGTCTAACTCTAAACCTTTTGCAAGGAGCCTTTTCTGGTCCCTTCCAAATTCTGGTGCTTTCCTCTGAGGTTATTTTTCATTTACATTGTACCTAACTTGTATGTGCTTGGCTGTTTACATGTTGTCTCTCCCATTTGAATGTAAGTTCCTTCAAGGCAGAGACAGTGTTTTTACCTTTCTTTGCCTTAACAACTCTAAGCAGAGGCCCTGTTACATAGTGCTTAAAAAATGCTTATTGGGGCAGTTAGGTAGTACACTGGATAGAGTTCTAGGTCTAGAGATCAGAGGACCTGGGCTCAAACCTGGCCTCAGATACCTAGCTTTGTGACCCTGGGCAAGTCACTTAACCTGCATTGCCTATCCTTTGCTGCTCTTTTGTCTTAGAACTGATGCTAAGACAGAAAGTAAAGATTTTTTAAAAAGTGGCTATGAGTTCACCTATGGCCATAATCCCTCTGCATGTGTATTCTGTAACCAATTCATAGCCTATCACCATGTGATTCTTGCTCATGTTTTCTTATAAATCTTCCACAGAAGAGCTATTCAGTGGGCAAAAGGCCTTCCCCTTCTTTTTAAAAAAATATATTAGGACTGCGGTTGTACAGCTCGAGTTCTCATCTGTGGTCTCTTATTCTTACTGCAGGGGCAGTCTCTCCGCCTCCTTCTCTAGACATATAAATCCTCAGGAAAATCTTGCACATTAAATGGTCATTGGTCACCTGCTTATTTCCACCATAAATCTTTCCATTGCTCTTTGGATTATTTGTATATAATGAGGACTGGGGCATTCACAGAGGGCCTCTAACTATAGCTTCCCACGTGGGGAATTTGCATCCCTGGAGCCTACGGATGCACTCTGCACATGTGCCATTTATTTCCATGTAATTTTAGTTCTTCTGAGATTAGAGCATTTGTATGATTCACAGCCATCATGTCATTTCAATCTAGCTTAATTTAGTCTGCTTTTAAGTTCTTACAATGTGCAGAGTAATGTGTTAGGGACTGAAAATAACACAAACCCTGCACTCAGTCTTATATTCTAAGAGAGAGGGCAGATAAGAATAAATTTTAAAAAGGTATGGCATAAAGTAGAGTGTGATAAAGACAAAGGAGACTTCCAGAAAAAAGGTGACAAGAAAATTTGGTATTCCACCCGCTTCCTGAAACTTTACTAGATTGATTGATTCATTCAGTAAATATTTATTAAGTGCCTACAATGTGCCAGGCTCTGCGCTAAGCAATGAGGATACAAAAAGAGACAAAAAACAGTTCCTGCCCTCAATGACTTTACAATTCATAGGGGAAGACAACATGCAAGCAAATAGATAATAAGGGAGCGCAATTGGCTCAAACAGAATCAATAGGAACTAAACTAAAAAAAAAATAGAATAACTAAACAAGGGAAAGAACTAGAATTAAAAGGACCTAGACAGGGGATTTTAGTTGGGATTTAAAGGAAACTAGAGATGCTAGTAGTCAGAGGGTAGGAGGGAGAGTGTCTCAAGTATGATGGATAACCAGAGAGAATGCCTGGAGCCAAGAGATGGAGTGTCTTGTTCATAGAAAAGCCAGGAGGCCAGTGTCACTGGATGGAAGAGAATGTAATCCAGGAGTAAAGTGAAAGAAGACTGGAAAGTCAAGAAGGGGTTGGGCTATGAACAGCTTAGATAAGAGGGAGACATTCATAGCTGCGCTCTTTGTGGTGGCCAAAAATTGGAAAATGAGGGGATGCCCATCAATTGGGGAATGGCTGAACAAATTGTGGTATATGTTGGTGATGGAATATTATTGTGCTCAAAGGAATAATAAAGTGGAGAAGTTCCATGGAGACTGGAACAACCTCCAGGAAGTGATGCAGAGCGAAAGGAGCAGAACCAGGAGAACATTGTACACAGAGACTGATACACTGTGGTACAATCGAACGTAATGGACTTCTCCATTAGTGTCAATGCAGTGACCCTGAACAATCTGCAGGGATTTAGGAGTAAAACACTATCCACAAGCAGAGGACAAACTGTGGGAGTAAAAACACGGAAGAAAAGCAACTGCTTGACTACAGGGGTGGAGCGGATATGACTGAGGAGAGACTCTAAATGAACACTCTAATGCAAATACCAACAACATGGAAATGGGTTCAAATCAAGAACACACGTGATACCCAGTGGAATCGCGTGTCGGCTATGGGAGGGGGAGAGGAAAAGAAAATGATCTTTGTCTCTAATGAATAATGTTTGGAAATGATCAAATAAAATATTGTTTTTTTAAAAAAAAGAGGGAGACACGAGTTTATTGAGTAGAGGAGTAACATGGCATTTTAGGATTAAAAAATGCCTACCATCCTTCCAATTACCCTGTCTAGCCTCTGCATGGAAGTCCCTGGGTTACTTGTCCCATTATTACTTTTGCCTAAAATTGCTCCATCTTTGATAAGCTTATATTGTAAATACTTCATTATCCATTTTCTTAGATATTCTACATATCTTGCTTTATATTTGCTGGCTCAAAACCTTTTCAACTGTATATAATAAAAATTGTCTATTTTGTTTCTTCTCTATTATTTGTTTTAGTCATGAACTGTTTCTCATCAGTACATCTGAAAGGTAAATTCTTCCTTATTCCTCTAATTTGCTTAGGATGTCACTTTTTATTTCTAAGTCATACATCCATTTGTAGTTTATCTTGAAATATAGTGTGAGGTATTAGTCCACACCCTATTTTTGACAAACTGCTTTCTGCTTTTCCCAGCAGTTTTTGTGAAATAATGAGTCTTCACTCATTATTATAGAGGCAACGAGGTGGCTGAATGGAGAGAGTTCTGGACCTGGAATTAGGAGTTCAAATTTGACTTCAGATACTTAATAGCTTGTGATCCTAGGCAAGTCACTTAATTTCTGTCTGCCTTAATCTACTTGAGAAAGAAACAGAAAACCACTTCAGCATTTTTTGTCTTTATATCAGTTCCAAGGCAGAAGAGTAGTAAGGGCTAGGCATTTGGGGTTAAGTGACTTGCCTAGGATCATATGGTTAAGATCTCAGGTCAGATTTGAATCCAGGTCCTCCTGTCTCTCTATCCACTGAGCAACCTAGCCCCATTTCAGTATTTTTGCCAAGAAACCCCACACACAGTACTGATGTGCTATGTCCATAGGATCACAAAGAGTTGGACAGGACAGAACAACACTTATTATTATATGTTTATAACAAATGTGTGTACATTATATGCTTCTGTATATATCAAATCTATACCATTGATTGACCATTCTATTTTTTAACCAATACCAAATCATTTTTATCAATTACAGCTTTGTATTATAGTTTGATAGCTGGTACTGATAGATCCTTTTGCTTGCCCCTTTAAAAAATTATCATCCTTGAGATTCTTGATCTTTTGTTCCTTCATTATGAATTTCCTTTTTATGTTTTCTAGCTCTATGATACTGCCTTGGGTAGTTTGATTGGTATGGCATTAATTAAATAAATTAATTGAGGTATATTTGTTATTCTTATTATACTGACTTGATCTACCTATGAGCAATAACTATTTCTCCAATTATTTAGATCTATATTTCTGCAAAGATCCAGATCCCAGAATACCCAAGCATTGTAGGCAGTGAATCTGGGAAGGTCAGTGTAATGTCATAGGTAGGGTTGATAGTCAGGACTCTGGACTTGAAAAGGCCACTTATTACTTGTGTGACCTTAGTTAAGTCATTTAACCTCTCTGGTTCCTTTTCCTCATTTATAAATTGAACCAGATAAATTCTCAGATCTGTAAAGGTGAAAATTAATCATTGATTGATAATTTTGTGAAATTATGTGGTTGCCAATATTTATTATATCTCAAGTCAGAAATTTATTTACAAAACAGAGAGGAAACAATAAAGTAGAGAAATGTGAAGGGGAAAGAAAACTTATCTATCCTATCTTAATCCAGGCAGAAATTAATTAGCTGTCAACCAGGAAGGCCAGTAGTAAGTGAACACAAGGCCTTCTCTAAGATCAAAGCTAGTCTCTCCAGAAACTAGGAGAGGAGTCAACCTTCTCACAAACCCCACTAAGTAGTTCAGGAGTCAGAGTCCAAGTTGAAGCTGAGCTCCAAGCCTGCGATTCACACTGAAGGCTCCAGTGAAGCTCCCTCAAAGACTATCTCCTGGAGACACTCTCTTCAAACTATCTTCTCAAAAACAATCTGCCTCAAGCCAAAAGATTTTTTGAGTTTTATGGTGGCTCCTTGTTCCTTCCCCTCTTCACAGGGGCCAATAACAGTTTCCAAATTGTCTAGCACTGCCCAAAGGGGCAGAATCTGTGGGATTGACTTCTCGCCTTCTGAAACTTAAATTCTCACCTTCTGAAGGTTAAGTTCTCATCTAAGGGTGTGAATTTTCTAAAATTCACCTTCTGGAGAGGTGAATACTCATCCTGGCTGATTGAATTTCTGAGGTTGTGAATTCACTAAGTGGCTTGGGAGCTGCTCCACCTAGTTCAATCTTGTGTTGATTCAATCAAAAGGTAGACAAACTTAAGTTAGTGTTAACTCAGGATAGACAGAGTAAAGAATTCTCTTTCACAGATCTCTTTAAGCTTGAATTTTTTATTTCTATGATTTCTCTCTCTCTCTCTCTCTCTCTCTCTCTCTCTCTCTCTCTCTCTCTCTCATCTTTACCTTCTTAACTTAGAATTAGTACTATGACAGAAGAGCTGGAAGGGCTAGGCAATCAAAGTTAAGTGACTTGCCATGGGTCACATAACTAGGAAATGTGGGCCAAATGTGAACCCAAGAACTCCTGATTCCAGGCACGGTTCTCTCTCCACTATGTTGCCTAGCTGCCCCTGACTCTGTGATCTTTTCAGGCAGGGCGTTATCTTTTACTTAGTGTAGCAAAGGTTGATGTGAAGAGATTCAAGCTTCATATTAGGGCTGGACTAGATAACTTCTGAGGTTCTTCTAGTTCTGAGATTCTTTGATTTTATTTCACTATGAATTGTATCACTATGCAGACAACTATTGGGCAGCAAAGATACCAGAGTCCAGGAATCCAGAAGAAGTGAACTCATTCCATTTTGTGATTTCATGGCAGTTTGTAAAGTGTGGAAGCTGAGGGATAGAATGGAAAATGTACTCTTAGGATGACTACCTATGTGACAGATTGCCTCCTAATCTGATTGGTAGAAGGGGGCACTGAGTAAGTGGCCTACCTGCCAAGGACAGCACCATATTCTGATGTCATTCCATTGTGAAGTGGCCTAGGATGTGCACCTATGAGACAGGGAGGGAGCTGGGCCTTCAGCACTGGGACCTATTACATCAATCCTCTGAGGGTCAGGAGATAATTTGTCAGCTCTCTGCCCCACACTGGCCCCTGTGGAAATCAAATGAACGGTCCTGCCCATTTTTAAAGATAAATTAAATGCATTGATTTTTAAAATGTCAGGCAGTGACATGGAAGCAAAGAGGGAGTGGAGGCCTATAGATTTGTGATTTATTGGCTCTTTAATAAGAATTTCCGAGGCTGAGCTAGGTTTGGCAACATGGTTCCTGCAGACATCCGCAATTGAGCCTACTCTCCTTGTCTCATTCCCATAGTGTTTAGCTTCCATTAAGCTACAGCAGAGAGGTATATTTTGATATGTATGTCAAATAATCTTTAGTGTTAGGAAAAATGGCGAGAAAGAGAAAAAAAGAGAAAGAGAAAGGGAGAGAAAATATACAGAGATACAAGGGGAGACAGAGAAAGAGGGAAAATGTGGGGGGCAGAGACAGACAGAGAGAGAGAGAAAGAAAGAAGGAGCTGTGATGGTATAAAACAAAAGGGGAGGAAAAACCCTTCAAGTTTATCTTGTACATTATTGTTTTTTTTCAGATGGGGACATGGTGATGTCAGTGCTCTGAGATCTTGGAGTCCCAGGAACCTGGTTTTTCCTTTTATGTGCTATTGAACAAAACCTGAGTTCTATTTTGAGACTAAACAATGAATTTTAACCACAGGGAAACCAAAAATAGGTTCAGAGATCAAAAAGGGCAGGCAGGAGTGGTGTAGTAATCCTAGGACATTTTGGTTTGAGGATTCTCTGTACTCCTCAGCAGTCTGGTCCTTTGAATGTTAGATCTGGATATTGTCTTTCATTTATATGGGATGTGTTACCTTTTAAAATGCATACATGGCTCCTGCAATGTGTTACGCCTCACAACAACTCTATGAAGTAGGTATAATATGCAGTATTATCCCCAAATGAAGAAATTAAGACTCAGAGAGGGTAAATGATTTGCCCATGGTCACATAGCTAATTAGTGACAGACCCAGGACAGAAATTGAGGTCTTCTAATTCAATTCTCTTTAGAAATATGGAAATAAAGTGACTAAATGTTCATACCCTTTGAACCATATGCTCCATTAATTTGGCTTATACCCCAAAGGAAGCCATCTAATAGAATCCCTATATGCTCCAAAATATTTATAGCTGTACTTTTTCATGATAGCTAAGAACTGGAATCAAAATAGATGTCCATCAATTGGAGAATGTCTAATGTAGTCCATGAAGGTAATGGACCATTTAAGAAATGATATGTGTGATGAATAGAGAAAAGCACAGAAAGAGTGATATAAACTGATGCAAAGTAAAGTAGCAGATTCAATAAAACAACATACCTAGTAACTACAACAATAGAAATGGAAAGAACAACCACATCCAAAGGTAACAAAGTTATAAAGATCAAACAAGACTTGAATAAAAAGAGATAAGAAAACACCCCCAACCTATCCCTTTGAGGAGATGGGAGATGCACGGGGTATTATACACTGCAAATATTTTCAGACATTTTCAGTGTTGTGATGATTTTTTTTTCTCTCTAAAAAGTACTATTTGTTATATGGAATGACTTTCTGGGAGAAGAAGGGGGAGGGATACATGGGATAACTATGATGATGTAAGAAGCAGAAAATATTGTAAAAAATTTTTAATTATCCCAGTGTGAAGCTTTTGGACTAATGTGAAAGAAAAACCTGTTAGCCTTTCAATTCATAAGCGATGTCTTGTTCTCATCTCTCTAAATAGCCCAGGAATGATTCCTTCCTTTAAACACTTGGGGCAATGATCAGACAAAGGGCAAAGGGTCCTTGCTTGATTCACATGATTTAGAGACCTCTTTTCCACTGAGATCTACCTCAGAGAATGAAGGGGTCTCTGATTACTTTAGGATAGCTATGACTGGGGGTGAGCTGGAGCCACTTCTTTTTTCCTTTATTTATTTGTTTGTTTTTTCCTTTTTTAAAAACCCTTGTCATATCTTAGAATCACTACAGTGTATTGGTTCCAAGGCAGAAGAGTATTAAGGGCTAGGCAATGGAGATAAAGGGACTTGCCCAGGGTCACACAGCTAGGAAGTGTCTGAGGCCAGATTTGAACCCAGGATCTCTCTAGTATCTAAGCCTGGCACCCTATCCACTGAGCCACCTATCTACCCTCAATGCTGATAGTTACATAGCTGATTGTTGCACATTTAGTATGAGCAACCACACTAAAAACATGCCAACAATTAGCAAACTACAAGTCAGGGCTTTTTATTGTTTTGTTCATTGTCTAGAATTAGGAGAGTAATGGAGAAAATGTTAATAATACAGATTAAAGTTAAAACTGTGTCAAACATTTACCAACACATCTCTTGCCTATGACCAACTTGGTGAGGAGAGCCCTTGAGGGGAATGTTCATAAAAAGATTGAGTGGTTTGAGGAAAATGATTCTCCAATACTGTGACTGTTGTTCTGGATTGATGAAGCAAAATATTAGTCTATACCTTACCCCTGAGTCGTGGACTATGTTTTATCACAGTGAAATTTCTGTGTTCAAGAATTTCATAAATATAACTTCAAAATGTTTTGTGGGAGACACATATCCTAAGGGCATGAGGAGACTATTGATTTGAACAGAACAATGCATGGGGTAGAATAATGATGTAATAATAATATTATAGATAATATATATAATAACAATGGTTTTTTTCTTCCACATCTACCAAGGCTGTAAATATCCATCTCTGGATTGTTGTTTAGTGACCTTGTTCCAGGGTGAGAAACATAAAACAAAAGAGGCAACCCAGGACTTGAATTTTAGCTTGCCAAGGCAAACATATTCTGTTATTGCCTGGTACTTGTAGCTACCATTGCTGCTGGAGAGGAAGGAAGAGACACTTCTCCCTTCCTCCCATCCCCATTGGAAGTCCAAGGTAGAAGTGGCAGAATCTCAGTAGTTATATGGCCAAAAGTGAGGTTCCTCCATAACAGACCATCCCCCATGACATTCAATCCTGTTTGACAAAGCCTTGCTGGGCAGGAGATGCTGCATCATAGATATCCTTTAGGTGCCAAATACATGTCCAACTGGCAAGAGTTAGAGCATATGTGCTGATCAAGCAAATCAAGGGGTTCCTCTAGTCAAACCCATTATAAAGAAACCTGGAAGGCATTAGATAGTACACTTCTCTTAACAAAACCTTTTTTTTTTTTTGTTATATTATTGTCAGGTTTGCAGGACACATGGGAAATGGGGTGGGAGAGAAGCATTTCTGCTAGTCATGTATTTATAAAGAGCCTCCATTTTCTCCTTCCTCCTGGGGGAAGACAGTTATGGGGAGGAGTGGGTCAGAGAGAACACTTCCTTCCTTGAAATAGCTTCTCCACTAAGCAAATTCCCCTCATGAGAAGCAATTCCTTATACTTACTGACAAGTGACGTACCAGAAAAGGAATATACCTAGTGGCATGGTCATATAGAATTGAGACTTGAGATTGATCATAGAAGAACTTGAGCTGCATGCTTCAGTCTCTAGCTAAGTGACCAGCAGTCAAGCCCTAAAGACTCTTCTTTGGTACAGATTATTTTGACTTATACTTTGGCAGCCAAATGTCGCCTGGGAAATACTGATGGGACTTAGTAGCTTTTGCACATCCAATGGTTTCAATGAGATCAATGCTGCTGGTTAGGTTTGTGAGCTCCAATTTCTTTTGATTATGTACACTATCATTTAAAAATTATTCATATTCCCTAATATATGTAAATTTACTTATAAATTATATAAGGCACTACTATATTAATGTCACATACCTTATAACACCTAAAAATTTTTAAAGGATAAAAGAAAGGTGAAATCAATAATTTTAATTGTATTTGTTAACAATATGAACATCTTTGCCCTCACTCAAATATACTTTAATAATGTTTTTTAGTGAGTACAATTTGATGGATTATCCTTTGTTATTTTTGAGAATCTTAGTCAATACTTAGGGATAGAATGATTCAAAGTTTTAATTCATAGTTTAGTCTATATCTGTGATGACAAACCTATGGCACACCTGCCAGAAAGGGCATGCAGAGCCCCCTCTGTGGGCCTGCCTACAGTCTTTTTTTAAACTAGAAAGCCAGAGGGACTTAGGATGGAGCTGTTCCCCTCCTCCTCCATGTGCCTGAAGACAATCCTCACTTCACCTACCTCTCTGCCCAGCAGCCCAATGCTTCCTCTCTTCCCTGTCTGGGGTAAAGGGGGGAAGGTATGAAGCAGGAAGTGTGGGGGTGTGGGGGGGAAGGGGTATAGGAGTTGGACTCTGGGGGTGTGGGTGGGCACAGTACTCAGTCTGGGGGGGGTGAGGTCCAGCACTCCATCTCTACAACGTTCACTATCACCAGTCTATATCAATCCTTAGTTTTAATGGCCCTTCCAGCTGACAAAGACACCTTACTAAAACATCTATCCAAATGCTCCTGCACATTTATGGTTGTAGTTACTAAATTATGCTATACATTTTAAAATCTCATCTACTAATTATGCAAAAATGTTTGTTGACCTTAAGTTAGTAAATTTCCATCTTTCTTGATATCAATCACTTGTTCTTCCAAACTCATATATTTTTAATAAGTAAGTTATTAAATCCACAGAAATGTTCTGTTGAGAAATTTTTCAAACAGGTTAAAATTTTTTGGTTTTCAGGTTTTTAATTGGACAGAGATGAGAATTTTTAGAGGTGACAAAATCATTGCCTATAACAATAGCTTAGTGTTTTAAATGGCTTACTAATCATTATAGTTTCATACTATCATTTCTAATATCACAAGGAACAATATACTCTTTTTATCTTTTTTCTTTGCTTTTTAAACTTTTTAAAATCATTTATTTAATTAATTAATTTAGAATATTTTTCCATGGTTATAAGATTCATATTCTTTCCTTCCCCTCCTCTCACCCCCCTCCCCTAGCCAATGAGCAATTCCACTGGGTTTTATATGTATCATTGTTCAAAATCCATTTCCATATTATTAATATTTGTAATAGAGTGATCAATTAACATCAACATTCCCAATCATATTCTCATTGAACCATATGTTTTTCTTCAGGATTTCTACTCCCACAGTTCTTTCTCTGGATGTAGATAGCATCCTTTCTCATAAGTCCCTCAGAACTTTCCTGGATCATTATATTGTTGCTAGTAGAGAAGTCCATTACGTTTGACTGGCACAATATACTCTTAAGCCAAGACTAAATCTTTTTAAAAGACTCATCATTTTAAGACTACCTTAAAAAACAAAGCTTAATTGATTCCATGTATTTTTTTTCTAAATCCATAAGACAAAGAAAATAGAGGTAGTAGAATGAACATTTTTTATATCAAAGTAAAATTATAAAATTTGCTTGTAGGTTTTTTTTTGTTTTTAAAGTTCATTTGCACAGATAGGAGAAATTATAATGAAAAATTTTAAAAGTTTTACATCAATTGATACATTTGGCCTTTCTGGTGTTAATGGTCTTGGATCTGAACCCTTATTTCAGTTAATCCTCTTGAAAATTCTGAATCTTTGTGGCCAAGTCCTTGTCAGATCTGATTAGTGTTTTTTCCTCATAATAAATTTGAGAATTTGCCCAAGGAGTTGGAGAAAGATTGTTTCTATCATTCCCTTGTTGTGCAGCTGTGCTCAGATTCTTAGCACTTTCTGCAGTCAGAGGTTTCTTTAAGCCATTTGCCCAGTTTGTGAGTTTTGTTAAAACGAGATAATACAATCCATAAATCCACTAGACAAGGCACACGTAAAGTGCAATATGTTACAATATCCTGAAAATGAGCTAACAAAATGACCATGGCATTACTAACCTCCCACTCTTCCATCAGAACACCTCTCATACTGAATGTGACTTATTTGACATATGGACCAAGTGTGGATACCATTATGAGTCCATATATTAAATTTTAATAAAGATTATTTTCTTTATTTTTTTAGATTAATAAAGAAAAAGTCTAATGTTTTCAAGATGGTACAGTGTATAGTGTTCTGGTTTTGGATTTGAAGAGACCTGAGTTCAAATCCTACCTTAGAGTCTTACTAGCTACATGACCCTGGGCAAATTGTTTCTTCATCTGTAAAATGGGGCTAATAATAACACTATCTCACTGAATTATTATGGGGACTAAATGAGATATGTGCAAATAGTAAAGTACTATATGAATGCTGTTGTTATTATTATTATTACCTTTCTGAAAATCAGTGTATTGCCTTTGCATACATTCTGAGATTTGCCCATCTGATTTTGGAGACCAAGTGTTTATGTTCGAGACAAATTTCCTTTTTTCTTTTTTTCTTTTCTTTTCTTTCTTTTTAAACTCTCATTGTATCAATTCTAAAACAGAAGCCTGGGAAGTGCTAGGCAATCAAGGTTAAGTGACTTGCCCAGGGTCACTGGGAAGTATCTGAGGTCAAATTTGAACCCAACTCCTCCCTACTCCAGGCATGGTTCTCTATCTACTGTACTATCTAGTTTCCCCTTAGGAACAAATTTTCAATGACCAAACTATAACTTTGTAGGAGAGAACAAACAGTATCATAGGTTTTAGAACTGGAAGAAACTTAAAAGGTCATCTAGTACAGAGATGATTAATTTGGAGTTCATGGATCCCCAAGGGAGTCTTGTATATAGATTTCAGGGAGAGTACTGTGAACTCAGAAAAGAAAAATTACATCTCCCCCCCCCCCACTAACTTCTAACTGAAATTTAGCATCTAGTAGGTCAAGAAGCATTTATTAAAGTACTTACTATGTGCCAAGCACTGTATCTGAGCATAGTGGAGATGCAAATAAAAAGCAAAAAGAAAAATAGCCCCTGCCCTCAATAAGCTTACAATCTGATAGAAAAAGGTGACAGGGGGAAGGAATAAGGAAGAATGAGGTCTGAGCCCTTCCAGGAAATGGAGGCAATGCAAGCAACTCACCAATGGGAAGAGAATATTTGACAGTGAAAAGTCAGCATTTCCTTCCATTTATGATTATAGGGGATATCCAGATGGTATAGTGGATAGAAAACTAGACCTGGAGTCAGGAGGACCTGGTTCAAATCTGGCCTCAGATACTTCCTGGCTGTTTGACCCTAGGCAAGTCACTTAACCTTTTCCCATTAGTAAAAATGGAGATAAGAATGCCACCTTCCTCTCCGGGTCTTGGTGGTGGATATAATGAGATAATATTTGTAAAGTACTTTGTGGGGCAACTAATTGACTCAGAGGATAAATAGCCAGACTTAGAGATGGGATATCCTGGGTTCAAATATGGCCTCAGATACTTCCTAATGGTGTGATCCTGGGCAAGTCACTGCCTAGCCCTTTCTGCTCTTCTTCCTTTGAACCAATACACATGGAAAGTAAGGATTAAAAATATATATGATTGTAGGCCACAAACCATTCTTCTGAGAAGGGTTCCATAGATTTCACCAGACTGAAAAATAGGTATATGACACAATAAAGGATAAGAACTCCCACCTAGTCTAACTCCCTTCTTTTGTAATAGGTAGGATTTGAATCTAAGTCCTTTGACTCCAGTCCCAATGTGATCTTTACAGACTCATACTTTAGACTTCTCAAAAGGTCAAAGTTTCTTTGGGAATATGCAATCTTAATACATCTGCTTAGTCATACTAACATTTTATATTATGACATGTTTTATGGTTCTTTCATATCTGTTTCCTTATTTGGTCATCTTCTCAGTGTTGGTGGGAGAGCGGATTCTCCCTATTTTTTAAATGATAAAGTTGAAGAGAAGAGAGATATCACTGGCTGATACAGCCTGTTTGGATGCCAAGCTTGGAATTTCTGGATTAAAACTTGTGGTTTATCATGTGTGACTTGTTCATCATCACAAAAGCATGTTCATTCAGCAGTTCATTAAGTTAGGAAAGTTGTTGACTGATTTGGTCTTTTCACAATGGGCAAAATCAGCCCGTAGGACTCAGACTAGCAGCTGCAAACCATGGGTTTGTCCATGCAATAAATGGGGAAATTTAAGTATAGAGTGGGATATGCAAGGTATAGTGAAAAGAACAATGAATTTAAAGACAATGGAGCTGGGTTCGATCCCACTTTTGCCATTTATTTTCCTGTGTAAATTGGGCAAGTCCTTTGGCTTCTCTGCACCTCACTTTCTTCACCCGTATGATCCTGAGCAAGTCACTTAACCCCGATCGCCCAGCCCTTTTCACTCTTCTGCCTTGTCCCAAAGGGTTTGGGGGATGTTCAGAGAGGGCTGGCAACTCTCATGTGAGGTTTTGCTGAGCCCTTTTTTCCAGGTTGCTCATTCACCTTTGGTGTCTATCACTCATCCAACTCTTGGCAGATAAGATAAGAATAATTTATTCCAGCAGCCATGAAGACAGCAAAAGCAGGGGCTTTTAGAGCTCTCAGAGCTTGGTCAGCACCGAGGAAGCCAAGGTCGTCCACTACATCATTCATCTTGACTTTTGTCTTGGCACTGGATGTCGATGCCTGGAAGGGAGAAGGAGGCGGATGATTTGGTGCAAACTCTGCTTCACTTAAATCCAATCCAAGCACACTGTTGCCATCGGTCCTCTTTGAATTCAAAGGATAAACAACAATTGTGCCAAGTATTGTGCTGGGGTGGACAAACACAAAACAAAAATAGAAGGTGGTTTTTGTTCTTAAGAAGTTTCCATTCTAATAAGGAAAGTGAGAGAGATTTGAATCAGAAAAGTGACAGCGATGGTGAGTGGAAGCCATAGAAATGGGGAAACATTGCTTTCCAGGAGCAATGACAGAGTTGTTTTGATTAGGGTTCCAGAGTCATTTGGAAAGCAGAGTAGGGGATGGGTGAAGAGACAAAGGGTAAGCGGTGTACAGGATGGATAGATTTCTAGAGAATTGATTTGGCCTACATATAGTAGATAACTGGGACAACCCAACTGGTGGATGTAGCAGTAGGGACTGAGGGGGGATACAATGGAGGTGGACCAGGATGAGAGTTCAAAACAAGAAAAAGCAAATGCTCCTGGACTTGGTTTTTGGTCTAGGGTGATATGGTGGCTGATGAGAAGATGGCCTCTGAGGTCTCTTCCAGGTCTCAAAAGTTGTGGCACATGATTATGATGGATTACTATAGTGCCCTAAGAAATGAGGGGTATAGTTTCAGAAAAAGATAACAAAACTTATATGAACTTGTATAGTCCATTTAAGATTATATACTATCTCTGAGAGGAGGGGGAGGAAGAGAGGGAGACTATGGATTTTATAATTTTGGAAAATGTATGAGGAAAATTCTTAATGTATGTAAAACAAAATATCTCTGAATTTTAAAAAATACTTTAATGAACAGATGCAAAATGGAATGTGAAAAACCAGGAGATTTTTATTGGGCACAGTAACAACAATATTGTAATGATGATCAACTCTGAAATTTGACTACTCTAATCAACACAATGATCCAAACCAATTCCAAAGGACTTGTGATGAAAAAATTGCTCTCTATCTCCAGAGAGCAAACTGTTGAACTCTGTGTGTAAGCAGAAGTACAGTTTTCTCACCTTCTTTATTTTCTCGGTTTTATTGGGGGTGGGGTTGGAAATAACAGCTAATAGAGATCTGTTACATATGATTTCACATGCATAATTGATATCATATTGCTTTTCTTCTCTGTGGGTGGGGGAGGAGTGGGAGAGAAGGTGAGAATTTGGAGCTCAAAATTTAAAAAGAGTTTAAAATAAATAAAATTAAATATTTTTAAAAATTCTAATCAGATCACTCCTGTCGTTCCTCGCAGGTGGCAGAACCGCCTCTGGGTCATTGCTTCATTTCTCTACGTTCACGTTTTCACCAGTCTGGCTCTCACTCAGTGTCTTTTAGCAGAGGACCCGGGGCACTGACCATTGGTGGAGGCTGCTTGTTTTAGTGAGGTGCCTTTAGCATCTGGCACACAGATGTATTGCAGAATGGAGCCAGAATTGCTGTGCCAGGTGCAGAATTTTAAACGGCCACCGCAGGATGAAATCATACATCCATGGAGCGATGATAGTGCCCAGCTCTGCGCACTTCCCGGCTCTGGATGGCAGCTGCAGCCACCGAGGCCCACAACGGGAGAGTTAGTGGCAGTGGCTGCTGCTGCTGCTGTTGTTGTTGTTGTCCTATTTTACAAATTGTCTGAAAGGTTGATTTTTAAAGAGAAAGGGGGTGGTGGCTTGGAAATCCTGTCCTGCAGAATCCTAGGCAATTCCCAGTGGGACCTTTTTAAACCTGTGATAAGTTATCTCATCTGAAGGGGATAGGATTGGAGCTTCTCTTTATTCTATTAGCTATTCCCTGAAGCAGAGTTGACTTAATGAAAATTCTCTTGAAGCCTTTCCTCTTAACCCTCACAGCATGGCTGCAGTGCTGAACCCTCATTGGCTGCTTTATTGGTGTGAGGAGGAGGTGTGTGTGGGGGATGCATGGGAGGAGAGAAAGAGAGGGTTGGGGGTGGGGAAAGCAGATTTGCTCCTGAATATGGAAGCCAATATGCTAAGCTGTGTGCTCTAACCCGGTGGGTAATGTGATTAGAGTGGCTGCCTAGAGACTCACATTGTGTTCTTGGCCTCCTGTGGCTCTCTTGATTCTGGGCCTTTTCTGTTCCAGTCTCCGAAGGTCTGACAGAGACCCCTGCTGCTCCAGCATTCTGGGCCCTGGGACTCTTTTGTCTTCAGATAAAGGGACCCTCCTCTTGGAGAATTCCACAGCCAGATGTCACACACTGAGCCCCAGAGGGGCCTGTCTAATAAATTCTACTTTCTCCTTTTATATTAAAACATTTATTCTCTTATAATAATGACAGTTACCCGGCAAAACAAAATGCTTCGAACTCCACATACTTGTTGGATGTTTAAAGTGAAGTCTGATGTGCTGCAAGGGCAATGTTTGATATTGGTGAATGGAGGAGAAACAGGGAGGGGTGGGGAGATGGGCAAGGCTTCCGTCTGTTTACCTTGCTCCAAATTGGTGCTAGGGAATAAGGAAGAAGAAATCTGCGCTGTCTGGGCTGGTTTCGGTGCTGAGCGGGTGATGAGACAGGGCCATAGAGTCCCTACCCATCTTCCCTACCGCAGAAGATCGCCTCATGGTGAATGAGAACTACTGGATGGATCCTAGCTGCCTCCATCCAGTTTTGAGCCATTGTTTAAGGTCAATCATCAGACAGATTCGAGGTCCGGGACTCAAGGACAGGGAGAAGCCACTAAATTACCCAGGGAGGCTGGAGAGTTGCCACTAGATGGGGGAGTCTTTTAGGGACAGACACAGAGGTAACTCAGTAAGGATGTAAATCCTTTAAAAAGTAAAAAAGTAAGGTAAATCAGTAAAGATTCCTCCTGGAATCTGTGGAAATCACTGAATTATTACCAGTCATCCAAACTGATATCAGAGAGTTAAAAGGGTGGAGTTAAAATGCATGGGAGAGAGGGGGAAGGGAGAGAAGGCATTAAAGAATCAAGCCAGATGAAATCCTGGACAGCAGGCCAGTTCCAAGGGCACTTCATGGCTGGTTCAGTCCCAGCCCCAGCTGGGTGGATGACATCATCTTAGGAATCTCACTCCAGTTACTAAAGGGCAGATGTCCATGGCACCAACTTATTACTGTAATAGGCATGAAGCTTTGAAGATACCAGAAACTGAAATGCTCTTTCCACCCTCCTGACTGCAGTTCTATGGCACACCAAGGATAAGCTTGGTAAAGAGGAAGCTGTAAGTGACAAGCTATTTTAGTCCTCTAGGAATACTGATCCATACCAAAAGCAAAAGCTTTGTGAGAGAGAGTATATCTTGGGACTAATCTAACTACTCCATTCGTGTTTAAAGAAGGGGGAGTGGAGGGGATAAAGCACTTGGTTCCAAATGCTAATTTCCACCTTTAAAACGTTCTTTTGAAATATGCATTTGCGGGGCACCTAACTCATTGAATTCATCACTTAGTGCAACTGCTGCCATTACATTCTAATTCAATATTAGACACATCCTAGGAAGTGCAATAGGAATTTGCAAAGCCATCCGCTGAATCACACCCCGGAGTGGAAGGGCCTGGAATCAAATTGAAGATTGATACTCAAAGAGCCCCTCCCATAGTGAGAGGCGGGCGTCACCCTGGAGAGGACCCCCTCCCAGCCCCGAGCTCGGTTCTGTTGTGGGGGTGGGTGGGTGGGACACAGCCCAGGAATCGAAGGCGCTGACACAAGCGGAGAAAGCATAGCAACAGAAAGGAAGCCTGAACGCCCTGGGTGGGGGGAGGGGACGGAAGTGTGTGTGTGGGAACAGAAATAAAAGCTCCAGGGGCCATGCTAGACGCCAAGGGTTAAGCCAACGCTCCCTGCTCTTCTCCCATTGGGGAGCTTGGAGGCTCTGCTCCATCGTGATTGGCTGAGGTGAATGAGTTACTACTCATTAGGCGCGGAGCCCCGTCTGCCTACCGCAGTCCCAGCAGCCTGCTGGGCATGGGCATGGGCATGGGCATGGGCATGGGCATGGGCATGGGCATAGGCATAGGCATAGGCATAGGCATAGGCAAGGCTGGAGGGAGAACAGACTAGGGAGCAGCGAGGTCACCCTGGTGCCCGATGCTGGGGGCGGAGCTGGGTGACCCGGAGAGGACACACAGGACGAAGCGCTGAGAGCAGCCTTAAGGAATCTCGGCTTGGCTTCTACAGTCTCTCTCTCTCTCTCTCTCTCTCTCTCTCTCTCTCTCTCTCTCTCTCTCTCTCTCTCTCTCTCTCTCTCTCTCTCTCTCTCTCTCTCTCTCTCTCTCTCTCCCCCTCCCTCTCTCTCTCCCCCCTTCTCTCCCTCCCTCTCCCCCCCTCTCTCTTCCCCCCCTCTCACTTTTTAGCTGTTCTTGTGGTGTGAGCCTCTTGCAAATGCCCAGTGGCACTGGATACCCTCCAGGGTCCTTTCCATCTCTGAGATCCTGTTTTTGTTCAGTCGTGTATAGCCCCGTGCACTGGAGCAAGCCAATGCAGTCTGTGGGGTTTTCTTGGCAAAAGTATTGGAGTGGTTTGCTATTTCCTTCTCCAATGGTTTAAAGCAAACAGAGGTTAAGCGACCCCAGGGCACACAATTTTGTAAGTGTCATTGACTGGAGTTGAATTCGGGTCTTCCTGACTACAGATTCTGCACTCAGTCCACTTAGATGCTATAATTTAAGCAACAGCAAAGGCCAAGTATTCACTGAACTACCTAGGGAGCCAAGCTCTAGAGATAGCTTCGAGCTCAGAGGATAGACAAGGTAGACAGCCAAGGTATTCTTTGGATCCAACACTCCCTGGAGGAAAGGAGGATCAGTGAGATACTTTTACTACTCTACTACTGCTTTTTATAAACAGACCTACCCTTTTATGCCAGAAAATTCTAGCATTCTGGCAATGGCCAGCAGGTTATGTTTATCTCTTCTGGCTCCATTTGCCTGTGTTCCCTCTCTTATTCTTATCCTCCCTCCCGAAGAAAATAAAGGACTGAAAATAGTCACAAACAGGAATATAAAAACAAACAACAAGCTCATGCTTCTAGAAAGTAGTAATAATAAATAGACATCCTCATTTTATGTATGGTCCCTTGGTTCATTTGCTTTCTGCTTGGGTAATGGAGAGTCCTAGACTTGGAGTCCAAAAATCTGGGTTCAAATCCTAACTCTATCATCAGGTGAAATAAGTAAATAAATAAATATCAATAATATAGAAATAGGTCTTGATCAGTAACCCATATAAAACCCAGGGGAATTGTGGGTCAGCTATGGGATGGGGGTGGGAGATGGGGAGGGAAAGAACATGAATCATGTAACCATGGAAAAATATTCTAAATTAGTTAAGTAAAAATTTCCAAAAAAAAAAAAGTAAATTATTTGTCTGGGCCTGAGTTTGAAATAGAGATGTTCTTTTCTGACCTTGCTTCTTCTAAAGCATATCAGTTTGCCAAAGAAGTATTTATTTAGGAATTTATGAGGTACAGTGTCTTTGCTTTATGGGAAGGAGGGAAGAAAGGGTCTTAAAAAAAACTCTCCTATTCCTGAATGTCATCCATCCTTCAGTCTGAAGCGACCACCCTGAAAGTGATTAACAGGTTTCTCTGGTTTCTGGTTTCTCTATAGTGCTTCTGGGACTTTCTTTTTTCTTAGGTTACCTAAAAACAAAATGGGCAAGTGAGATGTTGTAGGGCCCATTAAACTATGACTGCTATGATTCATTTCATGGGGTCTGTGACCTTTTTTATTATATTTTATGTATAAGGATATGTTTGTGTCTTAGAATTTTGTTCAAGTGCCATTCTCACTCTGAGAAATATAAGTGAGCTGATACTGCTTGCTAGAAAATAAATACATGCATATGTACATTTATACATAGATTAATAATTAATAATTAAGCCTTTTTACAGGAGGAGGGAAAGAGGAGGGTGTGACAGAGGCTGGCACTAGAGAAAAAGTGCCAAGCTGAAGAGTATGTGAAATTGATCACCTTGAGGGGAGGTGGGGGGCCCAAGGAGTGGAATCCATAGGAACTGTATTAAAAAAAAAAGATTAAAAAGACAGAAGTTTGTACCCTGAGGGAAGTTTGTACTTTCGGTATGGAGAGGGGAGAAGAGAGGAGAACCCCTCTTCCACAAAGTGGGGTTCAGGGGAGACAGCTGACATTTAGGGTTGGCTCAGAGAAAGGAAAAGAATACGAATCATGTAACCATGGAAAAATATTCTAAATTAAATAAATAAATGTACTCCCCCCCCCCCCCACCTCTCTCCCAATAATTGAAGCCTTTCTCCCTTTGCTAGGACCTTCATTTACTTCATCTACACTGTTCTCATCTAGACTTCCAAGGGGAAAAGCCATAAGCTTTTCCACAAAGCTTTTTTTTTTCTCTAAAAACTTCCCTTTCATTTTAGAATCAATACTGTGTATTGGTTCAAAAACAGAAGAGTGGGAAGGGCTAAGCAAGGGTCACACAGTAGGAAGTCTCAGAGGCCAGATTTTAACCCAGGACCTCCTATCTCTAAGCCTGGCTCTCAATCCACTGAGCCACCTAGCTGCTCCCTCTATAAGGCTTTTTTGATTGTCACTTGAAAGATACAAGACCCTCCTCCTGGCCCTTGCTAAGCAAGTTTAGAAGTAGAACTTCTCAATAAGACTCATATCTTTTTAACTATCTACTAAGCAACTAGGTATTCTGAGGGAGAACAGGAGATCTGCCAGGCAGATCAAACCACCATCACCTCAAATCAGCACCTCCTTCATGGAGGTAACCTAAAACCCCCAAGCTTAAGAATCTGAAGAGTAATGCCTCCCAGACCACTGGCCTTGTTTCCAGTTCAATTCTTGTAGCCACCTCTGAAAGGAGCAAGCCAGGTGGAGAAGAGTCCACCACCAAGTGCCAGCCAGTGGCCATCAGTGGTTACAGGTAAATAGGCCTAGCTGAAGCAGATGAGAGAGAAACAGATGACATGTGCCAGGCAAGCTAAACTAAAATGATCACTTTCCTTCAGATGTTGGTGAAGATAGGCAAAGATCTGAGACCAAGAGCCTGAAACATGGCATTGCCTCACAGATTACTTGCCACAGTATCTGCTTGGCCCTTACAGCCATCAGAGAAGAAAGAGATCCCTGTCACTCCAACAGCAACCGTCTACCAGAGATGGATTATGGCTAGAGAGCCATACTATGAACATCTCCAGTTCCTTCAATCAGAGCCCATGGAAGGCAACTATTTTATGCCTTTTTCCCCCCAAAACTCTTACCTTCTGTCTTCTGTCAATACTAAGTATCAGTTCCAAGGAAGAAGAATGGCACAGGCTAGACAATTGGGGTCAAATGACTTGTCTATGATCACACAGCTAGGAAGTGTCTGAATTCAAATTTGAATCTAGGATTCCAGGTCTGCCTTTCTATCTAGTGATCCTTCTTGCTGCCCCTACCTATGCTGCCTTAATTGATTATGGCTTTGTTTTTGCTTTCATCTATTAAATCAGCCAAGAAGATATCCTCTCCTTTTCTCTCCATTTTTAAGCTCTTAGGTATATGTCTATTTAAGTCCAAATATCCCATGGCACTTGGCATCACATATATGATCTTCTACATGAACCAACAAGCATTATGCCCTGCACTGAACTAGGACCTGGAGATATAAAGGATGAAACAATTTCTGCCCTCAAGTAGCTTTTACATTCTATCAGGGGCAACAGGTGTATATACATAATTAAAAATAAACTAATATAAATAATAAGAAGAAATATTGAATAACATTAATATTAAGCAACAATGAATATATCATCAAGGCATAAATTGATCTGGAAGCAGAGGTAATTTGTTCCCCAAAAATCTGGACCTACAAAAAGTGGTCTCATTGCTAGCCTACATCAAAGATGGGATGTTTTCCTATACAAAAGAGTCAGATGGGTAGCCATCTTAGAAGAGTCACACCATCACCTCGGTCTGGTTGCAGATTTGGAGGTCCATGAGCACATTGCTCTCATCTCCATCTGGCTGTTGAAAAACAAAAACAAAAACAAAAATTCTAATAATTTATTTTGGAAAGGTAAAATCTTATGCACTGGATTTTTCCTTTTTTACTCTCTCGTGCATATTTTGGGTTACCACATATACATTTTAAGAGGCATTTTCCATCAAATGTACACATTGAAATAGGTTAGAGAAACTCATTTTTGAAACTCTGAACTCGTGTAGATCATTCATTCCAGTTGCTTCAGTGAGCGGCTCTAATTTGCAGAGCCTAAAGAAAGAAAACGAAAATACTTTTTGCAAGATACTTGGCTCTATGGTGGGAAAGGATTCCAAGGGTTGGATTTCTTGGATGAGTTTTATTGCCACCTCCTTCCAACTCTACCTAATTAGCAGCTCTTCCAATTGGGCACTTGGAATCAACCAAGGACCAACCTCAGCATGCTATTTAGGAACCAAACACTAGAGGGCACTGCAGCACTATTTCAGTTGTTCTGGGATTTAGGGATGCCACTGGAGAGGAAGGCAAGTCAGGGAGAAATTGATCTCTTGATTCTTGCTCTGGTTGTAAACCTGGGAAAGGAATCAGGATGCCATCCTTTTGGTGGTGTCAGAGAGGTCCAAGTCTTGTTTTCAGCTTCCTTGATCTGCTTTTATCTCATTCTGTTTTAGTGGAAGAGAAAATGGATAGAAAATAAATGTTTTAATAAAGTAATTAAACCATTGATTTTTTTCCTAAGGCTTTGCACAACTGATTCATCCTCATGACCTCTGTTAGATACCTAGTGGTCAAACATCATTATGGCATCTCTCTTTTACATATGGTATCATTGAAAGGAGAAATAAATTATTGCCCTTAAAACAGCAGTGGAAGAATAAGAAATAAAACTGGAGGTTTCTCTTTTATTCCATAACTCTGTTTGACCAAACATTCTCATTCAACGCTATTTCCTCCTAGGGGTTCCTAGCTGTGTTCATGAATGGGGGTAGTTTTAACCTCTGATTAGGAGACGTACTTGTTAGAGTTGTGCAGCAAGTAAATCACATAACTACGTCTAGAACGGAATTCTGGGACTATAACATACTAATTTTGACCCTCCCTCCAGAGCCCTCTGACATTAAATGCCTGGTCCCTCACCACTTCTAAGGTCAATGCCCTCTTTTTCTGGGTTCTATAGAATCTTTCCTGTTTGAGCATTACCAGGAACCAGATCCTGATACCTGATTGCAACAACTGAGCTGTTGCAGGTGGCTCTTCTTTCCTTCCTTCCTGCCTCAGAAGCTGATTGTTGAGGCATTTGTATTAGGTGACACGGTAACTTTCACTTTGCATCCAAGGACAGACATGGAGCTGGCAATACAGGGATCACCATCACCATTGGCATACTGATGAACAAAAGGCACTTTGGCATGTGTTTGTGCCAAGGAGTGGTTTTCAGACACTCACTGGATGGCAACTGGGACAGGATGGAGCTAGGGGATTGTCTTATAGAAATCTTGACCCAGGCAAGTGTTCTGAATGGAAAAGATGGAGATCTGTCCCTGATTTGAAATCTATGGAGAAAGACATTTTGTATAGGGTTTTCCTTTCCTTTCCTTTTCTTTTTTTGCCCTCCAGTTCTCATTCTACATTTTAGGGGCCCTATAAATGAGAAGAAAATCTCTGAGTTGCCTGTATTAGTGGAGCCAATAGCTAATTCTGGCTCCATGGCTAATGACTGTCCTTGTGGCTGTAAGGGTCATGAAGCAATGGTGTCCCTAAATCATATTCTGATGGTTCAAGAGGAGTGATTTCCTCTCTGGGGGAGAGGTGACCTAGGTTTTCCTCTCTATCACTCCAGCAGTCTGTTTCCTTTTTCCTCTCTAACCACTCTAGCTTCTTTTCTTGCTGAGTCCATCCTTTCCAGACAAATGTTGGCTATTTCCTGGCTACTCCATTTGACAACAGTGAAAACCCCTTTCATGTTAGAGTGGGCAATGAAAGAGACTATCATCCCCCCCCCCATCCTACCCCTAAAGGATTACAACTAAGGAATATATAAAAGTCCCAGTTATAAGAAATTTAGATTAAGACACATTTCTTATGGGTTACAGAGAGCTTTATTTTCTCATCAGTCCTGGCTTGCCTCCCCATTGCTCTGTTCTGGCTATGTTGCATTGAGTTATTTGTGCTCTATGTTCTTCAGCTAGATTTTTGTATCCATTCTGTGTTTGTTTGCCACATGCTTTTGTCCTCATGCCCTTTACTCACAGCCTTCAATTAGGGCCGGACAACATGATGAATCTCCTGTTCTATAACAAGTAAAAATGACCACTTCCATCTCCTCTCCTGCATTCAGAATCAACCCTCTGTGGGCAACAAGTGTGTGAGACAGCCACTCTGGCTTCTCCCTCTACATCCTTCCACTCCCTGAGGTTTCTTGGTTCTTAGTCTAATAATAAGAATCATTTGTGGGTCTGGGCAGCTGGACCATTGCACCTACTCCCTAAGGGTCCCTTCTGTCCATCTGTTCTAGACCCACACTAGATGTGGTCTAGACTTGGTTCAGTCTGGAGGGAACCTACGAGGGGGAGCTGGATTCAATTTTCTTACACTCGCCTCATTACCTTCCAACTCACTGCTGGGGAAAAGTTATTTAAAGTTTTGGTTTGGGCTTATTTCTAGAGGCTCTCCAGAAAAGAGAAGCAGAAAAGTATTATAATATACAATATGAATCAGATATAGGACAAGTTTTATTTCCTATATACAAGGAAATGTTCAAAGACAAGACTCACAGTACAAAATGACAGAAGAGGATTCAGTTATTTAACATAACTATTGTTACAAACTGCTAGAAGGCTGATACTTAAGCCTCATCCAAACAGAAAGCAGTTTGCCAGACTGCTGATTAAGCATTCTACATTTCCCCTTAGCTCTGCACTGTCTGCCTCAAAATCCAGGTATTCTGGCAATCCAGGCAAGGGCCTTGGGCTTCTCTTCTTGCTGCCTTCTCTGATGCAGAAACTTTCCTTGATGCAAGTCAATTCATCCACTCATTGGATCCAGGAACACCAGACCTCTCAAACTCACAAAGTTGCCTCCAAACCTGGATTTGTGTACCTCAAAAACAACATTTGATCACCTGCCTACTCAGGAAAGGAAACACAAATTAGGAAAGGAAGTCAGAGGCTGAGCGAAGCTTGCCTAGTTCAATCTATGCTTCACCAAGGGAGCAATGAAAGAGCTGCACCCCCAAAACACTGCCCATCCCTCCATCTCCATTAGGGAATTTGAGAGACAGAGAATACTATTTATCATACAAAATACTTGAAAAAGAGAAACTGTCTCATCCTTCTTACTGATACAACATCCTCCACCTCTTTTTGGGGTTTGGGATATGGGGGAAGACCAAGGAATCTTCCAAGGTTTACCACATTATACCAAAATGCCAAGTCCTTTTCGTAGGATGGAGGGTGGAAGCAGTCAAGAAGTTTATTGTCTCCAAAATGTCCAAATGCTGGTCATCTGGAATTAAGAAAGGCAACTTTACACATTTTGTGAGATGGCCTCAATACACCAGTCATCCATCCCCAAAGGGGTTTGTATAATAGATTCAATTTGTTCAGCAGCAAAAACACTGCTCATGTTTGTCTCACAACTTCCTGTCTCTGGGGAGCCCATGAGACACCTGCCAAGGACCTTTAGCCACAGGGACTTCAGAATTCACTACATTGTAAGTAGGGGGTATTCTGCATCATAAAAACTTAGGGTTCAATCTGATTGCTCTTTGAATTCTCAGCTAAACGTAGACTGGACAGTGATGAGAATACCAGGACATTTTGAGTTCTAATCTAATTCTAATTTCATTGAGTCAATTAATTTTCTTTCTGGGTTACATATTTTCCTAAAGAAATATAGTTATACATCTATGACCTGGGGCAAGTCACTTTTTTTGGTCCTACTTCTCAGTAACTAATCGATGGACAGAGGAATTGTGTTCATGTCTGCATCAACCCAGTTTTAGTTATTTTTTAGTGTCAAAGCAAATTATCTTTTCTGCTGTGTGCCTAACGATCCTTAGTTGTCTTGGCTTTTCCTACCCACCATAGCCCAGTGGCAAGAACATTGATTATAAAGTTAAAAAACCTGGATTCATATCTTGTTGCTTACCAGTTGCATGATTTGGGTACCTTCCCTGTCTGGGCCTCAGTTCCCTCATCTGTAAAATGAAGGAGTTGGCCCATATGATCTCTAACTAAGCTGTGCATTTGGCTTAGTCTAGGACCTTCTCTTGGTAGGCTGCCTTAATCACTAGTTGGTGGTAAGAAAAAGGGAAGGGTCCATCTGGGGCTCTTAATTAATGAAAGGAAAATAAGCCTGAAGAAGGAAAAATTGGGACAGCTCTTTCACAGCCTTTCTACAGATATGACCCAGGACTTTAGATAAAATGATAACACTAGAGTCAAGTCCTCTACATGAAATGATTCAGTCTAGTTTCTTAGGCAAGGTGTTAAAAGTGAAGGAGGGGGAAGTGTTGGGAGGAGGCAGAATCTGAAAGTCCCTGACCTAACGTCCCATGATCAGTATGAGCCCATAAAGTGCACCCCAACCAGGAACCAGCACTGCTCCTCTGATGGAGAAGCTCAGTTCAGGGTTAAGGTAAATGATTTAAGGAGAATTTTCAGAGCACCCTTCCTGCTGACAGCTGGCCAAAGAAGAGATACCAGTCCCCCAGGTCCATACAGGAAGGGGGGAATCCAGAGCTCTGATTAGTGATAGGACATTAGAAAACATCTCATTTTACTAAAACCCTCTCTTGCCTAGCCTTCCTTCCTGAGATCTTCTTTAGGCATGTTTTCTCTGGGAAATCTGGCACCAGTCTTTCATTATTGATGAGTTACAGTTTACAAAGATCTTAAGGTCATATTAAAAAAAAAAAACTGCCTTCACAATCCCTTGGTTGAAAAACAGTTTTTCTAAACACCCATTTATAGCAGGGGAAACTAAGGGTGAGATAGATATAAAGTCTCCAAGGTCAATGAGCAAGATGGCTTCTGTCTTCCACCCCTAGCCCCTCTTCTGCCTTCCTCCAGTCTGCTAATAACGAAGGTAAGTTGAAGTTTGTGGGGGTTGGGGCACAGTGGGGAAGGAGGTACAGGTGGGAGAGCTGGCAGTTAGGAAGCCCTAGGAAGAAATGAGAAATGCAAAGCCCCTTTGGCCGAGTCCATGCCTCTAGTCACTTAACCTAAGGTAAGAACAGGTTGGAGGGAGAGGGCGCGTGTCTGCTCTCGTTTAAGTGGGAGCAAGAGCTGGAAGACTGGGCGCCTTGTTTGCATGTGTCAGGGCCAAGGTGATTGAGGGGCCAGGACCTCCCCAAGGCCTCAGTTTCCTAATTTCCTTTTTTTTTTTCCAGCCCTCTCCCAGGACGCAGAATGGCTCTGGAGAGCTTAGAAACACTTAAGGGGCGAGGTGAACACCAGCAGTCCAGAAAGCGCGCGCCCGATCGCTCGCGCGTGGATCGCGTGTGGGGGAGGGGAAAATGGGAAACACGAGGTTCAAGTCGCTTCCCGGGAAGGGGACTGCCCACGACAGGGTTAAAGCGTTCGGGTAGAAAGAACAAAAGGGAACCCCTCACCTCTTTCCACGTTCCCCCCACCTCCTCTGCCGCCCTCAGCCAATCGGCGATGGGCACTGCCTACTGGTTTCATTTGGTTGGCTACAAAGAGACCAATCGCACGGCGGAGCCCTCAGCCTCATTCAACCCCACGTGGGGAGAGGGAGCGCGCGCCTAGTATTTATAGCTGGCTGGGGGAGGGGCGGCTGCTCATTGTTCAAGCCAGGTGCTCTGACCGCCTGCTTGCTGCTGCTGGCGCTAGGCACGACCCGAGGGTATCCGTCCCCCTCCGGGCCCGCGAGGCCCGCGTCCTTTCACCCTATCTGCCGGAAAAAGTCCCCTCCTTTCCCTATCCACCTGGTTTCCACCAATTCAGGGCAAAAACCCTTATCCATAGTAATAATAGCTATCGTTTGTAAAGCTCTCTGTACTTTGCAAAGAACGCTTTTCTATCTCTTTCTCATCCTCGAGGAACTTTCAGCTTCCTCCCTTAGAAAACGAAGGGGTCGGGCCTACATGTTATTCCAGCAATTAGTCAAACTATTTGACAGTTGAGGAAACTGATCCCGTGACCAGTCTGCAAACATAGGGTGCTAGGCTGAACGCTGGGGTGACAAAGGCTCCTCTCGTTACTTCTCCCCCACAAACTAGAAACCCAGTTTAGTCCTCTTTCTTTGTATCCTTTCCAGTTGGGAATGACTAACTGGTTAGAGTTGGGAAAGGGGAAGGGTTGGGATTAGAGAATTTAGTGTGGAGAGGGAGAAGGTATTAGAAGATTGTAAACTCCCAGAGGACAGGGTTTGGATTTTTAGGTTGCCAAATATGGCGATTCTGTGGATTCAAGAGCAAATTTACCCTTTTAAGAATTAGGGAGGGAGCATGCTGGGTGGAACTAGGTGGCTTAGTGGATTGAGATCCAGGATTCAAACATAGCCTCAGATACTTCCTAGTTTACCGCACTTTTCCTTGGAACCAATACACAGTATTCATTCTAAGATGGAAAGTAAAGGGGAGGGAGAGACAGAGACAGAGAGAGAGGTCTATATGGGTTATATCAATTGGAAATACCAATTTAACAATGAAAATGGCTTAGTTTTATACTAGAAGCAGTTTTATGATTTCATACTTTTTTTTTCTCCTTCCCCTTGTCCCCTACTAGTCAGATATTTTCAATAGAAAGGAAGAACAAATGGGGAATGCAAATTGGAGAGCATTTTGTTGTAGGGCCTTAGTGTTACTATAAAAATCATTTTTTACTTTCTTGAACCCTTGAAAGGGTTTTGGGTAGGATGTCTTTGAGGATTATTGATCTAGTCCAACCCCCTACATTCCAGATTAGGAATCTGAGGCCCAGACAAATTAAATTCGGTAGTAAGGATCAGAGCCAAGATTCATACTGTCATCTGACTCCAAATTCAATATTTTTCAATCAACAAACATTCAGTAAGTACTTATCATGCACTAGGCATAGTGCTGAGAGCTGGAAATGACAAAGACAAAAGTCAAAGTGAGCTGCCCTTAAGGAACTTCCATTTCTAATGGCAGTGACAACATGAAAACATACAAAGTGTATACAGAACTATTCAAGATAAATATAGAGTTGTTTTGGGAGGGAGACAAGAGTGTGCTGGAGCCAGCAGATTGTTAATTTTCAGAATGAACATTTTATACCTCGGAAATCATTATAAATCAAGACTTGATTTATTGTTTTGTTAATCATTGAGACTTAAGAAAGTGATGGAGACAATGTTAATAAAGCAGATTAAATTTAAGTGCGTCTCTGGAAGGAACTTTTTTCTTCTTCTGGAGAGTTGGTAGTTAAAAGTCACTAACACGCCCATAGGAGGCTATTTAAAGCAACTGAAATGATCAGAAAAAACTATGTAGAAGGTGTTGCTTGAGTTGAATATTAAAAGAAATCAGATAGTCTAGGAGATTAAAGTAAACATACCACACTGGGGCATATTCATTCATAGGCAAAGATACAAAATGACAAATGAAATGAAAATGGAAAATACCCCCCAAAATCAAAGATGCAAAAATGAAAAATGACAGCCCTCAAGGAGTTTGGAGTGTAGGGGGAGGGGAATGACATAGAGATGAATAAATTATAATACACAACAAAAGATAAATGCCATAAGAGCTGTACAACATGCTAGGTCAGGGGCAGCTAGGTGGCTCAATGGATAGACAGCTAACCCTGAAAGTTTGGGTTCAAATGTGGTCTTAGATGCATCCTAACTGTGTGACCCTGGGCAAGTCACTTAACCTCATTGCCTAGCCCTTATGGCTCTTCTCTCTTGGAAGGGATACTTAGTATGGATTCTAAGGGAAAGGTTATTTTTAAAAGAGAGAAAGGTCAGAGGAAGAAATTACTCTGAGCAAGACTACATGAACAAGGTGCAATGAAAAACCTATTCTTGTGCTCCAAGGATACAAAAATGATAACATGGTGCCTGCCCTCAAGTAGCTTACATCCTAGAATTAAGGTAAGACAAATTCACAAATATCTATAATGTGAGTTATAGGAAGTCATAAAAGTCTCAATAGAGTGTCACAAGAGATTTGATCAATTGTAATAGAAGGATAGTGGGTGAAGAGAAATGGAATTTCCAAGGAGAAGCTCAGCAAAGAATGAAGGGAAAGACATTTCAAGAGGCACAAGCATAGATTTTGGGCTAACTCATCCCAAACATGGGGCATGGAATGAGTGAATTCATAGCAGTGGCTAGGGGTGGACTAGAAGTCATGCTTAACTACTCCCAGATTTAGTTTCCTTATCTGCAAGATGATAACAATAATAGCACCCACCTTTCAAGGTGGTTGTAAGGATTAAATGCAATATGTAGAGTGCTTTGCAATCCCGAAAGTGCTATATAAAAGTTAATAACTAATAATAGTATAAATCTAGCTTGGCTGGAATGTAGAATGGTTGTAAATGTAGTGGAAAAAAAAAACAACAAACCAACTGGAGAGGAAGGTTGGAGCCAGAAGGCTAAAGAGACAAACAGAATAAGCTTAGTATTAGAGGAGGTTAGAGAGCTTTGCTTCAATCATTAAATCCACAAATGTGTTGGAGAAACAGAATATAAAAAAGTTCCTTGAAGACAGGGATGACTTATCTTTGTCTTGGTTTCCTTTGTCCCTAACACAGTCCCTGGCACATAGTAGGTGCTATGCTTGGGGATCGATTAGTTTGAACTGGTCCTTGAGAGATGAATAAAATTTTAATAATCGGAGATGAAAGAGCATTCCAGGAATATCTGAGCCAAGGCTTCTCTGAGGTGGTAAAACTCTCAGCTCAAGGTTCATGAATCTGTGTGGTTAGGGAACAATCAAAAGTTCAGTTTGGCTGAACACAGGGTAAACATAGGGGAAAAGTGGGAGTTAAAGCTAGGAGATAGACTGTGTTCGATTGTGAATACTAAAATAAAGAGTCTGGATTTTATTTTGATAGCAATGGGGAACCACTGCAAGTTGTTTTTTTTTTTTCATGGAAGTGATGAAATCAGGTCTGTACATTAAGGTAGCATGCAGGATGAATTAGATGAGACTAGAGGCAGGGAGCATGGATATAAAGATATTGAAAAGGACTGATAGGTAGCTAAGTGGATAGAGCATCAGGCCTAGAGATGGGAGGACCTGAGTTCAAATTTCATCTCAGAGTCTTGGTAGCTGTGTGACCCTATGCAGGTTACTTAAATCCATTTGCCTAACCCTTGTCCTTCTGTCTTAGAATTGTTCCTAAGACAGAAAGTAAGGATTTTTTAAAAAGCATACTTAAGGGGGAAGATGGGTGGCTCAGTGGATTGAGAGCCAGGTCCAGAGATGGTAGGTCCTTGGCTTCAAATCTGGCCTTAGATGCTTCCTAGCTATGTGACCTTGGGCAAGTCACGTATAAACCCATTTGCCTATACTTTACTGTTCTGCCTTGGAACAGATACTTAGTGTCTTTCCAAGATGGAAGGTAAAGGTTTAAAAAAAAACAAACAAGTTATTGAGATAGGACAGGTGGGAGGTGTATGTATGGGGATAGTGAGAATCTAAAGTAGGTGATAACAGTAAGGAAAAGACAAAGTAGATAAATATGGTGTAGGTAGAATCTAGATTTGGATTAATTTGGATGGGCTAGGAGCTAGGGATGAGGAGTCAAAGATAACACCAGGTTTGGAGATTGGGTTACTAGGAGAGTGATAGTACCATTAACAGAAATAAGAAATTTGAGAGGAGGGTCTAATCTAGGACAAAAAATGATGAGTTTTTTTTTAACATTTTTAATTTTAGTTGTTGCCAGGACAATTAACAGGCATTTAGAAATGCTGGACTGAAGCTTAACAAGTAGAGAAGTCAGAGTATAGTGATAGTCAAGAAGGCAATGAGATTAGATTGTCAAAGGAATTAAATTGAATTCCTGGAGAGAAAAGAAAGACAGAAAGAGACAGAGACAGAAAAAGACAGAGACATAGAGATAGGTTAATTATAAAGCTTTAGGGAACATGCATTAAGGAAGAAGAATGAGGAAGAGAAGAGAGGAGAGGAGAACCAGGGTAAGCTCAACATTGAAGAAGTCAGCAAGGGAGAAATTTTCAAAAAGAACAGTTGGCCAATGGTGTCTAAATTCTACAAAGAGACAGAGATTATGAAGACTTAGAAAAGACCATTGAAATGGGCCATGGAGCATTGATGAGATCTTGGAAAGAACAATTTCAGTACAGAATTGGTGAGTGGAAATTATTGGAAAGAAACTCCTGGAAGATAAAGATCCCATTTTATATATCTTTGTATCTATCATAGTGTCTTATGTGTAGTAAGTGCTTAATAAATGTTTGTGGGATGTGCAAAATGAAATCAAAAGGGGGGCATTAAGGTGTACCTCCAGCTACAGTGTTGGCAGAACCAGTTTATTGAGGATGAGAAAGTGGTGACTTCGAATCTTACAGGTGTCCACAAATTGAATGTCTTTGGTTATCTCAAATCTTCTTGGCACTGTCTGCATCCTGGAGAAGTGTTGGGGCACAGGGAATTGACCAGAGAACAGAAATTCTCGAGTTCCACAGTCATTCTGATAGCTTTTGCGTGGCAGCTCACAACTAGATCTGACTTACATTTCCCCATCTGGGAAAGTCATGGTCGACTTCCCTCAGGGGAGTAGTAAGTCAGTGTAAAACCAATGGAAAATGCTTTCCTCTGGTGCTCACTTACATCTATGACTAGCTATTGATCAGTTCTAAGAAATTTTTCAAGTACAGTGTCCTCTGTTGGTGGAGTAAAATCTTGGGCTTAGGGTAGTGTTAAGTCTAACAGGCTAAATTCAGGGTATAATCTTATTATATCATTTCCCCCCTAAAACCCTTTCCACCTTAGACTCAATACTGGGTATTGGTTCCAAGGCAGAGGAGCAGTAAGGGCTAGGCAATAGGGATTAAGTGACTTATCTAGGGTCACACAACTAGGAAGTGTCTGAGGTCAGATTTGAACCCAGGACCTCCCATCTCTAGGCCTGGCTCTCAATCCACTGAGCCACCCCACTGCCCCCTGATGATGTCATTTTTATCCAAAGTTGTGATTTTATTAGAGCAGGGAACTTCCAGAGTAAGCAATTAGAATCTTAGAGAATTGTCTGAGGGCATTGAAAGGTTAAGTGACTTGTCCACCATCCCAGAGCCAACAAGTATCAGAGGCTGGCCTTGAACTTGGGTTTTAGGATCATAAATTTAAAACTGAAAGGGATATTAGAAACCTAGAACAACTCCCTCATTTTACAGGGATGGAACTAGAGAGGTTAATTAACTTGCCCAAGGTCACACAGCTAGTATGACTCTGAGTAAGGATTTGAACCTTGATTTTTCTGATCCTAAGTCCAGTGACCTATATACAGCTTTTGAGGTCAATTCCCATTAACCATATTTCTATTTTCTCTCTCACAACTAATACGCAGGAAGGGCATGTAGGTGACAAAGTCAGCCTGGAGTCGGGAAAATTTATCTTTCTAAGTTCAAATTTGGGCTTACATACTTACTAGTTGTGTGACCTTGGGCAAGTCCCTTAACTCTCTTTGCCTCAGTTTCCTTATGTGTAAAATAAAATGGAGAGGGAAAGCTAGATGTCTCGATGGATAGAGAGGTCCTGGGTTAAAATCTGGTCCCAGACATTTCCTAACTGTGTAACTCTGGGCGAGACACTTAACCCTGTTTGCCTAGCATTTGCCCTTTTGTCTTGGAGTTGTTACTAAGACAAAAAGTAAAGGTTGTTTTTTTTTAATGAGACAGAGAAGGAAATGGCAAGCCACTCTTGTGTCTCTGCCAAGACAATTCCAAATGGGGTCATGAAGAGTCAGACACAACTGAAAATGACTGAACAACAACCCCAAGGAAAGTCAGTTTATAGCCATCAATAGGCACTGTTCTAGCTTGTTTCAATCCACTCCTCACTCTCCAGACTTCCTCTACTATGACATACAACCCCCCTCACTCTAGAATTTGACCCTACTCCCTAGGCTTTTCACAATGAAACTGTGTTCTGCTCACCAAAATCCATTCCTCTGGCTAGTTCCTCCCAGAACCCATTTTAAGGAAAAACCAAGGCCAGCCATGTCTTCATTCATCCCCTCTTGACTCTATCTTACTGTCTCTGCCTGTTCCCCACCTCCCCTACTCTCCCACTCAAATTTCCCTCTTCTGCTTCCTTTTCTAGGTGTCTTCCAGCATGAGAATGTAAGTTTCTTGAGGACATGAGCAAGCTTTCTGATTATATAGTTCCAGTACTTGGCATGCATAGGAAGCCCTTAGTAGATGTTTGTTGACTTGAGGGTAGAGAAAACAGCTCCCAATTTAGAGTTAGGTGCCCTGACCTGACTGTTTCACTCTTTATTTCTGAGTTATTACCAGTTTCTGCCTTCCCCCCCCCCCCTTCTATCCCTTTCACTTGCTTTCCCCACTACCCTTCTCCTTCCTTTCCCTAGACCCCTGGGTTCAATCTGTTGCATTTTCCATCCATCATTCTTAAATGCCTCTTCTGGGCCAGCTCATGGCCGGAGGTGGGGTGGGGAGCATAAAGGGACTTCCCTAGCCCACAGAGCAGACCTCTGTGGCAAAGCCCCAGAGGTCTCCCCAAGAAGAGAACCATTGTGTGGTTCCTTGGAAATGCCTTAAACTCTAAGCTGTATTGTGTATTCAGGATCAGAGGCAGCAGTTGAAGGATCCAGTGTTGAAAAATATAATTATCTCCTCATTGCATAGGCTTCTGACACCCACCATGCTCTCTCTTCCTGGGCCCCCACTCCTGTTTCTCATAAGTCAAAACAGATTTCCAACACAGGGCAAGATCTTCAAGTTGTTCAAAGGCTCCTGAATGAAAAGAGTAGTTTGGAAAAATTTTCCCCTAGTGTTGTGCCTCTGCCACAGGTCAGAGAGAACCAGAGGTCTATGAACTAAACTGAATGCAAGCATTTTGTCGACAGGGGGCTTCTGAGTTTCCACTGGCTTTGGGAAATATGACCAAATTGCCCTCCTCCCTTTTACAGCCCTGAGGTCTGGAGGACTTTAACCTCCAAGGTTGTGGAGAAAGGCAAGAGGGTAGAATTAACTGGGAGCCTAAAGTAACTCAGCCTGAGCCCTTATCCTTTTTGTCTGCTGAGCTATGGATTCAGTGGCTGTGCTTCCCTGCTACCTATGGGAAAGAGAGAACCTCTGGGCTCTGGGACAGTGGGAAAGGAGCATCTGTAGCCCAGCCATTTAACCCATTGGACAATGTCACAAGGTGTTTGTTGTAAGACTAGCTTGGAGTGTCCTTGCCTTATACCCCAGGGTAGTAGAGATCCACTCTTCTTTTTCCTGCCCCTAACCAACTTTCTGCTTTATTTGGGGGAATATGGGGGTAGGGTGGGGAATGTGGAGCAAGAGGAAAGGGAGCAAGCCACAACATTTCTCTTCCCCTTTCCAGCTATCTAGAAAGCCCTTTAGAATTGTTACATCTTTATCTGACATTTTAAAGTTTAATACAGTGTTGGTACTGTATTCGAAAGAACACCCCCCAACAGATAGCTATTGGAATCTATGCCAGTCTGCTTCTTAGATGGCAGGAGGTGAGACTAGTAAGGGAGTAAATCCAAAGAGAAGGAGTTCTAAATTATTTGTAAGTCAAGTTAGAGTTGCCAGTGCAAACTGGCTGGAAAATTTGAGAAGGAATGAAAGAAACAACCATAACGAAGCTGTCCCTGATGTACTCCTTAAAGGGAGGCAATAATGGAAATCTCTAGCGTTTTTGCCTCTGACCCTTTTCCAAGGGAGACTTTAATTCCTACCAGAAGGAGGTAGAAGGCAGAGGCTTACCATCCTGTACTCCTCATAAAGAGGGAGTACCAGGCTAGAATTATCTGTCTACTCCCATAAATATTATTTGTTTAGGGATGAAGTTTTCAGGTTCAAGCTAAACTTCTGTTTGTTCCTCATTAACAAGGCAAGTAAGATCCATGGTTTTATCTCCAGGGCTTGACTATCTTCCCACCAAATATTAGTTCTACAACAAACACATATAGCAAGTAGCAAAGAAACCCATTTATCCAAGCAAAACAAAAAATCAGAGAAAGTATACATAGGAAAATATTATCTCACAAGTATGTAGAAAGCTGAGGATAGGGACATGATGAGGATTGCTGACTCCTCTCACATTTGCTTCTTCCCAAAATCTCCCTTCAGCTACCTGAAGTAGAGTTGGTATTGTCAATCTTCTCTCTCCAAGCTGGAAGCCAGGAGTACCTGAAATGACTGAAGAACCCAGCCCAAAGAGACTCAAGAGATTTCAGAGACTAGAGTTCTGGAGGGCAGCTTGGAACTCTGCCCAAGGGACTATAAAACTGTTCATTCCCTTTGATCCCATAATACCACTACTAGAACTGTATCCCAAAGATACAGAAAAAAGGGAAAAGAACCTACTTGTACAAAAATGTTTATACGGACGATTTAAAAAAGAACTGAAAAGACCTATATGAACTGATGCAGAGTAAAATAAGCAGAACCAGGAGAACATTATACACAGTAACTGAAACGTTGTGGAACAATCAAATGTGATAGACTTTGCTACTAACCACAATATAATGATCCAGGACAATTCTGAGGGACTTATGAAAAAGAATGTCCTCTACCCCCAGAGAAAGAATTGTTAGAGTATAAATGCAGATGAAAACATATGATTTATCACTTGTTTATTTAGATATATGATTTGGGGTTTTGGTTTTATAAGATTATTCACTTATAAAGATAAATAATATGTAAATATGTTTTGAGTGAGTATGTATATATATATATATATATATATATGTATAACCCAGTGGAATTATTTGTCAACTCCAGGAGGGGGATGGGAAAAGCAGAGGGACACAACATGAATAATATAACTTTGGAAAACTAATGTGTAAATTTGTTGTTGTAATAAAATAAAGATAAAACTAAAAGCCTCTTTTTTGTGGTGGCAAAGAATTGAGAGGATATCCATTAATTGGGGAGCTGAACAAATTGTGGTATATGATGGTGATGGAAGACTATTGTGCTGTAAGAAATGATGAACAGGAGGGTTTCAGAAGAAGCTGGAAAGACCTACATGAACTGATGCAGAGTGAAGCAAGCAGAACCAGGAGAACATTGTACATGTTAACAGCAGTGCTGATCACAGTGATCAACTGTGAAAGACTTAGCTACTCTCAGTAATACAATGATCCATGACAATTCTGAAGGAATTATGACAAAGAATGCTGTCCACCTCCAGAGAAAGTACTGTTGGAGTTGGAATGTAAAACAAAGCATATGATTTCTCACTTTTGTTTATTTGTGCCTTTCTTTTGGAGTTTTGGTTTTATGTGAATATTCTCTTACAGCAATGACAAATACAGAAATAGGTTTTGTATGATAATACATGTATAACCCACATCAAATTGCTTACCATCTCTGGGGAGGGGAGAGGGAAAGAGAAGCGAAGGGAGGGAGACAATTTCATTTTCATAATACTAAGTTCTGGTGTGATATGGAGTATATTTGGATATTTCCAAAATAATTATTAAATTGCAACATTTATGTCATTAATCAATTTGCTTGTGCCTCTACCTCAGTTTATTAAATATTGTTTAATAAATTGCTGAAGCCTCTTTCCATAAGCAGTTGCTCATATCTCTCATATAAAGAGATACATAAGCTATAAAATATAAACTATTCTGCTACATAAGCAGAACCCCCAATTTTTTGGCTTCCATAGGAATTAAAGTAACTGTTTATATAATTTATTAACAAAGAAATCAATAGCAACAATACCAAGACATAAATTATTCTGTGTAATTTTTAAGCTGTAAGAAAGGTTATAGTCACATGTGACCATCACTATAACTCTTGACATCTCACTTAAGGAACACAGTCCTATCATTCAATTATTTCAAGATACCAGATCTCTTTTCAAGAATCATCTTTATTCTCTTCACAAGATAAAGGTCAAAATGATTCTTTAAAAAAAAGGTTTCCCTTCATCCTCTGTATGAAGATACCTCACTAAAACTCTCTTCAATCATGACAGATTGGACTTTTTTTATTAAAAAGATATTTTATTTTACCAATTACATGTAATAACCAATTTCCACTTAAGTTTTTCAAGGTTACATGATCCAAATTTCTTTCCTCCCTTCCTTCCTTCCCTGTCCCTTCCTGGAGCTTGCAAGCAATTCAGTCTGGGTTATGATGGTGCATTATCATGCAAAACATAAGGAAAAATCTGTTTATAGAGGATATCTCATCAATTATCTCTATAATGTCTCTTCATAAGAATGAGAATTAAGGTACTTCTAACAAGAAAGTAGTTTTTCCTTAGTTTCTCTCACAGATCCTTATAGAGTTAAACTCACACTTACTCTCTCTGACTTCATAGGGAGAAGTATCTCATAGGTTCTAATATATAATACCATGCTTCTATGCTCTTTTTTTTTTTAAACCCTTACCTTCCATCTTGGAGTCAATACTGTGTATTGGCTCCAAGGCAGAAGAGTGGTAAGGGTAGGCAATGGGGGTCAAGTGACTTGCCCAGGGTCACACAGCTAGGAAGTGGCTGAGGCCGGATTTGAATTCTATGCTCTTAATGCAACAGCTTCTGTAGAAAAGGCATTTAAAATTGGGGTTACAAACTAAACCAAGTTTTGAGGAGACCTCTGGACTGTTACATTTTCTACAGACTCTGTAATAGTGCCAGATATGCTAGGGTCCCAAAACTCCTTAACACTGAATCCTTTGGTGAAATGTGGTTGTTTCTGAATGGGGTCTAGGAACTCTTTTGTTTGTTTGTTTGGCATAGATTCACCTTCTGCTGTCCTCCTCACCCTCATCATCCCCCATTTTCTAGTAGAGATTTCCCATCTGTTTCTATCCTGGTATAGTGAAAAGAGGCTGGAGTCTGGAGTTATCACACCGAGTTCAAATCTTAGATCTGCCATTTTCTGCCTATGTGAATTTACCTTGATTTCTTCATCTGTAAACATAAAGAGTTTGGATGAAATCACCTCTAGGGCTTCTTCCATCTTTAAATCTATGATACTGATAGGGCTGTTCTTTCCTTTCTTCATTGACCTAGCATAGCCAGGCTCTTGGCAACCATCTGCTTTCTCACCTGTTCCATGAGATGGACGTAGGATCAGTGGAATTAGAGCTAGAGGGGACTTTAGAGTTCATCTTGTCCAATCCTCTCATTTTATAGATGAGGATCCTAAAGCCTTCAGAGGGGAAGTGAATGGACCATGATCAAAGGTACATATATTCTTTTTTCCCCCTTTTATTTTATTTTATTTTTTTGGTTACAATACTCACTTTATTTCCCTCTCTCCCCTCCATTCATCTTTCCTGCAGCCAACACACAATTTCATTGGTATTACTTGTGTCCTTGATCAGAACCTATTTCCATGTTGTTGTTTGCACTAGGATGTTCATTTAGAGTCTACATTCCCAACCATATTCCTTCAACCCATGTATTCAAGCAGTTGTTTTTCTTCTCTGTTTCTACTCCCACAGTGTTTTTTATGAATGTGGATAGTGGTCTTTCTCGTACATTCCTCCAAGTTGTTCAGGATCACTGCATTGCCACTAATGGAGAAGTCCATTATATTCGATTGTACCACAGTGTATCAGTCTCTGTGTATAATGTTTTCCTGGTTCTGCTCCTCTCACTCTGCATCAATTCCTGGAGGTTGTTCCAGTTCCCATGGAATTCCTCCACTTTATTATTCCTTTGAGCATAGTAGTATTCCATCACCAACATATACCACAATTTGTTCAGCCATTCCCCAATTGAAGGGCATCCCCTCATTTTCCAATTTTTGGCCACCACAAAGAGCATGACTATAAATATTTTTGTACAAGCCTTTTTCCTTATTATTTTTGGGGTACAAACCCAGCAGTGCTATGGCTGGATCAAAGGGCAGACAGTCTTTTATTGTCCTTTGGGCATAGTTCCAAATTGCCCTCACAGAATGGTTGGATCAATTCACAACTCCACCAACAATGAATTAATGTCCCAACTTTGCCACACCCCCTCCAACATTTATTACTTTCCTTTGTTGTCATGTTAGCCAATCTGCTGGGTGTGCGGTGACACCTCAGAGTTGTTCTGATTTGCATTTCTCTGATTATTAGAGATTTAGAGCACTTTTTCATGTGCTTATTAATAGTTTTGATTTCTTTAACTGAAAATTGGCTATTCATGTCCCTTGCCAATTTATCAGTTGGAGAATGGCTTGATTTTTTGTACAATTGGTTTAGTTTTTTTATAAATTTGAGTAATTAGACCTTTGTCAGAGGCTTTTGTAATGAAGATTGTTTCCCAATTTGTTGCTTCTCTTCTAATTTTGGTTACATTGGTTTTATTTGTACAAAACCTTTTTAATTTGATGTAATCAAAATTATTGATTTTATATTTTGTGATTTTTTTCCAGCTCTTGCTTGGTTTTAAAGTCTTTACTTTCCCAAAGATCTGACAAGTATACTATTCTGTGTTCTCCTAATTTGCTTATACTTTCCTTCTTTATATTCAGGTCATTCACCCATTCTGAGTTCATCTTGGTGTAGGGTGTGAGATGTTGATCCAAACCTAATCTCTCCCATACTGTCTTCCAATTTTCCCAGCAGTTTTTATCAAATAGTGGGTTTTGGTCCCCCAAACTGGGATCTTTGGGCTTATCATAGACTGTCTTGCTGAGGTCATTTACCCCAAGTCTATTCCACTGATCCTCCTTTCTGTCTCTTAGCCAGTACCAAATTGTTTTTTTTAAACAATATTTTATTTGGTCATTTCAAAACATTATTCATTGGAGACAAAGATCATTTTCTTTTCCTCCCTCCCCCCCCATAGCCGACGCGCGATTCCACTGGGTTTCACGTGTTCTTGATTCGAACCCATTTCCATGTTGTTGATATTTGCATTAGAGTGTTCATTTAGAGTCTCTCCTCAGACATGTCCCCTTAACCCCTGTAGTCAAGCAGTTGCTTTTCCTCAGTGTTTTTACTCCCACAGTTTGTCCTTTGCTTGTGGATAGTGTTTTTTCTCCTAGATCCCTGCAGATTGTTCAGGAACATTGCATTGACACTAATGGAGAATTCCATTACGTTCCATTGTATCACAATGTATCAGTCTCTGTGTACAATGTTTTCCTGGTTCTGCTCCTTTCGCTTTGCATCACTTCCTGGAGGTTGTTGCAGTCTCCATGGAATTCCTCCACTTTATTATTCCTTTTAGTACAATAGTATTCCATCACCAACATATACCACAATTTGTTTAGCCATTCTCCAATTGAAGGCATCCCCTCATTTTCCAATTTTTTGCCACCATAAAGAGTGCAGCTATGAATATTCTTGTACAAGTCTTTTCCCTTATTCTTGTACAAGTCTTTTCCCTCCAAATTGTTTTGATGACCACTGCTTTATAGTATAGTTTGAGATCGGGGAATGCAAGGCCTCTTACCTTTGCATTTTTTTTTTTCATGATTTCCCTGGATATCCTTGATCTTTTGTTCTTCCAAATGAACTTTGTTATGGTTTTTTTTTTAATTCAGTAAAAACGTTTTTTGGTAGTTCAATGAGTATGGCACTAAATAAGTAAATTAATTTGGGCAGGATTGTCATTTTTATTATGTTAGTTAGTCCTACCCATGAGCAATCAATGTTTCTCCAATTGTTTAGATCTAGTTTTAATTGTGTGGAGAGTGTTTTGTAGTTGTGTTCATATAGTTCCTGTGTTTGTCTCAGAAGATAGATTCCTAAGTATTTTATATTGTCTAGGGTGATTTTAAATGGAATTTTTCTTTCTAATTCTTGCTGCTGAAATGGGTTGGAGATATATAGACATGCCAATGACTTATGCGGGTTTATTTTGTTTCCTGCAACTTTGCTAAAGTTGTTATTTCAACTAGCTTTTTGGTTGATTCTCTAGGATTCTTTAAGTAGACCATCATATCATCTGCAAAGAGTGATAACTTGGTTTCCTCATTGCCAATTTTAATACCTTCAGTTTCTTTTTCTTCTCTAATTACTACTGCTAGTGTTTCTAGTACAATATTAAATAATAGAGGTGATAATGGGCATTCTTGTTTCACTCCTGATCTTATTGGGAAGGCTTCTACTTTATCCACATTGCAGATATTTGCTGATGGTTTTAGATATATACTGTTTATTATTTTTAGGAAAGACCCTTCTATGCCTATACTTTCTAGTGTTTTTAATAGTAATGGGTGTTGTATTGTATCAAAGGCTTTTTTTGCATCTATTGAGATTTTTGTCCATTTGCTTGTTAATATGGTCAATTATATGGATGGTTTTACTAATATTGAACCATCCTTGGTTCGAACCTGGTATCAATCCTACCTGGTCATAGTGAATAACCATTGTGATGACTTGCTAGAGTCTTTTTGCTAGTATCCTATTTAAGATTTTTGCATCTACATTCATTAGGGAGATTTGCCTATAGTTTTCTTTCTCTATTTTTGACCTGCCTGGCTTTGGGATCAGTACCATATTTGTGTCATAAAATGAATTTGGTAGAACTACTTCTTGGCTTATTCTGTCAAATAGCTTGTATAATATTGGGGTTAGTTGTTCTTTGAATGTTTGATAGAATTCATTTGTGAATCCATTTGGACCTGGGGATTTTTTCTTAGGGGGTTCTTTGATGGCTTATTCAATTTCTTTTTCTGAAATGGAGTTGTTTAGGTAATCTATTTCTTCCTCTGTTAGTCTAGGCAATTTATATTTTTGTAAGTAATCATCCATATCACCTAGTTTGCCATATTTGTTGCCATATAATTGGGCATAATAATTTTTAATGATTGCCTTAATTTCCTCTTCATTAGAGGTAAGATTTCCCTTTTCATCTTGGATATAGTCAATTTTGTTTTCTTCTTTCCTTTTTTTAATTAAACTGACCAGTACTTTGTGTATTTTATTTGTTTTTTTCAAAGTACCAGCTTCTAGTCTTATTTATTAAATCAATAGTTCTTTGACTTTCAATTTTATTAATTTCTCCTTTGATTTTTAGGATATCTAATTTAGTCTTCATCTGAGGATTTTTAATTTGTTCACTTTCTAATTTTTTAATTTGCATGCCCAATTCATTGACCTCTGCTCTCCCTAATTTGTTAATATATGAACTCAAGGCTATAAATTTCCCCCTGAGTACTGCTTTGGCTGCATCCCATAGGTTTTGAAAGGATGTCTCATCATTGTCATTTTCTTCAATGAAATTATTGTTTCTATGATTTATTCTTTGACTAAACGGTTTTGGAGAATCGTTTTGTTTAATTTCCAGTTAATTTTTGATTTACCTCTCCATGTGCCCTTACTAATTATTATTTTCATTGCATTGTGATCTGAGAAGGTTGCATTTATTATTTCTGCTCTTTTGCACTTGGTTGCAATTATTTTATGCCCTAATACATGGTCAATCTTTGTGAATGTATCATATGCGCTGAAAAGAAGGTGTATTTCTTTTTGTTCCTATTTATTTTTCTCTACATGTCTACTAACTCTAATTTTTCTAAGCTTTCATTCACTTCTCTTACCTTTTATTTATTTTTTGGTTTGATTTATCTAGTTCGGATAGAGGAAGGTTCAGATCTCACACTAGTATAGTTTTTCTATCTATTTCATCCTTGAGCTCCACTAGTTTCTCCTTTAGAAATTTGGATGCTATGCCATTTGGTGCATACATGTTGAGTACTGATATTTCCTCATTTTCTATACTGCCTTTTATCAGGATGTAATTATCTTCCCTATCTCTTTTGACTAGATCTATTTTTATTTTGGCTTTGTCAGATATCATGATTGTGACTCCTGCCTTCTTTTTATCACTTGATGCTCAATAGACTTGGCTCCATCCTCTTACTTTGACCCTATGCGTATCTACCTTCCTCATGTGTGTTTCTTGCAGACAGCATATGGTAGAGTTTTGGATTCTAATCCACTCTGCTATTCGCTTGCGTTTTATGGGTGAGTTCATTCCATTCACATTCAGAGTTATTATTACCAGCTGTGTATTTCCCAGCATTTTGATTTCTACTCCTAGTCCTACCTTTTCTTCTTTCACTATTTCCTTCTACACCAATGTTTGCTTTTAATCAGTCCCCCTAGTTCCCACCCTTATTTTACTTCCCTTTCTACCCCCTCTCTTCTTATCTCCCCCCTTATTTTCTTTGCAGTCTTTTTAAAACTACCCCCCACCCTCTCCCTCTGTGAGAATTAAAATGGTTGAGGTCTTAAACTGTAGTGATTAAAATAGTGGAAGATATAAATTGTGATAGATATAAGAGAGGGTGAGCAATTTTGACCACAGAAATATGTTTCACTACAGTGTCTTGGGTTTTAAAATCAAATATAAGGTGGTCACCAGGGAAATATTCCCAATTATTCAAATACCCAAGACAATTGGGTTTTATAGAGATTTTAAATTAACAATACAATGAGTAATCAAAGAAGGAGAGAGAGAGTAAGAAAAGAATCAGTTTTTTTAACACTTACCACAAGGTCTGACTAAACAAGGATTTCTAATGACACCAGGCCAACAGCATCTCAGCTGCTTTCACCAGCTCCCTCCTCCATCTGAATGTTTCAGAATCAGTCTCCTCAGAATGAGTCTCTCCAATCTGAATGTTTCAGAATGACTTAGCATCTCTTCCCTGAGCTCTTATTTTTAAGGGCAAAATCTTCTCTGTCACCTCCCCTAAGTCCTTACATCTACCAATCACTGTAGATGTTTCTAAAGGGCCGCCCATTTTGAATTCACAGCTGAGTAGTTTTAATCTCTTTAGTAAGTCAGGAAAAAAATGCTGCTGTGTTGACAAATTTCATTAGAAAAAACCTATGAATAAGTTATCACCCTTTTAGGTTTAAGTAGTTTACAAGTTGCCCCACCTTTATAGGTACTTAGTATCCCATTGTATCAATTCTAAAACAGTTATGACTCAAAGAACTTCCTGTCCCTTCCATAAGCATGGATCAAAGTACTTTTCATTGTTCTCAAGGAGCTCTCTGTCCTAAAGCAGTCCTAAGTAGGGTGGAGTAGGGATATTCCCAAGGCAAGGAGCCCCCACACTCAAGTAGAGTCCTCACCATCTGCTAGGGAATTTTTTAAAGTAGAAGATTTCCCTATGAGGGAAACCCCCAACATTCATAAGTCTGAGAAATTTTGAGGTTTACACCTCCCTTATACTGCTTCCCTCCCCACCAGTCTGTTTGTTACCCTTCTACTCCCCTATAGAGCTCAAATCTATTCTCTGCCCCAATGGATTGGATTGTTCTCCCGCCTCCCTCCATGAGTTTCTTTGTGACATATAAATTTACCCCCTTTTGTTTCTTTTCCCATTTCTTTTAGTATTAACCTCTTTTTTAGCTCTAGTTTTATATATATACATATATACATGTATATGTATTTATGCATACATATATCTTTGAAACTATTTATGTATTGTTATTTCATCCTATACAGTATGTCACTGTTCCCTCTAAGTGTAATTCTTCTAGCTGCCCAGGTGATAACAACAGTTTTTAAGAGTTACCAATGACCTCTTTTCTTATAGGGATACATATCATTTTAACTTATTGAGTCTCTTAAAAAAAAGTTTTTTTGTTTTGTTTTGTTTTTCTTTTTCTTTTCCCCCCTCTTTTTAAATTACCTTTTGATGGTTCTGTGCTTGGATATCAAATTTTCTTTTCAGGTCTGGTCTTTTCTTTACAAATTCTTGGAATTCTTCTATTTTGTTGAATGACCATACTTTCCCCTGTAAGAATATAGTCAGTTTTGCTGGGTTATAGACCTAGTTTCCTTGCTTTCCAGAATATCATATTCCATGCCTTTCAGTCCTTCAGTGTAGATGCAGCCAGATACTGTGTTATCCTCACTGTGGTTCCATGGTATCTGAATGACTTTTTCTTGGCAGCTTGTAATATTTTTTCTTTGGTCTGATAGTCCTTGAATTTGGCTATAACATTCCTGGGTGTTGTCAGTTGGGGATTAAGTACAAGAGGTGATCTGTGGATTCTTTCAATCTCCACTTTTCCCTCTTGTTCTAGAATATCCAGGCAGTTTTCTTGAATGATTTCCTGAAGTATTATGTCTAGGATTTTTCTTTTGTCATGGTCTTCTGGTAGGTCAATGATTCTTAAATTGTCTTTCCTCAAACGATTTTCTAAATATTCTGTTTTGTGAATGAGATGTTTCATATTTTCCTCAATTTTTTCATTCTTTTCATTTTGTTTTATAGTGTCCTGCTGCCTTGTGAAGTCACTTAATTCTAGTTGTCTAGTTTAAGAATTAAGTAGTCACTTAATTCTTAAACTTAAACTGGATTTCATCCCTGGCTTTTTGATCTTCTTTCTCCTTCTGGTCTGATTTTCTTTGGAGGTCATCTTTCATCCTCTTTGCCTCATCTTTCATCTCCTTTGCCTCATTTTCAAGCTGGTTGATTTTGATTTTCAAGACATTATTTTCTGTTTCCAGGTTACTTATCTTAGTTTGTAAGTTCTTTTCCCAATTGTCTTCAGCCTCTCTTAATTGTATTTTGAATTGCATTTTGAGTTCTTCCAAAGCCTGTATCCAATTCACTGGGATTTCTGATTTTTTCTTTGCTGATCCCTTCCCATCTGTTTCGTTTGCTCTTTGCTCATTACCTGTACAGAAGCTGTCTATTGTAATTTCTTTCTTCTTTTTCTGTTGTTTGCTCATATTTACCCCTCCTTTGCTCCCTGTATTTGTCTGTGCTCTGGTTCCTCTCAGTTTTTTGGTTTTGGGGGTTTCTGTCAGTCTCCCCTCTTGGAGCTTTGACAGAAGGTCTCTCCCTGCAGTCTGTGGGGGAAGGATGTTGTAGTTTGAGCTTCCCTGTCCTCTGGAGGCTTTTGATTGAATTAAAGTCCAGAAGTCTGTGAGGGAGGATTGTTGGAATTTGGGCTTCCCTGACCTCTGAAGACTTTTGAAAGGATTAAGCTCAGCTGGGTTGAGGCCAAAACCTCCTGGAAGGCTAGAGCAATATGGAGGGTCTTCGTAGCTCTGTCCAGGCTGCCAGCTCTGCGCTCCCTCTCCAGCTCCTTCCCTGCCACCTGTGTTTGAAGCTCTGAGCCTGGCACAGCCCTGCCCGCAAGGTACACCCTCCAGACCAGTGCCTTTGCCCGCCCAGAGATTCCCGCTGCTGCTGGAAGCTCTAGGTGAGGGGGGAGGGGTCCTTTTGAATTGAGTCCATCAGGAGGGTTCCTTAGCTCTGTCTTGTTGTTAGGTTTGCTTTTCATTCTCCTAGGAGCAGTAAGTTTGTGATCAGTAAGGAAGGGTTTTCAGAGGTCTGAACTCCTGCTGCTTCTAAGCTGCCATCTTGACTCCACTCCCAAAGGTACATATATTCTTGAACCACAGAGCAGAGGATTTAAAAGGGGGAAAAAAGTTAACTTTTAAACCCAAGAGATGATCATGTCAAAAGGTGACTTCAAAACAACATAAGCTGTTGTTATCAGCCAGTTTACTCCATGTGCCTGGAGTTGAATTGCTTTTTCAGGTCCTGAAAACAGAGTAGGGTCATAAGGCTCTTTAGCTATGGGTGAATGCAGGAAATTAAAGCTGCCTCTGTGGTTGCCACTAGCCTAAGAAGGAAGAATTAAAAGGACAGAAGAATAATAGAATAACAGCTACTACATTATATAAAATGTTAAAGTGCAGTTGTTAGGGTGCTGGGCTTAAAATTAGAAGGCATGGGTTTGAATCACACCCTTGAACTTAATAACTTATTGCTTCGGGGAAGAATGACTTGACCTCTCTTAACCACAGTTTCCTCATCTATAAAATTAATATATTCACAGGACTTACTTCACAGAGTTATTTCTGAGGATCAAATGAAATAGCATATCTCACTATCGAGAACAAAGACGAAAACAGCAGTTGGACTAGACCCTGGGTATGTAAAAAAATTTTTGTATTAGAGGTGATATAGTTGTGAGGGGGTTGATGTTAATTTACAGACTATTTGAATGAGAGGAAGATACCAAGGTTTGGAAAAAATCTTGGACCCTATTTATACTGAAAAATGGTGACTGAGGAAACATCAGCAACTGTAGACTTAACGTGCTATTTTCTCATCCTTGCAAAATCTTTATGAGTCTTATCAACACATGAATTGAAGGCATCCTCAAGCTGGCTTTTGCAAGCAAAATTGTATAGTGGGCCATATTTTTATCATTTTGCAGTAGTCTCAAAGATAGAGACTACAAGAGTCTATCCTGCTTATTATTTGTTATTTATGAGGCAATATTTATGATAATGAAAAGTTTGATTCAGTAGATCAAAATCTTTCCTTAAAAGCTGCCTTCCTAAAAGGAGTGTCTCCCAGCCATACGTTAAAATAATTTGTAATAGAGAACTGGCCAGCAGGGACCCAGTCCTTCTGCTCATGCAGTGTGATATGGCTGGTGAGCTTGCCTCTGCTCTTGCAAAGCACAGGGCTCTCCATTTCAGAGCAAACTATACAGGTATCACTTTGGTACAGTTTCCTGTACAATTTCTTTGTGGTGGTGAAAAAGGTGGCGAAAATTAGCTACAGAACCAGAGTTGAGGATGCATATAGAAGGCTTTAGTGAAAGAACTAATCTCTTTTTAAAAATTTTATTTATTTAATGAATTAATTTAGAATATTTTTCCATAGTTACATGAATCATGTTCTTCTCCTTCCCTCCTTCCACCCCCCTCCTGTAGCCTATGAGCAATTCCACTGGGTTTTACATGTGTCATTGATCCAGATCTATTTCCATATTATTAGTATTTGCCCTAGTGATTGTTTAGAGTCTACATCCCTAATCATATTCCCATTGAACCATGTGATCAAGCAGTTGTTTTTCTTCTGTGTTTCCACTCCCACAGTTCTTTCTCTGGATGTGGATAGCATTCTTTCTCATAAATCCCTCTGAATTGTCCTGGATCATTGCAGTACTGCTAGTAGAGAAGTCCATTACAATGGATTGTACTGCAGTGTATCAGTCTCTGGGTATAATGTCGCCTGGTTCTGCTCCTTTCACTCTGCATCAATTCCTGGAGATCTTTCCAGTTCATATGGAATTCCTCCAGCTCATTATTCCTTTGGGCTCAATAGTATTCCATCACCAACAGATACCACAATTTGTTTAGCCATTCCCCAATTGAAGGGCATCCCCTCATTTTCCAATTTTTTGCCACCACAAAGAGCGCAGCTATGAATATTCTTGTACAGGTCTTTTTCCTTATTTCTGGGGTACAAATCCAGCAGTGCTATGGCTGATTCAAAGGGCAAACAGTCTTTTATTGCCCTTTGGGCATAGTTCCAAATTGCTCTCCAGAATGATTGGATCAATTCACAACTCCACCAGCAATGTATTAATGTCCCAACTTTGCCACACCACCTCCAGCATTCATTACTTTTCATTGCTATCATGTTAGCCAATCTGCTAGGTGTGAGGTGATACTTCTCTCTCTCTCTCTCTCTCTCTCTCTCTCTCTCTCTCTCTCTCTCTCTCTCTCTCTCTGTCTCTCTGTATCTCTGTCTCTCTCTGTCTGTCTCTCTATCTCTCTGTCTGTCTGTATCTCTGTCTCTCTCTGTCTGTCTCTCTGTCTGTCAGTCTCTGTCTCTCTTTCCCTCTCTGTCTCTCTCCCTTTCCCTCTCTTTCCCCCTTCTTTTCTCAGTTCTCTCTCTTCTTATTCTCTCTCTTCCTCTCCTTTCCACCCTCCCTCTTTCTCACCTTCCCTCCTTCCTTCTGTCTCTGTCTGTCTGTCTGTCTGTCTGTCTCTCTGTTCTCTCCCTCTCTCTCCCTTTCTGTTCTAGTGAGTTTCTGGGTGGGAAAGTCTCTCTGTTACCTGGCAGCCATATGACCTTGAACACATGCCATCTTTGTTTCCTTTGTTTCTCCTGTTTCTGATGCATTTATTCTTTTCTGACTAGGTGAAACAGTATTAGAGACAGAATGTTCTCATGAGTTTCAAAAGTCAGCAGAGGTCCATCCATGCTAATCCATAGCAGAGTTCGCTCTAGCTTCAGTAATCACATCCAGCGTTCCAGTGTCACCCTGAGGAGTGACTTGCTTGCTTTATCCAGCATTGACTGACCTGGCTGTTGAGATACTGTCTTAAAAACAAGAGAGTAACTTTCCTGTCAATCATGCCATACCTAGAAGTAAATTTGATAAAAGTGATTGAGCTCTCACTTTAAGTTTGATCCCACTCTGCCCAAGTACTGAAGTGGTAGGGATGAGCACACCCCAATTTAGGAGAATATTTTTGTACTTTGGTTTTTTTCTATATCTTCTCAGTTTAAATAACTCCTTTCCAAAGCTATTTAAGTCATTAATGAGCTATGGCTCATTGAGATGAACTAATAATCAGGTGAAGACCCAACCCATCAGGGGCTAAGGGAGATTGAGATAATAACCTCTCAAAGATTACATATTAGAACAGTGCACACTAAAGATATCTTCAAAGAGATAACAACAGAAATAGCCCTCTGAACTGGTTGCATAAAGCCCTGGAAAATTGCAGAGCCTTCTGGAAGGGATCCACAACCCCTTAAAAGAATTTGGCCTGAATACTAAATAGGAAAGATCAAATGATTGAAGAGTGTTCATTGCCAAGATCTTTTTGTGACTAAACCTGTGATTTCACCAGGATTGGGCGATCCCAGAGGCACTCCCTCTGCCCATACAGTTCAGCACCTGTTTGCAGGTGCCTGAGGGCCCTGAGCTGTTCAGTGACTCAGGGTTCCACACAGTCATTCTGTGTCAGAGGCAGGAACTGAGCCCAGTTGTCCTGAATCTGAGATCATCTTTGTATCCATTATGCAATGCTAGTTCTCAGTGCCAAGATTATGACTTGCATTTGGATGGACCACCACTAGATATTACCCATCAATATGTATCTATCTGCAATGACAATACAAATGGATGGTGAGTTGGGGCCAGAATTAGAACAAGAGGAAGAGATTGCATTTAGAAAATTACAAAGCTCCTTTAATAACCCTGAGCTTCTCTCAGAAACAAAAACCTACCTTTTTAATAGCAATATTATACCAGTGTTTTTGCATGGCTTTGAGAAATGGATCACAATAACCTCCAAAGAAACAAAAATTAATATCATGAAGATGGTAGTGGAGAGACACATAGTGGGTATGAGCAGACTGAAACATGTAACCAATTAAGAACTTTGAAAATGAATAGGAGCAAAAGATGTCATCAGGGAAATATAAGATGGGGAGAGAAGATGAGTAGACTAGTCATGTGGTAAGGACAAGGGGTAACAGTGGGCAATTAATTTGCCCCTCTGCTTTGTCATGGTTCGCGTTCAGCTCCTCAGTCATGTCTGACTCTTTGTGATCCCATGGACCAAAACTATCCAGAGGTACTTTACCCTTACCTTACCTTAAGGGCCCTTACCTTCTGTTTTATGCTAAGTATCAATTCCAAGACAGAAAAGTGATAAGGGATAGGTCATTGAGTTTAAGTGACTTGCTTGGGGTCACACAGCTAGGAAGTGTCTGAGGCTAAACTTGAACCCAGGATCTCCTGTTCCCAGGCCTGGCTCTCTATCCACTTAGCCACCTAACTTCCCCTAACCATGGGGTTTTCTTGGCAAAGGAACTGGAGTAGTTTGCTATTTCCTTCTCCAGTGGATCCTTTTATCAGACAATTCCGAGGTTAAGTGATTTGTCCAGGGGCACACAACTAGGGAGTGTCTAAGGCAGAAGAGACTCCAGGTCTAGTGCTCTGACAACTGAGTTACAGGTACTCATCTATTATCCTCATGTAAGTCCTATGGCCTCACTCTCCCAATTCCTATGCAAGCAACCAGGTTAATTCTCTGGACTAGGTCTGACCCAGAATTACATATTCATAGGTCATGCCACAGTTAACACCACCAACAACAAAAAGATTTGCTTAGCCACAGCAGGAGAAAGAGAAGACCTCTTGCCTGAGTTTCCTATTGCACATCATCCAAGTATAAGCCAGGAGCTCTTCAGGGTTGTTTAATACTCAAGTGATGAGGAAATGACATCAACAGTCTGAGCTTGAGTCTTCTGAGCCAGCCCAATCTGGAGGGTGGTCTTAGTACCTTTAAATCAAAGAGTCTAATTTGCATCAGGTTAGGGGTTACAATATTGTTCCTTCTACAAGTCTCCAGACAAGTAAGCTGACTATTCCTCATTTTAGAGTTCTACTGGTAACCCTGATGGACGGAAGATTTTTCTACTACTACCACTTATGAGCCCCCATCCAATGTATTGCCTAATATAGACTAACCATTTCATATAAATGAGCAAATGTACATAAATTTACAAAGGATTATTTACAGAGTAAGTATATATAGTAAGTAAGTAAGGTATAGTAAGGATAGAAGCACAGAAACATCCCCCCAAACTAGGAGGGCTCTCTCTGCTGGATAGAGGGATCTTACTTTTGAAGCAAAAAGGTGCTAAAATATACACATGTGGCTGAAGAACACTTTCTGGTCTTGGGAGTTCTTTTCTCCCTTCACAGAGTCCCTACTAATTTACTTTTGTATGTGGAGTAGCAATACAGGAGTTACTTTCTTGCACAACTAGACTGGGTCAAGCATGTGGCTTGGCTGTTGTGTGGTTTCTTGTCACCCGACTCAGTCATTACAGTTTTCTGCAGACCCCTTTAGCAATTCTAGTTGCTGGACATCTAACAGCCCCTTCAGCCTTTCGAAAGGTTGTAACTTGGTTGACTCTCCCTCTAAATACTCAGTTACCTACCATCAGGAAAGAGCAGATACAAGAGACAAAAGAAATAGGCACCCTATTTTTGTGATCACCTGTGATCTGGTAGGGGTATAAGGCAGCAATAGCTATTTCCACTGCCTCTTCCTCTACCTGGAGTTTTTTTCTCTTTTCATTAAAACTGCCAGGGAAGAGAAGGAGACATTGTCTTCCAGAATCTTTGCATATTTAGTTAGTTCTGACTCAGCCTTTACAGAATCAGTTTTTCTGGCTTCTCAGCCAACCAGAAGATTCCTGACTTCCAGTCATTTATAGTGAAAAACTAGCTCCCCAGAATTCCACATGTTGGTTTGGCAGTGGGCAGAGAATATTACGCATGATCTGTGTAACCTAACACGAAGAGTAAATCCATGCCTGATCTAAAGACTAGGTTCTCACTGGTAGGTCAGTCCCCTATAACACTGTCAGTGTCAGAAGAAAGGGAAAAAAAGGTCTGTAATATATCCAGTAGACCTCCTGGGTCAAGCTTAAGGGAGGGTGTGGGCCAGAGTTTCACAGGATAGCCAGGCATGGATGGGTTGCTGTTGTGTGTTATTGAATAACATCTCAACTGAGGAAATCATTTGAGATCCATTTGTATAGCAGGAGCAATATTCTAAACCACCTCTCCAATGCAAGCTAGTTTTTCCTTAAAAGGTATTGAAATTATCCTTGAGATTTGATTGGCTCCAGGGACTAGGGCTAGGACTATGGAATCAGATTCTTGGTCTTCTGGATACAAAACAGCCAGAAAATGAGAGACTGTAGCCTTCTCTGAGGCTTCAAACCTTTACTCTGTTGCATGATCAATCCTGGGAAGGTAGGCTCAATGGCAACAATGCCTTATCTTTGATGAACATTCCTTTCTTGCTCCAAATATCTTTTCTCTGATGTAAATGGTTAACCTCCTGTTAATTGTTATATGGATAGAATGTCTCTTTTCATTCTACTTATGGATCTAAATGGCTAGGAGACTGATTTGAGCCAGGCTCAACCCATTACACTGTTAGCATTATACTAGGAGATGGGGATATAAAGGCAAAAATAAAACTATCCCTGCCCTCAAGGAGTTTACATTCTTTTGGGGTAAACATATAACATGTTCACATAAAAGTAAATATAGTCAGGGATGTTGTAAAGCTCAAATGAAATAATTAAGGACTTTGTAAGCCTTAAAATGATATAAATATCATTATTTATGGAATGGATTATAATATGCTTAGCAATTAATTTATAATATGATATATAATAACATAGATATAACACACAATACGTATATACTACATGCCATATAATAACAATATATAATAGCATAAATGTTATGTATTACATAAATCTTATTATTATTATTAACTTCTAGTCATCAGACCTCTAATATGGTGATGACTTTATTTCACAAACTTTCTGCTGAGCTCAAACAATTTTTATAGAGCAATAGATGGGTGTGCTGGTAAGTATTTAACAACTAGGCTCTGCAGCAAAAAAAAAAAATCACACACTTTTAAGTTTAATCTGCATTATTAATGCAGATCAATTAAGCCTAGACTTTCTTAGGCACAGACAATCAACAAAGCTATAAATCAAGTCCCATTTTATAGCAGTTGCCAATTTCTGAGGTGTAAATAATCACACTGAAATGTAATAATTGGTTCTTGAAAACCGTTTAGAGCTGGCTCCAGCATACTCTGACTACAGATAATTTGAGGAGCAGTAACAACTGAGGCCAAGGAATGGAGCATCATGTATGAGGAAGAGAGTAAGCCAACATAGATGAACTTCAGAGTTCATGGAAGAATACAGAAGATAGACTGAAGTTTTTAAGGGCCAAACAGAGGAATTTATTATTTGGTCCTGGAAATAAATCATGAAGGAGAGAAATGACATGGTCAGATCTGCATTTTAGGAACACTCCTTTGGCAACTGTGCTGAAGATGGATGGAGAGAGTTTTGAATCAGGGAGACCAGCTAGAAGGCTTTTGCAGTGGTACAGGTGAGAAGTAATGAAGACCTGAACTAGAGTGGTGGAGGAAAATTAGTGATTATAGTGGACAAGAGAATGACTCAGTGCCAAGAGGGCTTAGAATTTATTCAGGATTATTTTTCTTAATGTCTCTAGTACCAACTCTGTCCCTTTCCTAATATTCCAGAGAACTATTGATGGTAAAAACAAGATTTGACAACTGATTAGATATTTGAGATGAATGACAATGAGCAGGTGGGGATAAAGGACAGATCTGGGAAAGAAAAAAGTATCAAGCAAAACAACTTCACTTCCACAAAGAAGTGGAAAAAAAAGAAAGTGTAAGAAATAGAGATTGGAGTCTGGGTTTGTTTAGAGGAGGGACAGAGCAGTTAAGAGCAGATTACTTGAATTATAAATCAGTAGCGTTGTTCAGATTTTTTTGTCAAGTCCTTCAATTCTTAAAAAATAATTTCCCTCAATTAACAAGAATTTATTTTCTTTCTTTCCTATTGTCCCCTCTCACTGAAAAAAGGAAAGGAATATAAAACCTTTATGACAAATATGCACAGTCAAGCAAAATTAATTTCCATATTCTCCATGTCATACAAAAATGTGTGTCTTGTTTTGCATCTTGAATACACAAAGAGGTGGGTTTCTTCATCATTGATCAACTGGAATTATGGTTGATCATTGCAGGGATCAGGGTGCTTAAGTCTTTCAAAATTGTTCATTTTTTCAATCTTCTTGTAGTATAAATTGTTCTCCCAGATCAACTGGCTTCATTCTGCATCAGAACATAAAAGTCTTCCCAGGTTTCTCTGAAACTTTTCCTTTCATCATTTCTTACAGCATAATATTATTCCATTATTTGCATGTACCATTCAGCAGTTCAGATGCTCCTCCATTTGTGGGCAACTTCTTTGTTTCTAGTTCTTTGCCACCACAAAAAGAGTTGTCAAATCTTTCCTTATAAAGAGCAAAGCAAAAGGAATAAAAAAAAAAGAAAAATTTCAAGTGGTCTTGTCAGAATATAATGAAAGTATACAATTTATCACTTGTTTCTTTGGGTTTTCATTTTGGGATTTTGATTTTATATGGTTATTCACTTACAAAGACGAACAACATGGAATATATTTTGCATGATAATATATGTATAACCCAGATCAAATTGCTTGCCAGCTCTGGGAGGGGGGGGGGAGAGAAGGGAGACAATTTGGATCATATAACTTTGGAAAACTTAGGTGGAAATTTGTTAATACGTGTAATTAGTAAATAAATAAAAGCTTTCAGAGAAAAAGATACAATTAATAATCACAACAGGTGTGAATGGGATGGATCTACTTACAAAATGGAGGAAGATAGGCAAATGGATTGGAAAATAATACAACAAATATTTTTGTTTTGCAAGAAACATTGGAAATTTAAAGTTTAACATATTTCATGTTTCAAGTGGAGGTAGCAATCATGATTTCAGACAGAACAACAGTAAAAATAGACATGATTAAAAGAGATAAGCAGGAAGCAATATATCTATGGTATCTAGGCACCATAGATAATGAAATAATATCAGTGCTTAATAGATATGTATAGAATGGTTTAGCAAATAAACATTTGAAGGAAAAGTTAATTGTATTATAGGGAGAAATAGTCAGTAGCACTATAGTATTTGGGGACCTCAGTGTGCCCCTTTCAGACCCAGACAAATCTAACAAAGAAGATGAACAAGAACAAAGTCAAGGACCTGAATAGAATTTAATAAAAGTTAGATATGATAGTTCTCTGGAGATCATTGAAAAGGAATAGAACTATAAACACATACATATATTTAATAGCTGTGCATAGCATTTTACAAAAAATGCCTATGTGTTAGGGCATATAAACCTCATAAACAAATACAGTAAGGCAGAATTCTTCATTAACTACTACACAATAAAAATTACATCAATAAAAGAGCCTTTGAAGAAAGGTTTAGAGCTTAAATAGAGATTAAATAACTTAACACAAAGGATTAGTGGCTCAAAGACAAATCATAGAAATTATATATAATTTCATTAAGGAAAACAACAATGAGATACCCTTCCAAAACTTTTGGGATGCAGCCAAAGCAGTTCTTAGGGGGAAAAATATATCTTTCCAAGCACTTTCTGTAAAAAAAAACTAATCAATTAGTTGGACATACAACTAAAAACATTTAAAAAGCCACAAACTGAAAAGCCCAATGGAGCATAAAAACAAAAATTCTGAAAAATCAAAGAAGAGAGTGAATAAAATATTGAATTGATGAAACTAGTTGACTTAAAAAAACCTAATAAAATACTCTATGACATGATCTGGTTTTAAAAATCTGAGAGAAAAACCAAATACTAATAAAAAATTTACAACAAATGAAGAAGAAATAAAGGAAATTATTAGAAACTATTTTGGTCCAATTACATACCAACAAAAGTGATCATATAAATGAAATGAAAGGTTATTTTTAAAAGGAAAAAATACCTAGTTTAAAATAACAACAAAACAGAGAATTTAAATAATCCAATCTCAGAAAAAGAAATACAATATATCATAAAGGACATCCCAAAGACAAGGAACAGATGGCTTTAGAATTGAATTTTATAAACATTAAAAGAATGATTAATTTTAGTATTTTATATACTGTCTGCAAATACTATATTTGCAAATATGAATTGTTTGTAAAAAGAGAGATCCTAACAAATTTCTGAGATAATTATAGTCCAGATCCTTAAAATAGGGAGAGAAAAAAACTATAAATAAATCTCAAATTAATATCAATGCAAAAATTGTGTGTAAACTATTTTTAAAAAGATGGAATGATATGCTAAATATCACACTGTGCTCAAGTTGCCCTTAAGGTAAAAAAGCAAGGTTGGTTTAGTACAGCATAGCATAGTGGACGGGCAGCTGGGTGGCACAGTGGATAGAATGCCAGGCCTAGAGTCAGGAAGACCTGAGTTCAAATGCTGCCTCAGAAAATTACTGTGTTACCCTGGGCAAGTCACTTAACCCTGTTTACCTCAGCTTCCTCATCTGTAAAATGAGTTGGAGGAAAACATGGCAAACTACTCCATCATCTTTGCCAAGAAAACACCAAATGAAGCCATGAAGAGTTAGATATGACTAAACAACAGCAACAAGGCAGATTGCTTAGATAGCCAGACTTAACTCCAAGTTTAAGTTTTACTTCTGATCTATATTAACTGTATGGTCCTGGGCAAGTCACATAATCTCTTAGAGTGCACTTCTCTAAGACTGAGAGTTAAGAGAAAGTGCCAACCTGAGTTGATAGAGGAAATTTTGTTTTTTTTTAAATTAGGAGCTTTCTAAACCAAAGAAATTATAAATCTAATCTCTATACTTATTAATAAGAATATAATAAAAATCACATGATTATATTAATGGCATAGAAAAAGATTTGACAAAATGCTACACTTATTTATGTTAAAATCATTGAAAATCTTATGAATAAGTGGACCATTCTAAAATATAAAGAGTGCCTATCTAAAACCAAGTTACCATATATATGAAAAACATCAGCAGTATTTCCAGTAAGATCAAGTATAAAGTATGGATGCCTATTATCATCCCTATTATTTGACGCTTTTCTAGAAATGCTAATTGTAGCAGGAAGACAAGAAAATTAAAGGAAGAAACAGGCAAAGAGGAAATAAAACTTTTGCTTTTTTGCTGCTGAGATTGAGGCTGCTTGGTGGTTCAATGGATAGAAGATTCAGTCAGAAAGATCTGAATTTGAATCCTTTCTCAGACACTTTCTATGACCCAGGAAAAGTCACTTAACTTCTCCTAGACTCAGTTTTCTCCTCTGTAAAATGGAGATAATGATACCTACCTCACATGGAAGATGAAATGAGTTAACATATGAAAGATGCTTTGCAATTCTTAAAGTGCTATGTAAATATTATTAGATAATATTTAATACTCTTAATCCTTTACCTTCTGTCCTAGAAATCATGTAAGAGTGGTATGGGCTAGGCAATTGGGGTTAAGTGATGTGCCCTGGATCACAAAGCTAGATTTGAGGCCAGATTTGAACCCTGGTCCTCCCAACTCCAGGCCTGGCATTCTAGCTATTGTGCTACCTAGCAGCCCTATAAATATGATGATGATGATGATGATGATGATGATGATGATGATGATGATGATGATGATGATGATAATTGTCTAGAGAGTCCTAAAGCTACAACTAAAAGTTATCTGAAACAATAACTTAATTAAAGTAGCAACCCACAAAACATCAACCTTTCTTATATTACCAATGAAATCTGTCAGGAAGAAATAAGAAATTTCATTCAAAATCATTACAGATTGTAGAAAATATCTGAGAGCCTGAGTATCAAAGTGCACAAAGACAATTATGTGAAAACTGCAAAATAATTTTTATAGAAATAAAGGCAAAAGTCATTAATTGAAGAGATATTAATTATTCATGGTCAGGCCATGATACTATATTAAAATGACACTATTACTGTAGTAAAGTTACTTTGCTTATTCAGAGACACCAATAAAACTTCCTAAAGATTACTTTATAAAATTAGGAAAAGTATCAAAATTTCATCTGGAGGAACCAAAGGTTCAGAATCTCAATGGGGAATGATTTTTTTAAACTGGAAAGGAAAAGGGTCTAGTAGATCCAGATCTCAAACTATATTACAGAGAAGTATTCATCAAAACTACTTGATTGGGGGGTTCCAATATAATCCTAATCAACCCTTAATGGAAAATGTTATTCACAGCCAAAGAAGAAACTTTTGGAGTGTGACTGAAGACCAAAACATGCCATCCTTCACTTTATTTCCTTCATGAGTTTTTTTTTATTGTATGTGTGATGTGTCTTCTTTCATGGCATGAGGAATATGGAAATATGTATTGCATGATAGCACTGAAATAACTTATATCAGACTATTTACTTCCTTGGGGAGAGGAGAAAGTAGGGAGGAGGGAGAGAATCTGAATTGAAAAAATAATCAGATAGCAATTGTCAAAAATTGTTTCTATGATAATTTAAAAAAATTTTAAAGGTTAAAAAAAATCTCAATCTGAGTTAAAAAATAGAAAAGCCCATCAATGGAACAGACTAGGTACACAAGACCCATAAACAGAAACAATTGAACATGGTAATATATTGTTTGATTAAACATACCAACTGCTGAGAAAATTAGAGAGAAGTCTGGCAGAAATTAAGTTTAGATCAGTATTTCATACCAAATACAACACATATGTGTGTATATGTGTATGTACATATATATTGCTCCAGATACATACATGACTTAGATATAAAAGGTCACTTCATAAATAAACTAGAACAGGAGGGAAGGAGATAATTGACACCTGTGAATAGAAGAAAAATTCTTGATCAAATAGGGGACAAAAAGTCAAAAAGCACTTATTTATTTTATTTTTTAAAAACTTTTGCCTTTTGCCTTAGAATCAATACAAAGTATCAGTTCCAAGGCAGAAGAGCAGTAAGGGCTGGGCAATTGGGATTAAGTTACTTGTCCAGGGTCACATAGTTAGGAAGTGTCTGAAACTAAATTTAAACCCAGGACCTTCTGTCTCCAGTCTTGGCTCTTTATCACTTGAGCCACTTAGCTGCCCCTTTAAAAGCATCTATTAGTAAGGAAAAAGACTTGTACAAGAATATTCATAGCTGCGCTCTTTGTGGTGGCAAAAAATTGGAAAACGAGGGGATGCCCTTCAATTGGGGAATGGCTAAACAAATTGTGGTATATGCTGGTGATAGAATACTATTGTGCTCAAAGGAATAATAAAGTGGAGGAATTCCATGTGAACTGGAATGACCTCCAGGAATTGATGCAGTGAAATAGAACCAGGAGAACATTGTACACAAAAACTGATACACTGTGGTACAATTGAATGTAATGGGCTTCTCCATTAGTGGCAACAGTGATCCTGAACAACTTGGAGGAATCTATGAGAAAAAACTATCCACATTCAGAGGAAAACTGTGGGAGCAGAAACACAGAAGAAAAGCAACTGCTTGAATATATGGGTCAAGGGGATATGGTTGGGAATGTAAACTCTAAATGAACATCCTAATGAAAACACCAACAACATGGAAATAGGTTTTGATCAAGGACACATGTAATACCCAGTGAAATTGTGCATCAGTTACAGGAAGCGTGGGGGTAGGGGAGGGAGGGAAAAATATGATTCTTGTAATCAAGAAATAATGTTCTAAATTGACTAAATAAATTAATTTAAATTAAAAAGGTAAAGTGTCTGGTCAAGAAAAAAAAAGAGCAATAGAACTAAAAACAAAAACAAAAAACAGCTATTAGTGCTTACTCTGTACCAAGCCCTGGGGACACAAATTCAAACAAAAAGGCAATCCTTTCCCTGAAACCCTTAACATTCTAATGGGGGAAGATAAAAGATAAAAGGAGGCTGAAAAGCAGGGTTGGGGAAAGTATAACTGTGGAGGTATGATGAAAGAGTCCGGAAACTCAGAAGCAGAGATGAAAAACAGGATGGGGGGGACTTCATTCTTCCTCTAAATTGAAGTTCCAGGGAGGGCTCCCCCAATGTGAAGAAATCACAGTGATATTCTGAGGTGAGAAGGCTACAGGAGCTGAGGGGACTTCCAGACTATAGAAGGCAGTGGAGGCAAAATCATGCCAGATGAGGAATAAAGATGGTCCCTGAACAATTTAATCTAAAATTAGTTGCATTGGTTTTGTTTGTACAAAATCTTTTAAAATTAATATACCTTTGTCAGAGAGTTTTGTTATAAAATTTTTCCTAGTTTGTTGCTTCCCTTCTAATTTAGTTGCATTGGTTTTGTTTGTACAAAACCTTTTAAAATTAATATACCTTGTCAGAGTTTCGTTATAAAATTTTTCCCAGTTTGTTGCTTCCCTTCTAAGTTAGTTGCATTGGTTTTGTTTGTACAAACCCTTTTTAATTTAATATACTTTTGTCAGAGAGTTTTGTTATAAAATTTTTCCCAGTTTGTTGCTTCCCTTCTAATTTTAGTTGCATTGGTTTTATTTGTACAAACTCTTTTTAATTTATTACACCTGTGTCAGAGTTTTATTATAAAATTTTCCCCCAGTTTGTTGCAAATCTAAAATTAAAAGGGTTTTTGCATAAGCAAGATCAGTGCAGTTAGATTTAAAAGGCAAGTGTTAACTAGGAAAAGTCTTTGTAGCCCATTTGTCTGATAAGGATCCAATATCCAAAATGTATAGGGAATTGATACAAAACCATAAAAACAAGAACCATTTCCCAATAAACAAATGGTTGGTAGATATGAACAAGCAGTTCTCAAAACTAGCAGAAGAATAACTCACAGCTTCTGGTTGCTAGAAGTTTCTTTTCCTCCTTTATAGGGCACTCATGAAGTTCTCCTCAGATATGATAGCTTCTGTTGGGTTCCCTGAAGAGTATTAAAGCCATCTTTCCTTGGGGTACCTAGTTTGTCTTCAACTCCTGATCCAGATATTGCCATTGTTGATGACTGTTTCTAGAATACTGCTAGAATGCTTGTGGAAAGGTTAAATTCGCAGATTCCAGGAGACAGCTGGGTGGCTCAGTGGACTGAGAACCAGACTTAGAGATGGGAGGATCTAGACTAAAATCTGACCTCAGACACTTCCTTGCTGTGTGACCCTGGGCAAGTCACTTAATTCCCTCTGCCTAGCCATTACCATGCTTCTGCCTTGGAACCAATGCACAGTATTCATTCAAAGATAGAAGCAAAATTCAAAGACAAAACCCCTCAGATTCCCAGCAACATCACAAAGTCAACTTCTGGGCAAGGATGGGTGGAGGGAGAAAACAGAAATGCTATTTCTTCTTCTCTTTCCCCAAGTGTTTCCCTCTCAGAGGCTTAGCTGGACTTGTTCTCTAAACTAGCTGGCACTAGACTGTGGGTTCTGAACTGACTTTTTATATTTTTTTGTGGGGGGAGTACATATTATCTTTGTACAAGTTATTCCTCCATCCCACCCCAAGAATGTAAGCTCCATGAGAAAAAATATGATAAAAATTATTATAAAAATCTGATTTTTATCTTTGTATTAAAAGGTATATTGAATACATGAGTAAATGGAGTCCTAGTCTGGGGTTTGGGGTACTTTATAGCCTTGGCTTGGTGGTTAGGACTAGGTAGATGTGTAGCCCACTAGCCAAGGCGGGGTTGAGGTAAGATAGTAGTTTAAGAACCAGATAATAATGTTATTATTGGATAGTTTAACCCAGTTAGGTACATAGCTGATAGGTTGTTTGGATGTGATTCAGGCTCCCCTGTGTAAGTATGGCAGAGCAGAATCATGACCTTAGGGAAGGGATTGGGTAAAGGTGGCATATCCTGGTGGTCTGGGCTGTGACACTGTCCCCCATTGATACAGGACTGTTGGAGGCTTATCTTAAAAATTTGGGCTTAGTGGGATTATAATTTATTGTTATATCAATGTGCTGAAGATATCCCTGAGATACTTGTGTAGAGGTCAGGGCTAGATAAAAGGGCTGTCCATTTATCTGCGTCAGGTAGAATTATGGAGCCTGGGGATGGTGATGCTTAGTTGCTCAGTCTCATAAATGGTATGCCCATTGGAGATAACAACCTATTGATAGGGGATCCAGTAAAACATCAATCCCATATTCAGAATTCACTGAAGGCATATCCTACTGTCCCATCCTAGTAAAAGGCTGGGGTTAGGAAGGTAGGACAAGGGCAACCTCTTGGTGAGTCCCTTCTGGAGAAACCCGGCTTGGTGGTCCAGGAATAATGGAAGTATAGCCTGAAGTTCAGAATGCTAAGCAGCTTAGCTCCATGTTCCAGGTCTCCTAGCACTATGGTTGAGGGTTTTAAAATGTTATAGGGAAGTTAATCAGAAGGGATCAAACTAACTAACTAACTAACTATATAGAAACAGGTTTATTAGCTAAAGGGACAAAGGAATGGAAAGGGAATCAGGGATTAACATATTTTTCTAACCCATCCAGGTATTAAAATCTTAGCCTTTCTAAATAACCTTAATCTAACTAAATAAAAGGATAATTAAAGATAAAGGATAGTAAAAGATAGTAAAGTCCACAGGGCCCAGATTCTCATAACACCAGAGTCCTTGGTTGGGTCACACAGCTGATCACTCACTCAACCTCTCCTTTAAGATGATCCAATTCCCAGGCATCTACAAAGTTGGTTTCCTTCAGAGAGACACTTCCACACACCCTCTCTGTCTGCTTCCCAGAGAGAGAGTATCAGTTGCCAGTTTTCCAACTGCCTTAGGATGCTGACCCAGTCCTTACTCTGTGGAATCTTGGTTTGAAGGCTGTTAGCCAGCCTTGGTAAATTCCCTTGCTACAAAAACCAATAGCATGATGCTCAAGACCTAGTGGATGTTAGGTCTAGAAAGCACACCTAACCAGTTATTTATATATATGTGTGTATATATATATATATATATATATGTATATATATAAAACGAGTTATTTTCTCAGTTGGATAGTCAGTGTCTGGCCCATTTCAGTCTCTTTGCATCTTTTACTGAGTCAAAATGTGTTGGCAATGGTCCCAGTACAGCTACTAACTTATGCGAGGGAGGCAGTTTAAGTATGGCTTTTCTGTTTGTTTATTTTTTTGTTTTGCCTTTATTTTTTTATTATTGTTTAGAGAATCTTTGTCCTAGAAGTCAGAATTAGGTGCAGACTTAATTTGGCTTTTATCTTTGTAACAGTTCAGAAACGTCCTTGATCTTATCATTAGTTCTTTAGGAGTACCTGCCATGTACTCAGAGAGGGGCTTAGAGTTAGTGTTCTAAGACTGGTGAAGAATATATTTATTCTGGGGCAGTGAAATTGCTCAGTGGTTAGAGAGCCAGGCCTGGAGACAGGAAGTTCTGAGGTAAAATTTGAAGGCTCAGTTCTCTATCCACCAGACCACTCCAGAGGTGTTCTTATTTGGTGATGGTATCCGAGTTTAGGGTATTTTGTCAGTTGCATTAAGCAGGTCGGAGCAATTGACTCAGTCTACCCCACCTTTACAAATGCTATGACTTATCAGGACAATGAATCATACTTCCATCTCTTGGCAGAGACTAGAGGTACAGAATGAAACATGCATTTTTAGACAAGGCCAATGGCTGTTCTTTTCTTGACTGTATTTGTTATGAGGGAGGGTTTGGTAGAATTAGTATATGCCCTGTGTGCTGGAGCCGCAGCTCAGCTGGGAAAGCTAATTGTTAAGTTTAAAATAAAATCTCAGAAATGGACAAATATTACAAATTGGAGTTTGATTCATTGTTTTATTGATTATCTAGACTTAAAATGATGGAGAAAGCTTAAAAGAGAGTCCTGCAGGGTTTTAGAAGGCTGGTTTTTAAACATTTAGCCTAATTTTTCCTAAAAAAGTGATGAAATTGTTCTTGAAACTTTTTTTTTTAGAAACCCTTACCTTCTGTCTTAGCATCCATTCTAAAGCAGAAAAGCAGCAAGGGCTAGGCTATCAGAAGAAAGTGGTTTGCCCAGGGGGCACATAGCTAAGAAGGGTCTGAGGCCACATTTGAACCCAGGACCTCCTGCCTCCAGGCCTGACTCTCTATCTACTGGGTTACCCAGCTACCTAGAATTATTTACTGTCGATGGGCTTCAGTTTCCTCATTTAACTCTGCTAACTCCAAATGCACGATTCTATGGCATTTATTTATTTATTGGTTTTGAAAACTTTACCTTCTGCCTTAAGATTGACACTGAGCATCCAGGGCTAGGCAATTAGGGTTGAATGACTTATCCAGAATCATATAGCCAAGAAGGGTCTGAGGTCATATTTGAACCCGAGTCCTCTTGACTCTGGACCTGATGCTTGTGTTTAAAACTTAACTGATCACTTCAGGAAAGTTATATGGAAATTTGTTATTACATATAATAACTAAAAATAAAATATCTTTATAAAAAAGAAACAACACTAAGATTTCAGCCACTGAAACAGCCTCCTGCTGGTCTGAGTACCAAACCCACAGAGACAGGAAGCTTCACCCAACTGAATCATTGCTGTTTCTTGAGGAATACCCTTTCCACGCGATGGCTAAATGGAGCATCTTCTTCCAAGCTGGTGCTTGAACCAATGGATTGGCCCACGTCTGAGCTTTGGTTATTTTGGTGGTGGTGAGGGGGTGGTAGTGAGAGTATGAATGAAAAATCCTTTATTAAATGCTTATTATAGTGATGTCAAAAACAAAAGAAAACGATTTGTCAAGGAAACAATTTAAAAATATACTTGAGAGCAGAAGGTAGTTCAAAAGGGAACATAGTCAAGCAGGGCACTGTTATAAATACCCTATTAAAAATTAAAACTCAGGCAGTATATAATAGAAATTGACAGTGGCATATGTTATCCTCTATTTCTGTTCTTTTTGTAAGGAAATGTTCATGTTCATTGTTGTTTGTCAAGTTTAGGGTAATAAAAAAGAAACATCATAATGTAATTATGCAGAGGAATTCTAGATGGCACAGTAAATAGAGCATGATGGAGGCCCTGAGTTCTAATTCTGATTTAAACACTAGATCCTGGGTAAGTCACTTAAGACTTTTGTCTGCCTTGGTTACCTCATCTATATAAGAACCTCTACGAAAATCCCTTCCAGCTCTATATCTGTGATCATGAACCCAAATCCATCCTAGACAAAGTCCCTACAAAGTAGCATCCTTTCCAAATGCAAGTTGTTTGCCTTCTCACAAAGGGTAGCTGCTACATCAGGTTAACCTCTGACACTGTAACTCATGAGTTCCCATACTTCTGCTTCCCATAAACAATAATCAGGGCACAGCTGGGTAGCTCAGGGGATTGAGAGACAGACCTAGAAATGGAAGGTTCTGGGTTCAAATTTGGCCTCAGACACTTCCTAGCTGTGTCACCCTGGGCAAGTCACTTACCACTCTTCTACCCTGGAACCAATATACAATACTGATTCTAAAATGGAAGGGAAGGGTTAAAAAAAGGGAAAAAAAGAATTATCTATCCAGGCAAGTGGGGGGTTGGGAGGGAGAGGAGGAAACAAACATAAATTCAGTACCTACTATATGCCCAGTGCAATGCTTTACAGATAATATCACACTGATCCTCATGTTAACCTTAATATAGGTGGTGTTATTATTTCATTTTACAGAGAAGGAAACTGAGATGAAAAGAGGTAAAGTGATTTCCTTAGGGTCACATAGCTAGGAAGTGTCCAAAGCTGGATTTGAACTCTGAGTCTTCCTGAACTCCAGGCCCAGTGCTCTATCCACTGTGCTACCAAGGTAGACAAATAGAATAGATAGACAAACAGATGGATAGATGGATAACTAGATATACAGATAGATAGACAGACGGATGGATGGATAGCTAGATATATAGATATTTATATAGACAGACAGACAAATAGACTTAGACAGAGAGATAGACAGGTAGATACAGATAGATAGATAAAAAGAGAGATAGCTAGATACACAAAGATAGGCAGATAGATAGATAGAGGTAAAGAGAGATAGACAGATAGCTAGACATAGATAAAGTTAGATAGGTAGATAGCCAGAAAGATACATAAATAGACAGACAAAGATAGATGATAGATAGATAGATAGATAGATAGATAGATAGATAGATAGATAGATAGATAGATAGACAGACAGATGGATAGATAGATGAAACATTTTTTCTGGTCCTCTTTATTAGACAAGCTCAGCCTGTTTGCAAAGACTATTGGAGTTTTCAGAAAACCACTGACCCACAATATTGATTGCTATCAGAAGTGTCAATTGGAGATCAATACCAATATTTTAGAGTTATTAGGCCTTTGGCCAACATCACATCAACTCCTCTTCCAACTTACCCCAGTCAGGTCTTCTTCCACCATAAATCCTCATGGGCTTCCCATCCTTCTCTTGCGTCAATTGTCCGTACGGACAGATTGCCATATGCATTTCTTTGTAGGGGGTTCTTCAGGGCTCAGACAGGAGGAAAAGCCTTTCACCTTCACTGAATAGGGTTCCAAGACCATCATCTCTTTCTGCTTATGATTCCAGAAGCTTTGATATGTGGGTTCGTCTCCAGGGGTTGGAGTTGCTGGGTGCTGTGTAGACTCGTACCCCAAGAGCATTCAATCCCTGCTAAACTTTTCCTAGTGCTTGCATTGACACTGATGTTGGATATACTTTCTTCACGTTCTTTCCCACTTAAGGTCTCTGGCTCCCTTCTCTGCTTCTTCCTCTTTGGCTACATCATCCATGCCTGTGTTGTTTCTCTCCCCCAGAGGACATACCCTATACAGGAGACATTTAAAAGGAGCAGCAGCACCCCCAGGGCAAAAGGCATAGGAACGGGAACCACTGAAAGATTCAGGTTCTAGAGAGGATTGGTCTTCCTTCCATCTTCTCAAGATGCCTCTTGCAGTCTTCCCCATGGAGCTGGTTCCTTGATAGTCAAGGTTGCTGTCCCCAGGACATTGGTGGCCAGCAGGGAGAAATAATAGAGGATGAAGGTTTAAGGTGAGAAAACACCCACATCCGGGTACCCTGATGTCTCTAGTGCCGAATAACCTGACACAGAACCTCTGTTCCAGGCTCTCCACAAAGCCCAATTTCAACGGAAAGTCCACAGAGTAGTGGGTGATATTCACAATTCTTAAACCATTGTGCATGTGTATGTGTATATTTGGTCGTGGGGGGGGGGGCATCTAAGAGACTAATGTTGGTCTGGCTGTCAACGTGGTCAGCACCCTGTTTACTGGCATTTGTGCAGGTGAAGAGGGCACAGTCTTGGGCAGCACCCATGATGTCAGTGATGGGGAGGATACTGCTCGGGACTGGTCCCTGGTCGTAATTCTATTCAGTATCTCAGCCTGAATCATACCTGGAAAATTGGTGTTTATATCAACAGCACAGTGAATCTTGGTTGGTCCACCTGTATCTACCTCTGTAAGATTTAGGCAGTATAGCGGATGGCCAGCTTGATGGTGGTCTCATTGGTGCCCTCGGCATTCAAACATTTGTTCTCTGTCATCTCCCTTGCCAGATTCCAGGGTTGCGGGACGCCCATTGCCTCTTTCTTCAGAAGAATCTTGGGTCAGGGACCACCTTCTGGGCTCAGTCTGTGACCCTGAAAACTCTAGTTGAAAAATTCAGGAGATGGGTAAGCAGACACAGAGATGGGGAGCAGGGCTCTTCCATGTTCCTGGGCTTCCACATGGGAGCATCTTTGAAACTTTGGAGGATTTTTCTCCTTCCTTGTAACCAAGAGAGGTTTGCTGAATAGTTATTGTTGAGAAGGATAAATGTGAGAGAGTGAGGTAATGAAATATGAAACTCAGTCTAGGATGAAATAGTTAAATTAATTAGAGGCACTCAGTTTCTGGTCAGCCCTTACTGCTCTTCTGCCTTACTTAGAAGCAATACTTAAAATCAATTCTCTCTCTTTTTTTTAAACCCTTACCTTCCGTCTTGGAAACAATACTGTGTATTGGTTCCAAGGCAGAAGAGTGGTACGGGCTAGGCAATGGGGGTTAAGTGACTTGTCCAGGGTCACACAGCTGGGAAGTGTCTGAGGTCAAATTTGAACCCAGGACTTCCTGTCTCTAGGCCTGGCTCTCAATCCACAGAGCTACCCAGCTGCCTCTACTTAAAATCAATTCTAAGACAGAAGGTGAGAGTTTTCATAAATAAATAAGTACCATAGGATTATGCATTTGGAGCTAGCAGAGGTCATAGGAATTATCTTAGTCCAGCCCCCCTCATAGCATAGATGAGGAAACTGAGACCCATTGAAAGTAAATAATTTGGGGCATCTAGATGGTTCAGTGGCTAGAGAGCCAGGCCTGGAGATAGGAGTTCCGGGGTTCAAATGTAGCCTCAGATGCTTCCTAGTTGTGTGTCTCTGGGCAAGTTATTTGACCCAAATTGCCTGGCTTACCATTCCTTCTGTCTTAGAATGGATACTAAGTGTTGCCTCCAAAATAGAAGGTAAATTTTTTTTTAAGAGTGGGATCAAACTTAAGTGAGGAACATATGTAAGATATGTATGGCAAAGTGTAACGTGCAATGCCAGGTACTTTAGTACCCAGAAGTCCTTTCTCTCCTTTTCTCTCCATTTCTCTGGCCTTCTGAAGTCTGTTTCTTTTCTGAATCCATAGCTAGCTCTCTTCTACATATTCCCTGAAGATGCTTCCTCCCTTGGGTAACTCCCAGGCTTGTACTCAAGGCAGATTTCTTTTCCTGGTTAGATGCACTGTTTCCTACTGGTCCAGTATCTTCAATATCATGACCCAAAGGTAAAGGTGGAAAAGTAAGAAATTCTTCTCTCCTGTGCTGTCCTGTGGTATGCACAAAGTGCATCTGAGCCTGAATTTCCCAATGCCTGAATTGTTGAATGAATTCCTGCTTTTTAAATAGAGAGGGGTACAGGGGACATGACCAATTCTCTCAACTAGTCTCATTATTCCATTCCTGACTATAGAGGAGTGGACATCAATCTTATTTACACACTAAAAAGCTCATCATATATGACCACATAGTTATGGAACTTTAGGAAAATTCCTTAACACCTATCTTATACTTTCTGATTAAGTTCTGAGCCTTTTATGATCATATTATAATTTATCGTATAATTAATTATTTTAATTTATTATTATATTAATTTAATGGTTAATTATATACTAATTAATTAAGAATCCCCCCCAACACATACACTCCTCCTCCTCCTCAAAGGTGACTTTGTGACTTTGAGTTCTTTGGTTTTGTTTTTTAAACTCTTACCTTCTGGTTTAGAATTTATACAAGTATTGGCAAGAGCCAGGCAATTTGGGATTAAGTGACTTGCCCAGGATCACACAGCTAGGAAGTGTCTGAGGCCACAAATGAATCCAGGACTTCCTGACTCCAGGCATGACTATCCACTGAGTCACTTAGCTGACCCTCAAAGGAACTCTAGAGAAAGCAATCTCAGTTGAGTGAGAAAGAAAATAACAGGGTACAATAGAAAAAAGATTGGTTCTAGAGTCAGGGGTCCTCTGTTCAAAGCTCACCTTGGTGCTTGCGACCTTAGGAAAGTTATTTAATCTTCTTGGGCCTCAATTTTCTTGTTTATGAAAGGTTATTATTTATTTATAAGGAGTTTGGACTAGATGGCATCAGGTCCCTTCTGGTCATGATCCCAAGTGTTCATGGAGTATAGATGGCTTTTGCAAAGAGGTTGACTGAGAAAGGGAGAAGACATATAGGTTGGAAAACATGATATAATTCCATTGAGAATTTTTTACTCTCAATAGACAGGGACGTTTTTAGGCATCAGAGAAGGAATCAGTAGATGAGGAGAAATTGACTATTGGAAGGAGGATGACAGCAGAGGTAATTTGCTAAAGAAAAAGGAAGGGATGGGATCAAGGCGATGTCCAGAGAGGATGGCCACAGCAAGGCCACCTTCTCATCAGAGAGTGGTGTAAAGAAGGAAATCAAGAGGGATTTGTAAGGGTTTGTGAGATGGGAATGGGAGGAGAAGAGGGAACTTGTAGTAAATGACCACAATTTTTCCAGTAAAGAGATTTTCATGTGGGGAGGGAAGCTATAGGAGACTTCAGGAGAGAAGTTTAGAACAATTGCTGTACTGATTTGGCTAGAGAATTAATTGGGGAGGAGTAAAAGGACCCCATTGCTGAAGTAAGAATCTAGTTGGGATTAGATAAATTTGTGGTGAGCAGTTGGCATGAGCTTGTGAATTCCTACAGCTCTTTTCCACAGCACAGTAGTAGAAGTGTAGGAGGCAGATGGTGGGAGTCATTCAAGGTTCAGGCTTGCCATGGTGTGAATGGCAATAGAAAAAGGGTGTAAGGGAATTTAAGAGTAGAGAACTAACTGGTTCACCAAGGAACTGAGATTGGGAAAGGGAGTGGAGTCAATAAGAATAATGATATGGGGAAATATTGAAGGATGAAAGTCACACTGAGTATGAAGAATAGATTTAGGGGCAGGTAAGTGACTCAGAGCCAGATCTAGAGTCAGGAGGACCTGGGTTTAAATGTGGCCTCAGACACTTCTGTGTGACCCTGGGCAAGTCACTTAATCTCCATTACCTAGTCCTTACCATTTTTCTGCCTTGGTGCCAATACTTAGTATTGATTCTAAGATGGAAGGGTTAAAAAAAAGAATATATTTAGGAGAAGTAAGCATAGGAAGAGATGGGAATGATAAGGTAGAAAATAATGATTTAACAAAATAATTTCACAGAAGTGCAACTTCTTTTTTTTAATTCAAAGATATTTTATTTTCCCAATTATGCATGCTAACAAATTTCAACATGTTTTCTGAAATTATAAGATTGACATTGTTCCCCTTCCCTATCTCCTTCCTTCCCCTTTCTCAGAGATGGTAAGCAATTTTATCTGTATTATACATGTATTATCATGCAAAACATTCTTCCATATTGGTCGCTGATGTAAGAGAATACTCATATAAAGTCAAAATCCCAAGATAAAACTATAAATAAGCTAATGTTGAACGATAGTATGCTTTGATCAGAAGTGCAATTTTTTTATGGGCAATTTGTGACCAAACTTGTATTTAACTCTAAAAACATGTAAAGCTCTGGTGGAGTGGAAAAATAGAACATGGGATCCGAGTGGATTAGCACAATGCCTAACACGTAGTATATTTAATAAATGTTTATTGATTCACTGGAAGGCTATGATATTTGAGAGAACATCAACATGTAAAAGTTGAAATCACCTTGTTGGAGGATAGGAGTTCAAAACTGAAAGATAAATCTGAATAGAATGAACCTTAAAAGAGCAGAAGTTGCTGAACGACAAGAGTAGGGGGATTCTGAAAGTAGGAAGCAAGGAGTAGTCCATCTCCTTCTCAGAAACCAGTGAGTCAGGCAATGATGTAACCAGAGATGATGTAAGGATCTCCAGGGATGTAGTGTCATTCGAAGGAGTCCAGTTTTCAGCAAGTGCCAGAAGAGGCAAGGAACATGAGAGGAAGTGGTCTCAAATGAAGGGAAATACGTTAATTAAAAGAGAGAGGTTCAAAGGGGTATAGAGGAGGGATAAGCTGATTTGAAGGGGGATGTTGGGGCAATAGTGCTGGGGTGGATGCGGATGATAGAGTCGGGCATCAGAGACTGGGGAGGAAGTTTTGCTTTTTGACACAGAGATTCAGTCACAGGGTTTGAGGAAATGAGAGAGGGTGTTTTTTTGCTACCATTTGGGATTGATTCAAGACAGAGTGGATCAGTGGATGAAAGGCACTCAGCTGATGAAGGTAAGTGAGCAAGATGCTCTAGGTCTAAATTCATCCAGATGGTCCTGCACCTGGTACAGAGGCTTTGTAGTCTACTCAGGAACCTAACCAGCCTAAGCAGCAGGCTGGCCAGCACTGATGAGATCCTTGGGCAGCCCCTGTCCACACCTGAATACATGTACACTTGGAGATTAAGAGACAGAAAATTAACCTAAAAGGGAGTAGGGATTTTTTTTTTCAGTTCAGGCTAATGTGAAAGTGAACTGATTCAAGAGGAAATTTCGATGATTTTGATCATCTCTGAAGGATTCATAGTTCAGACTGCTTTGAACCCAGAGAAATATTTAATAGGAAAATGAGCCAAACAACAGTGAGAACTGGAAGTTGGTGTGTTTGTTCAGGCAATTACACATCCTTCACATAGTACCCAACCAATCCCCAACTAACTACATTTGAGGTTCATCTGAGATTAAATTTTTTTTCCAATTTGGAGGGAAAGCAATCCTTTTCTCTTTTATTTCTTGCTCTTCTTTTTGAACAGGTTCATCTTATTTAAACAGAAGTTATTTGAATTTTGAAATGAAGTTTGGTTCAGTATACTTGCTGCTTTTTATCTTTTTGCTCTTTCCTTTGTGAATTTTTTAACATTCATTAAAAATTTTGAATGTCAAATTCTCTTTCTTCCTTCCATTCTTCTCCCCCAATTGAGAAAGCAAGCAATATGATACTCATTATACATGTGAAGTCATACAAAACATATCTATTAAAAATCCAAACACATCTACATATTAGCCATTTTGCAAAAATAAAGGGGGGGCAAGAAAAAGAAAAGAAGTGAAAAAATATGCTTCAATCTGCACTTAGAATTCATTAGATATCTCTCAGAAAGTGAATAGCATTTTAATCATGAGTCCTTTGGAATTGTCTTGAATCATTATATTGATTAGAAAAATCATCTTTCCCAGGTGATCATCATTACAATATTGCTATTACTGTGTACTTTCTCCTGGTTCTGCTCCCTTCACTTTGCATCAGTTCATATAAGTCTTCTTATGTTTTTTGGAACCCATCCTTGTTTATCATTTCTTTTTAAAAAATTCATTAATTAAAAACTCTTACCTTCTTTTTTGGAAATCAATACTGAGTATTTCTTCCAAAGTAGAAGAGCAGTAAGGGCTAGGCAGTTAGGGTTAAGTGACTTGCCTTGGAATCACACAGCCAGGAAGTTTCTGGGGCCATATTTTAACTCATGACCTTCTCTCTCTAGGCCTGGCTCTGAGCTACCAAACTGCTCATCATTTCTTATAGCACAATAGTATTCTCTAGTTGATCAGCATTCCCTCAATTTTCAATTCTTTGCTACCACAAAAAGTTGCCATAAATATTTTTGTACATATTGATCCTTTTCCTTTGATCTCTTTGGAATACAGACCTAGTAGCAATATTGCTGAGTCAAAATATATGCATGGTTTTATAGCCCTTTGAGCATAGTTCCAAAGTACTGTCCAAAATGGTTGGATCAGTTCACAATTCCACCATATTAGTATACCTATTTTCCCACATCCCTTCCAGGATTTGTCATTTTCCTTTTCTGTCATGTTGGCCAATCTAATAGGTGAGAGGCGGTACCGCATTTGTTTTTATTTATATTTCTCTAATCAGTAGTGATGGTGCTGAAGCACCTGATTTGAGTGGGTAAAATCCCTCACAACACTTGGGACTATTGTAGCTTTGATTTCTTCTTCTGAAGACTGCCTGTTCATATCCTTGAACCATTAAAAAAAATAAATTTAACTTTGAGAAATGAGGCCTTTATCAGAGAAATTTGCTTTAATAATTTTCCCCAGTTTTAATTCTTCCTTCTAATTTTGGCTGCATTGGTTTTCTTTGTACAGACCCCTTTTAATTTAATGTAATAAAATCATAAATTTTATTTACTCTAATGCTCTATAGTTCTTGTTTGGTCATAAACTCTTCCCTTAACCATAGATTTGACAGGTGATTTTTTTCTATGCTCCCCTAATTTGCTTATGATAACCTATTGACCTTGTCTTGGTATACATATGAGATGTTGGTCTATGCCTAATTTCTGCCAGACTACTTTCCAGTTTTCCCAGCAGGTTTTTAGAATAGTCAGTTCTTGCCCCCAAAGCATGGATCTTTGAGTTCATCAACCCTATGAGCAATTAATATGTTTCTAATTATTTAAATCTGTATTTGTGTGAAAAGTGTTTTATAACTGTGTTCATATAGTTCTTTCTATGTGCATGTTGACTGGTAGACCCCACCCACCGAAGTATTTTATAGTGTCTGCAGCTTTTTAAAATGGAATTTCTCTTATCTCTTTCTGTTGGGTTTTGTTGGTAATACATAGAAATGCTGATGATTTGTGTGGATTTATTTTATATCCTGAAACTTTGTTAAAATTGTTAATTGTTTCCATTAGTTTTTTAGTTGATTTTCTCAAGTTTGCTAAGTATATCATTATATCGTCAGCAAAAAGTCATAGTTTTGTTTCCTGATTGCCAGTTCTTGTTCCTTCAATTTATTTTTCTTGTATTATTGCAATATCGAATAATGACAATAGATATCCTTGTTTCACCCCAGATCTTATTGGGAAGGCTTCTATTTTATCCCCATTATAGATAATGCTTATTCTTGGTTTTAAATAGATACTACTTATTATTTTAAGAAAAAAACCCATATATTCCTATATTTTGTAGTATTTTTAATAGGATGAGGTGTTATATTTTGTCAAAAGCTTTTCTGCATATGCTGATATGATTTTTGTTATTTTTTATATGATTGATTTTGTTTTATAGTTTTCCTAAGATTGAACTGACTCTGCATTTCTGGTATAAATCACACCTAGTCATAGCATATGATCTTTAGTTCATATCAAATGGTCTCCTTGATAATATTTTATTTTAAAAATTTGCATCAATATTCACTAGGGCAACTTATTTAATTTCCTTTCTCTGTTTTTGCTCTCTCTGTTTTAGGTCTCAAAACCATATTTGTGTCATAAAAGGAATTTGGTTTAAAAAATAGTTTATATAGTATTGGCATTAATTACTTTTTAAATGTTCAGTCGAATTTGCTTGTGGATCCATATAGTCCTGGGATTTTTTCTTAGGGAGCTCATCAAATGTACATTGTTGAAATGTATTATTTGCTAAATGACTTCTTTTTTGGTCCTAGATTTTATAACATTCTGGCTTTAAAATGTTTTGAACTTAGATTGTGTTTGGTGCTTTTTCTCCCATGGGCAGTCCATCTCTGAGATGGATACACTGCATTTGTAGGATTGTTAAAAATATAAAGAGATTGGTATTGCTGCTGAGTGATGAATTTGGCTCTATGTTTTGATAGGGAGATTCATGTGTGTGTGTAGTAATGATTTAGTGAACATTGATTGCCTGCTTATATGCTAATTGTGAGTGTGTGGGTACAATAAGAGTAATGGCCTTCACTGGGAGCTGGCATATTATTTTTGCAAGGCCAGTGATAGCTTGCTTGTCTTACTGTTTTTTTTTTTAATTCCTTTTTTATAATTATGAACCTGACAAACATCAACAAACATGAATATTCCACTACTCAAAGAACAGGAAACTAAGGCTGGGGCCAGTCAGGTATGTTGGCAGATAAAGAACCATTATGCTCATATGCTATAATTTATTAAGTCATTCCCCAATTGATGGCTGCATTCGTTGATTCCAGTTGTTGTTGAGTGGTTTCAGACATGTCCAACAGGGTCATATAGCTTGTAAGTGTCTGAGCAGCTTTGAACTCAGGAAAATGAGTCTTCCCAATTTCAGGTCTGGCACTTTATCCATTGTGCCACCTTATGGGCAAGATATTAATTAATTACATGCAGCTATTGGTTCATTGTTATTTCTATATTATTTTTACTAATTTAGTGCCTAGTTTAGTAGTATGACTTTGCTGAATAAAAGTATAATATTGCATATGCTTGAAGAAATGGAAGTTGATGTTTGAAATGTATTATTATGCAGTGGATACAGAGACACAAAGAGGTCTCTTGATATTTGGAATAACCCTGAGTATAAAAATAAAAGCATTATAAAATCATTGAAAAGATTTCTGAAGTGTGTCAGTATAATTAAAATTATACTACTACTCTATCTAAATTCACGTATTCAACATCATACCAATTAAATTAATGAAGAATTACTTTTAGGATTAAAACATAATAACAAATTTTCTTTGGAGGAACAAAAGTCAAAAATCTCATGGGAAATAATGAAAAAAAAATCTAGAATTGGACCTGGCTGATATAGATCTCAAAATAGATTCCAAATATTTGTACTTGTTTTAAAAAAAAATGTTGACCAGTGGAAAAGACTAGGTACAGAAGACCTAGAAGCAACTGAACATAGTAGCAAATTATTTGCCAAATCCAAGAACTACAACTACTAGGGTAAGGATTAAATATTTGATTTTTAAAAATCTTCTGGGAAAAATGTCAAGTAGTTTGGTAGAAAAGTTGGAACCAGCATCTCACACCAAATATCACAATAATGTCTAAATGGCTACATAACTCAGATATGAAGTAACATCATAAATAAAATAAAACAGTAGGGAAGGATTTAACTTCCACAAGTATGGAAAGGGGAAGAATTTTAGAACAAAAAGGAATACAGAGGATCAAAGGACATAAAATGGGCACCTTTGATTAAATAGAATTGAAAAGCTTTTGCACAAACAAAATCAATGCCATTAATTTCTCTGATAAATTCTGAACCTATATTGGAGTTGGGGATTCAAATCTGGCCTCAGATTCTTCCCAGCTATCTGTAACCCTGAAGTCACTTAACCCCATTTGCCTACCCCTTACCCTCTCTTCTGTCTTAGAACTGTTATTAAGATAGAAAGTAAGAGTTTTTCATTGAAATAGAACAAGAATGATTATTCCAACACCACTGGCAATCATCCCAAGGTACCATTTACATCAAATCTCCATTAATATTCTACAAAGTAATAGCAATCCCCCCCAAAAAAAACCCCAAACACCCTTTGGGTTGATTCACTGACTAAACATTTAAATCATATGCCAGGAATATCTCATAAGAACATCAGGATGGTACGTGTATATGCACTGTACATGAGCAAATGAAAGCAGGAGAAAGCAAACCAAACTCTTATTTGCTGAGTGAGCATAGGAGACATGTAGGCTAGAGTAGATGAGAACTGGGGCAAACTGGCTAATCACAGGGAGCATTCCAATAGATTAGGCTGAAGAAGATGAGTGATTGACAGATGACGGATGAAAATAAAGTCCATTCTACAACTTTTTTCTCTGACTCCCCACTAGCTCCCCTCCCCCAGAGTGTTGTCATGGGGAAATTCCCCCTATTCTTATTTACCCCATAATTTTTTTCCCATTCTCCCTCCAATTGGTGGAGAGGAGGGGTGAGAGGAGGAAAGGGAAATAAATCAACCCAAGAAGCCACATTATTACAGCCTCCTAGGCATTGTTTTAATATCTGGTTTGTCTTTTCTATGTTATCTGATACAGCTAATAAATGATGAGGCCATTAAACAATGATTGGTCTAATTCTCAGAATTTGGAGGTTCAGAACTGAGAGAGGAAGTCAATCCATAGAGAAAAAAAGGGGGTGACTCAAGTGAATTATAGAAAGAACATTTAACATTTTTGATTATTTCTAAATATATTCCAGTATATTCAACCAGAGTGTAGGTGACTACATAGCTCCTCTTCAGGGCTATAGTAGTGCACCTAAAAGTTTGGGATCTTCTTTTTCTAATACCATTGACCCGAGTCTCCATTCTGGGTGTATTCTTCTCACTATTAGCTATCAGGTCCATTTAACCATTACCCTTACCACTCTTCTGATTTGGAACCAATATACAGTGTTGAGTCTGAGATGAAAGATAAAGGGTTAAATAAAAGAATTTATTTTATTTTTCTATTTTTAACATTCATTTAAAATGTTTGAGTACCAAGTCCCTCCCTCACTTTAGCTTCTCCCCCATCCATCAAGAAGGCAAACAATATTGTCATACAAAACATATTTCCATATTAGCCATGTCGTAAAAAATCAAACACAAAAAATAGAGAAAGTAAAAAAAAAATGCCTCAGTGTGCCCTCAGAGTTTATCAGTTTTTTCTCTGGGTGGAGAACATTTTTCTTTGTGAGTCCTTTGGAATTTTTTTTTTAAGTTATCCTGGATGCAGAGGAGGCACTTGGCCTCCCAGTCTCTGAGTTCCAGAAATCATGGGTCTTCTTGACCTGGCTAATGGAATAAGACCTCAGAGAGCTGTGAAGAAATGAGATTTATGAGTCAATAAATATTTATTAAGCATCTACTATATGCCAGACACTATGCTAAGCTATGTGGATTCAAAAGAGGCAAAAGATAGTCCCTGTCCCCAAGAAGCTCACAATCTAATGGAGACAGCAAATGAATACATTAAAAATGCTATTAAGGGCAGCTAGGTGCCTCAGTGAATAAAGAACCAGACTTGTAGTTGGGAAAACCTAGGTTCAAATCTGTCCTCAGATATTTCTTAACCAGGTGATCCTGGGCAAGTCACTTAACCCAAATTGCTAGCTCTTACTGCTCCTTTGTCTTAGAATTGATACTAAGACAGAAGGTAAGGGTTAAGTTAAAAAAATAAAACAACAACAATAAAACACCCAAACTATGTAAAGGATAAACAGGAAATAAAGAGAGAGAAGTCACTGAAATTTAGGATTAAGGTTAGAGGTTGAGAAAGGCTTCCTGTAGAATATGGAATTTCAGTTGGAACTTAAAGGAAGATAAGGAAGCCAGTAGGCAGAGATGAGGAAGGAGAGAATATTCCAGGCATGAGAGACAGCCAGAGAAAATACCCCCCCCTATTCTCCCCCAAAAAGGGGGCAGCTAGATGATTCAGTGGCCAGAGTGCTAAGCCTGGAAATCTGGTCTCAGATACTTTGTAGCTATATGACCCTGAGTAAGTCACTTAACCCCATTGTCTTGGAATGGTTGTGTAGTATGGATTCTAAGATGGACGGCAAGAATTTAAAAAACAAAACAAGAAAATGCCAAGAATGGATGAGGTGTCTTGTTCATGGAATAGCCAGAAGGCCAGTGTCATTGGGTCAAAGAGAATATGGCAGGGAGTGAAGCATAAGAAGATGTAGGAGGGAGGTTAGATTAGGTAGGGCTTAATAATATATTTAAGTACATACTTTGCAAATCTTAAAACACCAAAAAATGTTAATGATGATGATGATGACCAAGACTCCCACTTTTGAGACTCTTGGTCTAAGAATCTTTAATGGATTGAGCAGACCCTCCACTGAGTCTGACTCCCCAAGACACAGGATTTCTTCTGGTTCTGATGCTGTGGAGATTGTGTCCCTGGGGATTAAATTGAACCCATGCTCCATACCAACTTGTAATCATCCCAAGATGAAGCAGGATGAAGTAGAAGACATTCAGTTAATAAGTACTTAGCTTCCAACCTCTAAATCCCGAGAAGCTAGAGGCTCTCTAATTTTGGAATTTAAGACTAAAATCTCTAATGGATGTGAGTCCCCTTCAGGACTGTGAGACTCCCTATTGCCTCCAGAATCAAATGCAAAATCCACCATTTAGTGTTTCAAAACCCTTCATAATCTAGCCCCTTCCTGCCTTTCCAGTCTTCTTACATCTTATTCCCTGTCACTGAAACCTCTGGAGTATGTCTACCAAGCTAGATACCATAGAAAATAACTACAATGAAGGGAAAGTAATAGTCATGGAGATATCCAGAAGTTTAGAAAAGAAGAAATCCAAGAGAGAGACCATTCAGTCTAATAACACTGATCTTTCTATTCTGCAAACAAGATGCTCCATTTCTCTCACTTCTTGGCATTTCCCCATCTTTACCTACTGGCTTACTTTGAGTTCCAACTAAAATTCCATCTTCTACAGGAAACATTTTTCAACTCTTAGTTCAAATGCCTTCCCTTCTTTGTTAATTATTTCCTATTTGTCCTGCATTTAGCATTTTTGTATATATCAATTTGCATGATGTCTCCCTCCATTATTAGATTGTGAGCTCCTTGAGGGTAGGGACTGTCTTTTGTCCCTTTTGAATCCACAGTGATTAGCACAGTGCCTGTCACATAGTAGGTGCTTAATAAATGTTTATTGATTGTTTGAGTAATCAATTATTTCTGCCAAAACCAAGGGATTATGCCCTAAGTGAAAACTTGACTCCTTCTTTAAAGAGAAGGTAAAGGGACATGAGGAATACCTCTCCATGCTCCAACTGAGTGTTACAGGAATCATGCAATAAATACTTCTAGAAATAAATTGGAAGAAGTGTTTAAATGGGGAAAATGAAGAAGATTTGAAGCAACAAATGAAAAACTTGATCCATGTCAGGATGCTGAGGAACAGAAAAATGTCACACAATGGAGGAAAGGAAAGAAAAGGACAATTATATACCCGTAGTTAAAAAATGAATTTGAGAGGGCACCTAGGTGGCTTAGTGTATTGAGAGCCAGGCCCAGGAACAGGAGATCCTGAGTTCCAATTTGGGCCTCAGACACTTCCTAGCCATTGCCAAGTCATGACCACTTCTCTACCTTGGAAACAAAACACAATCTTGATACTAGGAAGATAAAGGGTTTTTTTTTTTTAACATACAAATTTCACATTCTTCCTAAAGAAGAGGAAGGTTTTGAAAAAAAAATCAGCTTCAAGAAACAAGAAAGAAAAGTCACAGAAGCTATCAAGGGACAAATCATTCAGTGTGTATCAGAGGAAGAGAGAAGAGGAGAAGTAAATGGTTTCTTGTGCTCGAGGGTGCTGAGATAGTTATTTTTTGACCTAGTAGCAACAAGAGGGAGGTCTGTTTTCTTCCCAGCCCACATATCCAAGACATAACAAGGGAACCTTCCAAGTCTTGTCAAAATGAATGATTACTATTCACTTGTAGCAATTCAGGTAGACACAAGTGATACTGTCAGAGGAATCTAGAAAGTATTGCCAAAGATTACAAAGTTTAAGGCAAGAAAATGAAGATGATAGAGAGACAAACTGTATTTTCCTTACAAATACCCATTAAGGCAAAGATTATAGAAGAGAAAAAAATTACTTGGAAAGTGAACTTTGGGATAAGGAGGTGGTGTCTGAAAATTATATGGATTTCTTGATCATAGCTTAAAGTACTGGGATAACAGACTCCTGTTCAGGGATGGAGTGTACTTAACAGAGGATATGCAAGATTTTATTTGCCTGGTGTCATGTAGAAGATCAAAAGGATTTAAAATGAAAGGGATGGAAGAAGTTAGAAATTGCTGGAGTATATCTACCAAGCTCGATATCATAGAAAGTAGTTACAATGAAGAGAGGAGTAGGCATTTAGATATCCAGAAGTTTAGAGGAGAAGAGAGGTGCCATTAATAAAACCTATGGACTCAAATATCAATGCAAAAAGACCCAACAGGCAAGAGGAGCTAACTGGAGACAAAAATGATCTTGTAGTGTAGTTGTTATTAAGACTTAGTGGGATGAAACCATGACTGAAATACGGTGGAAGACGGGCATATCTTTTATAAAAGAAACAAGTTAAGAAAAAGAGGCAGGGTAGCATAGACTATTAAGCTATATTCATGTGAGGAAATCTGAGGGGGAAGAATGGTAAAAAGCACTTGAAAATTTGTAGAAAGAGAAAAAAGTAATTTTGCCATGTCATAATAAATCTATGATAGTGAGAGACTAAGGCACAAAAGGTCTGAGCAAATCTATTTATTGGCAAGACTAGCAGTTATCAATAATAGAAGTCAATGGTCCTTCTGTAAGCAAAGACCCTGATGTGGTAAGAATAGTTTTTTAATACAGTTAGTGGCTATATAAGCTCCATAAACACGCCCCTCCCCCACCAACTAAGATTGTTATTGGTTATTTATACTATCTGACCACTTGACCATGAGCCTCATCACGGTGACTGAAAAACCCAAATTGGGCCAACATCTTTTTGTAAGAACCAACTCCACAGTGCCAAACCACCACCAGAGACTTTCCAGATTTCATGGTGTTATGAAGGGGGTATAGAATTAGGCTTCTCCCTGGAACATTCTCCAGAAGGTTTCTTATCTACCATTCCTCATACTGGCAGAATTCAGTATTAGGAAAATATCTTGTGATCAGGTGGAATCATCCATCATCCATCTTTCTAATCTCCAAATTATTTGCACAATAATACTTTAAGCCTCAAAGCCTTAAAGCTTGGTTTCAATGATAAAGCTTTATTATAGTGGTTACTATTATTTTTTATTTTTATTTATTTTTTTCATTTTAAATTTTAATTTAAAAAAATTTTTTTCCATGGTTACACAATTCATGTTCTTTTCCTCTCCTTTTCCCTCCCCTTCCCAGAGCCAACAAGCAATTCCACTGGGTTGTACAAATGTTATCACTTGATACCTATTTCCATATTATTCATTTTTGCAATAGAGCAATCTTTTAAAGCCAAAGCCCCAAATCATATACCTGTATAAACAAGTGATAAGTGATATGTCATAAGTTTTTCCTTTTGCATTTCTACTCCCATACTTCTTTCTCTTGATGCATATTAGCATTCTTTCTCATAAGTCCCTCAGGAATGTCCTGGATTGTTCTATTGCTACTAGTAGTAAAGTCTAATGGTTAGCAAAACTCTTAAAGACAAATAAATAACCAGTAATCAATAATCAATTATCAGAATGTATTACAGACTACCTGGACGGAAAGAAAATAGATGAGTAGTTCATAGAAATAGATCACAAGCCTGGCACAGAGCCATTATGTAGTACTTCGGTTATACAGATCCATGCTGGAATTTTTCTCTGCCAAAAGCAGAATAGCTAATAATTTTTCACTTATATTAATAATTCCATTCTTTAAAAGGTAAAGACATCAATAAGAGGAAACCTTATTCTGGATCAGATTCTTGCTAAAGAGGGAGGTTTCTGGTAAACAAATTTCAAAATGTTGAGAGATAGGTAAGATTGCATGGATTAGAATCCTACTGGGGATTCAGCCCAGGAGGGATGGGGAATGCTCGAGAACACAATTCTGAAGAAACAAAGGAGACAGTTCCAACGAGGAGGAAAAATAGGGATTGTCTGAGAAAATATGGACCTCACCAATCAACTTCGATTCTTAGTGTGAGTGTGTGTACATACATATATATGTGAGTCTGTGTATGTGTGTGTATTATATATAGTAGTGATATCTACAAATCTATATTTACTTATCTGGTGTGTGTGTTCTTCTATTGATCTTCACCCAAGGGCTCTCTACCATTTCTGTCTATCCTGGCAGCAAAAGAAGGGAACCAAGATGAACATCATAAGAGCCTGAACCCGTCCTATACAATACTGCCAGGTGTGTTAAAACTCAGAATGAGCAGAGGCTAGACAGGAAAATTAGAGACATTCAAGAAGGTTTCCTTTAGTTAAACTATGGGAAAGAGAAAGATCATAAAAGGGATAGGACTGCTGTTTGGGGAGGATAGGACAATAACAACTGACAACAGAGAGAAAGCAGAGCTGTTCCATTTGTATTTTGCCAAGAAGAATGACCTTTGCTTTGGAAATAACAGAACAAAAATGGCAAACAGAGAGTAGATACCCAGGATAAGTAAGAGAGCACTCACTGTCTTTGATAAATTCAAGTCCCTTGGCCTAGACAATCTTATACCTTGGCTACTGAAAGAACAGATAAGTATGATTGCTGACACACTTTGAATTTTGAATTTTGGTAAGGAAAGAATAGGGTTAAAAAACCAAACAATCCACATAGCAGCTGACTCTTTCACTACCATGCTCAAGTGCACTGAGCAAGAAGGGTGGAAGTGAGCTTGTCTTTTATTGCCAGGAAAATTGTAGGATTTCCGGAAAGGGAAATGATTTAAAGAGATTGTGAATATCTAGAGAATGGGTTGTGTCCAAATCTTATTTTCTTTTTTTTTTCAACAGTTTTACTGAATGAATAGAAAGGCAGTGTTGGGTAGGGGATAAGACCCAATTTCATGTTCCACCTCTGGCACATATTGGCTGTGTGATCCTGCTTAAATCCTAATGCTTAATATTCTAAACACAACACAAAAGTGTGATCTGTACTCTGTCCTTCTCAGATTGTATTGTGTTTAGAACTGGACATGAGCCATTCCCCAATAGATAAATGGTCAAGGGACATGAATAGGCAGTTTTCAGATAAAGAAATTAAAAAATATCAATAAGCACATGAAAAAGTGTTCTAAATCTCCCATAATTAGAGAAATGCAAATCAAAACAACTCTGAGGTACCACCTTACACCTAGCAGATTGGCTAATATGACAGCAAAGGAAAGTAAAGAATGTTGGAGGGGATGTGGCAAAATTGGGACACTAATGAATTGCTGGTCATGAATTGATCCAACCATTGTGGAAAGCAATTTGGAACTATGCACAAAGGGCTTTAAAAGAATGCATATACCCTTTGATCTAGCAATACCACTACTGGGTTTGTACTTCAAAAAGATAATAATGAAAAATGTTTGTACAAAAATATTCATTCTTTGTGGTGGCAAAAATTTGGAAAATGAGGGGATGTCCATCAATTGGGAATGGCTGAATAAATTGTGGTATCTGTTGTTGGTGATGAAATACTATTGTGCTATAAGGAATGATGAACTGGAAAAATTCTATATGAACTGGAAAGATCTCCAAGAACTGGCACAGAGTGAAATGAGCAGAACCAAGAGATTATACACTGAAAGTGAAACGTGGAACTATCCCATGTAATGAACTTTACTACTAGTAGCAATACAATACTCCAAGACATTCCTGAAGGACTTTCCATATTGAGGCTTTCCATATTGAGAGAAAGAACTATGGGAGTAGAAATGCAAAAGAAAAAACTTATGACATATCACTTATCACTTGTTTATATGGATATATGATTTGGGGTTTTGGCTCTGTGGTAAAAATGAATAATGTGGAAATAGGTATCAAGTGATGACATTTGTACAACCCATTGGAATTGCTTATTGTAACAGTCCACACCTGTGTATGCACAAGGGAAATAATTTATCTGTAAGGATTGTCTTAGGAAAGCCCATGCTCAGTCCTTAGGCTCGAACTCAGGTTTCTTTGTGCTCACCTGGCTGAGATAAACTACACCCCTGCCTTGTCGTAATTTGCAACGGAACCAATGGCAATCCACTGTGTATTCATTAATATGTATTATGTACATTTGCATTTCAATACCAATAAATATGAGCGGAGCACATCAAGCCAGCCCTTATTACCTTTCACCTGTCTCTGTCTTTCCTGGCACTTGGCCTCTGGCCAAGAATCAGCTTCTCTCATGGAATTTCCTTTATTTCTGTGAATCACCTCCCTTTCTTAATCTCCTACCCTCTAGCCGGACTGGTCCATGATTAGAGCCCTCGGCTCTAAGGGATCATGGCCTTTTTCTCTCAGCTAATCTCTAAACTCATTGCTTACTCCCGTGTGTTGATTTAAAGTTACTTAACTGTTTCATGTCCTTGTGAAAGTTAAGTAGCTGGAGCTTGATCTGTGTAGCTCGATTATTATAAATATTGCGTGGTTTCTGTCTCCTTCTTATCCATCCCCTTGGTTCCAGTCCCTTTCCCCCAAGATCAACCTTCTATCTTTTCTTTCCTGTGAGGGCTGTGGGCAAGCCCCCCCACACTTATCAGCTCTGGGAGAGGAAAGGAAAAAGGGGAGGGAAAGAAAATGAATCATGGAAAAATAATTTTTAAATAAAATAAATAAATCAAAGAAAAAAAGAATTTGAAAAAAAAAAAGAACTGGACATGACCCCCAAGAATGCTAGTGACTTCCCTCCATTAATTATCACCAATTTATCTTGTATGTATCTTGTTTGTAAACAATTGTCTTTGTGTTGTTTCCTCCCCCTTCCCTATTAGATGATAGAGTTTAGAATTTTGTTTGAATCCCTCAAGCTTAGTACCATACCTAGCATGTTGTTGTTCAGTTGTTTCAGCCATGTCTGACTCTTTGTGATTCCATTGGGATTTTCTTGGTAAAGATACTGGAATGATTGGCCATTTTCTTCTCCATACCTGTCATATAATGGATGCTTAAACACCACAATTTAGGAAGAACATTGATAAAGTGGATAATGTCTATAGGAAAGTAATTAGGATAAAGAAGGGCCTTACAGCCATGGTGTGTTAGAACTAGGTTGTTCAATCTAGAGATGTTTAGCCTAGAGAAGAGAAGACGCAGGGGGTCAGGGAGAAATGATCCTTGTGTTCAGGTATTTGCAGAAAGATTGGCCTATGAAAGAGGGATCAGATTTGTGTTTGGTCTCAAAGGCTAAAATGGGAGAGAGCTGTAAAGAGGTAAATTTAGGACTCTCCTGAAAAAAAGAGATTAGCGCTATCCAGAAGTAGCATAGACTGCCCCTAGGAGGGGAGGGTTCCTCTTTCTTGGAGTTCTTACAGCAGAGGATAGATGACCACGAGTTGCATATGTTACAGTGGACATTCTCTTGATTGGATTCAGAATGGCCCCTGAGGTTCCTCTCTGCTCTCAAATTCTGGGATTCAAGGTCTCTGAGACCTTAGAGTATTACTTAATGGACTATGCTTTATAATAGCGTATAGGACCCCTCCCCATTTCCTTTCTTTACTGCTCTAGAATATACCCTTTCTACCTCACCTCAGGGGCAACCTTGAAATCTCTTTTTGTTGTTCAATTGTTTTTCAGTCATGTCTAACTTTCCATGATCCCATTTGGAGTTTTCTTGGCAAAGATACTGGAGTGGTTTGTCATTTCCTTCTGCAGCTCATTTTACAGATGAAGAGATTGAGGCAAACAGGCTTGCTGAAGGTCATAAAACTCATAAGTGTCTAAAGCCAGATTTGAACTTAGGAAGATGAGTCTTGCTAATCCCAAGCCCAGTTACTCTGTCTACTGCAGTGGTTCTCAACCTTTCTAATGCCGTGACCCTGCAATACAGTCCCTCATGTTGCAGTGACCTCAAACCAAAAAATTATTTTGGTGGCTACTTCAAAACTGTAATTTTGCTACAGTTATGATTCAGAATATAAATACCTGATATGCATTATGTATTCTCATTGCTACAAATTGAGAGATTGAGAACCGCTGGTCTACTGAGTGACCTAGCTACTCCTTAAAACATTTCTCTCTCCCTCTCTCTCTCTTCCTCTTCCTCCCTCCCTCTCTCTCTCCCTCTCTCTTCCTCTTTTTCTCTCTCTCACTGGATTTAAATGTTTTAATTCTGCACAATATTGATGAAAACATGATTTATCACTTGTTTATTTGGGTTTATGTTTTGGGGTTTTGGTTTTATAAGATTATTTACTTACAAAAATGAATAATATGGAAATATGTTTTGCCTGATAATGCATGTATAACCCAGATTGAATTGTTCTGGGAGGAGGGAATGAAGAAGGTATGGATCACGTAACTCTGGAAAACTTATGTGGAAATTTGTTATTAAAATAATTTTTTTAAAATTCTACACAACATGGACAGACAAGTGGAGATCTGGGTATTGGGGAAAGAGACCGACGTATTTGCATCCAAATTTGATTTGAAAAGTAAACAATTGAATGAAGAGGGATTGCAAAAGACTCAGGTGAGTATATTTAGCAGCAAAGATCATCAATAATCTCTAGCTGAATGTTTAAGGTAGTTTCACATACTTTTGAGTTTGGGAATGAGAAACCTCAGAGATGATCAGGTCACTGAAACGCAAAACTTTTTTTAACTTCCATTGATTGGGAAGCCATTACCTTCTGAACATTCTCTTCCACTTTGGGGCAGCTTTTTTTCCTCAAGGAGAAAGCTTCCCATTTTCAACTTCTGCCCCTTGAAACTAGTTCTTCCTTCCAAATGAGCTGGTATTTGTAACATTCTTAGCACAATGCCTGGGACATAGTGGGTGCTTCCCTCTTCCAAGCCAAGCATAATCACTGTGATCTCTTCGTCCACATAACAGCCTTCAGATACTTGGACATAACTATTATTCAGCTCATCAAACATTTATTATATAAATGCCTACTATGAGCAAGGCACTATGCTAACCATTGGGAATTTAATGCTGAAAATGAAAAAGTCTCTGCCCTCAAGGGCTCTCTTTTCTCCTGGGGATAGACCATGTTCCTGGAGAAATAAATGTGAGGTTAATTTGCCGAGGTATCAAGGAAGGCCCCCCCCCAAAGATGTAGCACTAAGATAAGTGGGGAGAGCATTCTAGGAATGTGGCTAAGGAAAGCCTGCACGGTGCCCAAATGCGCAGGTCTAGGTAGATGGGAAGTTTCATTTGGGAAACAGCTAGCAGTTTAGCCCAGTTGAACCACTGAGTTTGTAAGGGGCAATAGCACGAAATGAGATTATAAAAAGTTTGCTGCCAACTAAGGAGTCAATATTCTATCCTAGAGGCATTAGGGAAACACTGAAAGTTTTTTTGAGTGCATGGATCTCAAGGAGTTTATTTTGGCAGATGTTTGAAAGAGGGTTTGGAGGCAGGAAAGCCTGAAAGCAGGGAGACCAATTGAACTATTACAATAGCCTGACCTAGGGTGATGGCTTTGTGAATTCCTTCAACACGTAGCTATCCACCTCTGCATATACATACTAGTTTGTCAATATCCTTTCTTGTGTGATGCCCAGATTTGAATGCAATACCCTTGAACAGTAATTTTTAAAAAATCCTTAGCTTTCATCTTGGAATCAATACTGTGTATTGGTTCTGAGAAATAAAAGCAATAAGGGTAAATGCTAGGAAATATCTGAGGCCATATTTGAACCATCTCTGGGCATGGATCTCAATCCACTAAATTATCTAGCTGCTCCCTAGAGCAGTAATTCTTCTTTTTTATTTAAACCCTTACCTTCTGTCTTAGAATCAATACTTTTTATTGGTTCCATGGCAGAAGAGCAGTGAGGGCTAGGCAATGGGGGTTAAGTGACTTGCCCAGTGTCTGAGGCCAGAGAAGAACCCAGGACTTCCCATCTCTAGGTGTGACTCTCAATAGCCACCTAGCTACTACCTAGAACACTAATTCTTAAAGAGATCTAGGAGTTCTCTAGGATCCTTTCGGGGCCCCAGGAACTCAAAACTATTTTCATAAACATACTAAGGCACAATTTGCTTAGCAAAATACTCTTCTCCTTAACAATCGCATATTTGTGTGAGGTCAATTTTTCTTTATATGCCTCGATTAAAACAATTCATTGCAACAGTTAAATAAAGAGGCAAATATAAGTATCTATCCATGTTCTTTAAGTCAGGCATTACAGAGATTTGCAAAAAATATGTAAAACAATGCCACTTTGCTCACTAAACTTTTTATTAAAGAAAATATAGCTATTTCCCCCCTAGAAAATACTATTTATATTCAGAGGTATAACCTTACTGGGGGAGATCAATGCCCTAAGCCTGTGTGAGGGAAGATGAGTTGGCAAGAGTAGGAGAGAGGAGAGATTCACTCCCTTTGTGCTTGGGATTCTCTTCAAGTCCCTTTGGCTCTCTTTAGTTTCTTTGGTCTTTGAGTACTTCTGACTTCAAGCTTTGAAAGAGAAAGATGGGAGATGCCAACCCCACTTCATTTTTGCTGGAGAAAAATAAGATTCTGGGAAGAAGCTGACATGAGAGGAGCTGACAGTCTCCAACATATCCCTGGCTCCAGCTTGCTACACTACTTTGAGGAACTTCTCTTTTGGTGAGATCTAGGGCTCTCTTGGCTGAACAGAGTTCTCTTGATCTCAATGGGAGAGCCTCCACTCTGTAGTGTCTGACATATGTTCTTCTATATTTCTCTAATTTCTATGTGCTCTGGACTTGGTTAAATGAATTTCTTTGTTACCTGTAATTGGGTTCATTGTGGAACTCATATTTGGTGGGAAGAGTTAAGCCTTGGATACAGAGCTTGGGGTTCCGCTCCCTCCAGTTAATGAATGGTGATAAGAAATTAGATTAAAACTGAAAAATCACCTCTCCTGGATTAACAATATTTATGGGAGCAGATAAATTCTATATGTTACATATTATATTATATTATATTATATTATATTCCCTACATAATATATAATATATTCTATATAGGATATTCTATATAGAATGTTACAGAACATTCTATATTACATAGAATATTACAGAATATTCTATATTCTTCTTCTACATATCCTCTCTGAAGAGAGCAAAATGGCCAAGTTTCTGGCTTTCCCTCCTGCTTCCCCTCCTGGCAGAAAATAAAGTCTTCCTTGGAGAAAAATTGGGGAGAAGAGGCTAGAGATGTCTATTCTTTTTCCAAGCCACACAATGATATCCTCATGTTATATATGGGGGACAGCCCTTGCTACATATGAAAAGGGTAATTGCTATTTTAAAATAAATTAACAAATAGATATTTTAAAATTTATCTGTTTTAACTTCTATCATGGTATTTATGAATGGATAAAACCCACATAAACAGAATCTCTTTGGGGTTCTCAATTATAATTTTTTTAACACTTACCCTCTATCTTAGTATGAATTCTAAGATAGAAGAGAAACAAAGGCAAAGCAATTGAAGTTAAGTGACTTGCCTAAGATCATACAGGTAGGCAATATCTGAGTTCAAATTTGAACTCAGATCTTCCTGACTCCAGACCTGGTATTCGATCCACTGTGCTTTGCAGGCTCCTCTGGTCCTCAATTATTTTTATTTTTTTAAACCCTTACCTTTCATCTTAGAATTAATATTGCGTATTGGTTCCAAAGCAGAAAAGCAGTCGATAAGGGCTAGTAAGAGTTATACAGCTAGAAAATGTCTGAGGACAGATTTGAACCCAGGTCCTCCCATCTCCAGACTTACCTAGATGCTCCTCCCCCCCCCCCCATCCCCAACTATTTTTAAGAGAGTAAAGAGGACATGAAACCAAAAACTTTGAGACCCACTGCTCTAGATGTGGCCTGACCAAGAGAGCATAGAACTAGTGCTTCCCTATTTCTGGATACTGTGATTCTATTAATGTGGGCAAAGATTTAATTAGTCTTTTTTTTTGTTTGATTCCTATCACCCTTGTTGGCACCTAAAACTCTGTTTAACTCTTTTCCAATTTACTTCCAGACCTATGATTTTGTTGGTATAGTGGAAACTTCCACTGAAGAAACTCTTTTTTACAAATGTGGATTTGCAACAAACTTGTCATTTAAGGAGGTAGTTAGGTGGATGAAGAGCCAGACCTGGAATCAGAAGTCCTGGGTTAAAATCTGATCTCAGATACTGCCTTGCAGTGTTGCCCTGAGCAAGTCATATAACTCTGATGCCTAACCCTTGCCATTCTTCTGCATTAGAAATGATAGTAAGACAGAAGGTAAGTGCCAAAAAAACCACAACATCTTAAGAGAACTGTCTGGAGCTCTGAGAAGGCACTTGCCTAAGATTATGGCATCATTGTGTGTTCTGAACCCAGGGCTTCCTGAATCTGAAGCTAACTGTCCATGCTGTCTCTCCACAAAGATATTTTCCGTATGAACTATTATCTAACAATGCTTCTGCTATCCTGTGTTTGTTGCATGAATTTATTGAACCCAAGTACAGAACTTTTTATTTATCCCTGTTAATTCTCACATTCTTGGTGAACCATGAAGTTAATGGTAGTGTATGTGCCAACATCTATGGCAAAAGATGGAAAGGTAGAGAAAAATCTGCTAAGCTCAAAGAAATCAAGTTGACAGACTTTCATCATTAGTGTAAAGCTATAAGTAAATATGACAAAAATACACTGGAAAATATGATTCATTTCAAAGAAATAAAAACCACCAAAAGCTTATACACCAGTATGAAGCATCACACTTATATTTGCTGAATAATTTCCTCCAGATTGTTGGAAGGCATTGGATGTGTTGAGTACCATCATCACATACACACACACACAAACCTTAACAGCAGGAAACAACTGTTTATTGATGTAGAAGTCCTATCACCATCAACTATCTGTTCAGTCAGACCATCAGCTATTTAAAGCAAAGGTCAAAATCAACCTTAAAGTAGAAGAAAAGTTGAAGGTGAGAAAAGATGCTTCGAACAATTGAAATGGCTTCAACCTGACCTATTCACATGAGCCATTGATTAAAAAAAAAAAGGAAATGGAAAAAGGTGAATATATTGACTTTGATTTTCACCACTTGCTGCAAAAGAATAAATGATGTAAAAAAGTCACCAAAGTAAAGCTGTCAATAGAATGCAGAAGTCACTTTAGCCAGTGAAAACTTAATTTCCTTGCCAAGAAGAAAGATATGGAAGTCAAAGACCACTTTGATAGAATATAAACTTATTTGTAAATCACTGTGGATCTGACAAAAATTGCTTTGAAAACTGGAAAGTGGCTTGACGGAAATTAGGTTTAGACCAGCACTTTACACTATATGCCAAGATAAGCCCCCATAGATATAAAAGGTCACATCATAAACAAATTGGGGGAGCAAGGAAGACTTCATCTTTTAGATTTGTGAAGTGGGGAACAATTCATGACAAAACAAGTGATAGAGAGGGTTGATTTAGGTAAATGAACTATTATTATTATTTTAAAAACACAATTATAAAATATACTATATTTTATATAATTTATTTATATGTTATGTAATTTATATAAATATAAAAGATTAGAAATAGAAAATATATTTATGAGATAAATATAAAACATTTGTAAAGTAAATATATACATACATATATAAATATATACATATTCATAAATATAAATACATTTATATTTTCTAAAAATAAATCTAAAATATTTTATGAAAACAAATCTTTTAATTAATTTCTTTATTTTACCAATTACGTGTAATAACAAATTTCCACATAAGTTTTCTGAAATTATATGATCCAAATTGTCTCCCTTCCTCCTTCCCTTGCTGGCAGGCAATTCAGTCTGGGTTATACATGTATTATCACACAAAACACATTTCTATATTCTTTATTTTTGTAAGTGAGTAATCGTAAAACCAAAATCCCAACTCTTATACCCAAATAAACATATGACAAATCATATGCTTTCATCTGCATTCCCACCCCAACAGTTCTTTCTCAGGCAGTAGATACCATTCTTTGTCAGAAGTCCCTCAGAATTGTCCTGGATCATTGTATTGCTGAATATAACTAAGTCTATCATTCCACAGCAATCGCTGTTACTGTGTACAACATTTTCCTGGTTCTGTTTATTTCACTCTGCATCACTCAGCACTTTCAGAGGAAGAAATACAGGTTAATATGAATATGAAAAAGGCTCTAAATCAATAATAATTAGGCAAATGCAAATTAAAGTCGTTTTGAGGTTCCACTTCACACCTATCAAACTAGCAAAGATGAGAAAAGAGGAAAGTGTCAACTATTGGAAGGATGATGGGAAAATAAATACATTTAAGGGGCAGTTAGATAGCTCAGTGAGCCAGACCTGGAGACAAGAGGTTCTGGGTTCAAATTTGAACTGGCAAGTCACAACCCCAGTGGCCTAATCCTTACTGCTCTTCTGCCTTGGAACCAAGACTTAGTATTGATACTAAGCCTGAGGGAAGATAAGGGCTTAAACAAACAAGCAAAAAAGAAAATAAATACATTAGTACATTGTTGGTGGCACTGCATTGGCCCAACCATTTTGAAAAGCAACTTGGATCCATGTCCCCAAAGTTACTAAACTTACCCAAATGGTAGTCCAAATAGATCAAAGAAGGAAGAAAAATTCCCAAAGATATAAATATATATATATATATATGTATATATATATATATTTTAAAACACCTTACCTTCTGTATTAGTATTAATTCGAAAACAGAAGAGCATTAAGGGCTAAGCAATTGGGGTTAAGTGATTTGCCTGGAGTCACATAGCTGGGAAGTGTCTCTGGCAAGATTTGAACCCAGACCCTCCCCACTCCAGGCCTGACTATCCACTGTACTTCCTCCTCCTAGAGTAGGTCTTTTTGTGGTAGCTCAAAATTGGAAACTGAGTGTATCCTCTTATTAAGGAATGGCTTACTGTTGTCTATGAATGTGATGGAATATTTTTGTGCCACTGAAATGACTAAATAGATGATTTCAGAAGAAACTAAGACCTCTGTGAACTGACACCCAGGAAAGTGAGTAGGACTAGAATAATTAATACAATAACATTATAGAGAAAAACCACTGTGAGAGACTTCAGATCTCTGATCAGCAAAATTATAAGCCATGAGCCCAAAAGAAAGAAGTTAACAATAAGCAAACATTTATAAATTAAATAGTATATGAAAGGCATCTTGGTAAGCCCTAGGGCTACAAAGACAGTTCCTGCCCTTAAGGAGCTTACATTCTAATTGGGGATAACAACACATTAAAGGGAGCTTAGAAGTGTATATGCTTGTGAAAAATTTGTGAAGTCTCAAGAGATAGAAGCAGAGGCAGGAGTAGATTAAAGGTTTGTTGTCCTGAACCCTTCCTCAAAATAGAGATCTGCAATATCTCACACGCTATATACCAAGGTTCAAATGTGACATAAAGGTATCTACGGAGAAGGGAAGAATTTATGAAGGAAAAAGAGATAGGAAACATTACATGATGTAATTATTAAAGTAAATTATTTTAATGATTAATTACATAATTATAATTGTTTATATGATTAATTATTAAATTCAAAAGTAAAGATCATATTAAATGTAAAAGATTTTGTACAAAAAACTCCAATATAACCAAGATTAGAAGGGAAATAACAAACTGAGGGGATTTTTTATAGTGAATTTCTCTGATATTCTCATTTCTCAAATATATAGAGAATTAAGTCAAATTTATAACCATATAAGTCATTCCCCAATTGACAAATGGTCAAAAGATATGAATAAGTGGTTTTCAGATGAAGAAATGAAAACTATCATTAATAATATGAAAAAATGATCTAAATCCTTCTTTATTAGAGAAATGCAAACTAAAACAACTCTGAGGTACCACCTCACACCTCTCAGATTGACCAATATGACAGTTCAAGAAAGTGATAAATGTTGGAGAAGATGTGTGGCAACATTGGGACACTAATGCATTGTTGGTGGAGTTGTGAACTGATCTAACCTTTCTGGAGGACAGTTTGGAATTGCATACCCTTTGATCTAGTTATACCACTAGTATATCTGTATCCCAAAGAGATTTTTTAAAAAGGGAAAGGACCCAGTTCTCACCTGTGGCTCCCATCATTGGCAGATGGCTAACCCAGGTTGGGTGTAACTGACAAGCCTCAAATCCATCAATGACTTAGGGGGTTGCCTACACCAAGCATGTGAAGACTTCCCCTGGTGGAATGGACATTTGAGAACAATATGTTCCAAGGTGGCTGAAGCAGGCGCCGTGAAACCCTTGGAGTTTGGTCAGACATCAAAGATGACAAGATCACACTGCATCCCAGACCTCCTCACAGTCATCCTGACTTTTATCATGCTTCTGGACTTCAATGACTCTGGAAGAGAAAGTAAGGGTGGTTGATGACTTTGGGCATTTCTGCCTCACTTAAATCCAGTCCACTCGAAAGTCATCACCTGGTGATGCCATCAGTTCCCTTTGAAAAAAGAAGGAACAACAATTTGCTTAGGATATTCTTTCAAGTATTCTTTCAAACAACACTACCCTAATGTGTTCAATCAGATTTCCTCTTTTTTCATCCACTCCTTCCTTTGCTTCTTTCTCTCCTACATACATTTAAAAAACTTGAGTTTGTGAAAAGACCTATGTGAACTGATATAGAGTAAAATAAGCAGAACCAGGAGAACATGATACACAGTAACTGAAATATTGTGGAACAATCAAATGTGATGGACTTGGCTACTAACATCAGTACGATGATCCAGAATAAAAGAGGGACTTATGAAAAAGAATGCTATCCACCTCCAGAGAAAGAAATGTTGGAGTCAGAATATAGGTGAAAAATATGATTTTTCACTTGTTTATTTGGGTATAAGATTTGGGGTTTTGGTTTTAAGATTATTCGCTTACAAATAGAAATATGTTTTGCATGATAATTCATGTATAACTCAGATTGAATTGCTTGTCGATGGGATGGAGGAGGGAAGGGAGACAATATGAATCATATGACTTTGGAAAACTTACATGGAAGTTTTTGTTGTTGAAATTTTTTATTTAATTAATAGATTTAGAATATTTTTCCACAGTTACATGATTCATATTCTTTCCCTCCCCTACTCCCTACCCCCAGCTGATGCGCAATTCCATTGAGTTTTACACGCATCATTGATCAAGACTTATTGGAAGTTTGTTTTTAAATTAAATAAAGATAAAAAAAAATCCGAGTCTGTTGATGAGGTCCCTGTGTATCCACATTTTTAGAAATCCCTCCCCCTTCCTCTTAGGACTCCTGATTCTTGTCTAGTGCTTTTTAGGGTTTGGGTTAGACTGGAAGTCACTGGAAAAGAGGTCACTGGGCTCTCAGGGAACATGTTGGTTATGTCCTGTTTTTGACTGACTGTAATTGCTTCTTGCTTCCTATTCTCTCTCCTGGGTCCTGCTCTTTTAGCCTCCCCTGACCTTTTTCCCCAGGGGCACTGCCTTTCTCCTTGCCCAGCTAGACCAGCCACTGTGAATCATAGGCCTCCTACGTTACCTTGTCTCTGCACACTGAGCAAGGGGAGCTCGTTCTGGGCTCACATCCATCATGTTCTTCCTTGAAGGCTGGTGCAGGAAGAGGAGGTCCTGGGTCACTCTGGCTGGGAGATTCATCATGCTGGCTACATCCTAATCATAGGATGGGAAGGAATGGAGAGAACATGAGCCTTTAGTAATGACAATTTTTATTTATCTGGAGTTTGTCTCAGAGAAACTTGGAGCACTTTACAGACATTATCTCATTTATCTTCACAATATCTCTGTGAAATAGGTCAAAGGAAAGGATTTTCCTTCCTGTTTTCAGAGTAGAGAAACTGAGGCATGGGACGAGGCAGTGGCTTATTCAAAGCTATGAAGAATCAGACCTGAGATAATAAAGTAAATCTTGTTAAATCACAACTATAAAAGAAAGGGGCTTGATTTTTTTAAAAAAGCATCATCCTCACTATTATTATTTATTTGAATTAGTGGGTAAATAACTAATATCCCAGGGGAAAAGCCTCAGGCCTGGGTGTGTGGGTCCCTTCAGCATGTTTGCCCTGGAAGAAATCATAGTTGGTTGTAGCAGTCTTTGTACATGGTTTGTACACAGCCACATTCCTGTCTGCCCTAGATTCTTAATTTGGGCTGATTCTGGCTCCAAGTAGAAATGGATTAGGACCTGCAGCCTAGACCCTTGCACTGATTGGAGCCAAGATCTGGTCTGGGACTGGACTCTGGACTCCTCTGTCCCCCCAAGACAGGAACCCAGGGAGGTCAGAGGTGAGCCAGCTGCTAAAAAGGGGGCTGGATGGAGGAGGAGGAAGACTTGGAGAATGGGAGCTGGGTCTTCATCTGTAAGATATAGCCTAATCCCGGAACTGGATAGCTCCTCATTTCTTCATTTGTCCCTCACAGAAGCCATATCTAATGGAAACAGCAAGGGACCCAAGTCTGTGGCCAACTTTCCCTCAGATTTTCTGGGCATAGTTCAGGGCAAGTCATTTCCCCTTCTGGTGTCTCCGCTTTCCCATATGCCCAGTGGGCACAAGAATGCAGATGGACGTGAGGCATCCTGGGCTGAGAGGGGCTCTGTCAGCATAGCAGTGTTCTCCTTTTACCATATTGCTCCTCTCTTTCTTCTTCTCCTCCTCTCCTTAATCTTCTCTTTTTGGTCTCTTCTCCCCTCTTGTGTGGGATGAGCTTAGGTCTAGAGTTTTCTATAGATCTAGTCTCTTCCCTGTTCCCCATCCAGTCATTGCCTCCCCCCTACCACCACCACCACCATCACTGCCACATACATACACACCTTCATTTGGGATTGCTGCCCAGGCCAGTGGAATGAACAATTAAAGCTCCCTTGTCCCCAATTGGTTTGTGGTATTAAAAACTAATTGCGATCAGCCTTGGTTGTCATTTCTACCTGATAAAACATCACTTTTATTGATCTCACTCACCCAGCTATCATTTATCTTGTTTCAGCATTTCACATAATAGCTCATTTGTCTTGATCAAAGTGTAGTCTTATATTTTTAACCCCTTGGGCTCCAAATCCAGTTCTACTCTAAGCCTCACCTAGCCCTGAATTTCATGCCTCTAACCCTTTAACAAGTCTCTTCTCTCTGTAGCATCCAGTGGGATTGGTGGTAAGAAGAAGCAGTTAAGGCCTCTTGGAGGAAGTTTGAGCTGGAAAGGAGGAACAGCAGACAGGAGGAGAGAAAAGAGGCAAAGAAGACAGAAGGGCTAGAATACAAGGCGTCTTGTAGGGTACTGAAGGACAAATCTGAGTCCAGTAATGGTGGGAATAGCTGGAGGGAAAGCAGATGTCACTGGGAAAATGGGTGTTTGTATGAGGCAGAAGGCCCTGTCTTTTCCACTACAAAGCACATCAGATGGGTTTCAGCCTTCAGCATTTTGCAGTATTTCATAGCATAGTGAGACCTAATGAGGAGAAAAGGAAGGGATCTGTGCTGTTGGCTTTGGCAACGACTTGCTATGTGACCTTGGGTGAGTCACTGGCCTTCTTGAGATTTCACATCCCAATAGGATTCAATGTTTATTTTATTCTCTCAAAATAATACTAGGAAATTGCTCAAACGTACTCCTTTTTTTATGCCATTATGCCCTTTCAGGCAGAAAGTGAGAGAGTGAACCTTGTTCCAGCATTAAAACTAGTAAATTTTGCACCGGGGGCATCACAGACTGTGCCAAGGTGAGTGGTGAGAAACATGCCCTTGAATCAACTTTTTAAGCCAGGACAATACTGTGTTCTGACACCTTCAACGCTGTGAGGCTATTGGAGGTGGAGCTTGGGGAGGAACTCACCTAGCGTCCAGCCATAAGGAGAGGAATTTCAATGGAGATGTCCTATTTTAACTAATTTTTCTTGCAACTTGGGTACCAAGCTTGGCTTCTGTTCTGCTGAATGAGTGGAAAGACTTTTTTTTTTAGTGACTTCTAAATTCCTTCTCTGTGACAAAAGCCCCCACCTCCACATCCTAGTTATAGCTTTGCCAACTACTCCCTCACCATGCTTTTCTCAAAAGTCTTCCTCACTTTTTGCATTGGCCACATTTCTTCCCTTTAGCCTCTAACCTGGTGCACATTATTTTCCCTAATCATGGTCTATGTCCTGTTGGCTTTCGGGAATAGTACTTTATTTATTGTCCCAGACACAGGGAAGCCATTGGTGATAATTACCTGTGCTTCTTGTTGGAACATTCACAGTACCCTCTACTAGTGAGTTCAGTGTGTCTCCTGGGTGCCCACTGGATGCCATCACCTTCTAGAAGAGGAATTTGGAGGGGGGGCAGCTGGGTGGCTCAGTGGATTGAAAGCCAGGCCTAGAGATGGGAAGTCCTGGGTTTAAATCTGCTCTCAGATACTGCCTAGCTATATGTGACCCTGGACAAGTCACTTGACTCCCATTGCCTAACCCTTACCACTCTTCTGCCTTGGAACCAATACATAGTATTGGTAAGGTTTTTACCTTAATATAAGGAAAGGGTTTAAAAAAAAAGAAGAAAAGGAGTTTGGAAAGTAGACAAAAGAAGATATATAATTCTGGCCTCCAAGCAGCTTCCAGATTTTCCTCTCATTTTGGTTCAATAGGCAAACAGAGTTAGGAGACTTGCCCAGGACCAAAAGGTCCTTCCAACTCCAGACCTGGATCTCTATTCATTGAGCCACTTAGCTGCTAGCTCATGAGCTTCAATCATGGTGGGCTTCACACCATGTCAGGAAGGAAAAGCAGGGATAAGATCTTATTCTGGCCTGTCCTTCATATTGTACTAATTCCAGGAAAAGAGGGAAAGAGTAGGAAAAGGGGAGAGGAGAAGAATACTGAAAACTGTATTCAGAAAGACCACAATAACTGAAGTCCACCCAAAGGTCTCTCTCTGTTGTGCTCTCAGGGAGTAGGGTCTCCCCAGTGTGGAGCTAGAATTGGGTAACTGGTTCTGAAACTTCTCGACCCCATCTGAGGTATTCTTGGCAAAGATACTGGAGTGGTTTGCCATTTCCTTCCCTGGTTCATTTTATAGATGAGGAAACTGAGGTAAATAGGGTTAAGTAATTTGCCCAAGGTCACACAGTTGCTAAGTGTTTGAGGTGGGATGCTCCCCATATCTTTATAGAGCTATATACCCATTCCAGTGGGTACCTTTTCCTTTTTGATGCCCTTAGTACTAAATCCAAAGCCTCACTGATTTCTACATCCCTGCTAGGGTGGGGGAGTGGTTTGCTCTGTCATGGCTTTTCATTCTTAAATGAATCTCCTTAAGTAACTACAATGTGATTAAGTATATTCTGACTTCAGTTTCCCCTTGTGCACCTACACTGTCTCAACAGTGTAGTGGAATGTGTTGGGTGGAATCAACTCCAGTCCATTATTCTCTTTCTTGCAAACCAGTTCAAGAAAAGGGAAAAACTAGGACCTGTTAGAACAAAGAATCACATGCTTAAGAGTTGGAAGGGACCTCAGAGGCCATCTGTCTAGACACCCTTGTGACTCACCTTGGGCAAGTCACAATTTCTCTGAGGGCATCGTGGACTAGATGACTACTGAGATAACTTCTAGCTTTTAGGCTATGATTGTTGAATCTGACACCTTTCATTTTTTTCCCCCTAAAATCCTTACTGTCTTAGTAATAACTCTAAGACAGGAGGGTAAAGATCTAGGCAAACAAGGGTTAAATGACTCATTCAGGGTCACACAACTAGTAACTGAGGCTAGAATTGAACCCAGGTTCTTCTGTGTGCCACCTAGCTGTCCCATGCTTTCATTTTCAAGATGAGAAATTGAGGCAGTGAAACAGAACCAGGATTCAAACCTCTTCTAACTCAAGATCTAGTGTTCTTTCACTACACTCGAGGGTTGTATTAAGGTTCTCTCTTTCTCTTTCCCTCCCCTTTCTCTTTCCCTCCCTCCCTCCCCTATCTCTCTCCTTGTCTCTTTCTGTCCCTCCCCTCTCCTTTTCTCTCCTCTCTCTCTTTGTCTCATTGTCTCTCCCCCCTCCAATTTCTCTTTTTGAAAGTAACCTGCACAGGCTAGAAGTACAGTGGAACTCACAGACCTGATTGCACTATTAATCAGTATAGAAGTGTGTATTCTGCTCTGGCTGGAGCCAGTTTGCTCCTCCACGGGCAGCCTGGGGGCCCTCCACTCCTGAGGGCTCACCATATTGGTGCCAGACCTAGTGCAAATACTCAATCAACGATTGCAACTCTGAACTCCTAAATTCAAGAGCGCCACTAGCCTCAGTCTCCCCCAAAGCAGGGGGAGACTAACATCTAACTCTCTCTGGTCTTCTGAGTACAATATCTTTCAAGGACAGTGGACCAAGTCCTGGGACTCCTGGAGATCTCTCAGAGTTGTAACCATGCTAGATCTGCTCCTACCCACCCTCCCCTCACTTTCTCTAAGTCCCAGTGGCCAGATGCAATGATAACCCAGTTAGAATGAACAAATGGGCAACTGAGTTAGCAAGCAACGGTAAGGGGAGGAAATGATGATGTAAGAGTGAAGTCTCCAATTGGCCATCCACTTGATGATATTAATGTTTGGATTGTTCCTGAAAGATTGGGCTGGGGGCAGTCAGATGACTTAGTGGATAGAAAGCCAGGCCTAGAGATGGGACATCTTTGGTTAAAATGTGATTGCAGACACTCCTGGGCTGTGTGACTCTGGGCAAGTCGCTTAATCCCAATTGCCTAGCCCTTCCTGCTCTTCTGCCTGGGAACTGATACACAGTATTGATTCTAAGACAGCTGGTAAGGGCTTTGAAGAAATAAATAGAAAAATTAGACCGAGCCAGACATGATTAATTCAGTCATCCAAGCTCAGGCCAGTCATTTGAGGCATTTGTCAAAAACAGAGTTCTAAGAAATAAGGCCTGTACCCATGTGTGTCCCTGAGAATGCATGTGAGGGTGCACGTATTTAGATCCATACGCGTGTACACCTAGACAACAGATGACCTGAACAATGTTTCATATATTTATTCATAAGCCAAGTTATCAATAAAAAATTAATACTAAAATGCCTTTACATAGAGTTTGCTGTTCATAAAACCTTTGTTTTGTTTTTTTGTATTTTTAGTGTTTACATTGAAAAAAAATTCCAACCATCATCATACTTTACACATTTACAATAATACCGGTTTTCACAACATTTAACCACGGTTAGAAAGGGAGGGGAATTCACGTTATTTATACAAAAGAAAGAAAGAAAGAAAGAAAGAAAGACAACAGAAAACCCAACACAAGGAGGAAAAGAAACTTCAACAAGAGGGATTAAAAAAAAAAGGTCTTTTTTTTTTTCCCCTTTCACTCTCTCAGTTCTTCTGTACTTGGGGTTTTAAATAGCTTTAGATTCTAATTTCAGCCAACAACATTTTCCTCACTTTCTCTTGTCACTTAATCACTTTTTCTTCACGAAATATCCTTGTATATTTTCAGACTGAAAGTGGAACTTTTAATGGGGATGGGGAGGGTGGTGAAGGGGTGAGCTAGTCTCTGACAGACTTGCATCAGTTTTCTCAGCTCAAAAGAAGGACCCTTGGTCCTTGGGCTTAGAGGAGGTTGCTGCCTTTGACTTTACCAACCAAAGGAGAAAACCACAGAGAGCAAATATTGCACTCATGCCGAGAGGCAGAAGAAGACCGAGGCATTGGGGGATACCCCCAAATAAATTTTTAAAAGGCCCTTCCCAAAACTTTCTGCCATGTCCTCAGATCACTTTGCCTGGAAACTGGAAGTCATTAGCATAGACACAAGAACAGGCTGCCTCTTGGAACACCAGAGATTCCTTGAAACCCATTGATTTCTATTCCTCATTCTTTTAAGGAAAGGAAGGCTAAGAGGTGAGGGATAAGAGTATAAATGGGGGTGGAGAGGAGATCAGCAGTGGTTAGGCAGGAATGGGTGAGATGGAAGACCTGAATCCTGAAGTAGAAATCTCATTAATGTTACCTTTAAGCGTAAGTTCTAAAGTATCTGATTGTGACACCTACCAGTTTTAGATGTTTTGGTGCCCTAAGATTATTGCAGGGTTCGTTGCTCTTGTTAGAGGATTTCTTTAAGAGGGCTCATCCCAAGAAGAGGAATACTGCTCAGGGAGGGAACCCAATGGTTCAAATAAGGGTGAGGGCAGGAAAGGATGCTCTAAAAGGTGATTTACCAACCCTGGGGCCCTCTGGTCCAGCCATTCAGTAACTGCCCCTCTAGGAGGAGAGTTTGTAGTACTGGTCTTAGGCTGGTAGAGTACTTGTAATTTACTAAAAAAGAAGTCATATTTTCAGCTCAGGCCTGATGCAACTGGTCAGCTATAAAATAAAGAGGGAAAGGGCCCACATATTTTTGGATTAGATGATTCCCTTAAATCTCTTCCACTTCTGAGATTTCTACAATTTTTCCTAAAAGAATATTGCTGTTCGGTTCTCAGACAGTTCTGGACAGCCTCAGTCTTTGGAGTCATTGTGCTATGCTTTACATGAATACAAATTCTTACCTTGTCCTATTAATACTAGGGCATAGCACTCTGGGGCCCAAGGGATAAACTGATTTTTAAGTCAAGAGAGGGTATTAGGCATCATGTTGAATGAATCTTAGAGAGGGAACCAAAATACCACACAACAAGGCCACAACAATTTGAACTGTGGACTGAACAATGGTCTAATCTGGAAGGCTTACATTCCTTCTTTGGCAAGTGTTCTCAGTGGTCTTGGCTGGCCAACATGAGGAAGGACCTAGGAGACCAGCTGCTTTCATGATGCAAGCAGTCATCTCATGGCCAGTGGTCACTTAGCCCCCAGCATCTACTTCCATCTCCATTTCCACCCAACCAACAAAAGGGAAACAAAAAAGCCACCACAGAAAACAAAACAAAACAAAAAAACAGGGAATCAAAGAAGGCAATCAATACCCAGAGCCCATGCACCAAGGGGAGAAGGCTGGGAAGGGAAGGATGGGACTTGATTTCCTCCTGAAAAGAATGTGCTCCAGAGAGCTGTTTGATTGTCCTCCACATGGGCCCCATCTAGGTCAGAGGTGGACAGTATTCATCGCACTTGCCCAGGGGTGTCACAGAGATGGCTCCCAGGCCACAGAAAGGCCAGGAAGTCGGGGAGGGCAGCGGACAGGGTGGGGAGGTGGGAAGAAAGTGGCAAGGTGATGGGGAGGGCATTTTCTCTGCTTTGGTTTGCTCTTTATTGTCTTTATCGTCTGATGTTTTCATGGAAAGTCATTCGGTCTGACTTGAGATGTGAGGTGGGGAGAGAGAAGCAGCCATGTGGTCCATGTGGCCATGCTGCCCACCAAGAAAGCCACAGAGGTCATATGGCATGACTCTGGGGCAACAGAGGGTTGTGTATATGAGGGATCGGGTTGGAGGAGGAGGGGTTTTTTTCCCCTTCTTCCTCTTATTCTGCACATTGGAAAAAAGCAAATCTGTGCCAGTTTCCTAATGCTGAGGTGGCTCATACAGGGGACTGAGGATGAAAAGAAGGAACCTGAAAAGAGGGAACCTGCCCTATTCCTCCTAAACTGAGGAAGGGCTATCACAAGAGCTAGAAAGAAGGAAAAGGTAGATCTATCTCTGCCTGAGTTTCCGAGAACTGAGGTATAATTTTCATACATCATCACTGTTTGTTTGCAGGGTTTTTGATTTGAAAAATAAAATTGAGGCGCTCAGTTGAGGAGGGGATTGCAGTACTGCCTATGTCAGTGGAAGGGCTGTTTTTGGTGTTCCTTGTATGGGTATTGACAAGCAAGTTGTTGGGAGAGGGGGAGACCTGAGCCTCTATTGTCTTAGATGGCCAGCAGGTGCCTAGACTCTCCTGGGCTCTGAGGACCATGAAGTGGGGATGAGGGAGCATGGAATCAACCATGGAAAACTGAACAAAGAAAGAACTTGCAATAGATAGAATGAATAAAATGAAAAGATGACCTTTTCTTACTTTCTCTTGCTTTTTACCTCATTTTATTTTTCCCATTTTGTAGATTTTTTTTAATAGAGGTAAGATAAACGTGGCTGTTGTCCCCCATCCCCAACTCCTGGCCCCCAAGGGATGAGGGGCACAGTTGATACTGATTTTTAGAGTAATCTAGAATCTTTTCTTATGAGGGCATCCTCATGCCACCCTTCCCAACCCCCCTGAAAGGGTGTGTGTGTGAGTGCATGCGTGCGTGTGTGCGTGTGTTTAAATGATGTATAAAAGGTAAGAGACCTTGGTGTGATTTCTATCTTTAAACAGTTCCACAAGGAGGTTAGTGAATTAAAGTGGGATATCTCTCATTAAGAACACTTCACTGGAGTGACCACAGTTGCTCTCCTGGCCCTTAACACCCCCTACCCGCCCACCCAAATGCTGCCTCTATATTTACAGATTAACCCAGTCCTGGAGCTCAGCCAGGCTGAGAAAAAACAGTGCATTTTCAAAGAAAATTCCCAAACCCAAATCCCTCCCAACATACACACATGTGCACACGCACACACACATACATACACACATACGCTCATGAAAACCTTCTTTTTTTTCCTATTTGTTTTTTTCCATAAAACTTCCCCAAAGAAATACAATATTTACATAGAGAAATAAATAGACAATACACCTGATTTCTGCTTTCCCTGGTGGGAGACAGTCAGAGGTACTAGGGAAAATATGGCTTGAATTCTAATCTCTTGTGAACTGCCAATGCTGGGGAGAAAAAATAGAGGTGGAAATCCATGGGTCGGTGTGTGTAATCAACTGAAGGGAATGTGGCCCCTTGTCCAGGTCCCAGGAAAGAGACCTTGGGGCCTAGCAGGATCAGAGTCAGATGGGAAATTGGATTCTGAAGCCAGAGAGCTTTCTCTTTCCAGGGAAAATAATTAATATTAATAATAATAATAACAACAATAATAATTTAAAAAGCCTGAATCTTGCTGTGATGGGTTTTGCATATTTACTCAGACTCTCCGTCTTGGAGTGCCATGTGGGGCCTGCCTTAAAGCTGTCGTTAGGCAGGGAGGGTCCTGATTGGGGCTTGGATAAAAGACCCCCTGACAGTGCCGGTCGGTCGTCACAACCTGGCTCTTCTCCGTGATCCACACTCCTCCTCATCCCTGGGGAGGAAACTGCTCGGAGGGAGCAGAGGCCATCTGAGTGGGTGGGGGGAGTCTGGGGGAGGCTCAGGGTAGAGGAGGATGAAACAAAGTTTTCAAGTTTCCGATGATTAGGGAGGTCACTGCCCTGGGGTGGGGTTTGGGGAGAGCTGTTCAGTGCACCCCCTCATGCAAAGCAGTGGCAAGTTCCAGTGGTACTGCCCAGATCAGCACAGGATGGGCACACCATCCGCTGTCACTAGGCGCCCGGTGGTGGGGTCATAGGTCCCTGCCAGGTAGTAGAGGTCTTGTCGGTCTTGGTATTTCTTACTCCGTGTCATCTGCTCATATTGTTCTCTCCCCACAACCTGGCACTTGTGTGAGATGGTCTGAACGTCATTTTCGTCCTCGTGGCATGACTGGTACAGGGCATTCTGTGAGGGGGAAGGGTGGAAAGAGGGAGTTGAATTAGCAGCTTTGTCCCTGGGGGTGCCACTATGACCAAGTACCAACATTCATTCCCTTCTTAGATAAGCCGCTTCTCCTCTCTGGGAAAAGTGTCCGTCCTTCTCTGTAAAATAAGGGGTTATAATGGATGGCTTGTAAGATGTTGGATCTTTATAGCTTATCCCTGTCCAGAAAAAGGAGGCAATGAAGGTCACTGCTCCCCGTTTGTGGCACCTCTCCTCGACTGGCACCTACCCAGCATCACAATGATCCCGAAGGACAGATGAAATATGGATTGGATCATTGTGAACCAAGGGATGCTGGCTTGTAATACAAATGGAGTTCGTTCCTAGGCTCGAGAGAGCATTCTGGAAGCCAGAAGACAACATAATTCCCAACAGAGGACAGAAGAACCATGTGGGAGTACAGAGCAGACCCTGGCAGGCAAAGTATGCCCAGCCTGGGGAGAAGGACAAGATAATCCTCATGCTTCAAAGCATCAGCCCAGCACCCACAGCCCCGGAAATGTTGATACGTGAGCCGTGGGACGCGGTCTTCTCCCAGGGAGCACCCAGACCCACCCACCAGGCTCACCTTCCCATCACTCTGCCGTTTGCCCAACTTGGTCTCTTCTGGGTGGTAGAACCATTTCACCTTCACCACCATGTTGCTGCCCCAGGACTCCCACATGCTCTCAATGCGACCGATATAGGGAAGGTTGGGCCGGCCAGCCGACAAGAAGACAGCGCAATCCCCGATGCGGAGAGTCTCCTTTCCCCGAACGATTGCCTTGTAGAACAGCTTCCTGGCCTTCCCTTTCATTCCCCGCCTCTGCACAGAGACCAAAGAAGGGCTTTGAGGGACAAGAGTACTCCGGAGGGAAACGAGGTGCTAGGAATTACAGAATGGGGAAGGTGTGAGATGAGTGTATGTGGGCAGATAACGCCATGATGGAAATGCAATAAAGCATGGCAGGTGAATGTAACTAGTGAGGAAATGAAGAAGATAGTTTGCAAAAACTAGAACTGCTGAAAAGACTGGGGGAGAAAAAGATGAGCAGTAGGTGAGAAGAGGGGAGAGAAGGGAGAGTGAGGAGAGGAGAAAAAGAGAGAAAAAGGAAGAGAGGCAGAAAGACAGAGAGAAGGGAAACAGAGAACATTATTACAGGTATCCTTTCCACATTGTGGAGGATAGGAATGTGGGGGACCCCTGGGAAATGCAAATAAAACTTTTGTCCCCTCTTTAGTGCCAGAGAAGTCTGAATTTTTTCCTTTTTCCTTTTATGGGATGTTTACAATACCTTATTGTAAAATTTGGGTTAAGTATTTGGTCATAGGCTATATATAGGTCAATGTTAGCATTTCCAGCCTTTGAATGTCATCCTCTCTCTGGCTTTCACATTTTTTCCACAAACTTTAACTTTTTAATTTATTTTAACTTTAAAAAAGAAATTGTTATTAAAAGATAAACTATGTTGATATTATACAATACTATATATATTTTTATGCATTTCTGAGTTTCTAAGCTTTTTCATGTGTTGTTTCTTCTGGCCTATGCATGTCATCTGCAGCTTCCATAAAATTCCCCCTAAATTCCCATTTAAGTTCTTATGTGATCAATCGAAACCATAATAAGGAAAGTCACGATGTGGAAGGGATACCTGTAGTTATAAATCTCTGAAGCTCTGCACTATTCTTTCTCTACCAAAAAGGTTCATGGGTTCATGGAATTTTAGGTAAGACATTCCACGCCAAATTTCCCTCCTATGGACCCTTTGAGAGAGAAGACCCGGATTCCCTGCCTTCCAGGGTCCAGTAACCCTGCCTCCCTACCTGAGTAGGATTCCCAGACCACTTCCACAGTTGCTGGGCTGGCAGGAAGGCTGAGATCTTTGGCCGATTTTCCACAGAGGGGAGTCGCTGCCTCCGGGAAAACTCTTTGGCTTTGGAGAAGCTCAGGGCCTCCTTCCGCTTCATCTTGGTCTTGCCACTGGCTGCAGTGGCTTTGGCGAGGAAGCAGCGCTGGGGGTGAGGGTGGGGGCTGCCCCCCTTCGAGCGCAGGGCCTCAGGCTGCGCCAGAAGGGCGGGCACAGGGTGGGTGAGACAAGTCTGGAGCAGCAAAGTTGAGTCCTCATCATCCGAGCTATAGGATGAGTCCTCATTGTCTGAGGAGCAGAGGCTGGACGTGGAGATGGAGCCTGAGGATGAAGATGTAGAGGAACCGGACGAGGAGGAAGAGACGGAGAGGCGGGTGAGAAACCGAGAGGGGACATTGCCTGCCAGACCATCCTCATCCTCATCAGAGTAGGAGCTGTGGCAGTCACTGTCGCAGTGCAGTGAACAGTCAGCTTGGCCTGCATATTTACGCAGTGCCAGCCCCATGGGCAATGGGTGGACGGGAGCCCGCCCTTTTTTTTCCTTGCCCACGAGAGCTGGATGGACGTAGCCAGGGGTAGGTAAGGGCCTCCCAAGCTTGGGTCCGTCGTCTTTGTCACCCATGAGCAGGGCCTTACAGTTCTTATTCTTGGGTGAGGTCACCCCTTCATGATCCAGCTTGACCAGGAACTCTCCACCAACTTTCCGTCGCCCACTCTTCTCAGCCTCCAGCCGTTCTGCCTTCTTTGCCCGTAGCAGCTTGTGGGCACCCCCAGGCAGGGCCAGCCCTGCCCCGCTTGTGAATGGGGCATAAGAGTTGGCTATGCTGCTGAAGGAGTCTGCCCCAAAACCATTGCCAAAGACTGGGGTGGCCATGCTGTGCACGGGGAACAAGGCCTCTCGGGCTCTCAGCTTCTTGGCACTGCCATTGAGCTGGAAAAGGTTCTGGAGGACACCTGTGCTCTTGCTGCCGCCTCCTCCTCCCACAGCTGCCACCGTCGTCCCCTTCTTCTTAGTCTGGGCCACCGAAGACCAGCTCAGCATCGGGCTGCCCCGGCGGCCCAGGAAGTGCTCTGCTGCCACCACCGGCGTCTTGGCCCCTGGTGTTAAGACATCAGCTTTGCCTGTGGGAGGGAGACATGGTGAGATCACAGAATTCAGACTGCTCTTTCCTTGATCCAACCCAAGGGATTTGACTTATAAAATAAATACTAATGTGCCATGGAGAAAGTAATTTCAATTTGTGCATTTATTGGAGAAAAAAAAGTTTTAAGTATTTTCTGTGGATCTTCCAATATCTTACTCTACAGGCTGTGGTCTGTCCTTCCTACCTGCTGGGTCCCAGCTATATCAGTGATATCTGTACCCTATAGATTAATAAGTGCTTACCCCTATCTCAAAGCCACCTCTGCTTTTTCCATTAGCTCAGGGCTTTATCTGTTCCTACAGGGAACACAATTTGAGGCCACCCCTCTCTCCGAGTCCCCACCTTCCTGAGCACCCCCTTTCTTTACCTGCTTTTTCTTTGTTAACGACCTTCTTCCCCAAGTTCTTTGAGGGTTCAGGGATATCCCGTCCTTCAGGAGACAGACTGGGTGCTGTTTCACTGGGTGGGGGAGCATCACTGGAAGATCTCTTGTTTCTGCGACAACTGCTGGACACGAGCAGTGCTGGGGAGGGTTCTGTGCCTGAAATGCAGAACCAGCGATCTCTTCATCCCAATGGATCTTTTGGTTCACTCTACCCTTCTCCATTCTTCACCCGAACAATAGTTCTATGACTCTATGAGGGGCGGTTGGGAAGACTGGAGGCAGGTCAAGGCAGGTCAGGAAGGACTCTTTGCTTATTCCTGTCCTTTCAGGATGGTGTGATAATCAGGGTTCCTTGCTATAGCAAGAAGGAACCTACTTCCTTTTCATGCTAGGGTTTCAGAAGGAATTCATCCTTGCACTGAAAAGCATTCCAAACTGATATGGGAGTCAAGGAAACCAGTCCTAAGGAGGCCAGGGGACCAAGGTGGATGCTAGGGTAGAAGGGATCTCAGGTGAGGGGTGCCTTCTCCTATGATGACTGATCGATACGAACCTCCCTCTGCCTTATAGGATGCAAGGGTACTTTTCTAGCTCCCAAGTGGACTTACACTGAATCTTGAAGTCTGGAGGTAATAATCGAATATTGGATACGGAAATGTGGCCCGTGTCACCATCATCAAACTCAACTACCACTGAATCAAGGTCTTCTTCTTCATCACTGGAGGCACCTACAGGTGGTGGAGGTCAGAAGGTTAGCCCTGGTGTGGGGGCAGAGGCAGTTAAAGACTGTGCAGCCATGATGCCAAAAGGCAGGAGCCAGAAGCCCTCCCACTGCCCTATCCTCATCCTTCCTTGAGTGGAAATGTAGAGAGCCACTAGTTCTCTGAGCACCTGTGGATGTTAAATACTAGATGGAGAAGCAAATGAGAAAGGGGGTAGGTGCTGAGCTGGGGTGTGTCTGGGAGCCCTAGAGGTGAGACAGAGTGAGGCTGGGGGCTGCCCTGTGCAATCAGACAGGGATTGATGAAGGGCGAGGGCTCCCAGAGGGGGCTCTGACAAATGACACTGGGAAAATTCTGCTCCCAGATCACATTCGACCTTGGAGTTCCCCACCCCCAGCCCTGGGTAACTGATGGCTTTCATCTCTTCTCACTCCTAACAGCCACTCTGCTCTCACTGCAATATTATTGCCATTCATCATGCCCCTTTCCCTTCCACTGTACATGCCAGATGCACAGACCCACCAGAGTACCACACGCACACACACACACACAGAATTCCGGTCTCCCACCCATCCCTGCACAGGCTCACACTGTGCTATCCACGAGGCTGAGGTCAAACAGACCCAGCTGAGGATGCACTTCCTCCTCCAAAGGGCAGCTCCCTACTCCCCTGTGAAGCTAGGTTTTTGTTGATCCATCCTTTCCCCATCCCCTTCCCATTCCCACATTCCCAAGTCCAGCAGGAATGGGTCACCCTAATAGAGAGCTAATTCACATTTAAATGTTTTCTCAATGGCAGCAGAATCAGGGCTCATTGGGTGATAATTACTCTTTTTGCTTAGTTCAGCAGCAGTGGTCGCAGGAGCCCTTCCCTTCTCCCTTGCCCCACTCCCAGCCCCTCCTATGACTGCTCCTCCTCACTCCACCTTTTTTATGGTGACATTCAGAGCAGATTCTATTATCTTGCTTCTTTATAAGCAGGAATATGTCACTGCCAGCCAAGAAACTCCTCAGCCCTCTCTCCTCTTCTCAGGGCCAGAGTTAGACCAGCGTCTCAGCTCAGAAAGGTGAAGGAGACCCCGTTGGTATAAGGCGGGGGATGGGGGGGTGTGGGGGGGTGCAGTTAGGAGCTGTGGTTATAGTGCTAAGGCTGCTGCATGTTCAAGGGACATTAGAAGAGGGGTGATAACAGGGAGATGGTGTTGAAGGCCACCATAACTGACAGGGAAGCATGGGGACTTGATAAGATGGGATGGTGAGGAAAGATACCTCTTGGGAGGGCAGTGCCAAAGAGCAGAAGGGACATTGAGAATTTGGGTTCTGTTCCTGACTTGGTAATAGGTAATAATGATCTTGGTAAAGTCCCCTCCTTCCCTGAACCTCAGTTTCCTCATATGTAAAATGAGGAAAGTGGGTGAGATGATCCTTAAGGCTCCTCTCAGCTCTAAAATTCTATGACCATAACCCTATGCCAGACTACCTGCTCTTTCCTTCTGGTATCTTCTGTTGGCATTTAACTATGCTTTCTCAGGGTATTAGTGTCACCATTAACCACCTGAGGTAGGGGAAGGAGGGAGGCTAGAAGCAGGGGGAGGAGGAATGGGGTGGGGGGTGGGAGCAGAAACATTCCTCCAGCATGGACTTTGTCTCCCACCCCATGGACTTTCTCTTCTTGGCATCTTCCTTCTCTCACCTTGGACCACATTGCCTGGGTACAGGCAGCGGGACTTTTGACTCCAGTAGGCACAGACCCGGGTACCCGGTGGGAGGTAGCGACTTGACTGGGGCCGGATATCAAGGACCTGAATGGGAACAAGAGTAAGAGGGAAGTTAGGTGAGCTCCTTGGGCAGAGATCCTGAGAAAGCATTCTGAGACAGAATTTGTATTTGGAGAGGGAGTTTGGGGTCTTGAGACCCTAACGCAAAGTGAGTTAAGGGCACCTAATTGGATTTGAGCTTCTACACAGCCTACCCTTGGGGAAGGGAAGTGCAGATGTTTCAGGCCCTGAGGACTAATGGCAGATCTGGGATAAAGGGCTTCTTAAAGGAATAAAAGGAGGAAAAGTCTTTTTAGCTCCGGGACCTCTGGCTGGGAGCTGCTCCTTCATTCTGACATCGAGAGGGCCTTTTGGGCATGACAGGAGGAGGTGTTTGAGGCCTCTCTTAGCAGGGCAGAAGATGGCAGGGGAATGTGTCCACTCATCTCAAAGTGAAAGATTACTGGAGACAGAACTCACAGCTTCCTGCAACAGCTGCTCCAGGGAGTAGATCCTTTGCCTGTTCCCTCTCTCGCCCTCAATCACAATACTGTAGCTGAAATGCAGAGATTGGAATAAGCCGATGAAAAGAGTCCAGGAAAAGAGACCCTCCATTCACTCACCACTCACTGACCCACCTGAGGCAGCTCTGTCCTCGACAAGGTGTAAATGAGCAAAGGAGGCAAGGGAAATGGCTGTTTTTTAGCCAGTCTAATGCAGCCCACTGAAAAGTCAAACCTAAGAAGCTCTGTCCCAACCTAGAGCCACATTTTGGATGAGAAAAAGAGCAAATCCCACCATCTTTTAGCAGAGAAGGAAAGAAACTACTTTCCTTGGTCCAGGAAAGAAGAAAACTGCTACAGTAGGTAGGCAAGAGGGGAAGAGGTTCTCTTCTCTATAATGAGCTTAGAGAAATAAAACCTGAATTTGAACTCTAGCTCTGCTATTTATTTTCACCTGTGTGACTTTGAACAAGTAACTTAACCCTCCCCCTGCCCCCCTCTCAGTTTCTTCCTCTGGAAAAGGAGGGGGTTGGACTAGATGACCTTCCAACAGTAACTCAATGAATGCTAACCCCAGCCCTCCTCAGTGGGGCAGCCTGGTTTTGCTCCATTCTGGGGCTCCTCTCCTATATCCTGTTATCTTTTCTTGGTTCATTTCTCAACCTGTCCCCCATCGCCCATCTTCACAGCTCCCTGTTTGGGGGGGGGGGGAAGGGGCGGCCATCCTTACATGTCCGGAGGCTGCAGAGTTTTAACACTGCCAGCATACAGCAGGCTGTCCTCCTTGGGGATGAGCACGTGTAACCCGTCCTGGAGGTCTTCTTTGTGGATCGTACATGACTGGACTGAAGGACAAAGCAGGGTCGTCAGTCACAACCTGCAGTGGCTACCCACCACCTGTCTCCCTTCCACATTCAGGTCTCCCAGTAAGAAAGAGGGGAAGCCATCTGGGTAGGCAACTGTGTGGAGGTCTTAAGCAGCCCTTAAGAAGGACGCTGGCATGACCTTTAAGGAAACTTGTCAGTATAATGAAGACAATTAGATGCTGTTGTCCCCACCAAACTCCCATCCAGCCTGTAAGCTTTTGGCCTCCAGATGTGGGATATTCTGCAAGGATGAAGGCCAGGGCTTGATCCCTTCCCTATTCCACCCCCACCCCCACCTTCACCAAATTCTTACAAGCCAATATTGCATGCATGAGGGATTTCTTAGTCTGTACTACTGAGCGGGAGTGGATCAACTCACCATGAGCCATGCCCTGCTCTCCACCCAGGGGGCCATTCTCTTCCTCTGAGAAGCTGCTGTTGTCATCAAACTCAAAGTCATCCTCCACAGCAAAGCTCTCCAGCAGCCGGCTCACCGCCCGGCCCTTACCCTAGGAGGATGGCACAGTCAAATCCATGGGCACTGCCAACGCGACGCGTTGCCCACGGGTGCTGACCTTCCTCTTGGGTGAGACTTCTTCACTGATCTCCCCATCCCCAACTCAAGACTCCTGAGAGTCCTGCTCAGATATAACTCAAGAAGGGCTTTATTCACTTCTTTCTGACGACTGGCCCTTTGACCAGGTCGTGGATGGAGACAAGGGGAACTCCAGGAGTGGGACTGGGGTTAAGGTTACTTCTGCACAGTTCTTTGGGCCACAAACCCCCTTCCCTCACCTTGCCACAGTCCCTAGGGTGCAACTAAGGTCGGTTCTTTCCCTTGGAAATTCTGGCTTTATCCTCCCAACTCCTTCAAGACAGAGTGGATGGAGTGGAAGGAAGGAATGAGGAGTCTACCTGTTTGCTCACAGCCTTGCTCTTCACCTTGCCTAGCTTCTTGCCTTTGCTTAAGATGGTCTTGGCATTTCGGGGTGACAAGGCGATAGACAAGGCCCCATTCTTCCGCTGTTGGTGGAGAAGACAAGATAGAGAGATGTCAGAGAATGTTCTCATTGAAGGGCCCTTGCTTGACTGGTGTCAAATATGATTGGATCTGTGTTAGTCATATTTTCATGGCCTACTATGGAGGGCAGGCTGGCTCTGTCTCAATATGGTGATCAGTGACCTGAGAAGGATATAGGTATAGTGAAGTGCCCTAATGGAGAGAGAGGGGAAGAGGGAGGGATAGAGAGGGAGGGAGAGAGAGAAAAGAGGGAAAGAAGAGAGAGGGAGAGGGGGAGAGAGGAAGAAGGAGAAAGAGAGGGAAGGAAGGAGAGAGGGGGGAGAAGGAAGGGGAGGGAGGAAGGGAGGGAGAGACAGAGACAGAGACAGAGAGACAGAGTGTGTGTGTGAGTGTAGGGGAAAGGAGTCTATCCTTTGCCTTGGCTGTGCCAGTTTCTAGCTGCAATGCTCAGGGGTACAATCTTAGCCACACAGAAACAGTAAGGGCCATTATTTCCCACTGTTCATTCTCCCTCTGGAAATTCCCTGGATCCAACTCAGCCCTCTCACCCTTAGAGCCGACTGTAATACTTTGCTCTTCCTTGTGGCTTTCTTTAGTCGTTCACTGGCCAGCTTCCCACCCTCTTCTCGGGAAGAGAAGGCCCGGGCTTGGCTGTAGAGATCATCCCCAATGGGTGTGGCCCCAGGCTCTGGACGAAGGCTGTCTTTGGGCTTGGCTTTTAGTTTCTTCTTGCCCTCTCCATCACACACTCCTGGCCGCCTGCGCACTGGGGCCCGCTCCAGTTTCCGAGTCTCAGCTCCAGGCTTCACTGCCCGCCTCTTAATTTTGACCTCACCCTCAGGGCTGGATATCCGGCAGGACCCTTAGGGAAAAAATGAGAAATAAAAATGCCAAGTTATTGGAGCTCTGGGTGCCAATACCTTTGGTGCCCGTGAGGGCTGGAGCTAACAGAAGTGCACATAACTGGTGCCACAGTACTGGGTGACAGTCATAAAAATGGCTGATAGAAACGGAACCTAAAAATAGGTTTTGCATATGGGATTCCCACCTTCTGGGAAACAGAGTGGGAGGGATACATGGGATACTATGGTGACATAAGAAACAGAAAATATCAAGAAAAACTCATTTGAAAGAAATAGGCTCTGCCGCTAGGACGCTTTCTGAATGCCTCCTGGGCTCCTCATATGCCATGCAGCCAAGCCATTCTGAATAGGCACCAAATGTGGGACACTGACATGTCCCCTCAGAATGGGGCCACAATGTTGTCATGGGGGGTGGTCTTGTTAGTTACTCCCACTTTTCCTCCATCTCTCTGCCATCCATCATTTCCTTTCCTCATTACCTAGTAAACCCTGCCTCTCCTTCTTCTTCTTGGCCTTCTGATTTGCTTCCATCTTCACCACTGAGGATGGGGAGGGCCCCAACGTTGTAGCATTGGCCCCTGGGTGGAGGGGAGGGCTTAGGTCCTTGGTTGGAGGTTCATCTCCTGCAAGTCCCTCACAGTCCTCACTGTCATAGTCCCCATCCTGGCCTCCGCCTGCAAGAAGGGAGAAGAGAAAATATGTTTAGCTGGTCTTGGCTCAGGTTCTCAGATGACCTTTCCTGGGACATCCATGCTCTTCCAGTCACTGTCTCTCCAGGGTTTCTGCCAAGGAGAGAGCCCTTCTCTTTAGAGCAAGGGTCTTTCACCTGTGGTCTGAGAACTTTTTTTTTTAAATCTTTTTTTTTAAGCCCTTACTTTCTGCCTTACAATCAATACTGAGTATTGGTTCCAAGAAAGAAGGGCCAAAAGGGCTAGGCAATTGAGGTTAAGTGACTTATGGGGGTGGGGGGGTGTCACACTGCTGACAAGTTTCTGAGGGTAGATTTGAACCTAGGATCTCCTTTTTCTAGGCCTGGCTCTCTATCCACTGAGTCAACTAGCTGTCTCTTTTCAAGTCAATTTTGATAATTGTATATCAATATAATTGGTTTCTTTTGTAATCCTATATTTTTTATGCATTTGTAAACACTGATATAAGATGGGGTCCACAGGCTTTGCTAGGATGCCAAAGGGGTCTATGACACAAAAAGCTAAGAACTCCTGCTTTGCAACATTGTTTTGTTCTCAGTCTTCAGTTCACCAGATTATGAAAGGTAGCACCTTCCATGGCTAGTGAATTAAGTTCTCTGTGAGCTGGGGATGGGGCAGGGATTCAGGGATGCTGCTATCACTTTGACTTCACACACACCTCATAAATTGTTTGGTTATTGGTAAGGGAGTGCGTGAGTTTAAAAGAGGAGAGGGGAGGTCTGGAACCCATAGGATGGATTCTGTCTATATTTCTGAGGACCAAGCCAGAGAGCTGAGCTTGAAAGGACCTCAGAGATCATCTAGTCATTTGGCAGATGAGGAAACTCAGAGCCAAAGAAACTGAGTGACCTGCTCTGAGCCTTGTTTGGGTGAATGAGGTGAGATGATAAATGAGGTTGATGCTTATCGTTTCTGGGGCAGCTATCAACCCACTCTACCTTAAGTCACAGAATGCAATACGCATAATTTCAATTTATCTTCACAAGTCTCAGAGGCAAAGATTGCCTCCTTTTGATGCAGCCGAGCCCAGTGGGGGTTAGGGCCTAAATGGCCATAGGACTAAAGTACGAAGCTTCCTGAATTCACTCAGCAATCACTGGCTAGCCTTCAATCTTATCCCACAGCCTACCAACCTCCTATCCAGAGAGTCCTTCCTGCTTTCTATTTCCTGCTTCCTCATTCCTCTTCCAGTCCTCAGAATTTGTCTTTGTTCTTTCCAATGAGAAGTTCTTGCCGCCCTCCACCTTTTTTTTTTTTGAGTGAGTGAGGGAGGTGAATAGGTCAGAGGAAGGAGGAAGGGGGGGGGGGAGGAAAGGAAGATGGGGAGGAAATATCTATTTATTCAGTGTTGTGTTTCTTATGTATGCGTGTGTTTTTCTGGGGCCTGATAACACATCCTGCAGGCTCCCAGGTCAAATCCTGGGCTGGAGATTCACAGGAAGAAAACTAGGGCTATTTTAAAATTCCATTTTCCAAGATGCTTTCCAGGGCCACTCAGGCTTCTGGGATGGAGAAACAGGAGGAGGGAGGATGATGAAGTCTGGTGTCTCTTCTCTACTCCTTCCCCCCATATACACACTGGAATCCTCATTTTAGGCACACAGGTTAGCTGCTGGGGCCCAGCAACAGAAGACATACATCATACACATGTCTTTTGATGCCCGTAGCCTCCTCAGCAGTCTTTCTCTTTCCCCTCTTTCTCTCTCTACCTTCCAGACACTCAGAGTAAGCCACTGGGCCCAGGCCAGGCCAAACGGTCCTGCCTGAGTTCTGGCAGCACGAGGTCTTTGTCCACCTCTCCCTGGCCATGGAGAATGGGTTTGGGCCGAAAATTACTTGCCTGCCTCAGTTCCCCCTATTGCAGCCGTAGGCTTGGCTGCAAACTTGGGTCCATCCTTGCCGTCGCTGTCTGGCTGCGGATGCTTGGCTGCCAAGGCCACCTTGGTGCTCTTGGCTCGAGAAAGCTTCTTTTGGATGCGCCCGCCAGGGTTGGCCTCTTTCCGCCGGAAGGGGCTGATGCCAGCTGGCAGCCCTTTGTTCCTGACCTTCGGCTTCAGCTGGGCCACCTTGCTCTGGGATCCACTCTTTTTGCACCGGACCTTCTCCTGTGGACAGCCCGCAAAAGGAAACTATTTAGTGTTTGGTCCCTGTTTGCATCTCAAGACCCATATCATACCCAGTTGGTTTGGGGAGGGCAGGGTGGGATGGTGTTTAAGGACAGAAATCTAGCTTGAGGTCACCTTCCCAAGCAGACCAGGCAAATTCCCATGATGCTAGGCTGCATGACTGGGCTGAGTTTTTTGGTGGCTTAGACCCCTGGCTCAGTTCTCCCTTTCTGTTCCCTCTGGGAAAAGTACAGAAGCTGCAAATTATCCCAAGGGCCCGTTGCCCTCTGGCAGAATTGCCCAGAATCTCACCAGAAGCTAAAAGTGGGTGGGGGTAAAAGGATTAGTACTCAAGTGATGAGAGAAGGCCAGATCTTGTCTCTTTGTTATTGGTAGGTGGGATGAGGATATATGAATTTTTTTTCTCAGTTTCCCTTTCGCTGAGTGCCCTGCTTGGACTGTGCCAACTCTATTGGAGTCTCACACCTCAGAGGAGCCAAGGCAAAGTCTGGGCCTGGGTGGAAATGGTGCCGATCTGTTTGGGCCTTCCCGAATCTGACTGTGTCTGGCTCCCTGATGACAAGCTTAAAATTGGTGCTAGACCACGGCAATCCTGTTTCCCCTACCCTGGTCCATTCTGGATTCCATGTGGGTGGGCAGAGGGGTCAGGGACACCCAGAAAGTTGTGGGCGATGTGGCCACTCCAGTTTACCAAAGTGTCTGGCTAGAGTTGGTTTTTCTAAAGCAAAAAGGGAAAAAAAGGTGGGGGGAGGTGAGGGACATTTCTGACACAGTGAATTGCCTGTGGAGGCGGTTTAGCTTTGCATTTTAAGATGGGGATGGGAGAAAGAAGAGAGAGGTCACTGAGGATGCCATGAGCACATGCAAGGGATTAGATATTGGGAGGCTGCAGAGTGTGTGGGATAAGGAGGTGGCTCTATTTGTGTATAGATGTATGGGGGAGATGGGAAGAAAAGACAGGCTCTTTTAAGGCCTTTAGTGCTCTAAATTGTGGCCATGAAGTCTTTCTGAATCCTCTACTTCTCAAGTGACAGAGTTTTTGTTTTTTTACAAATGATTCTTTTTTTTTTAAACCCTTACCTTTCTGTTTTAGTAACAACTCTAAGACAGAAAGGCAAGGTTTAGGCAAATAGGATTAAGTGACTTGCCCAGAGTCACACATCTAGGAAGTATCTGAGGCCAGATTTAATCCCAGGTCCTCCTGACCTTAGGTCTAGCTCTCTATCCACTATGTTGCCTCACAAATCATCCTTACCTTGTGAGAATAAAGACTGAGGATTCTATCACCCTCTCCCAGCATCTCCTTACTACTAGTATATTTGATTTATATTAGGAGTGGATCTTGCTTTACATACTAGATGAGTTCCTGAAATGTTCTGTGGAAATCCAATTTCCATAAATGAGCCATATTTTAAGTGTCTTGGGGGAGTTTGCTCCTTAGAGGAATCTTTCTGTAAGGCAACTCGATCTGGGACTTTAGCCACATTATAAATCTGAATTTTCCTCTATTGGATCTAATGTTTAATGGGAGCACAGATAGAGCTAACTGGGAGGAACCTCATAACCCATCAAGTATAACCTCCTTATTTTACAGTTGAGACAACTGAGGCATAGAAAGGTTAAGCAATTTACCTATAGTGTTAGTTTTTGCTCTGAGGACAAAAGAATTCAGAGCTAAGGGAAGCTAGGTGGCATAGTATAGTAGAGCATCAGACCTGGAGTTTGGAGGACCTGGGTTCAAATCTGAACTCAGGCAGTTCCTAGCTGTGTGACCTTGGGCAAGTTACTTAACCCTGTTTGCCTAGTCCTTGCCCTTCTGTCTTAGAATTGTTACCAGGACAGAAAGTAAAGCTTAAAAAAAATTTTTTTTTAATTCAGAGCTAAAAGAGAAATTAGAGATAATCTAAATTCAACCTTTCATTTTACAGATTTGGAAACTGAGGCTTAGGTTAAGTGACTGCCAAAGGCCACAAAGATTGTTAAGTAGCAGAGAAAGCATTCAAGTTTGGGACTTTGGTCTCCAAATCCAGTTCTTTCTCCTTCTCCTTTTCCCTCTCTCTCCTTCTGAGACCCTGTCTCCCTATTTCATTCATGCTAAATGTACGGCAGTCATTCATAGGCCCAATACCCCTTCCGATGGCTCGGAAGCTTTGGCCTGTTTACTTTCCAGCCTGGGCTGGCTTGCCCTTCTTGACATGACCTGAAGGCCCTAGCCCATTCCTGGGGATGCTATTATATTGGTTTTGGACATGGTACAGACCCCTGACTAGTTTTAGCCCTCTTATAGCTCAGAACTCTTGAGTTTAAGTGATCCTCCAGCCTCGGCTACCCTAGTAGTAGCCAGACTCAAAGGTCTGCACCACTATTTCTTTCCAGTGAACTCATACAAACAGATACTTTTTCTCATTTTTTCATAGATCTAGAGATTGAAAGGACCTTAGAGGTCATTTGTCTAGTCCAATCCCTCATTTTATAGATTAAACACCTGAGACCCAGAAGTGAAGTAATTTGCCCTGGGTCATAAAAGTAGTGAAGTGGCAGAGAAAAGATATGAACTCGGGTCCTGCGACTCCTAATCCAGAATTCTATCCAGGGCAATAGGCTGCCAGCAACTTGTAGGAAGATACTATATCTTGAATCTTTCTTTTATAAGTCTCACTGCCCTTGTATTATTACATTAAAGAGGTATTCAAATATTTGGTGAATTAATGAATAGCAAGTTTCTCAATAAATATTACTTTATTGCCTGATATGTTGCTTTCTTCAATAGCTTTCAGTTCTTTTAAGTCTGTGTTCTGCTTCTACAACTAACAATAATAGCTAACATTTATCTAGCATCTACTATGTGCTAGGCACTGTGCCAAGTGCTTTATAATTACTCTCTTGATCCTCACAATCCAGTGAGGTCAGTGCTATTATTATCTTCATTTTACAGTTGAGGAAACTGAGGCCAAGGTCAAGTGACTTGTCCAGAGCCACACAGCTAACAAGTTTCTGATTAAGTTTTGAACTCAGGTCTTTCTGACTCCAGACATTCAGCTGCTCAAACTAGACTTTAAGCTCCCAGAGGACAGAGACTATGCCTATTTATTTTATGTCCTTTTAGGACAAAAGATGTCCTTTTTTCTGGAGAAATGCTACTTTTGATTGTCTAAAGCTCTGGCCTAAGAGCAGGGTCAAGGCTGTTGACAATATGTGCTGGGAGAAGGAGGAAGGCAAGGAAGGAGAATGGGAGTGCTGATACTGCCCTGCTCTCCCTGAGGAGGCACATGCATGTATACGTGTGCTGGGGGTGGTGTTGGCAGGGATGACATTGCCAGCTGGAAGCTTAATCAAGGGAGTGATCAAGATCCACAAACTGCTGATGCCTGGTTGACCCACTATGGAGGCCTGTCCTATAGGATACAGAAGTCTCTAGGAGGAAGATGCTCAGGACATGGTGCTCATGGACTAAGCTGGGCATCCTTAAGAGCTGCAGCTCCCAAAGGCACTCCATTCAGGGTCTGTTTCTGGAATTCCATGGATAGAGAAGAGTTGGCAATAAACTCACAACTGGTCCTTACCATTAAGTCCATTAAGAAATTTTAAAACTCTCACCCACAACAACCATTCACAACCTTACAGACACAGGCACATGGGAACATGTTCCTTCCGTGACTGCTAGGCTGAAACAAAAAGGGATCACTTCAAAACAAACCAAGGACACCAAAAGGAAGAAATGATGGGAATAGAAAGGAGGGAAACAGACTGAATAGGGATATGGGGGTAGGATTCACCTGGGAGTTGAGACTGCCGTATACCCCCTTATCTAATTTGCTTCTTTTCTTCTTGGGCTCTCCTTCACTGCAGAGCTCCGCACACAGGATGCTTAGGCTGGCCTTCACAGACCTGAGACATGGGGAGGAAGGAGGAAACGATGACTTAGTCCCACAGAAAGCAAGTTGGCTTAGTGGAGAGAACTCTAGATGGCCAGTCAGAAGCCCCGCGACTGACAAGGTAACCAGAACTGGCAAAGACTAGTCACGTATCTACTCTGAGATTCAGTTTTCTCATCTGTAAAATGCAGTTGGATTAGATGATATGTTGATTTTTGTGTCGGACTCCATGATAGTCAAGGTAATTACTATAGGCCATTATTGGATGACAGGGCAAAGACCATGTTTGCACAAAACACCTCCCAAAGAACAACCCAAGAAGGGTAGCTAGGTAGCACAGTGGATAGAGCACCAGGCCTGGAGATGGGAAATCCTGGGTTCATATCTGGCCTCATATATGTCCTAGCCAAGGAGCCCTGGGCAAATAATTTAAACTCTATTGTCTAGCCCTCACTGCTCTTCTGCCTTGGAACCAATACCTACTATTGATTCTAAGATGGAAGGCAAGGGTTAAAAATAAAATAGTATTACTAGAAATAGACTTTGTTTCCTTTAGATGGAGATGATGTAGCTCCCAAGTAGGCTACTTGGATCCTTTTCAAATCATCATGGTGGCCCCATGCCAGGCAAACTCATTGGAGTTTGGTCTCTGGGTATAGGCACTGTGGCAGTATGACCAAGTGTCCAGGAATGTTCTCCTTGAAGGGGATTGTTTAACTTATTATGGAAGCTGAGCTCAGGTGGCAGTGGGTATATGTGAAAAGACAGAATGGACCTTTGCCCTCTAAAGATAGCCCTAGAACAGATGGACTCAGAATGCAGATGGAAGTAATTTTTTTCCCTTTCTTTCTCTCTTCAATTATTATCTCCAGGCAGATGATTCTCAGATCTAGCCCCAATCTCTCTCCTGTAATACCAGCTTCTTTTTGGAGGTTTCAAACCTCCTATCTTTTGCAGGCATCTCAAACTCAATATGCCTGAAATGGAACTCTTTTTTTTTTTTTGGAGGGGTAGGAAATGAACATGACGAATGCAGAAATTTGTTTTATCTGTAATAGGTTTTGTTTTTCTTGTCATCTGTTTGGGTAGGGGAGATGGTAGCATATTTAGAATTTTTAAAAAAAAGAATAAAAAAGTCTCTACTTAAAAAAAAAGTAGCCTCAGTTATAAAATGAGAAAGGTAAGGAAATGATGAGTAAGGTTCCTTCTACCTCAGGGGATTCATAACCTTGGGCCCATGACCTTAAAAAATTTTTTTTGATAACTATATTTCAACATAATTGATTTTCTTTGTAATATTATGGATTTTATTTTATGCATTTGAAAATATTACTTTGAGAAGAAGGCCATAGGTTTTGCCAGACTGCCAAGGAGTCCATGACATAATAAGGCTAAAATCCCTTCTTCCAGCCTCAAACTGAATGTCCTTTCCTGTAGACCGGCAAACAGTCAGGAAGCAGAGTTGCTGGAGATGTTATTCAGTTGTTTTCAGTCATGACGGATCCTTCATGACCCCTTTTGGACTTTTCTTGGCAAAAATACTCATGTGATTTGCTATTTCCTTCTCCAGCTCATTTTACAAATGAGGAAACTGAGGCCAACAGAGGTAAGTGTCTTGCTAGTGTCTGAGGTTGGATTTGAACAAAGCTCTTTCTGATTCCAGGTCCAGCTTTCTATTCACTGTGCAACCTGGCTGCTGGAGGTGCCTCATCTAAAACCTGAAGAACTAAGATGGAACAGAAAAATAGATTCTCTTCTCACTTGATGACCTCATTAGGTTCCATGGGCTTCAATTATTATCTCCAGGTAGATGATTCTCAGATCTAGCCCCAATCTCTCTCCTGAACTCCCATCCTGTAATACCAGCTTCTTTTTGGAGGTTTCAAACCTCCTGTCTTTTGCAGGCCTCTCAAACTCAATATGCCTGAAATGGAACTCTTTTGTTTCTTCCAGACTCAGCATCACCCTTTCTGTCACCCAAGTTCACCAATTTAGCGTCCCACTCTACTCTTCACTCTCCCTCACCCCACATATCCAATCCATTGTCGAGTCTTGTCATTTCCACCTATACAGAATTTCCTGATAGAATCTCTCCTCTCCACTTTCTGAGCCTTCATCATCTCTCCTTTACAGTACTGTGATAGCCTCTTGAACTGTACTAGTCTCTCCTCCCCACGTCAATGCCAAAGTGACAAACCTTTCCCAAGCTGGTCCAACCTTCCTTTCTAGCCTTATTACATACTACTCGCCCTTCCTACATTCCATATGTAGCCCAACCTCACCCTCCCACCTTAGTTTCTTTCCGATTCCTCCAATTGCTAACACCCCTTAAAATCACCTTATAGCTATTGTGTACCTATCATGTTTATACATGCATGCATAAATGTACATGCCCACACATATATGTTTTCCCAATACAGATAGCTTCTAATTCTCCCAACAGCTAATACTGTTCCTCCTTAAAATGTAGACATATATATGTATACAAAATATATATATAAATAAAATACACTTACATATACACAGATATGTTTCTCTGAAACAGATAAGCTCCCAATTCCTCCAGATGCTAGTATCATCCTCCTTAAAATCATCTTGTATCTATCATGTATGTGTATACATACATATACACACACGCAGGCATGTACATGTTTCTCCTGATATAGATAAGCTCTTTGACAGGGATTGTTTCACTTTTGTTTTTATATTTCCAGAACCTAGTTTAGTGCCCAACACATAGTAGGTATTTAATAAATGCTTATGGATAGATGGATTGCTTCTTCAGAACACCTCTTAGGGCCAATTTCTTCTAAGAGATCCCAAATTGATGGCTTGGGAGAGCTGTCAAGCCAGGAGACAGATATATCATCTGTCCTGAGAGCTGTAATCCAAGACCACAGAATTTCAGAGTTAGAAGGGACCTCAGATGCCATCTTACCCAATTTGGATGTAACCAAAAATCCTCTCTACAACATCCCCAATAAGTAACCACTCAATCTTTGCCTAAAGATCACCAGTGAAGGGAAATCTACTGCCTTCCAAAACAACCTATTCTACTTCTGGAGAGCTCTAATGGATGGTTAAGTTTTTCTTTATATTGAGCATAAATCTCTCTCTTGGCAGCATCCACTGCTCCTACCTCTGCCCTCGAGGGTTAAGAGTAAGTCTAATCCCACTTCCATGTGACGGTCTTTCAAATATTTGCTTCTAGCTCCTTCACTGGAATCTTTCCAAAGACCAGGAATGGGTCTCTCACACTCCTCTATCTCATTCTCCAAGGGCTTGGGGTTCTGACTAAGGTTACCGCTCCAGTTCCAGCTTGGGGGAGGGGGAAAGGGAATGGCCTGTATGCATGCACCATGCCTAGGGAATTCTGGATCTCCTAACATTTATCTTCCATCCCCAGTTCTTAGTCCACCACCACTGAGTCATCAGAGAAAGTTTTCCATTGAGTATTGAGCAGCCCAGAAGATGGAGGGCAATTTCAGATCAAGCTCCCACTGCATCCCCTCTCTTCCACTCACTCTCTTTCTCCCCTAGCACTGCTGTCCACTGCTCAGCACTGGGGCTGGATGGGAAGGAGCACAAACATATGGTAGGCAATATTATCAAGAAAAAAACAACTTTGAAAGACTTGAGAACTCTGATCAATGCAATGACAAACCATGCCAGAGGTAGCTAAAGATGAAACGCATTCATCATCCCTAGCCAGAGAAGTGATAGGCTTAGAATGAAGAATGAGACATACATTTTTGGACGTGGCCAATGTAGGAATTTGTTTTACTGGGTTATAAATATGTTATAAAGTTTGTTGGGTTTTAAAAAATGTTCAAAGGGGAAGAAATAGGAAGGATAGATAATAAATTGGTATAAATAAATAAATAGGAAAATATATCTGTTTTGGTACAACCACGGGTATGTTAGAAATCAGGTGAGCACTGGGGCTAGGTAGGTTTGTATTATACTCACACCTATGTAGGAAACGGGAAAGCCCTCACCTAATTTTTTTTTAAACTGTAGCTACTCATATATTGGACCCAACCAATATGTCCATCCATGTTTCAGGTGTAAGGGATATCACTTAGCCCACCTAGATACTAAAGCAGACACCTTCAAAGAAAGTTACTTCCCAAGTCTGGGGTACCAAGGTCCAGGGCTCTTGGTCTGTCAGATGTATTTCCTTGAAGACTGGCTATGAAACCACAGTCATTTGGTAGACTAGGATTCTTGATCTGGCTTGGCTAGTGACTTGAACTACCTATATTAGCCATACATATTGTCACAGGCAGGCACTTTTATTGCTACACTCCATTGGTTGGTTTACCATTCCCAGGTTGTTACTGGCCAAGAGTATGCACACAATTATAAACACTGAACACTGAACACAATTATAAAACACTCTTCACACAAAGTCAGAACTAAATAATTGGAAAAGCAATATAGTGAGTGACAATCTTACCTAAATTTACCTATTCAGTGCCATACTAATCAAACTACCCCCAAAATTTCATAGAACTAGAAAAAAATAACAAAGTTCATTTGAAAGAACAAAAGGCCAAGAATATCAAGGGAATTAATTTTTAAAAAATGAAGGAAGGCGCCCTGGCTAATACCAGATCTCAAATTTTACTATAAAGAATATATATTATCTCAAACTATATTATGATCAGCAAAACAATCTGATACTGCCTAAGAAACAGAGTGGTGGATCAATGGAACAGGTTAGGCAATCACCACGTGGCAGTTAATGTCAATAGCGACTTAGTGTTCAATCAACCCAAAGACCCAAGCTTTTGGAGAAAGAACTCACTATCTGACAAAAACTGCTATAAAAACTGGGAAGCAATATGGTTGAGATTAGACATGGCCAGACATCTCATACCATATACCAAAGGTACCTAGCCTTCCCCCAATATTTGCAGCTTCCACAGGTACCCAAGTGCTCATTCACTTTCCCTTGCTCATGCTATAAAGTCCTTGTTTCTGCTGGAGATCAGCAAAAGGAAGTGGCTAAATTCCACCATTTGGCCCTCCATACCATTCTGGGACCTGGGTTGCTCTACCAGGATCATCCCAGCTTCCTATCTTTTCTACCCCTGACATTCCCCCTCCTCATTCCCCTCTGACTGAGGAGGGGTAGGGACTGTCTCTACATCTGCCCATTCATTTACACTTCCCATAATTCTTGGTTGGTTTCCCTTGTCCCAAGCTCTCCTCATTCCAATCCATCTTCCATTTAACTGTCAAAGTGATTGTCCTAAATTGCTGGTTTGACCATATCATCCCAGTGGCTCCCTATTACCAATAGAATCAAAAATAAAATCACCTATTTGGCTCATCAAACCCTTCATACCCTACTTGATCCTTTCTAACTTTCCAGTTTTTTTACATTTTATTTCTCTCTTCCCTCTGTCATTATCACCAATCAATCATGTGTGTGTGTGTGCATGTGCATATATATATATATATATATATATGAAATTAATCCTTTCTATATCTTATTTGTACACATTTGTTTGTATATTGCCTCCCTTATTAGACTGTGACCTCTAGAACAGGGCCTGTTTTTTTGTCTTTCTTTGGATTCCCTATCTCTTAACACAAAGTAGGTGTTTAAAATGATTGTTGATGGACAGAATTCATCTTTTAACCTTCCCCAGGAGGAGTCTGGTAGTTGTGAGATGGTTTAATGGAAATGAATCACCCCCAAACATACCTTATTTCTCTTTTTCCTCCCTTTGTCTCCCTCTCCCTCTCCTTCTCTGTCTCTCTCTGTCTCTCTCTCTCACCTCTCCCCCAGGTTTAAAGTCTACTACCTTTCACCTTCATTACCTTTTCCCATTTCCTTGGCCAGAAAGTATTATACTTTTGAGTACCTGGCACTTTCTTCTCTTGCTCTTCAGGTCTGAAAGTCTGAGGAAAGCTTTGGCTTCAAGTAGGGCAAGAAGCAACTATCACTGGGCAGCTGGGTGGCTCAGTGGATTTAGAGTCAGGCCCAAAGACAGGAGGTCCTGGGTTCAAATCTGACCTCAGACACTTAGTAGCTGTGTGACCCTGGGCAAGTCACTTAATCCCCATTGCCTAGCCTTACCACTCTTCTGCCTTGGAACCAATGAAAGTAAGGGTTTAAAAAAAAAAAAGAACCTATTTCCACAGAGTTCTTCCATTTCTGGGGAGCTTCCTAACAACTCCCTGTCAATCAATAAATGTCCCCTTTCCCCAAAATTCCACTCTGAGGGAGCCAAAATGGTGCTTGTTCCTGCTTGTCCCTATTAAAAAACAAACAAACCAAAAAAAAACCCCTCTTCTGTCTTAATAACAACTCTAAGACCAAAAGGCAAGGCCTAGACAAACAGGATTAAGCGACTTGCCCAGGGTCACTCAGCTAGAAAGTGTCTGAAGTCACATTTGAACTCAGATCCTCCCAATTCAAGGCCTGGCTCTCTTTCTACTAAGCCACCTCAATGCCCCTTTGTCAGTGACTATTGAGACTCTGGAAGGCCATATAAAGCCACCTCTAAGAGCTGAAGACCAGGGGATTCTTCCACCTTTGTAGTCCTGAGGGGACATCTGGCCAGGCCACAAGTGGTAGTAAGTCTTGTGCTGGAACAGAGGGATATAGCCTTGAGTCACATCTGATGGCCCCGGAGGAAGTCAAGGCTGTGGGTGGTACTGGTCCAGGCGTTTTGCCACCCATCAGTCTACACATGGCTCCATCCCAACCCATCTTGAAGCTCCTTCCCAGCTCAACCTGGGGGCCCTGTTCAGCATAAGAAGCTCCTGCAACTCCCTGGACAGAAGATCCTGGGCAGGACCCTGGTCTGAAGGAGCCCCTCCCCTTTGGGTTCTGGCAGCTCCCCCGAGGGGAGCATGAGGGACGCCTAGGAGAACTGAGGGGATCCTTGGGCTCTCTGATCTTGGGGATGGGGGAGGGGCTCCAAGGAGAGCATCCCCCAGCCATATGCTAGAGCCCTGATGCAACCTGAAGCCAACACTAACTTCTCTCCCCCCTCCCCTCGTCTAACCTTCACTACATTTGCTAATGTTTTGTGACATAAAACCCAGAGATTAATTTTTTTTCTCTGTCTTAATTGAAGGAACCATTTAGTGCAGATTTAACTATTATTACCAAATCATCAGGATTGATGCAGTGCACACACACTCACTCCAATCATGTTTGGAAGAGCTTGGAGGATTTATGCAAATGGGCCTGCCGGGAGAGGCAATTTGTAGCAGAGAAGGACAATTATAGAGGGCCCGGGAGTGCGAGAATGACTGCGCCGGGCGGGTAATGGATAATAACAAAGCGCCGGCAGCGATGAACACCATTGCAGCGTGACCAACGACTTTATACAGCACAGATAAAGAGGCTTTTATGCAACGCGGCCTCACACTTCAGAAGGGGGAGGCCACAGGGCAGGGGGAGGGGGGATGTTGGCTCCAAAACTAGGTGATCAACATCCCGGCCCCCCTGCCGTGGGTGCCGAGGCGCCCACCGACCGATAGGGGGAGCAGGATCCGGGGAGTTTAGGGATTCCGTGTAGTTCAGCCGCCCGGGCTGTGATATTAACACGGGAGGGGGAGGGGAAGAGGGGGCACGGTCGGTCGGCTGGGGCCAGAGCTGCTATCCAAGAAAAGAAGGGACCCAACTCCCCTGGGCACCAGCTGGGAACCCTTCAACTAGCAGCTCTAGTTCCAGAGGAACCAAAAGGCAGATGCCAGGGGCAGCTCCGTGGCTCAGAGGATGGAGAGCCAGGCCTGAAGACAGGAGGTCCTGGGTTCAAATGTGATTTCAGACACCCTAACTGACTCACAACCCTCATTGCCTAGCCCTTACTGCTCTTCTACCTTGAAACCAATACTTAGTTTTGATTCTCATTCTTAATGTAAGGATTTAAAAAAAATGTTGGGGCAGATGGGTGCTCAGTGGATGGGGAGTCAGGAGGTCCTGGGTTCAAATTTGACCTCAGACACTTCCTGGCTGGGTGACCCTGGGCAAGTCACTTAACTCCCATTGCCTAGCCCTCACCACTCTTCTGTTTTGGAACCAATGCACAGTGTTGATTCTAAAGTAGAAGATAAGTGTTTTAGAGGGGGAAAAAAAAGTTATGTACAGGGCAATGGATAGAGAGTGCCAGGCCTGGAGACAGGAAAAGCTGGGTTCAAATCTTATCTCAGACACTTCCTAGCTGTGTGAGCCTGGGCAAGTCCCTTAAACCCAGTTGCCTAGCCCTTACAGCTCTTCTACCTTGGGACTGATGGTGTTGATTCTAAGACAGAAGAGAAGGGTTTAATGAAAAAAAAAAAAGGTGGAGACCACACAGAGAAGTACAGAGGTTGAAAGAGAGCTCCTGTGAGCAGAGGGAAAGGAGAAAGGCATACAATGACAGAGATGATCTGAGACAGGGTGGTGGATTGACTCTGATCCACTCCATCCACATAGAACCTTGTTGGAACTTGTAGGACAAGACTGGCATTCCTGCAAGCCCCCTGAGCAACCAGACTGAAGGGTTTCCCAGACCTGGCCCCCACTCCCTCCCCCTGGGGATACTCACTTGACTTTTTTGCTGTCACACTTGGGGAGGTGGCCACCCTGTCGCAGGGTTGGCAGGATGCCAGAGTGCTTCCGTTTCCTAGGTCGTCCTGGTCCCCGACGAGCTGGGCTCCTGGACCGCTCGTCTCTCCTGAGGGAGAATAATAACGATGACAATGAGAGCCTTCTAGAATAATCTTCACCTCTAGAGAACTCTAACCTCCGAGCCCACTGACCTGGAATGGTGTCTCCTTTGAGTTAGGAAATTGCATGGAGGACTGCTTTGAGAACTAGCTCTGATTCCTCCTCCCCTTCATATATGTCTCATAGGCTACCATTTGGAAGGTTATTTATTCCATAAGGTTACTGAGGGCAGAACCAATGAGTGGAAGTTATAGGAGGGCAGATTTTTAGCTCAACAGAAAGGAGTACAGGATTATACAGAACTGTATACACCAGTGGTTCTTTTTTTAATATATTTAAAATTTTTTAAATAATCCTTTCCCCTCAAAACATGCCCTGGACTTTCCTCTATTTCCCAGGTCTATAATTCCTCCTTTCTCACCTTTTACTGGTGAATTCCAGCCCATCCTTTAAAATTGGAAGGTTAGTGGATTAGTGGATAGAAAACTAGGCCTGCAGTTAAGAGGACCTGGGTTCAAATTTGACCTCAGATACTTCCTGTATGATCCTAAATGAGTCACTTAACTGCAACTATCCAGCCTTTACCACTCTTCTGCCTTGGAACCAATACTTAGTATCAATTATAAGACAGAAAGTAAAGCATTAAAAAAAAAATAGCTTCTCACCTTATCTCCCTGCTGTTGAGAATGGCCATCCTCTTTGGACAATACATGACATTTTAAGCAATTCTATTATAGATAAATTGGTGTCTGCTGCCCAAATTAGACTGTACACCCCATAAAGGTAAGGCCCATGTCTTATCTAAACTCCTTATCTCCCTTAATGCCTAGCTATGGGTTAGAATTAGGGTTAGGATATTCAGTATTCTAAACCTACTGGAGAAATGTTTGTAGATTTATTATTTATGTTTTTCCCCTTCATTCCTAGCCCACTGAAGTCCATTACCTCTTTTTGTATGTTTTATTAACACTAGGTTTTGGTTATTCTCTCAGAGGTCTGATCCCAAAGAAAGAGATCTTTGGGTCACAAAGATGGTGCCTGGCCAGTGGGGCACCAGGAAGAGGCAGAAGTGCTTCACGGACGTCAGTCAAATGATCTCTTTGCCTTTTCCTGTGGTGGTTCATGCCCCTCTCTTTCTCTGTTCCTGCTCTTCTGCTCCCACCTCAGCCTCTGCTGCTTCCTCTGCTTCCTACAGACTTACTCATGGTCATGTCGCTGCAGCTTGGCTAATTCTCGCTGTTTCTCCTTGTAACGCCGTTGCAGGTCTACCAGCCTCATCCTCATCTCCACCTCCTTCGTGCCCAGCTGGTCAATGGCAGCTTTGAGAGGGCACACCTGGTCAAGAGGGCATGGAAATTCTCTTAGTAAGGGTCAAGGGAACACATAATTGCAGGATGGGGAGGCTGCTCTGTTCTGGTCACAGGTAAGGTCTAAGAATCCATGGAAATGGCTCTCAGGGTTTCTCCATGTGGGTGGTAAAGACATCTCCAAAGTAGAAGGGAAGAGAGGGATGAGGACTGAAGGAAGTTGCTCTTGGGATCATAGTGAACATCCATCAGACCTACACTGGGGTCAGTCTTCCCTAGAATCAAGTCATGGCCACGACTCTCCCCACCTTTGCTCTTTTGCACCCCACCCCCACTATGGATTGCCCAGGAAGATATGGGGGAATTTTCTACTCACAGGTTTGGTTTTGGGGGTCCATGTGTATTTACGTCGGAGGATCTGCATCCGGGGTGTGAGAGTGGAACAGCAGGGACCAGGAACAGGGAGCCCAGCTGCAGGAGGTTCAGTCTCTAGGCTTGCAGCCTCCACTAGAGACCAGGCAGCAGCCAGGGTGGCCAGATGTTGTAAGTTGAAGTCCATCAAGACTTCTTCCTCCACTGGATGGGAAGAAAGTTAATGAATATGGGAGGAGAATGGGGGGAAGGGGAAGGGCAGGAGAGAATAAGGAGCTTTTTAGCCATTGGGAAGGGAAGGTCCTAATTCCTCTATCCTCTGACTATTACTAGTGTTGTGACCACAGACAGGTTATTTAAGTTCTTTGAGTCTTAGTTTCATCTATAAATTAGGAATAATCATACCTGTATTGCTTATCTCACGGATGTTTCAAGAATCAAGTGAAATCATGTATTTAGAGTGTTTGATGAATATTTGAAAGGTTCCATCTCTCAAATACCACATTAGAGTGATAAGGTGGGTTTGAGTTATTGAAATTCACTCAGCCCTACTCTGTCCCTCTGACTCTGGGGAAGTCACTTAACCTGTTTACCTCAGTTTCTCCAACTATAAAATGAGGATAGCAATAGCACTGATCTACTTTGCAAGGTTATTATTAGGATCATGAGATATTTGTAATGCATCTAAAACAGTGCCTGGCTTAGAGAATACACCCTACAAATGTTTATTCCCTTTTTTCTCTTTTTAAAAACTCTTACTTTCTGTCTCAGTATGAATTCTAAGAAAGAAGAGTGGCAAGAGCTAGGCAACTGGGTAAGTGACTAGCCCAGGGGCCACACAGCTAGGAAGTGTCTAGGGCCAGATTTGGATCCACATCCTCTTGACTCCAGCCTTGTGCTCTATCTTCTGCACTACTTAGCTATACTCCCTTTCTTCCTTCTGCTTGGTTCATCTTTCCTCAGTGAAGCAGTTATTCAAGCAGGTAACTGAGTTGCCTAGAAATTCAAAGCCTGGTCAGTCGGTGCCCAGGTCATCTCTCTTTTGCCTCCAAGGTTTGGAGATGCTCTTCTATTAAAAGCTGACATTATTCCCAGAGAGGTGGGAAAGGCAAAGCAATGAAGCTGCTCAAAAGGAACACTGAGGCAAAAAATGAGGAGTCCAGGGGCAGCTAGGTAGCTCACTGGATTGAGAGCCAGGCCAAGAGATGGGAGGTCCTGGGTTCAAATGTGACCTCAGATACTTCCTAGCTGTGTGACCCTGGGCAAGTCATTTAACGCTCTTTGCTTAGCCCTTGCCCTTCTGTCTTAGAGTTGTTACTAGGACAGAAGGTAAGGGTTTAAAAACCCTAAGCCAAAGAGGAGTTGACTTGCTCACCAGGGCAGTCTCCTCCTCCAGGAATCCTCTATGCCACTGGTACAGAGAAACTATGGGTATGGGTGAATTCACAGGTCCAGTCCCTATTTCTAAGGAGGCTGCCTGGTTAGAAAAGTTTAAAAAGGCTAATTTGGTTCTATTGAGTTGTGTTAATATCAGTAATACACAATAATCTCAATTACAGGTAGAAAGATGTGTCCAAAGGGAGAGGGTTAAGTCCCTTGAATCCGCTGATGGCCAAGCACTACCACAGAGCATTAAGTGCCCGCCCCTCTAGAGACCTGTGTTCAAACCCTTTGTCCATTCTTCAACACAGTTTAAGTCTCAGGCAGCAAGGTGGCACGGGGGATAGAGTGCTGGGCACAAAGTCAGAAAGACCCATTTGCTCCCAGACACTTACTAGCTATGTATGCCTTAGTTTCCTCATCTAGGAAACGGAGATAGTAATGTCAAACTACTCTAATATCTTTGCCAAGAAAACCCCAAATGGGGTTGTGAAGTGTAGGACATGACTGAAAATGACTGAATGACAAAAGTCTTAGTCAATTAAGGTTTGAAGAACATTGTGCACATGCGTGTGTGTGTGTGTGTGTGTGTGTGTGTGTGTGATATCCACATAGAGCACATGTCACAAGCATTACTTTGGCATTTCAGAGCTCTAGGATTTCATCCTGGTGGGTCCATGATGAGTCCTCCAAGGTGGACCACAATGCTCCTGCCATCTAATAGCACTTTTGCCAAAAGGATATATTATCTTGTGTCTAATCTTTGATCACAGACTTGGAACTCAGGAGGGATCTAAGTCAAATGCACTTCATTTTACAGATGAGGAAACTGAGACACAAAGAAGCAGGATTTGAAGCTTGGTACTCTTGATTTATTTATCTTTCTACCTTATCATAAGCTTATCTGGAAAGAAATACCTGCTGTGGAGAATGGGACATTCTTTGGTCATCAAAGATATGTAATTCGTAAAATATACATATATATGAATGAATCAAAGTTTATCTCTTATTATCTCTTTCAGCTGCCCTCTTTGCCTACTCCTCAGGCCTGATTTTGTCTATGCTGATGTCTTTTTATAAAACTCCCTTTTTTGCCACTGTCAACTTTTTCCAGGCCTCCAGGTTCTTGGGCATCAGTGCCAGGACGCTAGATGACTTCTTTGTTGGATTTCTTTCCAATCTACCCTTGGTCTGGAGGTTGATGAAATAGAGCAGAAACCCCTCCTAGGAGAGAACTCAGCTCTGTAGGTTTTTGCCCCAGGTGGAGAGGTGGGTAGAACAAGTGGGTGGAAGACTGAGAGATTCCTATTCAGTTTTGTTGGGGGAGGGAGGAAGGGTCTACTGTGGGTGACTGCTGCAGGCCCAGGGCGTGGGAATCTGGGCTCCTTCCTGTTCTTATGGCAGTGGGTGCCAAAAGCTTTGCTTTCCTGACTCCTTGGTCCCCTGGGCTCCTCCTTGTCTAGGTGTTTGCTATTCTGGGGGAAGCCACAGATAGATACTGCCAACCACCATGGAAGCTGAAACAGTGTTGGTAGGGGTTGGAGACAAAGCCATAGTCTTTTGCTAGCAGAGGGTTTAAAATTCCTGGTTTTATTCTTCTTATCCAGTCCACCACTACCCTATTTAGAAACAAGATGCCATCTTCTAGGATCTTGGGCCCTTATAAAAGGAAGGAGGGGGTACCCTAAAAGTGTTGAGATCCTGAGTCATTTAAGTCTTCTTTTCGACTAGATCGAGCCTCCATCCCAAGTTCAAAGGGCAGTTCACAGTGGGTGTGTGCGTAAGGGATTTTTTCATCCAGGGGTTAAAAATAAAACAAGGGTGGGCCTAGACTCAAACCACCCAGTCTTTCTCCACTCATGCATCTGTTTGCTTCTAAAATACCAGGCAGTTGTTAAGGGGCAGTTGGGGAAGTTTTGACAGGGATACTAAAGACCTCTACATAGGAATCTGTGCCAGGCCATAGTGTTGACAGCCACACTAATACAGCCAGCCATAGAAGGAGGCAGTTTGGGGTCAAAGTGGGGGTAGTCTGGGGAGGTCCTACAAGGATATAAATGATGGTATGAGAAAGGCTGGGAAGGGGTGACTGTGCCTTCCTAGGAATCCACTCCTCCACCTCCTAAGCTGTGAGGAGGCCACATAGATGGGATGGTCCATCCTGTCTCATTTATTATGGGAATTATGTTGAGATCTTCCCCTCTCCTGGGACCATCTCCCAAACTTGAGAACTATTCTAGGGATCTTAAACATTTCTCTCCCTAATTTCCAACTAGTATTTAGCACCACCTCATATGCGATATCCATTTCTGAGGTTAGATTCTCTCCTTTTGTCCCCACCCCACACAGCTTATCTAGTTGAGTGGTTTGATCTGCCTGATTTACAGAAGTCACTTAGCTCCTTATGGGAAGGGAGGGAAAAAGACTATCAAAACGGAAGAATAGATTCTGTTCTGTTTAGAGGTGGTTTAAGGTAGAGGGAAAGAAAGAGAGACGGGGGGGGGGGGAGAAGGAAGGAAGAAAAGAAGAGAGAAGAGAGAAAGAGAGGAAAAGAGAGAAGAGAGAGAGAGAGAAGAGAGAGAGAGAGAGAGAGAGAGAGAAGAGAGAAAGAAGAGAGAAGAGAGAAAGAGAAGAGAGAGAAAGAGAGAAAGAGAGAGAGAAAGAGAGAAAGAGAGAGAAAGAGAGAGAAAGAGAGAGGAAAGAGAGAGAAAGAGAGAGAAAGAGAGAGAAAGAGAAGAGAGAAAGAGAAGAGAAAGAAAGAAAGAAAGAAAGAAAGAAAGAAAGAAAGAAAGAAAGAAAGAAAGAAAGAAAGAAAGAAAGAAAGAAAGAAAGAAAGAAAGAAAGAAAGAAAGAAAGAAAGAAAGAAAGAAAGAAAGAAAGAAAGAAAAGAAAGAAAGAAAGAAAGAAAGAAAGAAAGAAAGAAAGAAAGAAAAGAGGTAGGAGGATAGCTTAGTTGACCTTCTGTTATTCCCTCCAGTATGTGATAAAACTAGCTCTCTCTGTGCTTCCAGGAAGGACTGGTGGGAGATAACCAGAAATAAGAAGAGGAAGCACCTGCAGGATGCTGGGACAAGGAGGAGCTCATTCGTTTAGGGGAGGGAGGCATAGGCTGAGCTTAGTCCCTGGAGCCAATATCTACTCTGACTCAATTCACTTTTGATTGCCAACCCCAAAGCCTGGGGGAAGGGAGGGGCCAAGTGGAAAAATGGTACTTGAATTCTAGGGTATAGGTCTCCCAAACTTGGTATCATGGGAAAAGATTTGCTGAATAAAAAGAGGAAATATCTCAGGCACAAAGTGATCAGTTGGCAAAGTGATGATTCAGACTTCCAGAATTATACAGACCTCTGCATGATGTATGCACACTTACACATGTTCCTTAGAACATACAAATATCTGCATCTCCATAGCCTTTCTTCAAGCCTCAGTTCAAATATAATGCCTTCCCTCTGAGATTAGTTCTAATTTCTCCTTTATATATTTCAATTGTTCATAGTTGCATCCATGTTTATATCCTCTGTTAGAATGAGTTCTTATAGAGGAGGGATTGTTTTTTTGTTCCTTTCTTTGTATCCCAAGCACTTAGCACAATGACTGACTTACAGTAGGTATTTAATAAATACTTTTTGACTTGACCTGAGCACACACAAACATTTTTCATAAATATATGCTTCCTCCAGTTTTGTAAGCACATATGCACACTCACTCCTACAACCAGGTCTTTGAATTTCCTACATCTTTTAAGCACTGGGCAAGTTTTAGCCAGAGATGTGCTAGTGAAAGTAGCATAGTACCTGAGACAAAACAACTTAGAAGGCTTCACTGAAGATAATGATGATAACTAGCACTTATACAGTGCTTTAAGATTTGCAGAGTTGCTTACGATATTATTTGTTTTATCCTCACCATAACACTGGGAAGTATATGCCATTAGTATTCCCATTTTAGAGTTGAGGAAAATGAGGCAGACAGAGGTTAAATGATTTGCCCACAGTCACATAGCTAGTAAATATCTGAGGCTGGATTTGAATTCAGGTCTTCCTGATTCTGATACCAGCGCTCTATTCATTGTGCAGGTTGGGAGACTAGAGGGAAAGTAGACTATAGAAGTTGTCTGACTAATCAGAACTCTGAGGTTGAGATAGTCCTGGAATGAGTTATTGGCTTGTCATAGATAATAGTTTTTGAGCTGGATGGGACCTTAAAGGTCAACCTTCCTCATTTTAAAGATGAGGAAAGAGAAGTCCAGAGAGTGTCTGTGTGACTTACTAAGGGAGACAAGCTAAAGTTCAAGGCTAGATTTGAAGCTAGGTCTTCTTGTCTTCCTGACCCCAAATATAGCATTCTATCTACTGCACCAGGATGCTAAGCAGATATACTTTTCTTGAAGTTGTTTAAATGTTTTGAAGACACTGAAATAGTTTGGTGTTGAGAATTTTTTTGTGGGTGGTATTGGAGGACTATAAGGAGGGAAGTGCTTTGGAATGGATAGTGAAGAGGGAGGAAGAATTTGGGTCAGAGATTCAACCATCACCAACAGAGGGCAAAAAGAACAGAAGGCAGCAATTAAAATTCTGATGCCATGGATTTCAGTAAGTTGGATTTGGGAGTGGAGAAGATGCCTAGACTTCTGGGCTAGTTTTGTAAGGGGTAAATTTTCTTCTGGGGAAAGGACTTTAATGTTTCACATGCCAAGAGACGCAAAGTTTTTCTCTTCCTTTCCCAACCCCATCCTCCCTCAGCCTTACACACATTTCAAGGAGTCAATCTTCCCTAAGACACCTTCCATAAGCAAGCAAGGGGACTTAGAGTCTTTGAATATCAGTTGACTAATAATGGGTCAGACACTCCAAATAAATAGTGGGAGAATTGCCTGGGACATCATCCACACTGGTTATTTTGTCTCAAGCTCCTCTCATGCTGGCAGGAAATAGAAAATCGAGATGAAAATAGGTTTGGAGGTTTACAGTGTGTAGCTGTACAACAAATTCAAAATAGATGATATTATGAAACAGAAAGGTAAAGGAGGGCACTGAAAGCAGAACTCTTTATTATACTGACCCTGCCCAAAGATTCTCACTCTGGCTATAAGCCTTTATCTTTTATCTTTTGTAATATCATATTTCAGGTTCCCCTTTCCTTTAAAGTCTTAGCTGCCAAGTCTTGTATAATCCTGACCATGCCTCCTTGGTACTTAAATACATTCTTTTTGACTGCTTATAGCATTTTTTATTTGACTTGGATGCTCTGAATTTTGGCTATGATATTATTAGGAGTTATTCTTTTGAAACTGGTTACAGAAGGTGACCAATGGTTTCTGGTTTAAATTATGATTTCTTGAATATAGGCTGGGGGGGAGGGAGCGAATTGTAATTTTCATATGTAATAATTCTTGACTACATATCCTTGACCTGTTTTCCAAACCAATTGTTTTTTTAATTAGCATATATCATATTTTCTTCTTTTTACAATTTTCTGGTTTTTAATGTTAATATTTCTTTTATGTTTCAGGAAATCCCATTTTCCATTTGGTCTTTTCTAATTTTCAAGGAGTTCAATTCTTGAATAAAGTTTACCATCTACTCTTCTGAGCCATTAATTTTTTTCCATTCTTTCCTCCCTAGTTCTTATTGGATACATTGGATAATGTAACATTAATGTGACATCTCTTGTTTCATTTCTTCTTCTTTTTTAAACCTTTCCCTTACATTTTAGAATTAATACTATGTATGGGTTCCAAGGCAGAAGAGCAGTAAGGGCTAGGCAATAGGGATTAAGTGACTTGCCCAGGATCATTGCTGTTTCTATGCTATACCTCCTAAATACCTCTCTTGTTTTCTACTCAGTCTCTGCAGGTTTCTAGTAATATATTTGGGAAAGTCTTCATTGTTTTTCTTTATGGAATATTTTTAAAGGCTTTAATGGAGGTGCCTGCGCAAGATTTGGGCTGCTCTTAGGCTTAATATGCCACCATCTTAGCCAGAAATCTCTACATGACTTTAACTGATCAAGAGCATCTCCAAGACTGTTACTCTGCACTTTCACATCCTATACTGTACAGACAGTATACTGGATCTGGAGTCAGAAAGGCCCAAGTTTAAATCCAGCCTCAGATACTTTTAAAGTATGTGACCCTGGGCAAGTTACATAACCTCTTGAGTGCCTCAGTTTCTTCATCTGTAAAACAGGGATAATAATATCATCTCTCTCTCTCTCTCTCTCTCTCTCTCTCTCTCTCTCTCTCTCTCTCTCTCTCCCCCTCCCTCCCTAATGCTGTTCTGAGGATGAAATGAGATAATATTTGCAAAGTATTTTGTAAATCTTAAAGCGCTATGTAAATGCTAATTTTATTGGAAGAGAGTGGCCCATGTCCTCCAAGCCCAGACAGGAAAGTACTTGGCCTATGTCAGAATGGAGACTGAGTACCAGGAATCTCAGTTTCAGTCCAGCTTAGCATGATCCCAAGTAACCTCCTGGGTGAAAGATGTATTCTCCATTTCACTGGGTGAAAATATATCTGTCCTGGTGTATGTGTCACCACTGGACAGTGGAGATGGCTACTTAGCAGAGAGGACAGACCAAAAGATCAAAGGCAGAGAGGGTGGGTGTGGCTCTATCCATGCTGTTCTGGGCCCCACTACTGTTCTTTGTATCTAATCATTTTTGTTGCTCTTGGCTCTTGTCTTCCTCTACTTTTCCTCTCTTGTAAATCTTTCTGTTCACTGGGGGGAAATCACCTGGTGATTGTATCAGATTTCCTAATGAAAGCTGTCACTGCATTTATAATCAGGGAAAGAACTCTGGATCCAAATGACTGTATGGGACTGGCCAATTGACCCTGGAAGAATGTGCCCTTATACCCAGTTCTGCCTCTAGTGAAGATGGTGCTGCATCCCTAGGGCTACTCTTGCCACACCGGCATGGTGCTAGGGCAAGCAACTATGGGGGAGGGAGCTGATGTAAAGAAAGCAATTCACTGCAGTCATCCCTAGACCACCATTGGTTAAAAATCACTCTGATGGATCCTGGGACATGCTAAGTGCACATCCATCACACACAAAATCCTAAGATGTGTGAGGCATAAACAACAACAACAAAATACTGTAGATGGCTTATATCACCAGGCTGCTTATATTTGGCCAAAAGACACAGAATGTCCATGTGGGTACTCATACACACAACACACAATTTCAACAAATAAGCAAACATGAATCTGCAGATACCCCTCTAGTCCAGGTATCTTGCATAAAGAAATGATGGTATCATAGATTTGTAGTCATTTTACATAGTAGGAATCTGAGATCCCAAAAGGTCATGGCTATGTCACTCAATGATAGCAGCAGAGGAAGGATTTGAATCTAGGCCTTTCAAGTCCCAATCTAGTGATTTCTCTGGTGAACACACTGGAAAGAGGTGAAGGGCCTCCATTTCAAACATTCATCCCACTCTATGCCTCCACTCCCACATAGACACTTGCTAGGGCTCGTCTAGACAGCACACATCCCTACCACCCACTGTGGGCAGCTTTGAGGCCCCATAAAACCTGGCTTCTCCCTCCTATCTCCCAGGAGGGGCCATCCCACTCGACTTTCTCCAGGGGATGGGATGGGAAGGAGCTGCTGGTGGGCAGGTACTGAAGGACTAGATTAATGGGAGAATGAGCATGTTAGGAATTCCCTAAGGAGACAAATCCAACAGGAGAATCCCTCTTCTCTCCAGGCACACAATCTACCATATCTCAGCAGCTGCCTCTTTCTTGAGTAAAGGATGAGGGATAAGGAAACTGAAGAAAGGAAGATTGGGGGGAGGGAGGTGTCTTGGCTTCCTATTCTGCAAAGAACCAAAAGGCTCAGGAGGTGGATGGCCTTGGTTCCTTTCCCTGAGAACCTCCTCCAGGCCTGAAAAAGCCCTCTCCCTGCTGGTGGGTGGCTCCAACACCCTCCCTTCCTCCCTGGCCTTGACTGCAGCTCCATCCAATGGCCAAGGCAAGCCGCAGCCAGAGGAGAGGGAGTGACATACAGGCCTTTGGGGAAATTAACTTTACAAGAACATTCGCTTTATCTCAGCCCTACACAAAGACTGAGAAGAATGTTGGCAGCCAGTGCTGGCTGGCGAGTTTTATGTGTTGGGAAAACAAATGCAGGCTGAGCCATGAGGATTGTGCTATTTTCTTTCTATAAATATCAATGAAACGTAATATGTGGACTTGGGAGGTGTGATTCTCTACCCCACGCCCCAACCCCCGACTGGGGAAGGGTAAAGGACTGTGAGGATGGGTTTCCTCTGGTGTCTCATTCCAGGTGCCTAGAGGAAGAGAGTGTGTGTATCTGTGTATGTGTAGGGAGGGGAATGGGACATGTTAGAGTCTGTACCAGCCCTCCTCACCTCTCCCAGCTGTACCATTTGGAGAAAGTTGGGGTCATCTGATTACTTAACTCTCTTCTCCTTGGAAAGAAGGGGCTCCTCCCTCGATATTCTACCCCTTAAATGGTCCCCAAAGAACGGTTTTAAATCCCAAAATTGAGATCCTCAGTACAACTGAGGATCTATAAGAAAAGCAGGAAGGAGGATCAGCTAAGAAATAAATCTGAGGGCAGCCAGGTGGCTCAGTGGATAGAAAGTCAGACCTAGAGATAGGAGGTCCTGGGTTCAAATCAGACCACATTTCCTAGGAATATGACCTTGGAGAAGTTACTTAATTCTAATTACCTAGCCCTTACCACTCTTCTGGGGAAGGGAAGAGAAGGGAAGGGAACAGATAGAGAGAGAGACAGAGAGAAAGAAAGAAATACAAAGGAATGAAGGAAGAAGGGAATGAAAGAAGTCTGAAGAATTAAGCAGAGGCCTGTGGCTAAAGTGCTAGGTAGAGAACAAGCCTCTCTCCATACCTGGAAGCTACTCATTCCCAAAGTTTTGGCTACAGCCAAAAAAAGAGAAACTCCTTTGAACCACAGCTTATTCATGATGGCAGGTCAAGGAGGGCTGGGGGTGGGGTGGGGGATTGGGTAGGCTACCTTTGAGAAAAAGACACCAGGTCTCCCTGGATGAGGTCAAGAAAAGTCTTTCATTTTTATATAAAACTTGGGAAAATATAAAAATAATTTATCAAATTCTAGCCACCAGAAGTCCATGACTGTCAAAGATGGGTATCAGGATCATCCCTTAAGTGTGTGTCTGTGAAATGGAGTCAAATTCTCAGTTCAAATCCTGGCTCTGCTCCTATGTGACACTGGGCAAGTCAATTTACTTTCTCGACTTCATTTCTTCATATTTAAAATTAGAGTACTTGACAAAGTGGTCTCTAAGGCCTCTTTCTGGTCTAAAGCTTATGGACTTAGTTCATCGGCTATTAGTTTACCTGGGTTCAAAGGGAATCTCCGAGAAGCTCACTTTACCTTAGGTATCACAAAGAAAGTGTGGTGGTGGTGGTGGTGGTGGTGGTGGTGGGGTATATGTGAAACTAGGTGGCTCAGTGGCCTGAGGTATAGGCCTAGAGATGGGAGGTCCTGGGTTCAAATCAAACACTTCCTAGCTGCAAGTTACTAAACCCCCATTGCCTAGCTCAGTGATGGCAAACCTTTTAGGGATGGAGTGCCAGGCCCCACCCCCAAGACTGAGTGCTGTGCCCATTCCCCCAAGAGACCACATGCTGTTACCTCCCCTTCATCCCCCCATCAAGTGCCAGGTGCACCCTGACCCCCTCCTCTTTACCCTACACAGGGACGGGGAAAAGAGTTCCTGCTAAGCTGCTGGGCCCTCCAGCAGGTAAGTGAGGAATATCCTCAGTACATGTAGAAAAAAGGAGGGGAGTGGCTCTGCTCCCCTCCAGTTCTGCTTCCTGTGAGCCACCCACCTTACCCCCTGTGTACTCCCATTGGCTGCTGGGCAGAGGGGGCATGGGGAATGTGAAAAGATGCCATCAGTCAAGGTGGAGAGGGGGAAAGGGAATATAGCTCCACCTGAGTCCCTCTGTCTTTCTAGTAATGAATTGGGGGGGGGGAGTGGAGGGTGGCCTTGTGCCCACAGAGAATGTTTTGCATGCCATTTTTGGCACTCGTGCCTTAGGTTCATCATTATTGGCTTAGCCCTTTCTGTTCTTCTGGCTTGGAGCCAATACAGAGCATTGATTCTAAGATGGAAGGTAAGATTTAAAAAAAAAAAGGGGGGGGGTATATGGGGAAGTAAGTCCCATGTGTGCAAAGAAGAGAACAGAGGACAGAGAAAGAGCCCAAATTCCTTACCTTCTGTGACTTGTTCACACTTCTGTCGCTGGAACTCCAGGTCAGCCAGTTCACTAAGAAGGGCGATCCCATGGATTCCTGAGCTACCCTGAAGGGCAGGAGCTTTTGTAAGCTGTTGAGGGCCTGAAGATTGAGTGCTGGATGGATTCAGGGAGGGCAGATCGCCCAGGTCGATGGTGGCTGCGACCAAAGCATCCAGACCTGGCAATGACTTAGGTAGGTGGTCTTCCTCTTGAATCATATCCCAGGCCTCCTCTTCTTCCTCCTCTTCCTCCTCCTCCTCTTCTCTGTCTTCTTCTTCTCCTTCTTCCTCCTCCTCCTCCTGTGGGTCAGGCCCCTCCCCCACCTCTTCCTTTCCCAGAGGATGTAGTGCTCCCTCCTCAGAGGCCAGTGGGGAGGACCTTGTCAGCAGCCCTTTGCTGTCCCCCTCTTCAGTCCTCTCCTCTTCTGCCCCTTCCTGAGTAGAATCTATGCAGCTCCTTGTCTCAGGGCCTCCTCCTTCCATGAGGGAACCATAGGGGAGTTCCTGAAGCTCCCCCAACCCACTGGGAGGGGCTGCCTCACTGGGGGGCCCCAACTCCATGGGGTGTGGATGCCCATGAGTATGCGACTGGCACTCCAGCTCCAGGGCCCTTGACTCAGTGCCCTCCACCTGGCCACCTGCTCCTCCTACCAGGCTGGCCTCATCCAGAGCATTGGGATCACAGTGAGGCCGCTCAGAGGGTGGAAATGTCCTGGACTGCTCGGGTTCGGCTGCCGTGGAAACAGTTTGCATAGTTTCAGGGTCTGCGGGATCAGCTGAGTGCATGTCATGGGGCAAGGGGGAAGAGTAGCCCATGCTGACCGCAGGGTAGGTGTATCCTGGGGGCAGATCTGTGGGAGAGACAGGCAGACAGAGAGACAGAGAGAGAAAGTCATTGAAACTGGTGAATAAACTGAGGACACTAAGGTGGGTAGAGAATCCCGCTAGGGGCAGGAGATCCCCAACATGGTTCTCTAGAAACTAAACATCTATTGATTGCGAGAGTGCCCTGATTTGTCCCAATGAGTACCCTAAATTCTGTATGGCTACCAGCTCCAAGATGAAAAAGACAGAGACTTTTCTGCCCATGAAAAGCTGGATGAGCCCATCATATTTCCTATTTCCTCTCCCTCCCTGCCCCAAGCTGCTCCCAGGTCCTGGAACATCAGACTCAGGAGAGTGGGCAGTATAGGGCTAAGCTAGCTCTGAGGCTCTGCATCTAGGGTTCAGTGACTCTTACTCAAAGGGCAAGTGCATCAATTACTTTAGCACATAAGGATGGGGTGACCACCTTCTTCCACCTCTCTCCCTGTAACAAGGAGTCAAATGTTTTCTGGGACCTGAGAGTAGGGACAGGGAATACTCAAGGTGTCAGAGGTTGAGAAGACGGAGGGTCACATTGAAACAACTCTGACATTTCCGCCAACCCTAAATCCAAATTGTTTTTCCTCTAGCCTGCAGTCTTGTCCCTAACTGCCTACTGTGTCTCCACCTTGTGGATATGCCCTTTGGTCTGTCTGAAGGACAGGCTAACCAGAGAAGGGGGATTTTTTTTTAAGCCATGATGCTTGAATCAGGGCTTTCCCTGAACCAGAACGAGCCGGCTGCATGTTGGAGGCATTACGCCCCATTAACTGTAATAAAAAAAAAAAACTTAAAAAAAAAAACCAACCCTGTTGGCTCTGTCTCCTTATTGTGAAACTGGGACCGGTTTTATGTTCGCCACACGGATTTCCAATGTAAACACTCAGCCTAATTCAGAGAGAATTAAATAGCCTTGTCGGGGAGCTGGCACTGAGAGCTGGCTGGCGTGGCTGGTACTGGCACTCAGGCAGAGGTGGCTTCTGTGGCAAAGAGGGGGGTGGGCAAGCAGGAGATGAGACCAGGGCCTGGGCTGGGTCTCCAACAGGAGCTAGAATAACTTTCCTTTCTCTTGGGCTAACCCCCTCAATGTCTCCATCCCTGTCCCCATCCCAGTCTCTTTTATTCCTTCCTGTTCTGAGACCACAAAAGCCCATAGAATTAGTGGCTGTAAAGTGAACCTATCCTCTAGTCTCCTCTGCCTCCAAAGTTTCCTTGTAGTTGATTGTCCCCTGAAGCAATGGCACTACCCACACATCGTTGTTTCTAGGATCTCTCTGCTCAGGAAATGGCCATCAATGGATGAATGGTATTGCTAATTCCTTCCACTCCTCTGTCCAGGGATTGGTAAAAGAAATAGCTAGGACCCTGCCCATCACACTAGCCTATGACCTAAGAAGATTCAGATGGGGAAAGGGAAGGAGAGGCACCTCTCTAGAGATCCAGCCTTTTCATGGATAGGGTATGTGACTCAGCGTGTCTTGTTGGAAAGAAGTGAGAAGTAGGTCCTTCCTAAAAGGCAGGGCCAGAAAAATGATGGTCTTCCATTTGGGTTAGGGTTACTCACTGCTTAAAGCATGACTCCTGAAATCATTAAGACTGAATGTTTCAGCCTAACATACCCATGATATCAACAATTTCTGTCCCTCGGTCCTCCCAGTGGTTCCTTTAAATGCTCTCTTACCAACCAGCCATAGCATCATAGATTGGGAATTGGAAGCTACTTTAGAAAAGTCATCTAGCCTCAACCCTCCCTCTACAAAGATAAGGAAACTGAGGCTAGGAAAATTGCCCAAGGTTATGAAGTAGGTAGTAGATGACCAGAATATGGACCCAGGGTCTCTGACTCTTAAATCCAACATGTTTTCCACGCCCCCCAGGCTGCCTCCCATAAGTCTTACCTGGTTCTAATGATTTGGGATAGTCTTGCGGGGGCTGGCCCTCTCCTCTCTTGTCTTCGACTTCGATACCCTTTGAGCTCTGAGCAGGGCCAGGACTGGTGGCTGGGGAGCGGGGCGCCACGGCAGAGCTAGCAGTGGGGCAGAGGGGTAAAGTGCACGGGGCAGTGGAGAGTGGCGTGGTGCATTTGGAGGGGTGCCGCAGGGCAGGAGAATGGCAGCAAGGTGAAAGTTTGGCAGGGCACGGAGCAGCAGCCGGTGAAGAGGCGCCCTTGGATATGGGGGTTAAGGCAACTGGTTTATGAGAGGACTTCAGGGTCTTCTCTGGGACTGCTTCTTCAAACTCTGCATGGTAGTCCTCAGGCTTCCTCTGGGGAAGTGGAGACAGAGAATGGTCAACCCCATCACCATGACTGGCCAGGGGCAGAGGGGACCACTAGGCCCTTCTTAGGGCTACAGTGCCCTGGGGGTCCAGCATGAGGGGCAGGGAAGAGGGTCTTTAGCACATACATGAGAAGGGAGATCCTAGGCCATAGGACAGAGTGAAGCAAGGTGGTAAGATAAGAAATAAGAGAGAAGATCTAAACTGTAAAGACTCTGGATGAGGTAATGGGTTCTCCAGAAGGGACAAGGGAAGGGTTTCCTATCCCCAGACATGGAGAAAGGGAGCTATTTGGTTTAGGTGATAACATTACCCTTATGGGTAGGACTGTGGGTGTTGTGGGGAAGAGCAGAGCAAAAACCTGAAGGGAGAAGAGGAACAGGTCTCATTGGTACCTGAAGCTGGGATTTCCGCTGCATTTCTAATGCCTGGGCTGCTCTCTGCTGCTGCTGGAGGGCATAGAGCTCTTGCTGCCTTAGAAACTGGGAGCGAGAGTAGACGGGAAGCTGGCTGGGGTGCTGCATGTGGGAAGCAGGCCCACGACCTGGGTACATGGGTGGCCACAACGAAGCCTGGTCCATGACGTCAGCTGCAAGAAGGTTGGACAAGGAAGGAGGAAGGAGACCAAAGTCACAGAAAACATTAGACAAGTGGGGAGGGAGTGTATGTGCTGCATTTTAAATTGTGCCCCGATTTCAGCCCACCCCTAATTCCCAGGGACTGAAGTGACTATCCTAAACCTATCCACTCTAACAAGTTAGATTGTCCAAAAAACAAACGGCTCTTCCTAGGTGGGATCCAAAGTGGTTTACAATGTTAAGATTTCCCATCTCCCTGCTTGTTGTCTTTCCTCCATCTTCTTCCTCCCCTTTTGACTTTTATTTTATTTATTAAGCAACTAATATATGTTGGCCTAGGCACTGTGGACATGAGACAGAAGTGAAATAAATAATCCCTGCTTCCAATGAAGTTACATTATGATGGGGGTAGGGAAGGACAATTCTCTTTCCTCCCTTTCCTATTTCCATTTTCCCTCTTCTCTTTCCTTATTCTTTACTTTTCCTCTTTTTTCCTTTTTTCCTCCCTCCTGTCACATCTATTACTATTCTTATCTTGCCTTCTTTTTTGATTCTTTCTCTCTTGTGTCTCTCTATCTCAGCCCTCATTATTCCATTCTTTTCTGCCTTCTTGTTCCAGGGGCTGGATCCAGGAGGAGGCTTGGTTCATGATTGTGAGTAAAGAACTGGCAAGAAACCCGACCTAGTGCTTCCTGGGCCTCAGGCCCTTTATGATACCCAAAAGGGGATGGCAACAGAATCTTCCCCAGGTCCCTAGGCTTTCCCTTACCAAGTGAATGGGGAGCAGCATGGGGTGTAGGCTCGGTGGGCAAGATGACCAGCTGGGCAGGGGGGTCCTGGGACAGGGGAAACATGGACTGCATTGTGCTGGGCATGGTGGCTGGGAAGCCAGGTGGCAGGTTCTGGTGGAGAGCCGGGTGGCCAAGCCCTGCAGAAGAGCAGGTACACAGTGGTCAGTGCAAAATGGTGGAAGCAGAGGGTACCACTGGCTTTCATGGAAGGCAGGTAACACTGAGGCTGGCATGCTAAAAAAGCCAGGGCTGAGAAAATGTCATGACAATCAAAGCTGCTGGCTATATAGCTTGTGGAGTTGGACAACCCTGGAGCCTGTACTTGGGGCTCCAATTTGTTGAGCCTCATGGTGACTTATGGGCTTCAATGGGAGGAATTCTTCTAGAGGAATGGAAGCCAAACTAGAGTACAGCACTAAAGGAAATGATCTTGCTGTCTCTTAGCCTCCCTCCAGAGCCTCCCTCTAAGCCTGGTAAAGTCAAGGACCTAGCTAGAGAGTAGGAAGGATTGGCAGAGCTACATGAAGCCACACAGGAGAGGAACAGATAGATGGTATCCCCAGGAAGCAATAGAACACAGAGCCAGGGGCCCATGGAAGACCCCAAATGGTTTGTCCTTTTTATTTTATGAGGGCAAAGAGCAATAGTGGCCTGATTACCTTGGACACTTTGCTTACCAGAAGTGTTTCCTAGCTCAAAAATAGACCAGAGACCTGTAAAATATTTGTATTTTCTACTATGACATTTCTACTCCCTGTAGGCTTGGCAGAACAACTTCCAGTGGCTTTGGGAGTGAGGAGTGGGAGCCAGGGAGAAGGAGGGGACCAGTACAGGATTCAGGGAGAATCAGGATTCTGTTTCTAAGTTAAAATTTTAAAAAAAGGATCTTCGAGAACAAAAGTTCTGTGAGTCAGAAAAAAAATGGAAAGGGACAAATGTAGCTAAGCACTGGCCTAAAGACTTAGCATCCTGGAGAATAACCCCACCTGCTTTGGGGAAATTGTCCCAACCTAAATGTAAGCTAGCAGGGGATATGTAGGAAGGATAAGGGCCTTGGAATAGGGTGCAGGGCACCCAGTGATTCTAATCACCATTTGGGCACCAAAATAAGGAACAATCAGTGAGCCACATCAATCCCACTTCTCCCATCTCCTGTGTCCATCCCCATTTTACCCCTGAATACTGACCATAGGAATGTCCTCCCATCCAAATGGAGGGACTGCGGGTTCGGGGCAGCCAGGGGGGGTGAGCTGGATGGGCATGGGTGGTAGGATCACCCCCAAGCTGGCTGGTTTGTAGAGATGATCCTCCAGCAATCATGAGGTGAGAGGTTACGTCTCCAGGGCAGCCACTGGATGGATGAATTCTGGCAAACTCAACAAGGTCCTTGTTATCCCTGTAAAAATAAGAAGGATGGAATAGGGTCAGGGAGTTCCACTCAGACTCTAGTCCCTCTACCTTAGAATAGGAAATTTTAAACTGGAGATCATGAACTTAAAAAGAAATCTATTAACTATTTCAATGGAACTGGTTTCCTTTGCAATGCTATTTATTTTACATATTTAACAAAATTATTCTGAGAAGGGGACATAGGTTTCACCAGGCTACCAAAAATGTTAAGAATCCCAGATTTTTAGTCAGCAGAGATAGGCATTCTTGCTCCAAGAGAGGCTGACCCTACTGGGATTCCTTGAGCTCAGAATTATGAGCTACAGTAGGGTGGAAGCCACCTGGGTGTCCACACTTAGTCCAGCTCCAAAATGGTAAGTGCCCAGGATTGAGGGTTATCAGGCTGCCTAAAGAAAAGCCAAGTGACTCAGGCTGGATATAGATAGCCCTTGTGCTGATCAGGAGTGGGCCTGGGCCTATGAAGAGTTTCTATAATTCCATCCAGGAAAGGAGAGGGAGAGAGAGAGAGAGAGAGACAGAGACAGAGAGACAGAGTCAAAGAGACAGAAATGGGGGGGGGGGGAGGAGAGACAAGAGACAAAGAGAGAAGGAAGCTTAGAAATTAAGTGCAACTAGAGAAGCTAGGTAGCAACCTGGAACTGGGAAGACCTGGCTTCAAATCTTACTTCAGACACTTCCTAATTGTGTGACCCTAGACAAGTCATTTAACCTCAATTGTCTAGTCCTTGCCACTCTTCTGTCTTCTAATTGATACTAAGTGTGTGATATGTGTCTTCTGTCATGGCATGGGGAATATGGAAATGTGTATTGCATGAAAGCACTAGTATAACCTGTATCAGACTATTTATGCTTCAGGGAACAGGAGAGGGAAGGAGAGAATCTGAATCTGAAAATGTCCATCAAAAATTATTTCTACATGTAATTGAAAAAATAAAAGGAAGTTTTAAAATAAGAATTGATTCTAAAACAGAAGATTTTAGAATTTAAAAATTAAAAAAAAATTAAGTTCAGCTTCCTCATTCCCCACACTCCATCTTCTTTCAGATAAGGTATACCTCTATAGGAGCACTTCTGATGGGCGTCCAATCAGTTATCAAGGGACCCAACAAATTGGAGTCCCATGTTCAACTGAGTCCCAGGGGTGAATTGACTTGCCCAAGGGTCATACAGACAGTAATTGGAAGAACTAAGAATGCAACCCAGGTCTCACTCTCAGTCTAGTACTCTAGGGCTCCTCTCCCTTACCTCAAAAAACCAGGTCTTTGACAGTACATAGCCTGCCTCTGGAGAGATAACATTATGGGGGAGGGAAATAACATTTTTATTCCTATAATTAGAGATAAAATATGGACAACACAAGTGTACCAATGACACTCACAAAATGCTATAAAAGTCCTGTGTCTGCAGTTAAGAGTTACGATTTTGATGAGAAAAAAATTACATCTTTATTTTAAGATAATGATTTTTTTCCATCATGTTTTTATTTTATGCATTTATAAATCTTCAAAATATCAGAAAACCACAATTAAAATTGTATTGACACGCAATCTGGAACAAATAAAAATGTTTTAAAATGTTCTTAAGAGAAGGGGCCCATGTTTCACCAGACTTTTCAAGGAATCCCAAACCCTAAAGAGGTGAAGAACCTGTGACTTAGAGGAAGGCCTCTAGCATGTCGGTGGGATCCTACAGATGGTGGATCTCTGGAAGAATATGGACAAGAATCTTGGTTACAATGAGAAAGCATGGATAGACTGTGCCTCTATTGGAGGAAGAGCCCCATGGATAAGATGTCAAATCGATTTGTAGTAATGGAACATTCCAAACCTGAGGTAGAGTGGACAAATCAAGATCAGGTCAGTTCCATGATCTAAGACCTTTGTAACTAATGGGGATATTTGGGTGGGTGGAAGCCCAGCCTGTAGGCTATTAATATTATTATTATTATCACTAATAATGGCTCCCATTTATATAGTGTTCTTAATGGTTTACAACAACCATTAAAATTCTGTTCTGTTGCCTCATTATGGCCTATTCTTAATGGCTGTGCCAGCAGAGCATAAGTTCTGGCATGTTTTACTAAGCCAAAAATACTTACAGGCCTGAGACAGACGATGTATGCGTCTGTGGCCTGAGGATCAGCCTGGCTCAGAGCATTAGCAGAAGCCAGCCATTGGGTGAATTTGCTTGGTTACAGTAAGTTATTAAGCCAACTCCTAGGTGTGGGAAGACTGGGAGCTTGCATTGGAGGAAGGGGAAAAAAAATCACCTGTTTTTCAAAGCAGCGATAAAGCCAGTAGCTTCCAAGAGAGACAGTGTGGCACAGGGGTTAGAGTGCTCGCCTCTGACACGTACAGGCTGTGTCACCCCAAGCAAGTACCCCAACCTCTCAGAGCCTCAGGGAGCTCTCTGAGACTAAACAGATGCTATTGGCAGAGGAGAACTTCCTTTGAGTTGGGGCAGCTAGATGGTACAGTAGTTAAGAGCACTGGGCTTGAAAGTCCAAATCTGGTCTTAGACACTTACTGGTCATGTGACCCTGGGTGAGTCCCTTAGTAGTTTTGGGTCTCAGTTTCCTTATCTGTAAAATGGGCATAAGAACAGCCTTATCTCAGGGTTGTCCTGAGGATAAAATGAGATAATATTTGTAAAGCATTTTGTAAATCTTAAAGTAGTCTATAAATGCCAGCTGCTATTATACTACTTCTCTACCTCTTCTCTGAGAATGCTCTCGGTTGGCTAAAAAGTAAAATAAAAAATGAACAAAAAAAGCTTACAAAGTACTTTCCGCAGAACAACAGTGCTAGCAGGGAGACATTCTGTTTTGTTCCATTCAATAATTTCAGTGTATCCGTATGAGATCCTTGGAAGGGCAGGGATTACCCTGACCTATTCTGGTGAGGAAAAAGCTCTTCTTGGGTCGGGTGAAGTGACTGGCTTAGAGGGATACAATCCAGAGAAAGACACAGGGAGGAAGGGAAGTCAGAACCCCTAGCTCAGTGCTCTTTCTACATCACCTTTCTCTAGACCAGGACAAAGTGGATCCTGTACAGATGAGTGAGCATGAGCCCTCCACCCCCCCCCCCTGCACCCCCCCACACCTCGGAGCCCAGGTCCTTACTGGAGAAGCAGCTCCCGACTCGTCAGGCCCAGCCGCTCATCACTACAGAGTCGGCCCCTCTCCTCTTCGGCTTCCAGATCGATCACGTGCACCGAGCGGTTGGGGCCCGCTGCCCAGAGGCCAATGAGGGAGAAACAAGAGTTAGCAGTGCGGGGCCCAAGTTTAGGAGCTCCTTGGAGCTGCAACGAAGGGCTAATGGTCAACATGGACTGGATGGGGGGCTCAGACAAGGGGTCTATCAGAGCAGAGCTTGAGGAAGGGGAGACTGGCACTGCAAATCTGGGGTAAATGTTTGATGGAGTGATTATAGGGTCTTGCATTAGAGGGCAGCAGGAAATCCAAAGGGGGAGAGGAGTAGGATAAAGGGCCTTGGGTCAGCATAAAGCACCCTCTCTCCAGCCATGGTGGAGGAATGAGGAAAAGAATGGCTGCCTCCACTTCTTCCCCCTGCTATCCCTCCTGAACTCTGGAAGGCCTTAGGGCTCTGTGGGTGAGCCTGAGGTCAGGCAATGAGAACCAGATGGGATCCATGAGCCCATTCTTCACTCCACCCCCGCTCTAGCTTGGAGCTCTGGTGATATCACCCCAATTCTTCCCTCCCCAGCCCCCCTTTTCCCCTCTGGTGCTGTACCTTTGAACCCAGGCACTGCACGGCCCTGCCGGCTAGAATTAGTGCCATAGGAAGGTTCTGGGCGGCTCAGAGTGTCCTTCTGGCGGGCCACAGCCACAGCAATGCCCACAGGGGGCTGCCTCACCTCCCCATCACTATGGGGGGCCTCATGCTCCCGGCTCCGGGCACAGTCAGGCCTCTCTAGCTCCCCTTGACCCTTGCCTGACTGGAACTTCACTTCCTGTTGGACACAGCTGGCTTTGATATTTCCCAGACCGACAAAGGGGGGCTTTTGGCCCACAATAAGTGCTTGGTTGCTATACTTGAGCAGGTTCTTCATGGCAGAGACCTCGTCCGGTGGGGCTGGTAGCTCTTGGGACATGAGGGCTGCCTGCTGCAGACTGTTGCTGAAGGGGTCAAGGTAGGAGCCCTTCCTCTCCTCACTGATGGAGATTGGGGGGCCCTGACCCCCATGGACCGTCCATGGTGGCAGGTGGGGCCCATTGTAGCCCAGGGATGCCAACTCAATGGATTTCCTCTGGGCTTCAGCCCCATTTCCCGTCTGTTCCATCTCAGGTAACAAGTGCTGCTGATGCCGTATCCTAGCAACCTTTTGGGCACTGGGGCCAGGGGCCTCTTTGGCACCCTTGTCTAAAGTGCAGCAGGTTTGGTTGATTTTCACACACAAGGGGTCCTGGTGGCTGGGGCGGGAGCAGTCCTGAGAGGGAGGGGGCATCTCAAAGTAGCTTCCCTTCTCGAGGCCACCTTTGGGGGGTGCGTGGGGTAGGTTAGGAAAGGGGCCTTCAGATCCAGTGCTATTGAGATATTCCAATCCCTTCAGCCTCGGGTTGAGGGCTGCCTCAAAGCCCAGCCTCCGATCCCCCTTGCCCTCGGCCTTTAGGTGGGCGTAGGAGGTTCCGTAGGACACTGGGTGGTCAGCACCCACCTCATGGTGCCGATCCTTCCCCTCTCCTGCCAGGCATGGCTCTGATGCCACCTGGAATGACCGGCTCTTGTCAGGTAGGTGCCCCACAGAAGGCACAAAGGTGGGCCCACTAAGTTTCAGGTCTCGGGTGGCTTTGTCTTGCAGGGGGCATAACATGTCTGGATTGGAGTGAAGCTGTAAGCAAGGAAATGTCCCAGAGCTGGTGCTAAGTGGGGGTGGCACAGCTGGCAGGCTAGAGGGCACCGTGTAGGAAACTGAATGGTGAAGCAACTGCCTCCGCTCCAGACATTCACCGTATGGCTGGTTTGGCTCATGGTGGCCCAACTCCCGCTCTCGCTCAGGCCGTCCTGCATCCTTGGCACAGCGGCTGGGCACCACCCCTGCCCCGTGTCGAGGCAGCATCCCCCCCGTACAGCTGGCCAGGACGGCTTTGCCCACCTCGCCATTGAGCACCTTGGTACTCAGGAAACAGGAGTTGAGGTGCTTGGTTCGGTTCTCACAGGTACTTCTAGGATGGGTACTCTCTTTGCAGTGTCCTTCCGGAGTCATGGGCATGACCAGTTTGTGCCTCTCCTTTACATCGTCCTCTACTGGCCGATCCTTGCCCTCTGCCTTGCCCGTCTTCTCTTTGCCCAGTTCCTTGTTCATCAGGAATCGGTCAAACTCCTTAGGGCCTTTCTGGAGGTGGCCTGCCTCTCGATCTCGGCTGCAAGAGCCGATGGGATGGCCTGGGGCTGCTCGGGTGATGCTGGGGAAGTTGTGATTGGGGGGCAGAAGCGTGGGCTGGGCAGGCAGGTTGCGTAGATAAAAGTTATCTAGAACACAAATGAATAGAAGGTCAAGAGGAGAAGTGGTGGACAGAAACAATCAGCATCTGAACACCTCAATGTCTCTTGGCACTATTGACTAAGGAGAGACCCCTAACCAACCAGAGGTTGCTTCTTCTTCACATTCATTCAATCAATCAACAGACATTTATAAAATCCCTACTATGTGCCAGGCACTGAATGAGGAGCTATTGATGCAAAGACAAAAATGAAAACTGTCCTTACCCTCAAGGTGTTTTTGAGAGCAATAGAAAGTAAGCAGCTAGGTGGCTCAGTGGATGGAGAGCCAGGCCTGGAGGCAAGAGGTCTTGGGTTAAAATTTTATCTCAGATATTTCCTTGTTGTAGAACCTAGAGCAAGTCACCCAGTTGCCTAGCTTTTATTGTCCTTCTGCCTTAGAACTGATATATACTTTCCAGTATTTAGAAATGATATTTAGTATTCTAAGACTGAAGGTATGACTTTAAAAAAAGAGAGAGAGAAAGAGATAGGGAGAGAAAGAAAAAAAGAAGAGAGAAAGGAGGAAGGAAGAAAGAATGAGAGAAGAGGGAGAGAGAAAAGGAGGGTGAGAGAGCAAAAAGAGGTAGGGAAGGGAGATCAAGAGAGAGAGACAGACAGACAGACAGACAGACAGAGACAGAGAGAGAGACTGAAAGAGACAGAGAGAGAGAAAGAGAGAGATAGGTGGGAGGGAGGGAGGGAGAGATGGAGGAGGAGGAGAGGGGAAGGGAGGAAGGGAGAAAGAGAGAAAGATTAAGGAGAAAAGGAGAGAGAGGAAGGATGGAAAGACAGAGACAAGAAGAGAGGTAGGGAAGGGAGGGAGAGAATGAGAGGTAGGGGAAGAAGGGAGAGTTAGGTGGGAGAGGAGACACACAGGATGGGGGGAGGAAAAGGAGAGGAAGAGAGAGAGAGAGGGAAGGAGGGGTCTTTCCAGGAGTAGCTCCTAGGACTAGGTGGGCATTTTCCATGCTTTAGGCTCTCCATCTGGCCACAGGGAGGAAAGGGTGATTGTGGCTGCTTCCCTGGAGCTGGCTGGATATATGGTTCAGGGGAATCTTTCTCCTTGAGGCTCAAGCTTCCCTAGGTGGCCTTGCCTGCTTTCTTGTCTGCCTGACTGATATGCCCATCCCTACAGGTCCCAGAGGTGAAACCCATGTCATAGAGAGGAATAGGCCCTCAGGTAGAAGGAATCCCTCCTCGGACCTCACCCTTTCAAGCAATTCTCTCCTTTGCCTCTGCAAAGATGCAGGCTCCTGCCCTGCTCTTAATGCCCTTGGTAGAAACAGGCCTCCAGCTCCTGGGGGCCACAAAGGACTCCTAGAGGCAGGAGGGTCCCAACCTTCCCTCACTGGGGATGCCCCAACTTGACAAGCATTAGGGTAGCCCGGCCAGGCCAGCATAGGCTGGGAGCTGTGGGCTGAGAGCTGAAAGACTACTGGTGTGAGGGTGAAACAAAAGAAACATTTGGAACTTGTAAAACTGTCCTCAGTCATGTAAATTCCTCTGTCAATTTCCTGCTAATTAAAAACAAGGGGGAGAGTGGAAGAAGGAGGGGAGTGGGGATAGAGGGAGGAGGGGGGGGGGGTGAAACCTAATTAGCTCAATTTCCAAAACCAAATAATGTTCTTGGATTAGGCTCCCGACACAATATTATGAAAGCTGAGAGGCCCACTAGGCAGCCTCCTGTTGAAACCTGCCTGCCGGAGGCAGCACCCCAGGAGCTCCCCAGGGGCTCCGGTTTGCAAGGGAGGGAGGGGTCAAGTTTCTTGGGCCTGGGACAAGCCACCTGCCTGCTTGTGACAAATGCTGTCAAAATAGCTCTGCTGGGATGGAGATTAATTTAGGGTGGTGGGGGAGGAATCCCCCCTCCCACACACACAAATACACAGATGACAAGTGAGGGGACTCTCTCTCTCTCTCTCTCAATAGCAACCTTCTTCAGAGCATGCCCAGGGAGGGAATCTCTAGGATGCTGAGCCCCCAGAGCTTTCTTTCTTGCCCTCACTCCATTTAGAGACAGAAAATAGTAAGAGACCACTGGGTACATGTCTTGCCGATCACTAGGTGGCAGGGAGGACAAGAGAAGCTAAAGGGAGGCTCATTAGACTGTGGGGAGATTCCAAAATATCCGACTGTTGTTCCTCGGTGGCTGAGAGCACCACTGCAGAAAGTTTCTGGTCTTCTCCCCAGATTGTGAACAAAAGGTTTGGGGGATGGGGTCAAGGGGCAGCTGGGTGGCTCAGTGGATTAAGAGCCAGGCCCAAAGACAGGAGGGTCTAGGTTAAAATCTGGTCTCAGACACTTCCTAACTGTGTGGTCCTGGGCAAGTCACTTAACCCTCATCAATTTAGCCCATACTGTACTGCTCTACTGTTATGAAACCAAGATATAGTATTGATTCCAAGATGGAAGATAAGGGTTTAAAAAAAAAAGATTTCTGGAGCATTTTGGTCTGGCCTTCAGAGACAATAACTATAAAGTCCATCATCTTTTTTTCTGAATTTAGGACAAGTTCCTGAAACCCCAAGGGTGGAGCTAAAGAGCAGGAGGAGAGATTGGACTCAGTCTGGCAGGGTCAGCCAAATGGGGCAGGTCTCCCCTTCCTTGTACCCTAGCCTCAGTCTCTAGCTCTTACTTATCTCACAACTAGGCCTTCCCTTCTATACCTGCCTTCCATTGATTCAGGATATGTCTCCTATATGCTCAACTAATTTGCATGTAGACTCCCCCCAATGGAATGTGAATTCCTTGAGGACAAGGACTATTTTTTTCCCCTCTTTCTACAGTGCCTGACCCACAGAAAGTGTTTTCCAAATCTTCTGGACCATCATTTGACTCATCAGGATATTTTCTTCATTAGGTGGTTAAGTGTCCTCCTCCTGACCAGTTCCTTTAATGTCCCAAGAGAGTGCTCTCTTCTGGATTGCTTTACCCCACAAACCACCCCATTTTGCCAGAATTTGGTGTCATCCAATCATAGATCTCCCTCTGACTTATCTCCCTCATCCCACCCCCATCCCCACCCCCCAGAGGGAATGTCCCCGGGGTTCAGGCACATTCTCCTACTTGGGCACCAAAAGCTGCTTTCTTCAACATTCCCCACCAGCTCCCATGGCAGCTACAGCTCCATCCCATTGCCACTGGTACTTGCCTTTTTGGGTTTCATAAAAACGGTGTTGCCCGTAGAGAACGTTGCTGTTTCCATGGTGATCTAAGTGGCTCATGGGTAGGAAGGTAGATGCCAGGCTCCCCGAAAATCTGGGGTACCCTGGAGCTAGAGAAACAGAGAGACAGGCTGGAGAGGCAGAACCACTGGCCCCCTGGGAACCTTGCAGCCCCAGCCCAGACACCAAAAGTAGTGAGATACCGTCCAGCCCTGTATAGATAACCCTATAGAACTCCATATAGCACACCAGTGGGAAATCAAACCATCAATACATCATATTAACTCTGACTTGACTAATACCATCCCTCCGGTGCTGCACAAATTGAATTGCTGATGGGATGGAGGGAGTGGAGAGGGGAAGGAAAGAGGGGAGGGGACCTGCTTTGATTTTCATTTCCCAACCACAGCCACCATGGTGAGAAGTGCTCAGAGGGATAGCAGCAAGAGAGGAGTTTTTGAGAAACCTCTTAGGAGAGGTGAAGGGAGATGAATGGTGAGAGCTGAGCTCACCTTACAGGAGAGGGGGCTGGAAGAGCTGCTTTTGGTAGCAGATCAGGAAGAAAAGGTGCAGTTCCAAGGACCCTCTGACTGGAATTCCAGATCTGTCAGTGAGAGAGGTAGCCTTGGGCACAAGGAAGGCTTTTTCTCATTATCGCAAGGGCAGTGTGCAGAGGGTACAGACAGGGTGGCTTGGTGATGGGAAATGGGGCAGAGAGCTTTTACACTGGACTTTTTAGCATTTCTCCTAAACCCTTAATTGGTCCATTGGAAAATAAGGAAATGCCTCCTATCCTTAGCAAGGGACTGAGAACCATCAGGCATAATAATCACCAGTACTTATATAGTGGTTTACAGTTTGTAAGGGATGTCACATATATGATCTCATTGGAACCTCAATGGAAGCCTTTTATGCTAGGTAGAAGAGGCACAGTTATCCCCATTTGACAGGGTGTCTAATTGATGGAAAGGTAGGAAGTGAGAATCAAGTCTGGCCACCACCTTTTCTTATTTAATCCAAACCAACCAGAACTTAATTCAGCATCATCTCTATGCATGGCAGTGCTGAGGATGTAAAAACAAAACAGTCTCTGACCTCGAAGGACTTACATTCTACTGGAGACATGGGCCACAAGAGAATAGGGGAGCTGTGTAAGAAGCATGAACAGAAGGCTGAAATGTCTTGGGGCCTTATGGAGTCCTAAAGGGAGGCATAGTGAATAGAGTGCCAGCCCTGAAGTCAAGAAGACTCTTTTCCCTCAGTTCAAATCTGGCCTCAGACACTTACTAGCTGTGGGATCCTGATAAAGTCACTTAACCCAGTTTGTTTTAGTTTCCTCCTCTGTAAAATGGGCTAGAGAAAGAAGTGGCAACCATTCCAGTATTTTAACAAGAAAAAAAGGGGAGGAGGTCATGAAGAATTGTACATGACTGAAAAAATTACTAAACTGCAACAAAGATGGTAAAGTCAAAGTAAATTATTCCTAAATATGAATATACTACCTTCTCAGTTACCATATAAATTCGTATTATTTCTGCGTCTTTCCCAAGTGACGCTATATGATGCAGGTGTCGTTCTCCTGACCAGACCAGATCTTCCTTTTGGTCTAACTCTGTCTGAGACAGTCAAGGCTCCAAAAGCATCCTGGAGTCCACAATATCTACCCCAAGCATCTCAGTTCCAAAAGCTGAACAATACTGGTCAAGCACACATCCCTGAGCTAAGAAGACTCTTTCCTTCTTTGTGGCTGGGGTAGAATGAGAGAAGAGAAGCTGGTGATCTGTTTTCAGACCTAGTCTTTTTTTTTCTCATCTTCCCATGCTTCTCTCTGCTTAACTGAGTAAAAAATTAGAATGGGTAAAATGATCTCAAGTCCTAATCTTTCTGATTTTAGGCTCTATTTTCCTAGATAATGAAAAGGGGTCTCCTACTGTCACTCCACTATAGCCAACAGGACAGGGATTGGGGGGATTGGGTATGTTCGGAGAGGAAAGGATACTACTCACGGGCTGGCATAAAGTGTGGGATTCTTCTTTGTGGTCAGAATTTTTTTTTCTCCCACTAAGCCTCAGTGCATCAGAACTGAGGAAGTAGACAGCCTCCCCATGGAGATAAAGAGAAAGGCTTTGGCTGAGGTGATAGGGTTCAAAGTTAAAATCAACTCTACCCAAGCAGTAGGGACATGTGTTCCATAGCCTGCTTCTCCCACAGGCCCACCCCCTCTCCACAATCCTGACCCTGCTCCTCTACCTTGCAGCTGCCATAACAAATATGGAATCTCTAATTCCTCAGTTTAGTCCATTAGCAGCCTTCCCTTAAGGGAATGACGTGTAAGGCTGAGAGAGTCATCTTCCTTACTACTTCTAGCCTCTACCCAACAAGAGGCCAAGAAATAAACTTATTCTCTCAATTAGGACAATTCTCTCCCTTAGAAATAGAGAGAATAAGACTTCCTTCTTCAATGGATGACCATGGCTGGAATGGGATATCTGCTTTTTTTTTTTAAGTCACTAAATAGGGTTCAAGAGCAAATGACTTCTGCTTTTTTTGTTCTCTTCCTACAGGTCCTGAGACTAGCTTCATTGAACTAAGAAAATTACCCCCTGTCCTACTAAAGCCTATGGACTCTTTTTAAGGAAAAGAAACTACTCTTTTTTTTTTGCTTTCTCAAGGAGAGAATGAGGGGGGTGGGATGAAGCAAAAGGAATAGCTTGAACCTAACAGCTTAGCATTACAAAGTCCAGCCTGTTTGCTGCCATCCTGCTTATGTTTTAAGGAGATTCATGAGTATGGAACCATTCTTGGACTTCTGCCTATCAGGCTCAAGTATAAGACACTTTTAGTAGCACTGCAGAAGTCCAGGTCTCTAGACATGACTCTCCATGCTTACCTGACCTGATGTTGAGTAACAGAACTGGGTTTGAGAAGTTAGAAGGTAGAGAAATAAGTGGGTCAGTGGATCGAGAGCCAGGGCTAGAAATGAGAGATTTCTAGAGAGAGGTTCAAATCTAGCCTCAGATACTTCCTAGCTCTGATCCTGGGCAAGACACTTAACCTTAGTTGCTTAGCTCTTCCCACTCTTCACAGTATTGATATTAAGATGGAAGGTAAGGGTTTAAGACGGTTTAAAAAAAGAAGTTAGAAGTTCAGACACAGGTTGGAGGGGAGGAGAGGGTGGAATGGAACCCAACAGGCTCTTGGCACCCTGATATCAACACTCTTATCCTTTTGCAAAGATGAATTGCAATCTCATTTTCAACTGAAAAGGGCCTTCTGAACTTTGATAACTTCTAAGAGAGAGGAAAGCCCAAGCCCAAGAGGAAAGATTTTAGGATCCTGAAGGATAGGGCTAACAGATACCAGGACCAAGAGTCTCCTGATGCAGTAGTTAGAAACTGGAGTTAAGGATGCAGAGTTGTAAGTCAGATTTCTCAGCTTGGAGATACCTAGTCTTGACATCTCTCCCCTACCTAAACTCTGTGTCCAATCCTAGGCCGTCTGCCTCAGTTTCCCCAACTATAAAATGGAGATCTTAATAGCATTTACCTTCCAGGGTTGTTTTTAAGATCCAATGAGATAATAATTGTAAAGCATTTAGAACAGTGCTTGGCTCATAGACAGTTCTATATAAATGGTAACTCTTATGATTGTCATTCATGGGGGATGTCCTGGCCTCACTTTAGAGAGTAAAACCCTAGTATTGAATTTCTGGACTTTTGCTGAGACAAGAGCAGAAGTGCCTTAGGTGGTTAATCCCCAGTCTTTAACAACTGAAAATCCAAATAAAGAAACCTCCTTAACACTTTCCTTTTCCTTCTTCCCCCAGCTACTGGTCTGGGTGGACCCCTGGCATTTCTTCCTGCACCCCCAATGCAGCTCCTCATCCTTACCTGTCCAGCCATGATCATACGAAAAATGGCTGGTCAGTAAGTCTTATGGTGGGTGCATGGCTACCCTTATCTCAGAAGAAGGTTGGGAGGACATGCCCAACCCAGAGAAAGGGACAAAACGATGATGCCCAACCCCTACTGCGGCTGCCTTCCTCGATGAGGACGCAGATGCAAGTTTGAGAGTTTGGATAGACTTGGCCCCTGTCTGGTTTGTACTGAGGCACATCTGGAACAGATGTTTGCTAGATTAACCTCAGCTGCTGGAAAACATTTTTGAGAGAAGCTGAGAGTGTGGGGAAAACAGGGGTGGAGGGTTGGGAGGGGCAAGGGTGGAAGTAGTGGTGATGGGAGGTTACTGCTTCTCTGCTACCCTAAGCTAGGGGAAGGGACAGATTGGTTAAATCACTGCAGCTGTTCTCTTTTAATTGGCTGTTGTTAAAACTTTTACTGGCCCTCGTTTTGGTAAACAGAAGTCTGTAAATTCCTCTATCCCAGATGCCAGTTTCCCAGGCACAGAACCCCCCTGTAACCCCTCAGGAGGTCCTTGCCTCTTGTTTCCCCATTGGGAGGAGCCCATACAAACAGCTGGCAACCGAAAAGACATCTCAGGGTAGGGATGCCCTCCCCACCCAGTCCTCCATGGCTCCCTTCCCTCCTAGTCTGGGGACAGGGAGGGTGGACCGCTAAACCACTGAATGCCAGAGAAATTACTCTTTTTCTCTGTCAAGGGAATTGGGAAAAGGGATTCCCAGGAGGCAAAGGCTGGTGCTGGTGGGAGTGGACCACTTGTTCTCCATCAAAATGAGACCCCATAACCAAGAGCTTGCTTCTTCTGCAGGAGCCCTCTCCTGAACTTTAAACTGGACCAAATATAGCCAGATAACAGCTGTTCCTAATGTCTTAGAGTTCAGTAAGTGGCAGGAATGATTGCAGAGGGATAGGGGGAGGTGGTAGGTACAATGGAGGGAATCTGCCTATGTCTGTCAGGAGCACTGAGGAAGATCACAGTGCCAATTAGGCAGACCCCATCAGCTCCAGGCTGCTCTGTGTACCACTGCCTCTATTCTTTGGCTCCCTTACCAGCTGTGGAAGCAGAGGGAAGGCAGGGAGACTTGGGGGATAGGGGGGAGGGAGGCTTGGCCCTGGAAAATGCCTCGGCCAACACTGGGGCTCTTAGTTTCCCCCTGACCCTAGAGAAAGAGATGTATAAAGAAAAAGAACCAGAAGGGATGAGAATGAGGACAGGGAAGAAGAAAAGGGGTGGGGATGGGGTGAGTAGGAGGAAGAAGAAAAAGAAAAGACCACTGGGAGAAAACATCGTGGGAGAACAAAGCAAAGCAGGAGAGAGAGACAGAGAGACAGAGAGGAGGAGGAGAGGAAAGGAGAGGAGAGGAGAGGGGAGGGGAGGGGAGGGGAGGGGAGGGGAGGGGAGAGAGAGAGAGAGAGAGAGAGAGAGAGAGAGAGAGAGAGAGAGAGAGAGAGAGAGAGGAGAGGGGGGGGGGATGAGAAAGTAATGAATTGGTGCCTGGAGAAAAGACAAAAGATAGGGAGAAAGAGAAAGAAAGGAAGGAAGAAGGAAGGAAAGAAAGAGAAAGTTGGAAGGAAGGAAAGGAAGACCAGAGACAGAGAAGATGGGAAACTAGCCCCTTAGACTCTGATAGGCCTGCCTAACTGGATGATAAAAGACTTCTTTCTTTCTTCAAACAAGATAGAACCCTCTGAATTGAAGAAAAAATTTTTAAAAATGATTTTTATGAATTAGAGCAGCTGTTCTTGGACCCATTCGTCCTCTGTTTATTGCCTGAGTTGGGGAAAACACTGGGATTCTTTCAGGGGCTGGGGCTGGGCTCTGCCTGCAGCTGTGCTCAAGGAATGTGCCTTGGGCTCGGCAATGGCTCATTGCTGAGCTAGCCTGGAGGATGGGTGTGGGGGTGGTGGAGAGAGGATGTGGTGGGGAGGGGGAAAGAGGGGGAGGAGATAGGTCATCAGGGACTAGCTGATTGTAGGACCCAGAGGAGCTTAGATCCACTCTTCAGTTAGGGCTTGGTTGACACCAGTCCTTGGGAGAATGAGTACCTTGAGACTGGATCCCATTATATGGGAGGGTCAGGGAGAGATGCTGAAGGGAAAAGGGGAAGATGAAGAAATAAGTCAAGGACAAATGGTCCTAGGAAAGAGATGGCTTTGGGATGTGACAAGGAAAAGAAGACAGTTGGGGGTAGGGCTGGTATTATTCAGGGATGGCAGGGAAAGAAAGTAGGGAGATGAGGGCCGGTGTTGAAAGACCTGTAGGAAAGGGGGAGAAAAAGGTAAAAAGAAAAATAGACTTGAGAACTGAGCAGTGAAATGACGTTTTCTGAACTTCAGCCTTGGAGTACTAGCTCACTACCAGACAGTACCCTCCCACAAATGTTCCCAGAAGGGAAGGGGACCCAACACACACCTTATCCCCTCCTTTCCCTCTCCTCTAATTGGCTGTGTTCTATTATGGAGAGTCTGACTACTGTTTAAGTAAGGTTGTGGCAAGTCCATATGGGGATTCAAGCCCTCTACTGTTAACTGTGCCCCTTGCCCCATTCTTAGCAGAAGGGAATTGCCATGGAGACCCAAGAGACTTTTTTTTTTTAAACAAAAATCCTATTAATATAAATGGCAACAATTAGGCAGAGGATATTCAGAATTGGGGAGCAATCAGTACCTAATGATGTGTAATAAAGCTGGGGGAAGTCATTTGGCCTTTCTACAAGCCAATTGTGGGAATGGGTGGAGGATGGGATGCAGGAAAAAAACCACATGGACCCCACTAGGTCTCTGGGCTAGAGTGAAGCAGAAATAGTGTTCCAACTTTAGTTAAATCTTCCAAACTTCTCCCTCTCCAGGTGCCCTAGGGCTCCTCTATCTGGTCCTATGCCTGAAGGTCCAGAGTATTTGCATGAGGAAGTCCTTGAGAAAGTAGAATAGAAAGATAATATTGAGGGGGTAGCAAGATGGCTCAGTGGAAAGACATCCTAGACACTTCCTAGCCGTGTGACCCTGAGCAAGTCACTTAACTCCCATTCTGCCTTGGAATCAATACTTAGTATTAATTCTAAAACAGAAAGCAAAGGATTTTTTTTTTTAAGAAAGAAAATGTAAAGAGAAGGTGTGATTCAACCCCCAGCTTTCTTCTGAGTCTCTGATCTCCCAAGAGCAAGGAACTAGTCATTGATACTATGACCTTATTTTATGAACAAGATCAGATAGATCCATAGATACTGTGGCCTTATTTTATGAACCTTTCATGTGGCAAAGAGAGGCAATGTAGTAAACCAAATAGAATGTCAGATCTAGAGTCAAGACCTGTGGCTATAAGAAATGATAAGCAGAATGATTTCAGAAAAAGTTGGAAATATTTGCATAAACTGATGCAGAGCAGAACTGGAAGAACATTGTACAAAGTAACAGCATTATTGTACAAGCATCAGCTACAAAAACTTGGCTACTCTTAGCAGTGCAATGATCTGGGACAATCCTGAAGGACTAATGCGACAGGAAATGCTATCCACCTCCAGGAAAAGAATTGCTGGAACTGGATAGATGAGGATCAAAGCATACTATCTCAGAGCAGTGTTTTTGTGGTTTTATTTTGGGATTTCAGTTTTATATGAGTGTGCTAGTCCAACAGTGACCAATATGGAAGAGTTTTTTGTATGATAATACATGTTTGGCTCAGATCAAATTGCTTACCATCTCTGACTAGGGGAGGGAAAGGAGGGAAGGAAATGATTTGGATTTTGTAATTTTGGAAAATGTATGTTAAAGATTACTGTTACATGTAATTGGGAAAATAAAATATCTGAATTAAAAAAAAAAAGACTTGTGATCAAGTCTCTCCTTAGATACTTAATAATAGATACTATGTGACCCTTTATCCGATAACCTCTCTAAGATGTTTTTTCAACTGTAAAATCTAAGATTCTAAATGATGTTTCCTTGGTAAAGTCTTTGTTTAAAACTGTTTCTTTTGCTGAAATTGGAATGTTCCAAGAAAATGAGTATATAACTAATGTGCTTAGCATTAAGGATAGAGGAAGCCAGCTAGATTTGGACTAGATTTGCCTGGCTCTCCCTCAGTGGAAAGGTCTGGGTAGCCTCCATTTTAAAGGATGGGCCCAGGAACAAGAGTGATTCACAAGGGAACCATCCACTGGGTCTAGGTGATGGTCAGAGAAGGAGGGAAAAAAAGCAATAAAGTTGAGTTTCTTGTAATAATGGTGGATAATTGCCAGGACAGTTTAGCCCCAGTAAACTGGACTTTAGGGTGTCCCCAAACACCAGAAAATTCTATTTAGACTTGGAAGAGGCCTTATGGATTATCCAGTCCTTTATTTTATAGATGAGAAAATAAAGGCCCTAAGAGGTCAGCTGAATTGTCCAATGTCCCAAAGTCATGCTAAGTCAACAAGTATTTATCATGTGTTTATAATGTGCTAGGGAATTCAATGAAAGGCAAAAAACACACCCTGTCCTCAAGGTGCTCACATTTAAAAAAAAATAATCCATATCTTCTGTTTTAGTATCAATTATGAGACAGAAGAGTGGAAAGGACTAAGCAGTCAGGGTTAAATGTCTTGCCCAGGATCACACAGCAAGGAAGTGTCTGAGGACAAATTTGAACTCTGGTCTTCTCAACTCCAGACCTGGTGCTCTACTCACTATGCTACATTGCTGCCCCAGGTGCTCATATTCTAATGAGAGAGACAATGGTACACACAATGATACAAGGTAAACACAGTGTAAATGAGAGATGATTTCAAAATGATGGAAAAAACAAGGAAAGGCTTCTTGAAGAAGGTGGGATTTTTACTGAGATCTGAAGGAAGCTAGGTTCATGGATTACATACCTTGAGCTGGAAGGAATCTCAGAGACCCTCTAGCCCAAATATTAAGTAGCAGGTCCAAAATTCAAATCTAGAACTTTGACTCTGAATCTAGTACTCTTTCCATTACTGGCCAGTCTCTACTAGAAGCTTCCCCCATGATGGCAATTCTCGAGGAAGAGCCTTGGGTTCAAATTTGATGAATATCCAATTGGGCCTGAAAGGAACCCTCCAATTCAATCTCTCCTACTCAGACTAGAGTAATTCTAAGGTTGGCTGAACTCGGGGGGGGGGGGGGGGTAGAAGAGAAGGGGAGGTCTCATATTCTTTTTTTCTTTTCTTTTTCTGCTAAGAGGATCCAGAAGCTACTCAGACTATCCTTATACTTCAGGCTAGAAAAAAGGAGGAGGAGGGCTGGGGAGGGGGGGGGTCAGTTATACTTATTCACTGGATGAGTGCTTAAATTATTGCCTTTTCTCACGTCATCATACAAATAGGGAGGATATGAGAGAGAAGAGTAACCTTCCTCAGTCATACAGACACTGTTCACAACAGCCACAATGGGCTCTGTGAAGTCCTCCTCTCAGAGCTGATGTTTCCTGGACTCTGCTTCCTCAGACAATGTTCCCTGTCCCAGAATAAAGATCCTCCCCTTCTCATTTCCTTTCCTCTTTCTTCTCCCAGACCATTTCCCATTTGGTCACTCTCCAGGAGGAAATGGCTGGTGGTGTTGGGGATTGGGGAGAGGGGAAGGGAGGTAAATGGGGAAACAAGACTTCTGGCATGGGAACTGAATGGAACTTGGGGAAGGAAGGGGTGGGAGAAGATGTGTCCCAATTCCTCCTCTCCGGCTCAAGTAGCAGCCCCCTTGGCCTCCTCTCTGGCCCACAGCTGAGGGCTGACATTTGCCAGGGCAGACCTAGGCTCCTGGGGCATTCCCCACCCCCTACCCCCTTGCTCTGAAAGCCCTGCTCTGTTTGGGATTTAACAGGCCTAGGGAAGGTTTTACAGGACTCCAATGCTTCCCCTGCCAGCCAGCCCTGGGCCTCCTCTATAACTCCCTTTCTCTTCAAGCCAGGAGTATTTCTATGGAAAGCAGCCTCTCCAGCCTCCCCTCTCCCTCCCTTCCCCCCATCATTGTCTTGAGACAATAAGGCCATTTTCCCAAAGGCACAAAGCAGCAGGGTCTGTCTCCCAGGCTCAGCTCCCAGTTCCCTTCTTTCCCTACTGTCCAGGGGGTGGGGGTGGGAGGGTGGGAGTGGGGATGCAGGAGGGAGTTGATAGGGAGAAGTCATTAGCATTAGTACTCCCTCCCATGCTTTTTTTAGGACCCTCACCTGTTCCCAAACTTCATTCCTTGAGCAAGAAGAGGGCAGGGGTATGAGAATATTTGGAGATGGGAAGGGTAAGGGAAAACACTGGGCCACCAAGCTCTTGTGGCCACGAATTGGTTAGGTTTTTCCCCCCTTGATTTCCACTGTAATAAAACTTTAAGAAGCTCTAGGACAGGGTTATAAGAAAAGGAGGGTGGCAAATGCAACCATGAGCTAGTTCCTTGATTTGATAATGCCTTAACTAAATTATAATAATATTTTAATATAATAATATATAAAATCTAAGATGGGTTAAAGAGTCAGTCTTGGAACCAAAAGATTTGAGTTCATCCCACTCCCAACACACTAGCTGACTCACCATAGGCAAGTCTACTGCTCTGGGTTACTCTCCAAACAAGTTGCAGAGAAGGGCTGACCTTGATAGGAATTTCCTCATACATGTGAATGCAAATAAAATCATGGGTCTGGTTCCTAAAGATAGGATCCTTAAAATGCCAAAGAAAGTCAGCTACCATGGGGGTCTGTCTCTGTCTCTGCCTCTGTCTCTCTCTGTCTCTGTCTCTCTCTCTGTTATCAATTCTAAGACAGAAGAGTGGCATGGACTAAGCAATCAGAGTTAAGTGACTTGCCCACAATCATACAGCTAAGGAGTCTGATGCCAAATTCGAACCTAGGTCTTCCTGACTCTGGGCCTAGTTCTCTATGCACTCTACCTAGCTGCCCCAGGCTCATGGGTTTTCCTTGCATAAAGCTTGAGGGCTAAGAATGACAAATTCAAGAATCAACAAATAGCCCAGTATTAAATCGAAAATCCTATCTGATTGTAAGTGGTGTGGTAGAAAGGATACTTGAGCTGGGAATCAAATCTGTCCCAGACAGACTAAAGGAAAAGGGAAAGGATCTTTATTCACAAAAAATATTTATATTAGTAGCATTTTTTGTTGTTGCAAAGAATTGAAAACAAAATATTTGCCCATCAATTTGGACAAATTATGATACAAGAAAATGATGGATTATTATGCTATTGAGTCATAAAAAATGACAAGAGGAAAGACTCAGAGAAACCTGGGAAGACAGGTATAAATGGATGCAGAGGGAAGTGAGCAGAGTCGGGAGAACAACTTATCCAATGATTTCAGTATTATAAAGAAAGATAACTATAAAAGATCAGAACTTTGATCAGTTCAGTGATCAATCAGAAGATGAACTGGAGGTGTAGAATGAGTCCTACATCTTTGGATACAGCCTATATGTGTGGATTTGTGAATTTGTCATAAGAAAGAACTTTGGGGAGGGTGGAATGGGCAGAGTGAGAGTTGTGAAGAATAGGGGTTAGTAATAATGAGGGGGGAAAAGGAAGCAAAGAGACAAAAACTACAACAAATCCTTAAAAATATAAAGAGAGCAGAAAGGAAGTTCAGAAAACTGGACATGATCAAGCAGGGCAGTGATACAACTACCATATTAAATTTAAAACATACCCCCCAAAATCAATTCAATGAGATTTGTGATTTTCTGTGCAGTTTTCTTTTTCTGTTCTTCTTTGTGTAGGAAAATGTTCATTTTCAATATTTTCAAAGTTCATAATTTTTTTTTTTAGTCTGGGATAAAATTTTACCCCTGACCTACAAGTTACAAAGCTACTGCTTTGTAATATAGTAGAGAGAATGCCCAGGACTGGGGAGCCAGGAAGACCTGAGTCCAAGTCTTGCCTCAGCCACTTACTAGTTATATGTTGTTGTTTAGTCATTTAGTTGTGTCAGGCCCTTTATGACTCCATTTGGGGTTTTCTTGGTAGAGATATTGGAATGGTCTGCCATTACCATCTCCAGCTCACAGTCTCTGGGAACACATTTGAACTGAGGTCTTCCAGACTTGGCACTCTATCCACTGTATTTTAGCTTCCCCAACTAGTTATGTAACTCTGGACATTCTACTTAGTCCTTTCTGTGCCTCTATTTTCTCATCTGTTAAGTGGGAAGAATAATAACATCTACCTTTCACAGTTGTAGTGAGGATCAAATTAGTTACTATGTAAAGCACTTTGAAAACTTTAAGAAGCTACATAAATACTATTGTTGTTGTTGTTAGGCCTTGGACAAGTCAGTTCACTTTTCTGAAACTCAGCTGCTCACCTATAAAATGGTGATAATACTTGCACTACATATATAACTGTAAGCTCTAAAAAGAAAAAGTACTGTACTTTGTAAACTGCTATATAAACATGAACTATTAGCCTTCCTCTATAGTAATCTCAGCAGCTTCCCAAGTCCTCTAGGTCCAACAATGTACCCAACATTTTTCCCCAGAGTCTACTGTCCTTGCTATCCCAGGCTCCATCTCACCTAGACTGTTCAGTAGTTGTCCCAATAGGAGGAAGGGCACAAAGGTTATTTTTAAGTATTCATTAAGCTGATTCATATGTGTAGCCCTCTTCCGTGACACTGAATTAAGCAAGGGACATGAAAAAAAAAAAAGAGTGGTAAAATCCACATCCTTACTCTTGGAGTGTTCATATTTTAAGTATGTACAAATGAGATATTATATGTGTATATGGTATATAATACTAATATATAAATATTATCATATATTAAAATATATTACATATGTGTATATGTATGTGCAACAAATGCAGCAATAGCTGATCCTACTTCATGCATTTTTACAATTTTTATATGATAGCCCCAATTTTTCCATATTTCTCTCTCTTTCTCTCTGTTTCTTTCTCTCTCTCTCTCTCTCACATAAATTAAAATCTGGTCTTACACTAGCTGTATGGCCCTGGGCAAGTCACTTAAACCTGTTTGCCTCAGTTTCCTCATCTGAAAAATGAACTGGAAAAGGAAGTGGCAAACCAGTCCTATATCTCTGCCAAGAAAACCCCAAATGAGGTTTCGAAGAGTCAGACATGACTGAAACGATTAAAGAACAATCTCAGAGGGCTAGTACAAGTCCTTGGAGCTAAAGGGGCGAAGAAGGTGCTTTTGCAGAAAGTGGGACTTGAAGGATGCTATCGAGATCAGGAGAAAGTACTGAGAAGGGAGGGAATTCCAGACATTCGGAAAATCTGGTGTAAAGAGATGGAATCTGGTGTTTGAGAAATAGCAATAAGGATTTTATTTTCCTGGTCCAAATCTGTGATTTATTGGTGTAGGTGATTTCATCCCTCCTGTCAATGCAGATAAGCATCTACCTCCAAGTTAAAAGTCTATAAGAGTTGCCATCACCACTGAGAAGAAGCATATAGGTATAGCTAGGTGGTTCAATGGATAGAATGCAGGGCCTAAAGTTAGGAAAATTCATCTTCCTGAGTTCAAATCCTGCTTCAGATACTTACTAGGTGTGTGACTCTGACCCTGTTTGCCTCAGTTTCCTCATCTATAAAATGAGCTCTAGGAAATAGCAAACCATTCCACTATCTTTGCCAAGAAAACCCCAAATGGGGTTAAGAATTGGACAACACTGAAAAATGACCAAACAAGATCATTGAGAAGTTAAGTAATGAGGCCAGGATCACAGTCAGTATGTATGAGAGATGAGACTTGAACCCAGGTCAGTTTGATTCCCAGGGAGCTCTCCATTCCCCTCACACTGCCTCTTTTCAATATTTTTTCCCTATTTTATTGTTATGCAAAACATATTTCCATATTGATCATTGTTGTAAGAGCAAAGTTAGACATAACCAAAACCCCAGAATAAAACCAAAATGTGAAAGATGTGATGTGAAAGATGACTCCAACAGTTCTTTGGAGGTGGATAGCACAAGTCTTTCAGGCTGGACCCAGATCAGTGCATTGCTGAGAGTAGCCAAGTTTTCACAGATAACCGTCATCCGATTCAATATTACTTTTCAAATATACAAATATTTTTAATATCAGAAAATCTCACTTTCCAGGGAATCCATGTTTATTTGGCAGCTAGATAGCAGATTGGACAGAGCACCAGGCCTGGATTTGGGAGAACCTGGGTTCAAATATAGCCTCAGACAGATTTGCCTAGCCTATATGCCACTCTTCTGTCTTAGAATTAATACTAAGAAAGAAGTTATGGGTTAAAAATTTTTGTTTATGTATGTGCTACAGTGAAGGCTCAGATTCAAAGCCTCAGTGAAGATCCTTAGGAGGTATAATTTTCAAACTTTGCCCAGATGCCTTAGTTTGGCTCTGCCTGAGGGGATGGAAGCTGTGACTTCTTCCATCTGAGGGAAGATGTCAAAAGCCGGGCAACAGTGGTCAGGTTCCTTTGGAACAACAGGAGTGGGCAATCTGCCCCAGAGCCCTGGGAACTCCCTATGCCCCTGGCACACACTTCAAAGGCAGGAGAGGTATTCCACTGTAACCCAAGCTCAGAAGGGAACCCTTCCAAAAGGGAGTCCAGCCCTGAGGGGTGGGGGGAGGAGCAGGAAGCCAAGCAGGCTTCTGGCCTGGGTACGTGGAGAGCAGGTGTAGAGACACACGGAATCCTGGGACTCCCAGAAGCCTGGAGGCTTCCAATTCGAAAGAGCCTCTGGGCTCGTTGCAGAAGTCCTTTCTCCAACTCCAAAGCCTTAAAATATCTTTGATATTCAGGACAAGTGATTCAATGAACTTCTCTCAAACATTTCCAGAGACAGAATGCTCCCAACCCCTTTAGGCAGGCTGCTCTCTGCCTCCCTTAGGATAACTCAGACCCTTTGGTTCTCATTCTGCCCTCTAATGCAAGCAAACAAATCCAGTTTTTCTCCCTTACAACAGCCCTTGCTAACCTGGCCACTTTCCCAAGGAGGCCCTCTTAACTTTGTCAATCCATCAATCTACCAGCATTTAAAGAGTGCCCACTATGTGCCAGCCACTGGGTTATGTACTGAGGCTACAAATTCAACAAGCAAACAGCCCACACCTTCCAGTATGACTGGTCTATTTGACCATCATTTCTATTTCTAAAGACACAGCCTCAGACTGCCCTTGGGGTCATGCCAACAGATGTGTGTATCTAATAAAAATAAAAGTGGTAATGATCTTGGCTCACATTTCTATTGGGTTTTAAGGTGGACAAAGCACTTTCCTTGCAATGGCCCTGTGAGGTCTATCTCCCCCGGGGAAAAAGGCACCAATGCCTTTTCTCTAGATATATAGATATGGGAATACACACAAGAACTCAGAAGCACATACATACCTTGCATGAAAACTGGTGAATTTCAGCAACTTCTCAGACACCTATTACCTAGGTGACTTAAGGGCAGCTAGATGATGAAGTGGACAGAGGGTTGGAACAGGGGTTGAGAAGCCCTCAGTTCAAATCCAGATAAAGACACTTAATTATGTGACCCTATGCAGGTCATTTAACCTCTCTGTGACTCAGTTTCCTCTTATGTAAAATGGGGGGGGGGGGATAATAGCACCTACCTCCCAGGGTTGAGACAATATATATAAAGTGCTTTGTGAACTTTAAAGCACTATAGAAAAGCTAACTATTATTATTATTGATGATAATGATGCCACTTAATTGAAAAATCTCAGTTTCCTCATAAGATAGGGGGCAACAATTCTTATTCTACTACCTCAAAGTGAGGTTCTGTGAGGGAAGCTCTTCTGAAACTTACCTGTGCCATAGGATTGTGAGTTATTAATAAGATTATCATTATCATCCCTGGCTCCATACCATTCTGGAGCATTAGGATCATCTTAGAAGGGATTTGCTCTCATGATAATAATAATGCACATTTATAAAATTATACTTCAGTTTGCAGGTGCTTTATGTAATTATCTAATTTGAGAATCAAAAGCACCCTGTGAGGTATTACTAACACCTTTGTGTATTATATTATTTCTATTTTACAGATAAGGAAACTTAGGCTCTGAGAGGTTAAAAAGACAGAAGATTTGCTGCTGGCCTTGTGGCTCGTAAATCCAATTTGAACCTAAATCCTCTTGACTTCAGGTTGGGTACTATTCTAAAATACCACTTCTATCACCTTCCAGTCTTCTTAGTCAACTCTGAGCATCATTTGTTGTCGTTCAGTCATTTTCAGTTGTGTCTGACTCTTTGTGACTCTGTCTGGGGTTTTCTTGACAGAGATACTAGAATCATTTCCTTCTCCAGCTCATTTTACAGATGAAGAAACTGAGTCAAACAGGGTTAAGTGACTTTCCCAGGGTCATACAACTAGTATGTGAGGCCAGATCTTGCTGATTCCAAGTCCAGGTCCCTATCCACTATACCATCTAGCTATGTATCATTAAATGGCTATAAAAAGCAATTCTATGTCACTCCCAACACCAGGACACTTTGGTTTAGAATCCTGAAAGACTTTATGTTTAAACTTGGCTTGGAAATAAGGGAGAAGGCAAGGTTGATGAAGAATGACTGTATGACCTTGGACTCCAGTCACCTCTACCTCCCTTTTATCAAGAATAAAATGAAGGTGTTGGACCACAGATATCTCAAAAATCCCTTCTATGAAGGGAATTAATCTCTTAGAAAGTGTCCTTGATCAGAGATATAGTAGAGAAAAAAGGGAAGCCATGACGGTGGGAAGACCACCTTAGAGATTGATACATTTCCCAAACCTTAGAAGGCCTCCTCTGGAGTCATTTCTTGACCAAAAAAAAAAAAAGTCTTTTAAGTGCATTTGGGGGAACTGAATATCCTAGTTCTTTTTAAGAAGATATAGACTTCATGGAATGTTAGGGTTAGCATCTCTCAGTGATGTCCATAGATATTTCTGGGTTTTTCAGAAAACCTGTTATGAAAATGGGAAAATTTGTCTCTTTTCCCCAAAGACTAAGCTTAATCCCCAGACATAAGCTATTATTAAAAAAAATGCTGAGGATCATGGGGAAGGAGAAGTTGATTTTTGAAACTGGAGAGTGCCTGGGATCTCTCAGGATCTGTCAGTTTGACTATGATCTCTCTGTGTCCCAGCTAGAGACAAACCTTTGACTTAAGACTACAGCAGACCAGATATTTGAGAGTTTGAGAGTATTGGAGAACTGTACCTTGGGAAGGCTTGGGAAAACAGAAGGATAAGGGGTTAAAGTTAGGGTAAAAGGTGGGCATATATAAGGCATAAGCCATGCCTGGCTTCTTTCAGAATTTCTGCCCCCTCCAGAGACAAGAGACCACAAGAGAAATAAGTTTCAGAAGTCTCTGCTCTGCTTTCCTCGCCCCCAACTTCTAGCCTGTTCCCCATTTCCCTCCCCAGCACAGGCCCCCATCAAACAGCATCTCCTTTCATCGGCCCTGTGGGTGGTCCTGGCCCTAACAGCTGGGGGGTGGGGTGGGGAAGGAGGGGGCAGGAATTCCCTGACAATAGAACCAGCTGCGCCGAACCCCACCAGCACCACCCCTGTTCTAACCCTCCCAGAACAGGGTGGGCCAGGATGCTTGGCTTACCTCAGCCCAAGAGAGGCCCTAAGTCCCCTCTGACCCACCCCACTCACCACAACCTCTAACCAGAAGATGAATCCATCTTCCCCTAGTTGGAATAGGTCTCCTGGGAGGGCCTGGGGTTTGCAGGATAAGGGGGTAGCAGCTGCCCTTGGCTCTCTGTCTTGTCACCAGATGTTACTTCATGACCAGCTCCAGACCAAGTTCAACTTCTCTGCCCAGTTCTACAGGAGCCTATTAGCTTCCCCAAGTCCCACCCAAAGAGCTTGCAGAGAGCCCAGGCACCACCAGGGCTCCAACATCAATTCTGGGCTGGTGGGAGCATCAGGAAGTTCATTCCTCCCCTACCCAAGGACCTTTCTGGACAGCAGATGCAAAAGTCCCCAGACCAGGGAGGGAGTGCCTGCTGGAGGAAGACGAGCAGGAGGAGGAGCAGGAGGAGCAGGAGGAGCAGGAGGAGCAGGAGGAGCAGGAGGAGGAAGGACACAACTCTGGAATGTTGAAGAGGACGGGAGCTGGCTCCTTTTCTGCCTGTTTCAGTCTCAAAGCCTTCCTTACCCCCATACCCTTCTGTCCTGCCCAGTTGTCCACCACCCTTTTGAAAGTCCTGTCCATTTTGATACAGCTGCTTTTGGGGGGATCCAAACGTTACGTGATTTGTGATGGTTGGGGAAGGAGCATGGAGGGAGGGAGTGATAGAATATATGATGATTTGGTTTTCTTTCTTCTAGGGAATGAAGAGAAATGGGGGAGGTGAGCCTGGGTTGGTCAGTTTGAGTGCAATTTCATGGTGAAAAGACTTCTATGTTCCACCCTGTGCCTGGGTCTGCCCCATTCCTAACTCACTCCCTTCTGCCTTCTTGGCCTTGTCGTGTGCCCCCACCTGGCCTTCCCTCCCTTTCTCCCCTGAACACACAAGGCAAAGGAACAGGCCTGAGCATGCCAGAAGCCAGCTGGCACCCATCCAAACTAGCAGCCAGGCATGATGCCAGGGCAGGTTGCCAATACTACCTCCTCTCTCTCTCTCTCTCTCTCTCTCTCTCTCTCTCTCTCTCTCTCTCTCTCTCTCTCTCTCTCCCTCCCTCCCTCCCCTTCCTTCTCTTTCTCTCTCCTCCTTTTCTTCCTCAGTCTCTCTCCTTCTCTCTGTCTCTCTCTCTTCCTCTCCATCTGTCTCTCTCTGATTCTCTCTCCATCTCTCCCTCCTTTCTTTCTGTCTCTCCCCTCTCTTTCTGTCTCTCTTCTCTATCTCCTTCTGTCTCTCTCTTTGTCCCCCCCCCACCTCTCTCTGTCTTTCTATCTCTGTTTCTTTCTCTCCTCCCCTCTCCTTCCTGCCATGGCTTTTCTTCGGCCCACTGGTTCTCTAGCCACCCAAATTCAAGGAAAAGAGGAAATCCCAGGGCTTGGGAACGTGGGAAAGGAGGTGGGGTGTGGGGTAAAACCATAACACGAAAGTAAAGATGAGGTAGGAAAATAGAGGCAGAGAAGGGAAAGGACTAACTGGTCCTGGGTCACATAATGAAGGAGTAGCAGAATTGGTCCAGGAGTTCTGCCTCCCAATCTGAGACTTTCTGCTTTGGAAAAGGGTTGACCACTGGTAAATTCAGCATGGTGACTTTCCCATGTGGACATGGAGCATGGTAGGTGGTTAAATTTACAAAAACTCGCTCTTATATAGAGACTTCTGTTCTCACATCAGCACATCCCTATCTAGACACACATATACCCAAACCAACTTATACACATATAAAAAAAGTGACATACAAAGCTACACAAAACATACATGCATACATTCTCCTTAGGTAGAGTCCTTTCAACTGTGCTGGCCAAGCTGGCTCTTCTTTTCTCTTCTCTTCTATCTATAAATGAAATCCTACCTTCTTCCCCCATTCACTCCTCTGGGCTTTGCTTACCATCTACTTTTCAGTCCCGTACAGATAAGCACTGTTGTTTTTTTAATGAATAGTGTTAATTATTTTTGATTATTAAAAGCATTAGAAATTTCTTTTCAGAAGGTATTTGATTTTCTAAGTTAACATTTTAATGATGCAAAGGCTCTTCATCGAATAAAACTTTTGAGAAATTGGGAAAATGTTAAAAAGTGCTATAACTACATGATGTTTTGTCTTAAATTTATATTTCCAGAGTGGCATATTAAGGATTAAAGTTTAGAAAATGCACAGTTAAAAAAAAAAAGCTCTCCCTACCACTGGGGACTTTGAGACCTTGAGCTGGCCCACAGCTGTAAACCTAAAATTAAGAGGCTTTTTAGAAGGAATAAACACTTAGAGACTTGGTAGAAGCTTAAGAGAATGCAACTCTGAATAAAGCATAAAAACCTATTGAAGTTCTGATCTGGTCACCCTTAGGGCTGGGTTCTTGGTCTTTAGCCAGAGATCCAGGTCTCTCTCTCTCCTTTCTGAGTCCAGTGCTATATCAGTGTAGCTCACAAATTAGGAGAGTCAGAAGACTTAGGTTCTAGTCCTATCTCTGTCATCAATTCAGTGTATTATCCTAAGTTTATTGTGCCTCAGTTTTCTCTTCTATCAAATGAGAAATAACAGTCCATCATGGGGTGGTAAGACTCAAATAAGTACAGATAGGAGAATATCTTGATGAGATATATTGATCAATATACAAATGCTGTATCCTCATTACTGTCAGCCCACTTCCCTCCTGAAAAAGCTGCATCTCAAGGACAGGTGAAGGAAGAGTGGCCTGTGAAAGCATCCTCAATCTGAGTTCTTTCCCCCCTACCTTCCTCATTCAATAATGCCATCTAGGGTAAAGGGGCGAATTCCTTCTCGAGCTGGAGACATGGAGCAGAGAGAGAAACACAAGGGAAAGAAGGGGCTCCCAAAGATGATATCATGTAGTGGGGTTGGGGAGAAGGGAGTAGTGAGTAAGCTATGTGGCAAATTTACCAAACTTCCCTTCTGCATTATCTTGTCACTCCACTTTGCAGCCAGGCTCTGCCTCTGGGCTCACTTTGGGGAGTCCCTGGCTTTAGGGCAGAGGAGTGGGGAATTAGTTTCTGAGGCTCTCCTGCCCTCCCCGAGGCTAAATTATATACTAAGGTCTCTTTTAATCTATCCTAATTCTGTTAAGGAAAAGAATCCATAAAGGGAAATGAGATGGGGGGAGGTGGAATATCTTGGAGATGCTGAGTCTAAACTGTCCTTTGGGCTGCCGTTGGTGGAGGGGGAAGTGGGTAGCTGGGGGCGGTTGGACTCAGGGACATCAGGAGGGGGACTTTAGGTCCAAGTTGGGGGGTGGGGGTGAGGTCTAGCAACCTGTCACTGTCTTCGAGGAGAACTCTTCTTCCCTCCCCCTTCCCCCCAAACTCAGCTCCTTATGGTTGGGCAAGGGTAGACAGAGGGACAGACCCCTTTTCTCTGGGTCTCAGCAGGTGGTGTTGCCCACAAACCGCCGCCTTCTGCTGGCAAAATTCCCAGAGCTATGTGGGATGGGGTGGGGTGGGGTGGGGGGTAGTCGTGTGGCTGGAGGGAGGGGCTCTTAAGAATAAAAGATTGCCCCAGCAGCCTTTTCCATCTCAGAAGTAGCCCAGTACAAATCACAAGGGGACAGACTATCCTCCCCATCCACCAGCTCTCTAAATTGGGATCATGATGAGAAAATAAAAAATAAGGTCACTTTCCCTCACCCAGCTTAGCCTGAGCCCCCATCATCATGCCCCACTCATGTGCACCTGAGACAATCGGAAGAGAGTCCATAGAGCAGACAGTTGTTGCTGTTAGAATAGTTTCTTTTGGCCCCTGTGGGCTGGCTTGTGACATCTTCTCTAGACCCACACATACCCTCACACCATCTATTCCTGCCACTGAGCCTAGGCTAAGGGGCTTGGGGTTACAGTCTGCAATGGGGTAGGAACAAGAGGGGTCACTTTGTTCAGAGTCCTAAGGGGGGTACGGATGAGTGGAACAACATTAGGGAAAGCAAGGAGCAGACCTGAGGCTTTGGAGAGAATTGTTTTTCCTGTTTGCCTTCAGTCTCTGTCAATGCCTTCTCTGTCTTCACCTTCCTTTCTGTGATGGGAAAAAGGTGTTGCTGAGAGGTCCTAGGTAATACAGTGAATATAGTGTGTAGGGTGTGGAGTCAGGAAATCCTGAGTTCAAATCAACTTTCAGACACTGTGTGATTCTGGAGGTCTGTAACCTATTTGTTTGCCTCAGTTTCTTCATCTGTAAAATGAGGAATTATCCTAGTACCTACCGTACAAGGTTGTTGTAATGATCAAATGAGAATATATAAATTGTTTTTTTTAATAAACCTTAAATTGCTATGTAAATGCCAGTTATTATTTTTATCTTAGGGCAGATAGAATTTAAAGGAGCAACTAGGTAGCTCAGTGAATAGAGAGCCAGGACTAGAGATCAGAGGTTCTAGGTTCAAGTGTGACCTCAGATACTTCTTAGCTGTGTGACCCTGGGCAAGTCACTTAACACCCTTTGCCTAGCCTTTATCACTCTTCTGCCTTGGAACTGATACGTGTGTTGATTTTAAGATGAAACATAAAAGGTTTTACAATATGATTAAAAAATAAGAAAGAGAGGAGAGATTAGGACAGAAGGTATTTTCTCCCCAAATGCCACCTACAGCCCCTACCAGCTCCCAGCATCCTGAATGGTGGGTAAGAGAATTGTTCTTTAATCTCTCCCAAAATGTAAGCCTTGCTCTGGTACTTAAAACAAATGTTTTTAACAATGGCTGCTCATTCTTCACCTGTCCTGTATGAAAAGCAAACACTTCTCCCTATTTCTCTCCTGCTTCCTTCCTCTTTCTCTGTTTTCTTCTCTCTTTTCTCTGACTGTCTCTCCCTCTCTCTTTTCTCTGTCTGTCCCTCCTCTCTTTTCTCTGTCTGTCTGTCTGTCTCTGTCTCTGGCTAGGCACTTTAATCTCCCTTGTTGGAACATGAGGTGTACAGTATGAGTCTGACGGACTGTCAGTAAATACGACATTCGCTCATCAGAGTCATTGAGTTACGGAGGAGCTGAGTGCCAGGAGCAGAAAGCCCTCTATACCCGATGCCAACTGCAATTACCTCTCTGTCTGCCAGTCGGCAGCAAGGGCTTAACTCTTTCCATGTCCTGAGGAAGAAGTAGCTGAGGAAGATGGGCTGGGTGAAAGAGACAGGGAGGGACAACTAACTAAGAAAAAAGCAAACTGCCCCAAATCAAGAGAGGAGAGTTTATTTCATGGTTCATCTCCCCCCACTTCTCAACAGTTGCTGAATCGACGGAGCACAGATTAATCAATAAGTATTTATTGAGGCCCCACTATGTAGCTACAAGCATGGGGGGGGGGGGGCGCCTGTCAACTTCCCACCCCCTACTGGGGACATGGATTGCTAAGGGGTGGCACGCCCGGCTCACACTGACAGCTCTCTACCCCCTCCCACCCCCAGGCTGGCCCATCTGGTGAACATTCTTCCTACCAGGGCTACCAAATAGCCTTGTCACATCTAGTGGGATGAGCATCCTACAGTGGGGTCTTAACCCAGCTGTGAAACACATTTCCCTAACAACTAGCTTTTTTCCCCTTCCGTCTACCCTCCCCCCAACCAAAAACAACTTTTTTGGCCTTTTGCACATCAGGATAGAATAATTATTATTCTATTTCCTTCTTCCTCCTCCCAAGTCTGAAGCTTTCATAGGGAAGAGGATGATGAGAAAGGCTTAGCCCCAGGCTCAGAACTCACCTGACCCACCAGAGCATGGAGACATCCCCACTGAGAAATGCTTGAGATCTATATTATGCCCACATCTTCCCAGTTTAGTCCTGTACTGTCCCATCCCCCTTAACTAGGGCTTATTCTTGCTAGTTGTAAAGGTTAGTAGAGGCCAATGGGTCATTTACTTGCTCCCAACTCCTTACCCCACAAAATCTAAGTGCAGAAAATGGAGCCCCCCTCTTCTCCCTCCCCCATCAGTACAGCTGAGTCTGAGAGCAGGGAGACTCTAGAAGCCCTTCCTTACCTTCATGGGAGTGGGAGAACCAGATCTGGGAGGTACCAGAATGGGGGCCCCGATAGGCTTGATCAGAGGGGGAGGAAGTGGGACCACTGGGATGTGCAGGGGCAGTGGATCCCAGGCTGCTGGTGAGGAAACTGCCCATGAAAGAGGAGGCTGGAGGATTCCCCATTAGGCGGCTGCTGGCTGTGGACAAAGAAAGGGAGGAAAGAAATGAGTATAGTCAGTAACTGTTTGGGGTCACCTCCACAAAATATAGATATGAATTCATTCATTGAAACATTTCTTGAAAACCTTTTATATGCAGAGCACTATGGTAAATATGGGAGAAAGAGAAAAAATGATATAGTTTGTGCTCTTATTGAGTTTACATTCATTTATCTGGAGAAAAGTATATATTCAGGGGCAACAAGGTGGCTCAGTAGAGAGACAGCCAGGCCTAGAGGTGGGAGGTCCCAAGTTCAAGCCTGGCTTCAGACACTTCCTAGCTGGGTGACCGTGGGCAAGTCCCACGGTCCCCATTGCCTAGCCCTTTCTTGCTCTTCTGTCTCAGAATTAATACTGCCAGAAGGGAAAGGGAAAGGGAAAGGGAAAGGGAAAGGGAAAGGGAAAGGGAAAGAAGGAAAGGGAAAGGGAAAGGGAAAGGGAAAGAAGGAAAGGGAAAGGGAAAGAAGGAAAGGAAAAGAAAGGAAAAGAATGATTTAGGGGCAGTGAGATGACTCTGTGGATAGAGAGCCAGGCCTAGAGATGGGAGATCCTGGGTACAAATATGGCCTTAGACACATTATAGTTGTGTGATCCTGGGCAAGTCACTTAACCTCCCACTGCCTAAGCCCCTGTCATTCTTCTGTCTTAAAATTGATCCTTAGACTTGGAAGGTAAGGATTTGAAAAAAAGAAAATAGACTGATGCCATTTTCCAGATGAAGTCTGAGTCTCATGCATCAGTCAGCATGGTGCATATTCTCCCACAAGTTTATTCACAGGCTAAGGAGCTCATCCCAGTGCGGACTGATGCATGGGACTCAGACTTCATCTGGAAAATGGTGTCAGTCTATTTTCTTTTTTTAAATCCTTACCTTCTGTCTTAGTATTACTTCTGAAACAGAAGAGCAAGTAAGGGGTAGGCAATGGGGGTTAAGTGACTTGCCCAGGATCATACAGCTAGAAAGTATCTGAGGCCAGATCCAAACTCAGGAAAATGAATCTTTCTGACTCCAAGCCTGGTACTCTATCACTTAGCTGTCCTATCTGGCATAAAGTAAATGCTTAATAAATATTTGTTGACTGACTGCCTGACACCTGCTACCTTCCAATTTCTGTCAGGAAAAGATTATATGCAAATGGACACATATATTTAGAGACCACCCTACTGGCCAAAAGGCCTACTGCTACCAGTATGGAACTGCTCCCTCCCCTGGGGAACACAGTGGGGCATCTTTTCAGTCCAGCTGAAAATAGTCTCCATACCAGCAATGTGCAGCTGTGGGCACATCCCAATGAGCATAATCACACACGTGTGACGTGCTCACTCAAGAGAAGGACTCGGGGACTCTGACAGTTTGATCTCACTTGGGTACCCAACTAATCTACATGTATATTGGGAAAGAAGAGCAAGAATGAGGGATGGTCTTGTATCTGCAGGCATTACCATTAGTGGCTCCCTAGGGCTCAGGACCTCTCTAGTGTAGCACAGAGCCATGGCGGTGAACAACAGCCCCCGGGCTCACCTCACACCCACTGTCCTCCTCCCAGAGTAGCTGGCATCAGGCCACCAAGCCATTATCCTGATCATCTCAGTTGACACCACTCAGCCAAGTCCTAAACGCTCAAGTCTCAGGAGGGAGGAGCTTCTGGGGACAGTCTATCCAGGTAGAGGGGAATTATGGGGAGGGGGCTCTTAATGCCAACGGTCCTAATGGGGATTAGAACTATCCTTCCAGTGAGGGGGACAGGAGTGGGTGTCTAAGCCTGCCAGGAGCTTTCTGTCTCCAAGTGAGAAGGTATCACATTCCCAAGAGCAAATGCGAAAAGCCTGAATGCCTCCCAGACCAACTGGACTCTACTGATTGGCTTGGCAGCTTTGGCCTCATTACTTTGGCAGAAAAGAGATAGTGCCCCTTGGGGCCAGTTCCAGTCTGAAAACCTGATACCTCTGACTAAACAGGCTATGAGGAGCGTGTCTCCTTAAGGTGGGGGGTAGAGAAGAATCTTCATTCATGGGGAATGTTGACTGTTGGGGCACATCCTTTCTGAGGTCTAATTCTGGGTCCTGCTAACAGAGTTCTTGGGTCATGTGTGTGTGTGTGTGTGTGTGTGTGTGTGTGTGTGTGTGTGTAAGTGTGTAAAAGAGAGGAAAAAGGAAAAAAGAAAAGAGAGGAGGAAGGAGGAGGGAAAGAGGAAAAGAGAGAAGGAAGGAGGGAGAAAGGGAAGTAGAAAGAGAGAAGGAAAAGATAGAGAGGGAAAAGGAAAGCAGAGAGGGAAGAGAAGATCTTAATTGAATATCTAGCATGTGATTCAACTGATCTGTTTAGCAATCTTTTCAATGTTTCATGCATGTCACACTCTATTACTGGACTTAACTACAACTTGTAGGGATTCTCTTACTTTATTTTTTCTAATCATTTTTAGAGTCAGAGCTTTCTTGGAGGCAGCAATATATAAGTCACCATTTTCCTTTAGAATATACTAGCATGAGGATGGGGGTGGGCAGCTAGGTGGTTCAGTGAATTGAAACCCTGGAAAGTCTTGGGTTCAATTCTGGCCTCAGATGCTTCCTAGCTATGTGACCCTAGATAAGTCATTTAAACCCATAACCCTACTCTTCTACTTTGGAACCAATACACAATATTGATTCTAAGTTAGAAGGTAAGAACTAAAAAAAAGAGAATATAGTATATAACCTTTAGTGATGGAGATGAAGGACATTGCTCCCCTCTATACCCCTACTGGAAGCATCAGGCTTGCTATTTTCCCCATCCCCTAGTCCTGAAGTGATTGATTGCAAAGGTCTGGTCCCAAACTATCTTCTTAAATTCTGACTGGAGGCCCTAGTCCATCTCTCCAAACCTCTGTGTCTGTGTGTGTCTGTGTGTGTCTGTGTGTGTCTGTGTGTGTGTGTGTGTGTGTGTGTGTGTGTATGCGCGTGTGTTTTATTTGCCCTTCATGGACCAATGATATCACAGGGTGATGTCTTGGCTCCAGCATGAATTGGATTTAAGTGAGTCAGATCTGCACAATTTTATCGGCTTCTCTCTTCCAGAGTCATCTAAGTCCAGTGGCAAGACAAAAGTCAGGATGACTGGCCATGGCCTGGGATGTGATGGATAACGTTGGTATCTTAGATGTCTGACCAAGCTCTAAGAGCTCCACAGTGCTTCAACTGCTTCCAAGGCCATTGGAACAAATTGTTCTCATCCACCCATTCCACCAGAGAAAGTCTTCACATGCTTGGGGTAGACATCTTCCTAAGTCATTGAAAGATTTGAGAGATATGTATATACCTCCTACCGGATAGAGAGCTGGACTCAAGAGTCAGGAAGACCTGAGTTCAAGTCCTGTCCCTGACAAACTGGATGTGTCATGATAATTTCTAAAAGGAAATGATATTGCAGATTATAACTAGTCCTGGGCAAATCCCTTAACTTCTTAATAACTCTAAGTGATTCCTGAAGACTAGAAGCTAGAGAGAAAGGAGAAACCTGCAATGGAGGAGAGAGTTTCTTTGCCTGGGAATTCTCTATGCCACTGAAATTACAAATCCAATCTCTGTTCCACTCACCCACCCCCAGACCTGCCCCTCTCCTTACTTGAGGGGTTTAGAATCAATAGCCTCTAAAAGCCCTTTGAACCCTGGAATCTTCTTATTTGGGTGATCAACCCCCCACCCCAAAACTACCCTTTTTGGTTGTTATTTCAGTCATGCCCGACTCTGATCCCATTTGGTGTTTTCTTGGCAAAACCACTCCAATGAGTGGTTGGCAATTTCTTTCTCCAGCTCATTTTGCAGAAGAGGAAACTGAGTCAAACAGGGTTAAGTGACTTGCTCAAAGTCACACTAATTAGTGTCTAAAACTAGATTTGAACTTGGGGAAGAAGAGTCCTCCTGACTCTAAGCTTGGTACTTTATCCACTATCGTGCCTTAAATCCAGCAGCTCAGTCTAAGTTTAGGGCTAGACCTGTAGACCTTACTTTCTGTTGGCACTAAGGACACTCTCACTTAAAAAAAAAAAAAACCAGAGGATTCCATTTGGAGTCAGAAGACCATGTCCGAATATTGGCTCCATGCTAGTATAAGCTTGGATAAATCATTTTTAACTGCTCTGAGTCTCAATTTCCCAAACTATAAAATGAGGACAAGTGGGCTAGATGTCCCTCAGGTCCCTTGTCCTATGGAACCCTGCCCTATTAAAAACAACCGAGTCAATGGATCCCTTGATTGTTTTCTTAGAATTCTTAATCCAGTTGACTTCTGTCAATTCAATGTTAAAGCATGAACAAACCAGCAAAAGGAACCAAGGAATTAAGCTGGGAACTGGTGGAAGGCACAGACAATGGGCATATGTGCCAGAAGGCTGCAGAAAGAAGGATGAGGAGCAGAGAGAAGGGGTGGGTTGGAGCCTGTGTTGGGTAAAGTTGGAAGGGATGCTAAAGTCATTGGTCAAATAGAGGCAGAGAGACTGGGGTTTTAAAGAGAAGAGAGACGCCACCAGCCCAGCCCAGTATAGTTAAGGGGATGCTGAGATGCCTCCTTCCCATGGAATAGAAGCTGACCTTCTCTAATCCAGCCTCATAGATGAAGGTGAGTCAGGGAAGTCATTCCATCGCCTGGGGGTGGGGAATTTATGATGTCTCATCTGGGTCCAGCTCTGAGACCTCAGGAGCTTTTCAGACAGTAGAGTGACTCAACACTAGAACCTCCGAAGGATAGGAAGAAAGCACAAATATTTGGAAGGGTGGAAGGTAAGGCTGTGAGAATAGGCTCCACATGTGAAAGCCAAGAGAGTGTGAGAACAAGGGCCTGAGAAATGCTTTGAGATGGTGTGTGTGTAGGAGAAAGGGGTGGAAAGATTTAATGTCTATCCCATGTGTGCAGGGCAGAGGTGGGGGGGCGAGGAGTAGAAAAGGAGGGACAGTGGCTTCACCCTTGAGTCCCTGAGGCCTCTTACTGACACTGGTTACGGAATAAAAATTGGTTTCTACTGGAAGATGTGTGTATGTGGAAGAGACAGTTAAACATTCCAGCTCCCTGAGGTTAGTATTGACTGTGAGACTGTGTGAGTGAATGAGGAGCAAAGGGAAAATGTGTGTGAGCTGGACTGGGAATGTGGGAATATCATGAGGTTGTCAGGGAGAGAGTGTCAGACAGGGTGTGGGGAAGGAGGAGTCTGGGACATGTGCTGGAGAGTGAAGGGGAAAGGAGCTGCGTGGGAGAGACATGGAGATGAAGGGGTCTGGGAAGAAAGCAGAGGAAGTGGGGACCAAGAGCTGGGGGCGTCCCAAGCAATCTTGCTGGGAGATCCCAGGGATTCCTTAGGGCAGAGATGGCTCTCGCTGTATGCGTGCCCAGACCACATGTGTTTCCAGTCGTGGGTGAAGGATGGACGGAGAAAAGAAGTATCCACTTCCTCATTTCCTCCGGCTCTGCAGAGGCAGGCGATGTATTGGGGAGAAGAAGAAGAGGAGGTGGGGAATAAAGAGAAAGCCTTGGCCCCTGCTCCCTAGCAACTTCCTGCAAGGGGATGCCTGTGGGATGAGTGTCAGGGATAGAAATTCATACGCTTCCTGCTTCATCAGCTGGGGCTGGGCCCTAAATCCCAGGGGCAGATCCACCCCCTCATCCCTCTCTGGGCAGTCCCTTCCCACCCCTTTTCCACCCGGAGGCGAACAGAAGGACTTGAATCTTGGTGGGAATCACCAAAAGTCCAAAAGTCGGGCCTGGATGGAGGAATTTTTTTTTCTCAAGCGTTCAGTCCTGAGAACCCAACACCTTATGCTCTCCCACACGTGGGAGTCCAACCCTAGGCCTCTGAGACCGGGCCTCTGGCTCAAGATGGAGAGACAGTTCAGTTGGCTGGGAGGCTGGGGATGTGACATTAGCAGGGCTGTGGGCAGGGAGCCCGGTGTGGGGGGGTGGAGTGGAGGGCTGGTTTCAAAGCACTTTTCAGACTGTTAGAAAAACTGATCATGGGGGCTCTCTGGCAGGGGTGAAGGGGAAGGATACAGGGGGGAATCTAGGTGATATACAGACAAAAAGAAGTCGTAAGAAATGGGAGGAAGGAATGGAGGAGAGGAAGGGGAGAGAGGCTTGAGAGATGTACTGTCTTAGAATTTTCTCTGGTTGTCTCCCATGCCTGGGACACTCTCCCTCCTCCCTGCTGCTCTCCCTGACCTCCTTTTAGCCTCAACTTAAGTCCAACCTTCTGCAGGAAACTTTCCCTTAGTCCTCTTAATTCTGATGCCTCTCCTCTGTTGATCATTTCCTATTTAGCTTGTATATAGTTTAGATATTTTTGCACGCTATCTTTCCCAATAGATTGTAAGTTTCCAAAGGGCAGAGAGACTCGTGTGTCTATAGTACATATATGATGCCTACTTCACATAGCATACATATATGAATATATTATTTTAAAATCTTGTATGTGAAGTTGTATGTGTATGGTGTACACAACATGCATAATATTGATAATTTATATATCATACATAAATCTTGCATGTACACAGCACATTTTTGATGACTAACTGCACATAGAATACACATGTGCATACAGATACATGCACATATTTTATTTATATAATATACTATACATAAATATATGTTCACATATATCTAAATTTTATTCATATCGTATATCTAAATATTGTGTGTATACAGTAAATATGTGATACATATTGCACACAGTATACATATAGGTATATGTTTATATATTACACATATTGGTGTATATATTTATATATAGAAAATCTTGTATGTACATAGCTGTTTGCATGTTCCTCCATTAGAAGGTGAACTTGAGAGCAGAGACTGTCTTTTACCTTTCCTTGTATCCCCTGCACTCAGCATAGTGCCTGGCACACAATAGGTGCTTAATAAATACTTCCTGGGGCAGCTAAGTGGCTCAGTGGATAGAGAGCCTGCCTTGATATTGGGAGCATTGGGGTTCAAATGTGGCCTTGCTGGGTGACCTTAAGCCAGTCACTTCACCCCAACTGCTTAGCCCTTTCTGCTCTTCTGCCTTTGAGCCAATGTTTTATGTCTATCCCAAGTCAGAAGGCAAGGGTTTAAATAAATAAATGTTTACCAACTGACAGAAAAAGTCTTTCTCTGGGGTGGCAGAGGGGACATCGTCTTGGTTAAAAGAGGCTGCTCAAAAGCAGCAGGATTGCAGGGGCTCGTGAGACAGAGACAGAGACAGCTGGGTTCGAATCCTGGGTTTGACTGTAATTACCCCAGCAACACTAGTCCCATCAAATCTCTGAGCCTCATTTTCCTCTTCCTATTAAATAGGTCTAATAATACGAGTACTCGCTGACTCCCAGTGTCCCGAGGAGAGCGTTCTACAAATCTCTCCTTCGGTATCCTGGCACTCGGGGAGTCCGATGGCAGGGCTGTTAGCTCACAAAGTTGCTCCAAGGAAGTCCTTTTGCCCTCCCTCATCCTTCCCTGAAAAAGCCCTCTTGAAACCCAAAGGAAAGGTGGCTCAGCCCGGGTGTCCCAGAGCCTTGGCAAACACGTTAGGCTCTGACTCATGCTCTCGCCACAGGAATTTGGAACTTGACGAAAGGCATCTCCCTATCAGCACATCCCCTTTTCTACCCCTTCATCTGCCCCCAAACAGTTTGGCCTGGCGTGCTAGCTGTCCTTCGGGGCCCTTCTCTACAGCCTGTTTCCCAGAAGTCATCCAAAAGGGGGAAACCCAAAGCCCAGGAGAAACAAAGGCCAAAGGCAATCAGGGGTACAAGGAAAGAAAGAAATGGAGGGAGATTATATCTCTACTCCCTTCCTCCCTGGCCTGGTCAGTTCCTAGTTTCAACCCAGAATATCCTTTAAGTTGGCAATTCAAAGGTAACCAAAGCAGCCAGTCCATAGGGTAGGTAGAGGTAATAAGAGAAGGTCTGAAAGGGGCAGCTAGTTAGCTCATAAGATAAGCCAGGCCTGGAGATGGGAGGTCCTGAGTTCAAATCTGATTTTACATACTTCCTAATTGTGTGACCCTGGGCAAGTCACTTAACCCTCATTGCCTAGCCCTTATCTCTCTTCTGTGCCTTGTAATCAATACTCAGTATGGATTCTAAAATAAAAGGTAAGGATTTTTTTTTTAAACCCTTACCTTCTGTCTTGGAGTCAATACTGTGTATTGGCTCCAAGGCAGAAGAGTGGTAAGGGCTAGGCAATGGGGGTCAAGTGACTTGCCCAGGGTCACACAGCTAGGAAGTGGCTGAGGCCGGATTTGAACCTAGGACCTCCTGTCTCTAGGCCTGGTTCTCAATCCACTGAGCTACCCAGCTGCCCCCGGTAAGGATTTTTTAAAAAGAAAAAAAAAAAGAGGAGATTTGAGAGAGAGTGATGACCCTAAAGATTAAAAGCAATATTCAATAACTAAGTATTATATTTTTAAAGATTTATTAATAATAACTAAAGTAAAAGAACTACCTAAACCCAGCCCAATCGGGAGAGAAGAGAGTGAAAGGGAGGAGCTACAGAACTTATAAAACAATTATGAAGATGCAAATGTACACAAAGGGAAAAGCATTCTAGGTAATATAGTTTCAGGGGTTCAAGATTTTCTAACAGGATATAGCCAGGTTAAAAGAGGAAACAAAATCCTGGCTTCTACCTCCAACAGAGTCCTTAATACTTTTTTGTGTGTGGTCACCATAGCAGCTAGCATTTTAAGGTTGGCAGAGCACTATCTCTTTTGTTATCTCATTTGATCATGGCATACCCTTTCCCCATCTGGCAAAGCATTCTCAAAATTATATATTTTTTAAAAAGCGTCATTCAAGAAAATGCTAAATTTTAGTGAGAAGTTAAGAGAAAATACAGTCTGTGGGTCCTAGGTGAAACTCTCCCCTTCTCCCCCCAACCTAGAGCCTCATGATGTCTGCAACCCTCTCTCCTGGCTCGTTTGTCCCGATTACTCCCGTGTAATCCCAACAAACCCCATGGCTCCTAAGGAGGCTCTCCTTGGAGAGCCCAAGCCGCCAGGAGGAAAGGCCCAACAACTGCTAGAAATAACGGAGCCTCACCAGCTCCTAACTGTTACCTCCACCAGAGGAAAGCGTGGGATATGAGGCCCAGTGCCCAGCCTGGCTCCTGGAAGAGCTGCGAGACGGGTAGGGGCGCCTACACTCTCCAGGCTCCAACTCCTTCTCTATCTTCCATCCTGTCAGTCACACCAAAAGCCAAACAGCGACGTTCCCTAGCTCTTCTTGAAAGCTGGAGGAATCAGATCCAGGACCAGAGCCAGAGTCAGAGACAGAGCTTTCCCGGGGCCAAGCAGAGCCGGGAACTTGGCTTCCGGCTTCTTTCCACTTGGCACCATCCATCTCTGCTTTTCACTGTGGTTAGCAACACAGAAGGGAACCAAGGGAAGACTCTGCCTGCTGTGGGGAGGGATGCAAAGAGTTAAAAGTTGCTAGGGCAGGGAGCAGCTGGGTGGCTCAGTGGATTGAGAGCCAGGCCTAGAGATAGGAGGTCCGGGGTTCAAGTCTGACCTCAGACACTTCCTGGCTGTGTGGCCCTGGGCAAGTCACTTGACCCCCATTGCCTAGCCCTTACCACTCTTCTGCCTTGGAACCAATACACAGTATTGACTCCAAGACGGAAGGTAAGGGCTTTAAAAAAAAAAAGTTGCCAGGGTAAGCAGGTGATGGAGGACATCCCTGGGCTGTGATGGGGAAATGGTCTGCCAACTAGGTGATTAGGTGAAGCCATTTATCTTCTCTGGACAATCAGTTTCCTCATCAGCTAAATGAAGATAATGTCTGCCCTAAATAATGATACCTTACACATTGCTGCTGCCATTTATTATTCTTAAAAAAAATACTCTAAGACAGAAGGACAAGGGTAAGCAACTGGGGGCTGAGTGACTTGCCCAGGGTCACACAGTTAGGAAGAATGAGGCCAGATTAGAACCCAGGTCTTTTGACTTCAGTATTAGCACTCTATTGCTACTCAAAGCACCTTTATATGCATCTCATGACCCTCGCCAGAGCCATGTTGTAAGGAAGGCACCTGGGCATTATTAGTTCCAATTTGAGAAGCAACATTATGAAAGAGAAAGAGCCCTAAATTGGGAATTGGAAAGCCCTGGTTCAAATTCAAGCTCAGCCACTTGTAACTGGGCAGTCCATTTACCTGCTTAAAGGCTTGGTTTTTATCATCTGTAAAATGGAGATAATAGTACTTGTGGGGGCCAGTTAGATGGCACAATGGATACTGGAGTTGGGAGGAGCTGGGTTCAAATTTGACCTTATACTTCCTACCTATGTGACACTGGCCAAGTCACTTAACCCAACTGCCTAGTTTTTACCCAACTTCCGCCTTAGGACTTTGTATTGATTCTAAGACAGAAGGTAAGGGTTTTGTTTATTTGTTTTAAAAAGAAAAGAAATGATACTTGTACCCACATTTGGCAAAGGTAGGGTTGTTTGGAGAATTACACCTAGAAAGCTGAAGAGGGCTGGTTACATAAATTGCGAGCAATTGTCAGAGATAGGGAAATTGGCTTTCCAACAATCACAAGCTTGTAGGGATGGCAAGTGAACTTAGACACGTGAAAGCCCTTTGAAAAAAGTAAACTTTGATAAGTAGATAATAACGATAATATTATTTATAGAGCGCTTTAAGGTTTGCAAAGAGCTTTACAAATATCTCATTTTATCCTCACAACAACCCTGGGAGGTGGATGTTATTATTTCTATTTTACAAACGAGGAATCTGAGGTACATAAAATTCTTGGAGACAAAGAGTCACCCCTTAACCCATACTTTAACCAAAAGCTTACTGTCTTGTGAGATTCAAGGCTCTCAAGTCCCCGTGCCCAAAGTTCTGTTGGAAATTAAGGTGAAAGAAGAGTTTTCCGTAGCTGGACACCAATGTGTGTTGTTCCTAGAATCCCAGCCCGAAGAGACAAGGTTTAGAGGGAGGAAGCCTTCAAGAATTAAGATAAAGCCAACTTCAGTGGCCCAGGTGCCCATATCCATCAGGCTTACTCCATTAGAGAAACCCTAATGTTGAGTTGTTTTTTTTTTTTAATCTAACACATTATACTTATCATAGTCTTGAGAAATTAGTCTGTGAAGAGTGTGTGTGGATTGAGAGGTAGGGACTGTGGGTAGGGAGTACCACATACACTATTAGATGGAGTCACTCCATCTGTTCATTTTAAATTGACTTTTTCTTTGTCACAAAGGGAACACTCACTTTATAGAAGCGTGGAGGGAGTTGGAACTCAATTAAGGAAGGGAATTACTTTTTTTTCTTTTTTCTTTTTTTTAAGAAGCTGTGGAACAATACAAAAGTGCAGGATTTGTCATTAAGGGAGACCTGGGTTTGAATCATTTGTGACTTTTACTAGTTGTATGACAATGAACAAATCACCAAACCTCTCATACTTATGTATAAAATAATAATACCACCTCACACAGTTGGGGTGAGGGTTCAATCAGTTAACATATAAAAATATCTTCATTTAACAACAAGGCATTGTGCTCAGAACTAGGGGGAACAAAGACAAAAGGAAAAATGGGCCCTGCCCTCAAGCATTATATTCTACCTGGTCGTGAGTTTGAAGCTATTATAGAAAATTAGTTGTTATTATTATTATTATTATTATTAGTGGGTGGCTAACCCCATAGTGCCTGGATCAAAGTAAAGGCTTACTAAATGTTGGCTGAATTGAACCCAATCCAATTTCCCTTTTTTGTCCCTTGAAATCTCCAGACACATCTTTCTTCTGCTTCTGCCAGTCCTTCCTTTCACGTGGGCTTAGTACCAAATGGGGAGAGGAGAAGGTAAGGAAGGGATAACTTATGCTCTCATCAGTGACATCTTTCCCAATCTCAACCCTACTCACCCCATTCCTAGGGACTTCTCTCACTTGGGAGTCTCAGAAAGAAACCCTGATCCTTCCAAGAAGGTGACAAGTAATGTTTAGATAATCCTAATTAAGGTACTTATTGACTGGTGATGGAGGCAGTTGGATAAACCCTCAAGCTGATCTGAGACCTGGCAAATTAAGAAGACCTGAGAGCCGGGAAGAAGCCAATTGGCCAGTCAATGGAATCAGCAGTCCTGAAACTCCATGATTAGTTGAATCATAGGCTCAAGGTGGCATAGGACTAACTCGTTTTTGAATGAGGTCTCTAAACATTCTACTCCAGACTTTTAATGATCCCCCAAACTGAAGGGAAAGTTAACACCAAGCCCAAGCCCTGCTTCAGAGGGTTCTGTTCCAAAATCTCAGGATTTCTCCAGCTTCTTCTATCCCTGATCCCTACTCCATCAGAGAGGCATTTAACAAGCTCCCCAGGGAAGGGAAAAATGAAGAGAAGGAAGGTCTGGTCCCACAGTCACACGGGATGAGGGAAGAAGCTGGAAGGAGGAACATACAGGGAAAGGGAAAGAGAGAGTGGGGGAGGAGGGGTGAGGGAGAGTGAGCAGGAGTTGGGAAAAGAAATAGTGGAAACATTTGCTTTCAGTTAAGTGAGCCACTGAGAGCACACCCTCCTTTTCTGGAAGCTGTGAAATGGGTTGTTAAAAAAAAAAATGCCTCTTCTATTCCTGGCTGCAGGCTCCCTGAGAACTAACAGAGCTTTTTTCCTTCCTCAAGCTCTGAGCACACACTCTCCAGGCTTCAAGTCTGGCATCTGAATCAATCTCTCAATCTCTCTCTCCCTCCCCCCTCCCCTCTGTCTGTCTGTCCCTCCCCCTCCCTTCTGTCTGTCTGTCCCCCACCCCAGCCAATACCTTGGTTCCCTGTCCCAAGCCTTCTATTTTTCTTCTCCCAAAGTACTCAACCTGCCACAGCCCTAGGGCTCAGGAGGAGGAGGAGGAGGCAATGAGGATGGGGTGGGGGGAAGTTTCCTTCCCAGGCTCCCCTTTCATTCCCAAGAAGCCACTAGAGGCAGCAGAACAGGCAACAGGAGACACACCTCAGCCGGGGAAAGCCTCTAGGGGGAAGTCCCAGTCTTCCAAAGCTATCAGGCACAGGCCCCGGGGAGGAAGGGAGCCAGAGACGAGAGAAACAGCCACAAATAACATGAGAGATCCATGGGTGTGAGATGCCTAAAAAAAGTGAAAATCCCCAATTCCACCCTAAATTTTTTACATTCCAACAAAGAGGGGCGAGGGAAGAGATATGGGTCAGCCTTACACTTCTTGGAGGGAGCGCTGGATGGAAAGCCCCTCATCCTTGAGAGCTCTAAGGCAGGTGGGGTTGGCTGAAGGAGACTGAGGGGGAACAGGGTGGGAGCAGGATTAGGTGGGGTCGGAACGAGGCGATCATCCTTGATCCCTTCTCCTCCTCATCCCACCCCCTCCCAGCACAGCTGTGGATCAGGCAGACAAGAAGCTGCTGTGTGACTGTGTCTGGGAGCCTCCTGCTGTCACATCCCCTGGCCCACACTTCCAGGGAGATGAATAATTAATTTCTCATTGCAGGCCTGGCTCTGTAACTGGGACCATTTAACTCCTTAGAGGAAGTTTCATGGCTAGCCCTTAGAATCTTCCAGTGTGGTCAGTCAGTTGACAAGCAATTCCAGAGATAGGAAGGAAGGCAAATGTACTGCTGCCCTAAAGAGCTCATTCTAATGAGGGAGACTGCAGGTACATTTTTATTGATTTTTTTAAAACCCTTAATGACTTAGTAACAACTCTAAGGACAGAAGAGGACTAATCAAATAGGATTAAATGACTTGCCCAGGGTCACACAGCTAGGAAGTGTATGGGGCTATATTTGAACCCCTGTCTTCCTATCTCCAGGCCTGGGGCTCTATCTACCAAACCACCCATCAGCATGCAAATTAATTGTGAAAATATTATATCCACACTGGAAATGGATACAATCACAGAAGGAAGGCACCAGCGGTGGAAGGAACTAAGAAAGGCCTTCTAAAGAAGGTGGAGATGAGGAGGAGAGCATTCCAGCCATGAAGGAGAACTTGTGAAAATGCTCAGAACTGGGGGAGGGAGAATCTGGATGGGGGAATAGCAAGGAGACCAATATAACTTGATCTCACAGTATGTGCAGAGGAGAAGAAAGAGATCAGGTTATGAAGGGCTTTAAAAGACAAACAGGGGATTTTATATTTGCTCCTTGTGGTAATAGGGAGCAAACTGGAGTTAACTGGATCAGGGGAGAGGCAGTAACAGACCTGAGCTTTTATGAAAAGCACTGGGGCAGCTGTGAGAAGAATGGATGGGTGTGGAAGAGATGAGAGGCAGATAGACTAATTAGAAGGCTATTAAAAGAACGTGTGTGTTTCTTCAGGTGTAGGAAAACTGTGACCGTGCTATTTTTTTTAACTACGTGTTAGATTCAGTTCTTCTGAGCTCAGTTTCCCAGTAACTGGGTTGATGATGATCAGGAGGCTGGAATCAAGGGGCAAGGGGACCAGGAGCTCCTGAAGTTAGCATCTCAAATTCTACAAAATGGGGCTTAGAAGATAGAATGAGCAGTCTACAGGCTAGCAGGTTCCAAAGATGTAAGAATTCAACCTTGAGTGCACAGACTTGGTCTTATTGTCATATCTGAATCCCCAATGCTTGAATGTTGCCAGTCTGACTTATAAATGTTGAATTAAAATACTTGAAGAGTAGATGGGACCAGTCCAAAAGTTGCCATGGTGGAGATTTAGGCTCATGGGGTAACTGGTTTAGATGAAGAAGGAGCAGACGCCTCTCTGAGAGAGTGTTATGCCTCAAGAAGTAGCATCCAGCCTCAGAAGAAGGGAAGAAGTATGTGAATTTTTAGGGATAGCTGGCAGGACATAGAACCAAAGATGAAATGTCAAGGCCTGGGAAGGAGACTGATCACAGGGCAGAAGGTTATTAGGCCAAAGGATTTAGGAGATAGCGATTTCTACCACAAGGTGCTGTTTCTATCCAAATTGCTTCCCTCACAAATGGATATTTCCAAGAATGAAACACAGCAGAAAAAAGGGAGGATAGGGCAAGATCTATAAAAGTAATAACACAAAAATTGATTAGAAGATAGAGCTCAAGCTTGGCACTTCAGGAGCTTTAACCCCATGAGGGACACAGTAGGAATAAAAAAAAGGAACAAATAAAGGTATAACCCAGGAATCAGAAAATAAAATTAAAAACAGACTAGAAGAGAACAGCAAAGAGAACAAAACAAAGACAAACTTCTCAGAAAAAGGTACAGTAAAAGAAAATTAATAAAAATAAGAAGTTGAATGGAAGAAAAGAAGGGAAAAATTTGAACTTACCACTTAACTGTGTGGGGAAAGGGAAGGAACAAAAGAGGAGGAAAGAAATAGATAAACAAATTTCTAAAAGAAATAGAGCAATTTAAGCAAAATCCCAAAACTAGGGAACTGGCAGGCAAAATCAGTAGTACAAAGGAAAAGAGCTTATAGGGATAAATATAAAAATAGTTTAAACAAAGTACTGATTTAAAAGGAAGAGGATTTAAAAAAACCAACACTAACAAAACAAAGAGAAGAAAACAGAAGTCTACCTATATAATGTTAAATGTAAATGGACTGAACAACCCAATAAAATGAAAGAGTGACAGAATGGAGTACTTTTGGAGAATTTACAGCTGAATGACTTATGAACATATCTTAGTATCACATGCTACCTTTAAAAAAATAGGCTAGTTACTATGGCACAGAGAAATTAGAAGTATACATTTTTTAAAAATACTAAGCATATACTTTACAGATCACACCAAAAATAATAATTAATACTAAAAGTATAAGCAAAAGATACAGAGTTAAAAGAAGACATTTATTTAAGCATTGAATATTGAATGGGTCAAAGAACAACTCACAGGAACAATGAATAACTATGTGAAAGAGAATGAAAAAAATGTAACATACCAAAATCCATGGCACACAAATCATTCCTTAGAGAAAAAATGACAACCCTGAGAATATACATTTTAAAAATAGGGGAAAAAAAAGATTATCAATGAATTGAATGCAATTTTAAAAATTATAAAATAAACCCCAAAAAGGAAATCTTGAAAATGAAAAAAATTGCAGGAAAAGGCTAAAGAACTTATATATTAAACTAAAAGCTGGTTCTTTGGGAAGACTATAACAAAACTAATAAGCCTTTATAGCTAAAGTGAGTAAAAAGAAGACAGAAGGAAATTAAATTAACAAAATAAACAATGGACAAAGTGAAATTATAACAGAGAATAGAGAAAACTATCAGAATCTCCTACACATATTTACATTATCAAAACCGAGAATTTAAAAGAAATATGGAATAACTTACAAAAAAATAAAAATACAAATGAACAGAACACCAAATAGAGATTTTAAGTAATCTAATTTCTAAAAAGGAAACTGAAATATCAGTAAAGGAATTGTTCAGAGGAGTTGTATGGATAGAGAGCCAGGCCTAAAGTCAGGAGGAATTTGGTTCAAATTTGGACTCAGACACTTCCCAGCTGTGTGACTCTAGGCTTAACCCCTTTTGCCTAGCCCTTGCCCTTTTGTCTTAGAGTTGTTACTAGGACATAATATACAAATTTAAATGAAAAAGAAATTGCCAAAGATGCAAGGTACAAAATTCTAGGTGAATTTTGAGGAAAATTCTATCAAACTTTGAAATATCAATTAATACTGATATAATGGGACTAAACTAATTAGGGAAGTGAGGGGAAATCAGTCCTTGTAACACAAATAGATATTCCCAGAGTCCAGTACAAGCAACCATATGGAAGCTTGGAGAGAAACTATTTACTAGCAGCCATGATAACTTGGGAGTTTCTACTACATAATGGGAAGCACACCAGTAGACACTCAAGAACTCCAGTATTAAAAGTTCTGTAATTGGCAACAGAGCCTGAAGAAGTAATGACTCAGGGTTTGCTGAGCCTCAATTACATGTGCTACCCACTAATCTCTCTGTCTCTATCTCTGCATCTCTCTCTCACCAAGGGGGGAAGACTGAATTAAGAGTAGGCTCTTGAACAGGAGAATTGGAGGGCAGCAGCCCTGTCTTCAAAGACCTTTCTCTTTTATATTTTCATCTTAAGTAAATAATTCCAAAAGGAAATGTTCAGGTGACTTTGTGAGCTCTGGAAATCCAAAACCCCCATTAGGGCCCTTTGGGACAATCTTCCAGCTTATTGATATCTTCCTGAGAGTGGCTCCTAGAACTTGAACACTGTATTCTAGAGGAGTTAATACTAAAGATCAGATCCTACAAAGAAATAAAGAAAAGATCTTAACTGAAGAAAGGAACTGGTAACAAAGGAGGTGACCATTAAATGTGGGTTGGCTAAATTAAATATTGCATAATAGCATTTTATTGTGCCTTAAGAAATAATGAATGGAACAGATTCAGAGGAACTGAGAAGACTGTATGAACTGATGCAGAGTGAAGTGAGCAGATTCAGGAAAACAATGATTACTGCATTTTATTATTTATTTATTTATAACCCTTCCCCTTCCTCCTATGTATTGGTTCTAAGACTGAAGAGCAATAAGGGGTAGGTAACGGGGGTTAAGTGACTTACCCAGGGTCACACAGCTGGGAAGTGTCTGAGACCAGATTTGAACCCAGAACCACCCATCTCTAGGCATGGCTCTCAATCCACTGAGTCACCCAGCTACCCCTGCCTACTGTATTTTAAAGGAAATCAACCATGAAAAACTGAGGTACTATAAAATAACTAATCACAACTCCATAGGACTGATCATGAATCAGGTTTCCCCACCACCTGGCAGAGAGATGATGGACTAGAAGTGCAGAATGAGTCATTTTCTTCAAACTGTATTTTGAAATTATAAGAATGTTTTTTAATTGAGAAGAAGAGCATGTTATGGGAGGTAATCATAAAAAATAATAGGAAAAGAAGGCAAAGAGCATCAATGAAACATTAAAAACACAGAAAAAAGCAGTAAAAAAGAAAGGGATATAGATAGGCAGGACAGAGTTATTGTGGCAAATTTAACATATATGAAAAAAATTGTGTCTAATAGAAATTCATAAAACCATGTAGTTTTCTTTTTCTGGTCTTTTATAATGAAATGATCATGATTGTTGATATATGTAAAGTTCATAATAGTAAAAATAAAAATATTTTAAAATAAAAAATTAATTCAAAATAAGAGTTTATTTAAAATTAAAAAGCTGGGGATTTCGTCTTTCCAGAAGGCAAAGCTGAGACTAAGTCAATTAGCATGAGGTGGTTCAGGTCTTTCTTCCAGGACCTTGCCCCATCTTAGAACTTAACATGTGATAGAAAGTCATTCTTATTCCTCCCTTACCAAGCACTTTCCAAGACACTCAGATTCCTCAGTTTTGCCTGGCACTCCAGCCAACAGAAAAAGATGCTGAATGAGACTCCTACCCATACCAATTCCTGTGAGCCTCTGAGTCAACTGTTACGAGATGTTGCTTCTCCACCATCATCATCCACATTTAAAGGTACCTCTTCAGGGGTAAGCTCCAGGGTCCCAGCTTACAATATCTCCCATACATTGCTCTCCAACACATACATACTCAAAACTTCAGCTATCCTGGCTCTCACTTACCAACGGGTTTCTCATTCCTCTAACTGCACATTAATTCAAAACATTTTTAAGCTTCTACTTTATATTGGGCATTGGAGGATTTTGCGATTTGACAAACATTTATTAGGCCCCTACTATGCTTCTTGGAATATAATGACCAAAATGAAGTTCTTACCACTGAGCTAACATTCTATAACACATGTCACATATTATAGAGTTTCTAGTCCAGTTGGAAGGAAGGGCATAAATGTGGATAACTATAATATACAATATTATCTGATAAGTAGACTAGAAAGGTGTGAAATGAAATACAGAAAGGAATAAGGCTTCAAGGAGGAGGTAGCCTTTCCATTGGGCTTGATAGATGGGAATTCAATAGCTAAAGAAGAGGAAGGGGAAAAAATCCAAGTAAAGTAACAATGTGAGCAAAATTGAGGAGATAGGCAACCACAGGGTATGTGTTGGGAGCCTGAAGGGTGGACAGTTTGGCTAAAGCATATTGTCAGAGAAGTTTATAATTTTATCCTGAAGGCAACAGGGAGCCACTGGAGTTTATTCAGTGAGGAAGTGTCATAGTTGGAGCTGCCCTTAAGGAAAATCTCTTTGGTAGCTGTATGGAGGATTGATTGGCATGGGTCACACTGCAGGTGAGAAAAAAATAATATGAAGGATGGATACTAATTAGCATGTAGAAGGAAGGGAGAAAGATTGGAAGGTTGGAAATTGGAAGATTATTTCATTAAATAGTCCAGGTGGGGGTTAAAAAAGACATGGTGGCAGTGGGAATAGAGGAGAGAGATAAGAGATACTGTGGAGGATTCTGGGCACTTATTCCTCAAATTGCCATCAGCCTCGGACAGTTATTCTCATGCTGACACCCTTCCTGCCCATCATTTGAACAGAAGACAGGAAAAACTCCACAAATAGGACAGGCAAAAGGGTGGAACAGAAGAGTGAGAGAATGGAGAAAGGTAGAGAGCAGTGACTGAAAAAACAAAGCTATGAGCTAGAGTTCAAGAAATTGGGAGAGAGAAAGAAGAGGGACCAAGACAAAAGGAAAAAAAATGAGTCAGAATTCTAAGAAGGGGTGTCTCCTCCCCTGAACACCATGGGAGGTGGGGCTGGGACTAGGGCTTGGGGTGACTAGGAAGGAGTCTTGCCTGAAAATATTAGCCATTAAATCTCAAAAACCTCTTCAAGTCCTTGCCTAGGAACCCCACACAGTAAGCTTGTGTGAAAACCTCCCCAAAAGCCACAGACAAACCCAAAAGGCCAGTTCCTCTCTACCCATAATAGGAAAAATATTTGGACACTGGGCCATCAGACAAAACAAATATGGAAACATTTGAGATTCAACGTTGGCCCCCTCCCCCCACCCCACCCTAGGACCCAACAACCAACAACCCAAAAACTAATAAAAGAAAAGAAAAATTCGGATATAAATCTGGTTTCTATTAAAAGGGTAAATTTAGCCCTGTGGCTGGGGCAGCTGGGGTAGGGCAGCTGAGGCAGGCCATGGGATTAGCTGGGGCAGGGTGAGTCAGAGTCAAGAGTCCTCTCTCTGGGGGTTGGGGGAGGGAGGGAATGGATAGAGATGACTGAGTGGAAGGATGCAGGCAGAGAGAGGTGAGGAATACAGACTATAGGGAGAAGAAAGGCAAAGGAAAGGATAGAAGAGCCAGGCTGGCCTCACTTCAAATAATAAAAACTTGCAACTACATAGCAATTTTAAAATTGCAAAGAGTTTTGCTTACATGATCACAAAAACCCTGTGAGGTAAGTTCCACAAGTATTTTTATCTCCAACATACAGATGAACATACTGAGGCTCACAGTGGTCAAAGATTGGATTAAGTTGGAGATGACATTTGAAACCACCTCTTTCCAATTTCCAGTACTCTCGCCATTAGATCATGCTACCTCTCCTCTAGCTGACAAGGGTTGGGGAACTGGCTAGAAGATTCAAGAAAGGCATAAGCCCAGGTGATCCATGAATTGGGAATAGTCTGGGGTTTAGACTAGAATTTGGGGTACTACCCTGGATCTGCTCAAGAACACTCCCAACTCCTGTCAGTTTCACAGAGGGTTCTAGACTAGTCAGGCATAAAGCATACACATTTATGAATGATTCTATAGCCTCCTTGCTTCCCTTCTGTCTCCCCTCTTAAGAGACCTTCTCTGTGACTCAGATCCTAAACTTTGTTCTTTCTTAGTGTATCACATCTTTCCTATGCTCTCAGTGCATCTCACAATTTTTTCAATCAGCCTCCAGTAGTCACCCAAATAGATGGAGGAAATCCTCCACTTTGAGACAATCCTGACGAGCTTGATCTTTCCTATCCAGGTCCTGGACAGAGGAAGTCACAACATAAAGTTTATCTCCTTCATACCAGGAGACTGTGGAAGCAGAAGTGAGGGAGAAGAGGGATCTGGGGACCAAGAAAGATTACTAGAGTCTCCTAGAGAGCCTACCTCAGGAAGTGCCCTGTGCCAAACCAAATTATTTCTCCTTTTGGATTATTTGAGAGGGGTTATTACTCCTGACAAATTCCAGAACACACATAAGGAGAATGACACAGGGAATCACTCTGGATGACGATAAAGGTGGAGGTGATGGTAATGTTGGGGTCTATTCTAGAGCAGTAGAGTTTCAAGACAGGATATGAATCATAAGCAGAACTAGGATTTGGAAAATACTGGAATGGCATCAAGAGCAGTTCCAAGATATGAGAGTCTCCCTTTCTCTAAGACTCAATTCCCTCTTCCACCCTACAGAAAAGAGAGAAGAGTATTGTAGTATCAGAGTATCCAAACCCATGACCCTTGACTCTCAAATCCATTGAGCTGCCCCAGAGTGGAAGGTTCTTAAGGCTAGAGCTTGGGGACAATTAAGTGGCCCAGTGGATTGAGAGCCAGGTCCAGAGAAGGGAGATCTTGGGTTCAAATCTAGCCTCAGACATTTCTTCACTGTGGGACCCTGGGCAAGTCATTTAACTCCCATTGCCTAGCCCTTACTGCACTTGTGCCCTGGAACACAGGTTCCAAGAGCAAAAGAAAAACTCTTTTTTTGTTAGTTTATTATTTAATATTTTATTTTATTGTTTACCAATTACATGTAATAACAAATTTCCACAAAAGTTTTCCAAAGTTATATGATCTAAATTGTCTCCTTCCCTCCTCTCCCACAGTATTGATTCTAAGACAGAAGGTAAGGGTTTTAAAAAGAAAGTTGAATGATCATCAAATTGGTTACCATTAGCTAGTCTAGTAAAGAAAAGCTCATGAATATAAATCTAGAAGGCTGGCAGATCTCTCTTGGGAGTTTTACTCTCAGATGTAGCCTGGGCTAGCACCTGTTTAGCTGCATACCTGTACGCTTAAGTCATTCCCCATTCCCCTTTCCTATCCAAGGTGGAATCTAAGGCTCTCTTTTCTTTTTTCCACTCTTGGCTAGCCCTGATTTTGGTCTGCACCCTCAGTGGAATGAAAATTAATTGTAGCATATGCTAGAGAACACAGAAATGCAAACTCCTGGATATTGCTAGCCCAGAAGCAGCTGTTATTGAATGTCATCGTTGGAAGTGATCTTTGAATTGGAACTTGATCTTTCACAGAGGAAGAAACTAAGGCCTAAAGGGAGAAATGGTGGCAGAAAAATTAGTGACCAAGTTTTAGCTAGAATTGGGTTGCCTGAGTGAAGTCCGGGCTCTTTCTACTACACTTGAATGGAGGGTGTGTGGTGGAAGGAAAGGAGCCTTGGAAGTGTCATCAGAACTTCTCTGCTCCTCAGTTTTCTCATCTATAAAATGAGGAGGATAGAGTAAACCAGGTTCTGAGCTCTCTTCTAGCCACAAATCTATGCTTCTTTTAAATACATACATACATATCTGTGTATCTAGATAGATAGACATACACACAAATTTTCTAATTCAGTTTTATTTACTTTTCAGCTCCAAGTTGAGAGAGAGAGAGATGAAGGAAGGAAGGAAAGAAAAAAGGAGTAAAAGAAGGAAAGATAAAGGAAGAAATAAGGAGGGAAGGAAAGATATACATATTTGTAAATATATATTTGTAATGGCTTTGTTTATACACACATATACTTATTTAGTCAAGCAAAATAAATGTACAAAAATATGACTCAATCTGTACTCTGAGTTAATCAGCTCTCAATCTGAAGGGGGAAGCATGGTTTGCCAATGAGTCCCCTGGATTATGATCTATGATTCTAAAGTATCCCATGACCCAGATTTGCTGGAATTATCCTGATTGATTCGTAGAAAAGTGAGCAAAGTTTCATTAAGACTTTGCAAAAGAAATATCCCTTGTCAGACAATGTGCTTGGAATTTTTGTCTCACTTTGGAAAATATGGCCCTGCTACTATACCACATGTACTCACTGCTTTACACATAGGAGACTCAGTACATTAAAACAGCTGTGGACAGAGATAGCTACACCCATTAGACAGCCATATGTGGCAACCTAACTTATCACCAAAGCCTGACCAAATATCATAGTGCCATATGCCCAGTTGGGTGCAATTCTTCCCACCTCTCAAGAACGAGGGAGAACACTCTCTCTCTCTCTCTCTCTCTCTCTCTCTCTCTCTCTCTCTCTCTCTCTCTCTCAATCTCTCTCTCTCAATCTCTCTCTCTCTCTCTCCCCCAGACCACCTAACAACTCCAGAAATTCCCATTAATTTCTTTGGCAAATAAGGGTAAGGGTGCAGGACTCTGCATTGCTCTGCCCTGGATTTCTATTGCCTTTTTTTCCCCCAAGACTTAGGGTTTGTGGGGAGAGCTGCTTGCTTTAGCTGCTGCTCCCTTGTCCCAAGCTCAAATCTTCTCATTCCCCTGGCTTCCTTATGAACCTCCCAATGACCTCACTGCCCCATCACCCTACTAGAATTGGCAAGAAGGAGACAAAGGAAGGGAAGAAGATAGTAGCTAATTCAGAATCCCAATTTTTGAGACCAGAGGGGATTCAGACTCCAGAAAAATAAGATAACTGAAGAGGGTAAGGGAGCTGAACCAACATTGACCCTGTCAAGCAGGATGAACTTAGAAAACCTGGAAAGACTTATACTAACTGAAACAGAGTGAAATAAGCAAATCCAGGAGAACACTATAGAGTGACAGGAATAATGTGAATAACCGCTAGTTTCAGCAATACAATGATCCAAAACTATCCCAAAAGACTCATGATAAAAAATGCCATCTACTTCCAGAAAAAAAAAAACACCTAAGTCTGAATCCAGATGAAAGCAAACTTTTTTCCTTAAAATTTTTCTATTTGAGTTTCCTTCCAAAAAAGGATTACTATGGGAAAATGTCTTACATGATTGCACAAGTAAAATCTATATGAGATTCCTTACTTTCTAAAAGGAGGTAGGAGTTGAGAGAGGAAAGAAGAAGGGAGAGAATTCGAGACTCATTCTTTGAAAAACGTAAACTGTTTTTACATGTAATTGGGAAAAAATAAAATAAGATTCAATATGTTAAAATAAAAGGAAACAAACAAAAAACACCCTGTCAAAAACAGTATGAGGTATAAGGAATGGCAGCTTTCAGTCCTTCAAGTGGATCCCCCTTTCTCTTTTTCCAGTATCCCTTTCTCTTGCTCTACAACCAATCCCCATTCTCTACTAAACACTGGGATGACTGGCCAAAAAGTTATGAATGGCTCAGTGCCAACCTACCTCCACTATGAGAAAAAAACATCCCAAGATACTGATTTTCCTATACCAAAGGATAACTAACATATATCACACTTGGAACAATACTGCTTGGTGACCCCATTGTCCTCTGGGATCTCAGCCCACCTGATTTTTCCAGATGCTTCTTCATGTATGTATGGCGCCTACTTACTAATATGGTATGTGGAAGGGTCCATTTCACTATCTACTTTTATTTTTAGTTCCCATAGGGCCTGGACATTAGTGATTCCTCTTTGGGTATTGCCCTCCCTCTTCAACAGTCTCCAACCACTCTCCATAACCTGAACTTATAGCTCTTTCATAAGATGATAGCTTTACAACTGGTAGCAAGGTGGTATGCCGGAGCCAGCTCTGGAAAAAATTGTAAAATTTTGCATGAGCATTTGCACCAGGGCTGCAAATCAGGCTTGATTTATTATTTTGTTGAATGTCTAGACTTAGGAAAGCAATGGAGAAAATTTTAATACTGAAGATTAAAGGGGGTAGCTCAGTGACTCAGTGGAGTGAGAGCCAGGCCCAGAGATGGGAGGTTCTGGTTCAAACCTGACCTCAGACACTTCGTAGCTATGGGACCCCTAGGCAAGTCTCTTAACCTCCACTGCCTAGCCCTTACTGTCTGTTCTTCTGCCATTGATTCTTAGATGAAAGGTAAGGGGTTTAAAAAATAATAGTTTAAATTTTCACGTGTGTATTGTATGTATATTCCTACTCCCTATACCAAAGTTGGTTGTTAGTCATATACCAACACTCAAGAGATCACTGAACCAGTGGGCTCATTTTTATAGAAGAAGAAAATGAGGCCCAGAGATTTTAAGTGTCTGGGCTAAAGTCACATAGTAAGAAATGTCAGAATCAGGTTTTAAACCTAGGTCTTCTTGTCTCCAAATTTAGCAAACTCTCCACTCTACTAAATAGTGCCTTATGATTTATTTTAAATGTTATTTCCCCTGATCCTCACAATATCCTCTGAGATAGGTGATGCAAGTATTACCCCCACGAGGAAATGAAGGCTTAGAGAAATCAAGTGAATCTCCCATGCTAACTCTGGGAGATAAGTGTCAAAGCCAGGGCTTGATCCCAGATGGTACCAGTTTCCTCACTCTCTCTGACCTCCCCCCACCCCAAATATCCAAGCTAATTGCCAAGTCCTGTCCATTTTAACATCTTTCAAATGTTTAAACTCTTTCAAAAAACTCCCTTCTCTCCTGTGACAGCACCACTACTCTGGTACAGACCCTCATCACCTTCTGCCTGGATTGTTGTAGTAGCCTAGTGCTGGGTCTGCCTACCTCCAGTCTCTTTTCTCCAATCCACCCTCCATTCAGCCACTAAAGTGATTTTCCTAAAATGCAGGTCCAGTCATGTCACCTTCCTACTCAGTAAAGTCCAGGGGTTTCCTATTGCCTTCAGGAGAAATTACAACATGCTCTAAAGTCCCCCCTCCTACCTTTCCAGTCCTCTTATCTTACTCCTGGCATGTACTCTTTGGTCCGTTGACACTGGCTATTCCATGAACAAGGTACTCCATCTCCCTACTCTAAGCATTCTCTCTGGCTGTCCCTCTCTCACTCTCCTCTGCTCCTATTATTGACCTCCCTGGCTTCCTTTAAGTCCAAACTAAAATCCCATCTTCTACATGAACTCTTCCCTAACCCCTCTTTTTTGTTTGTTTGTTTAAACCCTTACCTTCTGTCCCAATATCAATTCCAAGACAGAAGTGTGGCAAGGGCTAGGAAATTGATGGTAAGTGACTTGGCCAGGGTCCCAAAACTAGGAAATATCTAAGGCTAGATTTGAACCCAGGTCCTCCTGACTCTAGGCCTGGCACTCTATCCACTGTGATATCTGGCCTCTCTTAATTCCCATTCTTTCTTTCTTTTAGTTCTTTCGTATTTATCTTGTACATAATTTCCTTTGTATATATTTGTGTGTGTGTATATATATATATATATATACATATATATATTTGTTTGCATATTATCTTCCTCATTAGATTGCTAAGCACCTTGAGGACAAGGACTGTCTTTTGCTTCTTTTTTTATTTCTCCAGCACTTAGCACAGTGCCTGGTACATACTAGGCATTTTATAAATGTTTATTTAATTTTCTTTCTTGAGGCAAATAGGGCTAAGTGACGTGCCCAGGACCAGACAAGAACTCAGAAAGATGAGTCTTCCTGACCACAGGCCAGACACTGTGTCAGCAAGATGCCTTTAATAAATATTTATTGAGTTGAATTAATAGAATACTAGGCCTGGAATCAGGAAGAGCTGAGTTCAAATTCTGCCTCAGACATTTAACTGTATGACCCTAGGCAGGTCACCTAATCTCTCTATGTCTGAGTTCTCCTCTTCTATAAAATGTGGATAATAAACAGCACCTACTCTTTAGGGTTGTTGTGAGGATGAAGTAAGATAGTATTTGTAAAGTGCTTAGCACAATACCTGGAATACAGTTAGTGCTTAACTAAAAGGCTTATTACCTTCTTTTTGACTCCAGATTCAGGAATGTCTCTTTCTTTGTTTTTTTTAAACCCTTACCTTCCATCTTAGAATCAGTACTGTGTATTGGTTCCAAGGTAGAAGAATGGGTAAGGGTTAGACAATGGGGGTTAAGTGACTTGCCCAGGGTCACACAGCTGGGAAGTGTCTGAGGCCAGATTTGAACCCAGGACCTCCTCTCTGTAGGCCTGGCTTTCAATCCACTGAGCTACCCAGCTGCCCCCTGTCTCTTTGTTTTCCACCAGCTCTAACATAGTACCTTTCCTTTGACCCAAATTTCTACCGAGGAGTTTGTCTCAGTAGCCAAACTGAAAATTAAGTTGATTATTTTTTTTATTCTCCTCTTTCTTGTTTCTAGAATAATAAAATCCTCTTTTAAAATTAATTAAACCAGAACTTTTTGTGATAACCTGGTAAGGGCTGGTTCTTACTATACCTCAACTCTTGGGGAGGAGTTTTCCAATATGGAGATTGCCATATTTGTCAGCATATGAGATGTACCTTTGAAGACCCAAAGTGGAGCTAAGAAGATCCAGGGCTCAAACCAAACAGAAATAGGACTGGAAAATCATTCCATCAACCAGCCACAAACATATATTAAGCCTTTATGTGACCAGCTCTGTGCCAGGCACTGAAAATAACAAGGGAAAAAGGAAACAATTCCTGCCCTCGAGGTGGTTTTATTCTAAGGTAGAAATTACCAGCGTTGAAGGAGGGGGCTTAGAAAGGAAGGGTTACAAGAAGCTCCACAAACTGTCTTATTCCAACATCAACCAATATGGCTTTTGGGCCTAGCCAGGGTTTCCAGAAAAAAAGAGAATGTTTGTGAAGCCAGCAATTCTGAACAAAATGAACAGTGTGAGTCATTCCAGGTCCTAAAGAATCAATCAGCTCAGACCTTGGTTTCTACTTCGGAGCCTAGACACAAGGTCCTCACTCCCTTCTCTCTCCTACACCCCTGCCTTGCCTTCTCATTCAGCCCCTTCCACTCTCCAACATCCCCACTAGTCTTACTATCCTGGGTCACTGGCCCAGGCCTATGCTCCCCTGGCCCTGACAGGAGTGATTCAGAACAGAACACAGCCTCCAAACAGGGTTAAGGATACAGCTAAGAAAGAAAACAGGGCAGGCAAGAAGACAAGAGAGCTACTCTGGGAACCGGCGAAGAGAAAAAACAGAGGCGACTAAGCAAGGCAGGGGAAAGAGGGAAATTCATGTGTGGAGGTGGGGGGGGGGGGAATCCAAGGTTGAAGGAGAGAGATAGGAAAACAATTTGGAACTATACTAGAAAAGTTACTAAACTGTTCGTGCCCTTTGACCTAGGGATAGCCCAGCTGGGCACTGACCCCCAAAGAACTCAAAGACAAAGAGGTAAAGTCCCACACATGCCAAAATATTCTTTGCAACACTTTTTGTGATAGCAAAAAAACTGGAAGCAAAGCAAGTGTCTATTAACTGAGGAAAGACTCAACTAACTGGTATATGAATGAACTAGCATCACATCAGGAAAAAGGATGATGATGAAAAGAGAATATAAGCTAGAGGCATGTCATGATGAAGGAAGGAGTAGAGAAAGAGAAAGAAGTAAAGAGAGGAGGAGTCTAGGATCTTAAAAAAACAGAAATGGCAAGGAGAGAAAGAGACAAAATGAAGTGACAGGGTCAGAAAACCTGAGACAAGGGGAGATAGAAACAGAGAAGGGAAGAATGAGGAGCTTAGGGGTGATTAAAGATTCTGGGGAGAATTTCCATCTGTGCCAACCAGTTTTTCTCCATGGCCCAGCCCCCATATCTGTCTGTCTCCTTCCTCCCTGATGGAAAGTAATCCCAGATATCTCAGTCTTAACAACTGGGAGGCCTTGGGCCCTGCCCTACTCTAATGACCGAATCCCATCTGGTTTTGTCTTCAATTTGTCCAAAAAATCTCCCAGCCAAGATATGCTTAAATATAATCAGCTCCTTGAGCCCCTTAAGCATTTATGTAAATTAAGCACCTCCATTGTGTCTCATTAGGGGAAACTGTCTTAGCATCAAGGGTAAAGATGGACAGGAACCTAGAGAGACTTAGGGAAAGACAAACAGAGAGTCTGAAGAAGAGACTGAGAGAGAAGTAAACCCAGAAAAGGGCAGAGACCTAGAACAAGGGAGAAACATAACCAGAGAGATTAAGGGAGAGACAAACCCAGAGAGACTGAAGGGGAGACAAGCCTAGGGAGAGCCCTGGAGAGTAAGTAACAGAGACCCCAAGAGAAGCACAGCACAGCAACATGGAGACTTGTGAGGAGAAAATAAATTGTAATGAACATGTAAAAGGCAGTAAATGTTTTGTGGGAAATGAGATATGACAGGCAGGGATGGAGGGAAATGGAGAAAATACAGGGATCCAATTAACTTAAAATGCTGTTTATTTTTCAGCAAGATTGCATCACCCTGAGGGGGGAAAGAGAGCAGAAAGCCTGGACCAAAGCTGAACAGCCCTGGGTACAGAACCCCAGGGATACACTCTCCTCTCCCTCCCCCTAATCCACACTCAAGAACTCCCAAGGCACAGTCTGATGGCAACAATGTCTCTTAACTGTAAAGATGGGGATTTCTACAATTCATTTTTCAAGTGCTGGAAGTTCCATAGCTTTCTCATTCAAATTGCTCCAGTTAGGAAGAGGATACCAGAATAATTCCCTCAACCTCATTTCAAGAGTGGGGGTCATTAAGGTACAGAGGGGGTAAATGACTTATCTAATGACACTCCACAGTATGAGGAGAAGCTCAAAATGGAATGCAGACCATTCCCACATTCCAGCTAAGGCTTCCCTTATTAAATAAATAACTAGCTATATATATGTATAACCTATGTCAAATTGTTTACCATCTCAGGGAGGGGGAGGGGAGAGAATTAGGAACTCAAAATGTTAGAAAACAAATATTTAATTTTTTTTACATATAATTGGGGGAAAATAAAATATTACTGAAGGAGAAGATTTAAAAAAAAAAGCTATATCATCACATCTCTCTTCCCATTCACAGCCAAACTCCAAAAAAGAGCTGTCTATACCTCTTGCCTCCCATTTCCTCACCTGTTGTTCACTTTGCAACTCCTTGATATATGATTCCCTTCTGCATCATTCAACTAATCTATTCTCTTCAAAGATACTCTCATGATCTCCTGATTCCTAAATCGGAGGGCCCTTTCTCAGGCTTCATCCTACTTGACATCCTACTGCTGCTTTTGACACTATTGACCATCCTCTTCTCCTAGATACTTCCTTGACTAGGAGGATGCTGCTCTCTTTTGCTAGATCGCTCCCAAAGTTAGTTCCTCCCTCCCTCCCTTTAAAAAAAAACAAAACAAAAAACTTACTTAGAACCAATACTGTATATTGGTCCAAGGCAGAAGATCAGTAAGGGCTAAGCAATGGAGGTTAAGTGATTTGCCCAGGATCCCACAGCTAGGAAGTGTATAAGGCTAGATTGAAACCCAGAACCTCCTGTTTCTAGGCCTGGCTCCCTATCCACTGAACCACCTAGCTGTCTCACCAAAATTATTCTTTCTGCTGAGGATGCCACCCTCTTTCCAGGTACCTAGTTCCAATTCACAGCTATGCAATAATTACTCCTTGACTCTTCCATAATGCCCATTTCCCACAATCAATCAGTTGCTTCATCTATATCCTGTTTAGAGAGTCTCCAGGGCTCAGTTTTGGGTCCTCTTCACTCACTATGTTTCTCATTCTCAGTGATCTCATCAACTCCCATGGGTTCAATTATCATCTCTATGAAAATGATTCTCAGATCTATAAATCCAGTCTTCATCTCTTTCTTGAACTCGGTCCCAAACTGCCTACTACCTGATGAACACCTCCACCTGGGTATCCTACTGGCACTTTATACTCAACAGCCTTCATCTCTCCTCACTCCAATCTATCCTCCACTCAATCGACAAAGTGATTTTTCTAAAGCATATGTCACCTCCCCCCTGGATCCATGAATTCCACCAACATAGAGTCCTTGGTTACCTCTTCATAACCTGGTTCCTTCCAACCTTTCTGATCTTCTAACTCTTTCCCCTCAGTGACACTGTCCTATTTTCAGTCCCTCAAACAGGATTCTATTGCTTGTCTCTGTACTTTTACTGTCCCTTGTGCCAAGATGCTCTGCTCTGTCATCTCTTAGCTTCTTGGGCTTAAGTTTTTTTTTTTTTTAAATTTTATAGTATTTTATTTGATCATTTCCATGCATTTTTCATTAAAGACAAAGATCATTTTCTTTTCCTCCCTCCCACCCCCCGTGGCCGACGTGTGATTCCACTGGTATCATATGTGTTCTTGACTTGAACCCATTGCCATGTTGTTAGTATTTGCATCAGAGTGTTCGCTCCGAGTCTTTCCTCTGTCATGTCCCCTCAGCCATTGTAGTCAGGCAGTTGCTTTTCCTCGGTGTTTCTATTCCCTCAGTTTGTCCTCTGCTTTTGGATAGTGTTTTTTTCTCCTTGATCCCTGCAGATTGTGCAGGGACATTAGACTGCCACTAATGGAGAAGTCCATTATATTCGATTATACCACAGTGTGTTTGTCTCTGTGTACAATGTTCTCCTGGTTCTGCTCCTCTCGCTCTGCATCACTTCCTGGAGGTTGTTCCAGTTCACATGGAAATCCTCCACTTTATTATTCCTTTGAGCACAATAGTATTCCATCACCAACATATACCACAATTTGTTCAGCCACTCCCCAATTGATGGGCATCCCCTCATTTTCCAATTTTTGGCCACCACAAAGAGCGCAGCTATGAATATTTTTGTACAAGTCTTTTTGTCCATTATCTCTTTGGGGTACAATTGGGCTTAAGTTTTTAAGAAAACTCTTTCCATCTCTCTTAGAATCAATACAAAGTATTGATCCCAAGACAGTAGAGCAGGAAGGGTTAGGCAATTGGAGTTAAGTGACTTGCCCAGGGTCCCATGGCTAAGAAGTGTCTGAGGCTTGATTTAATCCTAAGATCTTCAGTCTCTAGACCTGGCCCTATTCATTGAGCCACCTTCTGATTTCCTTGCAAGAGAACTTTCTCTGGATCTTCTTTCCTCCTCCTCCAGTTGCTAATCCAAAGCCAGCTCCCTTTTAAACTAGCTTCCGGCTATTCTGTGTATATCTTATATGTACCTCATTCTTTATATGATAGCTTCCCCCATTATAATGCACTCTCATTGAGGGCTGAGATTGTGGGGAAGGTTTCCCTTTTCCTTTGTAGCCTCTGTTGCTACTGTTCATTCGTGTCTGACTCTGTAACCTTTGAAGGGGGTGGCTATCTTACCCCAGAAGGGTTCCATCCCATTGCCATTCCCTTTGACCTGCCCACTGACTCATGTTTTCTGAAAGAACTTGCCCTTCTTTCATCCATGGATTGCCATACCATGAAGACTTATAAGGTCCCATCTTCTACCTCCAGGGGCTGCCTAGTGTGACTGCATTCATCTGAAGCTCTAGATATAACTGGATCACACCTCTCTTCCACCTCCCAGAGCTTTCTGCAGTACTGCAGAACTAAAATCCTGCTAGGGTAAATCTTCAGCATCTTCCTTCCTCTTCCTGGGGGATGCCCAATAAGACTATGGAACCAAAGGGCCTCCCTTCTTCCCCTTCTTTTTTGGTAGTGATAGGGAAGGTGGGGAGGATACTGACTAGCCTCCTGAACTATCCCTAATACAAGTATCCTCTCTCTGACCTTGACTAGTTGAATGACACTGAGCAAGTCATCTTCTCTGAGTCTTAGTTTGCTCATCTACAAAAATGGAACTAAAGATAACTCCCCACCTCACAGAGTTGTTATGAGAGAATGATTTGCAAACCTTAAAGCCTTCTATAAATATGGATTGATAGTATTGAAGATTTAGACAAAAACATCTCATTGGCATTCTTAATAAATCTCTTCTAAGTCTTCTGCAGAAAGGGGGCAGTTGTGAATCAAGGAGGAAGCCATCAAAAGTAAAACTATGACTTCTTGAAAGAAGACAGGAAGCTTCAAAATACTTAAATGGAAATTTATTACATATAATTAGTTTAAAAAATCTTTATAATAAAAAAAAGAAAGAAGAGAGGAAGAAAAGTAAAAAAGTGAAGAAAAAGGAGTGAGTCATCCTGAAGAAGTTCCCAAACCATATCCATGGCATGTCCCATTGCTTCTCTGGGTCACAGTTTCCTCAACTGCAAAATGGAGGTGATCATATAAGTAATGCCTATTTCACAGAGCTGTTTGTGAAGATCAAATGAGAAAATGGATGCCAAGTGCTCTGGAAACCATTGTTTATCCTAACCTCTGACTGAAATTTAGCATTTCCTCCAATTATTTAAAAACATTATTCTAAGATGGACTCCAGGCTGCCAAAGGGATCCATGACACACAGAAAAGGTTAAGAACCTTAGTTCTAAGTTGTTTTTTTAATTGTGGAAAGTACTACCCTGACTTAGTAGAGGGTGTCTCTTTACTGTTTCCCCATAACAATGAAGTCTTAAGTCTAGTTAAAAAAATTTTAAAGAATCTTTTTTTTTAAATACCTTTGCTATCTGTCTTAAGTAACATCTTCAAGTCAGAAGGGTAAGGGCTCAGCAAACGGGGTTAAGTGATCTGTACAGAGTCACACAGCTAGGAAGTATCTGAGGCCAGATATGAACCTAGGACTGCCCATCTCCAGGCCTGGCTCTCCATCCACTGAGTCACCTAACTGCCCCAACTTTAACAAGCATTTATTAAATGCTTATTATGTTCCAGGCACTGTACTAAGTGCTGGGAATCACAGAAAGGTAAAACAAAAAACAAAAAAAAACCCAAAAGTGAACAAACAAAAAACAGTCCCCAACATCAAAGAGCTTACACGTAGTCTAATGGGAGAGACAATATGCAAATAATCATGCAAAAGAGATACATAAAGAATATAGTAAAGATAATCAACAGGGTAAAAAGGCACTACTAACATTAAGGGGAATGGGAAAAGGCTTCTGGAGAAGGTTGGATATTAGCAATTCTAGGCTGATGTGGACTGTAGGCAGATTCATTCATTCATTAAGTTTTTATAGAGTAAGTAATAATGTGCTGCATAATAGACAGTACAAAGAGCAGTAGGACCAGGGGTATGCTGGAGCCAACTTCAACTAGGGAGCCCATTGTTCAATTTTCAGTGAGAGTATTTACACCTCGGAAATTGCACTATGAATCAAGACTTAATTTATTGTTTGGTTGTTTAGACTTTTTAAAAGTGATGGAGAAAATGACAATAATGCAGATTAAACTTAAGAGTGTCACACTTTTTTTTGTCTTTCCCTTTTTTTATTTTTAAGGAAAGCTGATTGTTAAACAATTACCAGAACACTTCTGGGTAAGACCCAACTGTTGAGAGCAGGTGGATGAGAAGGGAAGGCAGAACCTAATTTTATAAGCTCTAAATCTTTTATCCCTATATAGTTGTGAGTTTCTAGGGGTCCAAATTCTATTTGGAATCCTGAAGAAATATAAAAGAAGAGGCAGTGTTGACTTCATTCCCAAACAACTTACCTGGACCTCTGGTATGGTTCAAGGATATTAGAAGGGGTGAAAGTCCTAATAGAAAGTAGGGGGTCAGGGTGTCATGTGGGAGATTTAAAAAGTGAATAATTGAGGCAGCCAGGCAGCTCAGTGAATAGAAAAGACGGGAGGTCCTGGGTTCAAATTTGGTCTCAGCCAAATTCCTAGCTATGAGACCCTGCACAAGTCACTTAACTACTATTGCCTAGCCTTTACCTCTCTTCTGTCTTGGAACTGATACTTAGTATTGACTCTTAAGAAAGAAGGGTTTTTAAAAAACAAAAAAGGGGGGCAGCTGGGTAGCTCAGTGGGTTGAGAGTCAAACTTAGAGTCTGGCCTCAGACACTCCCCATCTGTGTGACCTTGGACAAGTCACTTAACCCCCACTTCCTAGCCCTTACCACTCTTCTGCCTCGAAACAAATACACAATATTGATTCTAAGACAGAAGGTAAGTGTTGTTTGTTTGTTTGTTTTTTTTTTAAGTGAGCAATTGCTTGATTTCATCATGCTTTCAGTTCTAAGACCTGGAATGGGAGGATTAAATGACCAGTCTGAAGGTGAGGGGAGTAGAGGAGAATGCTATCAAGGGGGAAAAAATCCTAGACTAACATTCATAGTTCCAAGGGCAATAAGTGAGATTTGTCACCTATCTTACCCTATAAAACAATCCTACTCCAACCCTGAGCTGAGATCAGGCTGCTGAGGAGTGAGGGCACCAGCCACTGGGAGCCCAGCCAGCTCAGCAGCAGAATTCTGGGAGGGCTAGACCAAGATCTTCCAAAATAAACACCAGAGAAAAGAAACAAACATTTGAACAAGAGAGAGAGATAAGGACACATGCAGACTCTCTCTGAACACACCCACATGTTCGCAGTCACACACTCACACATGCAAACACGTTTGCCTAGAAACAGTCTCTCCTACCAATGAAGACTTATACCCCACTGTCTCACAAAATATACACAGCTTACCAATATAGAAAACCAAGCTGGTCAAGCCATGAATACTTTCTCTCCTTCCCTCCCTCCCTCCCTCTCTCTCCTCCACCTTCCCTCTTATCCCCTCCCCCTCTCCTCCTTCCCCCCTTTTTTCTCCCCCTCCCCCCTTATTGTTTCTAAGGCACTAGCTGGAGTGAATTATGCTGTGTCTCCCACCTGTATTCACTATCCCCACAATAATTTTATAGAAATAAAATTAGGATAAATGAACATCCAAGGTCAGTTTCTTTTTAAACACTTCCTTCTATCTTAGAATCAATACTAAGTATTGGCTCCAAGGCAGAGGAGTGGTAAGAGCTAGAAAACTGGGATCAAGTGACTTGTGCCCAGGATCACACAGCTGGGAAGTGTCTGAGATCAAATTTGAACTCAGGACCTTTTCTAGGCCTGGCTCTCAACCCACTGAGTCACCCTCACTGCTCCTGGTACTGAGCAGTTCTTGAGGGGGGAAAAGTTCCTTGAAAAGCAAAATGCAGACCTGGGGATAAGTGTAGAAACCAAAAACAACTCCATGTTTTGGTGATGATTAGAGGGCTTGACAGGGGATTGGCAAAATTCTAGAATAATAATTGTTCTCTGAATGAAAGAGCAGAATGCTGAAGTTGAAAGAAACCTTAGAGATCACAGGAAAGAATGCTGAATTTAGAATCATATTACCTTGGTTCAAATCCTGGTTCTGCCATGTACTTCAGGATGACTTCAGGTTAGTCACTTAACCTCCCTGGACTTTAGGTTTCTAAATCTCTAAATCTTCCAAAAGAGGAGGTGGGAATAGAATATCTTAAAGTACCCATATTAGAACCAGGATCTCTTGACTCCCCTAGCTGACTCTTGTTCACTACCACAGTGTCTCTGAAGAAATTGCAGGAACAAGAGTTTGTCTTTAAAAAAACAAAATAAAACCAAAAAAATTCCTATTCCTTTTTTTTAACTCTTACTTTTTAGTAGATACCAGCAACTTGCCCTGATTACACACACAAAGAAATAACTCATTTCTTCATAGCCACATCTTTACACACTATGTCAACTCCTATTCCTTTTTTTTTAATCCTTACTTTTTGTTTTAATAACAACTCTAAGGCAGAAGGGCAGGGGCTAGGCAAACAGAGTTAAGTGACTTTCCCAGGGTCACACAGCTAAGAAGTGTCTGAGATCAGATTTGAACTGAGGTCCTCCCAACTTCAGGCCATGGTTCTCTATCTACTATGCCACCTTAGCTACACCTTCCCGTATTCCTTTTCAGTTTTTAAAAATTATTATTTTATTCTCCTTTTCACTCTTGCCTTGGACTAGACCAGGGCTCTGTCCTCAAACTACCTATGATGCTTCTCTGAAGCAGAGGAGAAAATCTACTTGGTAAGAGCTCAGCTATTACCACTGAAGACAAGTCCTTATAGTGTATATCAGCACATTCTATTTGATTCTTTTTTGCTTCTTCAGACAGAGCTCCATCCCTACTCTCTCTTTGTCCAGCCCCCAGGAAAGTTCAAACAGTGAATGATGTGCACAAGTAGAAATTTGCTACACCTGAACTACACTTACCCAGAATCCTCTTACGTTACATCCTCATTTTACGTATGGAGGCTTGGAAGATAAATTTGGCTGAGACCCATGCTGCAGGGCTCTTTTGGAGCTTGGGTTTTTTGGTAAAGCATGGCAGGTATGGGTCTCTCTGGTTCTGAGCTAGCTCTGCTCATTTGGCTGAATTAACCCCTTTCTTACTCACTTTATTATTATTATTATTAAATCCTATATAATAAATACTTTGAGTATTTATTCATTTTTAATCTCACACATGCCACAGACCACCAGGCACGTACCCAGATGTGGTAAGGAAATGCAGTAAGTCCTTTCCAGGAAGGAGAAAGCCAAAAGAAAAGAATAAGAAGAAAGGAATCTCAAAGGCATCTACACATTCCCATCCCATCTACCTCCAATTTCCCTCTACTCTCTTCCACTCCAACCTAGCACTATTGAAAACCTCAAGCAGGGGTATTCAGTGTCAAAAAGTACACCTTATATCAAGTGATAACACATGTATAACCCAGTGGAATTGCTTGTCAGCTCTGGGAGTGGGGAGGGAAGAGGAGAGGGAGAGAAAATGAATCATAGAACCATGGAAAAATATTAAATTATTGGTATAAAAGGTACAGTTTAGGGGTAGCTAAGTGGCTCAGTAGAGCCAGGCCTGGTGACAAGGAAGTTCTAGGTTTAAATGTAGCCTCGGCCAAATTCCCACCGGCATGACTCTGGGCAAGTCACTTAACTCTCATTGCCTAGCCCACTCTGCTCTTCTGGCTTGGAACCAATGCTTAGTATTAAGTTATAAGGTAAGGGATTTTTTTTTAAACCATATACTAGTCATACTTTATGCTCAACATGCAAGCAAGTTAGCCTTTTGGAAGCAGAAAGTCCCCTTGAGAGAGAAACAGGAGGCAGCAGGGGCCAAGTAAGTCAATCCATCACCACTACCTTGGCTACCAACTGACCTCAGCCTCCAAGCAGACAGTCCAAGATCTTGAACCCAAGAGCCTTGGAAATGGCAATGCTTCTAGCACAAGATCCTCAGCCATCATCCTGGGAAGCAACCCCTGGGGAGATTTAAACCTCTAGACCACTGCTCAGAAAGATGCTTCACCCACAGCACCTTGAAGACCCAGAAAAGAAAGTGCTTGAACCCAAAGTCCAAGTTTGCACTCTCAAATGGTTTGATGTCTGAAAATAAATATGTTCTTATTGGTGGCCATGACATTAAAGAAGAGCCATTCCTTTCTCCACAAATCTTTTCCTGGTTCCTCTCAATTTCCAGTGGTCTTCTTCTCTTGTAGTCATTCATTCATTCTGTAGACATTGATTTTGAATATACTTATGCACATGTTGTCTCCCCCAAAGGAATGTAAGTGTTTATGGGGAAGAACTATTTTATTTCTTGTCTTTGGATTCCCAGCACCTAGTACAATTCCTGTCGCATAGCATAGGACCAGAGGAATTTCTATCTATACATATACACATACCTATCTGCATATTTACATATACATATATATATGTATATATACTTGTGTGTGCACACATATCTGCTTTGTTGCTGTACTGGAAGGACCATGGGACCTTTCTATCTGAATTGCAGCTAAAAAATTCCATACAAATTATCCCCCGAATAGAATGCGAGCTCCTTGAGGTCAGGGGCCATCTTTTCTGTGTGTCTCCCCAGTTCTTAGAACAATATTTTGTACATAGTAAATGTTGAATAAATGTTTCATTCATTAAGTCTTTTATTCACATTCATTTAATATAGACTTCCTACTACCACTATTCTTCTAGTCTTTCCAAGTTGGCAATCTAAGTATTTATTCTCCACTTTTCACTCAATCAGCTACCAAATCTTACCATTTCTTTATTTTCAAAACCCTTGCCTTCCATCTTAGAATCAATACTGTGTATTGGTTCCGAGGCAAAAGAGTGGTAAGGGCTAGGCAATGGGGGTTAAGTGACTTGCCCAGGGTTACACAGCTGGGAAGTGTCCAAGGTCATATTTGAACACAGGACCTCCCACTCTGGACCTGACTCTCAATCCCCTGAGCCACCTATCTTCCCCCCCCCCATTTCTTTTTTAGATATTTTACTTTATTATTTCTTTTTCTTCTTTCACATTATCTCTCATATCCAAACCTTTTCTATTCACACAGCCACCATCTTACATTTGGGTCTCATCGCCTTCCTCCTAGACTATTGCTATGGCCTCCTAATTGTTTTTTTCTGACTAGAGTCTCCCCTTACCAAACCATCCTCCACATATTTACCAAAGTGATTTTCATTAAGTTTAGATTTAACAATGTCATTACTACCCCTACTCAATAAACTCCTAGCCACTCTCTACTGCTTCCAGGATAAAATATAGACTCTACTATTTGGTTCAATTGTTGTTGTTTAGTTGTTTACAGATGGGTTCAATTCTCCATGACCTCACTTGGGGTTTTCTTGGCAAAGGTACTGGAGTGGTTTGCCATTTCTTTTTCTAGGTCATTTTACAGATAAAGAAACTGAGGCAAATAAGGCTAAATGATTTGCCCAGGGTCACTCAGCTAATAAGTGTTTGAGGCCAGATTTTAACTCAGATCTTCCTGACAACAGGCCTGGCACTCTATCCACTATGCCACCAAGCTGCTTTCAAAGACCTTCAAAATCAGTCCACTCTAATTTTCTAGGCTCTGTCTTCATTCCTGCCCTTCCTGCATTCAGTAGTGCAGCCAAACTGGGCTCCTCTCTGTTCCTCACATATCTGATCTCCATGCCTTTTCATTGGCCATCCCCCATGTTTAGAATATTCTTCCTTTTAATTCTCTGACTTCCTTCTAAATGCAGTTCAAGCACACCTTCTCCACAAATCTTTTCCTGGTTCCTCTCAGTTTCCAAGTCTTCCTTCCTTGTAGTTATTCATACATTCTGTAGACATTTATTCTGAATATATTTATGCACATGTTGTGTCCCCCAAAGGAATATAAGCTTTTATGAGGAAGAACTGCTTTATTTCTTGTCTTTGTATCCCCAGTTCCTAGTACAATTCCCATCATATAGTGTAGGATCAAAAGAATCATATATTTTGAGTTGGAAGGGGCATTAGAGGCTATTTGTTCTACCCTCTCATTTTATACAGAAAGAAATGAAAGCTCATAGAGGTTAATTAATTTCTCCAAGGTCACAAGTCAATGGGTGTCAGAGGCAAGAGCTGAACTCAGGCCTTTCTGGCTCCAAATCCAGCCTTCTATTAACTATGGTACACTGACTCCGATAGAAGGCTTTGAATAAATGCTTGGTAATTGGCTGATTCTCTTACCCTGTGATCCCAAAGCACATATTGGGTCTTGAAGCTTACTATGAGAATGGCCAGTCAAGACAACAAGATGACAAGATCTTATTCCCTTTCTATGTAATGGTGAGAAGAGATGGATGAATGGATGAGGGAAATAATGATTCAGTCAAGTCAGGAATGAAAGAAGAGATTTTCTCCAGGAATAGTTCTTTATTTAATTGTGGAATTATGAACACCCAAACTGACCAGTTATGTTTACTTCCCTGTTCTAATGAAGAAATATCAAGGGGGCCAATAAGTGGCTCAGTGAATTGAGAGCCAGGTCCAAAGATGGGAGGTTCTCACTTAACCCCCATTACCTAGCCCTTACCATTCTTCTGCCTTGGAAGCAATACACAGCATTGATTCTAATAGATAGGGAAGGGAAGGGAAGGGAAAATGTCAAAATAGAGTGGAAAAGTGAACTGAAATTGGAGTAGCTGGAAGACATGGGTTCAAGTGCATTTATGAGCTGCCTGACCATAGACAAGTCAATTAATCCTTCTGGCTTCCTCATTGACAAGACAGGAATAAGGACACATTGCCTATCTCATACAGTTGTTCAGAGGAAATTACTTTGTACACTAGAAAGATGTATAGGAGAAGTATGAATTATTAACATTAGTCATTACAATAATCTTGTTGAAAGGGGGAACTGAGCATTGACAGAAGGCAAGAAATAATAATACAGATGGACACAACTCTCCCAGTTAGTGATATATGTTATCCAGAGCATAAAATCAGAGTTAGAGGTCATCTAGTAATCTATTACAAACTTCTAGCTTGTATAGAAACATCTTATTCCATAGTCAACTATCCTCAACTTCCAGTAATAGAAACAGGAACACTACTAATTCTTTCCCTTTTTAAGCTGCCTTCCATTTACTCTATATTTATCTTAGCACTGTGGTGTCTCCCACATTAGAATGTAAGTTCCTTTAGGGCCAGAAATGGCATTCCTCTAGTAACCCAATAGGAAAAGGAAATGAGGTTAATTGGGCATGATATGTTCTTACTCCATGATGGCTTCTAATGATCACTGTTTCTCCTGCCAAGTGATCATAAAATGCTTTCTAATGAGTAGATCTAGAATTAGTATCAAGCCTTTCCCACTTCTTAAAAACTGGAAACGTTTCCTATTTCCAATCAGGATGCATGATTCTCAAAGTGCAGTCTGGAGATCCCTGGGAGTTCCCAAGGTCCTTTCAGGGGACCTTTGGGTCAAAGTTCTTTTAAAAAAATAATACTACTAAGACTTTCTAATGCAGTAACTATCAATAGTTATAATCCACATAAACAAAAGCTCCTTGAGGAGACCCTTGAGAACCCATGTGGATAGGGCACTGGATTTATAGTTAATATGATCTGGATTCAAATCTCACCTCAGATACTTAGTACCTATGTGACCTCCTAGGTGTCTCCTCATCTGTAAAATTAGAGGGTTGGGCTCTATGTTTTCTAAATTCCCTTCCAGATTCTAGTACCAATCCTGTTTTCTGTTACTCCCCTCAAAGTTTCCTGACAATGATTTCTCCATCATATCTATAACTTCCTTTGGCATCCTGAGGTGAGGGAGAGGGTAGACTCTGAAGTCTCCTCCAGCTTCAGACCTATCATCCCTTGAAATAGTTCATTACAAATCCAGTCTCATTGATTACATGTAATAAAAAGAATCCACTCCACTAGATTTCAAATATTTCAAAAGAAATAATAATACAGATGGACACAACTCTCCCAGTTAGTGATATATGTTATCCAGAGCATATTTAGTACTCTATCCATTTCATCTTGATTTATCACCTTGGCTTAGTGACTCATTGCCCTTTCCCCACAAAACAACAATAACAAGACACCCAACTTTCTATCTTTGAGGATTAAACCTGTCCAAGGTGAATCCTTTCAAATTAGATTCCTGGCCCATTCACCAAACAAACACTTCCCCTCTGGCACTAATTCCAGCATACAACCTCCTCCCTAGAACTCTAGGACACTTTCAAAATCAACAAACCTTGTGAAGCAATAGAACCCAGGTCAACCTTTTGGTCTCGCTTTGTAGAGAAGATTCCCTTGGGGCTGGAGGACAGGGACCTTTGATTCAAAAAGCCAGATCTGAGCTAATGCCCCAGATTTCTTGATACAGTATCCCCATCTCCCACTTCCCTCCTCATATCCCACTTCTGTCCCAACCCAGAAACACACACCCATGCCTCAGTCCCCCACCCCTTCTACTTCTTGCTATTGCTCCAGGAAATATGTTCAAATAGTCAGAACTGCCCCCTGCTTCTGGGAGGGTGTGAAAGTCTCCTGTCCTTTGACTCCATTCACAATCTCTGCCACAACCAGCCCCCAAAACTCCTTCCCCCACATCCACACCACAGACAACATATTATAAACTCTCTCTCCCCACCTCTCTCATTAAAATACAAAACCCCTTGAGGTCCAAGGACTCTCACTTTTATATCTATAACCTCAGAATCTATCAAGCAGTCATGGAATAAAAACTTGTTGATGGAATGATTCAGGGCTTAGATTCAGACATCTCTCCAGAGGTGTGGAGTGCTACCAGTACTGGTTAAACATACATTCTGGAGAAATATGTTTAAAATCTATGTGACCTTGGGTAAGTCATTTGACCCCCAAGGACTTCAGTTATGTCCTCTGGAAAATGGGGTCAAGGGGTAGGTTAGAAGGGCTCTGAAGTCCCCTCTGGCTTTAGACCTATCATCCCATGACACAGATAATTTCAGATCCAGTCTCACTGACCAATTTAACTTGTATGTATATAGGTATATATAAGGGAAGAGTGGCATATGACTTTCATTACCGCTGCTTCAACTCAGCCAATAAAAATCACAGAATGTGATATCTCAGGAGATGAAGTTTTAAAGTACAACCAATATAGATCTACATCCTGTGATACCCTGATGAGATTTTAACACCTTTGATTGGTTAAAGAAAGGACTAAAGTGCTGAGCAAGCAAGTTAGCTAGATGCATAATCTAGGAGATGGGGTATTTTAAATAGCTGGATACATTTTGGCAGTTCCAAATTGGAAGAATGCCAATTCTAGAATATTTTGTGGAAGAGATCTATACAAACTTACTCCTAGAACTCAAGGCACTATCCATCTAGAACAAATGCAAATGCAAATGAAATTGGACTCTGAGGCTCTCTGGAGTGAGGAGGACCTGGATACAATCTGGCCTCAGACACTTCCTAGCTGTTGTGACCATGCCTAAATCACTTAACCCCATTTGCCTAACCCTTGCCACTGTTCCTTCTTAGAATAGAATTGATGTGGGGCAGCTAAGGCAGCTCAGTGAATTGAGACTGGAAGTGTCACCCTGAGCAAGTCCTTTAACTCCCACTGCTTAGCCTTTTCTGCTCTTCTGCACTGGAACCAATACACAGTATAGATTCCAAGATGGAAGGTAAGGGTCTAAAACAAACAAGAATAGAATTAATACCCAAAGTCTAGGATTAAAAAAAAAATTTTTTTAAAGAACTTCCCTAAATTAGATTTTCCCTTTCTGTAACCAGGGTCCAAGGTAAGATTTCCCAACTCCCACTTTTTTTTTTTGGAGTTTATGATGATTTAATTACAACAGGAGGAAGAAATTATTAGAGGGAGAGAGAGAGAGGGAGAGAAGGAAAGGAGGTTAACTCAAAAACCACTCTGGCTCAGCCTGAGCCAAGGTGAGAGTCTAAGTAAAGAAGGGAGTTAGTCCTTATCACTCATTTGACCTATCTGAAGGGAAGCTGTCAGTAGGGATCCTCCAAGCTCGAGCTCCAGGATAGAACTGGCATCCCATCCTCTCCACAGGAAGTGATGAGAACTCCAAAGGCTGTTCTCTACCTCACTTCCTGTGTCTCGCATGTGCCAATGGTAGCTCAAACTTGGCTTAGGACAACCCAGGGGGGCAGTTAGTTGTTTCTGATTTGTCATTAGCTAGCACATGTCTGTGTAAGGTGGGTGTGCACATTCCTGGGTGCTAGACCAAGCAAGATGGAGAGAATTTTAAAAAATCACAATCCCCCCCTGATGATGACTGGGGGACTAGTCTCCCCAACTGATCACTAAACATAAGCATCCTGTACCCCAAAAATTTCTAACTGCAGGTGTATGCAAAATTTTGCCCTCTAAGAGGAGAACTACAATATGGATAAGGGGAAATAGAGGCGAGAGACAGCAAAACCAATGTTTTTTTTCAAAATAAATGTTCAATCAACCTTTAGTTCAATCAACCGCACCCCAAGGTTCATTCTGGATCTTCTTGTAGTGTAAGGGTTTAGGTATCTTTCTGCGAACAGTTCATTCTCTGGATTTAGGAGTTAGCAAGCTTCTTCTCTGAAGATCTTTCTCGAACAAAAATTTAAATCTTGGATTTTATGAAAATACAATCCCCCCTGAAGAAGGTGTTGAAAAACACCCAGTTTAGCTGAGGATACAAGGTTTAGTTATGGGGGTGTGTGAGTCAATTAAAAAAAAAAACAAAAGAGAAAAAAATAATCCACTTTTTTTTTTTTTAACTTAATCCAATTCACATTTTCTGAATCAAGTTCTCTTAAGTTTCTTTACTCATTGACCACAGTAGGTTACAAAGAAAGTTGGGTCCATCATGTAAGGCTCTGGAGGCCTTGGTCAAGTCAGGGAACTTTCCTCACTTCAATTTCCTCATCTGTCAAAGTGACTTCATAGGATAACAAGGAGGCCCAATAAAATAAAAGAGGTAAGGGACTATTTTAAAAGATAGGATCCCAGGAAGTAAGAGAGAGACGGATGTCCCTGGATACTCTCCCCTTTACTCCAGTAGCTCTCTCCCCACCATCTTGGTCATTCAGATGTTAAGTTTCCTTAGCAGTCCACCAGATTAGCAGAGTTCCAGTTAACACTTAAAGGACTAACAGCCTCCTCAGTCAAACATTAGCATATCTAAAATACATTAACATTTAGATTATTTTGACCCCTAAAGAGAATGGCTGTTACTTAATCCACATGGAAGGCATTCCATAGATGAGAAGAGCTTAGCTTTTGTTCCCCCCAAACCAAAACAGAACCAAGCCATTGTTCACAGTTAGAAGGGGAACTATGGTAGTTGGTCCAAACCCCTGTGGCAACCAAAATTTATTTTCTATTTGGCTTGGCTGTGATTTCTTTTGATGCAAATTTAGCTTCCCAATTCTGTTTTACTTAGACTGATATTAAAATGAGTTTGCATTTACTGAAGAAACACTGACTGAAAGAATCTCTAAAGTATGCTGTAGGGCAGAGGAGAAGTTGGCCTCAGAAATTATTCCACTTAGTTTCCTTGCCCATAAATGCCTGCTGGATTGAACTGACCTGGGCATTTTTTGAAGACAAGCCAATGTGGGAAGAACTAATGGGTTGATTCTCCCCATTCTATCAAATTTTATTCAACAGATATTTATCAACTACTGGCCTATGCTAGCCATGTGCCATATTGGGAGAGGTATAGAAAGATGTAAAGAGAAGGGAATAAGTATTTATTCATTGCCAGGCATTAACACAGCTTTTTGTTTTTAATTTTTACCTTCTGTCTTAGTATCAGTTCTAAGATAAAAGGATGGCAAAGGCTAGGAAATCAGGGTTAAGTGACTTGCCCGGGGTCACACAGCTAGGAAGTTTCTGAGACCAGATTTAAACCCAGGGCCTCCTGCCTCCAGGCCTCATTCTCTATCCACTGAGTCACCCAGCTATCCCCAAAATGAAAATCTTAGCATTCAAGAGAGATAAATTATGAGATAATTATTATAAAGTAATTCACTATCCTCTTAGAATATTTAACTACTGGTTTACAAAAAGCTTAATTAATAGGGATGGGGAATGTGTAAGTGATTTCTTGGGTAAGCTATTGGGGAAGGACAATGGTTTCTCAAGGGATAGTACCTTGGAGACACCTGGGAGACATCTTACAACTGTAAAATGAGTCAAAAGGAACATAAAGTTAGGTTTATAAAATCCAGTCTGCAGCCCAGCTTTTTTGCTTTGTTTTGTTTTTAGAGAAGCTTTATACTACAGCGAAAGATTAGCACTCCATCCATAGTGTTTACTCACTAATTCACTGTTATTCTGGTTTCTACTTTCCTCTAGGTATTCTGGGAACTTGGGCAGGCCTAGGTGAGAAAAATAATGCCGTTGGGGGTGGTATCCTCTTCTATCCTTCTAAAAATCTCTCTAACCTTTCCCATGAGCTACATATACGTTCCCTTTACTACCAGATCTACTCACTGCCCTTATGCCCCCTTGCTTTATTTTGCCTTCTAGCCTCAGCTCTTCCCACTCACTTCACGCCCAATCCCTTTCTCTTCCTTATATAAATGAAAAAATAAGGACCTGCCACTTACTGTGTGATCTGGGCAAATGACTGGGCCACAGCTTCTAGGATTTAAAATGAGATCAATGAACCAGATGATCTCTAAGGTTTCCTCAGTGTGCAATCTATTAATCTCTGAGTCTCATCATCCCATGCTCATCTTTTCTTTTTCAAAGCAAGACCTATACCACACAAAAATTGGTTCATAACTCTTTTGTCATGACAGCTAGGCTCTAAGTACTTTGAAATTAGAAACAAAATTCCTCCATTATACTAAGCACAAAGTAGGATCATGGGATTTATAGTTGGGAAGAATCTTAGAGATCAGCAAGATGAACCCAGATCATTTTACATATAAGGAGGTTGATTAAGGAATTCTACTGGATGGAAATTGGGAGCCAAGGAGGTTAAGGGACTTGGCCAAGGAATAACAAGTCCAAGGCTTCTAATTCCCAATTCCAGGGCTCTTGCTACATACCAACTAGATACTCAAGAAGGGATTAAAAAAAAAAAAACAACTTTACTTTCTACCTTAGAATCAATACAAGTATTGGTTCCAGGGCACAAAAGTGATAGGCAATTGGAGTTAAGTGACTTGCTCAGGGTCACATAGTTTAGGAAGTGTCTGAGGCCAGATTTGAACCTAGGACCCCTTGTCTCCAGGCCTGGCACTCTATCCATTGAGCCACCTCTCTGCCCAACAAGTGCTCTTTTTTCATTGAAAATTTTTATCTAATTAATTAATTTAGAATATTTTCCCATGGTTACATGATTCAAAGAAGTGCTTTTGATGAAGTATCTGATGGATGCCAAGGACTAAGTCCTGGATCATAAAATGCAAGAGCTGAGAGGCAAATCAGAGATCACATGAATCCAACCTGGTGGTTGTAATTGTTTGTTGTTGAATTAATGAACAGACTATTTAGGAAGGGTTTACTAATCCTTGTGGGCAAAATACCAGAAATAAAGCTAGAAAAGTAAGATAATTCTTGCTCTCTAGGAGCTCACATGCTAATGGAATGACCACACTTATGGAAGATTTCAGTTATAAGTCAGTTTTTGGTCCCATGGTCTTTGGGATGCAATAGCAAAGCAGATGGTAATGGTTCTTTAATGTCATTGCCACTGATAAAAATCATATTAGTGTGTGACATCGAACCATTTGCCAATGTTAAGAACACTGGGGGCAAGAATCTTCTTTTCTGGGTCTTCTGCAGCTGTGGCTACAGCTCCTGAAGGAGCCATTGCCAGGATGAGTGTCTACAAGGATTGCTTCCCAAGATAATGATTGTAAGCATTACTTTTCCCAAGGCTCTCAGGTTTAGGTATCTCCATTGGCATCTGAGGAAAGATGGTAGTCAAGACAGTAGTGGTGACTTGTCTTTCTTGGCACATTCTTCCTCTTGTCTTTCACTCAGGGTTACTTACTGCTTCAGCTAGGCTGGCTGGCTTGCCTACTATTATTAATTATTTTATGGACTTGTGATTTTACTGGTATAGGGAACATGAAGAGACTCTCTTTACTAACGCAGATTGGCAGGGTAGTTAGGTGGCAAGATGGATAAAGCACTAGACCTAGAGAAAAGCTTTATCTTCTCGAGTCCAAATTCGGCCTCATATTACTAGCTATGGGACCTTTGACCCTGTTTACCTAAAATAACAACACCACCTAATGCAGAGGATGTATAGTCACAAAATGTTGCTTAAAGCAATGTCTAAGGTACAATCCACAAGGACAAAGGATTGGGGGGGAGGAGAGGGTTATGTTCCTAAAACACATACAAAGAACACAAGAGGCATATATTAAATGCTTATGGGAATGTAAATGGAAAAAAAACAGCAACAACAAAATCAAACTGAAATCTATGAAAATGTGGCTCTGAAGAAGACCTAAGAGAATAAACCTTCCTCCCTTCTTCCCAAAGGTACTATAGTAGTGGAACACTACATATGACAGAACTGGTTGATATGCTGGTAGTTTTGCTAAACTCTTTACTTTGTTATAAGGGATGGCTCTCTGGGAGAGGTAGGCAAATATATTAGAAAATAAAAGTGAAGTAAAAAAAGATATCAATAAAAATTTAAATTAAAAATGCCTATTAGATTGGATTAGATTAGATTGCAATAGTATACTTCCTCGTTGCATGATAATTTCAAAACCTGGCTCATAATTTCCTCTTTCTGAATTATATGCAATGGAGAACTACTAGAAAGTAATAATAAATACAGAGCAAGTCTGTTTTCCTGATTTTTGTTTACAAAGAACTAGAAACACAAGTGATACAAATAGGACAAGATAAAGTAATTAAAGGTATAACCATATGCAAAGAGGATCCAAAACTACGGCAATTTGATGAAAACATGACTGATTTATAAAATTCTAGAAAAGTATTGGGGTAAAGTGGTCAGTCATGTTCCTGAAACAAAGACAAAAGCTTTAGTGCAGTAGCAAGATACAGAATAAACCCACAAAAATTAACAATGTTTCTCTATAGTAATAACAAAACCCCAAAGAAAAATTAGAAAGGGAAGTCCCTTTCAAAATAACTACATTGTATCTCCGGGTCTATTAATACACTCAGGATTTAATAATCTGGTGGGCCCACTGAGTCTCATCATCTGCCCCTGCTGATCCAGCCTCCATGAGGAAGCTAAAGCTATTGGAGGAGAAGGCTTTGGCAGGTGTGCCCCATTCCTCCCTACCCTACCACAACTCAGTCCAGTATGAGTGTGTGTGTGTGTGTGTGTTGGGGAGGGGAGTTGGGGGGAAAGGTACTAAAGCTTCATCAAGGACACTGACAAGAACACTTGGTGCTCCATTGAGATGGGGGGACCCACATAAGCTATTAGCAAAGCAGTGGTCAATTTGCTAACTAAGGGTTATATCACATTGCAGAGAGCATTCATGTGGGCAAAAAATATAGCAGTATTCCTGGATGGATTTTTGTCTTCCTTTCTTTGATCATAATCTCTTCTTGCTCTGTCCCATTCCTCATAAAACCTATTCTTTGTTCTCACCATGACTTCCAATCTTTTCATCTCTCAGCACTATTCAAGGTTACCTGTGCCCTGGCTATCCTTCCCTTCACAATCTTGACACCTTGGCAAACCAGTTCAATTTGACACTATCCTTTACTCTTAAATCCCTTGTTCTCTTGTCCAGTCACTAATCATACCCCCACCAAACCTCATCCCTAAGTTACTCTCTCTCATGATGCTGCTGAATGGAACAGGAAGAAATGAAGAAATTGTGCTGACTTAGTCCACTACAAATTTTTGCTGGCTGATCTCAACCTTCACTACAGCATAGTAATGCTATTCCTTCTCCCTAACTCGTTCCCTATCTCACTCACCATAACAGCTATTCCAAACCTTCTCTCCCAAAGTCTCCCATATGTCTCCACTCACTATTTCTGTTAAGGTTTGTCCTTGACTCCTATTTCCTTGAAAACACTGATATTATTGACTTCTTTCCTCCTCCTCTTCTCATATCATCCTGAACATTAGCCTCCCCCCACCCTTACTTCATTCATTCATTCTACTTTTCAGTGCTAAGATGACCCTTCAGCTTCTGTCAAAAATGTCTGTGAACTGAAGAGAAGTATCATATTTAAAAATATATGATATAATATATATTATGTATTAGACACATAATATATATAATCATATAATATTCTTTCTTTTGTAATTCTATGTATTCTATTTTTGCACTTAAAAATATTCTTTTTTACCCTTTCTGGTTCCATAAGTTTCATCAGCCTGCCAAAGTGGTGATGATACACACAAACTGCTCACTTGATTCTTTCTCCCACCTTCTCTAGAAGCTTGATCTCATCATAACCCCCAGTCTATCTCAAATATTCAATCTTCTCTGTTTATTGTCTCACTGCTATGTACAAGCACATCCATGATGCCTCCATTCTTCAGAAAATCTCACTTAACTGCTGTCATTCTATACCTCTCCTCTCTCTCCTCAGATATCTTCCTTGAGAAAGTTATCTGTTCTAGGTCTCTCCACTTCCTCTCCTTTGAACACTCTGCAATTTGCCTTCTAACCTCATCATTTCAACTGAAACTGCTTTCTCCAGTTACCAATGAACTTTTAATTGCCAAATCTCTTAGCCTTTTCTCAATCCTCAAACCTCTTTGTAGCTTCCTGAGGCTTTTTGTAGTTTACACAATTGATCATCTTCCCCTGGATAGTCTCTCTTTTCCAGGTTTTCAAGACTCTGCTCTCTTGACCATAACCATGTCTGGCTGCTCTTTAGCTGGCATTTTCTTTGGCTGGCATTCATGTCATGTCCACTAGTCTCAGATTTTCCCTACAGCTCTATCCTGGGTCTTTTTCTCTTCTCACTTATTGATCTCATCAGCTCTCATGGATCCAATTTTCATCTTTAAGAAGATATTTCTCAGATCTATTCATACAGTCCAAGTTTACTTCCTGAGCTCTAGTCCCACATCAACAGTTGCCTGTATCTCAAATTATGTCCCATAGGCATCTCAAACTCACCATATCTGAAACAGAATTCTTCATTACCCCCCCCAAAACTCAACCCGTCTCCATACTTCTCTATCATTGTTGAGGTTACCACAATCCATAATCATTTAATTTCAAAATCTCAGTGTCATCTTCAACTCCTTTCTCTGGCTCATTCCACATATCCAGTCAGTTATTGAATCTTGTAAATGCTCTCACTCATGTCCCTTTCCCTCTACTCACATAAACACCAACCTCATTCAGGCCATAATAACTGCTCCCCTGAACTTCTGTAATAGCATTCTAATTGTATTCCCTCTCTCCTCACTCCAATCCAACTTGAAAGTGGCCAAAATAATTTTCCTCAATTGTAGTTCTGACCATGCCATTCCACTTGTTCAATAAACTCTAGTGGCTCCCTATTACTTCCAGGCTCAAATTTGAAGTCCTTTGGCATTTAATTTGGATTAAATTGGACCCATTTGGATCTTTCACATCCTATCCTTGTCTGACTTTTTTGAAATTTTCTTACTTTCTACTTCCATGATCTAGTCATGTTAGCCTTTTTATATATTTCCAGGCTCTAAATGTGCATATATATAGATATCTACATTAAATATTATACACATATTAAATATATATACATATTAATTGTTATATATATACATCTATATGTATGCATGTATGTATGTATGCATTCTAATTGTATTTCCGGGCTCTGTGCCTTTGCATTGCCTATTCCCCATGCCTGAAATGCTTACCCCTATTCTTCCTCCTTTAAGATCCAGCTCTCGTGTTCCTTCTTCCAGAAGACCTTACCTGATCCCCACTCTGCACTACTGCTAGAGCCATCTTCTCTAAGGTTACCTTCTATTTTCCCTGGATTCATCTTGTGTGTTCTGATTTCTGTGTGTTGTCTCCCTAATTAGAAGGTACTTCCCTGCTCTCAAGTTTTGGGTTTTTTGTTTTTTTTTTTTGTATCCATGGTTCTTAGAGCACCGCCTGGCACATAATAAGGACTTAATAAATGTTTGTTCATTTAGTGTTGTCTCAGGAGAAAATGTGGTCCTCCTAGAAGAAACAGATAAGGAGAAAGAAAGTATCCAAGTATCTATTGAGAAAAGCCTAAAAGAACAAAAGAAGAAGCGGGCTAAGCAGGAGGTAGAAAAAGCTACATATTCAAATACTTAAGGACTAGGTCTCTCTATTTCCTGTGCAGATCCTCTAGGTGGGTATAAGGTAAACATTGTTCTCCTTAGGAGTAAGATCTGTCACTAAGGTTTATGAAATATAAACTACATATATACAATGGATTAGAGACTGGAGAGTTTGGGGAAATGTTTTTTATTTTGGATTTTCAGTTTCACAATTGATCCATAAGGAAATCAAATTCTTATATTTTTAAAGATCATTTAAATGATCATGGATTCCCCATCCCTACCTACACACACACACACACACACACACACACACACACACACACACACAACCAGAAGCTACTTCCATTAGACTTTGTAGGAAAACTCTTCATTCAATTATAAATAAAAGATGTAGCTCAAAACTATAAGAAAAAGGAAAAACAACTTGAAGTCAGTGTACATGACTGTACTGTGTGTGTGTCATTATAATGAAAACAACAAAACTATTTAAATTAATTGGCATATTTAATGCTAAACCAAACTACCAAAGGGATACTTTATAATACTATGTAAATAATAAGAAAATTCATCGGAAGGCACAAAATATCTAAGATTTCAGGAGAAATAATGGAAAAAAGTAAGAATGAAAGAGGAATAGTAATTCCAGACTTCATCATCAAAACTACTTGATGATTGTCTAAAAATAGAAAAGCAGATCAAAGATGAATCAGAAGCAAATATTATTATTAATCAAAACAATAATAATTACCATTCATATAGCACCTTAAGGTTTATAAAGGTCTTTATACATATGATCTTGCTTGATCTTCACAAAAACCCTGTAAATTATTGTTAATCCCATTTCAGAGATAAGGAAACTATAAATGAAAAAAGATGATTAACTTAATCCAAAATCACATCACTCTTAAGAGTTTAAGATAGTATTCAAACTGGTCTTCCTGATTCTAAATTTCTCTTCACTATACCATCTAAATGCCTCAAATGAATTTAATTAGCCAGTGTTTGAAAACCAGGAGAGCATGAAATACTTGGAGAAGAACAACCTATTTGACAAGAACTACTGGAAAAACTACAAAGAAATTTGGCAGCAATTAGGTCTTGACCAGTAGCTTATATTATTTATCACCAAAAATCAAACAAACAAAAAAACCCTCAAAGTGGATAATAATGTTGACACCATTTTTTTAAATTTGAAGAGAATCAGATCAGGAAGATTTCACAATTATATCACTAATGGGAAGATTCTTAACCAAATAAGGAGAAAAGGCAATCACCAAAGATAAAATAGATCATTAGGATTACATACAATTGTAAGCTTTTTTTTTTTTTTAAGACAAAAGTTTCCTTAAATTGCCTGGGCTGAAAGTATAGAAGCTATTCATGGGTTCTATCCCACTACTAATTGATATAGGAGTTCTGACACGATCTGTTTTTGACCTGGGCTAGTTGACCTCTAGATAAGTTAACCCAGTGGGGCCAAGCAGGATCCTGAAGGCTCATGACTTAGTGAAGATACTATATCAGCTTAGCCTACTGTAGCCTAGAACTCCTGGGCTACAGATCTGCCAGCCCTTACCTTCCCAGTAGATGGGATTGTAGGCAAATACCATCACAATTTTTACATGCAAAAGAATGAACACAACTAAGAAAAGAACGGTTATTGATTATCGAAAGATATGATATGTGTAAAGCACTTTGAAAGTCTTAAAAGCAGGATATAAATGTTAGAAGCTATCACTAACCGCTCAATGCTTCTATTAGAGGAGTAAAAACTTTTATATCAGATAACTCTAATAAAGGGCTGATAGCCAAGGCATACACATAGCAGAATTGATCAAAAGAATCCTTCATTAACTGAGTCTCCTAGTCTACAGGATGAAATTATAGGGCAGAGACCTTTGATAGAAAGGGACACATCCATCAATTGGGAAATGGCTAAACAAGTCATGGTATGTTAATGTAGTGAAATACTATTCTGACAAAAAAAAAATTATAAAAGGGATGGTTTCAGAGAAATCTGGAAAGAATTGTATGAATTAGTACAAAGTGAAATGAGCAGAAAGAAGAGAAAATGTATTTAACACAAGCAATATGGTAAAGAAAAACAATTTTGAAAGATGTAAGAACTCTGACCAATATAATGCCCAACCATAGTTCCAACAGATGATCCAGTTCAATGATGAAGCATGCTACCCACCTCCTGACAGAGGTGATGAACTCAGAGTGCATAATGAGACATGTATTCAGGTAAAAATAATATAAAAAATGATTTCATTTGACACTATATATGTTTTTAAACTTAAGTTTTATGTTTCATTTTTTGATGGGAGTAGGTGGAAGAGAGAGGAAGGATAATACTGAAAGAAAAAAACAAAGAAAGAGCAAGAAAGAGGAGGGAAGATCATTGAAGGATTTTTTAAATGCATAGAACAGAAAGAAAACAGACAGACAGTCTTGAAAGTTACATGAATTTATTATGTAATTAAAAGAAAAAGCAATCTGAACATAACAGAGGTTTGTAATTTCATGTACAATCCTTTTTCTGTTCTACTTTATATATGGAAATGCTTGTTTTATTTGGTGATTTTTAAATATAAAATAAAAAAGAAAGATAAAGAGGGAACCTTTTTAAGAAGCTGGACATGAAAATGTGGTTCCCTTGCCAAAGGACATAGTATACTCCTTTGCTAATATGACATAGCTGTATCCTCTGTACACAGGACAGTGTCTGGCATATAATAAACAATAAATATTTCTTTTTTCTAACCCTTACCTTCTGTCTTAGTAGCAATTCTAAGAGAGAAGAACAGTAAGGGTTAGGCAATTGGGGTTAAGTGACTTGCCTAGAATCACACAGTTAGGAAGTGTCTGAGGCTACACTTGAACCCAGGACCTCCTGTCTCCAGGTCTGGATCTCTGTCCCCTGAGCTACTTAGCTGCCCCAAATTATTTACTTTCTATGGGCCTCAGTTTCCTCATCTTATAAAATGTATTCAACATCTTATAAGATCATTCCTATGACCTCAGCTAGCTCCAAACATGATCCTCTGGTATTTTTTTTTAAATCTTCCTACCTTCTGTCTAAAGCAAAAGAGCAGTAAGGGCAGGCAAATGAGGGTTAAATAACTTGCCCAGGGAAACACAGCTAGGAAGCATCTACGTCTAGATTTGAGCCCAAGGCTTCCCAGCTCTAGGCCTGGAGCACTCTCTACTGTGTTCCCTGGTTGCCCAGATCCTATGATATTTAGAATAATAATTACCCTCTACCTCATACACTTTTGTACCTAGAAATAAATTTATTGGGAAATGGTTGGAAAAAAATGCACCATATGAATGTAAAAGAACATTTTTACATATCAAGAAAGAATAGGAAGAATTAACAGGAAGATTAATATGAACTTTTGCATAGAGAAATAAACATAATGAAAATAACAATATAGACAATGACCAAAATATGTAAGGGAAAAGATCATTAAAAAGAAGCCAAATTCCACTATTGTGCTCAAAGGAATAATAAACTGGAGGAATTCCATGTGAACTGGAACAATCTCCAGGAAGTGATGCGGAGTGAAAGGAGCAGAACCAGGAGAATATTATACACAGAGACTGACACACTGTGGTACAATCGAATGTAATGGACTTCTTTCCTGGCAGCAATGCAACGATCCAGGACAATTCTGAGGGACTTGGGAGAAAGAACACTATCTACAGTCAGAGGAAGAACTGTGGGAACAGAAACACAGAAGGAAAACAATTGCTTGATCACATGGGTCCATGGGGATATGACTGGGGATATAGACTCTAAACAATCACCCTAGTGCAAATATTAATAATATGGAAATAGGTCTTGATCAATACACATGTAAAACAGTGGAATTGCTCATTGGCTACGGGAGGGGGTAAAGGACATGAATCATGTAACCATGGAAAATATTCTAAATTAATTATTTAAAATTTTTCAAATCTAAAAAAAGTAAATAAATAAATAAAAAGGAAGATAGGGTCCAAGGTCCAGAAGACTTGTGTATTTATTTAGGAGTTCTCTACTCAAAAACTTTCCATGGCTCCCTACTGTCCACAAGACTCCTTAGTCTGGCATTTAAGGTCCTCTCTGGTATGATTCTCAATCTATCCTTCTAGTAGCATTACCTATTACTCCCCTATATATGCCCTACATTCTACACAAACAAGACTGTTTTCTTTTCCCTGAACATGGCTCATCCCTTTGCTCATGACCCTCCTTCCTCCAGGTGCATCACCAAAGCTCAACTCTGCTCCTAATTTCCTCTGCCCACCTTCCTCAGAATCTTTTCCATCTTTCCAAGATCATCCTTGGATTTTAGGAACATTTGCTTTCATATCATTGTCATCTTCAAGATTCTCACATCCTTTATAAGATTAGCAGAATTCTTTGCAAATACTAAAAGCCAAATGATTTTGCAGGGGGCAGCTGGGTGGCTCAATGGATTGAGAGCCAGGCTTAGAGACTGGAGGTCCTGGGTTCAAATATGGCCTCAGACACTTCCTAGCTATGACCCTGGGCAAGTCACTTAACCCCCATTGCCTAGCCCTTACCACTCTTCAGCCTTGGAACCAATACACAGTATAGGTTCTAATATGGAAGGTAAAGGTTTTTTAAAAATTAAATAAATAAATGATTTTACATTTTAAAAAAAGCCAAATTCTGAGTTATTAAACAGTGCTGAAAAACAGACTGTGAAACATAGCTCTTCTCATAGTAGAGAAAGAGGGTGTTGTTAGGGACAGTGCTATATACATTGTCAAATACGGTTCTGTATTGAGTGTTTTTGTTTAATTGTTTTTCTCATTATATGAGGGTTTGAGCTATATAGCAGGAAGAGAGTTTTTGTTTGTTTCCAGAAATGATTATGATTTAAAGACAAAGAATATTAATGACAAAAATGTGTATATTAAGGCTCAGAATGTACCTATTGATTCCAATGTGATACAGTAAAGCTCAAAAAATACAGCTGGGTGACACAGTGGATTGTGTGCCAGGCCCAGAGTTGGGAGGACCTGGATTCAAATTTGACCTCAGACATTCCCTAGCTGTGTGACCCTGGGCAAGTTACTTAACCCCAGATGCCTAGCCCTTGCCCTTATGCCTTAGAGTTCTTACCAAGAAAGAAAGATTGTGTTTTGTTGTTGTTGTTGTTTTTTAATTTTTTCCTTTTGTCTTAGAATTGGTATTAAGAGTTAGGTAATTGGGGTTATAATTTGCCCAGGTCACAGAGAGAGGAAGTATCTGAGGTCAAATTTGAACCCAGGACTTTTCTGTCTCCAGGCCTGGCTCTCTATTCACTGAATCACCTTGCTGCTCCCAGAAAGTAAGAGTCTAAAAATAAAAACTACACCAAGACTTTTGTGACATCCTATATTTCTGTGTGGGTGAGGTGAGTGTACACATATATGTAAATAATTGATATCTTCACTTGTCCTCTCTTCCCTAGCTACATGTGGCCTTGGGCTAGTCATTTCTCTTTCTCTGGGTCTCAAGTTTTGGCCTCTGTAAAATGACAGAGTTGAACCAGATGGTCTCTAAGGCCCCTGTCAGCTCTAAAACCTATGATTCTTCTGCCTTAGAAAGAAGTGCCTCTCTGTCTTTACAAAGCTGATTCTTTCCAACCATTCTCTTAATTAGGATCATAAATTTAGATCTCGAAGGTCATGGAGTCCAGCCCCCTCATTTTATAGATCAGGAAGCTGAAGTCCTGCAAGGTTTCAGTGACTTTCCCAGGGTCTGAAGTGCAAATCAAACTCATCTTCCTAAGTCTTGCAAGTCCAGCACACTATTGACTCAGTCTTGGTATCTCTTTGAGACTCAAAAAAAAAAAAAGTGGTTCCTGAAGTTAGGATCACCATTTGGGCCATAAGGGACCTTTGAGGTCATAGAGTTCACCTCCTTCATTTGATTTTTTTTTAAGTTTTATTGATGTGTTTTTGGTTTTTTTTTCCATTATAAACATTTCCAGATTTCCCCTACATGTTAGCTCTCTTGTAAGAGAGGGAAACAGTTAAACAAAAATAATAATATAGTGATCTCTGAAAATAGCCAACATTCTCCATCTATAGCCCCTCCCCATTCTCTTTATTTTTTAAGTGTTTTTTTTAAATGAACTAAAATCTATTTTGCTCTCCCTCCTCCCCACCACTAGAGAGAAAAAAAAGAAAAAAATTCTTGTAACAAATATGTATGTTCAGGAAAACAGATCCCTTCATTGGCTGTATACAAATACATAGATACGTCATCCTGGATCTTAAATTCATCAATCACCTCTATATCAGGAAGCAGATAGTAATTTTTATCATTGGTTCTCAAGAATGGTCAGGTCATTTCAGGGCAGCTAAGTGGTTCAGTGAATAGAGTCAAACCTGGAGGCAGGGAGTCCACTTCACATCTGGATTCAGACATTTACTAGTTTTGTGACTCTGGAAGTCACTTAACTCCAGTTGCCTAGCCCTTATTGCACTTCTTCCTTGAAACCAATCTAAGATAGAAGGCAAATGTTTAAAAAAAAATGATTGATCTTTATTTTCACAATTTCCAAAACTTATTACAATTGTATAGTGTTCTCCTGGTTCTGCTCATTTTATTCTTCATTAGTTTATAAAAGCCTTCAAAATAATTTTTTTTTATAATATTGATCTTATAAATTATCCTTCTGGTTCTGTTCACTTTGCATCAGTTCATACAAGATTTCTACTATCTCCTTCAAATCACCTATTTCCTCCAGCATAATAGTATTCGACTGTAAAATGGAGATTTGAACCCTAGACTTCAATCCCCAGAAGTTGTTGGTATTTTTCAGAATTCCCTATAATCTCACCTGAGTTTCCACCTGGGCAAGATCCTACCTCTCCCTCTTCTATGCTCATGCTCCCTCTTGCCATTGCAAGATGTAGTAAGTAAGCTTTGAATGGGCTAATCAGCCCTAGGCACATGGTTTTTCTTATTTGTATTTCTTTATTTCCTTGATTTTTAATAATCTTTAATAAACCTCATAAAATATAATATCTTATTACTAGAGACTAATTTAATTTTTACACAACCACATTTATATCTAACTTAGCCATTCCTTAATTGATGAGCCATCCCTTTAATTTCTAGTTTTTCTGCCACCTCCACTTCTCTCTCTCTCTCTCTCTCTCTCTCTCTCTCTCTCTCTCTCTCTCACTCACTCACACACACACATACACACAAGCTGTTATAAATATTTTTGTATACAGAGGACCTTTTCCTATTTCTCTGATCTCTTTTGGATATAGACCTGCAATGATATAACTGGGTCAAAGGACACATGTTATTTAATTATCTTTTGTGTATAATTTCAAACTGCTTTCAGAATTGTTGCACCCATTCACAGATTCAACAACAGTGCACCAATGTGCCTATTTATAGATGAGCAAACAGGTTCAGAAGTCAAGTAACCTGTCTAAAATCACACAGTTAAGTAAGAAGCAAAGTTTTAATTTGAACTCAGGCCCTTTGACTCAAAAATAGTCTTTTTTCCCCATTATAAAATGTTGAATGTGGAGAGAGTGCAATAAAAATAATACTATGAATTCAGAATTGGAAGAGCCTTAGATTTGAATCCTAAATCTATCAGGATTGTGATCTGACACTAGCTATACTATGATAGTTGAGTCACTTAACCTTATTGAACCCCATTTTCTCATCTGAAAAATGAGGATAATAATGCTTATGGCACCTAATCCATATGGTTGTTGTAAAGAGATAATGTATATAAAGCACTTTTTAAAAATGCTATATAAATAGCAAATCTATGGCCACCTGGTCCTTTCTCCATCTTTCCTGTACTAAATCAACAAATATGTGATGAGTTTTTAGTATGTACTATGGTAGGGAATATAGCTATCCCTTCTTTCTTGATTGTTAAATCTCTCCCCTATAGCCCCCTTTGCCTCACATGTTCATGCCTCTAGAATAAAGAAGGAAAGAAAGGAAAAGGGAAGGAAGAAAGGAAGGAGGGAGGGAGGGAGAAAGAGAAGGAAAGAAGGAAGAGGAGAAAAATAAGGAATTTTTCCTTACACCCTCAGACTACCATCCTATCTTTTCTCTTTCATTTCACTGTCAAACTTCAACAAAGAATAATTTACACTCACTACTTCCCTTTTTTCACCTCCCACTCATTCCTTGAAATCTGGTTTCTGTCCTCATCACTCTACTGAAATTGCTCTAAGGTCACCAGTGACCTCTTAATTAACAAATCCAATGGATTTTCTCAGTCCTCATTTTCCAGAAACTCTGTGCAGCTTTTGACACTGACAAGTCCTTCCTTTTGAAAAATTCTCCCCTTTGCATTGCCAGACACTATATACTCCTGGCTGTTCTCCTGCCTTTTGGACCATTCCTTACCTGCCCTAAATTGACACCTTTTCCTCTTCTTTGGGTTACATTTACTTATGCCTTTGAATTCTTCTCTTGACCTATGCTCTTTTCCTCCTACAGGATAAAATCTTACTGAAAAAAAAAGTTTGAGCTCTTTAGGTCAGCATTCAAGACCCTCTACAATTTATCTCAATCTCATTTCCAACTTAATCTTCTACCACTCCCCTACTCATACTTCATGAGGATAGCTTCCATGTCCCCATTTCTCAGCTTTTAGTCATATTATTCCCTCTGCCTAGAATATCCTCCTGATTTCACCCATAAAAATTCTACTTATTTTTTAGATTCCAGTTTGAACTGCCATGTCTTCCATAAAGCCTCTCTCATTACCCTAGCAAGAAGTGAGCCCTCCCCTCTGGACTCTTCTTTAGCACTTTGGACCTCTCTTAGAACACCATAGTCTTTATTTGTATACCTGCTTTATCATCCTTCCTAGATTAGAAATTCCTTGAAGATGAAACTTAAATTCCTTTGTATTCTCCACAGTGCTTTGCCAATAGTGAAAATGCAATAAATCTTTGATGAATAAATGAATGAATGCTAAAATAGGAATGTGCCAGATCCTTGCTGAGCCCCTCTGCCCTTGGGTTTTATGCTGAGTGAAGCAAAAACCTTAAGCTTCCAGAAGTCCAAATTTCAACAAAGAAACTCCTTAGAACACTGAGGTCTGGGAGAAAAAGTCACCCCAGTGATGGAACTGAATTTGGTAAATGCCGGCCTGGCTAGGTGGCATTACGTCTTGATAATGAAAAATCTTTTAAGTCTCGGACAACTTCTACATCAGTGGCTCTGAAAATCCTCCCTGAGGAGGATGTCCAAGTGTAGACATCATTGGAGAAGGAAAGAGAAGTGATTCAGAATTTTCTCCCCATGGGTTCTTCTTCTCACTCTCATTCACTCATTTGCCAGGAACTTTCCCTGTGTGTGCCATTATTTCCTATTTATTGTTTAATACCAAAAATATAAAATTCCCTCTCAGCTTCATGCTGTGGGTCACAATAGCCCTAACTATCTGCAGCCTTGCCACTTCCTGAAATGACAGAGATGCTGAGGAGGTAAAACTAGACAGTCATCAAGGATGTTCTCTTGCAGGAAGAGAGGAACTCCCTCTTCTCATACCTCCTTCTCCAGTCTTTCTTCTGGCTCTCATCAAAGCAAAGTAAGAATGCTGCTCCATCCCTTTCTGCTCTTCCCTGCCCCACCCCCAGGCACCAGATAGCCCAGGCTTCTCCCAATCCTCTTCCCCTCACAGTCATTTCCATAATCTTTCCAGTAACAACTTGAGAGGGAAAAAGAGACTGAGATAATGTGGTTAAGTCAGTGCAAAAGCACTGACTCTGGAGTCAGTAAAGTTGAATTTTAATCTGGATCCCCTCCTTTTTACCTATATAATAATTCACAAGATTCATCACCTAATGTCATGACCTAATGTCAGCTCTGGAAAATGAAGGGTTTGGACTAGAGAATCTTGAAGATTGCTTCCACCTCTAAATTCAGGGATTTTTTCTTTAATACCTCTCTACAGTGCGGGGAAAGGGAGAGGGAGAGGGAGAGGAGAGAGACAAGAAGGGAGAGGGGGAAAGGAGAGAACAGAAGAGTATGCATCTGTCCATTTTGCCAGGCAGCTGCCACCCAGGACAAACATGCCCAAGTCTGGGTCCTCTGGGAAGCTGAGTGCTATTGGTTTCAGGGGCATTAAGTGGGACTCTGGAATGGAGGCCAAGGAATGCAATCTAATCAGAGCCTTTATTTTAAAGAGATGAGTTTGAAGATGAGAGGGGGGCAGAGGAAGAAGAACTTGCTTCTGTTGCAAGTTCAAAAAATTATCAATTTAGAAATGGAAAGTACCTTAGAAGTCATATAACCTAGCCCTCTTTCTTTTATAGATCAGGAAAGAGGTAAAACCACTTGCCTAAAGTTACACCAGTTTTAAGTGGAAGAGCAAGGATTTGATACCAGATATGGCATGCTTTCCACTCTACCATTCTTTTTCCTTCTTCCTTCCTCGACTAATTCCCCCCAGGGTCTGGCAAATATTTCCAAAGATCTCTGATTTCAAACCACCTATTCACACCCCTAAAATGGTGCTTCATAAATTGTTATGGGCAACCCCCACCTCCAAAAAAGAATCTGTCACCTGATAAGCAATAAACTATTTGACTTTGGAAACCTCCAAGAACTGACCATTTTACCAGTCCCAGTAACTATGCCTGGGAATGAATGAAGAGGACGTTTTAAAGACCAACTTGGGGGAGAGGGTGGAACTAAACCCAGAGGCAACACCTTTCCTCCTTACAATCTTAGCTATAGATACCATTGGGGAAAAGAGACAATGTATAAAACTTAGAGATGGCAGTTGGCCCACATCAACAAGTTCAGGGTGTATATACAAGAAAAGGTAAGTGGGTAAAAAAAAACTAGAACCATCTGACCTCTCACTAAACTAATTTACAATGTTGCAGGAGAAATGGTAATTACTCACACAGCCAGATGTAGTTCCTGATGAATTATATTTAATGTTGCTATGTAATTGCAACCTATGTTCTTATGGATATATTATATAAATTGCGTGTTTCATCATGCAAAGGGTTATTGTTATTGTTTCTGTTTTATTGATACATACTTTTTTGATTCCCATATGCTATTTATACATGAATTGTTATTATATATCTATTATATTATTCCTGCTAATGTTGCAAAGCTCCTCCCCCACCTTTTTGCATACAGTGTAAGTATTAACATATTGAAGGATATACTATTATTATGTATGTATCTGACATACCCTCAAATGATTTTTCAGGGACTGAGAAATTGCTGGCCACAGGGAGAAATAAGACCCCCCAGCTTCAATTGCCTCCCACCAGGAAAAAGCCAGAGAGACTGAGTGAATCTGCAAAGAGATTTTTAGAGAACCAAGCTTAACTTGGGCTGTGGAGAAGATATCCTGTGGAGAGGATATCCTGAAAAGAATTTACCATCCTGAGAGAGCTCAATTCTTCAATGATGGTTTCAAGTGTCTGCGGAGGAGTTGGCAGTTGCAGATATAATTAAAGGTTGTGATCTTTTACATGTCAAAGCAGATATAGTGTTAAAATATTTAAATGTCTTTATTTTTTAAAACCTGGTTAATAAATTGTAAAGCCATCAACATTAATGTTATTGACGCCTATAAGGTCAGAGAATTTGAGAAAGGAGTACAATACCCCCCCAAAAGAAAGAAAAGAAACTTCAATACAACCCAATGATTATATGATAGAATACCTGTAGTACCATAAGGCAACAGACCTGGAAAGAACCTCAGAGGTCATCTGGCCAAGCCCCTCATATTATAGGTAAGATGTCACAAAGATGAAGTGTTTGTAATGTTGCTCTGCTATTGCAACCTAAATTGTTATATATTTTGTATGGATTGCCTATTTCACTATTCAATGAGTTATTTCTATTTTGTAATATCAATATATGCAGTGTTATGCAAGTATTATTGTATATACTTATTGCAAATGCTACATTTTTCTTCTATGTATGGTTGAAATGTATACATTTATTATATTATGTGTATATGTACATATATATATATATATATATCTCAGACAGTAATGGTTTTCACTGTTATGTGTTTATTATACATACTAATGTTGATTTGATGGAACTCAAAGATAAAAAAAACCTTACCTTCCATCTTAGAATCAATACTATGTTAATACACAGAAGACCAATAAAGGCTAGACAATGGAAGTTAAGTGACTTGCCCAGGGCCACACAGCTAGGAAGTATCTGAGGCCTGTTTCTAAGGTCTGACTCTTAATCCATTGAACCACCTAGCTGCCCCAACCCAATGATTTTTATGGAACTGAAACATTTTGGGCATGGGAACCTTAGTTTAAATGACCTCTCCTACAGAAAAAAAATTGATACTGTTATGTTTTAAGTGAAAACAATGTTGTGGAGTAAATTTAGCTGTCATGGCTGACAGAGTCTGAAAGAGGTCCTTTCTTCAGGGACCAAATGAGTTAATCATCATGGGAAAAGAGGGTCTAAAGAGACAGCTTGGAGGGAATAAGTTATTCTGTGAAGAAGATACCTTGAGAAGAAACTTATGAATGCCATCCTGGGAGAATAGAATTGTTTGACTCTGGTTTCAGCACTGAGGAAGACTCAGCAGTTGATGATAGGTGACTGACTGGCCATGACCTCTCATAAAGCAATTAATGATTCAACAATCCATCCATCCAAGAATGGCTCTAAGAGAGATTTAGGCTGGGCCTCAGATAGCAGAAATTGCTTAATCAGTTTTAATGGATAAATTGTGTTTTGAGACATCATAGTCCCAAATGAATTTCCCCACAATACACATTTATTGGTAGGATTTCCATAAATAGAAATAAAGGGTAGGGCATTCCAGATAGGAAAAAGATCATGAGCAAAATCACAAGGGGCATGAAAATTGAAAATGTTGTTGAATTTTACTACTGGAAGGAACTTTTAAAGATTGGGCTTCAGGGAACAATGAGTAAACCAGCTCAGTTTGGTTAGAGGACACAGTTCAAGAGGAGTAGTGGGAGGTCATTATATTAGACAGGTTTGAAAGTTATAGTCGAAGGCAGGTAGATGGCTCAGTGTTCAGAGAGAGCGAGTCCTGGGGGGGGGGGGGTGTAGCTGGGTGGCTGGGTGGATTGAGAGCCAGACCCAGAGATGGGAGGTCCTAGGTTCAAATCTGGCCCTAGACACTTCCCAGCTATGTGACCCTGGGCAAGTCACTTAACCCCCATTGTCTAGCCCTTACCCATTCTTCTGCCTTGGAACCAATATTTAGTATGGATTCCAACACAGAAGGTAAGGGTTTAAAAACATAACAACATTGCAGATGACCTCAAATTCCAAGATAATGAATTTAAATATTATATAATAGGCAATGGGGAGCATGGAGTTAAATGAGCTGGAGGATTTTAAGGAAAGGAATGAAATAATTAGAGCCATACTTTAGGAAGATTAAAATGGTGGCAGCATATTGGGAGCACTGGAGAGAGCAGAGGAAAAAGACTAACGTTCAGAGAACATTTAGAAGACGATTACAATTGTTTTGGCAGAAAGTTAGGGGACTACAAGAGAAGAATGTTGAATATACTGTCAGAAATGGTCTCTGTACCCATTGTTGGTGCTTAACTGTTTTTCTTTGATATAATAGAAGGTTTAATTAGGAGGGTGAAAAGAGGAGGGGGTATATCTAAAAATGTGATATAAAAAACAAAAATTTGAATAAAACTTTTTCTTTATAGTGTAAGTATAAGAAGATAAGGCAATGGAAATGGAAAGAGAGTAGTAGGCGATTGATGAGCTATTGGGAAGAAGTTGGTATGGCCAGAGCTTTTTCTTCTTTTCCCTTTCACTCCTACTTCTTTCCTGCCTATCTCTCTTTGGCAGCCCTAACTAGTGACCTGTGGGGCAGGTGTTAGACACTAGATTTCTGGTTTAAGGAGAAGGGGAGACCATTTGGCTTCCTTGTCACCTTAAGTATAAAAAGATTCAGCCAAGTGGGAATTGGTGTCAGAGGATATATCTGAGTTCATGACTTAGCTTGATTCATTGCTATGGAAACAGGAGGAGAATATATCTTTTTTAGAAGTTCTATTCTCTTAATTTCCTATTTTAAATTGTACTTTATGGCTCCCCAAGTGACCTGTTGCATTTTAACCTCTAAACCTGAATCACTGGACTGGACTAACTTTGGCTTTCAATATAGGATGGATCAACACAACCCATCCTGAGTACAAGAAAACAATCCAAAGAAGATAAGGGATTAGGTCATGCATACATGCTTATAGATTTGATTGCATGTATACATATTGCATACCATATGCACAGGCATTCAATGTGTTCAAGTGTGTATATATATATATGTATATATATATATATACACACATATATATAGTACATGTGTTAGTTTTTACATATGCAATGGTCAAAGCACAATCCATGCTGCTGTTAAGTCAGCAGGGGTTTTATTTTGTATGTTCACACTTTTTTTTTAAGTGAGTATTTACCTATCATCAAATTTATTTATTTATTTAAACCCTTAACTTTCATCTTGGAATCAATACTGTGTATTGGTTCCAAGGCAGGAGAGCAGTAAGGGCTAGGCAATGGGAGTTAAGTGACTTGCCCAGGGTCACACAACTGGGAAGTGTCTGAGGATAGATTTGAACCTAGGACTTCCCATCTCTAGGCCTGACTCTCAATCCACTGAGCTATGCAGCTGCCCCCATCAAATATATTACATTGAAAGCTGAACTCATTGTCTCCCCATCTAAACAAGTCTCTGTTTTTGTAAATAGCATCACCATCTTGGGCTTATTTTAATTTCCTTTCTCCCCTCTCCCAAACCCAACCTCTTGGTTTCAATGGGTTTCTTGATGTTCCATTACCACTATCACATTCTAGGTCCTCATCATCTTATGGCTTGTCTATGTCAACATCCCTTTAGCTGATTCTCCTGATTCCTGTATCTCCCAGCTATATAACTGAATCTATAATTATATGCAAATGCTGCTGATTCTCCTCCTAAACTGACCTACAATGGATCTCTTCACCTGTAAGATGAAATCTAAATTCTTCTGTCAGGCCTTCATTCATTGCTTCCTTCCAACCCTTTCTATGCCCAACCTTTCTAATCCCTTATCTTCTCTGTACAATAAAGCTCTTCTATTTGGCTTCTCCATGTGTTCATTCCTTCAACAAGTACTGGACTGAGTGCTGGCAGGTCCCTGCCCTGGGAAAGCATACATTCTACTTAGAGGGCTGAGATGCAGACATGTGACAAGTTAACCACAAAAGCAAATTTAGGATGTGTGCTAGGATAGAGGAGGATTTTCTTTCCTTGTCATCCCCTATTCAATAAACTCCAGGGGCTTCTGATCACCTCCAGGATAAAGTATAAAATCCTTTATTTGGCATCCAAAGCCATTCATAGCCTGTTCCACTCCCCTCCCCCTCAACAACCTTTTGAGGCTTCTTATACCTTACTCTCCCCCCCCCCTTGTATCCTTTGATCCAGGGACACTGGTTTCCTTGCTGTGTCTCCAACAAGACACTCTGTCTCCCATCTCCAGGCATTTTTCACTAGCTGTCTCCTATGCCTCTTCATTTCTGCCTCCTGGCTTCCTTCAAATTCCAGCTAAAATCCCACCCACCACAGGAAGCCTTTCCCGATTCCACTTAATTCTAATTTCCTTCTACTGATTACCTCCAATTTATCCGTTAGATATCTTGTTTGTACCTAGTTGTTTTCATGTTCTCACCCCCATGAGCTCTTTAAGAGTAAGGACTGCCCTCTGCTTCTTTGTATCACTAGCATTTAACACAGTGCCTGGCACATAGTAGGTGCTTAATAAATATTCAATTGATTTATTTATTGACACATTATTGACATTATTTATTGACACATATTATTGACTGGCTGACATTTTGCATAGTGTAGTGCTGTATATAAAACAATCAGTGCTCAGGAATGAATCAAATTAACTGAATGCCTCTTGATCTCCACCTCCCTTGTATTCCCTGTCCCTCCCCCCCCCAAAAAAAGTTAAATGAAATGGGCTGCTTATGTGGTCTTAAGAATGTAAAGAAAACAGTCTGGACTCTTTATTAAATAGGCAGAAGGACTGGAGTGGGGGGAGGGCAGGGAGGAAACCAACCCACCTGTCTATCCCTTCTCCCCACCCCCATCCCAGGCCAGAATGAAAAATGCTTCCTGGCTGATCCCAATCTGGAATTTAATCCATCAGGACAGCTGCAGCAATAGCCAGCTGATGCAAGTTCACATCACAACTTGGACACTAAAGGCTAACATCTCATAGGCCAGGAGCTTGATTGAAGTACAGCATTTACCATAATAACTGAGGGACAGGAGCTCTGAACAATCTCCTACCACCAATGAGATGTACAGGCTGATGGGCTCCAATCACCTCCTTATGTACACATTTTCCAGATCGGCTTACTTACAGGGCAATGGAAGGTAGAAAGTATTATTATATATTACAACAAAGAGAGGGGCCCCATGCACTGACAAATATTCTTGCATGATCTAAATGGTATATTATCTCATAAAAATGTCAGAGTGGCAGAAAGTTAGAGGCAAACATCAAGTCGTGAGCATGCAAGCAGACCGGGTTACAGGAGCTTTTCAGAGGCTGAGCTCCAGGCTTTATTTTTATTTCTACACATTTTATTCCAGTTATGTTTTTGTTTTTAATGTCACATTTTTACTGGGAGAGATGAGGTTCAGAGATGTTAATGGTGGCAAGGGAAGTCTGAGGGGAAATGTTCCTTTGATACATGAGGTTCTAGGGTAAATATTATATTTGCTAGGAAAGAGTGGTTCCTCTGCATGTTAAAGCTTTTCTCTAACCCACAATGAGATTTTTTTTTAATTAAAAAGAAAAACATAAACTTGGGAGCAGCTAGATGGCTCAATGAATTGTGAGCCAAGCCTAGAGGTCCTGGGTCCAAATGTGACTTCAGACACTTCCCAGCTGTGTGATCCTGGGCAAGTCACTTAACCCCTATTACCTAGCCCTTACCACTCTTCTGCCTTGGAACCAATATACAGTGCACAATATATATTTTTTTAAGTACACCTTAGCTCTCCACACCTAGAAGGAAAACTTTCTTTCAAAGTAGTCACCCAGAGATACTTATTCCACTGAAGTTGCCATTGTTCAGAGTATGTCTAGAGCTTCAGGATGGAAGATACCTTTACAGTTCAGGGCACATTCTTCTGAATATCCTCTGTGGTAGAAACTCTTAATCCACTAAGGGTAGATTTGATTTTTGGAAAGAGCCAGAAATCATAAGGAGCCAAGTCTGGTGAATTAAGTGGAGTTATCAAAATGGAGTGATCTCATTTTGAGTCAGAAATGGGATGTGACTTTAAAGCAACGAAGCTGCTTTTCTAAGGTGGTTTATAAACTGGCTCAGAAGGAAATTCCCATAGAGGGATTCAATGAATAGTTGAGCAAAAGTTGTCATCTTTGGGATGTGTCTAGCCTCCCAAGGCAACTACTTTGAAGAATACAGCACATCATTTGGATATGTAAGTACTGGGAGATGTTTAAAAAAAAAATCAGTTTTCTTACTTTGTAGTTCCATGTTAGAGCCAGGAATACCAAGTATTAAAGAGTTTGTATCCAAATCACTGCTTTGAATACTGGGGTGGAAGAAGCATTTTGTATTTAATGGTAGCTTCTATTAATATGTGGTACTAAAGTTACTATTGGCTTCAGAGTCAAAATGCCCTGTCCAGCTAGCAGAAGGGATTGGATAGAAAGAATCCTAGAGCCTTGAGACAAAAACCAATCAGTACCACCTTGCTTAAAGAAAACATGTTTTTCCAGGTGGCAGTGACTAGGTTCTTTAACTAGACCTCAAGCATTTTTAGCCCAAGGAATATGAACTCCCCCCCCCCCATCCCCATCAGGGCCTTAGAGTTCAAGCACAGGCATTCTGGGAATTGTATTTCTTTGAGATTCCCAGAAACCTTAGTGGTTTTTCTGGAAGACTGGGTAGTAGGACAGACACTAAGATGAAGAAAAGACAAAGCAGAAATCCACCAGGATTATCCAGATTGGGCCTCTCTGGATCTAAAGGATCTTCAGACATTTAAGAATCCATGAGAACTGGCTGAGAATATTAACTGAAGATTTCTCTGGGTCAAAACAAATTTTTAAGAAAATTTGTTCTTGTCTGACCAAAAAACAAAAAAAAATCAACCAATTAATCATATATAGAGCTGGGGAAGGGAGCTTAAGTGAGTGGCACTGGTTATTTATTTTAAGTACACATACCATTGGCTTTTATTTTGGTTGGGTGATTGGAGACTTTACCCTGGAGAGTTACTACCAAAGTATATCACCAACTCCTTCCAACATCACATTTCTATCAAATTCTAGAAATTAATATGGTTGAAAAGGACCACATTTCCTCTACCACCACTATCACTATAACCCTTCTCTGGAAGTCAAAATGGGATGGTAAGAGAGTCAAAAAAGGAAGCTGCAGGGTAATGGCCCCACTGGCCCAGCCTGTTCAGAAGGGGTAAAGAGCTATTAAATGCTGGAGTTTCAGGGAAAGGATAATCCAAAGCAATGTATGTTCACATTATTTATGTTTACAGCCTGCACCAGTGACATATGTTAGTTGACAGTATACATGCTATCAACTTGCTGAAGTGTATCTTAGTTGTAAAGACATTTAAAGGTGCACATCCATTTATCAAATTAAAATAATCATTCTGCTTTTTTTTTTCTTTTTTCTTCCCTTCCTCCCCCAGAGCCATGATTCTACCTTCAAGTTGCCTCTCCCTCTGTGCCTAGCCCCTCTACCCTTTCCATCCCAGGCACCCCAAAAAATGGAGAGGTAAGGGAAAAATATGATCTCCTGGGTTCCAAAGAAGCCACTAACAATAGATTCTGCTTCTCAATCTGGCCCAAAGTAGTGTTCTGTTCCCACCCCCAACACAGTACAAACCTTCTAATCTCCAAGAAATGACAAACTCCAGAAACCCCACCAATTAAATTTCAACTCCTGAAAAGCTCGGTGGCTAGTAAATTATTATTTTTATTAGCTTGAACCAAGTTCCAGTAAGAGAGAAAGTCAACTTACTCCCATGAATGGCTCTTTAACTCCTTAATTTATTTAACTCTGTGCTCTTTGCCAAAGCCTGGAATATTTTTAGCTCATTCTGTTGTTGGATTTGGCTTTTTTATGTGTGTTTCTGAGGGGTATTTTTAGCTTAATACATGTTATTCTAACAGCCTCCTATGCATTTCATCCTGCCTATGCTGGTTGTGTTGTCCCCTGTCTCACAGCAAGATGAAGGAGATTTCTAAGAATAACTGGTGTACCTTTTTTTTTTTCCAGGGGAGATGTGCTATTTGCTCAGCGATTCTCTCAGCCTCTCTCCCTAATTTGCCTTATTATTCACGTGACCTGGATATTCCTATAGAAAAATTCAGCATCTCCTTATAGAAATAATTAGATATGATGGCAGTGCGATCCCCACTGGTAAAAACTACATTCCAAAAATGAGCTTTGATTTCAGAGAGAAAGAGAGAACACCCACTGAAGCCTTGCATAACAATGTTCTGCCTGGCAGTTCAGGGCACCAAGCTCCTGGCTGGCAGTTCCTGCCTGTTTTCCCCGAATTTGCTTTGATGTCTCTTGCTCCTTGTCATTGAGAAAGAAAGATGGTTGGATTCTTTGGGAAAGCAGCCTTTGAAAAGTAACTCTTTTCACACCTATTTAATGTTGGTAACTGTTGCAGAAACACTCCTCTGAGTCAGAGAGTTAATGAGGTATTTACTAAAATGTATTTTTTTTACTTTAAAAAAAACACATAAGAAGAGAGGGGCGGGCCTTTATGAGGGTCTTTTCACACCAGGAAATGATCCTTCTTACAGAATTTTATGAGAACTGCAATCTACTGAAAGCTCTATTAGCACTTGAGAAGTTTCCATTTCTTTCACCATCCAGGGATCTCTCTATACCGGTTTACCCCTAAAATAAATGGGGGGAGGGGGATGCCATGTTTTTGACTTTTGGTGTGAGATCCAGTTACTGATAACAGCCCCCTCCCAAGCTTTGGAAGTTCCAAGTTTCCCAGTCCATTGTCATTTGCACCCAAAGGAAACAGAGAAAAAGAAAAGGGATTGGAGGATAGTGGGAGGGAAGAGAGGAAGGGGAGGAATCGGAAAGTCCTCAGTTTTATCTGTACATAGAAATCAAAGTAGAGATTAACTCCACACCCCAGATCATAGATAACATTCAATTGTTGACTAGTAGTCATATTAGGTGACCTCTGAGATCCTTTCCAATTCCTCACTTCCTGCATGGAAACAAACCAAAAAACCTAGGCCTGAATTCCAGGTGAATTTCCTATTTCCAAGTGAATTACATAAATAATCAACTGCTTCTTTTCTTCAATTTCTTAGCACCAAGAGGGAATGAGAAGGAAGAGAGAGAGATAGGAAGTCCGGAGAGATAAACTACACCATCATCAAGGAATACATATATATTATAAACATATAAATATATATGTTTATATTGGGAGTTTTACCCAAGATATAACTATCTCCCCTGACTAAATAATCCAGCATGATGTGGAAATCCCAATTGCTTGAGGCAGAGTGGGCTGATGAAAAATCTTGGGTTGGTTCATTGTTGATTCTTTTTCTTCCCCCCACCCCCCTTGCTTTCACAGCTTTGACTCTGGACCATCTGTATTAGAGACAAATTCTAACACTGCACTAAAAATAATGATACCAAACATTTTAATTGCACCTTTCTGTGACAAGGTTACTATAACAGCACTTTACCATAAAATCCTACAGCTCAATTATAAAACTATCAGCACTTTCATTTTAAGAAAAAACAATTGGAAAGGCATTCTGATCCTCACTTTCCCACCAAAGTTTCCAGCAACTGATTAAAAAAAAAAACACTATGCAAAAGAAGAAAGATCAGCTCTCGATTAGAGAGAGAAATCCATAGCAAGAGAGTAAGAACCTAATCAAGTGCCTGATGGAATCTAACTGGACTGAAAAGGACACAATGGGCAACTGTGAGAATGCAGTTCTCTTGAAAGATCTGTAGAATCCTTCTCCCTCGAATGGATCTTAATGTCCATCTTCCAGTTGGACAAATGAGAGGAGGAAGTGGAGGGGGTAGGAATAGCATAATTTGCCTTGATCTCTTTTATCAGGCATCTTTACTTGGTAGCAGGAAAAGGGGAAATGGACCCACACTAAGGCCTAAGGGCAGGTCTATATAATATTCAATCAATCAACCAAAATAAAAATTCAACCAAGTTAGTTTTTTTTAAAAACCTTGATAATATGGCAGAACAAACATTGGAGATGGGGAGTTAGAATACATCCATCCAGTTCTATTACTTATTTACCTTGGTTTCACCTAAGGCAAGCCAACCCCCACCCACCCACCAATTCGGGCTTCAGCATCTTCATCCATAAAATGGGATAAAATATAAACATTTGCCTAGCCTGATTCATAAAGGTTCTAGTAAACATCAAATGAGATAATATATTCAAAGTGCTATAAAAATGTGTTACCACTTTGGTGCATGATTTTTTTAGAGAAAATACTTTTTTCTTAAAAAAAAAAACAGATGGCCTACACCTAGTTCGAGGTAAATTATACTGATTTGTTTTTATTTTTTCCCAAATAAAATATGATGATTTTTTAAAAAGTTCATCTGTCTGGTTCACTTTTGTCTAATAATACTTCTATCAATAAAAATTTTTCAAACCATCTTCAGATGAAGTTGTCTATGCTGGCCAGTTTGCAGCTTACATAGGTCCAGACAACGTCTCCAGCCACAAAAGTTCTAAATACTCAAATATCTTCTAGCTATTTTTGTCTCTCTGAAACCCTCCTTTTGGCTAGTAGGGGAAACAAGAAAATGACTGGGTGAGTGGGGAGGGTCAGGACAGAGTTCAGATCAAATGAGTTCTTGGTCTTTTCTGAAGCCTTCAACTTATCCCTGAGGAAGCCCTCTAGGTTGGCTCCATTGGAACCAGATGTATAACGGGGTGGAGGGGGTGGTTTCTTGTTGGGGGAAGGGACAGCAAGAATAAACTGTATGGGGTAAATGAAGCAAAATGGATAGGGGAGAGTAAGGCCTAGATCTCTTATTTTTAATATATTTTTGCTGTCTATACTCAAAATGAGGACTTGAAATTATCAAGTGGTAAACATTTAGTACACTAAGAGCCACAATTACCTAAGCTGCAGGCTCAATTTCCATCCTATTCCACTCCTTGGCTCCCATCTTCCTGGGAGATTTTTCTACAACATTGAATGACCAAAAGGATGAGTTGCAAGCTGAGTATAGGCCCAATGGAAGCTGTGAGATACTGAATATGAAGGGGAATGGGAGGTGAGAGGGAGCTGGGGAGGTATTAATCACCTGATCTCACTCAAAAATTGGCACCATCCCCACATAGCCTCATCTGTAGGAGAAGGCTGCTGAGCTTGTGGTCAGTCCCCAGCCTGTCTCTGTATTATAATTAAATACTCAGTGTCAAGATCCCAACCATAATTTATTTGACACTCATTTCTGATTCAATTTTTACCTGCCCAGGCTAAAGGGCAGTGGCATGTTTGGGGAAGAATTCTAGTCACCTAGAATGTTCGGGGAGGCATATACTTCAAGCCTAGTACTGAAGGCTTGGGGACCCTCTGCTCAGAGGCAACTTTAGGCTGTTCAGAAAAGGTTTAGAGGCTAGGAGATCAAAGTTCTGCTGCTTTCTGTGAGTTGACCACATCCAAGGGATCCCCTAAGGAGCACCTTGAATTAAGGGAGTAGGAAGAGAGACATTTAATAAAATAGAGATGTAGGAAAAGATGTAAAATCAAGAATTGCACAACCAATTCCAATTCCTACCCTGCCCCCTCCTCAGTTATATACATCTGAGGGAAGGGAAAGAAAAGGAGAAACAAAAAAGGGGAAAAAACTAGAGAAAAGAGAGGTCAAATTTGGATCAGACAATACTCAAATGGAAAAAGGCTACAGATATGTGTTGTAATTATATAAAACAGCATGTTTGAAAGTGTCAAGATCACTGTGTTTGTTAGGGGCACTTTTGGGGATCTCACCATGTTATAAATGCTAAAAGCCATTAGTAATTATGCAATTTTGTGTATGTTTTTCTTTTTAGAAAATTTATAGTCTTCTTTTTGAGTGCACTCCCAACTGACAACTTTCCTTCCAGCCTTGTCTGTGCTATCCTTTTTAATCCACATACTAATTGTAATCCCATTAAAGCAGATATAATTTTATTAGTATTCACAGTTCATCAAGCTAGCAATAATAACTGTTACTGTCGAATTTAAAAAACTGCAAAAAAAAAATGAGTCATGTTTAAAGCAAACTGTAAACAAAGCCCAGCCAACCTGCATGATCCAAGAGCTGAACCACCTGATTAGAGATCCACGGGCATCTCTTCCCAACAAGAGGTGACACACGAGTAATCTAATTCCCTGCCTCCAACATATATAGTTAGATAATGCCACAGTAAAACTTCCCCACCACTTTTTTCTACCTCAACATTATTTAAAAAAAAAAAACTCAACAAAGTCCTAAGAAGAGGGAAGGGTCTCCAACTTCACTGGTCTAGAAATTACTTTCCCAAGGACAGGAATAAAATAGTCACAGAGGCCACATGCAAATGTAGATGAAGGCAAATTCAGAAACTCCACAATCAGAATTTTCAAGTTTCTCCACCAACCTTCCACCTTCCTCCCCTTAATATTGTCAGAGGACCAGCACCTAGCTTTACAGCAAAAGCCAAAATCAACGGAGAACTCTATTTTCTCCCTTTCTAACAAATTCACAGCCCTCTGCCAAAATACTAAATGCAGAGAGGTCTTCAAGAAGCACACTCAGAATAACCACATTCTAACCAGCTATCTTTGGGGCTACAATGACCCACAGATCTCTAGATGCTGAGGGTCATGCTCTCCTCCCTCTGCCCCCACCTCACAACCCATGCAGCCCCAAACCCCTTTAACTAACAGAATTTTTTCTTTTTTTTTTGAAAGGGTGTCTGTGAGTTCCCCGGGCCCTTTCGCTAGCCACGCTTTGTATGTCTTTAGCAGGATACCAGAGGCACTTGTTAAAGCTAATGCATCCCCTGCAAACCCATTCTCACCCTGACACTTCAAGGCTTTATATAGAAACAGGATTTTCTAGTCTTACACCAGCAGCCCCTATTAACACTAACCCTGTGCACACAACTGCCCCTAATCTGAAAAGGCCACTCTGAGTTCGACGCTGCTCCTTCCCCCCACCCCTTCCCCAACCAAGAACAGCCGTTTTGTTCCACCAGAAAGCGCCTCCTTGTCCCAGCACCAGAATATTTTAAGGATGTTAATGCAGAAAAGAGGTTTCAACGGAATTTATTTTCTTTTGGAGGAGGAGTAGGGAGGAGGAGAAGTAGGAGGGGATCTTTATTTTTAGCTCCTTCTGCGGCTGTTCCTCTGAGTCCCAAGTGTACCCCGGCTCTAAAGGGCTATTCTATTCTCTGAGATAATAGTAGGGAGAAGAATCAGATAACCGGGCCAGTGGAGCACAGAGCAAAATTCGGCTGGACCAAAAAATGTGGAGGCCACTAAAGCTTGGCCCCATTTGTTTACACGTGCCAAACTATAAAATCAATGAAATGGGGAAAAATTAGTGAAATAAAATTAAACCAATCCTCTAGTAAAAAAGAAAGAAAGAAAAATTTAAATCATCTTGAAAACACACCCTCAAGGTTTGGGTTTGTTTTTTTTTTTATTCCCCCAACATTTCTTAGCAACAGTCCGTGGAAGAGAAGAGAACCCAGGCATCCGGGGAAGCCAGGTCCCTGGCACAGTGGCAGCCTACAGGCAGAGGCCTCCACAACCTCCTCCCTCAGACTCCTTGTCGGGAGTTCCCCAGAGTTCCAGTACCTAGGAGAAGAACCCCTCCCTACTCTTCTGCACCGAAGTTGGGATTGGGTAGGCAGGAAGGATACTGACCTGTGTGCGTGGCCATGGGCAGCGGCGACTGGAAGTACTTGCCAGGCTGGAAGTGAGCCGGGTGCTGAACTGCGGGGCCTGCCGGGGCTAGGCGAGAGGCGGCAGCCGCGGCTGCTGCGCTGCGGTGACCCAGACTCCCTCGCTCAGAGAGCAGATGCGACGGCGGAGCGAAGTCCCGGCCATCCATGCCGGGGAGCCAGCAGCCGCCGCCGCCCTCCCCGATCCGCCTACTCTTCCCCCCACTGCCGCTGAGCCTCCTCCGCTGGACGCCGAGATCTAAGCCGCGGGAGCGGTAGCCCCGAGCGGCAGCAGTAGCAGCCAGCCACAAAGTGCTGGTGGAAGAAGCAGAGGAGCAAAAAGACACTGAATCCGAAGCCAAGTGAAACGGTGTTTCGGGGAAGAGGGAATGATGGTGAGAGTAATGAGTTGAGTTTTTTTTTTTTAAATAATAAAAACAAAACAAAACTGATAATTAAATGATAACAATAACGGGCAAAGCAGCCAAGAAGAGATCCGGAGTTAGGGATTAAATCCTTCAACGGGTCAGTCGACTGGGGTCCTCCCGGGCTAGCCAGGTGCAGTTCCTGCGATCGGGGCTCATGGTCTGTGGAGTGAAGGAGAAAGACACCGTGATTCCGGCTCTGGGGTCCCCCGCGGCGCCCCCGACCCCCCCCCCCCAACCCAGGCCTTTTCAAAGTGACCCGACAGTCAGACGGGATGTCCAGGGCATCTAAGCACCCGAATGGAGGGAGGAGTTAGTGGGGGGAGGCGAGGTGCATATACACAAAGTCACTGAGACAGACACTGAATTACTCCTAAGGATGGACACATGAAAACACCAATATCGGTGGCCCATCGAGACACAGACCCACAAACACACAGGGACTTACACCCACACAAAGATCATAGAGATAATGAACACACACTCTCATAAATTAATGAAATTCTACAATGTCATCCCTCTCTCCTACCCCCTCCTCCTTTCTTTTCCCTCCACCTCACTCTAGCCTGGGATCCTTGTCCCTGGTTCGAAGATGTTTCTCACTTGGACAATAAAAACCCAAATCTATGAAGCAGTTTCTTTCTTCTCCTCTTTCTCTCTCTCTCTCTTTCTCCCCCCTCCCACTCCCCCTCCCCAGGTGTCTCTAGTAAAATGGAATTTTGTTCACACTTGGTTTTTAGCCTTCCCTCCCTCAGAGGCCCTACTTTTACTGCATTCCTCTTAACCGAATAACCATGCTAATTAAGCGAGTAATTTTATTGATTGTAACTCAAGAGGTTGCTTAAAAAAATAACCGGCTCTTTTTCTTCCATATACCTACCCCCCAACCATAACAGATTTGTGCCCCATTCTTTTGAATCTGGAAACACCCTCAGTCACCTCCCCTATTTCTCTCTCAATCTCTTCCTCCTTATACGCCCACCTTTTGGTAACTGCACCTGAACTGTGGAGCTCCCAAAGCCCTCAAATTCCAAATTCATTCCCTGTACCCTACCCCCACTGGTTACCTAGCCAGAACTGCATCTATCTCAAACTATCTCCTTTCTTCGAGTACCTGGGGGACCCACGATCCAGAGACCCAATGAAAGGTTGGGATGTATTTGATTACAAATAATTTTTAATTCATTTTTCCGAATGAATAATTTTTAAATGGTTTTCACTCCCCCATTTCATCCTTTTCTCTCCAAAAGAATCAAAAAACAGCACTCCAGGTTAAAGAATGGGAGCTTGAGGGGGGGCAGCTCTCCAAGGTCCAGATATTGGCCTTTTCAAAGGATCCATCCTGCAACTGAATTTCTCCCTACAAAATCCCTAGCTGTAAAAATGGGCGTGGGGATAGGTGAGAAGGTTAAAAGTGCATCTCTTTTCTGGAATGCCTTGGTCCTTTCACAGACACATGAAGGGGAAAGAAAAATCCTCAACCAGGGGCCTCTACCGTTTCTCTTTGCATCTCGGCTGGGGATTCCCACTAAGAGGGATGAGCACCCAGACTCAGACCAAACAGTTATGTAAGCTGCTCGCTTTGCAATCGCTGCAACTCACACACCAGCCTTTGGCTTCTGTCCACTTCGCACAACGCCAGACCAACAGCAAATCTTCCCTACTACACCTGGGAAAAGAGGGGTTGAGGGCCAAGTCGTCCCCTCTCTACCACCACTTGCTCCAGATTTCAAGGCTAAGAGTATATAATAATCACTCCAACATCATCCTTCTTTACCCAAAACCTTTCCTATCCCCTCCTCCACTCCCCTCCATATTTTCAAGTCGAATAGTAGTCACTCTCGTTAAGACAAAAATCGGACTCGAATACCGAATACCTAAGCGGGAAAGAGAGGAGATAATCTATATATTGCATACATATTTGTGTGTATACATATATTTTTATATGTGGAAGTTAAGTTCCCTCCTCCTCGGCTTTCTCAGCACTCCAACGAACATTCTGCATATTTTTCCTTTCTTCATCACATTGTTTTAATGTTTAATACCACATCCAACAAAAGGAGACAATAATAGCCTCAATGTTCTTAATTGTGAATATAACAGAAAGCCTTATGGGTTTGGTGTGTGTTTTTTTACCACCCCACCGTGACAACAAAGTGATTAAGATGTTTTTCATTTCGTGAATACCATTTAAAATTGCTATATTTAATGCTCTGAGTTCTACAATGTCTTATTTGCAAGCAATTTTGTGTCTGATTTAATCTATAACTGAAAACTTAATGTATTAAGTGAATACATATTTGCTCAGCTGATAAGCTTTTTTCATATTTACACGAGGAGCTTTTGCATTGTAAATACAAGGGGACTACACAATGAGTTCTCTTTGTCTTACAACTTCACACAAAGGGGCTAGGGGCTCCCCTCCCCCTCCCCCTCCCCGGTGGTGAGCCCGAGCTATCTCCCTCGATCTAACAAATATTGCCTAGTCCTCTGAGGCGCAAGTAGGGGGGCGGTGTGGGGGAAAGAGAAGGAGAAGAACATTTGAAAACCCCTAAAGGAGAAGAGAAGATCGCCCAGCTAGCAGGCCTACTAGCAGAGACTCAGGAGTAAATTGTCCACGCAGGAAGTGAGGGATGAGGGCCGCAGCAGGGCAGACCCCGGAGTGAGGAAGAGGGAGATATCGAGAGAGAAGAAAGGAAAATCGCTAGTTTCTAAACATCCGAGACTGGAAAGGACGAGTTTGCAGAAACGGTGTAGTCCACAGAAAGTGACTAAAAAAATTCTGAGAGAACAAGATTAGGAGTATTGAGACTGAAGATCTGGGCCGATTATTCTTTACCGTTCTGTAACTCTTATTTTAAAAAATCGTGGGTAAATTACCTTTATGTTTAAGATTACTTTGTTATGAGTTTTTATTTTTTCCCTTCCCAGGCGAAGCCACTTTCACTCAGCCCTGGATTCTTCCTGTGAGCTAAGGATGAGGTTCATTCAACCCCAGAGCTTGCTAGATTCCTCCCCGGGAAGGATAGGGAGAACTACCCGAAGAGCCGCTACGGGGTGGCCTAAACAAGGACACAGTGACCCATCCGAATCCAGGAGCCTTCAGTTTGCCTCGCTCCAGAGGTGAAAGCCCGCGCTGGCATCTCCAGACCTCATACAAACCTCACGCAGCGCCCAGCCACGGGTTAGTCCCTTCGGCCACCCCCACCCCCCATTCCAATCGTCTCTACTATATTCCGGAGAAGGTGACTGAGCTCTGAAGTGAGCGAGCAGTACCTCCATTAATAATATAACACACTAGCATTTCCCAGACAAGACAGTTGGAGTGAATCGAGAAAGAAAAGGAGTAATTGGTATAAAAATTCAAAGGAAAGGGTATGTGATATTTCAGGGAGGAAAGAACATGGACTAACTTTGTTTCTGTGAGAGAAGCGCAGGCCCAGGGTTCTTGTAAGGGGGTAAAAGGAGAAAACCTATTTTAACTAAGTCACCAAACCACACACACACACACACACACAAAGAGCTGAGCCTGGCGGTTGCAGAGCGATAAAACGTGGGGCTGGCCGAGCCCAGCTCATGCAGCCGCCTCTCTCGGCAACCCTGCCCAGCCACTATGGTTTGTTTGATTTCTGAGCCCGGGTGAAGCTAGTCAGGGGCCCCTCGAGTGCTAGAGGATCCTTGAATCTCAAACTGACTATTATCGTTGTCTCCAAGCGGTAACTGGTTGTAGTTAGGAACACGGGTTGTGAATTTTAAAATAAATACACATAGTTGTTTTAAATTAGCAAAAAAAATTTTTTCAACCCCCCAAAAAAGCATTTCCTCACCGTTCACCAAGATCCACTCTTCTCTTATGCCACTACCCTTTTCTCTCCAAGAGTGGACCCAGCTTAAGCCCTGGGCCCCAATCTGCCTGCTTTTAGGCTCGTAAAGTACTACGGAAGCGAAGCAGTAGGAGCGTTTACTTGAGGCTGGTGGAGGCGGCCCGAGGGAGCGGCAGGCCTCTACCGCCCAAGCGAAGAGGCTAGGCCACCAAGAGAGGAGCGGGCTTTGTCCCGTCTTGCGCACTTCCACAGGGCTGGGGTGGAGGGGTTGTTCCCCACGAATTTCCTCGGATCCTACTCTTCCTCCCTTAGAAGCCGGAAGGCCGAGAGAACCCAAGTCTCCAGAACCCGCTCACAGCGAATTGTAAAAGCTATTCCGCCGCCCTCTTCTCCCACCCGAGGCTCCATAGCGTAGGAGCAGCGGGGCTCCAAAGAAAACAAAAGAACTTGGAAAACGCAAAGATAGAACATCCCTCCCCTTTCCTTTCCTTTTCAAAAAAATAGACCCTCTTCACCTCAGCAGGCCAGTTCGTCCCCTCACTACCTCCCCAGAATCCCCAGCTTGAAAAACCCCAGGCCAAGTGCTCCCACTACCAGGTTTCAGCTGCCGTTTCAGACCCCCCGGGGGGGAAGGAGCGGAGCGAAGAGACATTATTTAAACACTGTGCAGATTCCGGTCCCAAAGCAGATCTCCAGTTCGGCACCTTTTCTCTTGCATCCCCCTACAAAGCCCCTAGACCAAGAGACATCTTTCTTTGACTTTCTCCAACGAAAAATGAAAATTACAAAAATAACTCTCACCTCAAAAAGAAAAAAGTGAAAAGAAAAAGCTCGCGCGCGCGCGCGCACACACACACACACAAAAACCTGACCCCTTCCTCTTTACCGCTGAAGCGCAGAAATATACATTTCCATTTTCCATCCGGATTTTTTATCTCTTCCTATGGAAATCTTTCCCCCGAAATAAGGCGCCAGCTACCAAGGGAAGCAGTAGTTCTCTCTCCCCTTCCCAGAGAGTGCAGCTTAGAGTCCTTAAAATCACCTCCCTCGCGGGCTAAGGTCTTACAATGAACCTTTTTCCTAGTAGTGGTAGTAGCCGGGAACATCTAAAAAAAAAGCTGAGGCTGTTGGGAGATGCGCGAGGAAAAACAGAGAAGTTGGGGTGGCGGGAGGGCGTTTTTTCCATTAGTGTTTCAACTAATAGTGGGCACAAATTTCCAAGGTATCTGGGGATTCGTTTACGGTCGGTATTAAAAAATAAGCCTGGTCTTATATCCCTGGACCATCGGTGGCCTAACGAAACTCTGTCCTTTTTCTTTATTATTTATTTTTAATTCGAGGTGTATAGCGAGACAACAACCGCTCACAGCAAAGCAAGGACACAGAACAGGGTGGGGAGAATTTTAAACAGATCGATTCGATTTTTGAGGGGGGGAATCGCTCGCGTCGATATTATATATACATATACACACGTGTATATATATTATGTAATACATTTCTTCCATCTCGACAAAAAAAAACCTGCTCGACATTATAACGAATAATTTTTAAAGAAAATATTTTAAAATCACAACCCTGGCTTTCTCCTTTAAAAAAATTAAATTCCCAAAGAAAAAATAATAATAAAAAAGACCAAAAAAATTTAAAAATGAAAGCAATTTCAATTACTTACTGGAGGCTGTTCCCTGGATACAATTGAATGCAATACAATTAAATCAGTAAATGTGACTTTGTTTTGTATTCCTATTGGTATTTTCAATGTGCTGACTGTCGCACTGTAAATGCGCCGCTTCCACAACAACGACTATATAGCAAGCCCATCCAGAGCGGCTCTCAAACCCTGGAGCTCAGTCCTGAAAGCAACTCTCCCTGCATACTAATAAGCTCGTGCCACTCACCCAAGATGGGCCAGCTAGCTGATTGGTTGTGCGGCCCTCCACTGTAATAAGCTCGTGCCACTCACTCGGCGTAAACAGGCCTCCCAATAGGCTGGCGCTGGGCCAAGGAGCTGCCAATCAGAGAGCAGCAGGGCTACTACTGAGCCCAATGGCGCCTAATTCAAGCGGTTCAACTGCGCAGCTTCTCTGCGCAGATCAGTTCTTGCTGAATGAGAATGTGGAGTAGCGAGAAGGGAGGAGGTGGAAATGTGTGAGTGGAGGCGGCTGGGGACCCCGAATTTTTTTTTTGTCTTCATATTTTTGCGGCGGCCGAAATTTTGAACTGGTGATCTATGGGAAACTAAAAGAAAAAATCGCGCCATCATTTAAGGCAGAAGTAAACTTCGCAATTGTGTGTACGTGTGTGATGTGTGCGTGCGCGCGCGTAGTAGGTAAAGTTGTTTTGGTGAATCAGCAAATTGATAGGCCTAGACTAAAAGCACAGCTGCCTTTTCAAGGCTGTCACACAAGGAACAGAACAACTGCAGAAGGGCAGATTCTCTCTACCATGTGAAGGTACTGGCACACGCCAAGGGACGCTAACCTCTAGATTGAGAATCAAGATCTGCACTTGACTCTATCTCCTCCCCCATCTCGTCCTATCTCGGTAGTAGCCTACATTTCTCTCCAATTTTCCCTGATGACCTCCACCTCCAGCGGATTACTTACCCCTGGATCAGACCTAAGGTTATTTAATTCCTTTTCAGGCAGATGGTGGGTTTGGGTCCCCCCTCCTCACCCCCACACAGTCTAATTCTTAGAACGAAAGGGACCGCAAACAAAATAGAAACCTTGGAATAATTGCCAAGGAGAAAGATTATGCTTTTCTCAATTAGAACCAAAAGGTTAAGATCTAAAATGTGTTATGAGAATTTAAGAAGTCTTTGGTTAATGCGAGAAAATCATGCATTGTGTTTCTAAACATCCAGCTCCTTGGACTAATCCGATAGTTTTCCCCCATTTAAGAAAAAAATCCACAGAATGATTTTATTTATCGTAATCAGAAGTAAATTGCTTTCCTTATATCCCCCTGAAATTAATGCAATGCACTAAGACTTTTGGGACACTGCACGCACAGTAGTTAGTATTTGGTTCCCAGTCACACTCTTGCTTCTTGAGTATTGCTAGTTTATAGAGGTGGATTATTTCTTCTTCTCTCTTCTAGGAAATATCTGTTCCCCATTCTAGAAAAAAATTTTTTTTTTCTAAATTAGAAGTTAGCCAACATATACTCACATGCAACAGAAAATCTTTTTTTTTTTTTAAATTAAGTCTGGGCACAAAAGGGTTAAGAACGAGGGTTTTAGGGGTTTTTTTTTCTCTTTTCTGATTTCTCCTCCAACCCACCCCCGCCCAGGCCCTTGCTCCTTTTCCTTCCCCTCCCTTTTCCTCTGGGATGCTTGGGATTGGTTGGCAATGTGCCAGCCCGCTGTCAATCACTAAGTGTAAACAGGGCGCTGATTGGCTGTTGTCCAGTCCGCACTGGGCTGCCTGAAAAAAGCAATTACTGGCCCCGCGGTTTCAAGGCGGCCCCTTGCCGCTGGATAAAAGGAGATAAGTTAGGGACGGTTTCCAGGATCCCCGCGGGTCGACCCCCACCGGCCCCAGAGCCGAAGAGTAGAGAGCGAGCGGATCAAAGAGAATCCAGAGAAAGGAGATGCAGACTGAATGCCACAAACTGATTTCTATATATTTATTTTATTAAGCGCGTGAAATTAAGGGGGGGTGGGTAGACGATGTGGGAGGGCACAGTACTTGGGGTACAGACTAGGACCCTAGGGACTCCCCCTCAATCGAGAGGCTAGGACTGCTCCGGGAGGGGGATGTAATTTCCAAACTGGGGAAAGGAGAAACCCAGGATAGCGGGGTTGCTGCTTAACCCTCCCCCCCCCCCTTCCCTCTGGGGTCGGAGGGGATGCGGGGATTTCAGAGGAGGAGGAGAGGATAAAAGAGACTAGGAAGCAGAGAGTGGGAATCGCTGCTGATCTGCTTCAGGGTCTACCACCTCCCCCGGGGCGCTAAATCCGAGAGGTCCAAGCTGGCCCCGGGGCGAGGAGGTAAGCGCTGTAAAGCACTTTGTTGGAGGGTGATTGGGACAGAACTTGTCTTCGGCCAGCCCCGAAGATTGAGAGAAAAGGGGTGTAGGACACACTGGAAAGGAGATTGGGAGCTGCAATCGAGTGGATCCTCTCCAACATCCCCAGGGAAAAGGGGATCGGGGAAGATGGGTGGCACAGAACACAGGAAACCTGGGCTCCAAAAGGAGGCTACTGAGCATTCCCAACCCTTCCCCCCTAATGCCAAGGCGGCCCTTGATACCGCGGAAGCAACTAAGCTGGGGCAAAGGGGAGAGAAAGCCCAAGAGCAGAGCTGCAGCTGCACGGAGGGAGGGTTTAACCGGCCTTTAAGAAAGTCCCGGCTCCAGCGACTGAGATCCAAAGTAGGGGAAGAAATTAGGAGAAGTAAAACTCGAGGTAGCCCGTGAGGCGCGGGACTGGCAATTGTGGAAGCGAGTGGCAGGAGAGTTTGGCTCTTTCAGATTAAATATATGTTTGTTTGTTTTTTTGACAGAGGGGTAGTGTTTGTTATTGTGTGTTAGTGTTAAATCGCCTGATGGATTGGAAATGCGGAATAAATAAATCCCCATAAAGCGCCCACGAGATCCGATTAGCGTAAGGCTATTCATTAGGCAGGGAAATGATTGAATGAGGTCCTGCTAGACACAGCCTAACGGCGGGGGTAACGGGATGTGCACCGGGCCCGAGACCCTAAGATGGAGGAAGCTGGAAAATTCAGGCCAAGCCCTAGAAGACATTGGAGTTTGGGGAGGGGTGAATTGGCCTCAGAAATTCGACACCTGGAAAGAGGGTGAAGGAGCAACCAAGTTACCCTGTCTTAATGCAATCTTCTTGCCCTAAATTGCAGCATTTCATATCCAGAAATTCATATCGGCATACGAGGTTATTTTCTGTGACTAGGGGGAGGGAGGGGAGTTAGCATCACACTCTCAGTTGCCGGAAAGATCCAAGGAAAAGTTCATTTATAAAGCCCTGATTCCCAGGTCCCTGGCTGAGATTTGGTGTTGCTCGGTTCACTGACACCAATGCATCGGAAGCAAAAGGAACCTCCCTCCCCACCCCCAGTCCCTTGTCTGCTTTGCACCCTTAGGCTGAATCTGTCTATGCTACAGACCCGGGTGCAGCGGAGAAAAAAGGAGAGAGCCTAGTAACTTGCTTCTAGCCAAGGCATCGGGGAAGAGATCCTTTTAATAGAAAGTGACATGGAAAAAAAAAAACTAGTAAGAACTGGGAACAAATACATTAAATACCTGGATCAAGCTCCCTTGGAAAACTAAGGCTCACAAGAGTAGCCGAGCAAAGCTAGAGAACCCCAGTCCCAATATCCTCTCCCCCTTTTTCCAGATTGCAACGGGTTCTCCTCACACATGGGGCCAGGCCAGCCCCAGAAGTCATTCCAGGGACAATTCTGTTGAAGCTGTTGCCAATAAAAGGCAAGATCAAAAAGGGAAGGAAGAAAGATTCCGGGACCGGACCTTAATTTACCTATCTTTTTACACAATATACAGGCTGATTTCTCGGTGTCCAGGTCCTAGATTCTAAACTACCCCCGTAGTGTGACTGTATTGCCTCTCTAGTCCAACTATATCGTTTATCCCTTTTTCTTCTCCTCGCCTTCATGGGCTCTTCATCTCCTCTTTCTCCCTCTCATCACTGGGAAACCTAAATCAGAAATCTGATCCAAAAGATTCAGATTTTAGAAGTAGAAGAAAAATAGGTGCTGCTTAGCTCTAAAAGCAAACAATTTTTAGGCAATGTGCACTTCCCACACAAATTAGTTTTTTGGTTATTTGGGGAGGGGGGTAAAAGGAGACACAATCAGGGATAAGAAAGGACTCGACCTCTTCTTAAAACATCTGCTTGCCTCCTCCTTTTTATTGCTCTTATTCTCCTAGCCTAATTATCCAGGTTTCCACTCAGTCTGTTCATGTTAATATATCCTCTCCCCATTCCCATCATTGAGGTTAAATTTTCCGATTTTTAAAAATTAAGCGAATTTTTTTTTTAAAAAGAGAGGTGCATAAGAAAGAGACATACAAAATAACTCCACCTAGAACAACCACACAGAAAAATTTCCAGTCTGGTGGGTTTTTAGACTTGTTTGCTAAAAATATTCTGTAAATTATCAAAATTGGTTTAAGAAAAAGAACTTTGGGCCTTGCTTGCTCCCGGAAGTGGGGCTCAAGCCTCTGTCCGAGTCCTTGCTGCCCTTTGTCTGAAGGGAGGGGAAAGAAGAGGACCGGAGCCCCTAGCCTTTCCAGTGCCTGACTGACCCTCTCTTTGGTCCTGGACTAGGCAAAGCATCTAAAGATCAGGAGGGGCTCTTGGAGTCTTCAGCCCCCCAGGAGTTAGGGGGAAGGGGCCTGGGCGCTTTAAGAATTGTCCAGGAGCCCTGGAGCGTGGATGATGGACCCTCCCCCCACCCAGCAGTGCCCCAGTCACGGGTTTAAGGCTATAAGGGGGCAGAAAATGCCCCCAACTACCAAGGGAAGAGGATTGAGGAATGAAAACACAACACAAAGGAAAAGAGATGATGGGGAGGAGGCTGAGGACCCGAGGGGCAGTGGGAAAACCTCATGGGGGGTGGGGCAGGGAGGCCTGCAAAGGCTAAAATATACACATGGGTAATGCTCTGCTTCCATGGGGTTTGTGGGTTCCCTCCAAAATTCAAGGGATCACTTCTTGAAAATAGTGCAAGATCAATAGCAGCCAATTTTATTGTGGGATTACTTGGGGGCAGGGAAGGACCAACTCCTTAAAAAAAAAACCTTAGTAGGTTTGCTTTGCTACTAGCCCAGCCCCCTACCTCCTCCCACCCACATACACATTTAGAATTAACAAAAACTTGCTTCTTCCTTCTCAATCTTCAAGGGAACTGCTTGTGGACATGAATGGGGAAAGATGAAAAAAAACCTGCACTAATCTTACTGCCTTTTAATTGTTTTCCTTTTCTGCTAGCCCTTCTATCTCCCTCTGTCTCCTTTTCTTCTTTTTCTTCCTCCTCCACTATCTCTTAGACTCACTTTAAAAAAAAAACAAACCCTGAGATTAAAAAAAAATGTTTCAAAACAGTTGTTACAGTAAATAGCTGGAGACAGGGCCTGTTGTATATAGCGAGGTGGCTGGCAGATGCCCAGCCCTGAAGAAGCGGTCTGCCTTACCTAGTTACTCTGCACTACCAAAATAAGATCACTTTATTCCACTCTCAGAAAGATACAAGGGTCGGGCTAGCCCAGAAAGGCTCTGGATAGGAATATATTTGGATGGTCATATTATCAGCACCAGGATTAAAGCTTCCTGTTTTCTTCCCCACCCCCACCCCACCCCTCCCTTTCTGCTGTCCAAATCTAACAAATGCTTTTAATTTTACAGGAACACGATGTTGATATCTGTAGACTCTCGCCTTCCATAGAGAAAGGTGTACGGGATAGGCAGAGAAAAAAAGGATTGGAAGAAAAGGGTGCAGATAATAAGGCTGGGGGGAGGTAAATATTTACACTTGAGAGTCTGGGTCTGAGCTATCTCCTCCGTTTTTACAAATGAAAGGGAAGGCGCCTGGAAGTCTCCTTCCGCGTACTACTTACTTCAGGAGCCCCTCTCCCCAGTTCAACTCCAGTCACTAGAGAAACCTTAAGCAGGTTCGATTCTTCCTAACCAGGAAAACTCAGATAAGGAGCCATATAAATGCTTTTCTCTCTTTATCCCATCTTCCTTTTCAGTAGATGCTTTCTCTCCTCTTTTTTCTTCTTTCTTTCTTTCTTTCTTTCTTTCTTTCTTTCTTTCTTTCTTTCTTTCTTTCTTTCTTTCTTTCTTTCTTTCTTTCTTTCTTTCTTTCTTTCTTTCTTTCTTTCTTTCTTTCTCTCTTTCTCTCTTTCTCTCTTTCTCTCTCTCTCTCTCTCTCTCTCTCTCTCTCTCTCTTTCTCTCTTTCTCTCTTTCTCTCTCTCTTTCTCTCTTTCTCTCTCTCTTTCTCTCTTTCTCTCTTCTCCCACACTCGCACCCGCTAGTCTCCCAGACTAAGCGGACTGTAAGTTCCTCATATCTCGGGGTTCACTAGACCTATCCAATTATTTTTTTTCTAAGGCCCTGGCTGCAGAAGTCCGAGTTGCCCAAGGCCGGCCCTATATTCCCTCAAACCTCGCTTGGTATGCCTGGAAATCGACGCATGGTATAAAACCTACACTTCTCTTCCACCAGAATTGGTCGCGTCTTGTTACATCCTTCAGGCTTGTATATGGGTTGCAAAAAAGGAGTCAGATAACCCCTCACAGCTTCACATTAACTAGTCATGCCTTTAGACGGATATACACAGCCATACCGATTTGTCCTCACACCTCAGTGGTGCAGACTCTACCATGCACATCTTTCCATGTACACACAAACTCATGATAGAGCCACATACCGTGTCACACACACAAACACCTTATTCACCCACGGTGTCCCGCCCAGAATCGAGTTAAACACCCTCCCTATGCCTGGGACAAAGAAGCATCCCCTACAGAAATGGGCCGGGGAGCCCAATCCTCTCCACCTACTGCCTGCTTTCACCCCTTTCAACACCTCCCCCTCACTTCTAACATACACACACAACTTCCAGCTTCCCTTTCCTTCCCCTGCTGGGTAGTCTAAACGTGGAGTTGGGCTTTGAAAACGGGCAGCTAGCATCTTCCCACTCTGGAAGCACCCGGCAGGAGGGTTGATGGGGGCGTCGGAGAAGATTCCAGAAGGTTTGTTGGGGTAGGTGAATGGAAGTAGGGGAAGGCACAGAACTGGAGAGAGGAATCCCTAGTAGGAAGGGAAGTGGAGAGTCCAAAGAGTGCGATCCATTCCCGGCCTGTCTGAGATTCTTTGCTGAGTCCCTGGAGTCCTCAGGCCTGCCTGGTCATATAAGCATGTTCCATCCCATTAGAGAACACGAAGTAAGTAATAACTGACAAAACTAACCACTAAGGGTGGTTGGTTGGGGTGGGGGGTCCCTGTGAGTTATACAAAATTGTGAATTAACTCAGGGCACTAAATAAGGGCCAAAATAAGAGCCAGATAGATGCAAATCTACGCTCTGGTAATTGTATGTTGGGTGTCTTTGACTAATGCGATTGTTGGTGCCTCTCCATTGTTCAGAGAGCCATTAGTCAAAGAGCAAATTAGAAACAATTTCTTGACTACGAAAAATGACTCAATTCTTCCTAGTGAAGGCAAGCAGGAGAGAGAAAGAAGCCATTGCTGGTCTTTTGATAATCTCTTCGGCAGCCACCTGGGAGTGTCTCAATTCAACAACCATTCATTGACCCTAAATTTGAAGGGAGTAAGGTAAGGGAGAAGGAAATCTCCCCCTTACCCTCCAATGTATACACACTTGACTTGTGGTTTGGTCTCTGACTGCTTGGGCAGAGATCCAAGGAAGGAGATGGAGCAGGCATTTCTTGTCTCTTAGACCTCACCAGAAGAAATTTAGGTCCCCAAAGCTCCTCTGAAACCAACAGGGACAATTTTCCCAGGAACCATTCTGGAAGTGTGTATTCTTTTAAGGTAGAGTAGGACAAAAGCAAAGAAATAAAGATGAAAACAAATACGTCCCTCAATAAATACCTATAGAATTTGGATTCCCCAGAACATGGTCCTTTGACAGTGTTGCCTCCTCACACATGTTCTAGGCTCTCTGTTCCTGACTACCAGAAATCAACAGGGTTTGTGAGGAAGAGACCCTTGTTGAACTTGCTGATACCTGGAATATATTTTTATGTTATTCTTTTCACCAGGATTGTAAGAACCGTGTGCAAGAGGCCAGGTTTCTGATAATTCATCCGGCCATCATCTCTCAGATGTGTATTCTGTACAATTGCCAGGAAGACCTAGGTCTGAGTAGACTATGCCAAAAGGAAGCAGAGAACCCCAGTGAGTAAAGATGAAGCTTTCCCTGATATCTAGAGATCTGGGGGGATATGTCGAGTAAAATGAGGTTTGGTAGGTTTGTGTTTCAGATGATGCCCAGAAACAACTTCAAGAATCCAAGGTGATTCTCCCTCATGCAGCACCTATGATAGTAAAGGTGAAAAGTCCCCAGTAAATTCCTAGGGTTCTTTCCAAACAGTTGTAGATATGTGTGTTTGAGTGGGGGCTTGGGGGGGGGGATCGGTTCTTAGCATAGTTTAAGTTCTGTTGCAGCATGTTTACCAAAACAGAGGAGAGGAAGGAGGGGGAATCTCAGTCATCTGTAGGAGTGTGACCCTTGACCCTTGCCTGCCCCTAAGGTAGCAGGCTACAACAGGCCAAGGGAAAAGAGAAACTGTCCCTTTCATGAATTGCCCCAGGGAAACATCTCAGTCTCTAGTTGCCCAAATGAACAATCTAATTCCATATAGATTTATATAGATTGTAGCCTTTAGTTTCATTCTTTCATAACTTTCCAGGGTAAGATAGGCCCTTAGGCAGAGGCCTTAAGGCCTCTGAGACCTCTTCTCTGAGATTTGTCGGAGATGGGAGTTTCTTTGCGATTGTTTTCCCCTTGCTCAAGATTAGAGTTTAGAGCAAGGATGAGAAAGGAGTTGCTGGCATGAGAACAGGAAGGCAATATAGAATCAAGGAATAGCATAAAAAAGAACGTTGCTGTGGGACCCTAAAGGAGTTTGAATATGTCCAAAAGGATGCCAATCCACATATATAAATCCCCCCCCACAGAACAACACAGTCAATGTTCATGTGCTTTCTCTAGTTTATTCCCTCCATTTAATCTAAAAGTTTTCAGTTTAGAACCTGGATCTCCACTACACATTCTAGGTTCCTTCTGCCAGAGCACTGTCTGTATTGGTTTCTAGGGATCAAAGCTCCATTTCTTTTGAAGACAGGATCTCTGCTAAGACTGAAGGACAGAAACAGGGTTGAGACTCATCCCATGACCTGCCCACACAGTTACACATTATGTTCATTTGTGAGTTAACACAGACAATCAGATCCACATACACATAAATACAGACACATCTGTGCATACATATTAAGGCAGTGTAAACAGAAGATTCAGACATTGTGAGGTGGAGTGGAGTTGTAGGAATAGCACTGAAATGAAGATAGAGTCAGATAAGCATTCTTTTCTTTTTTCCTAAGGATGATGCATACTTTTAATTTTTATTGTTAGTTCACTCTAACCAGATCAGGAGCTTGCTTACTCCACCTCCTCAGCTCAGTGAATAATGCTTTGTTAAATGTGGGGTCTTAATTTGTAGCTAAATACATCTCAGTGTATTCACAGGGACAGCATAACTCAGTATGCTTGTTGTGGGAGGTTATCAATGAGAAAACCCATCTGGATTAAATTCAAGTGATTTTAATAAACAGACAAATCCATTCCAGTACCACACTGACTTTTTTCCAAAAAAAATTAGGGTCATTATGATTGTTATTGTTGTTATTAAAGGGAAGAAAAAGGACCATAGGGAGACTAACAGAACCATTAGGGTAAGAGGGAAGGTACTGCTGGGGACTCCAGGAATTAAAATCTGGTGGTCTGGAACACCCCTCTCAACTTCATTCCCTTGAAACGGCCTCTTCCATCCCAGTTCTAGCCACTGCCCTCGGTTAAATTTCCCCTTTCTCCCCAAGGGGAAGAGGAAGAAGATTGTACAATCCGAATTTGTACAATCCAAATGAGGTCACTAATGGAAAGAAGAAATCGATGCTTGGTCCTGGCAGATATAACTCTACTCCACCCCCCTCCCACCCCCCAACATATACTCTCCCACAACCCCAGAGGCCAGTACCTGCTCCAATTTAGAAGGCTCTGTTCTCTGTGGAATCTGGGGAGATGAGGTTAGGGGTGGGGAGAAGAGTAGGTTTCCAAGAGATCAATAAAGAATCTTAGAAGCTTCAAAAGTATTTTTTGAAGGGATGATGCAGCCATGGAGATAATATTTATAAAGCCCTTATTAGCACAGTGCCTGGCAAATATTAGGCACTTAATATATGCTTATTCCCTCTCTTCCCCTGGGGAATGAGTCATGATTCAGTATGTAGGATATATTTGGGGGGATACATGTGTGTATTGTACACACATATTTTTCTGCTAGAATGTAGACAGAGAGCTGGCCTCCTAGTCAGAAAGAATAAGGTTCCAGCCTGCCTCTTTTTCTTACAGGCTGTGTGATCTTGGTCAAGATACTAACTCTCAGTGCTCCCAGGAAACTCTCTAAGATTAAAGATACAGAGATGATCTGCATCAGCAGAAAAAAGTTACTCAGCAGGAGCCAATGAAATCAAAGGTACAGCTGTTTTTTTCTTTAAAGTAGGTGTGTGTGTTCATATGTGTATTACACATTCATTTTTCATTGACTGGCAGTATGGCATCAGGACAACTGGAGAAACCTGGGCTCAAGTCCAGTCTCTGATATATACTGTGTGACCATAGGCTAATCATTTAGTCTCTGGATTTGCTGGCTTTGAACAAAATGCAGGAGTTTCCATACCTGAAGATCTCCATACCTGTAAAATCACTGGCCCATTAAAAAAAAAATAAACACCTTACATTTTGTCTTGGTAATAACTTTAAGACAGATGGTCAAGGTCTCAGTAAACAGAATTATAGTGACTTGCCCAGGGTCACACAACTAAGAAGTGTCTGAGGATAAATCTGAACCTAGATCCTCTAAGTTTGGGTCTCTAACCATAAGCCTAATTGCACTCTGGTCCATTCTTTCTTAATCTTCCTCCCCTGAGTAAAATTATCCAAAATTATCCTATTTGTCCAATATGAATTTCAAGAGAAATACAGTAACTGATCCCTAATTTCCTTGCCCAAATAGGGTAATGGTAGGGACAGTTACTGCCAGAAGGTACTTGAAGTCAGGCTAACTTTGTAAATATTCCATTGATTGACTGACAACTCCACTTGGATGCAATTGAGGGAGAAGTTCGAGGAAGGGGATGATTTTTATATCTTTTCTGTTGCAGAAATAAGGAAGTGGGATAGTTAGCTACAGACACAAAACTGTTTACAGGCAAAACTACCAAACAGAGAGGTTTCAGGCCTTCCAGAAGAAAAATAGAATGGCATTCCCTGAATTCTCTAGTAAAGCTCATCCTCAGTTAAAGAACTACACAAGAGGTAAGCAGACGGCAGGCTTCACTCCCCTGAGTACAGGCTTATTTGTAAGACTATGCATCACTGTCAGCATGTGTCTAGAATTAGGAAAGGGGGTGGATGGGTGGAAAGGGTGGCCTTGGGGAGGAGTCAAAATTATTTCCCCCCAAGGACTCTCTGATATTACACCTAAGGGTTCCGGAACCTACCTACATGGCTGATCACTGGGTTGGGAAGGGAGAAGACATCTCCTCTGGTTTCCTGGTAAAGTTATGTGTCCCCCCCCCCCCTGCGCCAGTAGTCTCCAGACCTTGTCCTCCTTCTTAAAGAGGGCCATCCCAGAGCTGACAAGGGAAAATTAACGCAGGTCACATTGTCCCCTGGCACAATGTGTGACCCAAGGCTCAAAGCAGGGAATTCCACCCCAGAAAAAAGAAAGAACAAAGAAAAACCAAAAGGGGGGGAAAAATCAGTTCCCAGAGCAATAAGTACCTGTCTGGCATTACCTTCTCATCACCCCCCTCAAACTCCCCCAACCCCGCCCCAAACAAGGTCTTGTCGATCCCAGCTCTCAGGTGAAGGGGAAAAGATGACTAGATCTCCCAGAGAAGGAAAGAAATGCAGAGAGGGAAAATGTCGGATATCATCCTCTCCCATCACTTCCTTCTTTCCTTTCCTCTATGATTTGGAAGAGCTTACTGAAAACTCCCCCCCCCCCCACTGTATGTATCACACCCCCACCCCACGCCTTTTCCAGGAATTGGAAAAGTTCCCTCCCCCTTGCGGTCCCCCACTGTGAGGAGCCTGCCTGGTCGCAGCCTTTCCTCAACCTGACCCAGCCTCTACTCCAGCCCCGACCCCGGAGGGCAAAGCTAGGGAATTGGGCTGGGGAATGGGGGGAGGGGGTTGGGAGGGTCGGAGTGGGGCGGGGAGGAGAGACTACGGGAGCTCTGGGTCAGAGAAAGAAAAGTCCGCTGCTAGTTCCTTACTTTTGATTGTGATACACAAAATGTGACACTTGAGCAAACACATGCTAAGCACGCTCCTTATCTCTGCCAGCATACGCACGCACACACACACTCACTCACAGTGTAACACTTTTCCTCTTTCCCTTCCTTTCTGCAAAATCGTCACCCGCCCACTGATTCCCCGAATCCTGCCTCCCCAGACGATGACCCTCCACCTTACAAGGCTCAGGCGCCTGTGGACTCCCACTCCAGCGCGGGGGGTGGGGGGTGGTGGAGGTGGAGCGGGAGGAGTAAGAGGGTATCAGAAAGAGGGCAGAAGTAGCTAGCCACCCCTGGGGGCCCAGTTAGCACCAGCGCACCGGCTTCCAGGCCAAGCCTGGGATCTGGGATCTCGCTGCATCTCTTCCCTGGCTACTAAGCTCCATGCGGCACACACACACACACACACACACACACACACACACACACACACACGAGCGCGCGCGCGCAAGCATGCACACACACACACACAACAGGGAGAGAAAACGACCGCTCCGCTCTTACAGCAAGCAGGCTTCCAGAGTCAGTCCCGCTTTGAGAGAATTTATTTTACCCTTAATATCCCAATTTTCCAATAGCTCAAATAGCGCAGTACCTTTTAAACTTCTGTAGACGAGGTTCAGGGAGGGAGTGGAATGGAGAAGAATGACCCTTCTCCCTCTATCCCCTTTCGGAACTAAAGCGTAGCTCAGGGTGAAGCGGTTGAACCAAAGCAGCTAAGTCACAAACCCGCTTCATCTTCGATCCTCCCTTTTGCGTTTTCTACCCAGCGCCAGGAAAAGGGGGAAATAAGGAGTGGCTTCCAGACCCGACGAAACAGCTATATATTTTACACCTTTTTTTTTTTCCGAGGGAGAATAGAATCCGGAGGACCTCTCACCCTACCCACCTTCCCCTCCACACAGCCCCTTTTCTTCCCGAAGATAGCGACAAGAGCAGGCACGGTCATTGGGGCCTGTACGTGCAAACGGCCGTTTTACTTCCCTAGGAACTGGAAGCCGGAGCATCAAAGAAGAGCAGTCGCCACTTTTGCAAACAGCCACGTCCATCCCCTCAAAATCATTTAATGAATTTTCTTTCTCAGTAATGAAAATATACTTTCCCCTCACCAAGCTTTGCCGCCAAAAGAATGGAGTTCTTTTCAGGCAGTGGGGAAAGGAGAGCAAAAATTTCCCCTTGGAGTAAGTATTCGCTTTTGCCCCTCGAGAGGTTAGCCCCCATAACCTTCTCCCTCCTGTCAAGTGCGCAGGAGATGTAGTGGGGGGAGTTGGGAGTGGGTTAGGATGGTGCAGCTTGGCTGCGGTGGGACAAACGTTCGAACCATAGCTCCCAGTTCCGATCGCTACTAGTTTTGCTTCTTGACTGGGGTATCAGGTCCAGATACTGGTTCAAATTGAGGAGGAACTCAGCAACTTGTAAGGCAAACATGTGGTTCCTTGGGAGCAAGATTTCATGTTTAGAATAGAAGGAAAATGAAGCCAACCTGGAATCTAGATTATTTTTTAAACCTTTCTTCAATCCAAGGCCCACAACCAAGAGGTGGGCTGCAGGGGGAAAATAGGTTTCCCATGTCTATCTACTTTGACTTTTTGCCCTTAATGTTATTATTACTTATAATGTGCAAAATGCAAAGATAGAAAATCTTTACCAGATCAAGGAACGAATTCCCAAAGCCTTACTGATACTTCTTCATCCCTTGGGATAGGGTGGCTGAATATATATGTATATATACATATATCTTTTATATATATTAAATAAATAGCCTTTAATGTCCATGCAAAAGACTCCTAGTTTAGGAGGGCAAACAAACAAATAAAAAACCACAGACACTACTAAGGCAGTAATTATTATTATTTTTTTTAAAATCTCAGTGTGTGTGAGGGTAACAAACACGTTTAATGAAAAGAAAAACTCTCTTAGAGCCAACAGTCTAACCCCAAAGGATGGATAGTCAGTGGGCTGGGCTAGGAAAATTTTTTCAGAAGCAAGATCCTGATGGAGGGTGGGGTGGAAAAAAAGTAGGGAACTGATGGGGGTGGAGGGAAATGGAGGGCGTGCTCTTTTTTTTTTTTTCCTGGAAAGGACCGGGTCTGGAGAAAAGGGTTTGAGAAAAGTTAAAGGTAAGCTCTGGATGGGCGAGCCATCTCTGCCTGCATTGCACCCGCTGAGGGGAGTAGCTCAGCGGCTGAGGACACAGAATGGGGCGGATCTGCATAAAGCCGAGCCTGAAACCCTGCTCTGGTGGGTCCCCATCACGTCCCATGAAGCTTTAGTCTCCCAAGCGGCAGAGGGGGGTGGTGGGGAAGGCCGTGTGTTTTTCTTCGGGGGAGAAGGGTTGGAGAGGAGAAACACTGAAGGTGGAGGAGAGAAGAAAGCTGGGGTAGGGGGAGTTTCCTCCCCATCTCCATAAGGAAAACCCCCTACATCGCAGGAGCAGCCACGCGGCAGAGAACGAAAGAAGAAATGCCAAGCCGCCCCAATCCAAATCAAAGCCACCTACCGGGATTGGCGGTCCACTCAGAGGATCAAGGTCCTGGCGGAATCTCCCCGGGGAGATGGCCTCTCCAGACTCCGAATCCAGGGTCGGGAAGGGAGGGGGGGGGGGGAGTGCTGCACGGCACCCAACACCTCGAAGACTTGTCCTGGAGGAAGGATCCACCCCCTCCCCCAAGTAAAGTGGGAGTTGCTCTGGATCTCCAGTTGAGCAGGGAATTTGGAGGTTTGAAAAGATAACTTTTTTAAAAATCGAGATGTGAGATTTTATTTTATTTTTATTTAAATCCTCCCGAGGCTGCAGCTCCTGCGTCCCCTACCTGCTAGCACCGAGTAAATCCCATTCCATTAGAGCGGGGAGGCGGCCAGGCGCTCCATAACCACAAATTTATGGCATGGGTGACGTGCTTCCCTCTCCCACAATGGGGCCCGGTGACATTAAACAGAAAATTGATGAGAGAGAAGCGAAATCTAATCTCTTTTCCACCTCTACGCCATTTCTTCTTGCATTTTCTGGTGGGGGGGTTAGTTAGGGGGAGGGGAATTGGAAAGGAAGAGAGACATCGCTGAGTTCGCGGCACAAGGTTATTCCTTCTTAATTCATTTTTCCTTTCAAGGGAGGTGCGGGGCAGGGGAAAGGGGGGGAGGGGTGCGCCTTGCTTTAGCCCCTAAGTGGCCGTCATATGATCTTTTCGTATATTTTCAAGCGGAATTGCGGCTCCCTTTTCGCGCTACCCATTCCGGGAGAAATGTGGAGGGCGTGAGGGGTAGGAGTGGAGAAGAGCACTCTACCTTATAGAAAAATCCAGGGTGGGGGCCGCGGCGGCGAATGCGGAGAGAAAGGAGACAACGGCTATCTGTGTCGTGCCCAATTGCGGCCATTGCGACCCCCCCTTCCTTTTACTATCCCAACCCCCATTTCAGCCCCTGGGGAATGGTCCGCCGTTCCCCCAATCCCCTTTTGATTGTACGGCCGCTTTCCGCTTTGGTGGCCCCCGTCCCAACCGCCAGGACTAGAAGCCTGGGAATGGGATAGAAGGGCAGGAACCCCCAAAGAAACTTCCAGTACCTGGCGGAAACTCGGTTTTGCGGGGATCTCCGCATATTTCTGAATATGGGCCCAGGGCGGGGAACCACAGAGCTCCGGAGCATCCCAGAAATTCCCCTCTGCCCTGCCCTTAAAATCCTCTCTGGCCAAAAAAAAAAAAATGACCACACGAGACACTCTTGGAAGTGCTTGCCAAACAGCAGCAGCGCTTTACTGCCTCGCGACCCGCCTTGCTTTACCTTCGCCTGGCAGCACATCACTATACGGCGCTTCCCCGTTTTGCACCCGGCGGTTCCTGGCACAGGCCCAGGGACTAGAGAGCCGGCGTAGCTTGGAGTTCGCCGCCTTACTTTCTTAAAGGCGCCACGCCACTGTGGCTCTCGCAGTCTCTGCCTTCCTCCATTATATTCTCTCAACCTCCTCCCTCCAGTAGTCTTTTGTCCTCGTATCCAGAAAGGTCACTGCCTGGAGACCGCTGAGCCCGGGAAGGAGACGCAGCACCCAGTGGTCTTGCTATAAGGCGGAATAAAAACGGGCGCTCCTCTCTCTCTCTCTCTCTTTCTCTCTCTCTCTCTCTCTTTCTCTCTCTCTCTCTCTCACATACACACACACACATACAAACACACACACACACACACACACACACACACACACGCTCTTCAAGGCAAGATCTTTCTCACAGAGCTTGCAAAAATTTCCTCTTCCTTTTCGGATCTTCATCAGAATGTTCTCCCTCAGGCCCAAGGACACACCCTCAATTTGGGGAGGTTAGTTGACCCCACCGACCCAAGGCAAGGGATAAATTCAGGATATTTCAGTATCCAGGTCTAACTCTTCATCTCAAGTAGACAATCTGGGCAATAATGTGGACAATAATAATGAAAAGTCACCAAAACCTTTGCTTTGGTTATTTGGCTTTTTCGGACAGACAAAGGTGTACTTCGAGTTTAAAATGGGATTAATGTCCAGATTTTCGAAAAAAGAAAAAATATATATTCTGGAAACTACAAGTCTATAAGCTTGATTTTGACCCTTAGCAACATTCTAGGGTGGATCATTAGAGGTCTTTTCTTTAATCAACTTCAAAAGGAAAGAGGCAATCACTAAGGAACTAGCATGGGTTCGCTAATATCAAGTGATGGCAAACTAATCTCTTTTCCTTTCTTGATAGGGCTACTAAAATGGATAAATTAAGGAAATACTAGAGACATAATGTCTACCGATTTTAGGAGAGCATTTGACCAAATCTCTCAAGAAATCTGCAGACTGGCAAAATGTGGGATAATAGATTAGAGAGTCTTGGGTGGTTGAACCATTTTACCTGTATGTGGAATGCCACAAGACTGTTCCTGGCTTCATTTATGCAGCATGCATTTGCAAACATCATCTAATTTGGTTCTCAAAAAGGTATTATCCGGTTTTACAAATGGGAAACTGAGATTCTTTAAATGAGGACTCTAGGATTAAAGCCAAGACCCTTGGTCTTCTGCTTTTCCTTCTCTTCTATACTGGCTGTTCTGTTCAAAGACTTTTATGAAGATGTATAAAATATTCTTATGAAATTGGAAGTTTACACAAAGTTGAGAGGAAGAGCTAATATTTTGAATGACAGAATCAATATTCAGAAATATCTTAGCAGGCTGAAACAATATGAAATTTAAGAGGAATAAATGTAAAGTCCTAGATTCAACTTTTGAAAAATCAATTGCACTAAGTAAAGGGTAGGGAAGGTCTGGCTTAACTACAGTTTGTATGAAAGAGAAAAAAACCATTTTGAGGCTGTTAGGTGATTATAAACTCAATATGAGAGCTTATGTGTGTCATGCCTGTAAAAAAGTTAATTCAGCATAAAGCTATATACAGTTATAGCTCTATTCTGTTCCAACCTGGTCAGCCCATATGGAAGACTGACAAACTAGAGTTCCTTCAGAGGAAGGTAAAGATGGTCAGTGAATAAGCATTTATTAAGTAAAAACTATGTTCCAGGTACTGTGCTACATGTTAGAGATACAAAGTAAGGCAAAAATATGCTCTCCAGAGGCTTATAGTCTAATAGGGAGACAACATGAAAACAGCCACATTCAAAGAAAATACACACAGGATAATTAGGTATAATGAACAGAAATAAGGGACTAGCATCCCCCCCCTTATATGTTGATATAATTTTTAATAATCATTTTCTCATATTTTGCAATCTATGCTCTCTTCCTCACTCCCTTTCCTCCCCTCTCCCTGAAATATGGTATGGGTTCTATATGAGTTATCATACAATATATATTTCCATGTTCTTTATATTGTGAAAAAAGATACATATCATGCATGTTCATGGAGAAAATAAAGTGAAGAAGCGTATGCTTCAATCTGCATTCAGGCTACATAATTCCATCTATGATGATGGATAACTTTTTCCCTTGAAGCTATCTTGGATCCTTTCATTGCTGATAATATTTAAGTCATTCACAGTTAATTGCCATATATTAATTACTGTTACTGTGTACAATATTCTCCTGGTCCTGCTTACTTCACTTTGCATCAGTTAATATAAGTCTTTCCAGATTTTTTTTTTTATCATTATATTTGCCATTTTCTTATAGTCCCAAAGTATTCCATTACAATCAAATACCACAACTTGTTCAGCCATTCCCCAAATGGTGAACATCCCTTCAGTTTCCAGTTCTTTGCTACCACAAAAATTGCTTCAAAAGGACTGACAGTAAGGGGGATCAGAAAAGACTTCCTAGAGAAGGTGGATTTTTAGCTGGGACTTGAAGGAAGCCAGGGAAGTCAGGAGGCAGAGATACAAATTAAAACAGCTCTGAGATACCACTTCACACTTATCAGAATAGCTAATATGACCAAAAAGGAAAATGATAAATGTTAGAGAAGATGTCAGAAAATTGATGGAATTGTGAACAGATATAATCATCTGGAGAACTATCTGGAACCATGCTGGGTGATAAAACTGTATCTTTTGACCCATCAATACCTTTACAGGGTCTATATCACAAAAAAGATCAAATATAGGATAAAAGGACCTACTTGTACAAAAATATTTATAGCAGCTCTTATAGTGTCAAAGAATTGGAAACTGAGAGGATGTCTATCAATTGGGGAATGGCTGAGCAAGTGTGGTATATTGTTCCAATGGAACACTATTGTGCTATAAGAAAAGATTAACAGGAGGATTTCAGAGAAACCTGGAAAGACTTGTATGAACTGAAACAAAGTGAAGTAATTAGAACCAGGAGAACACAATATTATATATAATAATCAACAGTGAAGGACCAAATTATTATCATCACTGCAGGGTTCCAAAATAATGCCCAGGGACTCATGATGAAAAATGCTATCCACAACCAAAAAAGGAACTGTTGGAGTCTGATTGCAGATGAAAGCATTCCTTTTTTAAATTTTTTTAATATTTTCCCATGCTTAAATGATTCATTTTCTTTCCCTGCCCCTCTTCCCTCCCTGCTCCCAGATCTGGCAAATAATTCCTCTGGGTTATACAAGTGTTATCACTTGATACCTATTTCCATATTATTAATTTTTAAATAATCTTTTAAAACCAAAATTCCAAATCATATACCCATGTCAGATATTTTTTCTTCTGCATTTCTACTCCCACAGTTCTTTCTTTCAATGTGGATAGCATTCTTTCTCATTAGTCTCTCAGAATTGTCCTGGATCATTGCATTGCTACTAGTAGCAAAGTCCATTACACTGGATCATTTCACAATGTTTCACTTTCTGTGTACAGTGTTCTGTGTACAAAGGTTCTGCTCAATTCATTCCACATCAGTTTGTGATGGTCTTTCCAGTTCATATAGAAATCAGGCAGCTCATCATTCCTTATACCTGTTAAATTTTTTTTGTGTGGTTGAGACTGAAATATATAAATTAGGTGGCTGCCAGGGATTTAAATCTGAATCCCAAAATGAATTACTAAAGTAAATGGAATTTATGGTAGTTTATTTACAATATTTACAATAGAAGGAAGATATTAAGGAGAGAGTGAGAGAGAAAAAAAAATTCTGGCTTCTTCTTATACCAGTTATAATTTCTAAGTCCCAGCCAGGGGAAGAGAGTCTCAAGAAGATGGGCCTTACCTGGAGGCTTCACGCCTCTGGAAAGGCTGAGTCACTAAGTCAGCTTTTCACTCACCAACAATAACAGTCTAAAAGAAGTCTGGTTGTCTATTCCAGTTGCTTCTCCGAGTCAGTGCCCGAATGTCTGAATGAATCTCCGAATCTCCAAATGTCTGCCTTACCTTCAGCTCCGAGTGACTGATCCTTCACTCCAAGCCCAGGTGACTGACTGTCTCCAGTCTTTTCCCCCTCTATTTAAAGACCTTTTTCTCTTGTGTCATCTCCTCTAAATTTTCGCATCTACCAATCACAGCAGATGCTTTTCTCCAGGGCTGCCCATTCTTTAGTTCTCACCTTCTTTGGTTAGATTTTATCTTTTTGGGTTACTTAAATCCTCTTTTGTTAAGAGTTCACCTTTTGTAGTTACTTAACACCTTTTTGTAGTTAAAACCTAAAAATAGATTATAGCTTACAATTCTAGCTTCACTATAAAGGAAGAGCTAAGTATCTTCATTATTACAATCAGGAGATTACAATTTTGTCTTCACAATAAAGAAAGAGCTAAGTATCTTCATTCAATCAGGAGATAGTTAAATTCAATCTTCACATACCACAATAGAATTCCATCACCATCATGTATCACAATTTGTTCAGCCATTCCCCAATCAAGAGATACCCCCTAATTTTTCCATTTTTTTTACTATCACAAAGAGGACAACTATTTTAAAATTTTTATTTGATTAAGAAAATTTGTCCATGGTTACATGATTCATGTTCTTTCCCTCCCCTCTTCCCACACCTCCCATAGCCAATAGCCAATTCCACTGGATTTTACATGTATCATTGATCAAGACCTATTTCCATATTATTGATCTTAGCACTAGGGTGATCTTTTAGAGTGTACATCCCCATTCATATCCCCATCAACCAATGTGATCAAGCAGTTGTTTTTCCTGTGTTTCTACTCCCAAGGTTCTTTCTTTGGATGTGGATAGTGTTCTTTCTCATAAGTTCCTCAGAAATACACCTATGAATATTTTAAATTTTTATTTAGAATATCTTCCTATGGGTACATGATTCATGATTTTCCCACCATTCTTCCCTTCCCCCTTCCCAGAGCTGACAAGCAATTCCAATGGGTTTTTCATGTATCATTGTTCAAAACCTATTTCCATGTTATTCATATTTGCAGTAGAGTGATATTTTAACATAAAACCCTAATCATATTGTCAAGATAATTTTAGGATTGTGACTTAAAACCTAGATTTAATTGGTCACCGGGGAAAATCCCAAATAAAGTACCCAAGTCAGTCTGGAAATTTATGGTAATTTAATTAATATAGAGGGAAGGAATTTAAGGAGAAGGAGGGAAGAGGATATAGGATTCCTCCTGCCTGGCCTGTGCCAGGGGGAGTTTTAAATTCTTGCCTCTAGGTCTCTGAAGAAGATTAGAAGCTTCTAAGGGGATAAAGTTGGAAAAGTAAAGGAAGAAACTCAGCCAGAAACTCACCACCAAACTGGACAAATAGCTTGTAGCAAAGCTGCTCTCATCTAACTCTCCACCACCAATAAGATGCCAGAGAGAGCAAACATCCCAAATATATATACCTTTCACTCTTGGATCTCCTCTAAATTTTCATGTTTACCAATCATATCAAAGGCTTTTCTCCAGGACTGCCCATACTTTTAGTTCTCATCTTCTTTGATTTGATTATATCTTTAGAGTTACTTAACACTTCTTTGTTAAGTTCACCTTTTGTGAGTTACTTGACCTTTTTGTGATTAATTTAACCTTTATAGTTACTTAACACCTTTTTGTATTAAGATCTAAAAATAGCCTTAGCTTAAAGTTCTAGCTTCACTATAAGGTGAGAACTAAGTACCTTCATTGTTCAATCAGGAGATTATAACTTTATCTTCCCCTAAAGTATGGTCTAAGTAGGGTGGAGTAATTTAGAGTTCCCAAGACATTCCTGATTTTGTTAAACCAAGTATCTTCATTGTTACAAACAGGAAAGAGCTAACTCAATCATATGTTTTTCTTCTGCATTTCTGTTCACACAGTTCTTTCTCTGGATATGGATAGTGTTTTTTTCTCATAAATTCCTCTGAATTGTCCTGGATCATTGCATCGCTGTTAGTAGAAAAGTCTATTACATCAGATTGTGCCACGATGTATCAGTCTCTGTGTACAATGTTCTCCTGGTTCTGCTCCTTTTGCTCTGCATCAATTCCTGGAGGTCTTTCTAGTTCACATGGAATTCCTCTGGTTCATGATTCCTTTCAGCACAATAGTATTTGGTCACTGTCAGATACCACAATTTGTTCAGACATTTCCCAATCAATGGACACTCCCTCATTTTGCAATTTTTTGCCACCACAGAAAGCATGTCTATAAATATTTTTGTACAAGTATTTTTTCCTTATTATCTCTTTTGGGATACTAACCAATATTGGTATGGCTGGATCAAAGGGTAGATAGTCATTTATAGTCCTTTGGTCATAGTTCCAAGTTGGCCTCCAGAATGATTGGACCAATTCACAACTCTACCAGGAGTGTATTAGTGTCCCAATTTTGTCCCATCCCCTCCAACATTTATCACATTCCTTTGCTGCCAAGCTATGACTATTTTCATACAGCCCTTTTAAACATTACACTTTCACTTTATTCTGTTCATGAGTTTCTTCTTGTTTGTGAGATATGTGTCTTCTTTAATGACACAAGGAATATAGACATATGTATTGCATGACAACACTGCTATAACCTATATGAAACTATTTACTGCCTCAGGGAGGGGGAAGGAAGGGAGAGAAGGAGAGAATCTAAGTAAAAATGTCATATAAAAATTGTTAGAAATTATAATTGAAAAATATTTTAAAAGTTTTAAAAAAGAGGTCATTAGATGGTGATAAAGGAAAATGGAAAGAACTGAAGAGAGGGAGACATAATAGCTCTCTTCAAATATTTAAAGAGGTGTCCCTCAAAAGAAGGATTAGATTCATTCTGTATGGAAGGTAGAACAAGAATATAGAATCTATATACAGAGACAGGCTTCTGCCAGTTATAAGGAAAAACTAGCAATTAAAAATATACAAAAATATAATGAATTTCTTGAAAGAGTCATGCTATGTCAATGGCAATGTTCAATAAGAGACTGGTTGATTATCAGTCTTGGATATTTTAGAAGGGATAGCTGAAATGAGTGAGATATGAGATAACATGTTGAATCAAAAAAAGGGAATGGATTAGAAGGTAAAGGTCTTGAGTTCTTGTCCTGATTCTATTATTAGTAACCTTGGGCATACAGTGAATAGTCATTGTCACCTTCAATGTCAGATCAAACTCTGGGAGCCCTATAGTGCCTACTTTAGCTGTCTTCATGACCTTTGGCATAAATTATTCTCATCTGCCTATTCCACTAAGAAAGTCTTCACATGTTTAGGATAGACATTGATTATTGGTATTGTATGATATTACCAATAATTGTGTCCTGTGTGGACAGGCTGTTGGTTTGACTGTTAAGAAAGATGGCTTCTCAGAGCAGTCTAAAGAATTTGGGCTCAGGCCAGTATATATATATATATATATATATATATATATATATATATATATATATATATATATATATATATATATATATATAACATTTTTATTGTGGGTAAAAAAAAACAAAGTAAGGGATAGTAAAAGGAAACAGGTAGAAAGGAAATTCTTATAATATATAGGTCCCTAAACTAATAAATCTTACTATAGCCATCCAACCAAATCTGATCCTCAAGGATCAGCTTCTCCCTCAAACAGAGTTGAAAAACCAAAAATTACTTATCTAACTATCCTACCCTAAATTATAAACTTATAAGCAAGAGGAACAAGTTAGATTTCTCTTCCTTGTTGTCTTGATGAAAAATACAGCTTAGAATCTCCATAGCCTTTCTCCACTGGCACAGCAATCCTGCTGGGCCTTGCACTGGTATTGCACGCAACAATCTTCACGTGTCTGACCTGATAGATGATTTTTAGATGTGAAAAACTGAGATTTTTCCAATCTTGCTGAGTGGCTCTTAGGACTTCCTTTCAGAACAGAGTTAGCCCAAAGAGTGAAGTCCATTGGATTAACTGACTCTCAAAGCACCTTGGGAAAATTCTCCTTTACCCATTGCTAATGAATTTTTACTTAATTAACAAACAATTCTCTACAGACATTCCCCTAACTCACTGATAAATTTGAAGCCTGTCAGTTACCCTCAATCTGGTTTAGCTCTGTCTGCTGTAACAGTTTTACTATATGCATGCTATAGTCTCTTGGAGCCACAGATGAGAGTTGGATGAAAGATAGACACGGAAGATGGTTGAGCATTGAGAATCCATCTTGACCAGTTGAACCGAATAGCTGTATATCTCCATACAACAGGTGAACCAGGCTTTCTCTGCAAAATTCTCAATCTGGGATAGAAACAGCTGAGCGAACCCCAGGCCCAGTACAAGGGTGGGACAGTACTCCCTCCTATACTAGAATGGAGCTAAACTTCAGCAAATAGAAAAAAATCAAAGGAAAAATAACCTCCCAAATGAGCAAAGGACAGAGAAAAAGCCCAATGTTAGAAAAGTACTTTAGCAAGAGAGATGATCAAAATGCAAGCTCAGAAGAAGACAGCAACAGAACAATGAAAACATGTAAAGCTTTAAAGGAAAATGTGAAAGGATGGCAAGCCCAAAATGAACTCATGGAAGAGCTCAAAAAAAAGGATAGAAAAATGAATAACAAGAGATTTAGAAGAGAAATTTAAAAAACAAAATGATAGAAAAAAGTAATAGCTTAGCACAAAAACTTACTGAAGAAAACTGTTCCCTGAAAAAGGAAATACAATACCTCAAACAGGAAAATAACTTCCTAAGAAAGGAAGTACAAAACCTCAAAAAATGACCCTCTAAAATTTAGAATTGGACAAATAGAAGATAATAACCCAATAAGACAGCAAGAAACAATAAAACAAATTCCAAAGAATGAATAAACAAGAAAGTCTGAAATCGTTCACTGGAAAAACAACTGAACTGGAAAATAGATCCAGGAGAAATAATCTAAGAATCAGTGGATTATCTGAAAGCCATGATCAACAAAAAAACCTGGACAACATATTGTAAGAAATTATTAGGAAAAACTGTCCTGATGTTCTTGAACAAGAGAAGAAAATACAAAATGAAAGAATCCACCAATTACTTCCTTAAAGAAATCCCAAATTTAAAAAGCCCAGTACAATCATATTCAAATTCTAAAACCCCCAAGCCAAGGAGAAAATACTATAAGCAGCTAGAAAAAAATAGTTCAAATATTGTGGAAGCATAGTCAGGATTACATAGAACATAGCAACTTCTACATTAAAGGAGCATAAGATGTGGAATACAATCTAGGCTTACAATAAAAAATCGCCTACAGCATGAAACTAAACATAATTCTCCAGGGGAAGAACTGGACATTTAATGAAATAGAAGACTTCTAAGCGTTCCTGACCTCAATCAGAGCTAAAAAAAAATTTAATAATCAAATTCATCCTCAATAGAAGCATAAAAATATAAACAGAAAAAACTCAAAGGAATCAGTTGGATTAAATTAATCACCTCTCGGCATGAGAAAGTGATAACTAGGATACTTAAGACTTCTATGTTACAAAAGATGCCTGAAATACTTAATACATTTAAGGTATTGAGGAAAACAGTGGGGTTAAACTGATTACATTCTTTGCATGGGAAAGTGGTAACTAGAATACTCAAGATACTTATGGCACAAAATTAAGAAATTTAAGATACTTTGAAGTAATTAAGAAAAACAATGTGGTTAAATTAGTTAAGTGATCACTGAAGTGCTGAAGATACACACACACACACACACATATATACACACATACATATTTATATGTATAAAATACTTGATGTACCCAAGATACTTAAGGCATTAAAGATACTTGAAAACTTTATCACTAGTAGAGCAATAAATAGGAACATATAAAGATAGAGATCAGAGAGTAAGTTGAATATTATGGCATGTTTTCCATCCCCCATGCCACCACCCCCAAATCAAGGTAAGAAAGAGGAATACACTGGGAATAGAAAAAAAGAGAGAAAGGTGTGAGTAAATTATCTCACATGAGAAGGCATATAAGAATCAATACAGTGGAAAGGAAGATGATAGGGCTGGGAATGGCAGGTTGATTGAATGTTTGATTGAACCTTACTCTCATCATAATTGGCACAAGATGGGAACTGTGAACTTTAGATTCCTCTACCCTACTTAGTCTAACCAAAAACAGGAATGTCTACACCCATACTTAAGGATTAATTATTTAGGAAGATGGCCTATGACAGACATATGCTAGCAAATGACAAATCAGAAACAACTGAGAGACTCCTGGGCTGTCCTAAGTCAAGCTTAAGCTACCATTGGTACATGTGAGATGCAGGAAAGTGATGTAAAATCATCTATATATTTTGTGTCACTTCCTCTCTCCAGCTCTTTGACAGAGGAGAGGTGGCTAGCAGCAGCTTGCTGAGCATGTCAACATCTTGGCATAGTGGCACTATTGTCCAGGGTTGGAGGTGAGTTTGCCTTGACACTATACTGGGAGAAGCTTAGTAGCCTAGTTCAGGTGAGGCATCTTCACTGAACTCTCTCGGAATTTAGACTGATTCTTTTCTCCTTTACCTTCCAAACACTATTCTCTTAGAAAAGTCTCTAATCTTCTTCAAAGACCTTGTGGCGGAGGTTTTTGAACTTTCCCTGGCACAGGCCAGACAGGAGAAATCCTATACCCTCTTTATCTCTCTTCTCCTTAATTCCTTCCCTCTATATTAATTAAAATCACCATAAATTTCCAAACTGATTTGGCTATTTTATTTGGGATTTTCTCTGGCAATCAAATTAATTTAGATTAGGTAACAACCCTAAATTATCCTTACAGTCCAACATCCACATTGAGGCATATAAATCTAGAGAGGCAAAATGGAGGAGAAACTAGAAGAGGCAAGTAAGCAGAAATAAAACTATTTGTGAACAGAGGACAGCTGAAAGGAGAGAAAGAGAAGGATGAACAGGGGGAAAATGAAGATGGGAAAAATAAGAGGGAAAGGTGGGTGGAGCAGCCCTGAAAAGAGCTTGGCAATCCCACACATCAGAGTTACTTGGATATGAAGAAAGGCAAAAGATAGTCCCTGCTCTCAAGTTCCTAATAATCCAACAGAGGGGAAACTACACATACAGTCATGATAAGTTGGAGATAATCAATGGAAGGAAGGCAATTAGCATTAAGAAGAATCATCAAAAGAAAGGCTTCCTACAAACAGTTGCATTTTAGGGGGCCTAAAGGGAACCAAAGAAGTCAGGAAGTAGAGATGAAGAAGAAAAGAATTCCAAGCATGGGGAACAGCCAGTAAAAATGCCTGGAGCTAGGAGATGGAGTGTCTTGTTTGAGAAATAGCACAGAAATAGTGTCACTGGATCAAATAATGTGTGTTAGGAGAAAAGGTATATAAAGACTGGGAAGACTGGGAAATGACCAACACCAAGCAAACCAAAACTACAAGAACTCAGGAGCCACAAGCACTCAGGACTTCAGAATCAGCTGACCATTCTGTATCCCAGGCCATTGACACAACCTTTGTCACCTTGGACAAGATACTTCACCTTCTGAATCTCCTGCCCTAGATGACCACCATCCCATGCCTCATCATGTGGTCCCTGGAATCACATGCCCCATCCTCCTGTCAAAATAGAAGAATGGAGCCTACTTTAAGTCTAGGTTATTTTTAAACATTACATAACAAGCCAGACCTGGAATCCAGAGATGGAGAGAAATTAATTCTTCCTTTCACTTTTCATTTCTGCCTTTGTTGTTATGATTAGTTTTTTTAATCTCTATATTCTTCATGTTGTGAGAGAAGACAAATAAATACAAGGAAAAACTCAGGAAGAAAATAAAGTAGAAAATGATCTGCGTTGATCTGCATTCAGATTTTCGTTTCTTTTATGGCAATAGATAGTATTTTTCTTCATGAGTCCGTTGGAATTGTTCTGGATTCCTGTATTGATGATAATAGTCGAATCATTCACAGTTGATTGTCTTACAATATTGCTGTTCTTGTGTACAATGTTCTCCTGGTTTTGGTCATTTCACTTTGCATCACTTCATATAAATCTTTTCAGGTTTTTCTGAAAATTATCTTTTTCACCATTTTTAAGGCACAATAGTATTCCATTACAATCATATATCACAACTCATTCAGTCATTCTCAAATTGATGAACATCTCAGTTTCTAACTCTTTATCCCTACAAAAATGACGCTATAAGTATTGTTGTACAAATAAGTCCTTTTACTCTTTCTTTGATTTCTTTGGGATACAGAACTAGTAGTGATATTTGAGGTTCAAAGTGTATGCATAGTTTTAAGGCTCTTTGGGTGTGATTCCAGATTGTTCTCCAGAATGGTTGAATCAAGTTACCATTCTATCAATAATGTATCTGTTTTTCCAAAAATACAAAGGTGGGCATAGTTATAGCTAGCTAAACTTTTATGTGGAAGAGATCTTAGAGAACAATTTGGTCTAGCACTTTTTTTTCCCTTAAAATCCTTACCTTCCATCCAGGAGTCAATACTGTGTATTGGCTCCAAGACAGAAGAGCAGTAAGGACTAGGCAATGGGGATTAAGTGACTTGCCCAGGGTCACACAGCTGGGAAGTGTCTGAGGCCAGATTTGACCTCCCATCTCTAGGCCTAGCTCTCAATCCACTGAGCTACCTAGCTGCCCCCTATTACTCTTATTTTACAGATAAGAAGTCTGAAACCTTTGGAATTGCAAAGATGACTTGCCCAACCATCAAAAAAATAGATAACAGAAGCAATAGAGAACCAAAGTTAAAGATCCAGTGCTATTCCCCTACTGGACAAAAAACCCAACTTTAGCTGTGGTATTTAAAAAAAACCCTTTATATCTTTAATTAAGCAAACTACTCCCATTCTGGGAAAAATAAAACAAAATAAAATAGTCCAACTGATGGGGGTCCAACCCAAGACACAAATGAGACTGGAGTGAAGTGATATAGCAAAGCTTTATTGGAGGAAAGGTGTTATGAGGGGATCCTGGTGCCAGTAGATGTGGCTGTCGGGTGGATGGGAGGAGAGGCAAGGGGAAATGGGGGAGTCCAACACCAGTAAAGACGGCTGCAGAATCTCCACCTGAGTGGAGAAGGGTGTAACTTCTTTTTTTTTTTTTTTTAAATTTTAAGTACTTTATTGTTTCCACAAATTTTAGAAGTTCCATCAACGAAGTGTGGAAAAACATTACTTTTAAACAGCTTCCCTCATAATCCTGCTTAGCTTCTGGATCTTGGTTCTTGCAGACATATCCACATATTTCTCTCCTATACGAACAATCATTCCTCCCATGATTGAAGGATCAGTCTTGGCTTCCATTTTCAGGACTTGACCTTTACGTAGGAAGCTGTTCAGGACTGCTTCTAATTCTGAAAGAGTTGCGCTATCTAAAGCAGACGCAGTAGTAACTGAACAAGGAACTTCTCCACGATGCACACTCATTATAGTAGAAAATGCTGAAATAATTCCTGGGGTGTTGTTTAAACGGCCATTTTCAGCAAGCAATTTCATGAAGTTGGTTGTGATGGGGGAAAACTTTTCTTTGGCTATTAAGTCATTTAGGGCTGCCATCTTAATGGTACGCTTGATATGGGGATTCATAAAAGAGGCAACTGTTTTGGGTTCCTTCAGAAGTTTTGTTACTCTGTTTAACTCCCTTTCAACAGCATCCAGCTTATTCTGCTTGGATGCAGCAGAATAAAGAGCAGTGGCATATCGACCTTCTAGCCCATACAGTTGAATTGGAGGCCTGACAAGTTTGGCAAATGGTCTGGCCACTGAAGTGGTGAATCGGCGTATCTGCTGGACTGCCCCAGAGGTAGCGGCCACCGCCATCTTTTTTTCCTCTGGCCACAGTAGGTCAAACCGGATAACAGAGGGAGGGAGGAGGAAGTGGAGAAGGGTGTAACTTCTTATAGGGTAGGAGAAGTAGGTGGTTGCAGGGATAATATAATCTGTGTTGCTTCTATTGGTTGCCTCTGAGCTAGGTGAGCTACCCGGATTAAGTTCATTGGATGTCCCTGAGAAGGGTGGAAATTCTTGGTCTCTGGTGGTAGGGGGCTGATTCCCAAGCTGATACTCAGACATGCAAGATGTAAATGTACAGGCTAAGGAACAGGATATCCTGGTGTTTGGCCAGGTGTTGCTGGAGCTGGCAGGTATTGGAGGGTGGGGCTGTTTTGGTAAGGATTGGGGGAAAGGGAGTTTTGGTCTCATGGTCAATTGAAAACAAAAGTATCCCTCAGGAAAAAAAAAGTTCATAATTTTAGATTGGTAAGGATCTTAGAAGTGGTAGTACAAGAGATAGAGCACTGAGCCTGAAGTTAGGAAGACTTGAGTTCTAATCCAGCCTCAGGCACCATGTGGCCTTCAGCAAGTCACTTAAACCTATTTGCCTCAGTTTCCTCAACTGTAAAAAATGAGTTGGAGATGAACTGAAGGATTTCTTTTTTTTTCTCATCCACTTCCAATTTATTGTGTAAAGTTGATTTTTCTTTTTCTTTCTTTTTTCCATTTGAATTAATTTATTTAGTCAATTTAAAACATTATTCCTTGGTTACAATAATCCCCTCCACCCATTCTTCCCACAACCAATGAGCAATTTCATTAGGTATTACTTGTGTCCTTGATCAGAACCTATTTCCATGTTGTTGTTTACACTAGGATGTTCATTTAGAGTCTACATCCCCAACCATATCCCTTCAACCCATGTATTCAAGCAGCTGTTTTTTCTTCAGTGTTTTTACTCCCACTGTGTTTCCTCTGGATGTGGATAGTGGTTTTCCTCGTAGGTTCCTCCAAGTTGTTCAGGGTCATTGCATTGCCACTAATGGAGAGTACATTGCATTTGATTGTACCACAGTGTATCAGTCTCTGTGTACAGTGTTTTCCTGGTTCTGCTCCTCTCACTCTGCATCATTTCCTGGAGGTTTTTCTGTCCTCATGGAATTCCTCCACTTTATTAGTCCTTTCTGCACAATAGTATTCCATCACCAACATATACCACAATTTGTTCAGCCATTCTCCAATTGAAGGGCATTCCCTCATTTTCCAATTTTTTGCCACCACAAAGAGCGCAGCTATGAATATTTTTGTACATGTCTTTTTCCTTATTATCTCTTTGGGGTACAAACCCAGCAGTGCTATGACTGGATCAAAGGGCAGTCTTTTAGCTCCCTTTGGGCATAGTTCCAAATTGCCCTCCAGAATGGTTAGATCAATTCACAACTCCACCACCAATGCATTAATGTCCCAACTTTGCCACATCCCCTCCAGCATTCATTACTTTCCTTTGCTGTCATGTTAGCCAATCTGCTAGGTGTGAGGTGATACCTCAGAGTTGTCTTGATTTGTATTTCTCTGATTATAAGAGATTTAGAACATTTTTCATGTGCTTATTAATAGTTTTGATTTCTTTAACTGAAAATTGCCTATTCATGTCCCTTGCCCATTTATCAATTGGAGAATGGCTAGATTTTTTGTACAACTGGTTTAGCTCTTTATAAATTTGAGTCATTAGACCTTTGTCAGAGGTTTTTGTAATGAAGAATGTTTCCCAATTTCTTGCTTCCCTTCTAATTTTGGATGCATTAGTTTTGTTTGTACAAAACCTTTTTAATTTGATGTAATCAAAATTATTTGATTTTATATTTTGTGATTTTTTTCTAGCTCTTGCTTGGTTTTAAAGTCTTTCCTTTTCCAAAGATCTGACAAGTGTACTATTCTGTGCTCGCCTAATTTGCTTATAGTTTCCTTCTTTATATTCAGGTCATTCACCCATTCTGAGTTTATCTTGGTGTAGGGTGTGAGGTGTTGATCCAAACCTAATCTCTCCCATACTGTCTTCCAATTTTCCCAACAGTTTTTTTTATCAAATAGTGGGTTTTGGTCCCAAAAGCTGGGGTCTTTGGGTTTGTCAAAGACTGTCTTGCTGAGGTCATTTACCCCAAGTCTATTCCACTGATCCTCCTTTCTGTCTCTTAGCCAGTACCAAGTTGTTTTTTTATGACCACTGCTTTATAGTATAGTTTGGGATCTGGTACTGCAAGTTCTCCTTCCTTTGCATTTTTTCCATTATTTCCCTGGATATCCTTGATCTTTTGTTCTTCCAAATGAACTTTGTTATGTTTTTTTTCTAATTAAAAAAAAGTTTTTTGGTAGTTCAATGGGTATGGCACTAAATAAGTAAATTAATTTGGGTAGGATTGTCATTTTTATTATGTTAGCTCATCCCACCCATGAGCAATCAATGTTTTTCCAATTGTTTAGATCTAGTTTTAATTGTGTGGAGAGTGTTTTGTAGTTGTGTTCATATAGTTCCTGTGTTTGTTTTGGCAGATAGATTCTTAAGTATTTTATATTGTCTAGGGTGACTTTAAATGGAATTTCTTTCTAATTCTTGCTGCTGAAATGGGTTGGAGATATAAAGAAATGCTAATGACTTATGCAGGTTTATTTTGTATCCTGCAACTTTGCTAAAATTGTTGATTGTTTTGACTAGCTTTTTGGTTGATTCTCTAGGATTCTTTAAGTAAATCATCATATCATCTGCAAAGAATGACAGCTTGGTCTCCTCATTGCCAATTTTTTTTTCTCATTGCCAATTTTAATACCTTCAATTTCTTTTTCTTCTCTAATTGCTACTGCTTAGTGTTTCTAGTACAATGTTAAATAATAGAGGTGATAATGGGCATCCTTGTTTCACTCCTGATCTTATTGGGAAGGCTTCTAGTTTATCCACATTGCAGATGATATTTGCTGATGGTTTTAGATATATACTGTTTATTATTGTTAGGAACGGCCCTTCTATTCCTATACTTTCTAGTGTTTTCAATAGGAATGGGTGTTGTATTGTATCAAAGGCTTTTTCTGCATCTATTGAGATAATAATGTGATTTTTGTAGGTTTGCTTGTTAATATGGTCAATTATGTGGATGGTTTTCCTAATATTGAACCATCCTTGCATTCCTGGTATGAATCCTACCTGGTCATAGTGAATCACCCTTGTGACGACTTGCTGGAGTCTTTTTGCTAGTATCCTATTTAAGATTTTTGCATCTACATTCATTAAGGAGATTGGTCTGGAGTTTTCTTTCTCCATTTTTTATCTGCCTGGCTTTGGGATCAGTACCATGTTTGGTCCGTAAAATGAATTTGGTAGAACTCCTTCTTTACTTATTCTGTCAAATAGTTTGTATAATATTGGGATTAGTTGTTCTTTGAACGTTTGATAGAATTCATTTGTGAATCAAACTGGACCTGGGGATTTTTTCTTAGGGATTTCTTTGATGGCTTATTCAATTTCATTTTCTGATATGGGGTTGTTTAGGTAATTTATTTCTTCATCTTTTAGTCTAGGCAATTTATATTTTTGTAAGTATTCATCCATATCATCTAGATTGCCATATTTGTTGCCATATAATTGGGCATAGTAGTTTTTAATGATTGCATTAATTTCCTCTTCATTAGAGGTGAAGTCTCCCCTTTCATCTTGGATATGTCAATTTGTTTTTTTCTTTCCTTTTTTTATTAGACTGACTAGTACTTTTCTATTTTCTTTGTTTTTTCAAAGTACCAGCTTTTAGTCTTATTTATTAAATCAATAGTTCTTTGACTTTCAATTTTATTAATTTCTCCTTTGATTTTTAGGTTCTCTAATTTAGTCTTCATCTGAGGATTTTTAATTTGTTCACTTTCTAGTTTTTTAATTTGCATGCCCAATTCATTGACCTCTGCCCTTCTTAATTTGTTAATATATGAACTCAAGGCTATAAATTTCCCCCTGAGTACTGCTTTGGCTGCATCTCATAGGTTTGAAAGGATGTCTCATCATTGTCATTTTCTTCAATGAAGTTATTAATTGCTGCATCTCATAGGTTTGAAAGGATGTCTCATCATTGTCATTTTCTTCAATGAAGTTATTAATTGTTTCTAAGATTTGTTCTTTAACTAACTGGTTTTGGAGAATTGTATTGTTTAATTTCCAATTAATTTTTGATTTACCTCTCCATGTAGCTTTACTAATTATTATTTTCATTGTGATCTGAGAAGGTTGCATTTATTATTTCTGCCCTTTTGCATTTGTTTGCAATGTTGTTATGCCCTAATACATGGTCAATTTTTGTGAATGTACCATGTGTGGCTGTCCTTATTTATTTTTCTCCACATGTCTACTAACTAATTTTTCTAAGATTTCATTCAGTTCTCTTACCTCTTTCTTATTTATTTTTTGGTTTGTTTTATCTAGTTTGGATAGAGGAAGATCCAGGTCTCCCACTAGTATAGTTTTTCTATCTATTTCATCTTTGAGCTCCACTAGTTCCTCCTTTAGAAATTTGGATGGTATGCCATTTGGTGCATACATATTGAGTACTGATAGTTCCCCATTGTCTATACTGCCTTTTATCAGGATGTAATTACCATCCCTATCTCTTTTAACTAGATTTATTTTTACTTTGGCTTTGTCAGATATCATGATTGTGACTCCTGTCTTCTTTTTATCACTTGATGCCCAATAGATTTGGCTCCATCCTCTCACTTTCACCCTATGTGTATCTACCTTCCTCATGTGTGTTTCTTGTAGACAGCATATGGTAGAGTTTTGGATTCTAATCCATTCTGGTATTCGCTTGCATTTTATGGGTGAGTTCATTCCATTCACATTCAGAGTTACGATTACTAGCTGTGTATTTCCCAGCATTTTGATTTCTACTCCTGGTCCTGCCTTTTCTTCTTTCACTATTTCTTTCTACTCCAATGTTTGTTTTTAATCAGTCCCCCCTGTTCCCACCCTTATTTTACTTCCTTTTCTACCCCCCTTTCTTATTCCCCTCTTATTTTCCCTGTAGTCTTTCTAAACTTACCCCCCCCACCCTCTCCCTCCCTTGTATTGCTTCCCTCCCCACCAGTCCATTTGTTATCCTTCTATTCCCCTATGGGGTGCAAATCTATTCTCTTCCCCAATGGATTGGATTGTTCTTCTCTCTTTGGGTCAATTTCAAAGCATGTAAGAATTGAGTATTTCCTATCTCCAACCTCTTTACCCTTCCAGTGTATTGATGTTCTCCCCCTTCCCGCCATGAGCTTATTTGTGACATATAAATTTACCCTCATTTGTTTCTTTTCCCATTTCTTTTAGTATTAACCTCTTTTTTAGCTCTAGTTGTATATATACATATATAGACATGTGTATGTATTTATGCATGCATATATCTATATGCTTATTTATGTTTTGTCCTTTCATCCTATACAGTTTGTCTCTGTTTCCTCTAAGTGTAATTCTTTTAGCTGCCCAGATGATAACAAAAGTTTTTAAGAGTTACAAATGACCTCTTTTCTTATAGGGATATATAACATTTTAACTTATTGAGGCTCTTTAAAAAGGGGGGGTGTTGTTTGTTTTGTTTTGTTTTTCTTTTTTCCTTTTTTAAATTACCTTTTGATGATTCTCAAAATCAAAAAAATCATCATTAGGTGCTTGGGCATCGAATTTTCTGTTCAGGTCTGGTCTTTTCTTTACAAATTCTTGGAATTCTTCTAGTTTGTTAAATGACCATACTTTCCCCTGTAAGAATATAGTCAGTTTTGCTGGGTAGTTGATTCTTGGTTGTAGACCTAGTTCCCTTGCTTCTTAAAATATCATATTCCATGCCTTTTGGACCTTCAGTGTGGATGCAGCCAGATCCTGCGTCATCTTCTCTGTAGTTCAATGGTATCTGAATGACTTCTTCTTGGCAGCTTGTAATATCTTTTCTTTGGTCTGATAGTTCTTGAATTTGGCTATACTATTCCTGGGTGTTGTCAGTTGGGGATTAAGTACAGGAGATGATCTGTGGATTCTTTCAATCTCCACTTTTCCCTCTTCTTCTAGAATATTGGGGCAGTTTTCTTTAATAATTTCCTGTAGTATTGTGTCCTGGCTTTTTCTTTTGTTATGGTCTTCTGGTAGACCAGTGATTCTTAAATTGTCTCTCCTTGAACTATGCCCAAAGGGCGACAAAAGAATATCTACCCTTTGACCCAGCCATAGCACTGCTGGGTCTGTACCCCAAAGAGATAATGGACACAAAGACTTGTACAAAAATATTCATAGCTGCGCTCTTTGTGGTGGCCCAAAACTGGAAAATGAGGGGATGCCCATCAATTGGGGAATGGCTGAACAAACTGTGGTATATGTTGGTGATGGAGTACTATTGTGCTAAAAGGAATAATAAAGTGGAGAAGTTCCATGGAGACTGGAACAACCTCCAGGAAGTGATGCAGAGCGAGAGGAGCAGAACCAGGAGAACATTGTACACAGAGACAAACACACTGTGGTATCATCGAACGTAATGGACTTCTCCATTGGTGGTGGTGTAATGTCCCTGAACAACTTGCAGGGACCCAGGAGAAAAAAACACCATTCATAAGCAAAGGATAAACTATGGGAGTGGAAACACCGAGAAAAAGCAACTGCCTGAATACAGAGGTTGAGGGGACATGACAGAGGATAGACTCTAAATGAACACTCTAATGCAAATACTATCAACAAAGCAATGGGTTCAAATCAAGAAAACATCTAATGCCCAGTGGACTTACGCGTCGGCTATGGGGGGTGGGGGGGGGGAGGAAAAGAAAATGATCTATGTCTTTAACAAATAATGCTTGGAAATGATCAAATAAAATATATTTAAAAAAAAAATTGTCTCTCCTTGAACGATTTTCTAAATCCTCTGTTTTGTGAGTGAGATGCTTCATATTTTCCTCAATTTTTTCATTCTTTTGGTTTTGTTTTATAGTGTCCTGCTGACTTGTGAGGCCACTTAATTCTATTTTTTGTATTCTGGTTCTTAAAATTAAAATGGATTTCATCCCTGGCTTTTTGGTCATCCTTGTCTTTCTGGTCTGATTTTCTATGGAAGTCATCTTTCATCCTCTTTACCTCATCTTTCATCTCCTTTGCCTCATCTTTCATTTTCTTTGCCTCATCTTTCATCTCCTTTGCCTCATTTTCCAGCTGGTTGATTTTGGCTTTCAAGATACTCTTTTCTCCTTTTAGTTCAAGTGCCTCTGTTTCCCGATGACTTATCTTAGTTTTTAAGTTCTTTTCCCAATTGTCTTCAGACTCTCTTAATTGTGTTTTGAATTGCATTTTGAGTTCTTCCAAAGCCTTTATCCAATTCACTGGGATTTCTTATTTTTCCTTTGTTGATCCCTCCCCCTCTGTTTCTTTCGCTCTTTGCTCATTACCTGTGCAGAAGGTGTCTATTGTAATTTCTTTCTTCTTTTTCTGTTGTTTGCTCAGATTCAGCCCTTCTTTGCTCCTCGTATTTGTCTGTGCTCTTGCTCCTCTCATTTTTTTGGTTTTGGGGGCTTCTGTCAGTCTCCTCTCTTGGAGCTTTGACAGAAGATCTCTCGGTGCAGTCTGTGGGGGAGGGTGTTGGGGTTTGAGCTTCCCTGTCCTCTGGAGGCTTTTGATTGGATTAAAGTCCAGCTGTCAATGAGGATGGGTATGGAGCCTGGGCTTCCCTGAGTTCTGAAGACTTTTGATGGGATTAAGTTCAGCCGGGTTGGTCTGGGTGTTCTCTGAGGCCAAAACCTCCTGGAAGGCTGGAGAAAATATGGAGGCTCTCCACAGCTCTGGCCAGGCTGCCAGCTCTATGCTCCCTCTCCAGCTCCTTCCCCACTGTCTGTGTTCTATGCTCTGAGCTTGGCATAGCCCTGCCCACAAGGTACACCCTCCAGACCAGCACCTTTGCCCACCCAGAGGTTCCCACTGCTGCTGGAGGCTCAGCACTCTTGGTGGGTGGGGGGAGGTGTACTGGGACCTTCCTTCTGCCTTCCCCTTAAACTGGAGTGTTCTTGGATTCCAGCTTTTCGGGGGGGGGTACCTTTTGAATTGAACCCAGCAGGAGGGTTCCTTGGCTCTGTCTTGTTGTTGGGTTTGATTTTCAATCCCCTTGGAGCATTAGGTTTGTGATCGATAAGGAAGGGTATTCAGAGGTCTGAACTTCTGCTCCTTCTAGGCCGCCATCTTGACTCCACCTCCTGACCTGAAGGATTTCTATTGAACTGGAAAGACCTCCATAAATTGATGCAGAGAAAAAGGAGCAGAACCAGAACACTGTACACAGAAACTCAAACACTGTGGGACAATCAAATGTAACAGACTTTTCTGAAGGACTTATGAGAAAGAACTGTGGGAGTAGAAACACATTCACATTCACATTCACATTCAGAGAAAGAACTGTGGGAGTAGAAATGCAAAAGAAAAACATATCATTGATCACATAATTCAATGGGGATATGATTGGGGATGATGACTTTAAATGATCACTCAATTGCAAATATGAATAATATGGAAATAGGTTTTGAACAATGATACATGTTTAACCCACTGGAATTGCTTGTCAGCTCCAGAAGCAGGGCAGGAAGGGGGGGGTAGGAAAAACATCAATCATGTAACTATGGAAAAATATTATATACAAATAAATAAATTTAAATTTAAAAATAAAAAAATGAGTTGGAGTAGGAAATGGCAAATTACTTCAATATCTTTGCTAAGATAAAATCTCAAATGGCATCATGAGGAACTGGAGACAACTGAAATGATTGAATAACAACAAAAGGGATTTTAAAAGCTATCTAGTCCAAACCCCTGTATTAATAATAATTAGAATAATAAAATTCAAGTAGCATTTTATATTTAAAATTTTCATTTGATTCTTATAACACCTCTGAGAAGTTATCCCTATATTATAGATGAGAAAGCTGAGAAAGACAGAGCTTAAGTGATTTGCCCAAGGTCAGACAGCTAAATGTCTGGGACTGGATTTGAACTCAGCTGATTCCAGGAACTCCTGATTCCAGTTCTAGTGCTCTAGCCACTGGATTATCAGATTAAATGATTTGCATGGCATCAAAAGAGTAGTAAGAGAAAGAGGTAGGGTTTATAATCAGTTCTTCTGATTCCATATCTAATCCTTCTACTGTACAGTGAAGTCTTTAACATGTTGGGCAGTCTCGATAATAGTAAGGAGAAAGAGGAAAAGGCCACTGAAAGGGAGTGGAGATGCTAGGTTTATATTTTTTAAAAAAGGAGAAAGGACCTACTACAAAAATACTTATAGAGGGTTTTTTTTTTTTGGTGGCAAAGAATTATAAATTAAGGGGATATCCATCAATTGGGAATGGTTGAACAAATTGTGGTATATGATGGTGATGGAATACTATTGTGCTATAAGGAATGATGAATAGGATGATTTCAGAAAGAGCTGGAAAGATCTACATGAACTGATGCAGAGTGAAATAAGCAGAACTAGGAGAACATTGTATACAGTAACAGCAATACTATGCAATGATCTACTATGAAAGATTTAACTGTTTTCAGTAATACAATGATCCAGGAAAATTCTGAAGAACATATGACAAAGAATGCTATTGCCCTCCAGAGAAAAAACTGTAGGAGTCAGAATGCAGATCAAAGCATACTATTTTTAACTTTAGTTTATTTGGGTTTTTATTTTGGCATTAGATGATTATTCTTTACAAAAATTAATTATATGGAAATGGGTTTTGCATGATAATATATGTATAACCCAGATCAAAATTCCCATCTCTGGGAAGGGGGAGAGAATTGAGGGAGAGAGGCAATTTGGATTATACAACTACAGAAAACTTATGTGGAAAATTGTTATTACATGTAATTGGTAAAATAAAATATCTTTAAAAAAAGAAAGGGAGTGGAGATTGGAAGTGACTAGATATTATTCAGCTCCTCTTTCACTGGGTCAAGAGAAGGAAGTAAAGTTATCAAAGGTATCAGCCCTCTTTTTTTCATTAGCAACCCAGTCACTCACCCAAAACAGTAGATTAAATATCCAGTGGAAGGGGAGCTATGAAACAGACACATTATATATATGTGTGGAGGGAAGAGGGCAAATACAAAAGAAATGTAGATGATATAGTACCCGCTCTAGAGAAACTGAAAAACATTATGGAAGACATAGAACTAAGGCATTTAAAAGGACAGACTTGCTTACTCACTTCAGTTAGGTGTGTTGTCAAGTCATTTTTCAATGTCAACTCTTTATGATCTCATTTGGGATTTTCTTGGCCAAGATACTAAATTGGTTTGCCATTTCCTTCTCCAGCTCATTTGACAGATGAGAAAACTGAGGCAAAAAGGGATAAGTGACTTGCCCAATGTCACACAGTGTGTAGCTGAGGCAAGATTTCAACTCAAGAAAATGAGTTTTCCTTTCTCTAGGCCCAGTACTCTATCTACTACACCACCCAGCTACCCTCTCAGCTAGGCTTGTAGTAGTATAAACCAAGTACTTTAGGATAGAGTATAGTAGTATAAACTGAATACTTTAGGATAGAATAGAGTGGCCATAATCAGGTGGGGGTCAATTAAGGAAAGAATGATTCCTAGAGAAGGTAAGTGGAGTAGAAGAGCAAAAGCTCAATTGATCTGGATTTTCCAGATGAATATATACTATGAAATTGGGACCCAAAGTCCACAATGACCTTTAGGATTTTAGGCAGAAGATGTCAGTTTACTCTCAGAAATAGTTTAGCAACTTAATAGACTGAAACAATATGGAGCTTAAAGAAAATAAAAGTAAGGACCTGGATTTAGCTTTTTTTTTTTTAAACTCAAAGGTACTAGTATAGGCTGAATAAGAACTGGTTTAACTATACGATTTTGTTTTTATATCACAATCCTTTCTGGACACAGTATCTCCCCTTTCCAAATAGGAACCTTTCCTTGGGATAAATGTTGTAAGGATAATTTAGGGTTGTGACCTAATCTAAATTTGATTTTTTGGTTGCCAGGGGATATCCCAAATAATATAGCCAAGTCAGTTTGGAAATATATGGTGGTTTAATCAATATATAGGGAAGAAATCAAGAAGAGAGAGGAAAAAGGTATAGGATTTCTCCCATCTGGCCTGTGCCAGGGGTAGTTCAAAGACCTCCACCATGAGGTCTTTGAAGAAGATTAGAGGCTTTTCTAAGAGGATAGTGTTTGGAAGGTAAAGGAGAAAAGAATCAGCCTAAATTCCGAGAGAGCTCAGTGAAGATGCCTCACCTGAACTAGGCTACTAAGCTTCTCCCAATATAGTATCAAGGAAAACTTACTGCCAACCCTGGACAATAGCTGCCACAAAGCCAAGATGTTGACATGCTTAGCAAGCTGCTGCCAGCCACCTCTCCTCTGTCAAAGAGCTGGAAAGAGGAAGTGACGCAAAATATATAGATGATTTTACATCACTTTCCTGCATCTCACATGTACCAATGATATCTTAGGCTTGACTTAGGACAGCCCAGGGGTCTGTCAGTTGTTTCTGATTTGTCATTTGCTAGCACATGTCTGTCATAAGCCATCCTCCTAAATAATTAATCCTTAAGTATGTGTGTAGATATTCCTGATTTTGTTAGACTAAGTAGGGTGGAGTAATCTACAGTTCACAATGTCAAACACAATTGAGAAATATTTAACAACATAAATAAAAATACAATAAACCATAGATAATATTACATTTTAAAACTAGGTCATTATTCAGCCTGCAGGGAGCTTATGGATCCTCTTAGGTCTCCTTTCTATTTGAGTTTAATAACAACAAACCCCTTACCTGGAATGCCTGCACTCCTTCATTATATTTATCTAAAGTTTATTCAAATCTCATGCATGACAAGAAGAGTACACACTGCTCCTAAAGATGGCAATCCTCAGAGATGAGATCTTTGTTGACCCATGATGAATTTTATAGAATTCTACAAAGAAAGAAAAGTCATATAGTGATTTCTGTTCCTGGGTTATGAGTTACCTTGGCCACAAATGTTACTTACACATGTGGCACTACAATGAAACTTTAAGTTCATGCCCATTCCTCTCCCACTAGACTCTGTATTTGTGTGGGAGAGTATACCCCATTTTGGGGGGGAGAACTGCTTTTTAACTACTGCTGTTACAATACTAATTGAATAAATGCCTTTTCTAAAAAGTAAATTGTTTCTACTGATCGATTGTTAATGGGAAAGCACACTAGTTGGGGTTATTAAAATAAAAGACACCCATAGGATTGTCCTCAGAACACAAAGCTGTAGCCTACTGAGTGAGGATCCAGTCTGCTTGGTGCAATTGTCAGCATAAGATTGAAATAAACATTGGATAAATGTAGTGGAGGAGAACAGGCATTCCATGTAAGGGGGATTGTTGTTGTTGTTTGTTGTTTTTCTTTTGTTTTCCAAGAGGACCAATGATCTCATGGGATGATGTTTTGATTTGCTTGTGAATTGGATTTTAGCGAGGCTGATTCACACAAAGTCATCAGCCTCTTTTTCTCTTCCAAACTCATCAAAGGTCAGTGGTCCAACAAAAGTCAGAACAATTGTCGATTGCCCAGGATGTAGTGGATAATAATGGCTTCTTTGATATCTGACCAAGCTCTAGGCATTCCACAGAGCCAACTTCAGCTGTTGGAACAAATTGTTATCATCTATTCTGCTGGGTAAGTCTTCACTTGCTTGGGATAGACATTTTCCTAAGTCACTGACCTGAGAGGGTTTTGCTGAGGTGTAGACAACTGGGCATGCTACAGCTTCTTGGAGTCACGTGTGAGAAGCTGAATGCCAGTTAGGTCCAGTGTGAACAAAGGTGGGAGTACAAATCGAGGAAACAGTTCTGAGAAACATCAGGCATTGGGTAAGGTTTGAGATTCAACATCCCTCATTCTCTTACTAGATTGTATACCTCATGAAAAGGAGTTTGGGGGTCCAAAAATCCAAATTTGAATCCCTGCCTTGCACTTCCTAACTTTGTGAATTCAGAAAAATCAGTTAATCTCTCTAAGCCTCAGTTTCTTAATTTGTAAAACAAGGGGGTTAGAATTATATAGTCTCTAAGTGTCCCTTGTAACATTAAATCATATGATTCTATGTTCCTTTTCATTTTTATTCCAATCCTACTTTAACCTCTAGGTGTATAGTCTCTCAGAGGACTTAGCTAGTGGCAGCTTTCCATTGACTACTCCCTCATTCAGACCTTTTCTAAATGAGCAACAGCCTGACCACAGGTCTTCTGGATTACTTCTCTGGACATCTGTTTAAAGAAGGGGAACATGATGACAATATTTTCAGAATATAAACAAGATCTGAGATTAATTATTTTTAATTTGTTTATATAAAAAGTCTTGCTAAAATTAGGGACATCTCAGAAAACCTGGAACATAAATGATTGCATGCACAAACTCACCCTAAGGGAGCACTTTACACTATCAATAATCAGACTTTATACAATTTTCTGGCAGGTGCTGGTTGTGCAGAGGGGTTGGGAACATGAAGGAGACTGAGTCAGGGCACTCAGCCCTGGGAACTTTGTTCCAGGATTACAGTGATTTGCCTGGTCTATCCAAGGCACCTACTTCAATCCCAGGGTCAATGTGAATGAAGTTATGTATTCTTTGGGGGACTCATAGAAGTAAACTTCAGATATGCTCCTGCATGGGCTTTCATGGATCACAGATGATGTTCTAGTTAGATTTGCAATTGGCAAGTGTTGGGAGGAAAGTCAGGCAACATTTGTATTTTTCAATAATCATTACTCTAGCTAGCTTTAAGAAATCCTATACCCACTTACCCAATAGCAGGCAAAGTGAGAGATTAATTTGGGGTCTCCTTCAGGCCATAGAAGAGGGGTTCTAACTTTTTAAATTCAATCTTACCAATTAGAAATATCTACCAGGAATGTTATAGCCAAGTTCAATAGCTCACAGACCAAGGAAAAACATTGCAAGCAGCCAGAAAGAAACAATTCAAATATCAGGGAGCCCCAGTCAGGATTACACAGGATTTAGCAGCTTCTACATTGAAGGATCAGAAGGCTTGGATATGAAATTCCAGAAGGCAAGGGAACTGGGTTTACAAGCAAGAATCATCTACCTATCAAAACTGGCTATAATGATCCAGGACAATTCTGAGAGATCTATGAGAAAGAACACCATCCACATTCAGAGAAAGAATTTTGGAAATAGAAACACAGAAGAAAAACAACTCCTTGATCACATGAGTTGATGGGGATATGATTGGGGATATAGATTCTAAATGATCACGCTAGTGCAAATATCAATAATATGGAAATAGTTCTTGATCTTTACACATGTAAAACCCAATGGAATTGTGCATTGACTATGGGAGGGAGGTGGGGATAGGGAAGGGAAAGAACAAGAATCTTGTAACCATGGAAAAATATTCTAAGTTAATTAATTAGATAAAATTTTAAAAAAATGGGCTATATTCTTTCAGGGGAAATATGTTCATATAATAAAATATAAGATTTCCAAACATTCCTGAAGAAAAGACCAAACATCAACTGAAAATATGATGTCCAAATACAAAATTCAAGAGAAGCATCAAAAAGTTAAAAAAAAAAAGATAGAGAAAACATTTAAGGGATCCAATAAAGTTGAATTGTTGATATTCTTACATGGAAAGATAATATTTGTCATTCTTAAAATTTTTATTATTATCATAGTAGTTAGAAGTAGAATACATAAACAGAAAGTGTGGTAGGAAACTATTTAGGATAATATCCAAAAAAATCAAGGGTGAAAATGAGGATTGTGTTGAAAGGGGAAGAGAGAGGTAAAAATGGGATAAATTATATCACATAAAGAGTCATTGGGGGGGGGTAACTATTACAGGGGAGGTTAAGGGTGGTGATGGGTAATACTTAAACCTTACTCTCATTGGAATTGACTCAGAGAGGGAATAACAGCCAGACTCATTGGGGTCTAGAATTCTATGTTATCCTACAGAGAAGCAAAAAGGAAATAAGAAGGAAATGGTGGGGAGAGGAGTAATAAAAGGGAAGGAGAAGTTGGAGGAGTGATTAAAAGAAAAACACTTTTGTGGAGAGACAGAGTGAAAAAAGAAAGGACAGAATTTAAAGGGGAAAATAAGATGGAGAGGAATAGATGGTAATCATAACTAATGGTTCTTCTTTCATGAAGGGTGGCATACATTACACTGGAGCTGCTGTAGTCACAGAATTTGCCACTCTGTGGTCAACTTCACTGCTCTCAAATATAAGTGCTCAAGGTGCAGAACTTATAGATCTAAAACATTACAGTATAATTGCCAAAGGCAAGAAGGCAACAATTTACACAGATTCTAAATATGCATTTGAAATAATATTCCTATTTGAAAAAGGAATATTATGGCTTCAAAGGGGCTTTTTAACGTCAGCTGGAAAATGTATAGCAAATGCAGAAATTACTAATGAAGTTCTTTCTGCTCTCTAGCCACCCAAAGCCCTAGCCATAGTTCATTGCTCTATTCATACAGGTGGAACTGACCTTGTCTCTAGAGGAAACCACTGAGCAGATACTGCTGCAAAACTCGCTGCCTTAGAAGGGTCTGAATTAATTTTAACTTTGGCAACGAGTAATGATTCAGATTTATCTCTTTCCTATAATGAAAAGGAAGTGGGAAAATGGAAATGAGTTCAAAGCAAAACAGATCAATGGAGTATGGGTGCCATTTGAAGGAAAACCCCTACTTCCTTGAAGTTTTTATCACCAAATATGTCAATCCATTCATAAAAATGGTCACTTTGGCACCCAGGGCACTGTAGACTCTGTTAAAAGAGTATGGATAGTGTAATTATAGAAACTGATACTGTATCCGTTGAACTATAGTTATTGATCTTAAGTAGGCAGTTGCCTATTAACTGACGTCAGTGGAGATTCAGTTGTAAGAGTTGGGTCTATTTAGAGGTTTGATGATGTAGACTTACTGGAGACACAAACTTATTACGTTATTGAAAGGATCAAGGAAAGGACAGAAAGGATAAATACAGGATTGAAGATAATTCCCTAATCTAAGAGAACTAAACTTTTTCCCAGTACCCCTCTGCCTTGCAAGAGGCTGTCTTCTTGCTTGAGATCCTCAAGCCTGACTTAAAACTCCTTAATTCTAACTTAATTCTAACCCCAATATCTAATTCTTTTTTAAAATTTAAATTAATTAATTAATTCAATTTATAACATTATTCCTTGGTTACAAGAATCATATTATTTCCCTCCTTCCCCTACCCCCACCCTTCCCGGAGCTGATATGTAATTTCACATGTGTCCTTGATCAAAACCTATTTCCATTTTGTTGGTGTTTGCATTAGGATGTTCATTTAGAGTCTATGTCCCAAATCATATCCCCTCGACCCATGTATTCAAGCAATTGTTTTTCTTCTGTGTTTCTACTCTCACAGTTTTTCCTCTGAATGTGGATAGTGTTTTTTCTCGTAGATCCCTCCAAGTTGTTCAGGATCACTGCATTGCCACTAATGGAGAAGTCCATTACATTCTATTGTACCACAGTGTGTCAGTCTCTGTGTATAATGTTATCCTGGTTCTGTTCCTTTCACTCTGCATCAATTCCTGGAGGTCATTCCAGTTCCCATGGAATTCCTGCACTTTATTATTCCTTTAAGCAAATAGTATTCCATCACCAACATATGCCACAATTTGTTCAGCCATTCCCCAAATTTTTTTGCCACCACAAAGAGTGCAGCTATGAATATTCTTGTACAAGTATTTTTCCTTATTATCTCTTTGGGGTACAAGCCCAGCAGTGCCCAACATCTAATTCTTACTAAGCTATACTAATTATCTTTATATATATAAATTCACTGTCTCCTTTTACTTCCTCCAGATAGAGATCAATTCAGTTGCTCTCACTCTTTCAGCTAGCTCCCTTCAGGTCTTACTTCCCTCTGTAATGACACAGAGAAAAAGCAATCTGTCTCTCCTTACAGTTGATCTTCTCCACAACACTTTTTCCAAATCTCCAAGTTTTCCTACATCAACTGTCACCAGCTATTCCAGAGTTTTTCAGAGGGCAGATCCAACCAACCACTCCCAGAGTATTCAAACTCCAAGAGGGTCCATTATTTTCCCAACAGACCCCTTAGGTTCCTGGCAATGTTCTTAAGAAACTTCCATGAAGATTATAGCTGACTTCTTAAGGTAACCCTTCACTTTTCTTTCTCTATTTCTAGTTATCAAAAATCCTAATTAGTCCAAGTACTTAATTAACTCTTAATTAACTATAATAATAGCCTCTAATATAACTACCATAGCCTCTAAAGTGTGTGCAGCCTGCCCCACCTGCAAAGCATATAACCACACACCTGTCGTGGCAAAGCATTTGGTGGGTGTCCTCTGACTTATATACCTCCTGAACATCTGCAAATAGATTTTTATCACTATGCCTGGTTTTACTTATTTTATTATTTACTTTATATTATTATTTATTTTATATATATATATATATATATAATATTATTATTTATTTTATATCACTATTTGGTTTTATCTCAAATTTATTCCTGTGGGGATAACTCCTAAATTCCATGTACCATATTATCCTCAGAGCTAAGGCCAAGTTGAAAGAATGAACAGAGAACTTACGACCATGATTGGAAAATTGTGCACTAAGACTCATTTAAAATGGCCTCAAGTTCTCTCCCTAGCTCTATTTTATCTTTGAAGCAGGCCCAGGGGAGATCTACATATCTTACCATTTTGAGATGATTTTGGGTCATCCTCCCATACAGGTTAAGCCTTTTTCTCCTGCATACACATCACTACTGGGTAGGGGGAAACTCCATGAATTCGGAGCTGCAGAACAAGCAGGACCTATAGATGTTTCACTTCATGACCTAAACCCAGGAGACAAGGTGTACATAAAGAACTTCCAGCACACTGGAGCAACTCAGCCTGCCTGGAAAGGTCTGTTCCAAGTACTGTTAACTACTCCACTAGCTATCAAAATTGGAGAAAAGGTCTCTTGGATTCATTGCTCACATAAAAAGAGAGTACCTTCTATTGACACTGATTGACTGTATCGTGTCACATGCATTGGAGATAAAAGTCCATGAACAAGTAAATACTGTTTTGGCTGATACATTGAATTCTTGAATTTTTTTTATTATTGCTTTTCTTTTTATTTTCAATAGAATATTTGATTTTTTCCCTTTCTTATTTTTCATACTTAAAGTACATACAATCAATATTAATCTTTTAAAATATCCATTAGCCCTAATATCAATACATACCCAAAAGCTTTAGACTATGGAAACCTTATATTGATTGATAAATATTGTGGGACTATGATTAATAATTGTGTCTGATTCCAGGAGAAGGGATCACAAAAGAGCCATTGTACAGTGCCAAGAAGCACAAGGTCAAGGAGACTAACAATCCTTGTGTGATTAATGAGATCTGCACCAAGACAGAGGACTTGTTTGAGGTTAGAGGTAGTGACTGTTTAACATAGGTTAGTCACAGGTCTTCCCTGTGCTACATTCTGACAAGTACCTTAGTTTGGCTGCCATTTTGGCTCCCCTATCCCTGAGAGTGAAGGTAAAATTAGATCAGGGAAACATACTTCCCCTTTACTTCAAAATCTATTCCCCTTTTCTTTTTTTTTTTTTTTTTTTTTTTTTTTTTTTAAATATATTTTATTTGATCATTTCCAAGCATTATTCGTTAAAGACATAGATCATTTTCTTTTCCTCCCCCCCACCCCCCATAGCCGACGCGTAAGTCCACTGGGCATTAGATGTTTTCTTGATTTGAACCCATTGCTTTGTTGATAGTATTTGCATTAGAGTGTTCATTTAAAGTCTATCCTCTGTCATGTCCCCTCAACCTCTGTATTCAGGCAGTTGCTTTTTCTCGGTGTTTCCACTCCCATAGTTTATCCTTTGCTTATGAATGGTGTTTTTTTTCTCCTGGATCCCTGAAAGTTGTTCAGGGACATTACACCGCCCCTAATGGAGAAGTCCATTACGTTCGATTATACCACAGTGTATTAGTCTCTGTGTACAATGTTCTCCTGGTTCTGCTCCTCTCGCTCTGCATCACTTCCTGGAGGTTGTTCCAGTCTCCATGGAACTTCTCCACTTTATTATTCCTTTGAGCACAATAGTATTCCATCACCAACATATACCACAGTTTGTTCAGCCATTCCCCAATTGATGGGCATCCCCTCGTTTTCCAGTTTTGGGCCACCACAAAGAGCGCAGCTATGAATATTTTTGTACAAGTCTTTGTGTCCATTATCTCTTTGGGGTACAGACCCAGCAGTGCTATGGCTGGGTCAAAGGGTAGATATTCTTTTGTCGCCCTTTGGGCATAGTTCCAAATTGCCCTCCAGAATGGTTGGATCAGTTCACAACTCCACCAGCAATGAATTAATGTCCCTACTTTGCCACATCCCCTCCAGCATTCATTACTTTCCTTTGCTGTTATGTTAGCCAATCTGCTAGGTGTGAGGTGATACCTCAGAGTTGTTTTGATTTGCATCTCTCTGATTATAAGAGATGTGGAACACTTCTTCATGTGCTTGTTAATAGTTTTGATTTCTTTATCTGAGAACTGCCTATCCATTTCCCTTGCCCATTTATCAATTGGAGAATGGCTTGATTTTTTGTACAATTGATTTAGCTCATTATAAATATGAGTAATTAAACCTTTGTCAGAGGTTTCTATGAAGATTTTTTCCCAATTTGTTGTTTCCCTTCTGATTTTAGTTATATTGGTTTTGTTTGTACAAAAGCTTTTTAGTTTGATGTAGTCAAAATTATTTATTTTACATTTTGTGATTCTTTCTATATCTTGCTTGGTTTTAAAGCCTTTCCCCTCCCAAAGGTCTGACATGTATACTATTCTGTGTTTACCCAATTTACTTATGGTTTCCTTCTTTATGTTTAAGTCACTCACCCATTTTGAATTTATCTTGGTGTAGGGTGTGAGGTGTTGATCTATTCCTAGTCTCTCCCACACTGTCTTCCAATTTTCCCAGCAGTTTTTATCGAATAGTGGATTTTTGTCCCAAAAGCTGGGATCTTTGGGTTTATCGTATACTGTCTTGCTGAGGTCGTTTTCCCCCAGTCTATTCCACTGATCTTCCTTTCTGTTTCTTAGCCAGTACCAAATTGTTTTGATGACTGCTGCTTTGTAATATAGTTTGAGGTCTGGGACTGCAAGGCCCCCATCATATGTGTTTTTTTTCATTATTTCCCTGGATATCCTTGATCTTTTGTTCTTCCAAATGAACTTTGTTATGGTTTTTTCTAAATCAGTGAAGAAGTATTTTGGTAGTTCAATGGGTATGGCACTAAATAGATAAATAAGTTTGGGTAGGATGGTCATTTTTATTATATTGGCTCGTCCTATCCATGAGCAGTTAATGTTTTTCCAATTGTTCAAGTCTAGTTTTAGTTGTGTGGCGAGTGTTTTGTAGTTGTGTTCATATAGTTCCTGTGTTTGTCTTGGGAGATAGATTCCTAGGTATTTTATTTTGTCTAAGGTGATTTTGAATGGGATTTCTCTTTCTAGTTCTTGCTGCTGAGCTGTGTTGGAGATATATAGAAAAGCTGATGATTTATGTGGGTTTATTTTGTATCCTGCAACTTTGCTAAAGTTGTTGATTATTTCAATTAGCTTTTTGGTTGAATCTCTAGGATTCTTTAAGTAGACCATCATGTCATCCGCAAAGAGTGATAACTTGGTCTCCTCCTTGCCTATTCTGATGCCTTCAATTTCTTTATCTTCTCTAATTGCTACTGCTAGTGTTTCTAGTACAATGTCAAATAGTAGAGGTGATAATGGGCATCCTTGTTTCACTCCTGATCTTATTGGGAATGCATCTAGTTTATCCCCATTGCAGATGATATTAGCTGTTGGTTTTAGATATATACTGTTTATTATTTTTAGGAATGACCCTTCTATTCCTATGCTTTCTAGTGTTTTTAATAGGAATGGGTGTTGTATTTTATCAAAGGCTTTTTCTGCATCTATTGAGATAATCATGTGGTTCTTGCTAGTTTGCTTGTTGATGTGGTCAATTATGTGGATGGTTTTCCTAATGTTGAACCAGCCCTGCATCCCTGGTATGAATCCTACTTGATCATGGTGAATGATCCTTCTGATCACTTGCTGGAGTCTTTTTGCTAGTATCCTATTTAAAATTTTTGCATCTATATTCATTAGGGAGATTGGTCTATAGTTTTCTTTCTCTGTTTTTGACCTGCCTGGTTTTGGAATCAGTACCATGTTTGTGTCGTAAAAGGAGTTTGGTAGAACTCCCTCTTTGCTTATTATGTCAAATAGTTTGTATAGTATTGGGGTTAATTGTTCTCTGAATGTTTGATAGAATTCACAGGTGAATCCATCAGGCCCTGGGGATTTTTTCTTAGGAAGTTCTTTGATGGCTTGATGGATTTCAATTTCTGATATGGGATTATTTAAGAATTCTATTTCCTCTTCTGTTAGTCTAGGCAGTTTGTATTTTTGTATATATTCATCCATATCTCCTAAATTGGTGTATTTATTGCCATATAATTGGGCAAAGTAATTTCTAATGATTGCCTTAATTTCCTCCTCATTGGAGGTGCTGTCCCCCTTTTCATCTTTAATGCTGTGAATTTGCTTTTCTTCCTTCCTTTTTTTAATTAGATTGACCAGTACTTTGTCTATTTTGTTTGTTTTTTCAAAGTACCAGCTTCTTGTCTTATTTATTAAATCAATAGTTCTATCACTTTCGATTTTATTAATTTCTCCCTTAATTTTTAGGATTTCTAATTTGGTTTTCTGCTGGGGGTTTTTAATTTGATCGCTTTCGAGTTTTTTCAATTGCATTTCCAATTGATTGATCTCTGCTCTCCCTTGTTTGTTAATATGAGCTTTCAGGGATATGAATTTGCCTCTGATTACCGCTTTGGCTGCATCCCAAAAGGTTTGAAAGGATGTTTCGCCATTGTCATTTTCCTTGATGAAATTATTAATTGTTTCTATGATTTCTTCTTTAGCTAAACGGTTTTGGAGTATCATATTGTTTAATTTCCAATTGGTTTTAGATTTGGTTTTCCATGTACCATTACTAATCATTATTTTTATTGCCTTGTGATCTGAGAAGGCTGCATTCATTATTTCTGCTTTTTTGCATTTGTGTGCTATGTTTCTGTGACCTAATGTATGGTCAATTTTTGTGAATGTGCCATGTGGTGCTGAGAAGAAGGTGTATTCCTTTTTATCCCTATTTATTTTTCTCCATATGTCTATTAATTCTAATTTTTCTAAGATTTCATTCACTTCTTTTACCTCTTTCTTATTTATTTTTTGATTTGATTTATCTAAATTTGATAATGGTTGGTTTAAGTCTCCCACTAGTATGGTTTTATTGTCTATTTCTTCCTTCAATTCTCCTAGTTTCTCCATTAGAAATTTGGGTGCTATATTATTTGGTGCATACATGTTGATTAATGATATTTCCTCATTGTCTAGAGTCCCTTTTAACAAAATATAATTACCTTCCCTATCCCTTTTGATCAGGTCTATTTTTGCATTGGCTTTATCAGATATCATGATTACCACTCCTGCCTTCTTTCTATCAGTTGAGGCCCAGAAGGTCTTACTCCATCCTTTAATTCTGACCTTGTGGGTGTCAACCCGCCTCACGTGTGTTTCTTGAAGACAACATATGGTAGGGTTTTGGATTCTAATCCATTCAGCTATTCGTCTACGTTTTATGGGTGAGTTCATCCCATTCACGTTCAAAGTTATGATTGTCATTTGTGGACTCCCTGGCATTTTGATTGCCTTCCCTAATTCTAACCTTTTCTTCTTCGGCTCTACCTTTTAGTCCAGTGATTTACTTTGAATCAGTCCCCCTTGTCCCCTCCCTTGATGTTTCCCTTTTTAGTCCCTCCCTTTTTGTTCCCTCCCCCTCCCCCCTCTCTTTCCCTCCCTTTTTGTTCTCCCTCTCCCCCTCCCCCCCTTGGTTTTCCCTTCTCCTTACCCTTGTTGGGTAAGATAGAATTCAAGATCCCAATGGATCTGGATGTTTTTCCCTCTCAGAGTTGATTTCCCTGAGATTGAGGTTTAAGTAAACCCCCCCCCCCTCTTCCTCTCCTTCTTATAGGAGTTTTCTTCCCCTCCCCTTCCCCTGTGAATCTTTGTGTGAGAACCATTATTCTATTTGGTCTTTCTTTACCCCCTATTTATACATTACATTTTCCCCACATATTAGTATACATAGGTTGATATAAATGTAGTCCTTATAGAAGAGAGTTTGAGTAAAAGAAGATAACATTTTTCCCCTTTCCTTAATATTTACCTTTTCAGGTATTCCTTGCTCTTTGATTTTCGGTATCAAACTTTCCACAGAGCTCTGGTCTTTTCTTTGCAAAAAGTTGGAAGTCTTCTATTTTGTTGAATGCCCATACTTTCCCTTGGAAGTATATAGTCAGTTTTGCTGGGTAGCTGATTCTTGGTTGGAGACCCAGCTCTCTTGCCTTTCTGAAGATCATGTTCCATGCCTTACGATCATTCAGCGTAGAACTTGCAAGGTCTTGTGTGACCCTGATTGGCATTCCTTTATATCTAAATTGTCTTTTTCTGGCTTCCTGTAGGATTTTTTCTTTTGTTTGATAGCTTTGGAATTTGGCAATTACATTCCTGGGAGTTGTCTTTTGGGGGTTTAGTGTAGAAGGTGTTCTGTGAGCTCTGTCAGTGGATGTATTGCCCCCTTGTTCTAGAATCTCTGGGCAATTTTCTTTGATTATATCTTGTATCACCATGTCCAGTTTGGTGTTTATTTCTGGCTTTTCTGGGAGTCCAATTATTCTTAAATTTTCTCTTCTCCCCCTGTTTTCCAGATCTATCACCTTGTCGGTGAGATATTTTATGTTCTCTTCTAATTTCTTGGTGTTTTGGCTTTGCTTTATTAGTTCTTGCTTTAAAGCCTGGTTTTCTTTTACAGTTTGGTCAAACTGGTTTTGTAGATGCGTGAATTTCTTTTGCATCATTTCCCACTTTTCCTCCCAGAGGGCTTCCATCTTTTTGGTCCTTTCTGATTCAAATTCTTCATGGGTTTGTGGAGAGTTTCTATTTCCTTTGGAAGATTTTGGAGAATTTTCTTGTATATCTTCTTCTATCTGCTCTGTATTTTGTATTTTGGCTCCATAGAATGTGTCCAGAGTCGCCCCTTTCTTCTTATTTTTCTTGGTATTTTGGGGCTTCTGTGCTTCTGTGGAATTTGTCATCTCTGAACGTGGAGGATTGGCTTTTCTTGTCTTTGTCTGGTGATCAGTGGCTTTAGTCCTGGGCAGATGTTGGTTCTATGAGCGTTCCCTGGGTTAAATTGAATATGCCTCACTGGAACTGGAATGGAAGGGTCGGACCACGAGGCCACACTCTCCCCCTGGCTCGATTTCCGGAAGTTGCCTTCAGAATCCCTGGCCGTGAGGCTGTTTCGTGGGCCTGCGGGGGGATGGGCTGCCGCTTCCCCAAGCTCCGAGAGCACAGACTTTCACTGAGACTTGGATAGCAGGATCCAGCCCGTGAGGCTGTCTTGCCCGCCCTGAGGGTTGCTGTTGTTTTGACCAGCTCTCTGCAGCGGAGGCCCCAGGCAGTAACTTTCACCCGGACCGACCAGCTCTTTGCAGCGGAGGCCCCAGGCAGTAACTTTCACCCGGACCTACCGGCTCTTTGACCAACCGGCTCTTTGCAGCGGAAGCCCCAGGCAGTAACTTTCACCCGGACTGGGACTTGGGTAGAAGACCCTGAGGGTTGTTGTTCCTCAGACCCTGCTCTCTGAGCCCGGCGCGGCTGCCGCTTCCGGGAGCCTTGGACTCTGCGCTCCTACCCCTGAGGTCCGAGGGATCTCGGGTTCTGGCTTTTAAGGGGAGCCGTACCTTTTGAACCGGGTCCAGGTCCAGGAGGAGGGTTCCCAGGTTCTGTGCTGTTGATCGTTTTGAATTTCGGCGCCTTAGGAGCTTCTAGTTTGAGATCGGTCGGGAAGGGTTTTCCGGAGATCTGAACTTCAGCTTTCTCTAAGCCGCCATCTTAACCGGAAGTCCTCAAAAACACCTATTCCCCTTTTCTCTCTTTATAGTATGGCAACATTCTGCAATCCTACGGCTGCCAATGGGTAAATGCAATATTACTACATTTGTCCTACAGACTTATGGGACAGAAATCACTTCAATTGGACCCTGATTTAAGAACCTGTTATGGGAGTACTCTTGCTTACTCAGAAATTTATATAGATATAGATATAGATATAGATATAGATATAGATATAGATAGATAGATTTTGATATTTATTTTTATTTTTTTCTTTCTCCCAAAATTTAATTTTTCTCTTCTATTTGTTTTTCTTTTTTTATGATTTTGATTTTCTTTTGACACTTGACTTATACACGCCATAACTTAAGCATGTATCCTGAGTTGATCTGAGTGTTGGTCAACACCCTCCTCAGGGGGATTGTATAATTTTTGTAAAATCCAAGATTAAAAAAGATTTTTTTTGAGAGAAATTTCAGGAAAAGAAGCTCGTTAACTCCTTGAATCAAGAAAGTAAACTGTTTGGAGAAAGTGCCATAAGGAAACCTACACTGCATCAGAAGATCCAGAATGAACTTTGGGGTTTAATTGATTGAACTGAAGAGAGTTGAACATATCATTTATTTTGAATGTAATTCCTATGTCAAAGGGGATTGCCCCCTAATTGGCCTTCTGTCAATGCACCTAGTAAACATTGGTTTTGCTCTCTCTCTTCTATTTCCCTCTTATCTCCAACTATTGTAGTTTCCTCTTAGAAAGTACACTATTGTATGCACCTTTACCTAGAAGATCTTTAGAGGTATGAGCTATTTATATTACATGATTCATTGGGGTAACTAGTCTCCCAAAGAATCACAGGGGGAATTGTGAAGCTAGGATTAACTCTCCCCTTGCCTATTTTTAAGTTAATCAGTCATATATGGTAAGAGGACCTCCAGTTACCCTGTTTAATTAAAAAAGGAATAAAGAATTCCTTTTTACAGTATACTTTTTAGTTGAAATTTTTAGTTTTTATTTTTAAATTTTTAGTTGAAATAATTAACATCTTTAGTAGAGTTGCAAGATATAAAATAAAGGTACAAAAATTTCTATACATTTCCAACAACATCCAGCAACAAGAATTAGAATGAGAAATTCCACTTAAAATCACTCTAGACAATATAAAATACTTGGGAATCCATTTGCTAAGATAAACACAGGAATTATAAAAACACAATTACAAAACACTTCACACAAATAAAATTAGAACTATAGTAGTAGTCTCTCGGAAGCCGAGAATGACGATTGTCTTTGTGCATTATCATCTATTGATGTACCCTCATGTGGCTATGAAGTCCAAAGACTGAAGCACAAAGTTTGTGGCACATGGGGCATGGAACGCCAGTTGTTATGGGAGGTGCGGTTGTGGCCTGGTGTCGGCATTCACGCGCAGCAGCAAGGCATTGATGATGCTCATCTTCAAAGGTGGTGGCGGCATGGTTAATGTGGGTACGCTAGCTGCTTCTGACAGAGGCAGCAAGTTCTAGTTGCTTTGGTATAATGCCTGCCCACTTCAAGTTTGACTTTAGCTGATCCTTGTATCTTTTCTTTGGTTGGCCTTGTTTCCTGAGTACAGCTGACAGTTCACCATAGAATACCTGTCTTGGTATTTGCTGTGGGTCCATATGGATGACATGTCCAGACCATCGTAGCTGGGTTTTGAGGATCATGGTGGCTTCAATACTGGTGGAGTTGGCTCTGTCGAGGACTTCCTGGTTGGTGATTCAGTCCTGCCATCAGATCCTCATGATTGACCGGAGAGAGCGTTGGTGGAATTGCTCCAGCTGTTTCATGTGCTTCCGGTACAGTGTCCATGTCTCGCAACCGTACAGGAGCGAGCTGAGGACCACTGCGTTATACACTTTGAGCTTCGTTGCAGTGCTTACACTGCTGTGTTGGAGGACTTTGGAGTGCAGCCACCCGAGTGCCTGGATGGCCTTTTGGATCCTGGCATGGATCCTGGTCTAGGGACCCGTTGTTGGCGATGGTGCTGCCCAGGTACTTGAAAGTGTTGACGTTGGAAAGCTGCGTGCCATCGATTGTAATGCACGGCTGGTTCGTTGGCCTCCCTGGTACAGGTTGAAACAGCACCTCTGTTTTGCTGAGGCTGATAGTCAGGCCAAACAATTTTGTTGCAGTAGAGAACCTGTCCACAATGGTTTGAAGATGATTTTCTTGGTGGGCCATGAGAGCACAGTCATCTGCGAAGAGAGCTTCCAGGATGAGTCTCTCTGTTGTCTTTGTTTTTGCGGTCAGGCAGTGAAGGTCAAATAGTGAGCCATCCAGTTGGTATTTGATGTAGATGCCCAGGTCTAGATCCATCACAGCATGTCGTAATACTTGGGTGAAGTATAGGTTGAATAGCACCGGAGCAAGGACGCAGCCTTGTTTCACGCCATTGGAGATGTTGAAGCGATCGGAAGTCTCTCCACCAGATAGGACTTCCCCTGTCATGTCGACATGAAAGAGCTGGATCAGTTTGACAAATTTTGCTGGGCAACTGAGCTTGCTGAGGATCACCCACAATGTGTCCCTGTTCACTGTGTCGAACGCCTTTGTCAGGTCTATGAAGACAATGTAGAGACTCAGGTTCTGCTCAAGGCATTTTTCCTGCATTTGTCTCACCGTGAAGACCATGTCGATGGTGCTGCAATCTGGTCGGAAACCACATTGTGATTCAGGCAGGTTCTGCTCTGAGACAGATGACAAGAGTCTGTTGAGTATAACATGGGCGAGGATCTTTCCAGCAGCAGATAGTAGTGAGATGCCTCTGTAGTTGTCACAGGCTGCTCGTGCTCCTTTGTTCTTGTATAGGACTATGACGGAGGCATCTCTGAGTTCTGGGGGCATGTCTTCCTCTTCCCATATGCTGGTCAACACTATGTGGAATGCCTGGAGCGCCTTTCCATTTAAGGCCTTGTACACTTCGGTTGGGATCCCGTCTTTACCGGGTGCCTTGCCTGCCCTCATTTGTTTAATGGCTTTTTGGACTTCTTCTATTGAAGGAGGGACGTCAAGTTGCTCGATGATGCGGTTTTGGGGGATCTGGTCAAGGGACCTTTGGTTGACTGAGGAGGGTAGGTTGAAGAGCTGGCTGAAGTGCTCTTTCCACCTGTTGCTGATGCCTTTTTTGTCTTTTATGAGAGTGTCACCGTCAGAGGATAGCAAGGAAAAACATTAATTGTTCATGGGTAGGCTGAGCTAATATAATAAAAATGATAGTCCTACCTAGATTAATTTATTTATTCAATTCCATACCAATCAAACTACCAAAAAACTATTTTGTAGAATGAGAAAAAATAAAAAAATTTATCTAGAAGAACAAAAGGTCAAGAATATCAAGGGAGGGAGCAGCTGGGTAGCTCAGTGGATTGAGAGCCAGGCCTAGAGATGGGAGGTCCTAGGTTCAAATCTGGCCTCAGACACTTCCCAGCTGTGTGACCCTGGGCAAGTCACTTGACCCCCATTGCTTAGCCCTTACCACTCTTCTGCCTCGGAACCAATACACAGTATTAATTCCAAGACAGAAGGTAAGGGTTTAAAAAAAAACATCAAGGGAACTAATGAAAGAAAAATAAAAGACGGTGACCTTGTGGAACCAGATCTTAAACTGTACTGTAAAGCAAGCACTAATCATCAAAACAATCTGTTACTGGCTAAGAAAGAGAACACTGGATCAATGGAATAAAGTAGGGATAAATAACTTCTGCAATCTAGTGTTTGATAAACCGAGATATCCTAGCTTTGGGGATAAAAACTTACTATCTGACAAAAACTGCTGGGAAACTTGGAAAATAGGATGGCAAAAATTAGGTATAGACCAATATCTCATACCCTATGCCAAGATAAGGTCATAATGAGTATATGGTTTAGATATAAAGGGTGATATTTTAAGTAAATTAGGAGAAGATAAAATAGTTTACCTGTCAGATCTATGGGGAAGGGAAGAATTTATGACTAAACAAGACATAGAGAACATTATAAGATATAAAACGATAATTATAACTATATTAAATTTAAAAGGTTTTGTACTAACAAAACCAAGGCAACCAAGATTAAAAGGGAAACAAACTAGGAAAAATTTTTATGACAAATTTCTCTGATAAAGGTCTCATTTCTCAAATACATAAAGAACAAAATCAAATTTCTAAGAATACAAGTCATTCCCCAATAGACAACTGATCAAAGGATATGAATAAGCAGTTTTCAGATGAAGAAATCAAAGCTATCAATAATCATATGAAAAAAATATAAATTTAAACAAGTCTCATCTCACACCTATAAGATTGGTCAATATGACAGTAAAGGAAAATTATAAATGTTGGAGGGGGTGTGACAAAATTGGGATACTAATGCATTGCTGGTGGAGTTGTGAACTGATCCAACCATTCTGGAGGGCAATTTTGAATTGTGCCCAAACAGCTATAAAACAATAACTTTCGATCCAATAATATCACTACCTGGTCTGTATCCCAAAGACATAAAAAAGGGTGGGGGAAGGACCTACTTGTACAGAAATATTTATAGTTGCTCCTTTTTGTGTTGGCAAAGAATTGGAAAATAAAGGGATGTCCATCAATTGGGGAATGACTGAACAAATTTTGGTATATGATGGTGACAGAATATTATTGTGCTATAAGGAATGATGAACAGGATGATTTCAAAAGGAGATGGAAAGACTTTCATGAACTAATGAAATAAGCAGAACCAAGAAAACTGTTCACAATAACAGCAATATTGTGGGATGATCAACTGTGGTAGATCTAGCAGTTATTGGCAATACAATGATCCAGGACAATTCTGAGGGACTTATGACAAAGAACACTATCCACTTCCAGAGAAAGAATTGTTGGAGTAAGAATGCAGATAAGAACATACCATTTTTCAATTGTTTATTTGGGTTTAGGTTTTGGTGTTTTGATTTTATAAGATTACTCATAAAAATGAACAATATGAAAATGTATTTTGCATGATAATACTGGTATAACCCAGTTAGAATTACCTGCCAGCATTGGGGGAAGGAGTGTGTGTGAAGGAAGGGAGGGAGGGAGGGAGAGAAGTTCAATGATATAACTTAGGAAAATATGTAATTGGTAAAAATAAATATTTAATTTTTTTTGCCAATATGGAAAAATATTTTACATGATTACACATGTAAAATCTATATCATATTGTTTACAATCTAAGTGAGTGGGGAGAAAAGGAAGGAAGGAAGGAGAGAATTTGAAACTTAATATTTTTTTAAATGTTAAAAATTATCTTTACATCTAATTAGGAAAAAATTTAAAAATGTTCTCATAATCTTGAAGAAGGAACTGCAGATGTGGTTGACACTGCTTTATCTTGATGCAGCTATGGTAAGACTGCCATTTCCCTCTTCTCCTGTCTTCTTTCTTTCCTCTGTGTTCTTCAAAATTCTTGCTATGCCTTGTAGGTGAAAAACATATGCCTTTCCTTTCAAGGTCTGATTTTAAGTTTGTTTCCTTTCTTCTCAAACTGGGAAGAACTCTAAATTTTAGGGTGTCTGTGACCGGCCAATATCTTCCTTGACAGAAATTGTTCCTCAATGATGAGGAGCCAGAATTTGAATCCAGGTCTTCTGACTGTAAATCCACGCCTTTTTCTTAGATATCAAGCTTCAAACACTTTTCCAGTCTCGACTGATATTTAGTTTACATGCCAATTAAAAATTATTTGTCAATTTGTGAATATACTTCTCTACTGAACCTCTGTTTCATAGGATCATTGATTTAGAGACAGAAGAAAATTTAGAGGTATCTTACAATTGCCCTCATTTTTTGGATGAGGAAATTGAGGACCAGAGAGGAAAAGTGACTTGGCCAAAGACACACAAGTAATAAATATCAGAGCCAGGATCTCAATTCATTCCAAATGATGCTATTTGGGATATCCCAAATACATTTTTCCATAGACCTTCTCAGCCATTCAGGCACCCCAAATTTTTTCTGGTGGACTCCTGAAGTACATAGAGTGTTCTAAATAGCCCACATTATGATAAACAAAAAAAAAATCAAGTTCAGATGAGCCACACCCAGTAGGGATTAAGGTCTTGATATACATTGGAAATCAAGGCAACAGATACTGGATGATATATCAGGGTTGAGTGTGGTTGTGGATTGTCATCTGATGTTAGACTAGAAACCATGACAAAATATTAATCTAGGGACAACCCTACTACCAACGTCCCATAGGCTTTTTATCTCCTTATCTTTCTCTGTGAGTTCAAAGGCAGTCTAGCTGGTATACTCTGGAGTTCACATAGAAATGACCATAATCAAAAAAATTCTCCGTCTTTAATTGGATTGAGCCCCCATTTCCCCATGGATTAGCTCCTCTTCCCTCAAACTCATAAGATAGGCAAAACAATATTAATTTCTGTCTGACTTCATCATATAAATAATTATTAAATCAATGCATGGCAGGATGCAATACAATTGCAGTTGGGGGGTGAACTTTCCTTTCTTCCTCATTCTTCCATCTAGTCAGTCTGAGGAAGTACTGGGGTTGAAATTCAAACTTTGCCTAGAAATTGCCCCACCACTGAATTCTAGGAAAACAAGAAGGAAAAGAGCAGGAACTGGACTTCACTTAGTCTTACCAATTGCCATTGGCTAGTCCTATCCAATCAGAGCCTTGTCTCTCTGCTGGGCTCCCTTATAATTTGCTTCCTTCAACTGACTTCAGTCCATTCCCAGTTAGCACTTGACTCTTGTCTTGTGCTCATCATAGATTTTCCCTGCTCATAGTGCCAGGTTGGGTAGCAGCACACCGTTCCATTCCTTGTTTCAACAAGCATGGAATCCCATAGTGATTTTCCTTATACCCCTTTCTCCATCTTGTTGACACTTGACCACAGGAGAAATTTGTTTTCAACATATTCAGAACCAGAAACCCTGAGTTTTTCTACGTACCCATGCATATTCTACCCCAGAATATTTCTATGCTCTAAAGTTCTCCCCTGTCTCTATAATTATGTCTGGCAGGCATTGGAGGAGAGACAAGGTAGTCTGAACTGGGTTACATAAATATCATGAGTCTGAAATATAGTGGTGGTTTGTGTGTCAAGGATCTAAGGGTCCTTGTGGTGTTCAGAAGCACACAAGTAGCAGTGGAAAAGCTGGATGGTGTAACTCAGGGTTCAAATGGGGCAAGTCATTTGCAATGACAAGATAAAGACAGAAATGTTTAAAGGATAGAAAACAGTATGCAATAATCCCTTCTACATTTCAGGGATTAGGGACATTGAGCTCTTGAGAATTGGAAAATCAGCGTAAAATTTTTTGGCCTTCCCTTTGTACTAGAGAAGAAGTCTGAATTTTTTTTCTTTTATGGGGTGTTTATTTTTTTTAAGTTTAATAAAGATATTTTATTTTATTTTAAACCCTTACCTCTCATCTTAGTATCAATATTGTGTATTGGTTCCAAGGCAGAAGAGCAGTAAGGGCTAGGCAGTGGGGGTTAAGTGACTTATCCACAGTTAAGAAGTGTCTGAGGTCAAATTTGAACCCAGGGCCTCCTGTCTCTGGGCCTGGTTCTCAATCCACTGAGCAACTGAGCTGCCCCCAAAGATATTTTATTTTACTAATTACATGTAATAACAGTTTTTCATATAAGTTTTCTGAAGTTATACAGTCCAAAATGTCTCCTTTACTCCCTTCTCTCCCCACTTCCAGAGACAGCAAGCAATCTGATCTGGGATATATAAAGGGGTGTTTAAAGTACATTTTTTTTAAATTTGGGGTTAAGTTTTCATTTCTGAGTTTCTAAACTTTTTCTTTGTCAATTTCAGCTTCCACAAAACTCCCCCCAAATTCTCATTTTATTTCTTATGCCAACCAGTGATATATGGATACTGTGATGAGGCAAGTTGCAAGGAGGAAGGGATAATTGTATATTTGAAGTGTCCAAATCTAGATCAAGACTATTGAAGACGAAAAGTAAGAGCAGGGCACAAATAATAGTTTGGGAGAACAAGGGGGTAGAGAAACTGGGGGACACAGTATGGATGAAGAATTAGGATTAGAAGACAAAGGGAGAGATGGAATAATAGGAAGTAATGATCATAGTCCCAGAGTTTTAGAGATCTGGATCATCACTTTTACCTTCTTTGTTATAGTTGATGGCTAAGGAAGAATAGAAGAACAGTAATTGGTGTGCAAGCTGTGGCCATGAGACAGGTATTGAACTTTTCAACAAAGAAGGGAAGTTGACTTGGAAGCTGGTAGAAATCAACAAGGACCTGGATAAGATGATATAGAAAGTTGTAGTAAACATCAAAGTGATTACTAACTGATGACAACAGAGGGAACATCTGAGAGTAGCAGTGAAAAATCAAGAAATACTTACTTACTCCTCTTCCTGGCTCAGTGTGTCAGAACCTTAGAGAAGGTGGCCGAGGTTACAGCTTCTTCTGGAGGAAGACTTGTTCAACTCATTGTAGTCTTTTTCTTTTTTGTAAACCCTTACCTTCTGTCCAAAGCAGAAGAGTGGTAAGGGCTAGGAAATGGGGGTCAAGTGACTTGCCCAGGGTCACATAGCTGGGAAGTATCTGAGTCCAGATTTGAATCTAGGACCTCCTATTTCTGGACCTAGCTCTCAATCCACTGAGCTACCCAGCGGACCCCAAGTCATTGTAGTCTTATCTGACTCTGACTCCATTTGGAGTTTTCTTGCTAAAGATACTAGAGCAGTTTGCCATTTCTTCATCAGCTCATTTTCCAGATGAGGAAACTGAGGCAAAGAAGGTTATGTTACTTGCCCAGGGTCACCCAGTTAGTAGGTGTCTGAGACCAAATTTGAACTCAGGAAATTCAGGTTACCTGGTTCCAGGTCTGGCATTCTATCCTTTATGCCATCTAGGAGACTAAAAACTAAGGTTCCATGTAGCTTGATGAAAAGAGAGAGAAGAGGAAGAAAGGGACTGGACATAAAGGGGGGTTGGGATGGTTGGAAATGAGATACCACAGGGAACAGAATTCTGCCTCAGCAGATAAACTCTGAATCAAAGGGATTAGGAGAAGAGGAAGAGACTGGAGTGAACTAGAACAAATATGAGGGAAGTATCTTTTTTTTTAATTAAAAAAATTTATTTAGTCAATTTAGAACATTATTCCTTGGTTACAAGAATCATATTCTTTCCCTCCCTCCCCTCCCCCTTCCCTTCCCATAGCCGATGCACAATTCCACAGGGTTTTACTTGTGTCCTTGATCAAAACCTATTTCCATGCTGTTGATGTTTGCACTAGGATGATCATTTAGAGTCTATATCCCCATCAACCCATATAGTCAAGCAGTTGTTTTTCTTCAGTGCTTCTACTCCCACAGATTTTCCTCTGAATGTGGATAATGTTCTTTCTCATAGATCATGAAGGAAGTATCTTGTGAAAACTATAGTGTCAACAGATTATCTCCAAAGGGAAAAAGGACCTTAATGAGGTCTTATTTTTATAAAAGGTTTGGTAACTAGACTAAGTACCACTTTCATGAAATAGTTTCTGGGGTGAGAGTTCAAAATCCAGTCCCTGATAGGGGTCTTTCCTTCCTTCCTTCTTTCCTCCTTCCTTCCTTCCTTCCTTCCTCCCTTCCTTCCTTCCTTCCTTCTTTCCTCCTTTCTTCCTTCCTCCTTCCTTAATTTTTCCTTCCTTCCTTCCTTCCTTCCTTCCTTCCTTCCTTCCTTCCTTCCTTCCTTCCTTCCTTCCTTCCTTCCTTCTATTCTGTCTTAGTATCAGTTCTAAGTGAGAATGGCAAGGGCTAGGCAACCAGGGTTAAAGGACTTGCCCAGGGTCACATAGCTTGAAAGTGTCCCTTTAAATCCAGATTTAAACCCAGTTCCCTTCTACTCCAGGCCTGGCACTCTATCCACTGTGCTACTTAGCTGCCCCTGCTAGCTCTCTTTCTTGTATATAATAGGTAGGTAGCAGCTAAATGGCACATAAGTGATTAGGGTGCTAGTCCTACAGTAAGGAAGACCTAAGTTTGAATCTGACTGTAGACGCTTCTTAGTTATGTAACCTCAGGCAAGAGGCTTGGCTTCTGTTTCAGTTTTCCTGTCAGCAAAATGGAGATCATGTTGACAGTCACCTTCCAGTGTTGTCCTGGGATAATATTTGTAAAGCACTTGCCGATAATTGGTGGACTCTTAATAACTGCTTATTTCCTTCCTTCCTTCCTTGTCCGTTGTTTTCAAAGAAGACCAATGACAGTGATATCTTGACTTACTGGTGAATTGGATTTAAGTGAGACAGAGCTGCACAAAGTCATCAGCTTCATTCTCCTTTCCAGTCATCCAAGGATGACTGGTGATGGCGTGGGAAGCCAGTGGATGACCTTGGCATCTTCAGCATCTGACCGAGCTTGAGGTCCTCCACAGTACCTGCTTTAGCTTCCTTCATGGCCATTGGAACAAATTGTTCTCATCTTCCTCTCCCCCCGAGGTGGAAGAATATCTTCACATGCTCAGTGTGGACATTCCTCTAAGTCACTCTGGCAGGTTTAAGGGCTGTCAGTTACATTCAACATGCTTTAGCCCTTTTGCTGAGATGGTTTTACTAGAGTGTGGCTGCTGCACTTGGTACAGTTTCTTGAAGCCACAGGTAAAAGTTGGGTGAAAGTTGAATGCCAGAGTTAGATAAGTTGTCCTTAAAAGGTCTGGGAAGCCTTCTCATCTCTGGAAAGAGGAAGTGGGGGTGGAGATACAGAGGAGAAATCTAAGCCCCTGCCCTTGCCCTTTAGCAGCACAGCTGCTAAAAACCCAGAAAGGAAAGTTTATGCCAACAAAACTCTGGGCACTGTCAAATAGTTCAACATGTATCAACTGATACAATTTCAACAGTGGAAACGGCATTAAAGAAGAATAAAACAACATCTGCTTTGTTGCTGCACCCTAAGGACCATGGGACCTTTTTCATCTGACTTCCAGCTAAAAGTTTCCATCTGTGTGATTTCCTCCATTAGAATGTGGGCTCCTTGGGAGCAAGGACTATTTGACTTTTCCATTTGTATTCCCAGGGCTTAGCACAGGGCTTTGCATGTAACGGGCACTGTATAAATGCTTCATTCACCCATATATTCAAAAAGATTCTTGGGGCTTTCTTTAGTTGACTATAACATGCTGGATCCTTCTTTTGAAGTTAATGTTAAATTGGTGTGAATCGTCACTTCAGCCAACCACTAGCACTGCTAGAAGCAATGACCTATCCCGGCTACCCTAGCGCTGAACTTACCTGAGTCCACTCCTCCCACATCCTTCAAAGAAATCAGGTCCTGATCAAAGTGGAGAAAATGAATGTGTTTATTAAAGCAACAGGTGTAAATGTTGAACCTTTTTGACCTAGTTTATTTGCAAAGGTCTTGTCCAATAGAAACATTGTTGGACTCAAAGGCAATGGAGAAACTGATGGACCTGCCCCAACATGGAGTGCTGCCCCTGCTAGAGGTCCTATTCCTGCTGGCATAGTTGTTCTGGCTATGGAGAAGAAATGGGAAGAAGAAAAAAGTCAAATGATGACAATGACATGTCTTTTTAAAAAATTAAAATCTATTGTAATCTGTTGAATAAAAAGATATATGATTATATATTATTCTCCTTCCTGTATTCTGGGAAAGAAGCAAGGGCTTTTTTGTTCTTCCTCATATGTGATACTTCATCTCTAGTCTCTGAAATTTAGCTTGTTTTTATCTATTTATAGACCTAAGCTCACTGAGGGTAAGAACAGTTTCATTTTTGTCTTTGCATCCCCAGCATCTAGTGCGATGCCTGGCAGTAGGACTTAAGGAATGTTTGTTGATCTATTCAGGGCAGAGATATGTTTTGGGCTTTTTTTGTTTTGTTTTGTTTTGTTTTTGGTCTATGCATCCTAGGCCTTTAGCTCAGTGTCTAGCACATAAAATGTACTTAATAAATATTTGTTAAAATGGAATTTTAGTCTTAAGGACTTGGGAGGAAATGTACAATTTTTTTTAAGCACAGAAGGAAAAGCAAAATATAAAGTCCTTGTTGCCCTACCTTGAGATACTGAAATAAAGATATTTCTGTCTGGGACTCTTTCAGTCTTGGGTATGCTGACTATCAGATGACTTCCTTCTCACTTCTTTGTCCTTTTTCCATTTTTAAAAACCCTTTCCTTCCATCTTAGAATCAATACTGAAAATTGATTCCCAGGCAGAAGAGCAAATAAGAGCTAGGCAATGGGGTTTATGTGTCTTTTCCAGGGTCACAGAGCTAGGAAGTATCTGAGGCCAGATCTGAAGCCAGGACCTTCTTTCTATCTTTATACCTGGCTCTCAATCTACTGAGCCACCTAACTGTCCTCTTCCCTCTTTAAAGACTGAGTCTCCCCGTCTTGACCAACCTGTAAATGAAGGGGTTACTCATGGCAATGGGAGTTTTGACTTATTCTGTTCCTGGATTGAGATGGTATTTGCCTCTTCCTAGGCAGCTTCATGGCTTCTGCTCATGGGGGTTCCCCATATGGGGAGTTTGCTACAATTCAGAAGGAACATTTTTAGTTGGGATGTTGAGGGGGAACAGTTGATGAAAATACTGTAGTGTCACATGAGGAACAGCAAGTAAACCGGTATAACTTGATCACAGAATATGTAGACAGGGAGATAAAAGACTGGGAAGGGAAGAAGAGGTCAGGTATGAAGAGTTTTAAATACCAGAGGAGTTTACCTTTGATCCTGAAGGTAATAGGATCAAGGGAGGATATGTAGAAAAATCTACACTTTAGGGAAAAAACACCTTGGAAGTCGAGGGGAAGATGGATTAAAATGGGGAAAGACCTGAAGGAAGAAGACCAGTTAGAAGGCTATTGCAATAATTCAAGCAAGAGCTGAGGGCTTGAGCTAGGGTGCTGGCTGGGTGAGTGGAGAAAGAGATCTACAAGAGATACAAAGGAATCTGAGGTAGCTAGGTGGATAGAATACTGAGGTTGTAGAAAGGAATATCTCAGTTCAAATTCGGTCTTAGACATTTATTAGCCATGTGATGTGGAGCAAGTTGCTTAACTTCTCTTTATCTCAGTTTGTGAGGATCAAACTAAATAATATTTGTAAAGCACTTAGCATAGTACCTGGCACAGAGTAAGTACCTAGTAAGTTCTTTCTTCCTTCTCTCCCTTCCTCCCTTCCTTCCTTCTTCCTTCCTTCCTTGCTTCCCTCTCTTCTTCCCTTCCTCCCTCCTTCCTTTCCTTCACTTCTTCCCTTCCTCCCTCCCTCCTTCCTTCCCTTCCTTCTTCCTTTCTCCCTCCTTCCTTTCTTCCTCTCTTCCTTCCTTCCTTTCTACAAGACTTAGGAACATATAAGATGTATGGAATAAGTAAAAGTGAGGAGTCAGGATGGCAACTAGTTTGCAGGCCTGGGTGACTGGGAGAATGGGAGTAACTTTAACAGTAAGGGTTGAAGGCAGTTAAGTAGTTCAGTGGATTGAGAGCCAGTCCTAGAGATGGGAGGTCTTAGGTTCAAATTTGACCTCAGATACTTCCTAGCTGTGTGGCCCTGGGCCAAGTCATTTAACCCTCATTGCCTAGCCCTTACCATTCTTCTGCTTTGGAACCAATATCCAGTATTGATTCTAAAATGGGAGGTAAGGGTTTAAAAAAAACAGAAAGGATTTAAGGGGAAAAATAATGAGTTTTGTTTTGGACAAGTTGTGTTTCAGATGCCTACAAGATATCCAGTTCAAGATGTCCTAAAAGAAATTGGTAAAGCATGGCTAAAGCTCAGGAGGGAGAACAGAAATCTAGCAATTTTCTGCAGAGAAATTATCATTGAACCCATGGATTTATAGGTTCATTATGCTAACAAGATCATCACATACTACAGTTCACATCTATTAGGCACCTACTAAATGCCAGAGATTGTGCTAAACCCTGGGGATGTGAAGAAAGGCAAAAGACAGTGCCTGCCCTCAAGGAGTTAATCTTCTAATGTGGAAGACAACATACGAACAATTATGTATAAACAAGTTATATACAGTATAAATTGGAAATAATCACAGTGGGGACGCACTAGAATTAAACAGTATCAGGAAGGACTTTCCTTAGAAAGTCAGATTTTAGCTGGGACCTGAAAGAAATCTGGGGAAACTAGGAGTTGGGGACATGGAAAGAGAATATTCCAGGAATAGAAGGTAGCCAGTGAAAAATGTCCACCATTAAGGGCTTTGAATGCCAAACAGAGGATTTTATATTTGATTTTGAAGGTGATAGGGAGCCATTAGGGTTTGAGTCCAGGAGGGTAACATGGTCAAAGCTGGACTTTTAGGAAGATCACTTTGACAGCTGAGGTTAATAGATTGTAGTTAGGAGAGACATGATACAGGGAGAACAACCAGTGAGCTATTGCAATAGTCTAGGCATTGGGTGATAAGAACCTGTACCAGAATAGTAGTAATGAAGGAGAAAGAAGGCATATTTAAAAGATGCTATAGATGGTCATTCTTACAGTATTTGAGATATGTTAAATTCAAGTTGACAGGAAAGAGGCTAAATATGGAGGCTAAAAGAAAGGAAGAAGTAGAGGATGACACCTAGGTTTTCAGCCTGGGGAGCTAGGAAAAGTGATGCCCTCCACAGTAATTGGGAAATCTGAAGGTGGGGAGGTTTTTTTTGAGAAAAGGTAATGACTTCAGTTTTGGACATTTAATTTGAGCTATCCAATGGGGAGTGCAAATCTGGAGGTCATCAAAGAGGTTAGGGATGTTTAAATCAATTTGAGAATTATGCTCATAGGGATAATTGGATTCATGGGAGCTGATGAAATCAGCAAGTGAACTAACATAGAGAGATAAGAGAAGAGGACCCAGGATATATTCTTGGAGGCATCCAAGATTAACAGCCTTGACTTGGATGCTGATCCAAGTCTGCAATGGAGATGAGAAGAAGTGATCAGATAAGTAGGAGGAGAAACAGAGAGAGTGGTGTCAGGAAAACCTAGAGAGAAGATAGTATCAAGGAGAAGAGAGTGACTGACAGATTTGAAGGCTTTAGATCCTCAGATTCCCAAATGATATGAAAGGCAGTTTTCAAAGAGAGAAATCTAAACTGTCAATGACTTTTATGAGAAAAATTCTCAAAATAACAAATGATTAGAGAAATCAACTTCTGGGTGCAGAGTCAAGATGTCGGAGTAAACCAGAACACCTCCATGTCACCACAAGAATCCTCAATATTGCCAGAAAAAGAATACAGTGGTGAAAGAACCAACAAGGAGACAGAGTAAACTAACTTTCAAGAAAAGAAAACCCCAAAAACTAGATAGAGAAATGAAAATTAAAACAATTATGAGACTTCCTCACAACCATCAGATTGACAAAGACAACAACAGAGGAAAATGACAAATATTGGAAGGGCTTCTGGTGAGGGGAAGTGGGGAAGGCAGGCACACTAATGCATTGTTGGTAGAATTGTTCATCAGCCCAGTCACTCTTGGAAAGCAATTTGGAACTATGCCCCCCAAATTAAGCAACTCTTTAACCCAACTAAATCACTTCTAGGTTATACCCTCAAAGAGCTCAAAGCAAAAAAGGGAAAGACCTATATGTTAAAAAATGTATATATTTATAGCAATTCTTCTACCTCCAGAGAAAGAACTGTTGGAGTCAGAATGCAGATGAAACCATATGATTTTTCAATTGTTTATTTGGGCTCACATTTTGGGGTTTTGGTTTTATAAGATTACTCATAAAAGTGAACAATATAGAAATATGTTTTGCATGATAATACATGTAAAGCCCAGACTGAATTGCCTGCCAGTACTGGAAGGGGAATGGAAAGGGAGGGAGGAGGATATGTTCAATCATATAACTTAGGAAAAGTTGTGTGAAATTTTATTTGTAATTGGTAAATAATAATAATAATGAAGAAATGATGAAATAGGTAGCTTGAGAGAAAGCTAAGAAGACATTTGTGGGCATATGCAGAATGAAGTAAACAAATCTAGAACAATTTATATACCATTATATAGTATATATTATATGACAATTTTATAGGAAAAACTACTCTGAGAGACTTTAGAACTTTGAAAAATGCAATCATAACCACAAATGAGGATGAACCATGCATAAACTCTTAATAGAGAGGCCTTGGACTTAAAATCCAGAATGAGGTATGCATTTTGGGAAATGACCAATGTGGAAATTTGTTCTTATTTGTGTTTGTTGTGAGCATTTTTAAAAATTGTCTAATATGGAGGAAGGAAGCAATGGAAAAGAAAGATAATAATGTAAAAATAAATCCCCCCCCTTTTTTTTAGAGAAAGAAAAGAGCCTTGGGGGACACCAAGGGTTGATGAGTATGACATGGATAAAGAACCAACAAAGGAGACTGAGAAAGTGTGGCTGCATCACAGGAAAATCCAGAAATAGTAGTGCTATGAAAACTCAGAGAGGAAAGAGTATCCAGGAGGAAAGAGTGAACAATAGAGTCCAATGCTGAAGAGAAGTCATGTAGGCCAACTGTCTTCCTCCTTTTATTCTTAGTATAACTGTGAGAGAGTTGGCCAGGTATTGTTATCTTCATTTTGAAGGAGGAAGAAACTGTGGCCCCAAGATGTTTCAGTAATTTGCCCAAAGCCACACAGCAAAACAATGACAGAGCAAGGTCCCTGTCCTATTACATCATTCTCTGATGTGAGCTTTCCCCACTAGGAAGGGATTGGGATGAATGTGGGGTGGAGGGCAGAAGAAAGGAGTGAGAAAGAACAGTAACTAGTGAGGTAGAAAGAAGGATTGCAGTAGGTATAGATAAAGGGAAGGGAAGAGAAAAGACATGTTGACTATGAGCCCTGATGTATGATGTCATTAACCATTTACCTTGTTCTCAGATATAATGGTGGAAGGACTTAGGATGGAAAGTGTGATGATAGAAACCACTATCCTACCCCACACCCCATTTTTGCTTTGGATTTTGGCTGAGTATTTTTCTAGATAGGTAAGATTTTCTGTCCCCTTCCTATATTTCTTTTTTTTCCCTATACCTCCATTTGTTGTTAAAATTAGATTGTTAAGAGCTACTAACAGACTCCTGACTTGAGAATTAATTTTATAACAGTGACTATAATATTTTTATTAATATTACATTTAATAATTTTACTTTCATTTATTACAAAAGGGACCCTCAAAGTCATCTAGTCTGACTTCTCCAAATACAGACAAGGAAACCAAGGTCCAAAGAACCTCATGCCATTTCTCTCCCATTTCTAGTTTTAAAGTTTTTATTGTTGTTTTTTGTTTTCTTGAAACTCCACCAACCACCACTACTAAAACTTTTCTTGTAACAAGTACAAAAAATGTTTGTTTGTTTTTTTAAGCAAACAGCCAGACAGTGACTTCATCTAATGGTGTCTTCTCTACCAATATTTAGTGTTGTTTTCATTTACATTTGTAGTGAAGGCTATCCCTTTCATGTAGTATGATGGAGTATCATTATGTGACTGAAAGGAAGGCAGAATAGACATCTCTATCCTTCCCCCCCACCTTCTCCAAGGGAGACTAATTCCTGCCAGAAGGGGAATCAGGAAGTTGGGATCAGAGAATATCACTCTGATCACCTCAAGGAGAGGGAATACCAAGCTAGACTTATAAATACCTTCTCCTTTTAATATTGTTAGTTTAGAGGATGTGATTTTTAGGTTCCAGGTAACTTCAGATCACTGTTTCAATTGTTTTTTAAACCCTTACTTTTCATCTTAGAATCAATACTATGATTTGTTCCAAGGTCGAATAACAAGGGCTAGGCAATGGAGGTTAAGTGACTTGCCCAGAGTAACACAACTAAAAGTGTTTGGGGTCAAATTTGAACCCAGGACCTCCCATCTCTATCTACTTATCTATCACTTAGCTGCCCCGATCACTGTTTCATTATTGAGGGGGAAAGAACCCCAAAGTTTTATGTCCAAGACTCTAACTCTTTTCCATCAAATTCTAGTTCCACAGTGAATACACATAGTGACTAGCCAAGAAACCCATTTATCCAAATTGGCAGCAAAATAGAAGTCAGAGAAAGTATGCATAGGAGAATACACAGCAAACAATAAAGAGTGAAGGAGTTTTCCCATTGGGACTGGGGTAATCAGCTCAACCAAGAAAGAGAGTCCTGGATCTCATGCAAGGAATAGTTTCCTGAAGTCTATAGTGTAGCAAGCTGGAGACAGGGACATGTTAGAGACCACCAGATCCTCTCATGTTGGCTATTTCCCATCTTTTATCTTCTCTCTCAAGTTAGAAGGCAGACATGCCTGAATTTCAGCCTGAAGAATTTAGAGACATAAAGAGAGTTAAAGAAACTTGAAGAGACTCCAGCATGAAGGCAGACATCTCCCCTTTCCTCTAGCTTCCCTTGATGTCTGATACCTGATACATTGCTCTCTCCTATGAGAAAAAGAGTCCCATATCAATAGACTTTGGACTGGGAGTACACATTATTATAGTCTTAGTGTATATTTTTTGCCCAATTCTACTTGTTGTTCTCTGTATCAGGTCATTCAAGTCTTCTCATGTTTCTTTGAATTCCTCTAAGTTGTCATATCTTAATTTATTATATTCATATATCATACACAGCCAATCCTCTATCAATTGGCATCACTTTATTTCCAGTATTGCTAGAAAAAATGTTTTATTAAAAATATTTTGAGATATAAAGGACCTTCCCCTATGACTCTGATCTTCTTAGATATATTTTCCAATAATCAGCTGGCTGGAACCAATTCAAAACTATTTTTTTCAGGAAAACTGGGTCAATTCACAGGTCCACTAACACTGTCTTTCTTCCCACAGTCCTTCCAACATTATTTCCATCTTTTATCATCCTTGCCACTTTCAGGTCCCTTCTATCTGGGGATTATATCTACCCCTGAGAGCTCACATTCACTGCCAGAGGCTTCAATAAAATCAAGCAGTGGGAGGGACCACAATATTTGTACAATTCCATTTCAACCCCAAAAGTCAGTAAATAAATTGTTCAGATCCTAGATTCTTTTTTCCAACTAGGAATACATTCAGAAAATAGCCTAGAGCCTGAAGGTTTTTTACACTTGACTGTTGGTCCTTTAAATGCTCTAAAAAGAACATGCCCCTTTTATGCTTCTACAAAATTGAAAGATTTGAGGGGCAAAAATGAAAAAAAAAAGAAATGCAAAGGTAAGGCCCTTTCTCGTGTAAAGGAAGCTTAGAAAGTATCCTTAGACTTCAGATATCTTAATTGTATTTGTTCCCTTAAACCCAATGGGGATTGTCCAAGACCCAGAACCCAAGAGCCTTAGAAATAACAGGTCTCAGACCACCATTCTGGATTCAACTTGGAGGAATCTACCAGAAAATCCAGAGGAAACATAGTGGGAGTAAAAACACGGAAGAAAAACAACTGCTTGAATACATGGGTCGAGGGGATATGGCTGGGAGGTAGACTCTACATGAACATCCTAGCGCAAACATTAACAACATGGAAATAGGTTCTGATCAAGGACACAAGTAATACCCAATGAAATTGCGTGTTGGCTGCAGGAAGGGTGGATGGAGGGGAGGGAGGGAAATAAAGTGATTATTGTAAACAAGGAATAATGTTCTAAATTGACTAAATAAACTAATTCAAATGGGGAAAAAAAGAAAAAAAGAAGGATCCATAGAACATAGACCCGCTTATTTGCATGAGGCCCCAACAGGAATCTGGAAAATGGAACTGGCCAGTCATCATTAGGAAGAGGGGAGCCTGTCACTGAGACAACCCAGATCTGAAACTAGGAAGAGCTGTCAAACAGGTTGTCAAAAAGGAAAAGTTATATCTCTCCCACCTCCTTTCTGGGAGGTCATAAACCTTAGAACTACAACCCTGAGAGAGTCAAAGAGGAAAGGCTCTAAGTATGCTCCTAAACTAAGAATTACTAACCTTTCTGAAAATACCCAGTAGCACTTCACCTGAAAAGAGCACTATAACTCCTCTAACAATAGGAACACAGAAATGTCTGGCTGAGCCAGAGTCTAGAGGAGTTAGACACTGAAGCTACCTATCAAAGAGCAAGCCAAGGCAGTCCAATATATCCACACATCCAGTAAAGACCTCTATGCCCTAAAAGGAGACAACGGAGACAGCCAAGCAGTGGAGTGACTTATCCACCACTGATGCCATGCTCCACAATGAATTTCAGAAGGATTCTATGGAGAAAGATGGGACATTGGGTCCTACTGTTCCAGAATTGGGAGTTGCTATACATGTCCTCCCTGCATAAGTTCCTCATTACCATTATACACTAAGTTTCTGCCCACTCTCCTCACATGCACACACCCACCCCACAAAGACTCTATGTATATTTTTTGGAAAATGTATACTGGATTTTCAGGGCAGGGGACAAAAGTTTATAACTACTGACTATTTGGAAAAATGCCTTTGCTAACAACTGAGACTACTAGCGGATTGTTGTTGGTGTGTTTTGTTTGTTTGATTTGTTTTTACACTTTCCATCTTAGAATCAATATTGTGTATTGGTTCCAAGGCAGAAGCGGCAATAATGAGGGAGGGAGGGTGGATCCTGATGGAATGACCAGTGTCTGAGGACTTGTATTGATTAGGGAGACAGTCCACGGACCAATCAGCCTACAGATGTCTATTATATGTCTTCTCCCTTAGGGAGGGGGGCACACTCCTACCCCAGGAAGAAGAAGAATGCACATCTACACTTTAAAGAAGAGGAGCCTACATGATGTGTTGTCCCCAGACCCACAATAAAATCCCATTTTATCTGCTATAAAGGTCTGAGGCCAAGTTCTTTCAAGAATGATGCTAATCAACACTTTGCCCACATCAGAAAGAGCTGTGCAATGGGGGTTAAGTGACTTGCTCAGAGTCAAGTCGCTGGGATCCTGGCTGATTATTAATTGGGAAGACACTAGTGAGGGTTGGTGAGCTACACTACAGTAAAGGCGGCTGGTAATATACAGTGGATAGAGTGTTGGAGCTGGAATCAGGAAGATCTGAGTTCAAATAGGGCTGGCTTCAGACACTTACTAGGTGTGTGATCCTGGGGAAGTCATTTAACCTTGTTTGCCAGCTGTGTGACCTGGGGCAAGTTGTTTAATATCTGTTTGCCTCAGTTTCTTCAACTATAATGAGGGAAATAATAGAATCTTGTTTTAAGGATCAAACGAAATAATATTTGTAAAAGCACATAGCACACAGTGGGTACTATATAAATGCTTATTCTCTTTCTCTCTCTCTCCTACCTGTTACAAATAGTCATCCACAGGTTACCCTCTAGAATTCTTTGTCTGTCTGTAATTACCCCTTTGGGGATCCAACCTGCCAGTTCCAATTCAGGTAGGGTGACTGAGCCCTCAATCTGATTGCTAAAATAAAAAAAGGAGGAGTTGTATTTTCCTGATACGGAACATTTTGTGTCTGGAGTCCAGAAATCTGTGTTGTAATTTCTTCTCTGGACATAATCCTAGGTGTGTAATTTTAGGAGGGAAATCACTTATCTTCTGCCTACACTAACTTCTCCATCTATAAAACAAGAATGATAATGCTAGCAACTCACCTCACTAGGGTGGGTCAAAAATAAGATCATAGAAATATTGATGATATGGGAGGATTTGGGAAAGCATACAGCACTGTAAAAAGTATCAGTTCTCATCATAATGGTCACTTTTGGCTTCTCCATATCTAACCTGATGGTATACACTGAAGAAATGTAAACTCATTTTAACATCATCCTGAGCCAAAACGAGGGATCTGTCTAATGTAAGGAAATTGGATCTGATTCATTCCAAAGCCAAACAACAGTCGTTTGGATTATTCATGCCATTTCTCCACTCTATGTGTTGCATAGAGAGAGATAGCCTCAAAGAAAAGTAGATGTTATTATTCCCAGAGTCCCCCCAGAAGGGGAAGAAAGTCATCCCCCTGTTCCCCACCCCTAACCCCTACAGTAGTCCCTGATCTGAGAGCTGTGAGATTTACTCACTCCTTGTACATCTTGAGAAGAACATAAAATATTAAAGCTCAGAGAGACCCCTGAGTTCAAGATCTGAAGTCAGAAAAAGTTCTGAGTTCAAATATGGCCTTAAACACCTAGTAGTTGTGTGACCCCAGGAGCAATTTACCTTATCTCTCATGATCTCAGTTTCCTCATCTATAAAATGGGGATAATTATAGAACCTCCCTCCTTGGATTAGTGGCAGTTAAGTGGTATAGTGGATAGAATGCCAGACCAAGTGTCAGGAAGACTCATCTTAGTGAGCTCAAATCCAGCCTCAGACACTTCCTAGCTGTGTGACTCTGGGCAAATCATTTAACTGTGCTTGCCTCCGTTTCTTCATCTATAAAGTGAGCTAGTGGAAGACAATAGTAAGCCACTCCTGTATCTTTGATAAGAAAACCCCAAATGGCATCAGTGAAGAACCAGATATGATTGAAACTGAACAACAACAGCCTTTAGGTTACTATGAGGCAAAAAAAGAGGAAATACAATATGAAAAGCTTTATAAATCTTATGACATAAGTATGAACTATTATCATGATTTCTCTTTTTTTCCCTTCAAATTTTTGCTTTAAAACCTGGATTGGAAAATGGATTACATGATTTCAAGCTAGAAGAGACCATCACATTGGTTCTGGTGTGTGTCTGTGTTTGGGTTCATGTATGCATGCCTGGAAGTGAAGGTGGGAAGACAGGAGGAGTTGGACAGGTGTTGAGAATCATAGAGGCTGGCACTTCCTCATTCAGCCAATATAATAACGACCCTGTCGGCTGACCCTGGGGGCACCATGGCGACTCCTGTTATGAAGGGGTTCTCTCTGCAAGGAAACTTCCTGAAACTCCCAGGTGGATCAGCCAGCCACCTCTAACTCTTCCTGCCTGTCAAGGTGTCTGGCTTCTCTGACAACTCATTCAGGTGAGGTGAGGACAGGTTCTCTGGAGCCACCTCCCCAGGTGTGATGATGAACATGCCATTAGTCTGTCTGTGGTTATGTTGGCAATTGAACTGGAACAGGAAGTATCATAAACTGGAGTGTTGACAAATTCATCAGACAAATGAACCTGAGTGTACACAGCACTTCTCCACTAGATTGATTAGAGAATCACAGTTTCACAGACTAAGAGCTGGAGAAGACCTTAAAAAATCATTTAGGTCAGTACTCTTATTTCCCTTCTCCCCCATTTCACAGGTAAGGAAATAGAGACCCATATAGATTCAATGACTTATCCAAAGTCACACAGCAGGCAGAACCTGGATTCCAACCCAGATCCTCCAATTCCCAAACTAGCATTCTTTCCATTTCAATTGAAAGAGCTTTTCTGTTCTTTATACAATGACCCCTCTTCAGGTTTGTATGGCTTGTTATCCAAACTGAATCCAAAAAAACATTAGCCCAGAAGTCAGGAGCTATAGATTCTAGTGCCAGTTTTGTTCTTAGCTAACTGTTACAACCTTGAAATTATCTCGAGGGTAACCAGCATGCCTCAAACCTGTTGGAGAGTTAGATGTCTCTTCTAGACTAGTGTCTATTCTAAGCATATGAAAGAATTCCCCTGGCAGAATGGGGAGGATGAGAACAATTTGTTCCAACAGTAATGAAGGAGGGCAAATACAAGTGCCATGGAATGCTTAAAGCCTGGTCAGACATTGAAGATACCCAAGTCAACCACTGCATCGCAGGTTACAGCCAGTCATCCTGAATTTGTCTTGCCACTGAACTTTGATGACTGTGAAAGAGAGAATAAGGCTGATAGCTTTATACAACACTGCCTAACTTAGATCCAATATAAGCACAAATCAAGACATCACATGTAAAGTCGGTCCTCTTGGAAAGTGAAGGTCAAGCAACAATAAACTTGAAATAATTTCATTTCTCTCTCCTCTCTTTGTCCATCTGTAAAACAATGGGTTCAGGATAGATTAGAGGTGTCAAACTCAAATAGGAAAGGGAATCCTTAACTTAAAAAAAAAAAAGGATCCCTGGGGTAGCTAGGTAGCTCAGTGCAAAGAGAGCTAGAATTGGAATCAGGAGGTCCAAGGTTCAAATGTGGACTCAGATACTTCCTAGCGTGGTGATCCTGGGAAAGTCACTTAACCCTTATTGCCTAGCTTTTATTGTTCTGCCTTGGAACCGATGATATTTAGTATCAATGCTAAGACAAAACATAAGGGTTTTTAAAAAATGGATCTCTTGATACATGTATAACCCAAATAGAATTGCTTGCCAATGCTGGGAGCAGGGAGGGAAGGGAAGAAGGGAGACCATTTTGGTAAAATAAAGTATCTTTACAAAAAATGGATCTCTATAAGCTACACATTGACTTAGAAAACTCCATATTAACAATATAATTATTGTATTTTTATTAATTTTTGTTAAATATTTCCCAATCACATTTCCATCTGGTTGGAGTTCACTCAGAAATGTTATCTCATGTTGTTTGGTCACCTCTGGCCCCTGTCTTCTAAGGAAGGGTTTTTCTAGCTCTGCATCTACTAAATTTTCAGTGCCAATATTTACATCTTAGAATACTACAAATGTAACAAACACTACAAATCAGGGCATGATTTATCTTTTTGAAGAAAGTGATGGAAAAATATTAATAATGTAGATTAAACTTAAAAGACGGTCCTGTGTATATATTTTTTAAAACCCTTGTCTTCCATCTTGGAATTAATACTATGTATTGGTTCCAAGGCAGAAGAGTGGTAAGGAATAGGTAATGGGGGTCAAGTGACTTGCCCAGGGTCACACAGCTGGGAAGTGTCTGAAGCCAAATTGGAACTCAGGACCTCCTATCTCTAGGTCTGACTCTCAATCCACTGAGTCACCCAGCTGCCCCCTATGTTTTGTTTTGAAAGCTGGTTGCTAAATATTAGCACAAACCTGGCACAGAGTCTAGAGGAAAGTGGGCTCAAGTTTAGACAGCATATGTAACAAAGAGGTAATTAATAATTTTTTTTATAAACCCTTATCTTCTGTCTTAGAGTCAATACTGTGTATTGGCTCCAAGGTAGAAGAGTGGTAAGGGCTAGGCAATGGGGGTTAAGAGACTTGCTCAGGGTCACACAGCTGGGAAGTGTCTGAGGCCGGATTTGAACCTAGGACCTCTCATCTCTAGGTCTGACTCTCAATCCACTGAACCACCCAGCTGCTCCCTTAATTCATAATCCTTGGTTGCCTGACAGTCCTTTTATTCCTTCCTGGAGACCTCAAGAAATCCCCTCTTCTCTCTCTCTCTCTCTCTCTCTCTCTCTCTCTCTCTCTCTCTCTCTCTCTCTCTCTCTCTCTCTCTCATTTTGGTGGTGGGATTGGAGCATCTCTCTGCTGGGATCCATGGGGTCAGGGACCTTGTAAATATCTGAAACTAATTCTTGTTTGCTTCCTTGAATGTCATGCCTTTCTTCTATGTATCTAATTTGTCCTCTTTCTCCATTCTCAGGAAGACACACTGATTGTTACTGGTTCATTCTTTCCCATAACTGAGGTAGGGAGTGTAACACTCCCTCTGGATTCACTCCTCTTCCCCCTTTCTGCCTTCTGGCTATAGATAGAAGGTTCTGGATGCTCAAAATCCTCCCAAAGCTTATGCTTGGAGCAATTGCTGAAATGTTCTGGTTGGAGTCTCCTTTTCTGATATACAGAGTTCAGAAGTATGTCTAAATCTTTTGTTGTTGTTGTTTAGTTGTTTTCAATCATGCCCAACTCTTTGTGATCCATCTGGGGTTTTCTTGGCAAAGATACTGGAATAGTTTGCCATTTCCTTTTTCATATACTTTTATAGATGAGCAAACTGAGGCAAATTGGTTAAGTGACTTGCCCAGGGTCACACAGTGAACAAGCGTTTGAGGTTGGATTTGAACTCAGGAAGAGAAATCTTCTTGACTCCAGGATAAGCACTCTATCGCACCACCTGCTGCCATAGTTCTTTTTTATTTTTATTTTTCTTAAGTCCTTACCTTCCATCTTAGAATCAATACTGTGTATTGGTACCAAGGCAGAGGAATGGTAAAGGCTAGATAATGGGAATTAAATGACTTACTCTTGGTCACAGAGCTAGGAAGTGCCTGAGGCCAAACTTGAACCCAGGACCTCCCATTTCTAGGCTTGGATCTCAATCCACTGAGTCTCCCAGATGTCCTTTGCCATAATTCTTTCTATCAATCCCAATCAATTTTATCATTTTATTTCATCTTCTTTACTATAAGTCTTTAAACCTAACTTACCTTTGATCTGTTGACTGAATAAAAGTATCTAAGAATTATTCACACCTAGTTTGCACATTTGATTGATTGATTCTGAAATACAAAGAGGCTTTTTCACATGATAAAGTTTTTAGAGTTTAGAGCATTTTGTTGGTTACATTCATTGGGACTAGGAGCTGTAAGCACTCCTTTTATATCTGGATAACAATAACTCACATTTCTATAACACTTAAAGCTTTGTAAATTATTTTTATACCTTTAAATATTTCCCAATTACATGTTTAAAAAATTTTAACAATCATTGTTGCTAGTTTTTTTAAACCTTTGCCTTCTGTCTTAGAATCAAATAAATTTAAAAAAACAGTAGGGATTAGGCAATGGGGGTTAAGTGACTTGCCCAGGATCAATCAAATAGCTAGGAGGCCAGATTTGAGGTCACATTTGAACCCAGGACCTCTCATCTCTACGCTTGGCTCTCAATTCACTGAGCCACCTAGCTGCCCCCTCTGTGTACTATTTTTTTAATGCTCCTTTGTATTTTCTTTAATCATGATCTTTATTCTTCTTTTTCTCAATTCCTTCCTCCAAAATTAAAAAAACCAAACAATTTCTCTAATAAGCATAGTCTAATGAAACAAACCCACACATTGCCCTGTGTTAAGAAATGCATCATATTTTTCACTTCTACCCCAGCACCTGTCTATCAAGAAGCCTATTTCATCCCTGGGCCTCAGGAGTTGTAGCAAAGTTGTCCATTGCATTGATGAAAGTTTTTTAATTCTGATTAGGTCCATTACAAATTTATGTTATGTAATATTAACTGGGCCCTCACTGTAGCAAGGTAATTCCTTTATGCCCCTTTAATCAATTCACTATCCCCCTCACCACAGTGGCTTTTCCAAACCTTTTCATTGCTTCTCAAACCTTCTATGGCTCTTCTACTCTCCACTCTTTCAGCTGAGAACTTTGCCTCAATTTTCACTGGAAAAAATCGAGGCCATTGGTCCAAAGCTCTCTCTTCTTCCTTCATCATCTCCTACTATCCTCTTTCACCTCTGTCTCACATGATGAAATGACCCTTCTCTTTAGAGAAATGTACAAGTGATCCCATTCCATCTTGTCTTCCCTAGCCCCATCTCTTATCCTTGCTCCCTCATTAATCTTTAATCTCTCCTTGTCTACTGGTTGCTTTTCTACTGCCTACAAGCATAAAAGTTATCCCCATACTCAAAAACACCTCAATCAATCCACCCATCTCTTCTATCTATATTCTATATTTCCCCTCGCTTTAATGGCTCAGTTCCTTAAGAAGGATACCTACAATCAGTGCTTCTACTTTTTGCCTCTCACTCCTTTAATTCTCAGCAGTCTGACTTCTCACTTCATTATTTGATCTCTCTCCAAAGCTGGCCAGCTCCCCCTACCACTTCCTCCATTTAAAATTTTCCTCTCAAGCTCACCAATTATGAGTTAAGAGAGGAAGGTCTCTTCCCATCTCAGATAATATAGTCACAAAAAACCAAGAATGTTGTCAGTGGAAGGGAGAGACAGCTACTGTTCTATCCTTCCAATGATTCTGTAATGAAGGACTTAGAATGTGATAACAGGGTATCAGGCAGGTATTAGGATAATTTCCTATAATCACACAATAGCTTTAGCCAATCAAGTCTTTAAGGTATACTACCAGCCATGAAAGACTAATATAGATTCAGATACTTTGTCCTGACGACTACATGACACTAAAGCCATGGTGATACCTTAAAAAAAAAGAATCAGTACAATATGTAAAACTCAGTGAACTGGATTACGAACAAATAACAACGCAGCTAAAAATTTGGGACTTCTACTAGACAGTATGCTAGCAGTGAACTTGAACCTTGCTTCATTGAATCAGCCTTCTGTACCTTATTTGTCTGCTGGGAAAGAGAGCAGATGGTCGATGGACTGTGAAAAGTGATACACGCCAAGAAGCAAAATGGTAATGTCAAAAGACTCCAGTGCCAGTCTCAAGTAAAAGTAGCTAACTATTGAGACAATGGCAAAAGTTAAAGCTATGCAATGGAGTACTGTGCCTGTTACTGATCCCATAGGTGGAACTGGGAAACAGTTCCATTAATTCTTTTATAATACAACTGTTTGTATCTAGGTCATGAATTCATTCAGAGCTTATTAATATTATAGTATATGGTGTGAGATACTGGTGTAAACCTAAATTTCTGTCAGACTACTTTCCATTTAATTCCTATTCTTATACTAGGAGACATCCACATAAATGTTTATATCCCCATATAGCATCCTAATTTCCCTAATATTTTGTCTTTAACTTCCATGACCTCATTCTACATCACTTATATGTAAGAATATTTCATAGGAGCAACTAGGTGGCTCAGTGGATTGAGAGCCAGACCTAGAGATGGGAGGTCTTGGGTTCAAATTTGACCTCAGACACTTCCTAGCTGTGTAAACCTGATCAAATCACTTAACCCCCATTGATTCTAAGATGGAAGGTAAGGGTTTAAAAATAAAAAAGAATCTTTCAACATCATCTCTGTATGTTCTACTTCAATGATCTGAAAATCCCCAAATCTTCAAATCTACCCTCAGATACCTATTAGTTGTCACTAGTCAGACTCCTTAACCTCTGTCTGTCTCAGTTTCCTCAACTGTAAAATAGTATCTACATCATAACAGCACCTCTTTCAAAGGTTATTGTGAGGACCAAATGAGATAATATTCACAAACTGCTTAGCATAATGCATGGCACAGATTAAGTATTTAATAAGCATTTTATTCTTTCCTTTCCCCACTTTAGGGTGGTGGCAGTGTTAAAGGAGAGATGTATATGGGAGATATTATGAAGGTAAAATTGAAAGTCATCAGATTAGATATAAAAGATGAGGGAGAATGAGGAATCTGAGATTATACCTATATTGCCAGCCTGGGCAACTTGAAGAATAGTAGAGACCTTAACAGTAACAGAAAAGTTAAGAAGAGTGGATCATTCTGGGGAAAAGATAATGAGTTTGGTTTGGGCCATGTTGAGATTAAGATGTCTATGGGACATACAGTTGGGGATCTCCAATGTGCATTTGGATATATGGTATTATATGTCAGGAGAGAGATTAGGACTGGATAAGCAGAATTATCAACATGTATGTGATAATTGAATTCATTTCAGTAGATGAGATCACCAAGTGAAATAGTATTGTAGAAGAAGAGGAGTGGTCTCATGATAGAGCCCTTTGTGGGACACCCAAAGATCCAACAAAGAAGGCCAAGAAGGGACAGTTGGACGAGGAGGAACAGCCCCAAGAGAAAGTGGTGCCCTGGAAATCTAGAGAGAAGAGAATGTCAAGGAGAAGAGGGTGGCTCAGAGGGTCAAAGGCAGCAGAAAGAGCAAGAAGGATAAGGATTGAAAAAAAAACCATTGTATTTAACAGTTAAAAAATTGTTACTAACTTTGGGGAGAGCAGTTTCTGTTGGATTAAGAGAATTAAGAAGAGAGTGAGAGGAAAGGAAGTAGAGTTACCTATTACAGATGACCATTTCAAAGAGTTTAGCCACCAAAGGTAGGAAAGATATGAAATAACAGAGATTAACAGATCAAGTCAGAGATTTTTATGGATGGGGAAGAAATGGGCACATTTATAGACAGTAGGGAAATAGTCAATAGACAAAGAGAGATTGAAGATAAATGAGAGAGTAGTGGGGATGATAAAAAGGGCAAACTGCTGGAGAAGACATGATGGAATTGGGGAAATTGTACAAATAGAAGAGTTTCCCTTGACAAGGAAAAGAGTCATCTCTTTTTGTGAGACAGAAGTGAATGTGGTGTTGGCAGAGGGCATCTATCTGAGAGATGTGGCTTGAAAAGAAAGGGAGAAGAGGGAGCTCTTGGCAAATGGCCTCAATTTTTTTTTCAGTGAAATGGAAGCATGATTCTAGGGGAGAGAGTGGGAGGAGGAGGAGCCATGAGAGGTTTGAGGAGGGATGACAAAGTTTGGAAAAGCCACTGTGGTGAGTGGAATAGAAAGTCAATTAGGGGGGTGAAAAAGGATTACCTTACTGCAGTGAGGACCCAGTTGAGATGATTATTATTACATATATTTATAGTGGATCTAGTTAGCGGCATTTTATGATTTTCTCTAGCTTTGTCAGCAGAGTAGGAGTAATGGTGGGAGTAATTCAGGGTTGGTGCTTGGCAGGTCAAGATCAATGATAGGATAAAAGGACAAAAGATTAAAGAGGGCAGTGTGGAGTTTAACTGGTTTACTAAGGGAAGAGAGTGTGTCTAGTGCATGGGGTGATGACCTGGGAAAGAACTAAAGGATCAAGGAACTTCAGGTCACTATGAGGTAAAGAATAGGGTTTGGGGCTTCAAGGCAGATGAAGAGGTAGAAGGACAACAGATTGTGATCAGATAAGAGTCAGATGTGGCCTATTCCAACTCAATATCATCTAGGTATGTTCTACTTCAATGATAAAAAAAAAAATCCCCCAATCCTTTAATAGCCCTGGCTCATCATACAATTCATCAGGTCCAACTATATGTTGTCTCCTACCCATTTCCACTTCAGATGTAAGCTCTTTGGGGACAAAAACTGTTGTTCTATCTTGATTTTTGTATCTCTAGTTCCTAGTAGAATACCAGATATGTGGTAAGCTTATTAGCTGATTGATGCATTTAGATATGCCACATCCCTTCCAAAACCTCAACATTTTAGGATTAGATATTTTGTTCTCATCCTTCAGAATCTAGGTTGTGTAGGTAGAATTCATACTCATATCCCAAGGAAAGAAGCACATTGAGGAGGAGGATCACACAGGGCTCTGGGAGTCCCATTGCCCTCTGGGGGAATCCTATCCTGAGTGGGTTAGCAGTACCCATAAGAAAATCTCTAATGTGCCTTCTCCTCTCTCCAACTGGGTTCCTGAACCCTTTGCTCCCATTTTTGCTGAATAAGCAATGAATTTCCCTTTGGCAGGGATCCCTCTGTAATAGAAAGCAGCCTCCAGCCCAAGCAGGCCTCACTTGATTAGCTTCCTCTGTTGGCCATTGACCCACATCTGCTCTGCAACTCTTATCTCAAAATCCCTTTACTCCAACAGCTTTCAGCTGTTCTTTCTCTACATTACTCAGCCCCCTTCCTGACCTTCAACCCTATTTACACTTGGACTCCTGGTCTACCCTCCTTTGCCTTCCCCCAAGCCCCAACACCACACACACAGACCTCCTATGGGATTCCCAGGCTCCAGAGAAGATTCAGAGAGAAACCTGAAGATAGAAGTTTAACCTGAGGCAATTTGGATAGGAGCCAGCCTGCTGGTGAGCCAAATTTCTGGGTAGTTTTATTGACTGCCACTTCTTTGTAGATATTTTTTTTTTTGGTCTCTCAAATGACCCTGGTTTTTTTTTTTTTTATGATTCTTTTCCAGTCTACCCCTACCCCCAACCCCCTTTTGAGTTAAGTTAACAAATATAAGCCTAGATTCTAATGAATATAATTCACAGAATTTCAGTGTCTGAGTTGGAATGAATCTAAGAGAGCATCTTAATCTAAGTGCCTGAATGGGAATTCCCTCTATCATTTCCCTGACAAATGGTCATGCAGCCTTCACTTGAAGGGGAACCCTCTGCCTTTCCTAGCAAGTCTGTCTCAAGGAAAATTTTCCTTTACGTATGTTGTAGAGCCAGAATCTGTCTCTGAAAACTCTTACTGGTCCTGATTCTGCTCTTTGGAGCCATGCAAAATAAATGTAATCTCGCTTTCTCAAGACAGTGTCTCCAGTTCTAGAAGTCCCTCAATAGAAGCTGGAAGAGTCAAAGGTCAGTTTCTGTGACATCTTAGCTGAATTGGTCAGTAAGCAAAGATGTGGGAATGTTCAAGATCTTTCTCTATTCACATTCAGTAGAGACTCTGAGAGAAGGAAGAAACACTGATATGTCTTAAACAGTTTCCCTGGGGGCATGGAAAAGTAAAACTTTGTTGGGAACTAGTAGCTTTCAACCCTGATCTCTCTAACTAAAGGGAGAAAGGAAAACACTGGACACTCTATTGGCTGATTACCCTACCCTCAAGACATTAAGGACTCATATCTTTTGTACATAAATGAAAAAGCCCAGGGCCACTGGAAGAGTTACTGAACTCTCTAACCAGCCCTAAGAGTCTGCCAGGGCCAATATCATGAGTGAGAGTTTTGGGGCATGTTGGGAGATTGCTTGGTGAGCTGAGAGATAAAACTGAGAATAGTTGGTGGAATAAAAGCGGTGGAGGTATGAGGAAGGCTCTTAAAAACTTCACCCCAGCACTGCCTTAGGTCACTAAATGGAGGTCTTGGAATTATCTAGGGAAAGCTTTTCTGATCAAGGAAATCACCCAAGTGCTTGCAACTTTGCAAGGATCATCGGAAAGTCCCTAAAGATCAATAATTATTTCTTTTTTTAAAAATTGAATTAAAAAATTTCAGATCTGCATTCTGTGCCCCTGACCTCTTTTTCCTCCCTCAATTGAGAAAGCAAAATATGAATATGAATGGGTGAGCAAAACAAACTTATGCACTGGCCACATAGAAAAAAATATGTCTCACTTTGTAGTATGAATTTATCACCTATCAGGAGGCAGGAAGTATGTTTCATATTGAGTCCTCTAGAATTGTGATTGGTCATTGTGTTGAACATTGTGCTTGTCTTTATCATATTGTCATTTTGTATAAAATGCTTTACTGGCTGTGCTGATTTCATTTTGTATAAGTCCATACAAGTCTTTCCAGATTTATCTGAAAACATTCTTTTTATTTATTTTTTACTTTTACGTTCTTAGAATCTAAGGTAGAAGAACAGTAAAGGCTAGGCAATTGGGGTTAAGTGACTAGCTCCTCAGGGTCACACAGGAAGTATCTGAGGTCAAATTTGAGCCCAGGTTGTCCTATGGCCAGGCCTAGCTCTCAATCCATTGAGCCACCTAGCTGCCCCCATTCCCTTCATCTTATTAAGTATTTCTTAAGCCCCTACTGCTATATGGGCCTGACACTGTTGTAAGTGCTAAAAACTGAAACATTCTCATCCCTCAAGAAGCTTACAATATGGGGGTTAGGGGTGGGGCAACAACCATTCTAGATGAGAGAACTATTTCTGTACTGGATGTGAACTTCAAAGAACTGCTTAAGTGACTTGAATTGGGAATTTCTCTCAATCCATACCATGGTTATCCCTAAAAGAGGTTCTCCAAATATGGGAAGGACTGTACTCTTTAATGATTAGATCTCTAATTCCCATTTAATTCCTCACATAAGAATCAGGGCAGTTAGGTGGTATAGTAGATAGAGTACTGAGAGAGGAGTCAGGGAAACTCTTCTTAGTTCAAATCTAGCCTCAGTGTGACCCTGGAAAAGTCACTTAACCCTATTTGCTTAAGTTTCTTTATCTGTAAAATGAGCTGGAGAAAGAAATGGCAAACCACTTTAGGATCTTTGCCAAGAAAACCCTAAATGGAGTCACAAAGAGTCAGACAGGACTGAAAAATGACTGAACAACAACAAATACAAGAATCACTCAAACCTTCTAGAGTGTCCAGTTCCAGAAATACCTATTTCTGAGCCTGAGTCAAATCTCCCCAGTGGGAATGGGGTAGATATGAACCTGCTGTTCCTTAATATGAAGAACTCCTTGGTGGATACCCCACTATGCAGCTCAGAACCTTATTTGTAATTTATTCTTAGAGGGTTCCCCAGGAGCACCGAAAAGTTGATTTATTTAGGCTCATATTACCAGTAGATGTGATGATATTCTTCACTTCAAGTTTCCAAACTCTTTTTTCGTGCCACCTCTCATGTTGGCAGCTAACTGTCCCATGGAAAGAACTCTGCACCAGGAGTCAGGAAGAACAGAGTTCAAATTTGAGCTCAGACACTTACTAGCTGTGTGATCCTGGACAAGTCATTTAACCTTTGCCTGCCTCAGTTTCCTTATCTTTAAAATGAGGATAATCATGGCATCTACCTCAGAGTTATTGTGAGAATCAACTAAGTTGATGCATGTAAAGTCATTTGCGAACACCATATAAACACTATTATTATTAGCTATTATTAAGCACAGAATACTAGAATGTTAGAGCTAAAAGAGTCCTTTAGTCTCATCTTTGTTTTATATAGATGAAGAAAGAAACCCCAAAAGATTAAATGACTTGCCCAACTCATTCACACAACTAAATAGTGCAGGACTTGGGAGGGGGAACAAAAAGTTTTCTGACTTTTGAGTGATTTTCCTAATGTCTATACTATGAATCACCACAAAGTTTCCATTTGCTATCTAGGTAGGCACTATTAAAAAAAAAAAGGTGTGATCTGGGAGGTAATTTAAGGGGTCATCTAATTAGAACTTTATTCTCATTTGGCTATTTTTTGGAATCTTTAAACCTAGATGGTTTGACTTTGCAACAATCCCACCACTTGCCTAAAGGTATTTGTATATATATGTATGTAAATACATATACCTAACTCTAAAACTAAAACTAAAGTTTTTTTTATACTTGGGGACACCACGGTGTAGAAAAAAAGCAGGGTAAACAATTGCTGATCTCAAATGCTTTGAGATACTACCTGTAGAATATTCTCAAGTTATTCTTAAAAACAACACAGTTTCAGTCTTTGTAACAATTCTTAGGAAGGACAGAAGGGCAAAGACTAGGCAAACAGGGTTAAGTGACTTACCCAGAGTCACACATCTAGGAAGTGTCTGAGGTCGGATTTGAACCCAGGTTTTCCTGCAGGCTTGGTTCGCAATGTGTAACTTAGCTGTCCCTCAATCAAATTATTCTTGTGCCTAATTTTTGTCGAAGATAACCAGAGTTATCCTTCTGGCTTTATCGATGGTATTTTAGTTTAGCCCTTCTACACTAGGAGGGAGAAATACGGAAATTTAGAAACCCAAAAGAAAGTTGAGCCAGTTTTTCTTTAGTGAATTTAGTCACCACCACCACCCCCCCCCCCCAAAGGAAAAATTTAAAGATATGCATCATTCCTACTTCTTTTCTTCCTTCAATCCAGACTTAAGAGTGTCAGGCTGGGGGGAGGGGGGAATTTTCAAATATCCGCCAAACACACAGGCAACGAATTTAGTGGTACAGTAGTATAGTAGCTCTCCTTGGATTAAGTTGAAAAAGCTAAAGGTACGAAGCCGGGAGAGTCAAAAGCCCGAAGCTCCTATGGGCTACGAACTCTCACCACCAACTAGGCGATTGGATCCACCCCTTGTAGAAGATTGTGGCTATTTCCTAGCTCTCATAGGCTGGGGCTCCGGGCACAAACAAAGGGAGAGTCTTTCATGGTGCAGGATTGGTTGAGGAAGCTGAGTGTGTGAGAAATGAAGTTGGGCTAGGGAGGAGGAGAGGTGGTGTTCATCTTGGGGGAGGGGAAAGGGTGTTTGCAAGATTTAAGGTGGTTCTTGATTTGTCCCAGGCTAAGAAGCCGCACCGCTCTTAGATTAGTCTATACCTGCTACTCAATAAGGGACTGGGTGAAAAGAGAGTTCCGACAACATCTGGATACTAGGGTTAGTACCGAAATCAACGCTGACTGAATACTAACTGCAAGGTTTGAATTAGGGATTTTTTTTTTTGTCATCCTAAAGGGATAGGTCCCACCTCCTTAAAGAGGCGTGGCGAAGTACTTCCATTGACTAAATAAGCCCGCGTGGGAAATGCAAGACGGAAGAAGCAAAGCCCTCCCTTCCCCCAACCCCTCAGCCTTCCCGCCTCCCCCCTCCCTCCCCTTGTCTCCTGCCACCACTCCCGTGCCTTCCTCCCTCCCCTCCCCTTCTACCTCTCGCCTGGGATACTCCCAGACAGAATCCGTGGCTGCCGACACCTCCTTTTCTCCGCCTGCTCTTACTCTCGCCGCCTCCTCTTTCCCCGGGGGTGAGACCTGGAGCTGGAAGCTGCTGTAGGAGGCAGCGCCTGGGGTTTGCATTTCGGCGGCTCTCCGAGCCAGGATCTGGAGAAAGCTGAAGGTGGCGGCGTAGGCAGCAATTTGTGTGGAGCCACTGCCTGGTGGGTGGCTGAGCTGGCTGTGGCTGGGAAGAAGATGGAAAAGATACTGGCAACTCCCAAAGGCTATGGAGACGAGAAGGGGGTACCTGCGCCACCCCGCCTGCGTCACTGGATTCTTCGAAACTCGCCGCTGGCAGATAGAGAATCTGGGCTTTCCTTAAATGTCTTTCTTGGGGGCTCCCCCAAGTGCTTTGACTGAGAACCTCCATCCCCCCAACTTTTCCTGAGGCTTTAACAGATATTCGCTGCCACAGGATGGGAAATAGTCCAGACCTGGTGACCTCCCAAAGGTACAGTTGAGCCAGGAGCCGAGCAGAGGTGCAAAAGAAGAACCGGCAAGGGCTGGGAGACCGAACTGGAGTTGACTGCTCAAAGCCAAATGGTACATGACCTGCGGACAGTGCCGAGTGGAATCGGGAGCTACACCTCTCCCTACCCACTCTGTGGCTTTTTTTTTTTTCTTTAAGTGATAAGAAAGAAATTTTTTTTCTATCCATGGCAAAAGGATGTCTCCTTACCCACACCCACACCCCAAAAACCGGTCAGCCAAGGAGAATCCCCACAAGCGGGATGGTCTTGGTTATTGCAGAATAACTCTGCTGAAGCTTGGCGGGGAGGAGAGATGGGATGGGGGTGGAGTGGGGGGTCGTAAATTCCTTCTCTGTAGCTTTCGGAAGCTCTGAAGGGTCAGAAGCTCAGGAGAGTTGCCAGGTACGTGCGGTTTTCATTATTATTATTATTATTTTTAATTTTCTCTCCAAAAGAAAAGAGAGAATAAAATCGCCGCTGGTGTGTAAGTGGTTTTCTTGTAAACGTGTCTTTACTCGGGGTTGGGGATCGGAAGCAATTAAGCCACTGTGGGAGCTGAGTTATAGGCTGGTTCCAGCTTCGCAGCCCCGCAATACAGACCTTATTCAAACTCCAAACGCATGCTGGGGCCGGGGGCTCGGGTGGGGGAATGGGGAGGGGGAGAAAGGATGCAATGGTTGGAGTGAATTCCCCTCCTGTAGCCTCGGGTTTCCAGCCAAAAAAACTGCAGCCGGTTCAAGAGTTCCCAAACATTTTGAGCCTTAGCGCTTTGTTTTCTGAGGACCACAGTCTCAGCTTTTCCTCAAAACCCGCCTAGATTTGGCCTTTGCTGGTTGGGTCTCCGGGAACTTGGTATTGCATTGTGGAAAGAACCGGCATAGCTCCCCTACAAGCTTCCTCATCACTTTTCCCGTGGAGTACTTCTCCCTTGGCTAATCATTCTTTCTTTCCCACCCTTGTGTCGGCTTCCCTTCCCCCACTCACTTCCAACAAAAACCCGTCCAATTTCTTTTTTAAGGGAAGGAAAAGCACCCAAGTTTAGCGTTTTTCTTTAAAATTCCCTCCAACCATCTTTTGAGAGCTACCTTTTTGAAAAAGAAACGAAATATGGAAAGAACAGGAAGTCCATTTTATGTTATCTTTAAAGAGGGCTTATCATCCCCCCCCAAAAGTTATAGATGAGAAAAAGATTTCTCCCCTTCCTAATCCTAGTTAAGAATTAAAAAATTTTGCATTTAATTTGATTTCTTTGAAGACTTTCTGTTTCGTGTAAGTAGGAGAGATAAAGTTCTTATTTAGCTGGGAACTTGGTATGCCAGATCTCTTCCTGAAAGCCCCCTCCAGGTGAAATGTATTTAAATCTAGGCCGGAAAATGAATAATATTTAGTGATCAGGAAGAAAAAACTTTGGCTCCTTTTTTATCCTTCCCATAAATTAAACAGAACAAAGGGTCTGAGCCCAACAGAGGAAGAGACGAAAATGAGGACTGGGAATTGTCTCCAATGGAGGCAAGTTTTGAAAAATAGAACTAAAAAAGTTTGTCTCCTGACACCCCGGATGCTACACCTTCCTTTAAATTTTTGCTCCCCCCAATTTTTTTTAAATGTAGTGGAGTGGGGTTGGGGGCGGGGAAGAAACAGATAAATCTCTAATGCAGATGGTGTGGTACTATTACGGAAGTACTACTGCCCTTGGCTGTGTCTCAGCTTGTGGTGGCTCTTGCAGCCCAGAAAAGGAAGCCCAGGCCTCGGCAGACCTTGGGAAGGTCCGAGGCCACTTCTCTTAGGGACTTCTGGCTTCCCTTTTCCCTGACCAGTGCTCCTTCGCCGCCTCTGGTAAAGGAGGGGACGAATTTTTCTGAGGCGGGAGAACTCCAAGTTTCGGTTTCAACGTCCGAGGGGAGTCTGTGCGTTAAGGCAAAAATCTTTTTGCCTAAAAAAATCCTTTCCATGCGGTCTGTGTGCACTCAGCGACCCTGGACTCCCAGCCTAAACCAAGGGAAATTTATTTCTCCCTCAAAATAAAACCAAACCAGCCAGAAAGCGTCAGCTTCCTTTGGAAAAAAGCGCTGAAGATTTATGTTTCCCCAAATTCCCCACACTCTAATTATCCCTATTTTTAGTTGACTTATGGACAGTGACCACTTTAAACATTTTTCATTTGGGGCTTTCTTTTTCTTTTTTTTTTTTTTTCTTTAAAGAAAATAGATGGGAGGGATTCAAACGCGCACTCTGCTTTGAGGACTTTTTTCCTGGGGGAGGGGGAGAGCCCTAGAAAAAGCAAATACAATGGTTTTATTCTTTCTAGGATTGAGCTCCATCCTCTTTGCATTTAATCCATACTCTTTGCATTTAATTTTGTTTTTACACTTTTTAAGGGTTTTCCCCGGGGTCCTCAGACTACACAGACTCGGAAGAAAGAATGATTTCTTCATGCACCTTCCCTTCTTAGGAAACATATCCTTTTCCCTCCACCCTGCATCCAGGCTGAGACAGTTTGGCAACAGGGATTGAGATCCAGGCACCGCTGAATTTGTGCCTGGTTGTATAGGGTATATTTATCTAGGATCCCTCTCGCTTTTCCTAGATGCTGACTCTTAATTCTCCCAACTCCTCCTTGTGGCTTCCTGACGGATTTTTCAGTGTACGGATCCTTCAGCCCCGGCCCTATGTTCTTCATGCTTGCCTAAAGTTTTCCAAGCCCTGGTGGCAGGCCGAGACCCTTGCCTTTCGTTCTACTCGATCTCAGCAAGGGGGAGGAAAGATATTCTTTCTTCCAGCATCCTGTTCTGAAATGTCCAAATTGGAGGCAATTTTGTGGCCCAAAATTTCTTAGCCTGACCAAGATCCAGATTACTTTTTCCAGGGAGTATGTGTGAGTGGAGAAGTTAGGGTATCCGTTAGATTTTTGTAAGGAGTTTCAAAGGATCCCTGTCTTCTGTGTGTGTGAGCTGGGGGTGGGGGGAAGGAGTGGGTGGGGAGACTCCCTGCTTCCCTCTCTCCTGAGGCCTGTCTTGTCCCCACACCCCTCTTCCTTTGTTTTGCTTTCAAGACAGTGAGTTAGAAGCAGCAGGAAAAAATAATTAGATGGAAATCAAAGATTAGACGAGAGAACGTCGGACTGAAAAGAGAGACTGGGGCCAGGACACTCGCCCGGCGCCTCATAAATCTTTTTCCAGGCTTTTGTCTTCATCTTCTGTCCCATCCCCTTTGAATTTCAAAACTTATCGACCAGCTCTGCCCCAACCTTTAGCTTTCTGAGGGAGAAGGAAAAAGCTCTCCAACGAATCTGATTTCAGACAAGTATCTAATCCTTGGGTCCTTTTCTAGCAAGTGTATTTTGAAAGGCAAATGAATAATTAGTTATTTGAGTTAATTCTTGTGGGGGAGAAGGGGAATTGAATTGAGACTCCCTTCAGATCCCAACCCATTCCTTTTCCCCAAAATATGGAGGGGGGGGGGAGAGATCAGTTAATTGTAATCAATTTTTAAAAATTATTTTCCTCTTTCCATTATACCCAGGTTTCCAATGATTAATACTATTTTCCCCTTGTGACTCAGTTTCCCAAGGAAGTTGTTAATCTTGTGGATAATGGAAGGGTTTTTTGAAAGGGGAAAGGAGGAGAGGCAGGCATTGAGTCCTATATAGATGAGTAAGGGAGAAAGCCTTTCAGTTCAATGAATATCCTAGATTAAATATAGAGTGTTGGTCGTGCTAATAGATCAAGTTCCTCTGTATGTGTGTGCCTGTATATGGTTCTGTGTGTCTTGTGCACAAATACACACACAGAGGGATACCTACAGCTTCTCTTTTCTATATATATTTGCTTATCTAATTGTGAGCACAAGAATGGACAGGGAGGAGCTTTAGATGGCTACCAAATCTGATGTCTCTGCATTACTTGTCCATTTGTAACACAGAATGTTAGAGCAGAAAGAAATCTTAAAAATTATTATTTAGTATATTTCCAATTTCCTCCCCTCCTCCCCTTCACACATTCTCTTTCTGATTCCATCTATTCAGCAGGAGTAAGTCTTAAAGTATAGTTCAGGTTTTCGGTTATTATTTTTCTACTCAAATTAATTAGGAAAATCACCTTTACAAGCCCCCAACTAGAGCACTGAAGTAGAAAAATGAGGACGGGAGAATCTTTTTTAAAAAAATTATTCTCCTTATGTTGGGCCCATTTCTGACCTTTCCCTGCTGTTAAAAAATATTGCCACATTTAATTTTTGTTACATTGAGATATAGAAAGGGGAGCCAGCATTTTGAAGTAATTTGATAAGCCATCAAGTAGCAAATCTGAAAGGTAGGCTGACTGCACAGGTATAGTTTCTTTATAACCTGAATTTACAATGAAAGCATTCTCCTTTATGGATATAATAGATTAGATTTCACAACTTAATTCACCAGAATGGCTCCGTTTAAGGGAGCTCCGACTGATTTTATTATGCCAAGCCAAATTGGATGTTTGTGGTCTTAACAAAAAACGATTGTGACGTGAAGATATATAATTTTAAAAGTAAAATAAAGCAGGGATTCAACCCTCTCCCCTCCCTTTTCGTCCCCTCCCCCCAGTTTCGGAAACACTAATAATCCTTGTGATTGGCTAGGGAATTTGAACACCCCCTCTTCTAAGGAGGCAGGAAAGGAGGGTAGGAAGTGGACGGATTGAGAGAACTCCCCTCTTTTATTAGCAAGGGCTCTGGGTCTTCTGGGGAACTGGCTATAACCAGGGCTCCTCCTCCTCCCCTTTACTTTCTCCCCATGGGCTTCATTCCAGCCCAGTTGCAGGAAACTGTCCCAATGCATTAGGTTGAGGGTGAAAGGGGGGGGGGAAGATCTCCCAGATTTCTCCAATCCAGCCTCTATTTCAGGGAGCACGTAGGAAAGAAGGGAGCCTTTGTTGACCCTTGGAGGGAGAGCTACCGACTCAGTTATTTCACTTTTCTACCACCCTCTGTCTTGGACCTCTTCTTTCCTTTGGCAGCCTGATGAATTAAGGTCGTTGGGGGTAGGGTGGCCCTCTCCCACCCGCTCCTTCCACTTCAAATATGGCAAAAAGGGGCAAGGAAGTATTTTTCTTCACAAATGTTCCGAGTAGTATTTAGCGTGTTCTCAAATCTCTTCCCAATCTTTAACCTTCTTACCCCCACGCACATGACTTCATGGACAAAATCACCAGGATCCCACTCGTTCATCTTCCCCTCAGCTGTAATTTCCAAAATGGAGAAACACTAGCCAGAGTCCTGTCCTCCTTGCCTTTCTTCAACGGATACTTATTAAGTTCTTGCTATGTACACGGGATTGTAAATCTCCGGATGGGTGCTCCTTTTCCCAAAAGGGAAGGGAGGGATGACTGGTGGGGTCCGTGTAATATGCAAGGTGCCAGCCCTCAGGGTGTGCCGCAGTGGTCTAGGCTGCTTACCTCCACCTCCATCTCCCTCCAGGCACAGAAACTCTCACTCAGAGTCGGAACAAGTATTTAACTGTACTACAAAGTGAATAGTAGCTAAACTACAAAATGCGGCACTTGGTCCCTTACCCCTAAGGAGTTTATGCACTAGTAGAAACCGACTGGCACTACGGGTGTATGTTGGGACCCCTAGGGTTATACGCATATGCCTGTACAATATCGGCAAGGTCCTGGGCGTTTATCCTGGTCCCCTGCTCCTGGTTGAGAGCCTTTCCTTCTCTTCTGGACTTGGAGACCATCCAACTGGGGATGGAACTGACTGCGGTGGAAGACTCACACAATAGGTGTGAGTCTCTGACCCCACTGTATTAAATACGAGATCTCTTGGATTGACCGTCTCTTGTGTATTTGTGCTAATACCCACGCAAGCCTGTGTGCGCTGCGAGTTCTTCAGCGCTTACAGAAATTCAGTGTGTGTGTGGGGAGGGGGCCTGCAAAGTAAGGGGCTGAAGGCCACAGACCCCGGCTGATTCGTTGGGTTTTCGGAAGTCCATACACAGGAAACCAAACAAATCTCGGGGTGGAAGGAGGGGAGCAGTGACAATACAGAAAATGAGACAAGAACGGGGGCAAAGGAGAGGGCCTCGGTGCCTGGGCCTCTTTCCCCGGCTCTCTGCTGCTGGCTCCGAAGCACTCGGCTGTCGCTTCTCATTAAAGTAGTCCTCTGTTCTCCCTAGAGTGGCAGCTTCACCTCCCCCTTATTTCTCCCCATCCCCCATTTCGTTGGTGCCGTGCTGCTGGCAGAATTAAACCTGAAAAACTAGGGACCGGAGACAAACGGAGATCTTCGTTGATTTAGAGCTGGAAGGGACCATCTAGTTCAATGCTCTTCTTTTTTACTGAATAAGTAAATTGAGGCTCAGAGAAGTTAATGACTCGCGGTGATACAAGCAAAGTACTAAAGTCACAATTGGGGTCCTTTGACCCCAAATGCAGAGCTCTTTTTTTATTGTGCCCCCAACCCTGAGCAAGTATATGGTCCTTTTGCAGACTTCACTTACCTCTCCCCATATCCGACATCCCAACTACTGCAGTCCCTTTATCTCTTTACTACCACAGTCTTAGCTGCTCACCCCCACCTCCCCCGCCATCCTCTAGGCTCTTATTTTTCAGACCTCAGCTTCCGAGATTCACTTGTAAACGGCTGAGACCCTAGCCAGTCGCCTGGATTGTGGCATCACGCTCCTCAGGGGCCTCCTGCACAGTCCTATTCTTGAGGCCGCCTGGAAAGCTCTGGGGATGGGGGTGGGGAGGAGAAAGGCGAGGGGGAAGGGATCAAGTCTTTGAACCTTTTCCTCAGTGTCTCTCTCTGTCTCTCTCCCTCTGTCCCTCTGTCCCTCCCTCTATCCCTCCTCCCTTCCCCCCTCCCACGTGGTCCTGCTTTCAGAGTTCGGAGTGTGAACTAGGGCCACACAAGCATGAGTGTGAAAGAGCATGTAAAATTTTAAGTTGGTATGTTGGGGCTGAGTGAGAATGAGCGTGATTATGAATGTGTGTGTGTTAAATTAAACCCTCCATGTTCCTGACCTTGTTTTTTCCTCAAGGCTGATAAAGACAGCAGCTGTTTCTCCAGAATTACTGCTGCTGGGTTTCTCATTTTTACATTTTTTTTGTTATTGTTGTTGTTGTTGTTGTTGCCACAGTCAGCTGGAAAAATTCTCTGGTCTCAGAAAGTTTAACAATAGACCTGGTGGCTTTCTAGAGAAACATGCCTTGCTCAAGATCCTGGATGGGATGTATACCCAGAGCAATTCTCCTTGAAAATAGATCTCAAGTTATCTCCATGCAGTTCTTTCCTAGTCAACTTCCTTTTCTCCTTCCAATAAACTCTGGGAAATGGAAAATTTCCATAGTCCCCTTTTTGCCTTTAAAGCTCCCATCCCATTCCCAAACCCTGAAGATGGAAAAACCCTTTTTGCCCAGATTATCCCTATAGGGCAGCAAGTGAACCTCTCCAAGTCTGCCATCTTCTCCCTTTTCCCACCTTCCTTCTCTTTCATTCTTGCCTCTTCCTTCCAGACTTGGTTTAGCCTTAGGAAGGTATTCATTCCTTTCCAGATTACAAATGAACAACTGTTCACTATCCTTGGCTCCCATCTCTCAAAGGTACAGACCTCCACTCCCCTTCCTCAGTGGGAAATTGCTCTCAGGTCTTGGAAGGTAGCAAAAAAAATTCCTCTAGTTCTAAGAAGCCCCCCCCCAAGCATTTGGACACCTCTAAACCTCTATTTTTGTTGTTATTGGTGGTGGTGCTTCATCCATCCTTCTGTTATTAGATTCAGTTATTCTCTACATTGTTAGGAGTAATCCCTCCATGACACTTTCCCTCATCAGTAGACAATTGTGATTCCCAAAACAACCTACCTTGACCTCTCCTTTAGCAACCTCTCTCCCTTTCTAAATCCCAATTAAATTCCTGTTGTAGATATGAGGCATCTCTCTCCTTGGAATCCTCCCTTAATATTCCATTTTGGTGTCAAAACTAGTTTAGAGTTGGTGAAACATTAACCCTATTCATTTCAATGGGGGGAAAGGAGGGAGAAGGAGAAGGAATCTGAGAGAAGGGGACTCTAGAACACTGGAAAAGAGTGCTGCATCAATGACCTCCCACCTTTCTGTCCTCCTGAAGGGGGAACAGAATCAAGCAAAAAGGATTAAATCAGTGATCTTCCTTCCCCAGGTACCAGGGGGTACAGGTTTTGATCCCTTTCTACCTCTGACCCCATTCTTTAGATTCCCAGATTCCAGTTTCTCATTTCCCCTCCTCCCACCCTTAACCCTACCTGCATTTAAGGAACTGAAACCCACTGAATCCTAAACTGAACAATTTAAATCACAGTGTGGTCATTCCTCTTAGGTAACATGGGAGTCAGGAAACACTGGGCTCTATTCTCCACACTAAACTTTTGATCATGACCTTCCATAATTTTTCTGGACCCTTACCTTCCTCATCCATGAGATGAAAGGAAGCCTTAGCACTCTCCTGCACAACAGGGATATTGGAGATCCCAGGAAAATTATGCCTAGAAGAAGAAAGGCCACTAAAAAATGTTAAAGGTTATTGGTTTCATCTATTTTTGGTGCCTGTTTTATTGACTAGGTTCCCCTCAGGATCCTGCAACTCTTTCCAAGTGATGGTCAATTTCTATTCCCTACAGTTTGGGGGAGGGAGAGAGCAGTGAGGCACAAGGGGGATTTCATTCTGCTCTGGCAAGTGCCACATCTGGGCTAGAATTTCCCATAGTACTCTGGGGGCCCTGCAGAAACAATACCCCAATCTTCCTTGAATGTCACCTGACCCTCCTTAGAAAGGGGCCAGGATGGGGAAACAGAAAGGATAGTGGTTTGCAATAGATTAGAACTCATGAGTATCAGTGGACACACCTACTCTTACCAAGGCCATCTGAATTCCCAAATGGAACTGGCCTTTGTTCTGACTCAGGAGCTTTGCTCTCTCCTGCCCCTATTAATCTACTGATCACTTTATTCTAGTAGCCCAGATAGTAGGTCCTCTCTAGTTTTCTTCCAGGAACTGCTTTATGGCTTCACTATTTAACCTTCAAGACTTCCCCCTTAAATAAATATACCAGATAAATAGATTCCCTCTTTCTCATTCTCCTAATAGTGTCCATAAATTTATTTACATTTCTAATATGCCAGGTACTTTAACATGACACACTGCATCATCTGGCCTGTACTAAAGATAGGAATTGAACTTTAGTCTCCAAGCAATTAAGGCGGCTGGAACTGTACTTCATTAATGGTTGTTATGCAATAAAAACGATAAAACTGCCCTTATTTGTGATATAAAAATGCAATTTGTTTTAATTTATATTTCTAAATACTTTTGAGTTTCGGTGAGAGCCCTTCCAAGGCATTTTTCACTGGGGTGGGTGAATCATTGACAGTTTGGGATGGGGACCAGGAAATGGCAGCGTCTGTAAGGAAATCAGAAATGAGGTACAGTGTTAGGGCAGGGCAGAAATTGGGCAGAGTATATGAGAAAATTGAAAAGGAAAGGATGAGGAGAAAGTAGAAAGGAGGTAAAAATGAAAACTGGATGGAAATGTATAATGAATTTTGTCTGGTTAAGAATGAATATGACCACTTCTTCAGAAGCTGTCCCTCTTTTCTTTCCATGTAACTATAATAGAAACTAATTTTAAATGAGCCATCACCTCATGATACTCCTGGAAAGTACAGGAAAGTCTTCAAACAAAACTGAAATGTGAAAAGATACAATACTACAGCAGACAGGAAATTGGTTGGACTTGAAGTAAAGAAAACTAGTTCAAATCCCACCTCAGGCACTTATTAGATGTGTGACCTTGGTCTTCACTTAAATTCTTTGTGTCTCAGTTTCCTTATCTGTAAAATGAGGGGGTTCAACTCAAGGAAAAACTTTTTGGAGATAAACTTTGAGCTACATATTTGAAGGAAGAGAGACACATGAATTAGCAACACAACAAAAGAGGGGAAATGTTTGGGGAAAGAGAGACAGGGACCTCCATGATTAAGCCCATCTGGAAAGTCTTCCATCTCTAATTTCTCATACATTTGGTATCTCTCCTGTACACTTATGTTCTAATTTGAATAAGAGGTATACTAAAAAAGCATTTTATTTTTTTAAAAAGCCCTTACCTTCTGTCCTAGAATCAATACTGTGTATTGGTTCCAAAGCAGAAGAGTGGTAAGAGCTAGGCGATGGGGGCCAAGTGATTTGCCCAGGGTCACACAGTTGGGAAATGTCTGAGGCAAGATTTGAACCCAGGACCTCCCATCTCTAGACCTGGCTCTCAATCCACTGAGCTACCCAGCTGCCCCCTAAAAAAGCATTTTAAAAACTGACAGTGTGTAAGGCACCGAGAAATAATCCCTGCCCTCCAGAAGTTTATGTTTTACTGGTCAGGATACAACATGGAAAGAGACAAGTATATTTGAAGAAGAAAGTACATGAACTGAACTTGGAAGAAAACTAAGAATTCTAAGAAACAGAGGAAGAAGGCACTCCACACATTCCAAAATCAAGCAAAATGACCTTATCTAATGTATGATAGACTTTTACCCTATCTCGTTAACTCTTTTACATCTCACATGACTGATTATTAGATCATTTGGCAAAACTCCTTTTAAACATTATTCTGTATGTGGCTCTGATAGGCAGCATGTTATTATTTTTAAGCTAAACTCCTTATATAGCCCTGCCATCTCTGCCCTTGGAGAGAGAGAGGGGAATTGGGGATTGGGGATCAAACATCTTTTCCTAACCTTGTATGAAGCTGGGTAAAGAAGGTACTGTTTCTCTGTCCTCTTTCCAGATCACCCCTAGTTTCATACACCACTGGGCTTTCTCCAGATCGCCCTAACACTGACTTCATTGCTGCTCTACAGAGTCCTCCAAGGATACTTAGACTCTCTTTTCCCCTCCAATGAATTCTCCTGCAGCCTCTTAGCTCCTTCCACTTTTCTTTGGGAAGCCTCAGCTTGCTGAGTTAATTGGCAAACTTTCCCAGAAGTAAACTTGAGTGATGGAAATTAATAATTTCCCTGGCTTTGCACTCATTATTAATCAAGCCGGCTGGGAGGATTAGGTCTCAGGGCGAGTCAGAGGACGCCTGAAAAGCCATTAGCAAGAAAGAGAAGATCTTCAGGGTGCAAGGGGGGTCCCCCATGCAATTTACCAGCTCTGGAAAGTCATAGCCCAAGCTCCAAGCACAACAGTGTACAGGTGCAGAGATAGTGGTGATGCTGGCTAAATGATTAGAAGCAATTATTGTCCTATCCTGATTACATATTGCACCAGTGAAGGAGTCAAGAGACCCGGGTTCTAATCCTGACTCTACTGCCACTAACTAGCTGTGCAGCCTTGAACAAATTCCCTTCCCTTCTCTGGTCTCAGTTTCTTCCTTTCTTTTCTTTTTCTTTTTAACTCTTACCTTCTTTCTTAGAATTGATATTAAGTATATGTTCTAAGGCAGAAGAGCATAAGGCCATAAGTTTATTCATTTCTAAATTGAGTATAATAAAGCTAGGTGAATGCATTAGTGGCAATGCAGTGATCTTGAACAACCCGGAGGGATCTATGTGAAAGAACACTATCCACATTCAGAGGAAAAACTGTGGGAGTAGAAACACAGAAGAAAAACAACTGCTTGATTACATGGGTTGAAGGGGATATGATTGGGGATGTAGACTAAATGATCATCCTAGTGCAAACATCAAGGACACATGTAAAACCCAGTGGAATTGTGTGTCGGCTATGGGAAGGGTGGGGGAAGAATATGATTCTTGTAACCAAGGAATAATGTTCTAAATTGACTAAATAAAATTTTTAAAAATCTAGGTGAAAGAATGAGTGGATGAATGAAAGAGAATTTATTAAGCATTTACTATGATTTCTCCAAGGTAACTCCTACCTGGAACACTTTGTGGTTCTTATATAAGAACCCTTCCACAAATAGGATAGGGAATCAAGACGTGAACAAGTCTAAGGACTCTGTGTAGAGGGATGAGCAGTAAGTCTGAAGCTTCTAAAATTGTTACTGATATCTTTTGTTTTTATATCATCTTTGTTTCCAAAGGTATCACTTTCTGCCTCCTGGAGAGCTGTGCCTTGTAGCAAGAGAAAGGGAGAAAAGACAGTTCACCCAAATAATCAACAATTCAACCAAGTCTGATATGTGCAATGTTCTACACCCATTATGCTCCATTTCTGCATATAAGTAGTACATTTTCTCCTCCATTTTGGGGGGCCAAACTCGATCGTTATAATCATACTGTTTTAGGTGTGCTTTTGGTTCTTTCTATTTGTATTATTTTAGTCATTTATTATCTAGTTTTGCTGACTTTACTTTGCATCAAATCATTTAAGTTTTCTGATACTTCTTAGTATCTTCTATTTATCATTTTTTACAATGCATGAATATTCCTTTACATTCATTCATGTGCCACAATTTGTTGTTGTTCTCTAACCGATGGACATCTACTTTATTTCCAGTTCTTTACTATCATTATAATTGCTACCTTGAGTATTGACTGGAGGCTTTTAAAAGCCAGAAAGAATTTTTTCTGTTCCTTCCTTCCTCCCACACCTTGCTGAAATAAAAACCTCTGAAAATTCCATTAGCAAGCATTTATTAAGCTCCTACTATGCAAAAAGCACACTGCTGGGTGCTAGGGAGACAAAGACAAAAATTCCTGTCTTCTTGGAGCTTACGTTCCACTGATACTCTAATAGGCACATAAATAAGTAAATGCAAAATATAAACAAAGTAGTTTGGTCTGGAGGGCTGGGGTAGGAGGAGAAGAACTAACAGCTAGGGACATCAGGAAAGAGCTTATGATTTGTCACAAGACATAGTGAAATGTGGAGGAGGGATGCAGATAATAATAGCACCTACCTCCCAGGGTTACTGTGAACATCACATAAGAAAACATTTGTAAATCACTTTATAAACCTTAAAATACTACATAAATATAGTACTTATTATGATTATTTTACCTCATAAATGGATGTAATGTAAATGTAGTGATATGATTCCTTCTCCTCCATCCCTCACCAAAAAATATGTTCAGAATTGTCATTAATAGTTCCTGTAAATCACCTGGGAGCTTTAGGGCTATTCACACACACACACAGACACACACACACACAGACACACACACACACACACACACACACACACAGAGACAAAAATTGTGAAAGGCTTTGCATAATAGACAGTACCCAAATTGTTCTTAAAGAAAGAGACAGGTAAGGAAGGAGAACATTTCAGGATTGTTGAACAGAAATTAGCAGGCTGAAGTTCTATTATTCTGTGATTTTTAAGAGTTTATATATATACAGCATAGAGATCAGAATTATTAATAAAGTTGGGAAGGGCACGGCAGGCTACAAAGATGAAAAAGGAGGTAGCTACAGAGCCAAGTCTATTAGTAGAAACAAACACCTAAAAATCTAGTTGCTCAATCAATACTTAGGGAATGCTAACTATAAGCAATAATACCACGAACATATATCATCTCAAAAAAATCTCTATTTAGATTCAATTTAAAAGTACTTGTGATGTCCTATCATTAAGATCCCCTAGAAGAATGTGTATAGAAGAAATTTGAAAATGTAGGCCTGGAGAGGTTAATTCTAGAGATATAGACAGATTCAGGCATCTGGGGCCATCACTAGTCATCCTGATTTTTGTCTTGCTACTGGACTTGGATGACTCTGAAAGAGAAAAGAAAGTGAGGCTGACAACTTTATACAACTCTGACTCACTTAAATCCAATTTGAGCACAAAGTGAAAGCATCACCTGGTCCTCTTAGAAAATGAAGGATGAACCAAACAGTTTAAGTAATTGTGTTGTTCGGTTGTTTCTGTGATATCTGACTCTTCTTGACTCCATTTGGGGTTTTCTTAGCAAAGATACTAGACTGGTTTCCCATTTCCTTCTCCAGGTCATTTGACAGATGAGGAAACTGAGACAAATAAGGCTAAGTGACTTGACTTACTGGCAGAGTCACACTGCCAGTAAGTGTCTGAGGTTGGATTTAAACTCAGAAAGATGAGTCTTCCTGACTCTAAGTCTAGTCCTCTATGGAGTGGACCAACTTAGTACAGTGGGCAGAAAGTGGTTGAAGCACTAGGAATGGTTGGTATCGGGGCTAATCTTTGCATAAAGGCTAGATATCATTTGTTGGGAGTGCTCCAGAGCAATGATTTCAAAATCAAAAAGAAACAGTAGTCACTAATCTGTATATGGGCAAGTCACAAACCTGTTCATCTCAGTTTCCTCATCTGTCAAATAAATGAGCTGGAGAGAGAAATGGTGAACCACTCCAGTGTCTTTGCTAAGAAAAACCTAAAAGGGGTCATGAAGAGTCAGACAACTAAAAAACAACTGAACAAAGAATATAAAACAAGGATCCTTGTGGGCTGTTTTGACTTAATTTCAAGATGTAATATTGTCTATTTTTAAAGTTTTAAAATTTATTTTATTAAATATTTCACAATTACATTTTCATCTGATTTCAGCATACTTGAGAACATTGCAGGCCACTTATGTATCTGATACCTCTGCCCTAGAGAAGATTTTTGTCCAGTTATTGAATGCATCAGATACTCACTGGTCTTTTCCAGCACTGACATTTGTGATAGTCATTTCTATATTCAAATTCCTCAAGAAATTCAGGGATCATGAAAACTGATTGTATCTACACACATTCTCATCTTTTGAGGTTCTGTTTGGAGAAAAGAGAATTTTCCCTTTTAAATGTAAGAGAGGATTCTTCAGTCCAATAAGAGATTTTGGTCTTGCTCTCCTGGGTTTTTATCCAAGCAAAGAGTATAATGAACTCTAGTGAGCTTTTCTCTAGGATATTCAGTATCAGACTGACTTTGCCTATAACCAGACCACATTTCCAATGTCTTGCATCATCTCCAGCTTCTGCCTCTAAGGAGTTTGACATTTGATAGACCCTGCCTGATTTTTTTTTCCTCTCAATTTCAAAGTTTTAGGTCAAGTTAGTTGCTTCTTCAGTTGTGGAAACTGAGGTCAGATTGGGGGGGGGGAGCACATTCAATACCCCTTAGTCACCGGGGAAGCTTTACTTTGCTTCTCTGGCTCCTCAGACAGAACTATAACCTTAAATTATCCTTTTGTTATTTTCTATATTGAGTGTTTCAATTCTTTGTTATAAGACATGGCTCTCTGGGAGGTGGGAGGGATGCAGAGGGAAACTTAGATGTTGCAAAAATAAATAAAAGATTACTATATGGCAAGCATGTTCTCACTGACTTCACTCCAGACTGAGGTCAACTCCACCCCCCCCCAAGGGTCCTAGGGGTACCCCTGAGGAGTTAGAGTTATCTCTTCTCTACCACCATCAGCTCAAGTCCCCATTCCAAGGAGTCTCACTAGCAGCTGCCAGAGACCAGAACCCCATTTCCATTTAAGTACTTAACATCAATTAGCTTTCACCAAGAAATACTTAGGAGATGTGGCAAATACAAACGTTTTTTCCCAGCACTTTCAGAGTATACTTCCCCTTATACCACCTCAGTCTCTTGAGAAGAGTGGATTAAGATTAAGTGTAGTTTCCTCTGGTACCATCCAACTCATGTCCCAGTCACTTCCAGACTCAACAACTGCTGGGTTCTAGAGGAGTTCCATGGGGAAGTGACTGTGGGCTTCCTGCAAAACCTGGCCTAGATTCACTCCTGGATTCCTAGTCAAATCTGGAGACAGGAGATCCTGGGCTCAAATCTGATCTCAGAGACTTCTAGGCATGTGACCCTGGGCAAGTCACTTAACCCCCACTGTCCAGCCCTTCTGCCTTGGAACTAATACACAGTAGTAATTCTAGGAGAGAAGATAAGGGTTAAAAAGAGAGAGAGAGAGAGGAGAGATAGAGAGAGAGGAGAGAGAGTGAGAGAGAGAGAGAGGAGAGAGAGAGAGAGAGTGAGAGAGAGAGAGAGAGAGAGAGGAGAGTGAGAGAGAGAGTGAGATAGAGAGAGAGGAGAGAGAGAGAGAGAGAGAGAGAGAGAGAGAGAGAGAGAGAGAGAGAGAAGAGAAGAAAGTACCCCTGATTCTGGTCATTCACCATATGGTTAGCAGAACTCAATCAGTTGTAGAATGTCTATGCATAGTTCAAAGTCTCTGAAGATCTTCCATTATGTGCCATCATGACTTTCTCAGAATCAGGTTCTTAGTTTCTTCTACTGGAGTAATTACATCAACTGAACCTACTCATCTTTATTGTTGTTATTCAGTTGTTTCAGTTGTGCCTGTTTCTCCCTGGCCCCATTTAGGGTTTTCTTGGCAAAGATACTGGAGTAGTTTGGCATTTCTTTCTCTAGCTCATTTGACAGATGAGGAAACTGAGGCAAACAAGATCAAGTGACTTGCCCAAGGCCTCATGGCCTGAAATTTCAGAGGCGAGATTTGAACTAAAAAAAAAAAATGAGTCTTCTTGACTCCAGGCCTGGCACTCTATCTACTGTAACACTTAGCTGTCCTCTTCAACTCTTCTACTTAGACTTATTAAGGACTGGGTTTCTTGGTCAATTCCCAGTTACAAATAATTTTTTTTTAGTGTTTTCATTCTCAGGGAACTCTGTTATCTTTTGTCATCTAAAAGGTAGAGAATCTTGGCACCATAGAATGTTAGAATTCTAAAATACCTTAGAGATTATCTAGTTCAATTTTAGGGCAGCTAGGTGATACAATAGCTGGGCCTGGAGTCCAGAAGAACTGAGTTCAAATTTAGCTTCAGACACTTAGTAGTTGTGTGACCCTGGGGAAGTCACTTAACCTTGTTTGCCCCAGTTTCCTCATTTGCAAAATGAACTGGAAAAGGAATAGCAAACCACTCTATCTGCCAAGAAGCCCCCAAAAGGGGGACAGCTAGGTGGCACAGTGGATAGAGTGCCAGGCCTGAAGTCTAGAAGACCCGAGTTCAAATCCAGCCTCAAATACTGTTCAGCCATATAACCTTGGACAAGTCACTTAACCCTACTTTACCTAACCCTTACCCTTCAGTCTTATAGTTGTTTCTAAGATAGAAAGTAAGGGTTAAAAAGAAAAGAAAAGGGGACAGCTGGGTAGCTCAGTGGATTGAGAGCCAGATCTAGAGACGGTAGGTCCTAGGTTCAAATCCGGCCTCAGACACTTCCTAGCTGTGTGACCCTAAGCAAGTCACTTAACCCCCATTGCCTAATCCTTACTACTCTTCTGCCTCAGAACCAATACACAGTATTGATCTCAAGACGGAAGGTCTTGGGATCAATAAAATAATATAATAAAAAAGAAATAAAATAATAAAAAAGAAAAGAAAACTGCAAAAAGGGGTCATGAAGAGTTGAATACCAGTAAAAGGACTAAACAATGAGAAGTTCAATTTCAAATAATGTTTCAAAGGAAACCTAAAGTTAGAATACTCAAGGGATTTGCCTAACTAATAGCAGAACCAAGACAAGGACCCAGGCTAGTGTGCATTGGGAGCCAAGGATAATGGGCAAATTCCACCTGATTTGGTGATGATATCAGTTGGGGGATGAAGAGAGAAAGATTTGAGGGCTGATCGAATGTGTGTATGAGCTTCAGGTTTTTAGCCTTAACGCCTCTGGCTTTCTGACTCCATGCCCAGTCTTCTCTGGCAATGAGCCTTGCCTGATCCACCTTGCCCCGGGGATGGAAAAGTCTGAGACATTCCTCAGGCTAACTACCCTTAGATTTGTCAATGGACAGGCAGTATGGTGTAACACTTAGAGGGTTGACCTTCGATTCATTAAGATCTGGGTAAAAGTCCAGCCTCTCCTGTAGGTACTGTCTGTGTACCATTTGTAAATCACTTAAGCTCTTTATGCCCCAGGCAAAGCTCTGAGATGATAAGTTACAAATGAGGTGCTGTTCTGTATCCTAGGAATGGACTGAACTCTGTGGGAGTTCCCTACAACAGTGAAATCAGACCAAAAAAGGATTTCCAGTGTGACAAACAGACCAACAGTCAGTTGCTTAAATTTTGCCTGTTCTGGTTGAGTATAGCTACTTAATTATTAAAAACAAAAACAAAAACAAAACCTGAAAGCTTAACTGCTGTCTTAGTGGATAGGGGTAGAAATGGATAGAATGCTGGGTCTAGAGTTAGGAAGACTTCTCCCAAAATTGAAATCTGTCCTCTGACACTAGCTGGGGGACTCTGAGCAAGTTGCTTAGCCCTGTTTACCTCAGTTTCCTCATCTGGAAAATGAGCTGGAGAAGGAAATGGCAAACTACTCCAGTATCTTTGCCTAAAACATGGGATTTATTGGTTTATGTTGGTCTATGGCATGTATGCTCAAGGGGGCTGCTCCCTCCCCTTCTCCATATGCCTGAGGACATTTCTCACATCACCTGCCCCTTTACCCAGCAGTCCAATGGGAGCGCTTCCTCCTCCCTGACTGGGGTAAGAGGGTAGTTTACATATGGTATGAGGATACAATTTGGGCACTTGGTCTCTAAAAGGTTTGCCATCACTGAACTAGACCATTACAAGGTCTATAACGAAAAGAAATCAAAGAAAGGAAAAGAATCTATATGTACAAAAAATATTTATAGCAACTTTTTTTTCCAAAGTAGCCCCAACCTGGAAACTAAGAAAGTGTTCTCCTATTGGGGAAAGGCTAAGCAAATTATGGTATTTGAATGTAATGGAATACTATTGTGTGATAAGAAATGATGAAATGGACAGTTTCAGGGGAAACTGGGAAGACCTATAGGAAGTAACACAAAACCAGGTGAGTAGAACTCAGAGACAGTTCATACAATGATAATGACCACACTGTAGAGAAAAATCACTTTGAAAGACTTTAGAATTCTAATCAGCACAACAAGTACACCCTAAGTTCAAAGGAATGAATATGAAAAATATCACTTAAGGAGAAAGAGATGAAAAGCTTAAAGCTCTGAAGAAGACATACATATTCAGACACAGCCAATGTGGCAATTTGTTTGGTCTGACTATGCAGTGATATAGCCACGTATCAGAGGGTTTTATTTGGCCCTCCCTCCATCCTACTCCCCTCTACCCTTTTTTTTTTGGCTCCATTGTGGTGATGGGGATGGGAACACTGGGGAGAAACAGATATATATTTTTTAATTTTTAAAATTTGAATCTTAATTTTTAAGGCAGATTAATTTACAAAATTAAATTGAAAATGAATTAATAAAATTTAACTTAATAAAAAGGATATTTATACTATGATATTCCAGATTCATTTCAGTATAATTTATTACTATGGAGTGGTGTTTCTCTGGATTCGAAATCAGGCATGGAATGAACCATTCTGCCAAAGTTTAACAGTGTAAATACATGTCACCATTGCTACTAAAAAACAAACAAAAAAAAGTATTTCAATGCACTGCCTTAATAGAGTAAGACTGCAGTTGTTAGTAGGGAATGAATGGGGAGTATTTACTTAAAAAAATGTAACTGCATAGAATATAAAGTGAGTATCTTTTGGATCCATAAAACTTTATATTGCTAAGACATGTGCACTATATAATAAAATGAAATAAACAGAAAAAATAAAATAAAAAGAGGTGGATAGGTGACGCAGTGGATAGAGCTAGGTCAGGAGACAGGAGATCCTAGGTTCAAATCTAATCTCAGATACTTCCTAGCTGTGTGACCCTGGGCAAGTTACTGAACTCCCAATTGCCTAGCCCTTACTGCTCTTCTGCTTTGGAATCAATTCTAAGACAGAGGGTAAGAATTTTTTAAAAAATTAAATAATAATATATCATTAATATATTACATTTTTTAAAAGTACATTTTATTTATGCAACATAAATTTAAATAAAATATAATAAAGAATAAAAGAAAATTGAATGTCATCTTCCTGAATTACAGAGGCCCCTAAATTATCTTTATTTTGTTGTTTATTTGTGGAACTCTGTCAGAAAATTTTTGATGATTTAATAGCATTCCTATCAGGGCAATAATAGGAAAAGTAAGTTACTTAGTATCTGATAGTCACTTAGCCTCTGACTACCTCAGTTTCCTCATCTATAAAATAGAGATATTAATAGCACTTATCTCTTGTGATTGTTATGAGGATCATATGAACTCATATTTATTAAGAGCTTTGTAAATCTTAAAGTATCATATAAATGCTAGTTATTATTATTGAAATATACTTTTAAGAGTATCTTTTTTGGATGAGCTGCTTCAAAAATCAGATAAAATAACAGGTAAATCAACTTGGCAACACATGTTCTATGGTTGTTATTGTTTTTTTTATTTTTAAGTGAAATTACCTCTGAAAAGGGATTTCGTTTTATACTTAGACTCTCATATTAAGTGGCAGGAGAAATGGAGTAAAAATTAAAAAGTGCTAGATTCTCATCTGGGTTTTTCTACTTACTAGTTGTGTGACCTTAGATAAGTCACTTAACTTCTCTAACCCTCTGTTTTCTGATCTGCAAAAAGGGTAATAATGGTATTGCCTTTCTCATAGGGTTGTGATATAGACTGTTGTAAAGCCCTGTAAATACAATCTCTCATCACTGCTCTACCATCTTATTCAGAGGATGTCACACCTGTATCTGTTCTTTGCCTTGTATATTTTTTAAAGTAACTCTTACCTCCTTTTTTAAAATTGATATTAAGTATGAGTTCTAATACAGAAGAGCAGTAAGAGCTAGGCAATTGGAGTTAAATGACTTGCCTAGGGTCACTGAACTAGAAAGTATCTGAGGCCAGATTTGAACCAAGGACCTCCTGCCTCCAGACCTGGCTCTATTCATTGAACCTGCCCAGTACATTTTGCAGGAAAATTCTGATCTGAATATCATTTAAATGCTTTAACCTCTTTTTATTTCATTCATCCATTCAGTTTGTGACCCCATCCTGGTTTGGCACCCTTTCTTTCCCTTCAGAGCCAGGTGTTGGGGGGCCCTTAGACTTCAGAAAAGCTAGAACTCAATGGGCTGTTCTGAAGGTAGTTATTGCCCCAGCGCTCTAAGATCCTGGGAGTACTCAGGGCAGATCTGTCCCTTCTTGAGCTCTTCTGGACTTTGGAGCTTACCCAACACTGTCCCTGGCTTTACCCCCTACTTCTCACACTACTAGGACAGCTGCTGTGGATTTTCCTGACACCAGAACGCTGAAGCATGTGCCCAGAAAGGGAGCAGTAGTGTGAGCTTTAAGCCCTCAAAATGCCTCACCATCCTGGGAAGTTGACCAGCTTGCTTTGGGAAGGTGACCTTTCTCTGAAGAACAATCCCAGACCTTTTCTTTTTCCTCCAAGTCAAGGAATAGCTATGGAGATTTTGGATACCAACACTACAGCCTCCACGCTCTATGTAGGGTGTGGGTATTTGGCAAAGCCGTGTAGTTAAAATCCCAAGTACTTTCTCTTTCTTGAACTGAGTCACAAAGCAGACACTTGCCCAAGGTCTTGGATGGTGCCTACTACAAAGGAGGAAGTGTGTTGGCTTCATCTTCCAGTATGGGGCCCAAAAGGAAAAAAATATATATAGGTGGAAAAGAATAATTTGCTCTTTCCCAGAATCTTAATTCCTGGGGGAGGGGGAAAGGGGGCAGAGAAGTATGGAGGGGAAATTCAAGTTTGGACCTAGGAAAATTTTTCCAGCATAAACTTTTGTGTGTGTGTGTGTGTTGCATCAGGGAATACACTTGAAAAAAGATTGGAATTGGGGAGGAGGATAGTGACAATTGATTTGAATGATCAGAAGATTCTTCATGGTGATCTCCTTAGCATGAGGTTACTTTTCTTGAACTATTTTGGAAAAGCCATCCTATGCAGTTCATGAGTCAACTAGTTTATTCTTTTGCCTTTCGACATTAATCCCCCTGATAAAGAAATAACATAAACAAACACATGCCAAATCTCATCACAACCCTATAGAACAACAACAACAACAACAAAAACAAAACATTTCTAAGCTCCAACCAACGATCCACTTCTCCAAAAACATCTATAACAAAATGTCAAAATTCCAGAGTGTCAAAAGGATGTCAGTGGTTCCATGGAGCTAGAAGAAGATTCAAGTAATAATAATAATAGCTAATGTTTGTATAGCACTTTAAGGTTTACAAATATTATCTCATTGAATCCTTCCAACAACTCTGGGAAGTGAATATCATTATTACTCCCTTTTTACAGGTCAGCAAATTGAGGCAGACAGAAGGTAAATGACTTGCTAGTCATTTACATATATCCATAGAAAGTAACTCTCCAAGACCTGTGCTCTGTGATCTCTCCACTGTGTCACCCAGCTGCCTAGGAATCAAAAGGAAGGAACAGCTCATGATACCACAGTTACTTTTGAAATCAGTTCCATCTAGCTAAGGATATTTGGATGCCTCTGAAAGGGAGAGTGAGTCTGATGACTTGTGTGACTCTGTCCCACTTAAATATAATGTTCCAGGCAGCTAGGCAAAACAGTGGATAGAAGTGCCTGGTCTGGAATCAGGAGGTCCTGGGTTCAAATCTGACCTCAGACACTTCCTAGGTGTGTGACCCTGGATAAGTCATTTAACTCTAGTTGCCTAGTCCTTGCCACTTTTCTCTCTTAGAATTGATACTAAGATAGAAGGTAAAGGTTTAAAAAAAATCCAGTTCACTTGCAAGTCAAGACATTGCCCCCATGATGTCACTGGTCCTCTCAAAAAACAAAGGACAACCAACAACAACCACTATCACTTCAAAGCCCTGAGATCTCTTGGATATGATCCCATCCTATCTATGCTTGCCCAGCTGCTCTATGCTTTCCTCTATAGTGATCACCTCTGATTAAATGTAACCTTTTTGAGAACAGACACAGTTTCGTTTTTTCTCTCATAACCCCACTGTCTAGCCCAGTGCCTAGTACTCACATACAGTCAATGCTTGTCGGATTGAATGAGATTTAGATGGTTCTCCTCAATGTGGATGTTCCTTCCAATACTGCTCGTCACAACCCATCTGTCCCCTTCATCCTATAGGGCTCTTGTCATATCCTAGTATAATTCCTATAGAGGGATTCTACCCATCATGTTAGAGACTTTGCTCTAGATTTGTTGGCACTGCTAGCTAGCCACGTTAGTGCTCACTCTCACAGTATGATGGGGCCCTATCGTCCACTCATACAGTTTCTCTGATGGCATACTTTATTCAGCTTCTTATGCATAGTTCTTCCTTGGTAATGTGTCACAGCTCTTCTCAGTCTCTCCATTGTCCTTTGGGTGATCTTAACTTTAATCCTTCAGAAACTATGACATTCAGTGACTCAGCCATATATAGCATCAGTTCCATTCACCTAATATTTATTGCAATCAATTCAATGTAACATACAGTTATTAAACATCTACTCTGTATGAAGCTCTGTGCTAAGTGCCAGGAGAAATAGAAAGATGAATAAGACCCTGTTTCTCAAGGAACTAAGAGTCTATCAAAGAGAATACAATAAACACTCAAATAACTCTAACATGAAATAGAATTTAAGGAGTGCATGAGGGAGCAGCTAGGTGATCCAGTAGATAGGGGCTTGGATAAGGATTCCTGAGTTCAAATCTGGCCTCTTACTACTGTGAGACCTTGAAGAAGTCTCTTAATCCTGTTTGCCTCAGTTTCCTTAACTGGAAAATGAATTGAAGAAGGAAATGGCAAACTATTCCAGTATCTCTGCCAAAAAAAAACTTGAAACCTAAATGGGGTCACAAAGACTTGGACACGTCTGAAAATGAGAGCTACATGCATAAGAGATGCAAAGGATTTATGATAATCCTAAGGATGAAAAATTATTTGTTTCTGTCCCACTAACCTCCCACTTTTCCCCAGTTATCCCTATCCCTTAGGAAGGGGTTGGTTGTGGTTAGTGTTCATTGAGGTAGCTGTCTCCATCCCATCCATTGATCATACCTAGACCAGAAAATTAGGAGGTAGGGGTGCTGATAGCAATGACAGACTTCATATTTGTGACCATGACACCCATGGCCCTCTGGGACTGTGTCCTACCAAATAGCAATGCCCTTTTCCCCATTCTTACCCAAAGTACATCAGCTCTCACAGCCTATCACAGTCCCTGAAACCACTGATGCCTTCTTCCTAGAATCTGTACAACACAGGATTGTTATGAGGTTCAAATGAGATAAGGCAGCAATCAACAAATGGTCACAGGACATGAATAGGCAGTTTTCACATGATGAAATCAAAACTATCAATTAAGTACATGAAAAAGTGTTCTAAATCCTTCCTGATTAGAGAAATACAAATCAAAACAACCCTCACACCTAGCAGACTGGCCAATATGGCAGCAAAGGAAAGTGATAAATGTTGGAGGGGATCTGGCAAAATTGGGACACTAATATACTGCTGGTAGAGTTATGAGTTGGTCCAACCATTCTGGAGGGCAATTTGGAACTATGCACAAAAAGGCTTTAAAAGAATGCCTACCCTTTGACCCAGCCATACCACTGCTGGGTTTGTACCCCAAAGAGATAATAAGGAAAAAGACTTGTACAAAAATATTTATAGCCACACTCTTTGTGATGGCAAAAAAATTGGAAAATGAGGGGGTGTCCATCTAATCGGGGAATGGCTGAATAAATGGTGGTATATGATGGTGATGGAATATTATTGTGCTGAAAGGAATAATGAAATGAACTGGAAGAATTCCATGTGAACTGGAAAGACCTCCAGGAATTGAAGCAGAGATAAAGGAGCAGAACCAGGAGAACATTGTACACAGAGACATACATTATGGCACAATCAAATGTAATAGACTTTATTACTAGCAGCAATGCAATAGCCCAGGACAATCCAGAGGAATTTATAAGAAAGAACACTATCCACATCCAGAGAAAGAACTCTGGGAATAGAAATGCAGAAGAAAAGCATATGATTGATCATGTAGTTCAATATGGATATGATTAGGGTTTTATGTTAAAAGATCACTCTACTGCAAATATGAATAACATGGAAATAAGTTTTGAAGAATGATACATGTATAATCCAGTGGAATTGCTTCTCAGTATCTGGGAGGGGGAACACAAGGTGGGGGGGATCATAAATCAAGTAACCATGGAAAAATATTCTAAAGGAAAAAAAGAAAATGAAAAGGAGGAAAAGGCAAACCACTCCAGTATCTCTGCCAAGGAACTCCAAACTGAGTCACAAAGAATTCGACGTGACTGAAAAAATGGCTCAACAAAAAAACCCAATGCATATAAAAACATACATTGACATACATAGAGACACTTATGTATCTATGTTAAGACTGATGTATAAATGTACATGTGTAGAGAAATACTTTTATCTGTATATTTATATGTTTACATGTATGTAAAATGTTTACTATAAACAAATGACACAGGAAAGGTGCTTGGCAAAGTTTTAAAAAGTTAGTTCTATTATATCCATTTACAGATGAGGAAATTGAGACTCCAACAGGTTGTGACTTCTATATGGTCACACCTCTAGTAAGTAAAGGGGCAACTAGGTGGCATAGTAGATAGAGCATCAGGCCTGGAAAGACATCTTCCTGAATTCAATTCTAGCTTCAGACACTTATTAGCTTTGTGATCCTGGATGAATCACTTTACCTTGATTGCCTCAGTTTCCTCATCTGGAAAATAAGCTGGAGATAGAAATGGCAAACCACTCCAATATCCAAAACCCCAAATGGGATCATGAAGAGTCAGAGATGACTGAAAAATAACTGAACAGCAATAAGTAAGCAAAAGTGTCAAAGTGGCAGGATTCAGGACCCGAGTCTTCCTGATGCAAAGTGTGACTCTCTTATCTATTACATCACTGCTGTCTCTTTCAAGAGTCCCAAGATACCAGGCCACCTGGGTAATTTCCAAGGAGCAGAAACTCTAACCTTCTCCCCGGAATATGCTGTTTTTCCTGGTTGCCCCATCTGTAGGATCCCAGCTGGAAGCATTCCAAAGAGCTGAGTTTGCCTGGGCTCTAACAAAAAGAGATCCTGGCTCATTGATCTAAGGTTCTTGTTTGCAGATCTGCTGATGGCTTGCTACATTAATTTGGGCAAGTCACATAACTTTTCTGAATCTCAACTTCCCCATTTGGAAAATGGGGAAATTCCTGCCTGTCCCTTTCTCAAAGGGATATTGATGATTAAAATAGTTCATGCAAGAGCATTTTGAGCACTTGAAAGGGAAGGTGCAATTGAAATGCTATTCTTAATAAGAACTGAAGGAGTTATATCAAATCATTTGTCTTCTCAAGAAAGAGAGGAAGAAGAGAGGGAAGGAGAGAGAGAATTGGATATTCAAGGTTTTTTAAAAATGAATGTTAAGGGGGCAGCTAGATGACACAGTGGATAGAGTACCGGATTTGGAGTCTGAAGGAACTGGGTTAAAAAGTGGTCTCATACTTCCTAGCTGTATGACCTTGGGCAAATCACTTAATCCCTATTGCCTAGCCCTTGTCCCTCTATCTAACAGTTATTACTAGGACAGAAAATAAGGGTTTTAAAAAATATTTAAATGAATGTTAAAAATTGTTTTTACATGTAATTGGAAAAACTATTTTAAAAAGAAAAAAGAACTGGAGGAATTCTTATATCTCCCTAATATTCTCAGAAACTCCTTTGCTAGGATGATGCAGTGGGAAATGGTTTGGATTTTGAATCAGAAGACCTTGGTTTGAGACCCAACTCTGACACATCCTTAGCTGTGTGACCTTGGACAGGCATCCTATAAATGTCAATTATTATATATTGTAGCTCATCGCAAAGACCACATCGTACATACACCTTGCCTTGTACTCTTTGGCCTTTGGCCAAAGCAATAAAATCCTGACTGGTATTTTGCCAGTGAGGTAGAAAATTCCTCTTTCCTGGATTTTAATGCTATCAGCAAGTGCTTGGAGTCATACAAGCTGGTTCAAATCTTGGCTGTGTTCCTTATTACCTGAATGACCTTAGAAAAATCACCTAGTCTCTTTGGACCTTGGTTTCCTTCTCTGTAAAATGATGGGGTTAGACTGGATGACTCAGAACCCTTCCAGCTTTACAGAGGTATGATGCTAGGATTTGCCTGAATCCCTCTTGGTGTGATTCTAGATATGATTCTGTTACACACACAGATATGTAGATATAAACACACAATACATATATGTATAAGTGTATATATACACATACCTACATATGTGTGTACACACATATTTGTTATTGTGTAGCTGTGCAGTAGTGTCTGACTTTTTATGACTCCAAGGACCATAGTATGCCAAAAGTGTCCATGGAGTTTCTTGGCAAAAATATTGGAAACATTTTCTTCTCTCATATATATAGCAGCTAGGTGGTACCTTAATGCACAGAGCATCAGGCCTGGATTCAGGAAGACTCATCTCCTTGAGTTCAAATCTGGTCTCAGACTAACTAGCTGTGTGATCCTGGGCAAGTCACTTGACCCTGTTTGCCTCAGTTTCTTCAACTGTAAAATGAATTGGAGAAGGAAATGGCAAACCACTTCAGTATCTTTGCCAAGAAAACCTCAAATGGGATGATGAATCATCAGACACAACTAAAAATGACTGAACAACAATCTCAAATATGTGTGTATGTGTATGTATGTGTGTATATATATACATGCCACACGTACACACATGTGCATACATACAATTTATCCCCTAGTACTATTTGGTATATTAATATATACATGCATACATGCATGTGTGTAAATATATACATATATCAATGCACTGATTACTACATATCTTTTGAGGTACATTTTTCCCCTTCTGCTCTCTCTCTTTGGAGAGCCAGGGGTTAGCCAGGGATAAAGGACTATTTCCTCAACTTCACAGGTAGGAAAACCACGGCACAGGAGAGGTGAAATGATTTTCCAAGCTTCCACAGTACATGAGTGGCAAGGCAGGGAATAGAACCCAAGAGTCCCATCCTCCAGTGCCCCACTTACAAATAGGCCATCATGGAGGGTTTTGTCATTGATCCCAGTGGTACCTCCCAAAGAACAGTAGATGAAAGGGTAGAGCCCTACCTAGCAGGAGTGGAGCCGGAAGATCAGGCAGAAAGCTACCGACAAGATGTGTATCTCTAGTGAACAATCTCTGAGGGTCCCCCTCTTCTGTCAGGGAACACTGGAGGAAGAATTCTAAATTCCCTGGAGATTTCCCATAAAGCTGGCTCAAGTCTTCCAGGGGATCCATCCTATAAATTATAGTACTCTGTCCACCTTCCTGTCTAAAAACCACAGACCCTTTCTGCCAGCTAGTCACAGGGGTGGGTAGCACACAGTTACACCCATTCATCACTCTCTCCAACACACACACACACACACACACATACACACACACACACACACACACACACACACACACACTCCATGCCCCCAGAAACACATTCAAACTCACAGATACAGAGCCAAGTGTCTTTCACACAGTTAGAGCATACACAAATGTATGCTCTATATGTATGATATAAATATATGTATTATATAAATAAATTATATAATCAAGTAATATATATTTAATTATAATTAACCTATAATATAGTTGATTATATCCTAATATATATGGCTGGTATAATTAATGCACATATGTTATAGAATATGTGTCATATTAATATACAATCTAATCAATTGACACATAATTGTATATAATTAATTATATACAAGACAGAAAATATATGATTGATATAATTAATACATGTTATGGAATATATGTATTATATATTAACATATCATCTAATCAATTACATATAATTAATATATACATGTTTAATTATATAATCAATACAGAAAATATATATTCAATACATATATGTTATAATATATTATATTATATACAATTCAATTACTATATAATTATGTTGAATTAACACATGCATAATTAATTGTATATAATAAACAGATAAAATATATGGTTGATACATATTAATACACATATGATGTTATATATTGTGTATGTGTATATTATATATAATATAATCAATCGACATATACATATTTAATATATGATAGAATTAATACACAATACATGTATAAGATAATATAGAATACATATAGAAATATACAAATCACAATACACAAATTCATAGGCCTACTGTGAACACACATGGATGTAAATGCAAAAACATGTGTATACCCACAAACATATCAGATATAGCAGAGACAGACCTATATGGAAATGTACCTACACACAGATATGGCACCCATGCCTACAGAAGCATAGATATAAGCCCTGTATGTAAACACATGGAGATGTAACCCATGAGATAAAAATATATGAAAACATGAACAGGTATTCACACAGCTCTGGCATATGATATAAACAAACACCTGTGAAACCCCGGCTAGATAACAAATGTAGGCAAGTGCACAAGTGGGTGATCCAGACCCAAACCCGTAGAACATACTGCACAAAACAGATGCATGCTGCACAAATCCAAAATGCACATGCAAATAGAGACAGAAGACGAACAAAGCCTCCCCCCCTCATGAACACACAGATACACTAGAACTCCGGAACAACCCAAAGTCAGGTCTCCGAGTTATTGCCGACCTCTCAAAGCACACGTGTGTGTCCGTGTGTGATAGACATGCCGGCGCTTACACACACAAGTAGACAACCCAAACGCACATGCCCACATGCCCACCCCCTCCAATCATGCACACAGACTCCCTCACAAACATACACAAACTATTAAGCAGTTGGAGACAAGACGTGTTGTCAATAGAAAAGAATCGTAATCAGTTCCCATTTATTAAGTGGCGGCCCTCCTGGTGCTTTTTGCATTTTCATAAAACAGACTGCTAGGCGGAGCCGTCCTTGGCCACCTTTTCTAATTAAAATAATTACAGCCTCCCGGCAGCAGTTTGGGATGGATTTATTCTCTTACCTCTTGAAATCCAAGGAAAAGGAATCTGGCAATCAGCCTGCGGAAGCTGCCCTCCTCTGTATCCCAAATGGGATTGAATTTCCTTTGCCCCTTATCTCCGAGGATGCCCAGCGGGGCTCCCTGCTCACTATGGGTTTCTCCTTTTTCTCCATTAATTTGCTTTCTAAATGCACGCAGGAAGCCTCAGCCCCAGCGGAAAGACAACTGAGACTCCGCGGGGACCCGCGGGGGTGGGGTGGGGTGGGGGCGGGGTGGCAGTCTGGGCCTGCCCTGGCAGCCCAGGGCTTGGGGGTGGGGGACAGAACTTCTGAGATCTGTGCCTGCTGCTCCTCACGCCTTGGTCGGGTCCTCCACGAGGAAAGGAGAGAACCATCCCTGTCTCTGCTTCCCAGAAGAAGGGATAAAAGGAGTAAAAGGCACATTAAGCTACTAACCTGAGGATACAAAGTTGCATTTCCAAAGCTCTTTTCTGATTTACAAAATGCTTTTCTCATTACCAGCCTGTAAGGCACAAGTCCCATTTCACAGATGACAAAACTAAGGTTCAAAGATTTGCTCAATGTCAGTGAAGGCATTCAAACCCAGGTCCTTAAGTCAAAGTCTGGGATTCTGGAAAAGCCTTTGCCCATACCAGTTCCTCTGCCTAAAGTGCCCAGATCCCCTGCCTTGTAGGGCAGCTGGGCTTGTGCTATCAATCCCAGACCATCCTTCCGAATCTGGCCCCAAAGTCCTCAAGGAAGATTTCCTTTGACTGACAGCTTCCAGCTCTAGTCATTCCATTGAATTCAGCATCCTTTAGTCCTTATGTCAACTCTTGGTTAGCAATGTGCTTTGGGGATGATTTGTGGTGAATGTCTTAATCTTAGGCAGCTTCTCCCCACCTGGATTGCTAGTTTATTTTCATATTAGCCTAAGGAATATTGTTTGAAAGACAACTCTTCAGAGGACAGGTGGGAGGACGAAAGAAGCAGGGGGAGAGGGAGGCCCCTCTACCTGACACATCCCATCAGTAACTTCCTGGAACCCAAGCATCAAGGATGACACTCATCCAACTCTAACTCCCCAGCCCTTTTCTCTTTTTTTCTTTCTCTTCTCCCTGGCTCTAAGAGCCCTGGCCCTTTCAGTCCCCCAAAGCCCTCAAGAAAGCCAAGCAGATCTCCATCCCCATGTCATTAGCCTGAATATTTAGTCCATTTCTTAGGTCCCTAGATGCATAACCCAAACTCCTTTTTCTCTTCATTCAGGCCCAGATTGCACACTGCCCCCACCCCACCCCTCACTCCATTCACCCTCCCCACTAAAAGAGTCACCAGCTGTCCCCTAAAGTGATGGCTGGAAGAACCTCTCAGTTTCCCTACTTTGTGAATCATCCCTTTGCCCAATACTGGATACACAGTTATACTCCATACATACCATATGCTCCTTGAAAGAGAGCCCAGGGGGGGGGGCATCTGGGTAGCTCAGTGGATTGAGAGCCAGGTCTAGAGATGGGAGGTCCTGGGTTCAAATATGACCTCAGACACTCCATAGCTGTGTGACGCTGGGTATGTTACTTATACACCCCCCCCCATTTACCCTTTACTGCTCTGTTGCATTGGACATAGTATTGATTCTATGATGAAAGATGGGCGGGGGGGGGGGGTTCTGGATTTACAGAGACCAGGATAAGGTTGTCATGGTAAGCAAGATGGAGGTGAGATAGTAGACAGAGGGGCTGATATAGCCTTGTATTCAGAAGAAATGCTGGTTATAGCCTAATGAATCTGAACACCTGAAAATTGCAAAGTGAGATATAGGAGAGAGGTATAGCCTCTGGCATCTGAAAATTGATTGAGGGGGTGGCCACAGAGCACCTGTGTACCCCACCCCACAATTCTCCTCCCAGCTGAAGCTACCAGGCTAAAGTTGAGAGAGAGTCTATCAGAAAGGAATCCTGAGGAGCCAGATCTGGTATTCCCCCAAAGGGGCAGCCTAACCCAGTACAGGGAAAAGGAAGGAGCAGAAAGAAATGGAGGAAGAAGGGAGAATCAATCCTTTCAGCCCTGTGCCAGCCTAGCTGGATAAATCTGTTTTGAGATGAGGGTGAGATTGGGAAGATAATGGTAAAAATCACTCAGATAACAGGGATGTCCCTTTTGGGTTGCACCAAAGACCCCCAAAGGACTCTACCTAAAACTTGGTGCCTGGGCTTCCTTGCTCCCCTCCAGTTTCCCCATTTAGATTGTATGCATTGAGGGAAAAAGCCAAGAGTTTTGTGACATGCCAAAGAGGCAATTTTACTTATTCCAACAATATAGTAGAATATAGAGCACTGGATAGTCTTCAGACCTGGATTGAGTCCCGTCTCTACTATTTTCTTCCTGTACTGTCTTGTGCAAGTCACTTAATGTCTAGGCTTCAGTTTCCTGATCCTCTCATCCACAAAGGAGATAATCTTCTAAGGCTCTTTCCCCTGATCAAAAATTTTAGACCCTTACCTTCTGTTTTAGAATCAGTACCCTATAGGTATTAGCAGAAGAGTGTAAGGGCTAGGCAATTAGGGTTAAGTGACTTGCTCAAAGTCACATAGTTAAATGTCTGAGGCCAAAGTTGAACCCAGGACCTCCCAACTCCAGGCCTGGCTCTTTATCCACTGAGCCATCTAGCTGCCCTTCCCCTGCTCAATCTTCTTGTTCAGTCATTTTAGTCTGACTCTCCATGATACCATTTGGTTGGTTGTTTGTTTGTTTGACAAAGATGTGGTTTGTCATTTCTTTCTCCAGCTCATTTTCCAGGTGAGGGACTGAGGCAAACAGGGTGAAGTGACTAGCCCAAGGTCTCACAGGTAATAAGTGTCTGACACATAAAATGAACCTTTCTGATTCCAAGATCAGAACTCTCCACCTAGTCACTATCTCAATTGGATATCAATTCCAGGGTAGAGTAAAAGTCAAGGTTCTAGGTTGGTGGTCTGGGAGCCATTCACAGCTGACATAGTCACCAATTCTACCCTTTGGATGTGTGGGAGCCTTACCAAGGTCACACTTCCCTCCCTTCTGGACCCTAGGCCTCTTGGGCAGGATTTCCAATCAAAGATGAAGGAGGTATAAAGACTAGTAGTAAAATTTCTTACTTCACCCTCAGGGGTGAGAATCCAAGGTACATGGGATCCTGCCAGCTTCAGGGAATGAGTCACCAGTGGAAGCCCAGCCAGCAAGGTATTCTTGAGAAACATGAAAAACCAGCAGAACCGCTCAGGGAAGAAGATGGACTGAGAACATCTCTGATCTACCCAAGCCTATCTGGAAAAGGGAAGGCATCTTTCCTAATGAGATTCTCTCAGGACAGCTGGTACCCTGCACCCCCCTCACCATAGCCTCAGCTTTTAGTACCTTTTCTTAGACTAGACATTGTCCAAACTCAGGATCAACTTTCCCCAGGAATCTAGAAAAAATGTAATGATTAATTAATCAACAAATATTTTTACAGCACTTACTATGTGCCAGTCATTTAGGAATGTTGTTGTTCAGTCATTTTTCTTCCTTGACCCCATTTAGGATTTTCTTGACAAAGATCCTGAAATGCCAAAGATATTGGCAAAGAGAGCTGGAGAAGCTCCAACTCATTTTTCCAGATGAGGAAACTGAGGCAAACTGGGTTAAGTGATTTGACTAAGATCACCCATCTAGTAAGTATATGAGGCCAGATTTGAACTCATGAAGATGTATCTTCCTGACTCTAGGCCTGGTACTCTATCCATTGCACCATCTAGCTCTCTTGGGTCTTGGAAATACATACAAAATTAAATTACTCCTGCCCTCAAGATGCTTACATTCTACTGGGATGGAGGCACACAATATGGTTATATTTAGATAATACAAAATAGGGGCAGCTAGTAGATAGAGTGATAAGCCTGATGTTGAGAGGATCCAGATTTAAATCTGGTCTCTAATACTTCCTAGCTGTGCAACCTTGGGTAAGTCACTTAACCCATCGCCTAGCCCTTGCCACTCTTCTGTCTGACAGATGGTAAAGGCTTTCATAAGTATATAAATACAAAGTGATGGGGGTGAATAACTACTGGGGCAATTAAGAAAGATCTCTTGAAGAAAGTGACCTTTGAGCTAAACTTTGAAGATTAATGAGAGCTTCAGGAGGTGAGGTGAGAGAACAGTAGAGGTACCAGGGGAAAGCATGTATGTTATTTTGGTGAGAATTTAAAGTATATGAGGGGAAGTAATTCACAGCTATGCTGGAGAAATAGGTTTTTAGAGTCAGATCATGAAAGGCTTTAAATGCCAAACAGGTGATTGTATTTTATCCTAGAGGCAATAGAGAGCCACTGAAGTTTCTTGAACAAGGGGGGTGACATGGCTTTTAAACAGTGCTTTTAGAAATAGCACATTGGTAGCTATGTATGGTAGAATACAGTGTATGGAAGAGAGTAAGAACTTAATAACTGTGGACAAAACTTTATGGAAGCAAGAGTGGGGATGAAGACCAATTAGGAGGCTATTTAAACAATCTAGGCAAGAAGTCAAGAGGGCGTGAATAAAGATGGCTGTGGAGTGAGTGGAGAGGACAGGATAGAGGGGAGAGATGTTCAGGAGGTGAAATTAGCAAGACTTGGACATTTATTAGATCTGAGGAGCAAATGAGAGTGAAGCCTTCAAGATAACTATTAGCTGGCAAACCTGAGTAAATATTTGTGTTACCCTCAATAGCAGGAAAGTTAGAAGAAAGAAGGGGATGATCATAACAATGTTTCTATAGCACTTTAAAGATATACAAAGTACTTTCCCAACAATAACCCTGTGAGGTAGTTAATGAATGTATTGTCTTCATTTTACAGATGAGGAAACTGAGGCTGAGAACAGAGTCACAGAATCTCAAAGCTGTTAAGGCCAACTATTTCAACCTGTATTGAAATAAGATTCCCCAGCCTCAGACACTTTCTAGCTGTGTGATCCTGGGCAAACCACTTAACCCTAACTGCCTAGCCCCTACTTCTCTTTTCTGTCTTCAAACCAATACACACTATTGAGTCTAAGTCAGAAGGTAAGGGTTTTAAAATAAAGTAAAATAAAATAAAAAAGTTAAAAAAAAAGATTTCTCCCTTTAACATACCTGACAAGTAGTCATTCAACATTTGCTTAAAGACCTCAAGAGAGGGGGCAGCTAGGTGGCTCAGTAGTTAGAGAGTCAGGCTTGGAGACTTCTGGGAGGTGGGGGGTGTTGGTGGTGGAAGGAGGGTTGTTTTCTGGTTCAAGTCTGGCCTCAAACACTTCCTATCTGTGTGACCTTGGGCAAGTCACTTAACTCCAACTGCTTAGCCTCTACTACTCTTCTGCCTTAGAATCAATACTAAGACAGAAGGTAAGGGGTTGCAAAAAAACAAAGTCCTCAAGAAAGGGATCCTCCCCATGCCCCTCAAAGGTAGCCCATTTCACTTTTGGACTGTTTTAATTGCCAGTAAGTTCAACTTGACATTGAACCTAAATTCTCCTCTTTATAATTTCTATCCACATTCCTTTTTCTGCTCTCTGGGGCTAAGCAGAAAAGTCCAATCAATCTTTCACAGGTCAGTCCTTCGAATGCTTGAACACAGCTATTGTGTTCTTCCCAAATCCCTCTCATCCAAGCAAAATATCTTTGCATAACATGGTGCTTAGATGACATGATCTCTAGGCTCTTCATCATCCTGTTTACCCTTCTCTGAAAGTTTTCCAGTTTACCAATGTCCTTGCTAAAACGCAGTTCCCAGAACTTAACACCATATTCCAGATTTGGTCTGACCAGAGCAGAGGACAGAGAGTCTACCACCTCACCAATCCTGGGCACTCTCTGTGATAGGAGGAACATCTGCTTCAAGGCTGAGATGGTTTTTCCTTAAAAGGTAGGGCAACCATCTCAAGCCTTGACTGATCTAGGGCAGATGTTCTCCATCTTTTTGCATGCCATGAACCCCTTCATTTCCCAGGCTGTACTCCTGTGGACTTTTCTTTCATAACCCAGAAACCTCTTCATCCTTAAAGATTACTTCAGCCCTAGAACTCAAACCCAGAAAGCACCCTCTGTCCATGGGACCCCTCCCTCTGATTGGAGTGTGGACAGCTTCTTCTAGAATCCTCAATTAAGGAGGGAGTCCAGGCCAGCCAACTCTTCCTTTTCCACCAGGCTATGCTTCTCTGGACCTCTCCATCAAGCTGGTACTTTCACCCCCCCCCCAAATCTTCCCTTTGTGTGTTGTCTTTTCCTCATTAAAATTTAAGCTTCTGGGGGCAGCTGGGTAGCACAGTGGATTGAGAGCCAGGCCTAGAGATGGGAGGTCCTAGGTTCAAATCTGGCCTCAGACACTTCCCAGTTTTGTGACCCTGGGCAAGTCACTTGACCCCCATTGCCTAGCCCTTACCACTCTTCTGCCTTGGAGCCAATACACAGTATTGACTCCAAGACAGAAGGTAAGAAGTAAGGGTTTAAAAAAAACAAACTTAAGCTCCTTTCAGGGCTTCCTTTTACTTGTACATACCTGTTCCACACTGAGATTTCCCCCCCATCTCAGTTTTGATACGCACTACTTGGCATAAGAAATTAATTGAGAATTTTGGGGAAGTTTTGTGGAAGCTACAGGCGACACAGGAAGACCAGTAGATGGCACAGAAAAAGCTTAGAAACTCAGAAATTAGTAAAATATATGTATAGTACTATATAGTATCAATATATTTTATCTTAGTACCGTTCAGACTTCTTCTCTGGTATGAAGGGGGAGCTAAAAGATTTTCCCAGATGGTGGGGGCACTGTGCCCCTACCCACCTGCCACTCTGTCCCTCCTGTGATGTGGAAGGAATACTCGTATTATTTCCTGTGCTCAGCATAGTGTCTGGCACATAGTTAAGTGCTTAACACATGTTTGTTGATTGACTAGTAGTCTTGTGAAGTCCATAAACTCTTTGACTCAATGGTTTTTAAATGTACACAATAAAATGCATAGCTTTATACAGGAAGCCAAATATATTGAAATACAGTTATCAAAATGGAAACAACAACACAAATTTACTCAAGGTTAAGAACCCTTAGTCTAGGAGATGGAGGCTCCCAGTTTTTTGATTCAGCTTCCTGGTTGCCTAAGATATAAAAAATCCAGCCTAGGAGGAATTGGAGCCTCTCAGACTTAGGAGAGGGGTGTGTGTTCTTTTTCTGCAAAAGAACAAGGAGGAAGTGGGGAGAGTGGGGTTTGGGGGCTGACCCTCTGTCTATCTGAGCCAGTGTTTTATCCTTCTTAAATATCCTTTCTATGCTGCTGCTAAATAAGCTTCCTTTTTGTTAAACATTAGTTGGCCTATGAGTGTCTTATTTCATTCTAGTTCTGAGTTTGAACTATCAAACCAGACAGAGTCAGGTCAAACCCACAATATCATGCCTCTCCATACACCTTAAAATAAAACTACAAATACTATTATTATTTTTGGCTTCTATATCACATCACACTGTTGACTCATGTGTTTGCAGTCCACTAAAACTCTTGGATTTTTTTCAAAAGAAAATATTCCCTATCTTTTACTTATAAAGTTGATTTTTTGGAACCCAACTATAAGTTTTACAGTTAACCCTATTAAATTTAATCTAATAAGATTCAACTTGATATTCTAGCCCACTAAGATCTTTTTGGATCCTTATTCTATCATCTAGTATGTTAGCTATCCTGCTTAGATTTGTGTCATCTCCAGATTTGGTAAGCAAGAATCTATGCTTTTATCCAAATCATTGATTAATTAAGACTGCAGGAAGGGCATAGGCCCAAGGTTTGGTGGATATCCAAGGGAAACAGGGTGTACTCTTTCCTTCCTTCCTTCCTTCCTTCCTTCCTTCCTTCCTTCCTTCCTTCCTTCCTTCCTTCCTTCCTTCCTTCCTTCCTTCCTTCCTTCCTTCCTTCCTTCCTTCCTTCCTTCCTTCCTTCCTTCCTTCCTTCCTTCCTTCTCCACCTCTTCCATAAGCCCTTCATGGGTATGGACTTAACTATGATATAAAGTATGCCTTGTCTGCCAACATCATGTTTCTGCCATCCTCATGATATTTCTTTCAAATAAGGAGAATTGGGGCCAGAGATCTTGAAGCTGGGAGACATTTGCCTGACCCCTCCCCCCCCCACTATCAGATTAGGATGGACCTTTTTTAGAATATAAGATACAGACTCTAATGTGGGTTTTCTCTGATCATCCCTTACTACATCCCTGCCACTCTATGTTGTCTGCTTCAATTCAGATGGTATTTGTTCTACTATTTATCCTTCCCCTCCTCCTATATTGTCAGAACTCAGTTAAATCAGAGAAAGAGACTGGATTGGAGGCAGTGAGGTGGCTCAATGGATTGAGATCCAGGCCTAGAAATGGGAAGTCCAGAGTTCAAATCTTATCAAAGGCATGTTCAAGCTGGACAAGCTACTTGACTCCCATTGACCAGCCCTTACTGCTCTTCTTGCCTTGGAACCAATATATACATTATTGATTCTTGGATAGATGGGAAGAGTTTTTTAAGGACTAGATTCTTCCACACTGTTGATTTTATGACAGATATTATGACCTGGGTACCCCCCATATCCCTCACCAGATCCTTGTAATTCCTATGATACTTGTTTGTTTTTGTTGTTGTTTTTGTTTGTTTGTTTGTTTTTAAACCCTTACCTTCCATCCTAGAGTCAATACTGTGTATTGGCTCCAAGGCAGAAGAGTGGTAAGGGCTAGGCAATGGGGGTCAAGTGACTTGCCCAGGGTCACACAGCTGGGAAGTGTCTGAGGCCAGATTTGAACCTAGGACCTCCTTTCTCTAGGTCTGGTTCTCAATCCACTGAGCTACCCAGCTGCCCCCACCTATGATACTTGTATTAAATAGTTAGTGTCCAAAGTCTTGTTCCCCATCACTAACATCCCTCCCTCACCTTCCTCCCCACCAGGTAAGGATGGAAGGTGACTAGTCTCCTGGCTCCTTCCTCATATGGAATGCAGGATAGAGACTTTTACTTGGGACCTGCTTTGGTTGGCCACCATCAGATACTTGCTATCCCCTTGATATCTCCTTCACTTCTGGAAAGACAATGGCCCTCCATATCCTTCCCCTTTTTGAATACAAGAAAGAAGCTGTGTCCTGTGCCCTTCTTTGACAGATCTCACTGTATCCCTGTCTTCCTCACGATGACTGCTTCAACTCAAGTGATCTGATGTTCACTCCCTACTCCCCTTCCCCAGGCAGTGCCAGGAACAGGAAGGAGAGAAAATGCCCAGCTGAATCAATCCTTCTCTTGAGACAGGCAGGCCCAAGAACTGAGAGATCCCCTTCAGAAAACTTTGGAGGTTCCAGAAGGACCATCCTGGAAATCAGAGATAGTAAACCCTGCTAGCCAACACACAGCCACAGTCTGAGCCTTCTCCCTCTGTGCTTCTTCTCAAGGCTATTTTCTCAGAGATAGTGTTTGGACTCACTCCCTACCCCTTGTGGAAGAGGCATGAAGAAAGAGAGGATTTGCAGGACAAGTCAGGCATGCAGACCAAGCTGGGGACCTGCTCTGCAAAATCAAGATGAAGATTCCAAACAGAATGTTCCCAGAGGAGGCAGTTGGGAGCCTGGCCAGAGGAGAGAAACTGAGACTTTGGCTCTCTGGGGGTGACTGACCAAGAAAGGAGAAACCTCTTCTTTGGGTTCCTGACCAAAAGAGACTGACTTTTTCTGATCTAGGCAGAGAGAGAGACCTTTGTGTTTTGTTTTTTTTTGACAGAGTCTGGACTTGAATTACTCAAGCAGAGATTATCTGACTGAAGAAGGAAGAAGATTTAACAGTTCTCCTTCATCTCTCTGGCTGTCTGTGTCACAATTGTGACTAGACTGACATTTCCTAAAACCTTCATAATTCTCCTTGTAGACTAGGGACACCCCTATCCCCTTCACTTCAATTCCCATCCTGTTTGTTCCCAATAAACCCCTTTACTTTAGAAAGGAAGAGTGAAGAATATTTCTCTGAAATCTCATCGTTCCCCTGAGTTACTTAGAAGGTGGCTGACTAAGATGGGGGAGGGGGAAGGGAGGTATGGGTGGAAATTGGGAGGTGAAAGGAGGAGAAGGGTAGGAAATATTTTGACTTATTAGCCATTAGTGATCAATAGGCAGCTCCAGAGTAATCCCCTCTAGCAGTATCTCTCTCTCTAGCATTATCTCTCATCTATCTCCATAGCAAATAGGCATCCCTCAGGTTCCCCTAGTAGCTCTCTACTCTCAAGCCAGAGTATCCAGTCACTGCAACCAGAAATAGTTCCACACAGATCATCCATTTTATTACACCCTTGACTCATTCACAGTGGCCTGAGCTTCAGGAGTCATAAAGAGGACATAACCCTTGATCTCTAGTGACAGGAAAGCGAAGCTTCCTACTCTCCCCTTCTTGGCTGCCCTCAACACAGAAGTCTCAGTGCTGGATCATTAGGGACATTTTGGTTTTGGCTGATGCTGACTTCTGGTCTCTGGGGATTGAGCAGATCCTGACCCTCTGAGGAGGGAGGCTGGAGGCTCTTGTAGGAAGTGGGACACTTATGGAAATACTCATGCCATTGGAATCCATATGAGGAATGACACTTACGAAGGATTTATGAAAATGGACCAATAAAGCATTCTAGCTAGCTAACATTTATATAGCACTTACTGGTATGCACTTAATAAATGTTTATTGATTGATTACTATGTGCCAGGCACTGTGCTAAGTGCTTTGCAATTGTAAATTGATAATTGATAATTATAATTTCATTTGATTCTCACCACAACACTGGGAGAAAGGTGCCATTAGTTTCTCCATTTCATAGATGAGGAAACTGAGGCAAATAGAGGTTAAGTGAATTGCTCAGGATCATGGTTAGCAAATGTCTGAAGCCAAATTTGAACTTAGGTTTTCTTAAATCCAGGCCCTGTACTCTATCCACTGCACCACCTAAATAACATTAGACAAAGTGTTTACCCCAGGAGAACTCCACTGCAGACTTCCTTCCAAATTCTCACAAAACTATGCATTACTAATCTTTGTGTGAGACCTTTCAATCTTGTTCAAGCTCACTCAGCTGCATTATTGTATAATCTTCGTCTCTCTGTCTTTTCCTCCAAGAACAGAATGAGAGATTTTGCTAAAATCCCAATAATTTTATTAATAATTTTTCCTTTATCTACCAGTCTGATAACTCTCCAAAAAAAGGAAACCAGGTTAGTTTGGTGTGAGTTGTTCTTGATGGCACCATGCTGGTTCATTGTGATTACTCCTTCTGTTTCTAGAGGTTAACTAACCATCCCTTTAATAATCCTACAAGAGACATGATTAGGCATGGAAAAATATTATAAATAAATAAAGGAAAAAGGACAACAGAGGAATAACCGTGGGAATAGAAATGTAGAAGAAAAACAAGATTGATCACATGGTTCAATGGGTATATGACTAGGGGTTTTTGGTATTAAAATATCACTCTATTACAAATATGAATAATATGGAAATGGGTTTTGAGCAATAATACATGTATAACCCAATGGAATTGCTTTTCAGATCTGGGATCAGGGAGGGAAGAGGGAAGGGAGAGAATGTGAAACATGTAATCATGGAAAAATATTATAAATAAATAAAAAGAAAAAAGAGGCGTGATTAGGGAAATTCTTAGTACTCAGCACACTTTGCACAGAATAAGTGCTTAATACATATTTTTTCCTCCATCCATTCTCATATTATCCTTTTAGTGACTCAGTAAATACATCCATAAGTTTTTTCAGTACCTTGCGATGAAATTCATCTGGACCAGGAGATTAGAACTCATCAAGAGCAGCTCTTACTATCTTTCTCTTTCTCTCGGGCACCAATTCTTTATTAGCCATTTTTGTCCTGTCCTTTCTAGTTCAGGGACCATTCTCCATTGCAAAGAAAATAGAAGCAAAGTTAAAATTCGAGCAGCTCTTCCTATCTACTTTGAACAGCCATCCTTTTCCTCCATTGAGCTTCTTCTTTTGTTTAACATAGTTAAGAAATAAAGGTTTGCTTGTCCTTAGCTTTCATCACCATCTTCAGGGAATTAGCATTCCTGACAACATTCTTATAGATCTTTGCCCTGTTTCTGTATTCATCCTCCACAATCTGACCTTGTTTCCATTTCCTCTATAATATATGTCTTTTAAAAATCTTAGTAGTAGGGTCGGGCAGATACTTCAGTGGATAGAGAATCAGGCCTGGAGATAGGAGGACCTGGATTCAAATTTGACTCCAGACACTTCCTAGTTTTGTGACCCTCATTAACCCCAATTGCCTAACCCTTACCCCTCTTCTGCCTTAGAACTGATATTTCCAAGACAGAAGGCAAAAGCTAAAAATAATTTTTAAATAAATAATAAAAGAAATGAAAGTATGGATAGAGAGAGAGAGAGAGAGAGAGAGAGAGAGAGAGAGAGAGAGAGAGAGAGAGAGAGAGAGAGAGAGAGAGAGAGAGAGAGAGAGAGAGAGAGAATTTCAGGAATGGGGGCAGCCATTTAAAAAATATAGAGGTAGAAGATGAAGTAAAATATTTGAGGAAAACAACTAGGCCAGTGTGGCTGGACTTAGGGTACATGGAGAGAAGTAATGTGTAAGAATACTAGAAAGGCAGGAAGGAGTTGTTACTGATATCATTTAGTTGCTTCAATTATGCCTGATCATCCATTTTTGGGGTTTTCTTAGCAGAGTTATTGAAGTAGTTTGCTATTTTCTTCTCCAGTTTATTTTACAGATTAGAAAACTAAGGCAAACAGGATTAAGTGACTTGCCCAGGATCACATAGTTAATAAATGTATGTATGAAGCCAAACTTTAACTCAGGTCTTTCTGACTCCAGGCCTGGCATTCTCTTAAGAAGAGGCTATGTTTCAAAGAGCTTTAAATGCCAAAGGACTTAGAGGGAATAGGGGACCCTAGGAATTTATTGAGTAAAAGAGGGGGAGATGATTTGAAATATCTGTACTTTAGGAAAATCACTTTGGTAGCCATGTGGAGGATTTTTTAGAATAGAAAGAGTTATTGTCCTTCATATTCAGAAGCAGGCCAAAATGATATCACTGGTGATATCTTTTGACTTAAGTGTAAATTGGATTTAGGTGAGGCAGAGCTGCACAAAGATGTCAGGCTTAATCTCTCTTCCAGAGTCATTAAAGTTCAGTGGCAAGCTGCAATGGCTTGGGATGCAGTAGATGGCCTTGGTGTCTTTGATGTCTGACCAGGCTCTAAGTGCTCCATATTGCCTGTCTCTGTTGCCTTTGTGGCCACTAGAATAAAATTTCCTCATCTGGCCCTTTTTTTATATGCCTGGGATAGATACCTCCTCCTAACTCACTCATGGCTTTGAGGAATATCGATTATCCTTAACCTGATTTAGCCTGAGATGGTTTACTGGGGGTGGCCACGGTGCATGCTACAGCATCTTGGAGCCATATGTGAGAGCTGGGTGACTGGTAGACACTGAAGAAGGACAAGCAGCCCTGAACAGGGCTTTCACACCAGGGCTACTAGTCTTCCTGGTGTGCCCAAGGTTGGAAGAACAATTCAAAGGCTTTTGTAGTAGCCCAGGTAAAGTGTTGTAAGGGCCTGAATTAAGGTGGTGGCTGTGTGAATGAAGAGAAGGGCTTATGTGAGAGATATTATGGAGATAGAAATGACATAGCTGGTCAAGGCAATTGCTTAAATCAAGTGGAGTCAGTGAGAGTGAATAGCAAAGGATGATACTGAAATTGTAAACCTGGGAAACAAGAATTGATAAGGACTGGAACAGAGAAGTTCAGAAGAGGGATGGGTTTAGGGGGAAAGAAGGAATAAAGTTTTGGATGTGTTTGTGTTTGAGATGACTGCTGAACATCTACACTGAATGTTGAGGAAAGAGACTAGGTCTGGATATATGGATCTGATGATCTGTAGCATAAGGATGGTAATTCAATCCATGGGAACTGATGAAATCCCCCCCAAAAGAGAATATGTATGGAAAAAAGTAGAAAATCCAGGACAGAATCTTGGGATATACTCCCAGTTATTGAGTATGACATGGATGGAGATCCAACCAATGAAAATGAAAAAGAAGGTAGGGAGAGTGTCAGAAAGTAGCCAGAAGAAAGTAGTCAAAAGTGCAAAATTCTGCTGTGAGTTCAAGAAGGAGGAAGATTAAGACAAAGGTCATTAGATTTAGCAATTAAGAGTAATTTTTGAAGAGCACTTATAGTTGAATGGTGAGGTCAGAAGCCAGAAAACAAAGGGTTCAGAGGAGAGTGAGAGGACTTCTCTCAGGACCTTGAATACAGACTTTCACTGAGCCCTTTCAAATTTCTTCTTCCAGGATTTAAGACCCATAAGAGACCATGCCTGGACCTCTTCTCTCTCAAAAATTGAAGATGTTAAAATAACTTGTTTCCTCCCAACCCTGTCCCATGGTTCTCATTATTCCCACTTCAGAAAGGAGAATGATTTGCCTACAGCCACAAAACTAGTAAGAGGAAAAGCCAGAATTTGAACCCTGAATTTCTTATTTAAAGTCCCAGGCTCTTTCCTTACTCTTCCTTCTTTCCCTGCTCTCTATCTGTCACAGAGCTCCACCAGAGTCCCTGCTGGTTAGTAACTGGTCCTAGAATCATAGGAAAAGAAAGTAGAGATCATCTAGGCCAACGCCCTGATTTTATAGGTGGGGAACTGAGTCCCAGGAAGAGGTAATATGACTTAGTCAAAGTCACACAGCAAGATAGTGTCAGAGGTAAAACTACAAGTAAGGTCTCCAGTCTCCAAGTCCAATTATGAGCTATGGAGCCATACAGGTCAATAATCCAGCCATGGCCAATGATTTTCCATTCTATCCTCATTCTCCTCTAACAATGGATTCAACTGAAAGAGCAATGACTTCTACACTTCACATTATGCAGACATTTAAGTTGAGTCCCCAGCCTAATAAAGTTCTAATCCCAAAGTAGGAAAACTTCCCTCAGAAATCCATCTGAAGGAGGCTATACTACCAAGTAGTTTCTTAGAACATGGGTTCTTAACCCAAGGTCTACGAATTTATATAAATATATATACATATATATATAAACTGTATTTCAATAATAACTTTTCCTTTGTAGGCATATGTATTTTACTTTATGTTGTTGTTCAGTAGTTTCAGTCATGTTTGACTTTTCAGACCCATTTGAGGTTTTCTTGGAAAAGATACTGGTGCTTTGCCATTTCCTTCTTTAGCTCATTTTACAGATGAGGAAACTGAGGCAAACAAGGTAAAGTGACTTGCCTGGGGTCACACCTAGTAAATATCTGAGGCTACATTTGCACTCAGATCTTTCTGACACGACTCTATCCTACATTACCTAGCTGCCCTACCATTTTTTTTTCAATTTTATACACAAGGAGCCAATGGGTCCATAGAGCCAATGGGTCCATAGACTGGAAATGGGAAATTGGGTCACAATTGTTTCGCTTGTTTTGTTTTGTTCTTTTCCTGATCCCATCTCTCTCCAGTGAATAAATTATGTGCTTCACTCTTCTCATTGGAAGCATGGGTTAAAATTTAGGGTCCATTCTCTCCCAAAAGCTTGAGTTCTAGAGGATACCCTAAGACTATCACCAAAGAAATGGATAATTAGAAAAGAAGATAGGATGGTCATGAGGAGAAGGTGGGCCCTTCACTGGCAAAGTGCTTCACAAGTTTCCTTTCAATGGCAAGAGAATTTGAGGCAGGTCTCTAGCATATTGGGGATAGAGGGTGAACTTATGCACAGACAGGATGGGTAGACATGAACAGATTGGAATCTGCATCAATGGAGAGAATACCCACTTTGAGGAAGCCACAGATCCATTGGATTATTGAAAAGAAACTCTCAAGACCAAAGCATAGGGAGGTGGAGCCTTTTGAGCTCTGGCAGAATGATACAGTAGAAGAAAAATAAATTTCAGTGGGAGTGGGGAGGCAGAGTTGGGAAAGAAAATAAATACTAATTGGTTGAAAATAAATTCAAGAGACCTGAGTTTTAATCCTGGCTGAGCCACTAACTAGCTGTGTCATGATGGGCAAGACATATCACCTCTCTGGACCTCGGTTTCCTCATCTATAAAATGAATAGATTGAACTAGAGGATCACTAAGATTAAATAGGTGATCTCCCAGATAAAACAGTCTATGGGGTTCAATAGACCAAGCAACATTTTTACAAAGCACTACCTCAACCATTAATCCAGCATTCCCCTGTAATCGGAGGTATCCCTTCCTTTGATGAAACCTCAGATTTTGTAGGGGAAAGTCATTGTACCTATAGGAAAAGAGAGCTCTTGACATGGCACACAATAAATACAGCTTGGGCAAAAGATGTTAGGAAGGGCAAATCCTGTTCTCAACTCCTCCCCCATCTGATTCTTCTGCATTCCCCAGAAACACCTGCCCTTGCCCCAAGGCTATCGTTTCTCTGCAGGACCAGAGACCTCTGCCAAATCTAAGTCTTTCCCCCCTCCCTCCTGATTTCTTGTGGATCTAATTCTCTCATTCCCTTTAGACCTCTGCTAGCCAGTCAGAGACATGTGGAGAGAGAAAGAGAGAAGGGCAGGGACCATGACAACCGACCTTTTATTGGGCTCTGCCAATGACAAGGGAAAGACACAGAGAGGGGGCTCTACTCAGGGTTCTTGGGAAGGAGAGGAGGAGGGATAACTTCCCTCCACAGGAGAAGCTATCATCTCTGGCCACCGACAACTCCTCCCCAAACCAACTCAAGCCTGCCATCAACCCTCCTCGCCCCACCCCACCTCCTTTCCTTCCAGTTCCGTTGCCCTCACCTATCCTTTTCTTGGGATTCTCAACACTGCCAGTCCCTATCTAAATGTACACCAGATCAGGTGGTGCTGCTAGGAAAGAGTTAATGGGAGTCCCCCTCCCCCCTTTTAGGAAAAAGCTGAGGGAAGCAAGCAATGGAGATGGCACCCCCTAATGGAGAAAAAACTACATCGACGCTCAAATTCCCTAATTCCTAGGCAGAACCTTCCCAGATTTCCCTTTGCCTACTTCTTCACATTTAGAAAGAAGGAAGGAAACCTAAGGAAACTCATGCTTAAGTCAGGGAGAGTTAGAGCTGGAAGGAATCACAGACTCCATCAGCTATAGACCTCTTAGGAAGAAAGTGACCCCAAGAGATGAAGGTATGCACTCATGGTTAGAGTCAGTGTCAGAGATGGGGCCTCCCTAGTCTGTGCTCTTATCCTAGAGCTAGAAACTACCCCATGGCCATTTCTTTTAAAAGCAAATAAATAAAACAATTTCCCAACCACTTAAATGATTTTCAAACATAAGATTCCTTTGTACTATCTTGGGAAAATACACATTGACCCCCTTGGGGCCCCTCACTTTCGTTCCCCTTTCACATACGAAGGACCTTTTACTCAAGCCCAACTCAATATCTGGGGAGAGGACTGGGTGAGAAGCGTCATCCCTTCCTATCACTATGGACCAGCTTGCTCGGTCATTTTTCTCAGGCCATTTGAAATTTGTTTGTTTTTGGTCTCTAGCTTTAGCGTACAATTCTAAAAGGTTAGCTATGCTCTGTGACTTTTCTGGTAGTACTTGCAAACATACCCAGAGCCAGCCTCATTTCCCAAACATGGAGGCCAGTGAAAGTCTTGGCACAGCGAGCACCCAGCTGGCAAGTGTCAGTATTAGCCCTTAATCCAGTGCCCCTGGCATCATGTGAAGGTCCCTACTAATTCTAAATTTCTGTGAATCTTTGCAGGGTAATAGAGTCTTTTTATTTCTTGTGTTCCACTCTTCCTGATCCCACTCAGGGTTTTCTTAGTAAAGATACTGGAATGGTTTGCTATTTTCTTCTCTGGCTTGTTTAACAGATCAGGAAACTGAGGCCAACAAGCTTAAGTGTTATGCCCAGGGTCACAAAGCTAGGAAGTATTTGAGGCCAGACTTGAATTCAGGAAGATGAATCTTCTTGACTCGAGGCCTGGCACTCTATCCATTACACCCAGAATTTTTATATAACAAATGCATTTTGAGTCTGAACTTACAGCTCAATTAATTTTCCAGGTCTGGCACCTCTGGTAGGGTATGTTTCCTCACCTCACACTCCCGGTTCATTTTTTAAATATTTCTCAGAAGGAGCCATCTCATTGTCTAACCTCTTTGTTTCAAAATTGGCTTTCAAGAAAGAAAAGCCCCATGTTCATAGTAGTACTTTTTTGTGAGAGAGCAAAGAACTAGAGACAAACTAGGTGCCCATCATTTGGGGGAAGAGATGAATAAATTGTGGTATTTGAATAAAATAGAACAATATTATTTTATCAGTTGATCAATAAATATTTTTTAAAAGCTCTTACTTTCTGTCTTAGAATAAGTACTAAATATGGGTTCCAAGGCAGAAGTGGGGTAAGGGCTAGGCAATTGAGGTTAAGTGACTTGCCCAGGGTCACACAGCTAGGAAGTTTGTGAGGCCAGATTTGAATCTGTCTCTCTGACTCCAGGCCTGGCTCATTATCCAATGATCCATCTAGCTGCCCCTTGATCAATTAATATTGATGAAACACCTTCTGGGTGCCAGACACTCTGTTAAATGCTGGAGATACAAAGAAAGGCAAAGGAAAGTCTCTGCCTACAAGGAACTCATCATCTAAGGAGGGAGAGACAAAGAGCAAATAACTCTGTTCAAATAAGCTCTATTGTCCTGTCCGACTCTTTGTGACCCCATATGAGATTTTCTTAGTAAAGATACTGGAGTGGTTTGACATTTCCTTCTCCAGTGGATTAGGCAAATATAGGTGAAGTGACTTGCTCAGGGTCACACATATAGGTGAGTGAGTATCTGAGGTTGGATTTTAACTTTGGGTCTTTCTGATGCCAGATCCATTGCTCTATCCACTGAGCCAATTGGCTGTTATCTCATTTGAGCCCCACAACAATCCTGTGATATCAGTGCTATTATCACTCCTAGGTTGCAGATGAAGAAACCAAGGCTGAGTCTGAGTGTCCAAAGTCATCCAGCTGAAAAGCAGTTTAGGAAGGATCTAAATTTTGATCTTCCTGATTGCAAGTTGTTTTATTCACTATTCCACCTCAATACTGATTAATGAATGGTAGGAATTTAGAGAAACTTGAAAAGTGCTGTATGAGCTAATGCAAGATAAGGTACAAGTAGACCTGTGATTTCACTGAAACAGTTCAAAACTCTCTAACAACTCAAGTTAGCAACTTCTCTGCAACTTATTGCCCTAAATTGTTGCCTGCAGAAATGATAGAGTAAGGGCCAGGTAGTTGGCTCACTGGATAGAGTCAGAACTGAAATGGAGAGGACTTGGGTTCAAATTTGACTTCAGATATTTCCTAGCTACGTGAATCTGGACAAGTTACTTAAATCCCAATTGCCTTACCTTGCAACCAGTTCTTAGTATCAGTTCTAAGACAGAAGGTAAGGGTTTAAAAAAATGATAAGAAGGCAACTAGGTGGATCAGTGGATTAAGAGCCAAGCCTAGTGGGAGGTCCTGGGTTCAAATTGGCTTCGAATCTGGCTGACTCTGGGCAAGTCACTAAACCCACATTATCTAGCCCTTTCCGCTCTTCTGCCTAAGAATCCCTAAGACAGAAGGTAAGGGCTAACAAAAAATTAGTGATGGGTTAAATGACTTACCTGGAGTCACATAGTCAGTATATCTATCTATCTATATCCCTATATAGTATATATCTCTATATCTATCTATAGTGAAAGCTAGACTTGAACCCAAGACTCCCATGCTTTGAGGTCAGTGTATCTATATACACAATGACTACAGTAAAATAAACAAAACATAGCCCAACTCTGATGAATTGTAATGAGCAGTCTCAGAACAGAATGATGAATAACAGTTTCTTTCTCCCAGTAGAGAGGTTGGGGGGTGAGGTGGGGGGAATGCTGGGTGTGGAATGTGGTGTGTGCTGTCATTCTTGGTTACTGTGTTGGTTAGTTTTGCTTCAATGTTTTTCTTTGTGATGAGGGAGAGTTCTTTGGGAGGGGCTGTTAAGGGGAAATAACTGTGGTGTGAAAGCAAAAGACATCAATAAAGCCTTTTCTAATGGGCTGTCTGCAACTGCTGCCCCTTAGCATCCCACATTGCTAAACACTGTGCCTCACCAACTAAATTCTTAATTTCTGAAAACTTCTTCAAAGAAATCTTTCCTCAACTCAGTACTCCTGAACTGGAGCGCAAAGAAGAAATCACAGCAGGATATCCCTACTTCAAGGTGGCCCACTTTGACATTCTACACAGGGGGTCTATGTTGCTGTCATTTGCTCTTGGCAGGTACCTAGTCCTGGGAAGCTCACTGCAATCAAGCATGACTTGAATGCTGCTGGAATGCTTGTATATAGCCCTGCAGTTGACCCTAGGGCCTCAGTTTCCCCATGTGTAAAACTAGGCAGGTCACTTAACCTCTCCAAGATTGTAAATTGTAGAACAGATGCCAATATGCATAATATATTTAGAGTTTCATCACTGAGAAGTCTCTTCATCACTGAAATCACACAAAACACAACAACCTGGAGGATCAAACAAGATAATCTGAAAACAATTAACTATGGTAATCCTGCTTGTCTTTCCTTCCCTCCCTTCCCTCCCTTTCCTTCCTTCCTTCCTTCCTTCCTTCCTTCCTTCCTTCCTTCCTTCCTTCCTTCCTTCCTTCCTTCCTTCCTTCCTTCCTTCCTTCCTTCCTTCCTTCCTTCCTTCCTTCCTTCCTTCCTTCCTTCCTTCCTTCCTCTCCCTCTCTCCCTCCAACCACCTCTGTCTCTTTCTTATTTTTAGTAGTGGAAAAAATACAGACTCTGGAATCAGGAAGACTCCTCTTCCTGAGTTCAAATGTGACCTCAGATATTTCCTGGATATGTCCTGACCAAGTCACTTAACCCTATTTGCCTTAGTTTCTTCTTTTATAAAATGAAAATTTAGCCTCAGATACTTACTAGCTGTATGACCCTGGATGAGTCACTTAACCCCATTGTCTCAGATTCCTCACCTGTGAAATTATCTGGAGAAGAAATAGCAAACCACTCCAGTATCTTTGCCACAAAAACTATAAATGGGAACATAAGAGTAGGGCACAATTGAAAATGACTGAATGGGGGAAGCTGGGAGGCTCAGTGGTTGAGAGTCAGGCCCAGAAATAGGAAGTCCTGGGTTCAAATCTGACCTCAGACACTTTCTGGCTGTGTGACCTTGAGCAAGTCACTTAACCCCCACTACCTAGCCCTTACCACTCTTCTGCCTTAGAACTAATACACAGTATTGATTCTAAGATGGAAGATAAGGGTTAAAAAAAAGACTAAACAACAAAAAAACTAGTATCTTTCTTTTGTTTTTGTATCACTTTCAGTTCTGAGAACATCCCTTCTACCCTCAATAGTCATACCTTGTATGGTATGACATACCAAAGAATAAAAAAGAGAAAAACTAATGTAATGGAGGGGGTGATAAACAGACCCCTCTGGCTTCACCCTCATCCCAAGTCTTGCTCGAAATCCCCCTATGGAGTGCTAAGCTTTTCCCTTGGAATCCTGTGGCTCAGCATTTAAGGATTTATTTCCTTGGAATGATACAGCAAATCATAGGTGGTCTCTTGGTCCCCCATCAAAGATGAAGTGGGAGATACTACATCAAAGTTCAACAGACGGGGATTGGCTACTAAACCAGGAGGAGTGGCCCAATCACTGGATTTTATTTAAAAGGATTGACTCCCTCCTCAGGTTTGCCTTCTCTTCCCATCTGCTGAACAGTTGAAGCTTCTTGGAGTCTCTCAATGCTCATTGGTAGCAGCATGAGTTTCTGCATCAACAGGGATGACTATTAGCAGGATAAGGCACCCCAGCCTGGCTTTCTAGGGACATTGATGGAGATAGCAGAGAAGTGAGTTGAAGGTGAAATGTCTAGCCAGAAGCCCTGTATATTACTTCATACTTGATGTTGTAAATCTCAATCTCCCCAGAGAATGTCACAGCAGTTCTATATTATGGCTGTTGTTCAGTTGTGTCTGACTCTTCATGATCCCATTTGGGGTTTTCTTTTTTTTATTGTTCAATATATTTATTTGCTTAGCAAAACTTTTTTTTTATTTGGTCAATTTTGAACATTATTCCTTGGTTACAAAAATCATTTTCTATTCCTCCCTCCCCTCCCATAGCCGACGCACAATTCCACCGGGTATTACATGTGTCCATTTGGGGTTTTCTTGACAAAAATACTGGAGTGGTTTGCCATTTCTTCTCCAGATCATTTCACATGTGAGGAAATTGAGACAAACAGGGTTAAGTGACTCATCCAGGGTCATACAGCTAATAAGTATCTAAGGCTAGATTTCAAGTCAGAAAGATGAGTGTCTTCCTGATTCCAGGACCAGCACTCTATTCACTGCACCCTAAGACAGACTGGTGAGGCTCTAGCTGGTTTTCCATTTATTATAAATTGCTTTTCTATTTTTGATTTACAATGAATGTTGAGTACCTCTTTACTCTTTGGGGGAAGCACTGGACATGAGCCAAACATAAGCCTTTTTTTTAAACCATTACCTTCTGTCTTCGAATCAAAATATTGTGTATTGGCTCCAAGGTGGAAGAATGTTAAGGGCGAGGCAATGGGTGTTAAAATGACTTGACCAGGGCCACACAGCTAGGAAATCTTTGAGGTTAGATTTGAATCTCCTATCCCTTTCAACCCACTGAGCCACTTATCTAGCTGTCCCCTCAAACCTAAGCTAATAATAACTATTGTTAGTTAATCTAGGAAGATTAACTGAGATGAAATCATCTGAAAGAAATATCGGGCAGTGAAAGATAAAGTACCAAGGGGTGTGGTATGGACCAATAAGTCTAGGTAAGGTAGATGTCACTGGGCAGGAAAATCTTCCTGGATAAAGTGAGATTCATGCTGAACTTGGAAGGATGGGTAGGATTTAGGATCATAAACTCACTTCCAAGATAAGGAAAGGAGCCCAAAGATTGACTTGCCTGAAGTCATACAAATATTGTTCATCCTTCATTTTCAAAGAGGATCAGTAACATCAGTGGGTGATGTCTTTACTTTCGAAGAGTTGGTTTTATAGATTTATTTCTCTTCTAGTCATCCAAGTCCAGTGGCAGGAAAAAAGACAACTGGACATGCCTCAGGATGCAGTGGATGACCTTGACATCTTCCATGTCTGACTAAGCTTGAAGCTCCCCACAGTTCCTGTTTCAGCTGCCTCATGACCATTAGAACAAATTGTTTTCACCACCTGTTCCATTGGTGGAAGACTTCACATTCTTGGGGTAGACATTCCAGTCAATGATAGGCTCCAAGCCCATCTGCTGAAAGAAACAGTTTTACCAGGATGTGGCTACTGCTCATGCTACAGCTTCTTGGGGCCATGGATTAGAATTGGATGAGAGGTGGACACCCAAGGTGGATGAGTAACCCTAGCACCATAGGTGCTAGTCTTCCCTGAACACCCTATGCACCCAGGTCATAAATGTTGAGGGTGGGAAGAAGAATCACACAGAATAGAATACATTTCTATAGCTTGTAAAAGTTTGAAAAATGTTTTTCATGTAGGACATTAAAATATTAAGCAAGTCACACAAATAGGAAGTAGCAGAATCAGGATTTAGAACCAAGTCCAATGGCTTCAAATTCAAATCCCGGTCCCAATGTCCCACTTCAACCTGTAAAATTAAAAGGGGGATTTGTACGCCATCACTGCATCATAGGGAGGTTGCTAAAGTAAATAAGGTTAAATGCACCAGTGTCCATTGCTCTTTGAATTTCTCAGGAGAAATTTTATAGGTAAATCCAGGCATGGGGTCTCAGGCTCATTATTAGGGGACCTCATCTCTTCCACTATCTTCATGGCCTTGTGGTTCTATCACTCCTAATTAGCCACTTTTCTCCCTAGCCCCTGTGAGGAGTTAGGGTCTATTGAGATGAGGAGATTTCAATCCATTTTGTTTATTATTCAATGGGTTGTTGGGGTAGAAGGGAAAAGTGATTGGTAGAAATAAGGTCTGAGGATTATCTGCAGATTTCCTATGTCTGGGCCATTCCTGTACCCCATTACCAAGAGTAATTGAGAACTGGCAGTAGTATTGTGTGTGCAGTCTTCTTAGTGGATGGGAGACTTAGACATCCTGTTAGCCACTCCGAATCAGGCCGAACTGTCACCTGTCATTAACTCATCTAAATGGATTGATATCTCCCTCTCTATTATCTTTGTCTATTTCCTACCTATCTGAAAATCTATCTCTAAGCAGACCTTTACAGGGCTGCCTTTGCTCTCTCTATGTCTGCCTCTACAGCTGCCAGAAGTGGGGGGAGCCTCCTGCAGGAAGGAACCAAGGATGAGAGCTCCTCTTCATTTGCCTGCAATTCTTCCCAAATCTACACTTTTCAGCCAAGAGACTACAGCATGCATTCTTTGACCGCAGAACTCATGTTTAAGTCAATTATAATAGTAGCAATGGAACTACCCCTGTTCCAGGCGGATAACAAGAAAGGCTGGTTAATGCAGCATTTCTCTGTAACCCTACAATAATAACATGAACTTTGATGATGTGGCAGGCAGACTGGGTGACTCATTTTTCTCAGGAGACCCAACAATTACATGGTGCCCTGGGAAATCCTGGGAAAAGACAAGCAAAGAGTTTAGCTTCCTGATCAGAATATTTTTTAAAGCAAATTCTTATCAATGTCATTTGTTTTAATACCTTCTTTTTCTACTGGGTCCCAGGAAGACATGAGTTCAGATCTAGGCTCAGACCCTTACTATCTGTTTCCTCTTGGGCAATTCACTTAACCCTTGCCTCAGTTTCCTCAACTGTAAATTGGAGATAATAGCACCTACCTTCCAGGGTCACTGTGAGGATTAAATGAGAAAATATTTATAAAGTTTTTTAGCATAGTACCTGGCACTATAGAAGATATTTAATAAATGCTTGTTTCCATCCTTCCTACCAAAATCTTCCTCCTTCTTCTCAAACAACCATCCCTTATGATGAAGAATAAAATCTAGAGAAGGAAAAGGGGGAAAATGGTTTATTAAACTACACATCAAAAAAGTCTGACTGGAATTTTTCTAGCTAAAATAAGTCAACCACTACGCTAGGTGGGCAGCAGAAGACAGACCCCTGGTTTTGGAGGCAAGAAGACAGGAATTCAAATCCAGTTTTTACACTCCTACTAGCTGTGTGATCTAGGGCAAGTAAAACATTTAAATTCTCAGCCTCGGTTTCCTCATCTGTAAAATGGTGACAACAATAACACCTAACCTACTGGGTTACTCTAAGGATCAAAAGACAATATATGAAGGCAAGTGGCTAGAGCCCCAGACCTGGAGTTGAGAGGATCTGGGTTCAAATGTGACCTCAGACACTTCCTTGCTGTGTGACTCTGGGCAAGTCATTTAACCTCAAAGGAAAAAAAATGTATGTATATATGTAAATCTCTCTGTCGACCTTAAAGAGCTAAGAAAATGGTTCCTATTTATTATTGTTGTTGTTGTTATTCTTGTCATCTTTGGGAGCTAAGAGGCAGAGAGGAAAGGAGGTGGCGTCTCTCTGCCTCCACAGTGCCATTTTTTCTACCCAGGGCTATTCTCCTTCTCTCCATTGGAGCTGATGGTTTTTGCCACTCAACATAAAATGAAATTAGGGAGCCCGGTTAGTGTTTGTATGTAGTTTTCGCTTCAGCCTCTCCTCAAGGTAGCTGCTCCAAGTGGATTTAGTGCAGGGGGGCAGCTCCAGGGGAAAGGGGTAGGGGCAAGGGGGTGAGCCTAGTTATTCAGTAGCTTTGTGCCTGATTAGCTGCAGGTGAATGGATTGCACGTGGTTTGCATTGTAACAACATTTTTGGGACAATTAGATTGAAACCACATTGTTCTCTGGCCCAGCTGACTAGCTGCTCTGTTGTATTCTGCTGTCTGGACACTGCAAGACCTTTTCTCTACTCTACTTCCCATCCTTCTTTTCCAGAGCAGCTACAGATCTCAAAGCATGTCTTAAGCATTTCCCCGAGTTTGGGATTATGTTTTCCCTGGGTGAAGGGGTCAAAGAGAATCCGGGTCTCGAATGCTCACTCAGCTAATGAGGATTGTAGGGGTTGCTGGGTCCAACCTCCTCATTTTCTGGAGGAGGAAACTGAGGTCTAAAGAATTGACTTGAGTTGTTCAGGAGCCCCCAGCTAGTCAGTGGCCAGAAGCCTGATTTTAGAGCTCTTTCTGTTACTATGCTGCCTCTTCTTGGATAGGTATTATATGTGCTTCATACAATTTTATCCCTAGGTTCTCTTGTCCTCCCACTGACCTCATCATCCCCCAGTTGCTCTTAGAAAACAGCTGCCCAGGGTGGAAGGCAAAAACTGAGGTGGAGACATGGTCAGACAGGTGGTGGATAGGATTATTTGGTGTCTTAGGGGATTCAGAGTGCTTTTGTCTGACCAGGAAATAGGGGTAACATCCTCTGCCCACTTTCACGGGGCCCAGGTCCAAATGGCTGAGTGAGCTGAGTAGGTGTACTCTTCTGGGAGGATGATGTAGCAGGAGCCAAAGCCTCTGGACTTTCTGACTAGCATCCTGGCCAATTGGGTGAGGATTAACTCAGACGGCTACATGGGGGTCACCTTATCATTTTGGTCACTATTCACCAGTTTAAAACTTGGGTTCTAATCCTGCTGGTTAGGAAAACCTGGATTTCAGTCCAAACTCAGATACTTGGGTAGGTGGGAAGGAATCCCCAAGGAGCTTTGCTTTCTTCATTATCTTTCCTGGCTCTAGTTGTGATCAGGATCATCCCTCTTGTGGCACTGGACTGATCAACTACAGCTGACCACACCGACCCCAACATGATATCATCAGTCCTCTTTGAAAACTAAGGATGGGGGACAGCTGGGTGGTTCAGTGGATTGAGAGCCAGGCCTAGAGATAGTGCTAGGTTCATATATGTCCTCATACACTTTCTAGCTGTGTAACCCTGGGCAAGTTATTTGAATGCCTCAGTTTACCCCTGCTCTTTGAGAGACCCCAGTGCCAGGCACACTTGTTTTGGCTTGAACTAAAGACCTAAAACTGTTTGGGAACCCTAGTGTGGGTGGGTTTTGTGGACATAGTAAAAATGTTAAGTGACTTTTATTTGTTTTAGAAGCTTCTCTTGTTCAGTCAAATTTCTCTCAGAAGCCCAGCTCCTAGTTTGATCCTTGCCTTTGTAATGGTTCTAGTGACCACTCATTGATACCCCTGAGGCTGGCTACAAATCCCTTTTGCAGCTGGTTTGTGGTTTGTCTCTGTAGGCTTCCCGTAAGAATTTCCCCAGAGGATATAAAAGACCCCCAAGTTCTATCCCTCTTTGGAGTTGGCATCTAGTACAGTGTCTTCTCCCAGGAGGAGTTGGCATTGGGAGTTGGCATGAGTCCCAGGGATAAGTCCCCAGCTTCGCCAGGGTGCGGGCCCTGTGTGGTAGCCAATATTGGACCATATCCCTATTCCTGATTAAAGACTAGGTTTTTCTGACTACTTTAGTATTCTGTGCTATTTCCAAGTTAACAGTTCCTATTGCCTAGCCCATACTATTCTTCTGCCTTAGAACCAAAACACAGTATTGATTCTAAGATGGAAGGTAAGGGTTTGTCTTTCTTTTTCTTTTTTCTTCCTTCCCTCTCTCCCTCCCTCCCTCCCTCCCTCCCTCCCTCCCTCCCTCCCTCCCTCCCTCCCTTCTTTCTTTCTTTCTTTCTTTCTTTCTTTCTTTCTTTCTTTCTTTCTTTCTTTCTTTCTTTCTTTCTTTCTTTCTTTCTTTCTTTCTTTCTTTTCTTTCTTTCTTTCTTTCTTTCTTTCTTTCTTTCTTTCTTTCTTTCTTTCTTCCTTCCTTCCTTCCTTCCTTCCTTCCTTTCTTCCTCCCTTCCTTTCTTTCTTTCTTCCTTTCTCTTCCTTCCTTCCTTCCTTCCTTCCTTCCTTCCTCCCTTCCTTTCTTTCTTTCTTCCTTTCTCTTCCTTCCTTCCTTCCTTCCTTCCTTCCTTTCTTTCTTTCTTTCTTTCTTTCTTTCTTTCTTTCTTTCTTTCTTTCTTTCTTTCTTTCTTTCTTTCTTCCTTCCTTCCTTCCTTCCTTCCTTCCTTCCTTCCTTCCTTCTTCTTTCTTTCTTTCTTTCTTTCTTTCTTTCTTTCTTTCTTTCTTTCTTTCTTTCTTTCTTTCTTTCTTTCTTTCTTTCTTTCTTTCTTTCTTTCTTTCTTTCTTCTTTCTTTCTTTCTTTCTCAAGAGAATGGAGGCAGAATAGATAACTGTCTTTTCTCCTCTTGCCAGGAAGAGAAGCAGGAAGTTGGAGTCAGGCATCATCATTCTACTTTCCTCAGAGAGAGAAAGCTTACCAGCTAGAATGATATCTGTTCCCTTAAACATTGTCAGTCTAGAGGATGTGATTTCTAGGTTCAAGCTAACTTCTGAGCACTGTTTCATTGTTGGGGGAAAAAGACGCCCTCCTTTAGATCCAAGGCTTGACCCCTTTCCCACCAAATACCAATTCCCCAATGAACACACATGATACCTAGCCAAGAAAATAATTCATCCAAATCAGCAGCAAAATAGAAGTCAGAGAAAGTATAGATAGAAGAATATATATCATACAATACAGAGGAGCAAGGAAATTCAGTTCAAGCAAGAAAGAGACACCTAAACTTTACCCAAAAGGTAATTCCCAGAAATCTCTAGTGTAGCATACAAGGAATAGGGGCATGATGGAGACTGCCAGCTTCTCTCAGGTTGGCTTCATCCCAGAGTCTTTTCCTTCATCAGCCTGAAGTGGGGTTATCATCTTCCATCTTCTGAAAAGCTGGAAGCCAAAAGCACCTCAGATCCTAAGGGCTTCAGAGCAGGTCCAAAGGTTTGAAGAAAGCTCAAAGAAGGCTGAAGAAACTGAAGAGAGTCAACCTCTCCCACTCTCATCAATCTTCCCCTCTCTTCACATAGGCTTGGGGCATTGATCTCTGCCTAGAAGGAGAGAATTTCATGCCACTGGACTTTGGACCTAGGATTATATAGTCAGCCTGCTTTCAGGCAGATTCTGGCCCAGCACTGGGAGGATTTGGTGCTTTTGAATAATGTAGCAAGCCCTGAGTGGTCATTTCTTCCTTCCTAGATCCCCATGACAAGCAGCAAGGGAGTTGCAACATAGTTGAAAGGACAGAGAGGATGCAATGTAGTTGAAAGGAGAGAGAGCTTCTGGCTAAGGCTCTTGCTTTGACTCTCTTTATCTTCTACAAGTTTTTTCCCAGTTCCCCTTAATCTTAGTGCCTCCCCTTTGAGATTATCTCCAATTTACTTTGTATATGTGTTATTGCACATAATGGTTTGCATATTGTCTCTGGCATTAGACTATGAATTCCTTGAGAGCAACGACTGTCTTCTACCTTTCTTTGTATTTGCCAGTGTTTAGCACAGATCCTGGCATTTAGTAATATACTCTAGATGGACCTGGAGAAGATGAATAGTGTTAATTTCTTCTTCCTTTTAGCAGCAACCCCAGGAAGTGTGGATTAGTTAGACAAATTTGTGCCTGGACCCCTTGACTGCTTTTTCTTTTTCTAGAGTTCTTTTCCTGAAGAGGTGATTGAACATCATTCTTGGGTAGATTCGTTTAGGCTTGGAGGCTACCTTTGAGTCCCAAAGATTCAGAGGTCTTGGATCCTAAGGGCCTGGAGATGACTGAAAGTGGGGAAAGCTTATGAAACCAAGAGGATGGCCTCTAACAAAAGGCCTATCCTAGAGTTGGACATTTTACCACAAACATAAACTGGAAGTTCTTTGGACAGTTCATTGTGGAGGTGGAAATGTAATATATCTTGTTGTTTCATTTGTTATGTCTGACTCTTTGAAACCCCATTTGGGGTTTTCTCAGCAAAAATACTAGAGCAGCTTGCCATTTTCTTCTCTAGCTCATTTTTCCACATGAAGAAACAGAGGTGAACAGGGTTTAATGACTTGCCCAGGGACACATAGCTAGTATCTGGGGCCATATTTGAACTCGGGTCTTTCTGACTCCAGGTCCTATGCTCTATCCACTGTGCCAGCTATTTGCTTCACAAAAAATAACTAATTGGTAATCTTACAAACTACAGGGCACTCAGGCAGAAGTTTAAGGAACCTAGACCACCTCTTGTTAGAGGCCAGGCATTCCAGCTGAACCTACCCCAAACCTTGTGGTACAGAAGAAGAGTCTATATTTATGGTAAAATGTCCATTTCTGGGTCCTTTCGACAGAGGCCATCCTCTTAATTTCTGAAGTTTTCCCTACTTTCAATTATCTCCAGGCCCTCAGAACTGTACTCTAGTCTCTTGGGTTCAGCTGCATTTTTCTTGGTGTTAGAAACACAAACCACCTATCTCCTGGAGATGTTAGGAGGAAAGTACTCTGTTAACCTGGAAATAAGTTAAGACTTTTTGTTTGGGCAAGACCTGGGATTTATTTGGCTGCAGGGACACTGGCTGCGGAGGGTCTCTCTACCAATATAGCCTGGCACCTGTTCCTGTTATTTACAGTCTCAGAGAATTGTCTGGGGTATTCAGAGGCTAAGACTGGGGTCAGACAGTCATTCAGAAATGGAACTTGAACCAAGTCCTTTCTTACTCTGAAGCCAGTTTTCTATTCTTTATGCCATCTTACCTCTTTAATTTAATATTAGTTTACCTAAAATAATGATGATGGGGCTGATATGTAGCTCAGTGGATAGAGAGCCAGGCCTAGAGACAAGAGGTCCTGGGCTCAAATCTAGCTTCAGTGACTTAACCCCAATTGTCTAGCTCTTATTGTTCTGCCTTAGAACTGATACTTAGTATTGATTCTCAGACAAGAGGTTTATAAAATAATGATGACTTTGTTATTCAGTCATTCTTCAGTCATGTCTGAAATCTTCATGACCCCATTTATGGTTTTCTTGGCAAAAATACAAGAGTGTTTGGCCATTTCTCCAGGTCATTTTTACAGATGAAGAAACTGAAGCAAACAGGGGCAAGTAAGTGCCTTGCCCAGGATAAGCTGGGCATAGCTAGGAAGAGTCTGAAGTCAGATTTGAACTCATGAAGATGAGACTACTTTACTCCAGAGAAGTCATGTTATCCACTGTGCCACCTAGCTGCTCTATTTATATATTAGTTTAGCTAAAATGATGATGATGATAATTAAGGATGATGCACTCATCTAACATTTTAAGGTTTGCAAAGCACTTCAAGTCTGTCTAGATCTAAAATTTCATTTGATTGATGTGCATGGCCAAGAGAATTTGCTGTATGCTTCCTGAATAGTCATATATCTGCTCCCAAGAGAAGGGCAAGTGGATGGAAGGAGTGTTGGATCCAAAGTCAGAAAATCCAAATTTAAGTCTTGTCTCTGCCCTCACCTAACCAGACAACTTCAGAAAAAGTCACTTCTTTCTGTGCCTAATTAGCAGTTCTCCAAATTGCTTTCTGCCCTGATGAGGGTTCAGTGTCAGTCTCCTAGAAGGTTATAACAGTTACTGAATCCTGTTTAAGTTTTTCCATTAATTCCAGTTTTGAGTATTTTTATGGTTAGCATTTCTATTATGCATAGGAATAAATTACCTATCCCTATCATGTTGTATATTGAGAATATTTTTACTTCACTTTTTTGGGGGAACCCTAGACATGAGCCCTAGCCTAAACTATAACCAAAATCAACCCAAATGCTCTCAGGGGTGAGTTTAACAAACCAAAGAGTATGAGAACAAAAGATCCACTCCTCCTCTCAATAGAAGTAATGCTTTTCAGGACTGAGCCTAATCCATACTGCATGCTTAGATACATAATAGGGACCAGCAGCAATTTCTTAAGGTTAGCCACTGATTCACCACTGTGTGGTACTGGTCCAGTTCTTAATATTTTAAAGCTTTAGTTTCTTCATTTGTAAAATGGAAATTATAGTAGTCCCTACATTATAGAGTTATGAGAAATAAGCTGGTGTATGTAAATATATATATATATAATACATATATTTGTGTATGGTAAAAACATTATGTAAGTATGAATTTATATTGTTATTGTACTACAAAATAAATACCTGTTTATGTTTTTTTTTTTCTTTTTTAGACGCATACCTTCCATCTTAGAAACTGTGTTTTGGTTCCTAGGCAGAAGAATGGTAAGAGCTAGGCAATGGAGATTAAGAGTCTTGCCCAGGGTTACACAACTAGGAAGTATCTGAGGCTAGATCTGAACCTAGGTCCTCCTATCTCTTGGCCTGGCTCCCTATCCACTGAGCCATTTAGCTGTCCCCAATACATATTTATTGTACTATATTGGACTATGCTAATGTCATTCTTTTTTTTTTTTATAAGAATCTGCTCCTTCAGCTGCCTCTTCTCCTATATCTCTGGGGAAAGGATGAGAACCAGAATTGTCTAGGAAAGATTTGGAAGATATTAACTTGACTATTCCTCTTCCTCCTGAACACTCAGTCCTCATCTCCACCTCTTAGATCCCTTAGCTTCCTTCAAGTGTTACCTCCTTCAAGAGACTTTTCCTAATCCTCCCAGTTGTTAGTAATCCTTGTCTGAAATTACCTTATATGTATTTTATATCAGGAAAATGAAGATGGGTGCCTTCTAGTTTCTCTCCAATTGTCCTATTACAGGTATATAGTTTGAATATAATTATCTGTAATTAGCTGTTATGTTCAACCAGTAGAATGTGAACTCCATGGGGACATAGGCTATTTAGTTTTTTGTCTCTGTATCTCCAGGAGATGTTTCATAAAGGTTTGTTGAATTCAACTCAATTCAAGAAAGAGCCAAAGACATGGAAGGACACATATCAGGAATAGGGAACAGTGAGGAACATGAACTAGAGCATTGGTTGTCTAAAGACAGCAGTCAAACTCCATCACTCAGCATTATTGTAATCACAGCCCATAGCTTAGCAAAGTCAAAGTCAAGGCTTCTATGCCATGTCATCCAAAATTACTTTGTATGTATTTGTATTTATCTATGTTCCTACTGTCTTCCCTTAGTACTATGGAAATTTCCTGAAGTCAGGACACATTGCCTTGCACACAGTAGGTGCATAATAAATGCCTATTGAATGTAGTTTAATTTTATATCTCTTCCCATAGTGCTTAGGACAGCTGTGAGTATAGAGCACATGTTGAATTAATAAAAACAAAAACAACCCTACTTTCTGTCTTAAAAGAAATACTAAGGGTCAATTCCAAGGTAGAAGAATAATAAGGGCTAGAGAATTGGGATTACGTGATTTGCCCAGGGTCACACAGCTAGAAAAGTCTGAGGTCAAATTTGAACCCAGAACCTCCCATCTATAGGTCTGGTGCTTTGTCCCCTGAGCCACTTAACTGCCCCTATATTGAATGTTTTTAATAATTTTAATTTAGTCTTAATGTGGAGCTAGAGGAAGGAGGAGGTATCATTTTATAATATTATTCTCATTTTTCTTCTTTGAGTTTGGATAAAAAATTATCCTATAGCAAATCACTCTCTAGATATTTTTTTTAATTTTCTAAAGACTATCACATAGTTGGATTAAAAATACTTAAAAAAATAATAAAAATATTAACGTGAGTTTATCAATAGGCTCAGCAGAAACATCCCTAGTTATCATTCCATCAGCAGATGTGACAACAGTGATAGAAAGTCTCTCCTATTCCTACAAGATATTGAACTCCTCTGTTAAGCCTTTATACTTTGAAAGCTTTTCATTCCATGTGGCTTGGAGATTATGAGCATTTAACATGGCAACATATATTTAAAATGTTATTCTTGAGTTTTTATGGAGTGGTTATATACCCACAATTTCGGGCAACAGTATGGCCTGTGATAATGATCTGGTTCCAATATAGTTTATTGTATGAGTTTTCTAGGATATTTGAAAGTCTTTATTTGTAAGCATGAGATTTACAGTCTGTTAATTTGTGAGCTTCTGAAGTATAGCTCTATGTGTTTCTAGATATTGTTACCATGTGTTTCTAGGTATTTCTACATTGTGTATCTTGATATTTCTATTATGTATATTTAGGTATTTCTATTTTCTTTCCAGGTATTTCTATCATGTGCTTTTAGACATTTCTATGGATACTAAATTTTTTTGCAACTTGATATGCTATATTCTTTTTAGTATTTCTTTGCATAATCTTCATAATAGACTACTAAATTTCCACACCTTAAGGATAACCCGTTTTGTTGGTGAGAATCTGTTTCTGAATCATCACTGAAATCCATGCTCTTTAGCTACTATCCCAACTTTCATTGACACTGAAAAATTGGACTTCAGAGCATAGCTCTCCAATAGGTTCCTCTGAGATAGCTGGGAAGAATTGGAGCTATCTTTCTAATGTCATAACCAGTGTGCTTCTCATGTTGATTATAAGTTGATATCAGTCAACTGGATTTAATTAGCTTTCAGAAAATTTACTAATGGGATATGGTTGGTTTAAAACACCCCTCCAAAAGTCTGTGACACACTTTCCCACAAGAATGCATGGAATCTAAAGGAAAGCTCGCTCATAGAGCACATGTGGGAAGGGGTAACTCTTAGCTCCTTGAAGTTTTTTTTTTTTAATTGGAATCTTCAAGAAGTTTCCCCATAAGTATGGTTTTTCTTCTGGGATCTTTGTAGAACCTTGAATCTACCTCTCCAATCTACCTTCTCCAAGAATATTGGTCTATAGTTTTATTTCTGTGCTTTAAGGAAGCTTTCTTTATTGTGAATTCAATAATCTTCCCTTTAACTATATAACATTCTCATATATGAATGCGATATTACTATGCTGTAATATATATTGTGCCATCAACTGTAATGAATACAGAGAAGCATGAAAAGACATATGAATTGATGCAAAGTGAAAGAAGCAGGATGAAGAAAGCAATATACACAATGAATATGTCAATATCTTCCAATGTTCCTCCAGCTAGGGATGTTGCTTGGACACTGTATAAAAGTCTGAATCCTTTGATCTTAACAAAGTTCACAAAACCCTCCTTTTGCCAAAGGGGAGAAAGGAGGAGGAGATGGAGACCAAGGTTCCTTCTCATTGCAAATCAATTTCTTTTCAGAGCTTTAGCTAGAATGTTCCCTTCTTTGGGCTGCCAGACATAAAAATCTTTGAATCCAAAGAGACAGATGTTTTTATGTAAGCCCCAGAATATGTGACCAAGCCTCTCAGCCAATCCAAAAAGTCTTCTTGTTCTACCTAGGAAGGTGTCCAGGGCTTGTTAACATCCATTGCACAGTTGAGATGTATTTTTTTCCTGATAAATATACCATGCCTCCAAGAATGCCATCTTCTTAGTCTCTTCCTTGGAGTGTCTCCATTGAATCTTTTTTTTTTTTAAATATATTTTTTATTTGATCATTTCCAAGCATTATTCGTTAAAGACATAGATCATTTTCTTTTCCTCCCCCCCACCCCCCATAGCCGACGCGTAAGTCCACTGGGCATTAGATGTTTTCTTGATTTGAACCCATTGCTTTGTTGATAGTATTTGCATTAGAGTGTTCATTTAGAGTCTATCCTCTGTCATGTCCCCTCAACCTCTGTATTCAGGCAGTTGCTTTTTCTTGGTGTTTCCACTCCCATAGTTTATCCTTTGCTTATGAATGGTGTTTTTTTCTCCTGGATCCCTGCAAGTTGTTCAGGGACATTACACCGCCACTAATGGAGAAGTCCATTACGTTCGATTATACCACAGTGTATTAGTCTCTGTGTACAATGTTCTCCTGGTTCTGCTCCTCTCGCTCTGCATCACTTCCTGGAGGTTGTTCCAGTCCCCATGGAACTTCTCCACTTTATTATTCCTTTTAGCACAATAGTATTCCATCACCAACATATACCATAGTTTGTTCAGCCATTCCCCAATTGAGGGGCATCCCCTCGTTTTCCAGTTTTGGGCCACCACAAAGAGCGTAGCTATGAATATTTTTGTACAAGTCTTTGTGTCCATTATCTCTTTGGGGTACAGACCCAGCAGTGCTATGGCTGGGTCAAAGGGTAGATATTCTTTTGTCGCCCTTTGGGCATAGTTCCAAATTGCCCTCCAGAATGGTTGGATCAATTCACAACTCCACCAGCAATGAATTAATGTCCCTACATTGCCACATCCCCTCCAGCATTCATTACTTTCCTTTGCTGTTATGTTAGCCAATCTGCTAGGTGTGAGGTGATACCTCAGAGTTGTTTTGATTTGCATCTCTCTGATTATAAGAGATGTAGAACACTTCTTCATGTGCTTGTTGATAGTTTTGATTTCTTTATCTGAGAACTGCCTATCCATTTCCCTTGCCCATTTATCAATTGGAGAATGGCTTGATTTTTTGTACAATTGATTTAGCTCATTATAAATATGAGTAATTAAACCTTTGTCAGAGGTTTCTATGAAGATTTTTTCCCAATTTGTTGTTTCCCTTCTGATTTTAGTTATATTGGTTTTGTTTGTACAAAAGCTTTTTAGTTTGATGTAGTCAAAATTATTTATTTTACATTTTGTGATTCTTTCTATATCTTGCTTGGTTTTAAAGCCTTTCCCCTCCCAAAGGTCTGACATGTATACTATTCTGTGTTTACCCAATTTACTTATGGTTTCCTTCTTTATGTTTAAGTCACTCACCCATTTTGAATTTATCTTGGTGTAGGGTGTGAGGTGTTGATCTATTCCTAGTCTCTCCCACACTGTCTTCCAATTTTCCCAGCAGTTTTTATCGAATAGTGGATTTTTGTCCCAAAAGCTGGGATCTTTGGGTTTATCGTATACTGTCTTGCTGAGGTCGCTTTCCCCCAGTCTATTCCACTGATCTTCCTTTCTGTTTCTTAGCCAGTACCAAATTGTTTTGATGACTGCTGCTTTGTAATATAGTTTTAGGTCAGGGACTGCAAGGCCCCCATCATATGTGTTTTTTTTCCATTATTTCCCTGGATATCCTTGATCTTTTGTTCTTCCAAATGAACTTTGTTATGGTTTTTTCTAAATCAGTGAAGAAGTATTTTGGTAGTTCAATGGGTATGGCACTAAATAGATAAATAAGTTTGGGTAGGATGGTCATTTTTATTATATTGGCTCGTCCTCTCCATGAGCAGTTAATGTTTTTCCATTTGTTCAGGTCTAGTTTTAGTTGTGTGGTGAGTGTTTTGTAGTTGTGTTCATATAGTTCCTGTGTTTGTCTTGGGAGATAGATTCCTAGGTATTTTATTTTGTCTAAGGTGATTTTGAATGGGATTTCTCTTTCTAGTTCTTGCTGCTGAGCTGTGTTGGAGATATATAGAAAAGCTGATGATTTATGTGGGTTTATTTTGTATCCTGCAACTTTGCTAAAGTTGTTGATTATTTCAATTAGCTTTTTGGTTGAATCTCTAGGATTCTTTAAGTAGACCATCATGTCATCCGCAAAGAGTGATAACTTGGTCTCCTCCTTGCCTATTTTGATGCCTTCAATTCCTTTATCTTCTCTAATTGCTACTGCTAGTGTTTCTAGTACAATGTCAAATAGTAGAGGTGATAATGGGCATCCTTGTTTCACTCCTGATCTTATTGGGAATGCATCTAGTTTATCCCCATTGCAGATGATATTAGCTGTTGGTTTTAGATATATACTGTTTATTATTTTTAGGAATGACCCTTCTATTCCTATGCTTTCTAGTGTTTTTAATAGGAATGGATGTTGTATTTTATCAAAGGCTTTTTCTGCATCTATTGAGATAATCATGTGGTTCTTGCTAGTTTGCTTGTTGATGTGGTCAATTATGTGGATGGTTTTCCTAATGTTGAACCAGCCCTGCATCCCTGGTATAAATCCTACTTGATCATGGTGAATGATCCTTCTGATCACTTGCTGGAGTCTTTTTGCTAGTATCCTATTTAAGATTTTTGCATCTATATTCATTAGGGAGATTGGCCTATAGTTTTCTTTCTCTGTTTTTGACCTGCCTGGTTTTGGAATCAGTACCATGTTTGTGTCGTAAAAGGAGTTTGGTAGAACTCCCTCTTTTCTTATTATGTCAAATAGTTTGTATAGTATTGGGATTAACTGTTCTCTGAATGTCTGATAGAATTCACAGGTGAATCCATCAGGCCCTGGGGATTTTTTCTTAGGAAGTTCTTTGATGGCTTGATGGATTTCAATTTCTGATATGGGATTATTTAAGAATTCTATTTCCTCTTCTGTTAGTCTAGGCAGTTTGTATTTTTGTATATATTCATCCATTTCTCCTAAATTGGTGTATTTATTGCCATATAATTGGGCAAAGTAATTTCTAATGATTGCCTTAATTTCCTCCTCATTGGAGGTGCTGTCCCCCTTTTCATCTTTAATGCTGTGAATTTGCTTTTCTTCCTTCCTTTTTTTAATTAGATTGACCAGTACTTTGTCTATTTTGTTTGTTTTTTCAAAGTACCAGCTTCTTGTCTTATTTATTAAATCAATAGTTCTATCACTTTCGATTTTATTAATTTCTCCCTTAATTTTTAGGATTTCTAATTTGGTTTTCTGCTGGGGGGTTTTAATTTGATCGCTTTCGAGTTTTTTCAATTGCATTTCCAATTGATTGATCTCTGCTCTCCCTTGTTTGTTAATATAAGCTTTCAGGGATATGAGTTTGCCTCTGATTACCGCTTTGGCTGCATCCCAAAAGGTTTGAAAGGATGTTTCGCCATTGTCATTTTCCTTGATGAAATTATTAATTGTTTCTATGATTTCTTCTTTAACTAAACGGTTTTGGAGTATCATATTGTTTAATTTCCAATTGGTTTTAGATTTGGTTTTCCATGTACCATTACTAATCATTATTTTTATTGCCTTGTGATCTGAGAAGGCTGCATTCATTATTTCTGCTTTTTTGCATTTGTGTGCTATGTTTCTGTGACCTAATGTATGGTCAATTTTTGTGAATGTGCCATGTGGTGCTGAGAAGAAGGTGTATTCCTTTTTATCCCTATTTATTTTTCTCCATATGTCTATTAATTCTAATTTTTCTAAGATTTCATTCACTTCTTTTACCTCTTTCTTATTTATTTTTTGATTTGATTTATCTAAATTTGATAATGGTTGGTTTAAGTCTCCCACTAGTATGGTTTTATTGTCTATTTCTTCCTTCAATTCTCCTAGTTTCTCCATTAGAAATTTGGGTGCTATATTATTTGGTGCATACATGTTGATTAATGATATTTCCTCATTGTCTAGAGTCCCTTTTAACAAAATATAATTACCTTCCCTATCCCTTTTGATCAGGTCTATTTTTGCATTGGCTTTATCAGATATCATGATTACCACTCCTGCCTTCTTTCTATCAGTTGAGGCCCAGAAGGTCTTACTCCATCCTTTAATTCTGACCTTGTGGGTGTCAACCTGCCTCATGTGTGTTTCTTGAAGACAACATATGGTAGGGTTTTGGATTCTAATCCATTCTGCTATTCGTCTACGTTTTATGGGTGAGTTCATCCCATTCACGTTCAAAGTTATGATTGTCATTTGTGGACTCCCTGGCATTTTGATTGCCTTCCCTAATTCTAACCTTTTCTTCTTCGGCTCTACCTTTTAGTCCAGTGATTTACTTTGAATCAGTCCCCTTGTCCCCTCCCTTGATGTTTCCCTTTTTAGTCCCTCCCTTTTTCTTCCCTCCCCCTCCCCCCTCTCTTTCCCTCCCTTTTTGTTCTCCCTCTCCCCCTCCCCCCTCTCTTTCCCTCCCTTTTTGTTCTCCCTCTCCCCCTCCCCCCCTCGGTTTTCCCTTCTCCTTACCCTTGTTGGGTAAGATAGAATTCAAGATCCCAATGGATCTGGATGTTTTTCCCTCTCAGAGTTGATTTCCCTGAGATTGAGGTTTAAGTAAAAAAAAAAAAACCCCTCTCTTCCTCTCCTTCTTATAGGAGTTTTCTTCCCCTCCCCTTCCCATGTGAATCTTTGTGTGAGAACGATTATTCTATTTGGTCTTTCTTTACCCCCTATTTATACATTACATTTTCCCCACATATTAGTATACATAGATTGATATAAATGTAGTCCTTATAGAAGAGAGTTTGAGTAAAAGAAGAAGATAACATTTTTCCCCTTTCCTTAATATTTACCTTTTCAGGTATTCCTTGCTCTTTGATTTTCGGTATCAAACTTTCCACAGAGCTCTGGTCTTTTCTTTGCAAAAAGCTGGAAGTCTTCTATTTTGTTGAATGCCCATACTTTCCCTTGGAAGTATATAGTCAGTTTTGCTGGGTAGCTGATTCTTGGTTGGAGACCCAGCTCTCTTGCCTTTCTGAAGATCATGTTCCATGCCTTACGATCATTCAGAGTAGAACTTGCAAGGTCTTGTGTGACCCTGATTGGCATTCCTTTATATCTAAATTGTCTTTTTCTGGCTTCCTGTAGGATTTTTTCTTTTGTTTGATAGCTTTGGAATTTGGCAATTACATTCCTGGGAGTTGTCTTTTGGGGGTTTAGTGTAGAAGGTGTTCTGTGAGCTCTGTCAGTGGCTGTATTGCCCCCTTGTTCTAGAATCTCTGGGCAATTTTCTTTGATTATATCTTGTATCACCATGTCCAGTTTGGTGTTTATTTCTGGCTTTTCTGGGAGTCCAATTATTCTTAAATTTTCTCTTCTCCCTCTATTTTCCAGATCTATCACCTTGTCGGTGAGATATTTTATGTTCTCTTCTAATTTCTTGGTGTTTTGGCTTTGCTTTATTAGTTCTTGCTTTAAAGCCTGGTTTTCTTTTACAGTTTGGTCAAACTGGTTTTGTAGATGCGTGAATTTCTTTTGCATTATTTCCCACTTTTCCTCCCAGAGGGCTTCCATCTTTTTGGTCATTTCTGATTCAAATTCTTCATGGGTTTGTGGAGAGTTTCTATTTCCTTTGGAAGATTTTGGAGAATTTTCTTGTATATCTTCTTCTATCTGCTCTGTATTTTGTATTTTGGCTCCATAGAATGTGTCCAAAGTCGCCCCTTTCTTCTTATTTTTCTTGGTATTTTGGGGCTTCTGTGCTTCTGTGGAGTTTGCTGCCATCTCTGAATGTGGAGGATTAGCTTTTCTTATCTCTGTCTGGTGATCAGAGGCTTTAGTCTGGGGCAGATTGTCCCTTCTATGAGCTTTCCCTGGGTTAAACTGAATATGCCTCACTGGAACTGGAATGGAAGGGTCGGACCACGAGGCCACACTCTCCCCCCCGGCTCGCTTTCCGGAAGTTGCCTTTAGAATCAGTGGCCGTGAGGCTGTTTCCTCGGCCTGCAGGGGGGATGGGCTGCAGCTTCCCCAAGCTCTGGGCAAGGACTTTCACTGAGACTTGGATAGCAGGATCCAGCCCGTGAGGCTGTCTTGCCCGCCCTGAGGGTTGCTGTTGTTTCGTCCATTGAATCTTACAACACTATAAACCCTCTATCTCTATAAACAAATCTATATGAATGACTTAAACATTTGTTTGATTTTTTGCCAACTTATTTATTATCAGCTGAGTTCAAGTAGATTTTGTCCCATGAAAAGCCTTTGATCCCTTTCTTGGATCTTAGCTGTTTCATAGACTCCATTCAGAAGTAAACTGCTTTGGGGGTTACAATCAACAAATTCAATAGTATGTAGCCATTATTAGCTTATAATATTGCTTGGTAGTGTATGCTTGCCTTCAAAAGTATTTATGTATGTTTTCATCTGCATGTCATATGCTTTAGGGAAATCTATCAGTCTTTTTCATCCTTTTTTTGGTGAGTAAATATTAATCTTTCTATAGCTACCTTTGGATGATTGGCCCTGCATTTCATTAATATTGTAGGGGAAGTTATTATTATTTTCAAAGTCATTTTTCCCATTTTATTATTATGAACATGTCACACATAAGCATAAATGTTTCCTTTAAAAAACAAAAAAGAGGATTGTTTTTTAACATCATGAATGTCTGTTAGAGAAACTTGCTTTTTCATTTAAAAATATGTATTAAATTTTACTCAGAATTTCCCCACATTTCTATTTCTCCTTCTGAATTTTCTTCTGTGTGTTTTTAGATGTTTCATTGTCTTTTCTTTTTCTACTGGGTTTTGTTGGTAAGTATTAATATTTATTGTTTTTAAGGATTTCTTTTATATATTGCTATTATTGTAATTACTGATTATTTAAATTAATTTTTAGTTGAATGATAGAGTTTTCTAGATAAACTATCACATCATCTTTAAACAATATTTTTGCTTCTTTTTTGCCAATGCTTCTCTTAATCTCTTTTCTTATCTTATTGTTGTAGCTAGCATTTCTGGAACTATATCAAATCACAGTGGTGGCAATGTACATCCTTACCTCATTCTTGTTCTTATTGGAAAAGTCTCTGATATTATTCCATTATAGATAATATTTGCTCATGATATTACACATACACAGTTTACCATATTAAGGCCTAATCCCTGTATTCTTTTTTTTAACTCTTATCTTCTGTCTTAGTATTAATTCTAAGACAAAAGAGTGGCAAAGGCTAGGCAATTGGGGGTAAAGTGACTTGCCCAGGGTCACACAGTCAGGAAATGTCTGAGGCCAGATTGGAAACTAGATCTTCCTGATTCCAGGCCTATCTACTGTGTTATCTACTTGCCCCTCTGATCCCTATATTCTGATGCTTTTTGCTAATTTTAACATAAAAAGGTATTGTTTTCTCAATGTTTTTCTGCATTTTTGATAATAATAACATAATTTTTATGGTTTTAGTTATTATTATAACTTCTTATGTTTATTGTTTTCCCAATATGCAATTCTGATATAACTCCAATCTATTAATGACATGTAATCTTTTTAATATATCATATTTGGCTAAAATTTTATTAAATATTTTATTTTATTTTTTTAAACATTATTTTATTTGGTCATTTTCATACATTGTTCATTGGAAACATTTTTTCCTCCCCCCCAACCCCTTCCCTAGCCGACTGGCAATTCGTCTGGGTATCACATGTGTCCTTGCTCTGAACCCATTTCCTTGTTGTTGGTATTTGCATTAGGGCGCTCATTTAGCATCTCTCCTCGATCATATCCCCTCAACCCCTGTAGTCAAGCAGTTGCTTTTCCTCAGTGTTTTAACTCCCTCAGTTTGTCCTCTGCTTGAGGATAGTTTGGTTTTTTTTTCCTTGAAGATCACTGCAGGTTGTTCAGGGACATTGTAAAGCTAATTACTGGAGAAGTCCATTACGTTCTCTTGTACCACAATGTGTCAGTCTCTGTGTACAATGTTCTCCTGGTTCTGCTCCTCTCACTCTGCATCACTTCCTGGAGGTTGTTCCAGTCTCCATGGAATTCCTCCACTTTATTATTCCTTTGAGCACAATAGTATTCCATCACCAACATATACCACAATTTGTTCAGCCATTCTCCAATTGAAGGGCATCCCCTCATTTTCCAATTTTTGGCCACCACAAAGAGCGCAGCTATGAATATTCTGGTACAAGTCTTTTTCCTTATTATCTCTTTGGGGTACAAACCCAGCAGTGCCATGGCTAGATCAAAGGGAAGACAGTCTTTTAGCACCCTTTGGGCATAGTTCCAAATTGCCCTCCAGAATGGTTGGATCAATTCACAACTCCACCAGCAATGCATTAATGTCCCTACTTTGCCACATCCCCTCCAGCATTCATTACTTTCCTTTGCTGTCATGTTGACCAATCTGCTAGGTGTGAGGTGATACCTCAGAGTTATTTTGCTTTGCATCTCTCTGATTATAAGAGATCTAGAACACTTTTTCATGGGCTTATTAATAGTCTTGATTTCTTTAACTGAAAATTGCCTATTCATGTCCCTTGCCCATTTTTCAATTGGAGAATGGCTTGATTTTTTGTACAACTGGTTTAGTTCTTTATAGATTTGAGTAATTAGACCTTTGTCAGAGGTTTAGGTTATGAAGATTGTTTCCCAATTTGTTGCTTTCCTTCTAATTTTAGTTACATTGGTTTTGTTTGTACAAAAGCTTTTTAATTTGATGTAGTTTTTAAAAAATTATTTATTTTGCATTTTGTGACTCTTTCTAAGTCTTGCTTGGTTTTAAAATCTTTCCCTTCCCAAAGTTCTGACATGTATACTATTCTGTGTTCACCTAATTTACTTATAGTTTCCTTCTTTATATTCAAGTCATTCACCCATTCTGAGTTTATCTTGGTGTAGGGTGTAAGGTGTTGATCCAAACCTAATCTCTCCCACACTGTCTTCCAATTTTCCCAGCAATTTTTATCAAATACAGGATTTTTGTCCCAAAAGCTGGGGTCTTTGGGTTTGTCAAAGACTGTCTTACTGAGGTCATTTACCCCAAGTCTATTCCACTGATCCTCCTTTCTGTCTCTTAGCCAGTACCAAATTGTTTTGATGACCGCTGCTTTGTAATATAGTTTGAGATCTGGGACTGTAAGGCCACCTTCCTTTGTATTTTTTTCATTATTTCCCTGGATATCCTTGATCCTTTATTCTTCCAAATGAACTTTGTTATGGTTTTCTCTAATTCAGCAAAATCGTTTTTTGGTAGTTCAATGGGTATGGCACTAAATAGATAAGTTTGGGTAGGATGGTCATTTTTATTATGTTAGCTTGTCCCACCCATGAGCAATCAATGTTTTTCCAATTGTTTAGATCTAGTTTTAATTGTGTGGAGACTGTTTTGTAGTTGTGTTCATATACTTCCTGTGTTTGTCTTGGCAGATAGATTCCTAAGTATTTTATATTGTCTCGGGTAATTTTGAATGGGATTTCTCTTTCTAGTTCTTGCTGCTGAGCTGTGTTGGAATTATATAGAAATGCTGATGACTTTATGCGGGTTTATTTTGTATCCTGCAACTTTGCTAAAGTTGTTGATTATTTCAATTAGCGTTTTGGTTGAATCTCTAGGATTCTTTAAGTAGACCATCATGTCATCTGCAAAGAGCGATAGCTTAGTCTCCTCCTTGCCTATTTTGATGCCTTCAATTTCTTTTTCTTCTCTAATTGCTACTGCTAGTGTTTCTAGTACAATGTTAAATAATAGAGGTGATAATGGGCATCCTTGTTTGACTCCTGATCTTATTGGGAATGGATTTAGTTTATCCCCATTGCAGATGATATTAGCTGATGGTTTTAGATATATACTGTTTATTATTTTTAGGAATGACCCTTCTATTCCTATGCTTTCTAGTGTTTTTAATAGGAATGGGTGTTGTATTTTATCAAATGCTTTTTCTGCGTCTATTGACATAATCATGTGGTTCTTGCTGGTTAGCTTGTTGATGTGGTCAATTATGTGGATGGTTTTCCTAATGTTGAACCAGCCCTGCATCCCTGGTATAAATCCTACTTGATCATGGTGAATGATCATATATTCCATTTTTAACACCCTATCTATTCTTTGGCTATTGCCACAAGTATATTTATACAGATCAAAATGTAATCAAAATATCAACCAACAATCCCAGAATTCACATGAGGTAACTTTATCAATTAAATATTACTCAACTCATTTTATCATTCTGGACCTGGAATGTTTGTAGTAAGATTCCACAACTGCAAATAAGCTTTTTTTTTTTTTTTGGTCAGACAGGGCTGGCAATATTTGCCTGCTTGAGCACCTTAAACCCTCTGTTCCTACAATTAAAACATACTCATCTTTAAGTTCTATCACACAGCGGTTGTTAACTCTTTGAAGCCCCTATGTCAGTTCATAATGTTATAAGCACTTCTTTCCCCTTCCTGGGTGCAAGGAAGGAGTTAATAGCTTCTGAGCAATTTTATCCCAAGGCTGCTGGCCTTAGCTTAGATTTTATTACTTAGCAACCCTGCTTTACTCTTTGCTTCTTTACTCTTCTTTACTTCTATGCTTCTTTACTCTTTGTCTGTGCTCTTGTTCCTCTCATTTTCTTTGTTTTTTTTTTGAGGACTTCTATCAGTCTCCCTTCTTGGAGCTTTAACAGAAGATCTCTTGGTGTAGTCTCTGGGGGAGGGTTGTTGGGGGTTTGAGCTTCCCTGTCCTCAGGAGGCTTTTGATTGGCTTAAAGTTCAGCAGTCAATGAGGATGGGTGGGGAGCCTGGGCTTCCCTGCGTTCTGGAGACTTTTGATGGGATTAGATTCAGCTGGTTCTTTCAGAAGACTCTGCTCTCTAAGGGGGGAGGGGTTGTGGCCTCCCTGGGCTCTAAGGGCTCCTGATGGTATTAAGTTCAGCTTGTTTGTACTGAATGAGCCCTAAAGCAAAAAATCTCCTCCTCCACAATTTGTGTTGAATGCCCGGAGACTGGCCCAGGTTGCTTTCAAGGTAAGGTCTTTGGAGCAACCCCTTTGCCGGCCCTAAGGTCTCTCTCCTTTCAGTAGCTCTGAGGGCTCCTGATGGGATTGGGTTCAGCTGGTGCCCTAAAGCTGGGACCTCCCTTGAGACTTGGAAGGACCCAGCCAGGGGGCTACAGGCTTTCCCCTTCTCTCTATGTTTCCTTGCCGTCTGTGTTGGGCACCCCGGAGACTGGCTCAGGTTGCTTTCAAGGTGAGTCCTTCAAAATAGCCAGCTCTGGGGCCCTTTTGCCGACCCTGAAATTCCCGCTGCTGCCATGGGCTCAGCACTCTGGGTTGGGGGGGATGGGTCCTGGGACCTTACTTCTGCCTGCCCCTTAGATCGAGTGATCTAGGGTTTTGGCTTTTGGGGGGCCGTACCTTTTGATCCAGGTCCGGAGGAGGGTTCCCTGGGTCTGTCCTGTTGTTCAGCTTGAATTTCGGTGTCCTAGGAGCAATCAGTTTGCGATCAGTAAGGAAGGGTTTCTGAGGTCTGAACTTTCGCAGCTTCTACGCTGCCATCTTGACCGGAAGTCTCCTTATTAAATATTTTAAAATCAATATTCTCCAAGAATATTGGTCTATAGTTTTATTTCTGTGCTTTAAGGAATGATTTCTTTATTGTGAACTCAATAATCTTCCCTTTAACTATATAACATTCTCATATATGAATGTGATATTACTATGCTGTAATATATATTGTGCCATCAACTGTAATGAATACAGAGAAGCATGAAAAGGCATATGAATTGATGCAAAGCGAAAGAAGCAGGATCAAGAAAGCAATATACACAATGAATATGTCAATATAAAAAGAAAGAATGACAATCACAAAACAATTGAACATGAATATCAGAAAATTACAAAGAATAACCATGGTCCTAAAGAAGATAAGTGAAAAGATTCCTTTCCCACTCTCACTCCTTTGAAGAGGTCTCTACCTCTTGCCTCTCTAGGCAAGGGGTGAAGTCTAACAATATGAACAATTTACATGTGTCAGATTTTTTTTTTTGATATATTGATGAGTTTTGTTAAATGTTTTGCTCTTCTTTTTTTCTTCTTTAAAAAAATTCTTCATGATAAAGGATAGCTCCCTGGGAGAGATAAAAAGGAATACAGGGTGATATTCAGGCAATGGTAAAAAGCAAATGATATGGAGAAACATCTGTTTAAAAAATGAAATACTATTCTCCAGAGCATTAACTCAGCTCTGAAGTATTTCATTGTGGTAAAGTTAGTGATATGCAGGTATGAGATCCCCACATGTTCATGTGACATATATTTAAGTTTAATCTTCATTACTAATATTTTCCTCATCACTTTCTTATGTCTAGAAATCAAAAAAGTAATAAATCAAGACCCAATTTATAGCATTTGTGGATTTGTGAGGTTTAAATGTTCACACCGAAAATGTAATAATAGGCTATCTTGAACTAGTAGGATCTGGCTCCAACACACCACTGAATAGTTGAAAGAGTATTGAACTTGACATCTTTCCTTTCTAATTTAAAGTTAAAAGAATTTTTAGAAATTCTCTAGTGGGCATCAGGGTAGCACAATGAATTGAGAGCCAGGTCTAGAGGTCCTATGTTCAAATTTGATCTCAGACACCTCCTAGCTTTGTGAATTAACCCCCATTGCCTAGCCCTTACCACTCTTCTGCCTTGGTATTGATACATAGTATTGATTCCAAGGTGGAAGGTAAGGGTTTAAAAAAAAAGATAATCATCTTGAATCAGGAAGCTTGGTTTTGAATCCTGTCCCTAGCACTTACTAATTGTGAGACTTTATGTCTCTGAACTTAATTTTCTCATCTGTAGAATGGGGAAGGAGTAATTATATTGGTAGTACATGCTTCATGGAGTTTAGAGAAAAATATTTTATAAAACTTTATGTGTAATATAAATGTGAATTATTACCATTTAGGTTAGACTGAAATAGTCCTATTTAAATAAGCACAGTTTCAGCAAAGAGGAAGAATCTTGGGAGTTTGCTTCTAAGAAATATTGAGTGTCAGAGGAGTTCTCTTTCTCTTAAATGCAGGAAGTTCTATTATAGGACATCAAGGAGCATGTGATATTTACAGCCTAAATATGAATATGTATGTGTATATGCGTGGTGGGGGTTGAGTAGGATAGGATGTTAATAGTCTAATAGAAAACATTTTAAAATGTTGTAATCCCTGGAATAAAGTTCAGGTAAGATAAAGAGATCTTTTCTTAACCAAACCATAACTGATGTGGGCTTTGACTTAAGATCTTAAAATCTAGGGGATGAAAAGTACAACTTTGATAATGAATTCTTCCTCCAATGGACCCAGATTTGTCTTGTTTGTATTATTTTCGCATTGTGAATTACAAAGTGAATTTAAGGATGTCTTTGAGTTGCCTGTCCTAGGTGTCAAAACAACTAGTTACAGTTTTTCTGTAGAATACTGTCCTGTTTTAGGAATAGAAGCATGTGGTCATGGTCCTGCTTGGAAGGATCTCGTGAGGAAAAGACTGTTCTGGAGAGGGAGGAGCAAAGCATTGATTCATTGCATGTGGGTGGTCAGCTTTCTAACAGTTTCATCTCTTTCAGAGGGAGATAATTTAATACTAAAAGTGTCTTTTCTCAGAGATGTTTTGTTTTCTCAGGTCACTGAATTTTTCTTTGGACACTCCCCATTTTATGATGACCCCTGGCCTGGGAGGCAGTCAGTTTTTAGAATTGGACTTCAAATCTTCCTTCCAAGGGACTGGGGTAGGAGTAGAGGGTTGAGAAAGCTGCTAGCTCCCAGTGGTTTCTCTGAAGGTTGAGAATGCGGGTATAGAATGATGTCCACGTGGACGCTGCCCTCCATGGTTCCCTCCCACTCTAAAATCCCATGTTCCTTTGATCCTTCACCACTTTCCCCTTTCTCAGGATCAGCTGCCCTTCAATTCAAATCAACAAACATTTATAGAACTTTTCCCAACCCAGCCTAACCCAGTCCCCAATTGCTGTACCCACAGTATTCAGTCTTAGTTAGTTTCTGGGTGGTACTTAGGCAGTCTGACTATGAAAGGACGAAGCTTTGCCAAGAATGAGAGGCTTTTCCCAAAGAAGCCCCTTCATGAAATTGATGTGTGAGTTGAGAACTGGAAATAGAACGGGTGGTGAGAATGGGATCCCATGCTGTAGGATAAGTCGTCTGAGAAGCAGAATAGGAATAGGGAAGATGGGTGGGGGAAGAAGAAAAGAAATGCTCAATCTAAATAGACAGTGTGGTATTGTTATAGTAGCAATGTACCCAGGAATTTCCAGACTCTTCTGATGTCAAGAAAAGACAGTGTGCTTTAAAAAAATGGTGGAAAGGGTAGTGGTGGTGGATTTTTAAAACTTAGATGTTTTATTAGATAGATATTAAGCATTCATACAAATTGTACATGTTGTTCAGTTGTTTCTTACTCTTTGGGACTCCAGTTGGGTTTGTTTTGGCAAAGATACTGGAATGGATTTGCCATTTCCTTCTCTAACTCATATTCCAGATGAGGAAACTGAGGCAAACAGGGTTAAGCGACTTGCCCAAGGGCACATATCTAGTAAGTATCTGAGGCTAGATTTGAACTCAAGGAGAGAAGTCTTCCTGACTCCAGACCTCTATCCACTGAGCCACCTAGCTGCTCCACAAATCATCCCTGCTTAGTCACTATTTACATTTAAACTCATCCATTCCAACTATTCAATATTATAAGAGAGGTTGTATGGTATAACATAGAGGGGCTTTTTTTTTTTAGTAGTTTCTAATAAAAAAGCCTAGCAAGCTCTCTGCCTCTGACACATCCTAGCCCTGGGACCATGGCTAGTCACTTAAGCCACCAGGATTCCTACACCACTAAGACTTAATTATATGAGTCTTCCCATCTAAATCCATGGAAGAATTATATATATATATATATATGTAACATATAATTAATATGTTATACGGGGGTTCCCTAAACACATGGATTCTAAGGGCTGAAGTCCATCACAAAATACTATAACACTTTTCTGTTCTTTTTAAGTTAGATATTTCTATTCTGTGGGGAGCACTATCTTTGTGATCTTGTTTCTACACATCTGTTGTGGGGCACGATGGTGAAACAATGGTCAAAATTATATTGGGTAGTTCAGATTCAATGCTATTTTTTTCATTAAAAAATTAAAACCAGAGTCAATGAAAGGGAGACTAAAATGCAAAATTCAGTCCAACTTACAATGAATATAGGGGCAACCTAGATAGCATAGTGGATAGAATGCCAGGCCTAGTATCGAGAGGATCTGGATTCAAATGCGAACTTACATACTTCCTAGCTGTGTGACCCTGGGCAAGTCATTTCTTAATGCCAAATGCCTAGTCCTTGCTGTTCTTCTATCTTAGAATTCATACTAAGACAGAAAGCAAGGGGTTTAAAACCAAACAAAACCTGTGAATAACAGTGCAGTGGTCATTTAATGTTATACACAAAAGAAATAGGCTCTGGGTCAGCTCATGTCAAATTTCATCATTGTGCCATGATGAAAGATTGTGCCACCATCATGATCAACTGGCATAGGCTTCCAGGGGTGCTCTGAAGCCAAATCTAACCAGCTCCAGACAGACCCAATTGTTAAATTTCCAGTATGAGCATTTATATCTTGGAATCAACAAATGTTACAAATCAAAGCTTGATTGATTATTTTTTTGAAATGTCTAGACTTAAGAAAGTGATGGAGAAAGTGTTAATAAACGAAGATTAAACTCAAAAGTGTGTTGTTTGTAGGAGAAAGTGGATTGTTAAATATTTATTGGCATATCTTTGCTTAATGCACAAAAGAATTGTATTGTAGGGCTGCTTGTTATATTAGAATACAAAGTATGTAAACTTATAGTTAAACAATGTGTTTGGCAGTTAAAAGTGCCATAATGTCTATGTCAATGTCATTTTAAAAATACATAATAAACTTTTAGGAAAATGACAATCTTTTAGAAATTAGGATAATTTGAAAACAACTATTGAAAGATGTTTGAAATTTTCACCCATCCAATTTAAATTTGTCTTATTTTTGGATCCATTTTTTAAAAAGTCAAATAACATATTGATAAATACATAACTGATTTGTAAAGAAAATTCACTGAAACAGCTGAAACTGGTAAAGGCAAAGACAAAAGATAGTTTAAGTAGCAGGAATGCAGAAACACAAAATAAAAAGCTCAGAGATCCATAACATACACTGCATAAATTTTATCAGTGGTATTCATAAATACTGTTATTTGATTCAGTGGGAACACATCTGTGTTTTCTTTATATAAATGTTTTGTGGACATCATGAAATGTAATAAATTAAAACAATATCTTGAAAGTGTCTATGTAGAATATGTTGAAAAGACAGACCTTTTTTCCAGAGAAAATTATGGATTTTCAAAAAAGCAAAACCAAACTTCTTTTTCACAAAAGCCATGTTTGTGCCATCAGAAGGATTGCTTACATCCTGTAAAGTTGTTTGAGGAATTGCTAAGTGTAAAAACTTCATTTAAAAGGAGAAACATGGCTGTCTACTGATATGGGTGACCCAGGATATAGCAGGACATGAAGCTTGCCCTGATACAACATCCCAATTCCATAATAAAAGCTAGAGAAATGAGTAAACTAGAGAAGATACTGACCAGTATAAGAATCGAGTTCTGGATTGCCCCTAGTTCAGAGTGAAATGAGAAAGTAACTTCAAAGCAAACACTCCAAAAAAAAAATGACTTTTCCATATCTGGTAGAAATGAAGCAAGCAAGAGAAAGAAAAAAAAAAGCTCTGGAAGAAATAATTGGAAGGAGAATAAAAAGCTTAGAACAGAAAGTTGAAAATAGTCCCATTTGAAAATGAACCCATTGAAATCAATGACCATAAAAGATAAGCAATATAAAAACAAAATAAAAAGATAAAAAAGAAAATATAAAATATCTGATATCGGGAATAAATTATCTGAAAAACAAATCAAAGAAAAATAATTTTAAAGTCATTGGAATTCCTGAAAACTATAATATTAAAAGAAACCCGAATGCTAAATTTTAAGATATCATAAATGAAAACTGTTGAGATCTGTTAGAACTGTAGGACAATGTTAAGCTAAACTCCACCATGTATGTACCTCTTGAAAAAAACATCAAAAGGAAAAATTTCAAGGGTGTTATAGCCAGTATCTAGAACTTCTACATCAAAGAAAAAAAATGCTATAAGCAGCTAGAAAGGAATTGCAGTACCAAGGGATTACAGTTAGGATCACAGATGACTTTGCAGCTTCAACTTTAAAAGAGAGGAGATCTTGTAATACAGTATTCCAAAAGGCAAAAGATTCAAGCTTACAATCAAGAATGATTTGCTCTGCAAGTTAAATGTAATCCAACATGGCAAAGATAAACAAACAAACCAACAAAAAGAATTTTAGAAAACCCCTTTAAACTTTCCTTTAATAGAATAGACCACCTTTAAGACTTTACTTTCCCCCCTTTATATTCAACAAACATTTTTTTATTTATTTAAAATCTTATTTATTTTTAACATTCTTTTCTTTTTAAATTTTAAGGTAAATTTTGAGAATTTGGAACTCATTCCTTCCCCACTCACTGAGAAAGCAAGCAATATATCAGTTACACATGAAAAGCAAGAAACAAAGAAAGTACACTTAGAATTCACTAGTTTCTCTGAAGGCAAATAGAATTTTTTCATCATGAATCCTTTAAAATGATCTTTTAAAGACTTCAATAGAAGAAACATTGTTCCTTTAGAACCTTAATATCCTCAAAGGGTTTTTAGAGAGTTAAACAAAAAAACAGAGGAGATGGAGTTGGATTGGTTCTGTTCTGAGGGTTTTAAGAGAGAAAATAGAAGGGTAAACTAGTCAAGTTAACAGGTCAACAAGTATTTATATTAAGTCTACTATGTACCAAGCACAAGAAAAACACTGGGATAGAAAAAAGGTGAAAGGGGGAAAAAACCAACCTTGTCACTGTCCTTGATTAGCTTCCTCCCTCCCTTTTTTTTTTAACCCTTAGAATCAGTACTGTGTATTGGTTCCAAAGCAGAACAGTAAGGGTTAGGCAATGGTAGTTAAGTAACTTGCCCAGACTCATACAGCTAGGAAGTATCTGAGCTCATATTTGAACCCAGGACTCCCATTTTGAGGAGTGAAGTGAGCAGAACCAAGTGGAAAATTTGTTCAAGGAAGAAAAGAATTTGAAGGAAAATAATTTTGAAAGTTTTAAAGATTTTGATCAGTAAATATAATAACCAGCCATATCTCTAAGGTACCTATAATGAAGCATATTAACCTACCTCCTAAAAGAGAGATGATGGGCTTATAGTGTGGAAAGAAATACTTTTTTGAATACCACTGAACAGATTTGTTTTGTTTGACTATATATACACATACACACATATATGTGTACATATATAAAATCGTTTAAAGAGTTTTTCCTCTAAATTTGTATTTTTTAATTGTTCATTTATTTATTTAATTAATTTAGAATATTTTCTCATGGTGACATGATTCATGTTCTTTCCCTCTCCTCTCACCCCCTCCCATAGCCAACAAGCAATTCCACTGGGTTTTACATGTGTCATTGATCAAGACCTATTTCCATATTATTAGTATTTGCACTAAGATGATCATTTAGGGTCTACATTCTCTAAATTTTTAATTGGAGATTAAGAGGAGAGAAGTTGGCTATAGAAATCTCTCAAATGAGTTATTGAAATATTTTTTAAATGACAGAAGAGAACAGAAGGAACTTCAGAAGCAAATACAAACATAACAGTTTTGAAAGATAACATGTGGAATTTATTATATACTTTTTTTTTAAAGCAAGTAATATGAAATGGAGATTTGTGGTTTTACACTTAGTCCTCTTTTTGATGTTTGGCCGTGTATATAGAAATGCCTGTGTGTGTGTGTGTGTGTGTGTGTGCGCGCGCGAGAGAGAGAGAGAGAGAGAGAGAGAGAGAGAGAGAGAGAGAGAGAGAGAGAGAGAGAGAGAGAGAGAGTGTTTTTAAGTCCAAAATAGAAAATAAAATAAAAGTGAGTGGAAAAAAAAGGAAGGCTCTTTGCAAAAGTGTGAGGCTATATGGGGAACAGAGGATAGGGCAGGCACTTCTATATTTTTGGAAGACACACTGACTTTCTCAAGCCAAATGACTTCAAAGACAGTTCAAGTTAAAAGAAGAAAATACTATTTTTTTGTGATAATAATGAAAATGGAACAAATTCATTTTATGACAAAAGAATTTCCTCCTGAAACATTTGCTTTTGATGTATATTTTTGTAATGAGGAACTGGTCAGTAAACCCAGTCCTCATGAGGCTGATGCAATCCTCATGTGAACTTTACAGCACCAGTAGGCATTGTACAACTAGTTCCACGTTGCTAACCACTTGCTGAAAAGGAGCCTCTTTGATAGACTGTGTAGTCAGCACTGATGGGGCATTCAAAAAGCTCTAATTGACCAGAACTTCTTCCCCCTCCTCCTCCAGCCACTTTGGGCTGACTTCTTCCGGACTGACAGTTCCTGTGAGAAAATACAATGCTCTGAAGAGAGAGGTCTTGGGCTCTCCCCATCAGAGATCAACCTGTGCTCCAAGAATACAGGCTTTGGTTCCATGCCTCATTGTTTATTCTTTCATCTTAAATTAAGGAGATAGTGGATTTCAACAGGTCAGGAGAACAAGCCATTAGACATCCGTGGAATCCAAGCTGAGTGGGGATTTAGAGAGGCAGCTAGCAGCAGTTAAAACAAGGGCTGGCCCAACAAATATATACTGAATTTGGTCAGATAAATGCCATATAGAAATGGAGTTATCTCAGAGTCTGAGCTGGAATAGGGGAGAGTGTGTCCGCAAAGTGGTGGTGGTAGTAAAATGTTTACACTTCTGTTCTTGCCATATCTTTAAAGTAAATACCTCTGAATATTAACTGGTTAAATAGAACTGGGCTGCTAGTCACTAGTGGCTAGCAATGGAGGGAGTATACGAGGATGGAGGCTCAAGCTGATAGCATTAGAAAATTCCTCAGGAGGTTGAGGGGGAGATATAGCCAGTGAGGCTAGAGTGCTTGCTACATTTTTTTTTAAACTGAATACTCTAAATAAATTAATAAAAGAGTCCAAAAATGCATGCTCTGATTTGGAAAGGTAAAAAATTAATGCTATATATGATAAATTCACAAAGCGATATTTAAATTTTTTCTCAATTAAAAACTGCCCTCCAAATGAAACAGAATGAATGAATAAAAAGCACTTATTAAATAATTACTATGTTCCAAGCGCTGTGCTAAGTGCTAGATTATAAATACAGAGGTGAAGCAGTCACTGTCCTCAAGCAACTCATATTCTAATGGAAGAGATTTATTGAGGAGTGGGGTGACTAGGAAGGGATTTATGGTCTGTAAAGTCACAAAGGGAATAATTAGTTTGGTTCCAGAGAGTTGGTTCCATTGGTTCCATGGTTCCAGTGACCACGGTAGTGTGGATTGGATAGCAATTCTCAGAGCAAGAGATAGAGGGAAGAAGCAAATATATACAGTAGCAGGGGGGAAAAATAATAGTCAAGTGGAAACTGTATGGTGTTAGGGAGAGCTGACCACAGGATCTTAGCTTCTAGATTGAGGGCAGCAACAAAAAGCAGAGGAGAAAATGACCTCATGAAGAAGAGGAAATTGAAGAAAGCAGACACTGATTAGTAATCACTTGACCAGTCTATTAAATATGAATGTATATAGAAGTCATATACCATGGACAAACATGTTATATTTGGTCTTACCCCTTCTGAACAAGAGTGATAAAGACTTCTTTGATGATAGTTTGTTGAAACAAGTGTTTGAACCTGATAATTTTATCATGCTTTGACTAAAGTGGATAAAATTTTCTCTAGATTATCAAACAAAGTGATATAAGTTTTGCTATTGTTCCAAAGGTACCATTGACTACTCAGCCCTCTCTTCCTGGAAGGCTGGCTATGTTAGATTTCACCCTTTCCTCAGACTCTAGAGCACCCTTAAGGGATATTGGGGAGGATGACAGGGTTCTCTGCTCACAGAGAGGTCTAGGTCCCAATGATGGTGTTCCCTAAAATGTAAGGTGGGTCCTCTAAATCCCAGTGCATTCAGCCACTAACAATCAGATCAGCTTTTACAAGGGGATATTTACTCCAAAATAATCACAAATATACAAGCATTCCCCCAAAACATAGAACTTTATTCCCCTTTCCCTTCCTGCTCCACTTCAGTCTCTGGAGAGGGGAAGGGCATTCAGTTCAAAGTTTAGCTCAGTTCCTATAGAGCACAGTTCCAATACTCTGAGCTCAACTCCCAGGCACTCTTGCCCTCCTCCACACTTCTCCATCATGCAGGTTGACTATCTGCAGCATCCCACCTGGCTCCAAGGTCACCATGCCTAGAAGTCTCAGGTTCAGTGGCTCCGGTGGCAATCACTAAAACTGAAGACATGAAACAGACTGGAAACACCCCAAGCCCATTTCTTGGAGCCAGGGGCAAAGGGAAGGGGAGCAAGGGAAAGAATTCCTTCCCCATTCATAAATTCAGTTCATGATGCCAGTGCTGAGGGTGAACTATGATCTTTGCCTTTTGAATAAAGCAGAAAAGAAGACAGGAAGGAACAAGGGGGGAAAAAAGTAAAAGGGTACCTATCTCAGCCCAGCTAATTTTAAAGACACTTCTTCGGAAGCCTTTCTGGTTCTGCAGGTCACCAAAGGAAGCTCTTCTCACTCATGTGGTTAGGGATGCAAAGTGCCTCATGTTAGGTGATCTGGGCTTCACTAGGGAAACCTTATTACACTAACATTTCATTTGTGTGTGTGTAATAGGGGCAAACTAATAATCCCCACATACCATCTTTAGGACCTTGGGTCAGTTCTGATAGACCACGTGCATTCTGGGGCTTGGTATTTAGGGATGACACTAACTAGTAGCGATGGGTGCTCTTTCACTTTATTTTTTTAAAAATTTTTCCCGATTTCTTTTTTTTAAATTAAATTAATTTAGTCAATTTAGAACATTATTCCTTGTTTACAATAATCACTTTATTATTTCCCTCCCTCCCCTCCATCCACCCTTTCTGCAGCTGACACACAATTTCATTGGGTATTATTTGTGTTCTTGCTCAGAACCCATTTCCATGTTGTTGGTATTTGCATTAGGATGTTCATTTATAGTCTACATCCCCAACCATATCCCCTCAACCCATGTATTCAAGCAGTTGTTTTTCTTCTATGTTTCTTTTCCTCTGAATGTGAATAATGGTTTTTCTCATACATTTCTCCAGGTTGTTCAGGATCACTACTGTAAACCTCAAAATTCCTTAGACTTATAAATGTTGGAAATTTCACCATTGGGATATTTCATACTTGGAAAATTTCTTACTGATAGTCTATTGGAATGGGAACTCCATTGGCATGGGAGGTTTTTTCTCTTCCCTTCTTAAGATTACTTTAGGACAGAGACCCTTTGCTGAACAATGGAAAGGACTTTGACCTATGCTTAAGCATAGAACAGGAATTTCTTTGAGTCTTGATTGATTTAGAATTGATACAATGGAGATACTTGGAATCAATCTCCACCCTATTCAGTCCTAATAGGATTGAGTAAGGGCTGCAGCCTAGATCAAAATTTAATTATTCCAATCTCTACCATACTCAAGTTAACAGGATTTAGAAAGGGCTGTAACAAAGGAGTATAGATTTAATCATTTGAAAATATGACCTTCAACAGACATGTGCAAAAAGCCAGAAGCCTCTGGGCGGTCCTGGGTTAAGCGAGAGCCTCCATTGACAGGGAAATTGATGAAGAGTGATTGGTAGATGTGAGGACTGAGGGGAGGCAACTTGGATGGTGTCCTTAAAGATAGGAGGGTCTGGAGACTCGGGAGGAGGATTGAGTTTTTGGGTCGGTGTGGTTCCTGGACTCTGAGGAGGCTTGCTCTGAAGGAAGCTGAAGGTGGGGGCCTCTGAGACTGTTTCTCCATTTTGGACACGTGAGTAATAGGGACTGATCTCTTTTCTTTGCCCCAGCTATCTAAGGGCTTGGGCCTTTTGGCCCAGCCTAAACAGAAGGGGTATTTAAGCCCTATTCCCTTCTCTCCCCTTTCTCTCTCTATATATATCTCTAATTCCTTTCTTGCTCCTATTGTAATTAAACTCCAAAAAAGCTGACGGCTGACTTGAGTTTTTCATTTAGGAATTACATAGCTGATTCCTTGGCGACCTTAAATTAATATATATCAGTCTTTTAAAGTGATTCCCTTATAACATTGTGGCTGACCACACGGGAGTCTAAAGAATCCTCTCAATAAAACTTTTTCCTTGCCTTTTTACTATACTGTTTCACCACTTAGTCCTTTTTTTTTTAACAAAAAAACTTGGCTTAAAGACACAGCTGCTAGAACACGTGAGTATAAAAAACTTTTTCTCTTTTCTCCTTAAGTTAAATTGGAATCAGCAGTTTTTTCTTTTTCTTCCCTTTAATCTTAAGGGACAGCTGGGTAGCTCAGCGGATTGAGAGCCAGCCCTAGAGGCAGAAGGTCCTGGGTTCAAATCGGACCTCAGATACTTCCCAGCTGTGTGACTCTGATAGACAGAAAACAGCTGTTTTTAAATCTCAGCAACAGGACTCTAAAGTCCTGGCTGGAAGAACTGTTTCTAAATATCCTTTCCCTTAAGGAACAACTTCCTGCAAAAAAAAAAAAAAACCCTGTGGAAAGTTTGTTGCTTTGCCCTGCTCCCCACGTGTTTTGTAAAATTACAAAATATACATATAAAAATGAGTACTACATTCTTTGACAATTATATGGCAGCTGAAGAAGTAGGGGCATTGAGGAATGAAGGATACCTCCAAATTTTTATATTAATAGGTACTGTCATTTTTGTACTCCTCAATACTATATTTAGAGATGAAAAAATAAAAAATATTGAGGATAAAATAAAACAAAATGAGGATAAAATAAAACAAAATGAGGATAAAATAAAACAAAATGAGGATAAAATAGAAAATATTGAGGATAAAATAGAAAATGTTGAGGATAAAATAGAAAAAAATGAGGATAAAATAGAAAAAATTGAGGATACAATAGAAAAAATTGAGGATAAAATAGGAAATATTGAGAATAAAATAGAAAAACTTGAGGATAAAATAGGAAATATTGAGAATAAAATAGGAAATATTGAGGATAAAATGGGAGATATGGAAGATAAAATAGGAAAAATTGAGGAAAAAATGCAAGCCCAATTAGAAGATCTAAAATGTTTCTTACAGGATCAATGGGCAAACACCCACTCTACCAGAAACAGACCTGTTTCTGAACCTTTGAATGAGGAAATTTCCTTCCCTGAAATAGAGATGGAAAACACCTTCCCTATAGCCCAGTTAACAGACTGCTTCTCTCGTGCAGTGCAAATCTTGTCTGAATTTAATCCCCAAAACCCTTCCCCTGCAATCCCAGCTTCTCATGTTCCTTCTCCTACAGAAAACCAAATTCCAATGCAAGGGAGATCTTGTCCTCCTAGAGAAACCTGTCCTTGTCAAACTGACCCACAGGTGCAAAATTCAACTAGAGGCCTGTTTCCTCTAAGAGAAGTACCTGAAATAGGACGAAATGGGGATGTGGTGACTTTAAGACATAGGATACCGTTTACTCCCCAAGAAATAAATGAATTTACACGAAATATCCCCACATATGAACAAGATCCTTTTCTAGTAACAAAAAAGATGGGAGACATATTTTTTCAATATAATCCGTCTTACAAGGACGTTGAGAGCTTACTACAGGCTTTTTTAAGTGAACGTGAAAAAAATAAAATAATTGCTCATGTCAACAAAACCCGGGGGCGTAATGCAGCACATTGGCCATCTCAGGATCCCGAATGGGACTATAATAATCCTGAGGACTATCTACAACTATACCGTTGTAGAGAGGCCATCCTCACGGCCATGAAGGAATGTGCGGACAGTACAGATAAGTGGATGGAACTGGAAAAAATTAAGCAAAAGGAAAACGAAACACCCTCCAGATTTATGGACAGAATTATCGAGTTTGGGGACAGATACTTAGATTGGGACTTAAATAAAGAGAATAGTTTAAGACAAGTTAGAAGAATATTTGTAAATAATTCATGCAAAGTAATTAAAAATTATTTTAAAACACAATGCCCAAGATGGTCAGATATGGACCTTGAAGAATTGCGAAAAACAGCTATATATGTTTTTAAGGGAAACGAAGAAAAGGAGAAAGAGAATAATGATGACATGGAGGAAATGAAGAAAAAAATGAGATGTGTAATAGATAGGATAACTAAATTAGAAAGTGGGCATGATAATGAACCAACGACAATTGCCCCTCTCCAGAAATCCAATTATCAATCCATTACTTGCCACTTCTGTGAGAAGAAGGGCCACAAAATGATGGAATGTAGAACCTTTCTTAAGATGTTTGGAAGGAATACACAGTTTAATAATGGTTTTAGAAATAATAACTATAGAAATTATGATAATGGTTATAGAAACCAAAATTCTAGAAATTATAATAATGACTATGGAAATAACTATAATGAATATAGAAATAAGAGCTTTAGAAACCAGAATTATAGAAATAGGAATTGGGAATTTAATGACAATGCTCAAATTGAAGAAAATTTTAATGATTATACTCAACAATATATGAGAAATGGCGCTCGTCCAAAAATTACTCGAGGTACTAATGACCCTCAGAGAGGTGCCCTTCAGGGGGGTGCCCAAGGAATATCCCAAACACAATGATGGTGCCCGGGGGGGGCTGGGGCACAGGAATCAGAGGATACAACCTTTGATTTCCCAGACCCTGATGTCCTACTACCCGTTGTCCCTATCCACTGCCCTCCCCATACTAATGAACCCCATGTTACCTTAAAAGTGGGTAACACCTATTATGATTGTCTATTAGACACCGGAGCTTCCTGGTCTGTATTAAAGAGAACACCTGATTTACAATGTTATTCTATTGGCTCAGAGAATGTAATGGGAGTATCAGGAATAACCCAAAGAGTTAAAAGACTTCCTCCTAGAATGGTGTCTGTAGGACCCCTGGAGGTACAACACTCCTTCCTTTTGATGCCTGACTCCCCTTTAAATTTGCTGGGGAGGGACCTTCTATGCAAACTCAGAGCCACAATAACCTGCTCCCCAGATGGCTCATTATCATTAGAAGTACCAGAGGAATCTTTAAATTTACTCCCTGTACTTCTCTCGGAAAACCAGGAGGCAAAAGAACCTTCCATTTTTGAAATACCTAAAGATATACCAGAGTCTCTTTGGGCCACATCTTCTTCTGATGTAGGCTTACTTAAATCTGCTGTTCCTGTGCAGATAAAAACTAAATCTAGCCCACCTCCTTCTATCCCTCAGTATCCCCTCTCAAAGGAGGCAATTGAGGGTATTACACCAGTTATTAACTCATTAATAGAACAGGGAATAATAATCCCTTGCAAATCTGAATACAACACGCCCATCCTGCCAATTAAAAAACCAAAAAAAGGACCCGATGGCAAACACATCTATAGATTCGTACAGGATCTAAGGGCAGTGAATAATCACGTTATAAAGAGACACTCCGTAGTTTCTAACATACATACTATTATTTCATCTATTCCTAGCACAGCTACATACTTTACAGTAGTAGACTTGTGTTCAGCTTTCTTTTCCATACCAATACATGAAAACTCCAGGCATATTTTTGCTTTCACCTGGAAGGGCTCACAATATACCTGGTGTCGGCTGCCACAGGGTTATGTCGAAAGTCCGAGCTTATTTGAGCAAATTTTGAGCCAAGACACAGACAATATAACATTTAAAAATAGCAAATTAATCAAATATGTAGATGATCTACTCTTGGCTTCAACAGATGCAGAAACATGTCAAGAAGATAGCAAACACCTTCTTTTGGAATTGCACAAAAGAGGACATAAAATCTCTAAGGATAAAGTTCAATGGTGTCTCCAAAAAGTAGAATATTTGGGATTCATCTTGACTGCGGGTGCTCGTTATATTTCTCCAAAACGAATTGAGAACATTCAAAAATTGAGTGCTCCTACCACTAAGAAACAGCTGAGAGCAATTTTAGGAGCAACAGGGTTTTGTAGACAATGGATTCCTTGCTATGGGGAAATCACTAAACCCCTTATAGCATTAACAAAGGATTCAGTTCCTGAACCCCTCAAATTAGAGCCTGAACACTTGTCAGCTCTAACAGATCTGAAAAAGGCTATCATGTCTGCCCCTGCTCTAGGCATCCCAGATTACAACAAGCCATTTACTTTATATGTGCATGAGCGAAGAGGAGTAGCCTCTGGTGTGTTAACTCAGACTTTGGGACCTTCTCAGCGTCCAATTGCTTATTATTCTGCCCAACTAGACCCAGTAGCAGCAGGAGCACCACCATGCCTTAGAGGAGTAGCTGCTACAGCCTTACTAGTAACAAAAACCGTTGATTTAGTATTGGGATGTCCATTAACAATAATGTGCCCACATGAGATTGAAGCATTATTGGTAAAACATAGAACACAGGCATTCTCGGATCAGAGAATTACAAGGTATGAAATAACCTTATTAAATAGTGAAAATATTACCTTGAAACGCTGTTCAACTCTTAACCCTGCCACCTTGCTTCCAGATTTACCCACTTCAGGAGAACCACTACATAACTGTGAAACATTAGTGTCCATGGCAGAAAAGCCTCGAGATAATCTCTTGGACACTCCCTTAGACAATGCAGATCTGATTTTATTTACCGATGGTTCCTCTTTTATGAGGGATGGCATACGTTACACTGGAGCTGCCGTAGTCTCAGAATTTGCCACTGAATGGTCAGCTTCACTACCTTCTAACATTAGCGCTCAAGGAGCAGAACTCATAGCTCTAAAACAAGCTTGTATAATTGCCAAGGATAAAAAGGCAACTATTTATACAGATTCTAGATATGCTTTCGGCATTTGTCACTCAGTCGGGATGCTATGGCTCCAAAGAGGATTTTTAACCTCAGCTGGAAAATCCATAGCTAATGCAGAAATTATTAATGAAGTTCTTTCTGCTCTCAAACTGCCTAAAGCCCTAGCTGTAGTTCATTGCTCTGCCCATACAGGTGGCTCTGACCCTGTCTCTAGAGGAAATGACCGAGCAGATGCCGCTGCAAAACTAGCAGCCATAGAAGGACCTGGATTAATTTTAACATTAACAACCACTGATAATTTAAATTTATCACTCTCCTATAATGAAAAGGAAGTGGAAAAATGGAAACAAAAATTTAAAGCAAAACAAATTAATGGAGTATGGGTGTCACCTGAAGGAAAACCCCTGCTCCCTAGAAGTTTCTATAACCAAATTTGCCAATCTATTCATAAAAATGGTCATTTTGGCACCCAGGGCATCGTGGACTCTGTCAAGAGAGTATGGATAGCCCCTGGTATAACTACTGTAGCCTCTAAAGTATGTTCAGCCTGCCCTATTTGCCAGGCATATAACCAACATGCATATCGTGGAAAAGCCTTTGGGGGACGTCCTCTGGCTTACACACCTTTTGAACATCTACAGATAGATTTCATTACAATGCCAAAAGCTGGACGTTATAAATTTTGTCTAGTAATTGTAGATCAACTAACCAGATGGCCGGAAGCATTTCCTACGACCCGAGCCACAGCAGATTTTGTTGCAAAGATACTTTTAAAAGAAATTATTCCTCGTTTTGGCCTACCAGCACGTATTGACTCCGATAGAGGGAGTCATTTTACCGATTCTGTCTTAAATCAAATATATTCTTGCTTGGGGATAACTCCAAAATTCCATGTTCCATATCACCCCCAGAGCTCAGGCCAAGTGGAGAGGATGAATAAAGAACTTAAGACTATGATTGGCAAATTATGCACTGAGACCCATTTAAAATGGCCTGAAATTCTCCCTCTGGCCCTATTTTATCTTAGAAGCAGGCCTAGAGGAGACTTACATATTTCACCATTTGAGATGCTTTTTGGACATCCGCCTATACAGGCTAAGCCTTTCTCCCCGGCTTATACATCGCTATTAGGGGGAGATATTACTATTGCTTCCTATATACAGGAGTTACAGCACAAACTACGTGAACTTCATGAATCTGGAGCTGCAGTACAAGCTGGACCATTAGACTTTTCTCTGCATGACCTGAACCCAGGAGATAAAGTTTATATCAAGAATTTCAAGCGAACTGGAGCAACTGAACCTTCATGGGAAGGACCATTCCAAATATTATTAACTACTCCAACATCTATAAAGATTGGAGAAAGAGACTCTTGGATTCACTGCTCACATGTGAAGAAAGCATCTTCTGCTGAGACTGATTGACTCTATCCTATCATATGAATTGTGACTCTATCTTATCATATGAATTGGAGATAATAATCCATAGACAAATGGATGCTGTTTTTTTTTTCTCAAGAATATATTGAATTACTGATTTTTTTTCTTATTTTTTCTTATTTCTTTTCTTTTATTTTTTATCAGAATATTTGATTTTTTTCTCATTTTTTGTACTGAAGGTACACATAATTAATATTAATATTTTTTCCCTGCAGTAATACAAGTTAATATATACTCTTGCTATAATATCAATATATGCCTAAAAGCTTTAAACTATCGGAACCTGCCATTTATTGATAAAATATTATAGGACTGTGATTAATGTTTGTGTCTGATTCCAGGAAAAGGGATAAAAACAAGGAGCACAGACTAAACCTGAATAGTGCCAATAGAGCACACTAGAAATATTAAAGTGAGACTCAAGGTTGCGACGCTTAACTTATGTTTAAGTCGTAGGACTTCCTTGTATCTACACTCCTTTCGAAATACTCAAACAAGTACAAAGCTTGACTATCATGCTGGCTCCCTATATCTCTGAAGGAAAAAAATCAGACAAGGGAATGACATTTCCCCATCAAAATAGAATTCTAATTCTTTCCTTCTTATATTATGGCAACTTCCTGTAGTCTTGGCTACAAATGGCTAAGTGAAATATTACTGCATTCTGTCCTACATACTTGTGGGATAGAAATTACTTTAAACTGGACCTATACAAGGTCTATTTTGAATTTTTCTTATGTTTTTGATTATTTTTCTATTTTTTTGATAATTGACACATACAACCCCATACCTGAACATTGCATTCTGAGCTTAACTTGATATTTTTTTTTTAATACTTACTTCAGGGGGGATTGTATTTTAATTTAAAATCTAAGAATTTTTGAATTTTTTTTTTTGTTTGAGATTTTATTTTTATAAAAATCCAAGACTTTTGTTTAAGATTTTACTTTTATAAAAAATTCAAAGATTTTGATTTTGTTCAAGAAAAGATCTTCAAGAAAGAAGCTTGAAACTTTTATATCCAGAGAATGAACTGTTGCAGAAAGATGCCAAAAACCTACACTTCATCAAGAAGATCAAGAATGAACTTTGGATGTGATTGATTGGACTGAACTTTTGATTGAACATTTATTGTAACATTTATGCCAAAAGGGACTGCCCCTAATTTGGCTTTCTGTCAATGCGCCTAGCAAACATTGGTTTTGCTTTCTTTTCTTTTCTATTTCCTCTCTCACTATTCTAATTTCTCTTAGAAAATTGAATATTGTGTATATCTTTAGTTAGAAGTGAATTTAGAACTACAAAATGATTATGTTAAATGATCAATGGGGAGACTAGTCTCCCAATGATCATCAGGGGGGATTGTAAACCTCAAAATTCCTTAGACTTATAAATGTTGGAAATTTCACCATTGGGATATTTCATACTTGGAAAATTTCTTACTGATAGTCTATTGGAATGGGAACTCCATTGGCATGGGAGGTTTTTTCTCTTCCCTTCTTAAGATTACTTTAGGACAGAGACCCTTTGCTGAACAATGGAAAGGACTTTGACCTATGCTTAAGCATAGAACAGGAATTTCTTTGAGTCTTGATTGATTTAGAATTGATACAATGGAGATACTTGGAATCAATCTCCACCCTATTCAGTCCTAATAGGATTGAGTAAGGGCTGCAGCCTAGATCAAAATTTAATTATTCCAATCTCTACCATACTCAAGTTAACAGGATTTAGAAAGGGCTGTAACAAAGGAGTATAGATTTAATCATTTGAAAATATGACCTTCAACAGACATGTGCAAAAAGCCAGAAACCTCTGGGCGGTCCTGGGTTAAGCGAGAGCCTCCATTGACAGGGAAATTGATGAAGAGTGATTGGTAGATGTGAGGACTGAGGGGAGGCAACTTGGATGGTGTCCTTAAAGATAGGAGGGTCTGGAGACTCGGGAGGAGGATTGAGTTTTTGGGTCGGTGTGGTTCCTGGACTCTGAGGAGGCTTGCTCTGAAGGAAGCTGAAGGTGGGGGCCTCTGAGACTGTTTCTCCATTTTGGACACGTGAGTAATAGGGACTGATCTCTTTTCTTTGCCCCAGCTATCTAAGGGCTTGGGCCTTTTGGCCCAGCCTAAACAGAAGGGGTATTTAAGCCCTATTCCCTTCTCTCCCCTTTCTCTCTCTATATATATCTCTAATTCCTTTCTTGCTCCTATTGTAATTAAACTCCAAAAAAGCTGACGGCTGACTTGAGTTTTTCATTTAGGAATTACATAGCTGATTCCTTGGCGACCTTAAATTAATATATATCAGTCTTTTAAAGTGATTCCCTTATAACACTACATTGCCACTAATGGAGAAGTTCATTACATTCGATTGTACCACAGTGTATCAGTCTTTGTGTACAATGTTCTCCTGGTTCTGCTCCTCTCACTCTGCATCAATTGCTTGAGGTCATTCCAGTTCACATGGAATCCCTCCACTTTATTGTTCCTTTGAGCACAATAGTATTCCATCACCAACATATACCACAATTTGTTCAGCCATTCTCCAATTGAAGGGCATCCCCTCATTTTCCAATTTTTTGCCACCACAAAGAGTGTAGCTATGAATATTTTTGTACATGTCTTTTCCCTTATTATCTCTTTGGGATATAAACCAAGCAGTGCTATGGCTGGATCAAAGGGCAGACAGTCTTTTAGCACCCTTTGGGCATAGTTCCAAATTGCCCTACAGAATGGTTAGATCAATTCACAACTCCACCAGCAATGAATTAATGTCCCTACTTTGCCACATCCTCTCCAGCATTCATTACTTTCCTTTGCTGTCATGTTAGCCAATCTGCTAGGTGTGAGGTAAAACCTCAGATTTGTTTTGATTTGCATTTCTCTGATTATAAGAGATTTAGAACACTTTTTCATGTGCTTATTAATAGTTTTGATTTCTTTAACAGAAAATTGCCTATTCATGTCCCTTGCCCTTTTATCAATTGGAGAATGGCTTGATTTTTTGTACAATTGGTTTATTTCTTTATGAATTTGGGTAATATGAATCTTAAAAACTACTCAGACTGTACTTTAGAAGATTTGATTTAGCTATTTCCTTATTATAACAATGGAGATACTTGGTCTAACAAGAATCAGGAATGTCTTGGGAACTTTACATTACTCCACCCATACTTAGACATGCTTTAGGGGAAGATAAAGTTGTAAACTCCTGATTGAACAATGAAGGTACTTAACTCATACCTTATAGTGAAGCTAGAACTTTAAGCTAAGTCTCTTTTTAGATCTAATACGAAAGGGTGTTAAGTACCTATGAAGGTTAAATTAATCACAAAGAGGTCAAGTAATTCACAAAAGGTAAGCTTAACAAAGAAGTGTGAAGTACCGCAGAAGATATAATCTAACCAGAGAAAGTGAGAACTAAAGAGTGGTGAGAACTAAGAATGGGCAGTCCTGGAAAAAAGGGTCTACTGTGATTGGTAGATGTGAAAATTTAGGGGAGGTGACATAAGAGAAAAGTTCTTTAAAAGGACGCTAAAAGTCAGTTCAGAAATTCAGTTCCGAACTCAGTTCAGGAGATTGCGTTCAGTGGAGGACTGGAACCCAGCTTGGAGATGGTCTCGTGGTGAGTGATAAGACTGACTCCCTTTCCCTTAGGCTCAGGGTGGCCACTTTGGCCAAGGCCCGCTCTCTCTCTCTCTCTCTTCCTTAATTCCTTCTCTCTATATTAATTAAAATCTCCATAATTCCCAGCTGATTTCAGTATTTTATTATTTGGGAATCATCCCTGGTGACCAATTATTTAGATTTAAGTCAAAACACTAAAATTATCTTTATAGTAATTAGACCTTTGTCAGAGATTTTTGTAATGAAGATTGTTTCCCAATTTGTTGCTTCCCTTCTAATTTTGGATGCATTAGTTTTGTTTGTACAAAACTTTTTAAATTTGATGTAATCAAAATTATTGATTTTACATTTTGTGATTTTTTTCTAGCTATTGCTTGGTTTTAAAGTCTTTCCTTTCCCAAAGATCTGACATGTATATTATTCTGTGTTCACCTAATTTGCTTATAGTTTCCTTCTTTATATTCAGGTAATCCACCCATTATGAGTTTATCTTGGTGTAGGGAGTGAGATGTTGATCCAAACCTAATCTCTCCCATACTTTCTTCCAATTTTCCCAGCAGTTTTTATCAAATAATGGATTTTGGTCCCAAAAGCTGAGATCTTTGGGCTTATCATAGACTGTCTTGCTGAGGTCATTTTCCCCAAGTCTATTTCACTGATCCTGCTTTCTGTCTCTTAGTCAGTACCACATTGTTATGATGACCACTGCTTTATTATAGTTTGTATGTATGTATAGTTTGTATATAAAATAGTATAGTTTGAGATTTGGTACTGCAAGTCCTCCTTCCTTCACATTTTTTTTTTCATGATTTCCCTCGATATCCTTGATCTTTTGTTCCTCCAAGTGAACTTTGTTATGGTTTTTTCTAATTCAGTAAAAATGTTTTTTGGTAGTTCAATGGGTATGGCACTAAATAGGTAAATTAATTTGAGTAGATTGTCATTTTTATAATGTTAGTTCATCCTACTCATGAACAATCAATGTTTTTCCAATTGTTTAGATCTAGTTTTAATTGTGTGGAGAGTGTTTTGTTGTTGTATTCATATAGTTCCTGTGTTTGTTTTGGCAGATAGATTCCTAAGTATTTTATATTGTCTAGGGTGATTTTAAATGGAATTTCTCTTTCTAATTCTTGCTGCTGAGATGTGTTGGAGATATATAGGAAGGCTGATGACTTATGTGGGTTTATTTTATATCCTGCAATTTTGCTAAAGTTGTTGATTATTTCAACTAGCTTTTTGGTTGATTCTCTAGGACTCTCAGTAGACCATCATATCATCTGCAAAGAGCTTGGTCTCCTCATTGCCAATTTTATTACCTTCAATTTCTTTTTCTTCTCTAATTACTACTGCTAGGGTTTCTAGTACAATGTTAAATAATAGAGGTGATAATGGGCATCCTTGTTTCACTCCTGATCTTATTGGGAAGGCTTCTAGTTTATCCCCATTACAGATGATGTTTGCTGATGGTTTTAGAGATATACTGTTTATTATTTTTAGGAAAGACCCTTCTATTCCTATACTTTCTAGTGTTTCCAATAGGAACAGGTATTGTATTTTGCCAAAGGCTTTTTCTGCATCTATTGAGATAATCATGTGATTTTTGTTGGTTTGCTTGTTAATATGGTCAATTATGTGGATGGTTTTCCTAATATTGAACCATCCTTGTATTCTTGGTATGAATCCTACTGTAACAGTTAAATTAGTCTCTTGTAATAAAAGTATTATATTTCATGAGGTTTATTAACGATTATTAGAAATCAGGGATAAAAAATATAGAATAAGAAAAGCACAGGCCTAGGGCACATTAGCCCATTCACAACCTACTCACTACATCTTGTCTGCCAGGTAGAGAGATGCGTATGCTTAGAAGTGGAAGAAGAGAGGCTCTTGGGAGGCAGAGAGCCCTTTAAATACTAAATTGTGTTCTTGCATTCAAGTAAGGACTCAGGTGAGATTATAGGGAATTTTGGGAAGTACCAAGGACTTCTGGGGATTGAAGTCTGGGGTTCAAATCTCCATTTTTAAACTACCTGGTCATAGTGAATAACTGTTGTGATGACTTGCTGAAGTCTTTTTGCTAGTATCCTATTTAAGATGTTTTCATCTATATTCATTAAGGAGATTGGTCTATAGTTTTCTTCCTCTGTTTTTGACCTGTCTGGCTTTCGAATCAGAACCATATTTGTGTCATAAAAGGAATTTGGTAGAACTCCTTTGCTTATTCTGTCAAATAGTTTGCATAATATTGGGATTAGTTGTTCTTTGAATGTTTGATAGAATTCATTTGTGAATCCATCTGGATCTGGGGATTTTTTCTTAGGGAGTTCTTTGATGGCTTGTTCAATTTCTTTTTCTGATATGGGGTTGTTTAGGTAATCTATTTCTTCCGCTGTTAGTCTAGGCAATTTATATTTTTGTAAATATTCATCCATATCACCTACATTGCCATATTTATTGCCATATAATTGGACATAATAGTTTTTGGTGATTGCCTTAATTTCCTCTTCATTAGAGGTGAGATCTCCTTTTTCATCTTGGATACTTTCAATTTGGTTTTCTTCTTTACTTTTTAAAATTAGTTTGACCAGTACTTTGTCTATTTTATTTGTTTTTTCAAAATACCAGCTTCTAGACTTATTTATTAAATCAATAGTTCTTTGACTTTCAATTTTATTAATTTCTCCTTTGATTTTTTTGGATCTCTAATTTAGTCTTCATCTGAGGAATTTTAATTTGTTTACTTTCTAGTTTTTTAATTTGCATGCCCAATTCATTGACCTCTGCCCTCTCTAGTTTGTTAATATATGAACTCAAGGCTATAATTTCCCCCTGAGTACTGCTTTGGCTGCATCCCATAGGTTTTGAAAGGATGTCTCATCATTGTCATTTTCTTCAATGAAATTATTAATTGTTTATATGATTTGTTCTTTAACTAATCGATTTTGAAGAATCATATTGTTTAATTTCCAGTTAATTTTTTATTTGCCTCTCCATGTAGCCTTACTAATTATTATTTTCATTGAATTGTGATCTGAGAAGGTTGCATTTATTATTTGTGCTCTATTGAACTTGTTTGCAATGTTTTTATGCCCTAATACATGGTCAATTTTTGTGAATGTACCATGTGCTGCTGAAAAGAAGGTGTATTCCTTTTTGTCACTCTTTATTTTTCTCCACATATCTACTAACTAATTTTCTAAGATTTCATTCAGTTCTCTTAACTCTTTCTTTTTTATTTTTTGGTTTGATTTATCTAGTTCTGATAGAGGAAGGTTCAGGTCTCCCACTAGTATAGTTTTTCTATCTATTTCATCCTTGAGCTCCATTAGTTTCTCCTTTAGAAATTTGAATGCTATGGCATTTGGTGCATACAAGTTGAATACTGATATTTCCTCATTGTCTATACTGCCTTTTATCAGGATGTAATTACCATCCCTATCTCTTTTAACTAGATTTATTTTTACTTTGGCTTTGACAGATATCATGATTGCAACATCTGCCTTCTTTTTATCAGTTGATGCCCAATAGATTTGGCTCCGTCCTCTTACTTTGACCTTATGCATATCTACCTTCCTCATGTGTGTTTCTTGTAAACAGCATATGGTAGAGTTTTGGATTCTAATCTACTCTGCTATTTGCTTGTGTTTTATGGGTGAGTTCATTCCATTCACATTCAGAGTTATGATTACCAGCTGTGTATTTCCCAGCATTTTGATTTCTACTCCTAGTCCTGCCTTTTCTTCTTTCACTATTTCCTTCTACACCAATGTTTTGTTTTTTAATCAGTTCCCCTAATTCCCACCCTTATTTTACTTCCCTTTCTACCCCCTCCCTTCTTATTCACCCCTTATTTTCTTTACAGTCCTTTTAAACTACCCCCCCATCCCTCCCTTGTACTGCTTCCCTCCCCACCAGTCCATTTGTTACCCTCCTACTTCCCTATAGGGTGCAAATTAATTCTTTGCCCTAATGAATTGGATTGTTCTTCCCTCATTGAGTCAATTTCAATACACATAAGAGTTGAGTATTTCCTATCTCCAACCTCTTTACCCTTCCAGTGTACTGATGTTCTCCCCCCTCCTGCCATGTGCTTCTTTGTGACATATAAATTTACCCCCTTCAGTTTCTTTTCCCACTTCTTTCAGTATTAACATCTTTTTTTTAGCTCTAGTTGTATATATATGTATATATATACACATATATGTATGTATACATACAAATACACAAATATATATGTATTTATGCATATGTACATATATCTATATACATATTTATGTCTTGTCATTTCATCCTATACAGTTTGTCACTGTTCCCTCTAAGGGTACTTCTTCTAGCTGCCTGGGTGGTAATAACAATTTTTAAAAGTTACCAGTGACCTCTTTTCTTATAGGGATACATATCATTTTAACTTATTGAGTCTCTTAAAAAAGTTTTGTTTTGTTTTGTTTTGTTTTTCTTTTTTCCCCTCTTTTAAAATTACCTTTTGATGATTCTCTTGAATTCTGTGCTTGGACATCAAATTTTCTGTTCAGGTCTGGTCTTTTCTTTACAAATGCTTGGAATTCTTGTATTGTGTTGAATGACCATACTTTCCCCCTGTAAGAATATAGTCAGTTTTGCTGGGTATTTGATTCTTGGTTGTAGGCCTAGTTCCCTTGCTTTCTGGAATATCATATTCCATGCCTTTCAGTCCTTCAGTGTAGATGCAGCCAGATCCTGTGTTATCCTCACTGTGGTTCCATGGTATCTGAATGGCTTCTTCTTAGCAGCTGGAAATATTTTTTCCTTGATCTGATAGTTCTTGAATTTGGCTATAACATTCCTAGGTGTTGTCCGTTGGGGATTAAGTACAGGAGGTGATCTGTGGATTCTTTCAATCTCCACTTTTTCCTCTTGTTCTAGGATATCGAGGTAGTTTTTTTGGATAATTTCCTGTAGTATCATGTTCAGGCTTTTCCTTTTGTCATGGTCTTCTGGTGGGCCAATTATTCTTAAGTTGTCTCTCCTGGAATGATTTTCTAAATCTTCTGTTTTGGGAATGAGATGCTTCATATTTTCCTCAATTTTTTCATTCATTAAATTTTGTTTCATAGTGTCCTGCTGCCTTGTGAAGTCACTTGATTCTAGTTGTTGTATTCTGGTTCTTAAAGACTGGATTTCATCCCTGGCTTTTTGGTCATCCTTCTCCTTCTGGTTTGATTTTCTTTGGAGATCATCTTTCATTCTCTTTACCTCATCTTCCATCTTCTTTGCCTCATCTTCCATCTTCTTTGCCTCATCTTCCATCTTCTTTGCCTTAACTTTCATTTCCTTTGCCTCATTTTCAAGCTGGTTGATTTTGGCTTTCAGGACACTATTTTCTAATTTCAGTTCAAGTGCCTCTGTTTCCAGATGACTTATCTTAGTTTTTAAGTTCTTTTCCCAATTGTCTTCAGCCTCTCTTAATTGTGCTTTGAATTGTATTTTGAGTTCTTCCAAAGCCTGTGTTCAATTTGTTGGGATTTCTGTTTTGTTCAGTGTTTCCTCCTGCTCTGTTCTGTTTGCTCTCTGTTCATTGCCTTTATAGAAGCTGTCAATTGTAATTTCTTTTTTCTTTTTCTGGTTTTTGCTCATATTTACCCCTTCTTTTCTCCCTGTAGTTGTTTGTACTCTTGCTCCTCTCATTATGTGTTGGATCTGTGGGTTTAGGCTTTTCTGTCAGTGTTCTCTTTTGGAGTTTTGTCAGCAAGCCTCTCAGTGCAGTCTGTGAGGGAGGGTTGTTGGAGCTTGAATTTCCCTGACCTCTGAAGATTGTTGATGAGATTAAGTCCTGCTGGATTGGGCTGGATGTGCCCTGAGGTCAAAACCTCCTTTTAAATTGAGTCCAGCAGGAGGGTTCCTTGGCTCTCTCTTGTTGTTAGGTTTGATTTTCAGTCCCCTTGGAGCATTTATTTTGTAATTGATGAGGAAGGGTTTTCAGAGGTCTAAACTTTTGCTGCCTTTACCCCACCATCTTGACTCCACCTCCCTATTTCACTTTAAAAAGAGAAGTTTCTGGGGGCAGCCAGGTTGCTCAATGGATAGAGAGCCAGGCCTGGAGACAGGAGGTCCCAGATTAAAATCTGGATTTAGATACTTCCTAGCTGTGTGATCCTAGGTAAGTCACTTAATCCCCATTGACTGGCTCTTACCACTCTTCTGCCTTGGAACCAATACACAGCATTGATTCTAAGATGGAAGATAAGCATTTTTTAAAAAAAGAAAAAATTCTTCTTTTTCCTTGTCACTTCTTCCTTCTCCCCTTTTCCCTCCCTCCCTCCTTCCTTCCTTCCTTCCTTCCTTCCTTCCTTCCTTCCTTCCTTCCTTCCTTCCTTCCTTCCTTCCTTCCTTCTTTCCTTCCCTCCTTCCTTCCTTCCTCTTCCTCCTCCTTCTACCTTCTCTCTCTCTCTCTCTCTCTCTCTCTCTCTCTCTCTCTCTCTCTCTCTCTCTCTCTCTCTCTCTCTCTCTCTTTCCCTCTCCCTCTCTCTGTCTGTCTCTCCTCTACCCTCCAGAACTTTGAGCCCTTCAATTAGCAGTCTACCAATACACCTCAGCATTAGATCTAGCTGCCCCTCTTTTCTGGGGATACTTCACCTTCAACTGCTCCCTTTCCACTATTTCCAGTAAGTACACACAGATTAACAAAGGCCTGTGGTTAGCACTATTTATAAAGACAAAGTAAACTTTAAAACAAAGAAAAGTAAATAGACTTTCCTCTCTGCCCAAAAGGAAAGACTTGAGCTTCCCCTGAGGATCCCTAGGTGAGAAATGAGAAAGGAGATGATGACTGTACAGTTATTGTATGTGGGGAGTGTGTATGTGGGAAGTGGGGGCAGGGAATCTGTCCCTAAATTCCTTCTGTTCAGCCCCAAACAGTCTCTCATTCAGAGTCCTGGGCCCTTTATTCATGATGGCTGCTTCTGCCAGTGCTTCCACTCTTCCAGCTCCAAGGAAGGGACTTCTCACCACTTCCCATGCTCCAACTTCATTTGTCTTCTATGTATCTTGTCAGGAGCTTTATTCCTCATCAAGCCTGACTTCCTAGACTCATTGAACTGACTTTTTTTTAAACGCTTACTTTCAATCTTAGAATGAATCCTGTATATTGGTTCCAAGGCAGAAGAGCAGTAAGGACTAGGTAATAGGGGTTGTGACTTGCCCAGGGTCACACAATTAAGAATTATCTGACGAATTTGAACCCAAGACCATGCTCCCTGAACTGACTTAAAAGTCAACCAGAGCAGTGTCCTATCATTCTTTATCCTATGTGACATCACTCCTTTTCTAATTCAGTCAAGGAATTTGTTCATACCTCACAAGAGTATTATCTGGCTGGGTTACAATTTTACCTAATTGTTAATTGCTGTTTTCTGTAATTGGGCCAAGGGTTTTCAAGACACTTATACAAGCTTTTCTTTTGTGTGGAAGAAATAAATAGCTGTCTTTTATCTGATTTACTTTGCATACAGGGAACCTTTCTCCTCTCCCTTTTGAGGAGAGCCTAGATGTGAACCAAAGCTTAGGCTTTAAGTAATTCTTCTCAGATCACCAGAGAGGGAGAGAAAACATACAAAAGATCCTGGATTGGTTTTCTTTTCCTTTTTTTGTAACCCCTCCTGTTTAGCACAGTGCCTGACATGGGAAGGGGGTGTTTTAAATATGCTTGTTGACTGACTATCTGACTCCCTCTACTGGTTCCTTGGCAGGAAGAGAAGTCAGCACTCCAACCCTTTAAGATCACAGCAGCAGAAGCAGCATCTTCTGTATTAGTTACATGTGAAATGGGTTTTTTTGTTGTTGTTGTCATAGAGACAAAATATTGATCTTGCTCAGTGATTGAAAAAGAATTATGAGCAGCAGTATCATTAGTATAACACATTTTGAGAGATAAGCATACCGATCACATGAATATTATGATTATTATTTTATAAATGACAAATATAGAAATTGATTTTTCAATAAAAATCTATTATTTCCAAATGTTAAAATGTGTGTTATAAAATTGTAATAAGGTATTCATTTTATTTAAATAAAATATGAGCTAGGAAATTTGTTTGTTTAGATTGCTTTGTGAAAAATATAAAAGGAGGAGTATTACTTCATAAAGTTTGGAAGCCAGTGACCTAAGTCCTTCTCAGGATCCTGGTCCCATTCATTCTCTTTCACTTTTACTTTTTTCTACCAACAAAACATTTAATTAACATTGGAATTAAAAAAAAATTCTTGCTGATGGTTTTCTTTATATTTTTCCATGGTTTCATGATTCATGATTTCTTCCCCCCTTCCCTCCGGAGCTGACCAGCAATTCCACTGGGTTACACAGGTATCATTGTTCAGAACCTATTTCCATGTTATTCATATTTGCAAAAAATAATCTTTTAACATCAAAACTCCAACCATATCCCCATCAATCTAGGTGATTGATCGTATGTTTTTCTTCTGCATTTCTGTTCCCAGTTTTCTCTGAATGTGGATAGCATTCTTTCTCATAAGTAATACTGGAAAAAATTTTAAAGATTACATCCAAGCCAGGAACTCCAAATGATCTATAATTTTTTAAAAAAATATGTCTATTAACTTTAATGAAATAATGACAAAAGAGGGGGCAACTGGGTGGCTCAGTGGGCTGAGAGCCATGCCTAGAAATGGAAGGTCCTGGGTTCAAATTTCCTAGATGGGTGATCCTGGGCAAGTCACCTAACCCCCTTTGCTTAGCCCTTACAGCTCTTCTGCCTTGGAACCAATACAAAGTATTGATTCTAAGATGGACGGTAAAGGTTTAAAAAAAAAAAAAAGAAGAGAAAAGAAGAAAAAAGGAAAAGAAAAAGGAAAGGAAAAAAGAAAGGAAAGGAAATGAAATGCTTTTTGTTCCTGTGTTGCCTCCTGGCCTCCTTTGCTCCTGTTCATTTTTCTTTGTGATTTTGTGGTGGTTGTTTGTTTTGCCCAGTTGTTAGGTATGTACATTGATAGTCTGTTCCTTTCTTCAGTCTGTATCACTTCCTCTAAGTCAGAAAATAGACTTTTCTCAAGGTTTTGCAAAGAAGGACCATCAAACCTGTATCTCGGTGTGCCCTGCTCTGGGGCTCCAAATATTCGATTAGGATGGCCCTGCTTCGTGAGAAGATCGGTGAAAAGAAGCCCCGTCTCCGAAGCAAATCTTGTCCAGATCTAACAGCGTTTTAAACCTGGTGGATTCAGGAGGCAATTCTACCTTAAGTTCAAGGACTGCGCGGTACAGGCTGCCCTTGGCTCCCTGCTCTCCTGGCCTGATGAAGGAGGAGGGTACGATGGGACAGACACATAGCAAAGGCAGCAACAGCCCTGGGGAGCAGCTGCCAAACTGCAGAGCTGAAGGCTGAGGCCAAGAGCTTCTGTCTGCTGTTCTCCCTCCCCGGGGTGGGCAAGCTGCAGCTGCTCAGACCTTGGCTGGGTCAGGCCAACCCCTGAGGCTCAGTGAAGCCTTCAAGCGGGAGGCGGGGCGGGGGTTGGCAGGGCTCCGCGAAGCAGCATTCAAGGCCAGACCTCAAACGTATCCTAGAGCGGGACGCCTGGCTAGGCTGGGCAATTTAAAGTGAAGATAAATAAATACTTTAGATTTACAAAGGAAACCCCAAGGTGGACACCTCTCCCAGCCTAATACACACACATGCATCTCTACAGATATTTAAATGCATTTCATAGATTCCAAGGATCCTGGAGTTGGGAGAGACTTTGGAGATAATCTAATTTGATTTGTTCCCCCCACCTTACAACCCCCCCATTTTTTTAGAGAAGGAGACTGAGTCTCGGGAGAAGTGACATCCCCAAGGTGACAGCAAATGACATTGGAACTGGAAGTCGAGGTTTCCTGACACTTAATCTGTGGCTTTCTCCATTACTGTCAGGTAACCTCAGCGCTTAGAACGAAGGAAGAGGAAACTAGACAGACAGATCAGCTAAAATGGACTTGCATACAAGTCCTTTCTGTATTTGTTACTACCTTAAATAAACTTAGTCAGTGTCTAATGCTTTTATTATGATCATCAGCGCTTGTAGAGGAGGTATGAATCCTTTCAGGGACAATTCTGATGTTTCCAGGGCAAACCATGCAGTTTAGTATTTTTTAAATTTTTATTTAAAAAACCCTTACCTTCTGTCTTGGAATTAGTATCATCTGTCCTTTATATATTTTATATATTTTTAAATATATTTTTTATTTATTTTATATATATAATATTTTTATTATATTTTAAATATATTTTATATTTCTATTTATTTAGAAACCTTATATTTTATACTTTTTATATAGTATATGTCACATATACATTTATTTATATCTCATATATTTATATATCATATATCTTTATATCTTAAATATTTTCATTTATATATCTTATATGTATATTTACATGTCATATATGTATAAATATCTTATATATTTATATTTATATATCATATACTTATATTTATTTCTCTATATATCCTGTATACATTTATTCATATATCTCTTATATATTTATATATCATACATTTGTTTATATGTATCTTATGTATTTATTTCTCTATATATAACATACATTTATTTATATATCTCTTATATGTTTATATATCATATATTTACTTATATATTTTATTTATATATCTTTTATGTATATTTATTTATAAATATCATACATATTTATATTTATTTCACTCTATATCACATATATTTATATATCTATTATATATTTATTTCTCTATGTATATATAACATATATTTATATGTACATTTATGTATATATCATATATTTATATTTATTTATAAGTCTCATATGTTTATTTTTATTTACATGTGTATATATCTTATATACACATTTATTTATATATCTCATATATTTATATATTGTGTATATTTATTTATATTTTAAATACATCTGATATACATTTATGTTTATATAATATCTATACATAATTTAATATTTATATATCCTTGATTTATATTTTATAGTTAGATTTTTTTATATTTATATTTTATTTTTAGATTATTTTCCCAATTACCTATAATAACAATTTTTTGGTAATTTTTAATTCAAAAATATTTATTTTCCCAATGATATATAATAATAATTTTCAACATACATTTTATGAGATTATAAGATACAAATTGTCTTCCTCTCTTCCCTCCTCTTTCTTGAAGATGGTAAGCAATTTGATCTGGGTTATACATGTATTGTCATGCAAAAATATACCTCCATATTGGTCATTGATGTAAGAGAATATTTATGTAAAGTCAAAACCCCAAAATAAAACCATAAATAAACGAATGTGGAAAATAGTATTCTTTGATTTCAACAGTGGATAACATTCTTTGTCATAAGTCCTTCATCATTATATTGCTAAAATTGGCTAAATCTTTCATAGTTGATCAACTACAATATTGCTGTCATTGTGTACAATGTTCTCTTGGTCCTCCTTATTTTGCATCAGTTCATGTAGATCTTTCCAGCTTTTCCTGAAATCTTTCTGTTCATTGTTTCTTAGAGCACAGTAGTATTCCATCACCAACATATGCCACAATTAATTCAGCCATTTCCCAACCGATGGACATCCCCTCATTTTCCAATTCGTTGCCTCTATAAAAAGAACAGCTATAAATATTTTTGCATGATTAGGTCCTTTCTCCCTTTTTATGATCTTTTTGGTATACAGACCCAGTAGTAGCATGTAATAACAATTTTCAACATACATTTTCTGAAATTATAAGGTTCAAATTGTCTCCCTCCCTCCCTTCCCCCATCCCAGAGATGGATGGTGAGCAATTTGATCTAAATTATACATGTATTGTTATGTAAAACTTACTCCCATATTGGTCATTGCTTTAAGAGAATTAAGTGTGTATTCCAGGGCAGAAGAGGGGTAAATTCTAGGCAACTGGGGTTAATTGACTTTCCCAGGTTCACACTGCTAACAGACTTTATAACCTCCCCAAGATTGAATCTAGTTCATGTTAAGACAAATGCTATATGTGGTCTGGGTCAGAAGTAGGGTGGGGGAATCACACTAACCAAGAGTTCAGGGCCGGCTTTTTGGAGCTGAGTAAGTAGGAATACTCTCAAAGGGGCACATGTTTATGTGGGGGAGGGGGAGGAGGAGGAAGAGGGGGCACTTGCTGTCCTAAAATGGATTTGGGGACACTGGGTAAAAGCCTTTGGTAATGGAGTTGTTGCTGTTCTAAAAAAAAAAAAAAGTGAATTTCTGCAAAATCTCTCCCCTTAGTCTCTTCCCTAGCATAAAGAGGGCCATTTAAAAGACAGAGAAAGCATCTCTCCCTCCCCTTCCTACTCCAGCTGGTCTCAGGCGCAGTCCTGGTGACCAATAGAAAATGCAGGAGTTTGGCTGGTGTTGGACAAGAATAGAGTCATAGGATTTACAACTCAAAGGAACCTCAGAGCTCATCTAGGACAAATGCCTGTTGACTTGAATGGAATCAAACTTCCTCTATTTTTCTGACTGCTTCAGACTGAGGCTCCCTCTTTGAAATGGAGAGACATTTAGCAGTTCTGCATTTGTGAGGCTCCCTGTGGGAGGACTTTTACCAGTGGGGCCAAGGAAAACTCCAAACCACCCGGGCCACTACAGTGTTTTCAGGGTCTTAGGTTACACTGATTCCTCTCTTCTCCTTGACTCTCTGGGAAAGTACAAATAACAATTAAACCAAGAAAGTTAATGTAGATTTCCACATAAGTCTGTTGTCAATTTTCTCCATCATCACATGCCCCTAAATTGCCCTTGGAGAGAATTCCTGCTTGCTTAGCTCCAAGAAGCCTTCCCTGAACCCCTGGTTAATGCCATTCCCCCCTCCCTACTTCTGATCCAGACCACATGTAGAGTTTGTCTAACATAGTGGACTAGATTAAAACTTGGAGGCATTTCTTTAATAATAAACCCAATGGTTTGTCCTGGAGGCATCAGAATTTGTTCCTGAAAGGTTCCATACCTCCCCTGCAAGCGCTGACAATAATAAAGGCATTAAATGTTGGCTAAGCTTATTTAAGGTACTAACAGGTGTGGCATGGCTTTAGTTAGTCAATAAACATTTATTAAGCACCTACTATGTGTCAGGTACTGGGCTGAGCTTTGACAATATACTGAAAGACAAAAGATGGTCCCCGTCCTCAATGAGTTCATAGTCAAATTGAGAAACAATAAGCAAATATGTACAAATGAATTATATATAGGATAAATGGAACAGAATGAACAGAAAGAAGGCACTAGATCTAAGAGGTTTTGGGCTGGCAGGCTTGAAGACAGGAGGTCCTGGATTCAAATATGACCTCAGACACTTCCTAGCTGTATGACTCTGGGCAAGTCACTTAACTCCAATTTCCTAGCTCTTACTGCAGAAACTGATATTCAGTATTGATTCAAAGACAGAAGATAAGGATTTTTAGGGGAGAAAAGGTTTGGGGAAAGGCTTCTTGTAGCAGGTAGCATTTTAAATGGGACCTGAAGAAAGTTGGAAAAGCCAAAAGGAGGTGATGAGAGTTTTCCAGGTATGAGGAATGGTCAGTGAAAATGCCTGCAGTTGGAACTGAAAGTAAAATATAGTCTAATTTTAAAAGAAACAAGTATGTTGTTGCTTATTCATTCATTCATTCATGTTCAACCCATTTTCCAGAAATGAGGCTCTGGATTTATTTATGTGAACTAGGTTCAGTCTTGAGTGCATTTTTAAATTAATTTTAAATTATGTTTGTAATGTACTTTGTGAACCTTAGAGCAATACATAAATTCATGTTACTGTTGTTATTATTATTCACCAAAATTTGTTTTACTTTTAGTTCTGCGCATGTGTGCGCACACATACACCCACACAAATAGAGGAAAGAAAGACAGACCCTCAACTCCTATGCAAGAATTCAGGCTAACAAAAATATTATCTATAGGATTGGCTTTATTTAGCCCAACCAGAAAAGTGAAGGATTGCTATCTAAGCCCATAAATAATCACATCAACTTTTCCTTCTCTCTCCATTAAGTCCAATATACCCATGGACCTATATTGTCTCCTAATCCCCTAGACTTCCAATATTATGCTCAGTTTGAGGACCTTCACTTTATGAAAGCACTTGGGAGAGCTAAGTTCAAGGGTATATCACAAGGCATATGAAACTGCCCATGAATCAATGAATTGTCTTCAATGTGCAGTCAAGGGAACAACTCAGGACAGGATGTCAATTCCTATTAAGTTAAGGGAAATTCACACCTTGTCAAGGGGACATCATCAATACACTTGTTGGGTATGTTATAATGGAGAAACTTTTCCTGTATTTTGGGGTTGGATGATACGGTCACTGAGATTCAACTCTCAAATTGTGAGGGGCCATGATTCTGTTACTCCACATGAGAATGAGATCTTTATTAATAGGGGCAATGAGAACCTGGGAACATAACAAGAGTTTATACACACACACACACACACACACACACACACACACACACACACACATGCTATGTTTACAGAGCATTCTGTAGTCCACAGGGGAGGAATGGGAGAGGAAGGGGGAAGTGCAAAGTTTAGATAAGATGCTTACAGAACTTAGTCTAAAAGTGTGATATGACATATATACAAATAATGAATACATAAACAAATAAAATAGCACTAGTATGTAGTAGGTATATGCCAATAGTGCCCCTTGCAATGGACAAAGGAAAAGTGAGGGTTTGCATAAACAAGAGTAAGAGCTTCTTAGTCAGTGACTGTGCAGGGTGGCAAAGATCCAGAAGCACCACATAGAAAGGAGACAGGCTCCTAGTGCTATGCCAAGAAAGTGGCAAGAATAAGGCTTCATTTTACCAGTGCCATGGAAAGAGACTGGAATGCCACAGCAAGGGAATAGCTGCAATTTCCTCTGACTCATTCCCTCATGCCTAGAATGCTCTCCCTCTATCCTCATCTCTCCTTCTCTTGGCTCCCTTTATGTCCCAGATAAAATTGGGAGCAAAGATGCTGGACCCTCTCCCTCCCTCTTTATAGTATATTGATCCAGGGATCAATTGATACAGGGATCGCCTCCTGTATACCCAGTGACTTTATTTTCTGAACCAAAAATTGGGACATGTTGTCTAACAAAGGAGATCCCTTCTGCAGACTCCTCCAAAAATATTCCATTTTCTTGAAATTGGGATCACCAATGGTCATCGTAATCGTTGCCTCTTCTGTGGTGATATGATAGACATTCTGGCTTTGGGGTCAGGAAGTCCTGACATTAAATCTGGCCTCAGGTACTTACTAAATGTGTGACTGTGGGCAAATTACCTTAACCTCCATTTGCCTCAGTTTAGCCATTTGTCAAGTGGGGATAATAATAGCACCTACCTCCCAAGATAGCCCTTTTCTGAGGGTAAAATGAGATAATATTTACAAAGAGCTTTGCAAATCTTAAAATGCTACATAAATACTAGCTATTATCATTTGTTTCATTCCTGGCCACACTCTAGGCATGGATCAGACTTATTTTTCTCCAAGATGAGTGCCCATTGTGAAAATCCTCATCTTCAAATTATGGGTAGAGTTCAGTTTACTGTTCCCTGTTTATGCCTGGGAGCAGTGGGAAGAAGCAGTGGGAATTACAGAAATGGTCATGTTTCCATAGAGGGTCAAGGAGAAAAAAGGAAGCTGATACAGAGAAACCAGGAGCAGAAAGCAAAATGATTTGATGCAAGTCGGGGAAGTGAAAAGATTTGTGAGAAAGGAGTACAGCAGGTAAGTTAGAAAGACAGGTTCAGCGATGGGGAGAAAACAGAAGGCTATTAGCCCAGGAAGAAGAGTTCAGGGAGAGTTTAAGGGTATGGGAGATGAGGGGAGTATTATTGTTCAGGATGTCAAGGGTGTCTGTACCAAAGGGTGACTAGAACTGGAGGTAGAAACCTAGAACTTTGCTGGATCAGCTGACAGAGTAAGTTCTGACTTGAATGGGCAAGAACAAGGGTGGAATTAGACAAAGAACCCAAAGCCAACTAATATAGCCTCCTCCATGTGTAGGAGTTATGGAGTGTTTCTAGTTTATCTTTCTGTACCTATTCTATGTCCTGAAATTTCCTCACACCATAGTAGACAATAGAGAAGACCACTAATGTAGCAGATTTTCCTTTAGGAGCCTGAGTTCACGTTCTGCCATACTTATTAGTTCATTTAACCTCTCAGTGCCTTCAGGTGCCTTCAGGCACCTTTAAGATTTGCAAATCTTCATAAGTGCAGTTGGGGGAGGCATAAGTGCCTACTAAGTGCTAGGCTCTCTGATACATTCTTTACAAATATCACCCCATATGATCCTCACAATAACCCTGTGAGATGGATGCTATGATTATTATTCCCATTTTACAGCTAAGGAAACTGAAGCAATGGAGAGTGATTTTCCAAAGTCACACCGATAGTAAGGGTCTGAATCCATGTTTGAACTCAGGTTTTTCAGACTCCAGGCCTAAGGCTCTCATCATTTCACTATCTATCTGAGCTGCCTCATTCACACCAAGAAATCACAAGTTCTAGTAAAGAACTAGACAGCTGACTAATAAAGTGTATACTCCCTGAAAACCTACTCTGAAGGGGCTTGAAGTGGAAAAAAGGATATAAAGCTATGCTCCCTCCCCACAATGTTGGAAAGAGAAGAAACCCTTGATACTTTGAATCAGTGGCAGTGGCAGAAGCCTGGGGACCCTTCTGTTTAGGGGTTCCCTGACTTGCTTCATCATAAATCCCTTCTATTTTCTTTCCCTTGTGGATAAGTACAGCCTATTTTCAGATTCACACAGAAGTAAAAACTTCTTTCTGTCTCTCTGTTTCTCTTCTTCTAGTCTTTTCCTTTATTCTCTCACTCTCTTTTTCTTCCTTTCTCTTCTTCTTTCCATCTCTGTTTCTCTCTGTCTCCAACTCTCTGTCTGTCCTTACTCTCTCCCTCCTTCTTTCTCTCTCTCTCTCCCTCCCTTCCTCTTTCTGTATCTGTCTCTCTGTCTCCATCTCTGTCTTTCTGTCTCTCCCTCCCTCTCTCTCTGTTTCTGTCCTCTCATTCCCTCTGTATCTCATCTCTGTCTCTATTTCTGTCTCTACCTCTATCTGTCTGTCTCTCCTCTCTCTTCTTCCTTACCTTCCTCTTCCTTCTCCTTCCTTTTTCCCCTGGTCTCTCTTTCCTCCTCTCTATCTTTTTCCTTCTCTTTTTTGTCTCTCCATCTTTCTACCTACTTAATTTTTCATTCCACTCCTCCCATCCCTGGGTCACCTCTTTTGACCTAGAAAGAATAAGCAAACCAGTACCCCGGTCTTAACTAAAATAAAGCCTGCCTGGGATTTTTAAGAAAATGGAGTAGTAGAACAGTACACCTTGCTAATTTCTCTGTCTTAATGAGAGTGAAAATGGGGTTTTATTCATCATTGGGGCTTTAAAAATTGCCTTAAAGTGGCCCATTTTATGAAGAAAAATCAATAACAAAAAGAAAACAGAAGTATGTAAATGGACAGAGTGACAAAAAGAAGACCAATTACCAAAAAAGGAGCAGTTATGATTCCATTAACTCAATTATTTTTTCAAAAGGGTTTCTTCTTTCCCATCCCCTCAAAAACCCACTACTGCAACCACACTCTAACTTATGTAATTGTTACATCAACTCCATTCTATTAATTTGCATAACATTATTTTGGGGAAGGAGAGATATGAAGTTTGAGAATAGTGAGAAATAGCTAGGTCTGAGCTAGGTTTGGCAGGAATGGTAAGTCAGAGATATGAGTGGAAGGGGAAGGAAGGTTTCGGTTAGTTTGAAGAAGGTTCACTTTGGGGTCCTTCTTCCAATGGCACCTTCTTTCTTTTAGTTACCTTTGTGCATTGCTGTCTTCTTTGATCATATTAATATGGCAGCTAGGTGGTCCAGTAGATAGTGTGCTGGGCCCAGAGTCAGGAAGACTCATCTCCCTGAGTTCAAATCTGGCCTCAGACACTTCCTAGAGAGATGACTTTGGCTAAGTCACTTAACCCTGTTTGCCTCAGATTCTTCATCTGGAAAATGAACTGGAGAAGGAAATGGCAAACCACTCCAGTATCTTTGCCAAGAAAACCCCAGGTAGGGTTATGAAGAGATAGATACAACTGAACAATAACAAATGAGCACATCAAAATTTCCATTCCAATATTATACATTTATCCTGGCTCCCCCATAAAAATGCACTTATGTATTTCCCCTTGACATGATGAAGTTACTCTGCTACTTAACATGTTTTAATTCTTTATGATGCCATGAAGAACAGTGGAAAGAGTGCTAGACTTAGAATCTTAGACTTGGATTTCTAATCCAGTTTGGAAACTTAGTAGTAAGTGACCCTAGGGAAGTCACTTAGTTTTTCTGTTTCCATTTTAATGTTGTAACTGGGATAGGGCAAATAGGGCTTTGCCCCAGAGTGCTGAAATTTAAAAGATATTGATAGTACTTTTTAGTCCTTCAGCAGCATAAAAATACCTGGGCTTAGCAACTAATCAGCAAGAATAATTAGTAAAAATCAAAAACCACTAGATGATGATGGTTTTTCTTTATGACCACTTACCACCTCACTCAAAGCAAGTTCCTTACCAGACTATACTTCTCCTGACCTCCAAACATCATTTTTTAAATGACCCATTGAAATCTGAGAGAAAATTAAAATGCAAGCAATACAATTTTTTTTTAGTAAATCCCAAAGACACTGTTAGCTTAGGGACATTGACATATATTATGTATAAGTTAATAAAATTATTCTGTGGAATATATTTCAAGGAATGAAGGCCTGGGAAAAATCTGTAAAGATTTAATGAAAACCTCCTTCCTGCCCCCCCCCCCAACTTATCTCTACTCTCACCCTCAGTTTTGTATCAGATCAGAAAACCAAAAAAAATCCTCCAAAATAAGTTTTTCCCTATGTGTTTTTCTAATCTCTTTCCCCCCAGTGCCTTCCATCCCTAAAGGTCTTTACTGCATCTCACAACGCTCTACCTAATTTCCCATGTCACTGAATCCTCAGAGAGCAGCGACTTGTTCTATATATTTCTCTTTGTGTAGTGTTCAGCATGGCACCACACATGATTAAACTCACAATAATCATGGATTTCAGATGATGATGAAGAGAGAGGTTTATTCCCAAAGCTGGGAATGAATGAGCCATGCAAAATACCTCATTATCAGTCTTTCCTTGCCATAGATGGGGGCAGAAAGAATGTTTAGGCAGAGCTTTAACTAAGGCAAGGCGATCTAGACTTTGATTCAGGTTGGAAATCAGGGTGCCGAAAGGTTACCTTTACATGCTTTTGCTTCTGTCAACCAGAAAAATAGTGGCCTCCCTCTGGCACACTCTTATCCTCTTTTCAAGAGTCTCAAAGTGCTGTTCTCACTGCCTGAGATAAAGGGTACTGAACTTAAAAATATGTACATTTTTAATTTTTAACTCTGAGCCATAATTACAAATATTTGAGTCTGGGCCAAGATTTTTTTTGGGGGGGTCAGAGAATTTTATGTGATGCTGTGGGTGGGGAAGCTAATGTAGTGTCCTGTTCAATGGAAGGAAGCCCAATCCAGGATATCATGACGTTTCTGTTCTGCTTGGGCTCGGGAATTAGTGGAGGAAAGTGAAAACAGACCCCAGAGGGTAGTCCCTCAGCAGAAGAAGTGTGTGCTGGCCACTGTACAGGCTAAGGGTAGATCCATGAATCTCTGGAAGAATTAAATTTGTCATTATATTTTAAGGCTGATAGGGACTATTCTTTTTTTAAGAACATTATTTTATTTGGTCATTTTCATACATTATTCATTTGAAACAGAGATCATTTTCTTTTCCTCCCCCCCTCCTCCTGCCACCCCTCACCCAGCCAATGTGGGATTCCACTGGGTATCACATGTGTCCTTGCTCTGAACCCATTTCCTTGTTGTTGGTATTTGCATTAGGGTGCTCATTTAGAATCTCTCCTCAATCATATCCCCTCAACCTCTGTAGTCAAACAGTTGCTTTTCCTCGGTGTTTTTACTCCCACAGTTTGTCCTCAGCTTGAGGATAAATTTTTTTTTGTTGTTTTTTTGTCATAGATCCCTGCAGATTGTTCAGGGACATTGTATTGCCATTAATGGAGAAGTCCATTACGTTCGATTGAACCACAGTGTGTCAGTCTCTGTGTACAATGTTTTCCTGGTTCTGCTCCTTTCACTCTGCATCATTTCCTGGAGGTTGTTCCAGTCTCCATGGAATTCCTCCACTTTATTATTCCTTTGAGCACAATAGTATTCCATCACCAACAGATACCACAATTTGTTCAGCCATTCCCCAATTGAAGGGCATCCCCTCATTTTCCATTTTTTTTTGCCACCACAAAGAATGTGGCTATGAATATTCTTGTACAAATCTTTTTCCTTATTATCTCTTTGGGGTACAAACCCAGCAGTGCTATGGCTGGATCAAAGGGCAGACAGTCTTTTAGCACCCTTTGGGCATAGTTCCAAATTGCCCTCCAGAATGGTTAGATCAATTCACAACTCCACCAGCAATGAATTAGTGTCCCTACTTTGCCGCATCCCCTCCAGCATTCATTACTTTCCTTTGCTGTCATGTTGACCAATCTGCTAGGTGTGAGGTGATACCTCAGAGTTGTTTTGATTTGCATCTCTCTGATTATAAGAGATTTAGAACACTTTTTCATGTGCTTATTAATAGTCTTGATTTATTTAACTGAAAACTACCTATTCATGTCCCTTGCCCATTTTTCAATTGGAGAATGGCTTGATTTTTTGTACAACTGGCTTAACTCTTTATAGATTTGAGTAATTAGACTTTTGTCAGAGGTTTAGGTTATGAAGATTGTTTCCCAATTTGTTGCTTTCCTTCTAATTTTAGTTACATTGGTTTTGTTTGTACAGAAACTTTTTAATTTGATGTAGTCAAAATTGTTTATTTTACATTTTGTGACTCTTTCTAAGTCTTGCTTGGTTTTAAAATCTTTCCCTTCCCAAAGGTCTGATATGTATACTATTCTGTGTTCACCTAATTTACTTATAGTTTCCTTCTTCATGTTCAGGTCATTCACCCATTCTGAGTTTATCTTGGTGTATGGTGTGAGGTGTTGATCCAAACCTAATCTCTCCCACACTGTCTTCCAATTTTCCCAGCAGTTTTTATCAAACAGTGGATTTTTGTCCCAAAAGCTGGGGTCTTTGCGTTTGTCATAGACTGTCTTGCTGAGGTCATTTACGTCAAGTCTATTCCACTGATCCTCCTTTCTGTCGCTTAGCCAGTACCAAATTGTTTTGATGAACACTGCTTTGTAATATAGTTTGAGATCTGGGACTGCAAGGCCACCTTCCTTTGTATTTTTTTTATTATTTCCCTGGATATCCTTGATCTTTTGTTCTTCCAAATGAACTTTGTTATGGTTTTCTCTAATTCAGTAAAATAGTTTTTTTGTAAGTTCAATGGGTATGGCACTAAATAGATAGATAAATTTGGGTAGGATGGTCATTTTTATGTTAGCTTGTCCCACCCATGAGCAATCAAAGTTTTTCCAATTGTTTAGATCTAGTTTTAATTGTGTGGAGAGTGTTTTGTAGTTTTGTTCATATAGTTCCTGTGTTTGTCTGGGCAGATAGATTCCTAAGTATTTTATATTGTCTTGGGTGACTTTAAATGGAATTTCTCTTTCTAATTCTTGCTGCTGAACTGGGTTGGAGATACGTAGAAATGCTGATGACTTATGCAGGTTTATTTTGTATCCTGCAATTTTGCTAAAGTTGTTGATTATTTCAACCAGCTTTTTGGTTGATTCCCTGTGATTCTTTAAGTAAATCATCATATCATCCGCAAAGGGTGACAGCTTGGTCTCCTCATTGCCAATTTTAATACCTTCAATTTCTTTTTCTTCTCTAATTGCTACTGCTAGTGCTTCTAGTACAATATGAAATAGTAAAGGTGATAATGGGCATCCTTGTTTCACTCCTGATCTTATTGGGAAGGCTTCGAGTTTATCCCCATTGCAGATGATGTTTGCTGATGGTTTTAGAGATATACTGTTTATTATTTTTAGGAAAGACCCTTCTATTCCTATACTTTTTAGTATTTTCAATAGGAATGGGTGTTGTATTTTGTCAAAGGCTTTTTCTGCATCTATTGAGATAATAATGTGATTGTTGTCAGTTTGCTTGTTAATATGGTCAATTATGTGGATGGTTTTCCTAATATTGAACAATCCTTGCATTCCTGGTATGAACCCTACCTGATCATCGTGGATAACCCTTGTGATGACTTGCTGGAGTCTTTTTGCTAGTATCCTATTTAAGATTTTTGCATCTATATTCATTAAGGAGATTGGCTTATAGTTTTCTTTCTCTGTTTTTAATCTTCCTGGCTTTGGGATCAGTACCATGTTTGTGTCGTAAAATGAATTTGGTAGAACCCCTTCTTGGCTTATTCTATCAAATAGTTTGTATAATATTGGGATTAGTTGTTCTTTGAATGTTTGATAGAATTCATTTGTGAATCCATCTGGACCTGGGGATTTTTTCTTAGGGAGTTCTTTGATGGCTTGTTCAATTTCTTTTTCTGATATGGGGTTGTTTAGGTAATTTATTTCTTCCTCTTTTAGTCTAGGCAATTTATATTTTTGTAAGTATTCATCCATATAACCTAGATTGCCGTATTTGTTGCCATATAATTGGGCATAATAGTTTTTGGTGATTGCCTTAATTTCCTCTTCTTTAGAGGTGAGGTCTCTCTTTTCATCTTGGATACTGTCAATTTGGTTTTTTTCTTTCCTTTTTTTAGTTAGACTGACTAGTACTTTGTCTATTTTATTTGTTTTTTCAAAGTACCAGCTTCTAGTCTTATTTATTAAATCAATAGTTCTTTGACTTTCAATTTTATTGATTTCTCCTTTGATTTTTAGGATCTCTAATTTAGTCTTCATCTGAGGAATTTTAATTTGTTCACTTTCTAGTTTTTTAATTTGCATGCCCAATTCATTGACCTCTGCCCTCTCTAGTTTGTTAATATATAATATATCAAGGATATAAATTCCCCCCTGAGTACTGCTTTGGCTGCATCCCATAGGTTTTGAAAGGATGTCTCACCATTGTCATTTTCTTCAATGAAGTTATTGATTGTTTCTACGATTTGTTCTTTAACTAGCCGGTTTTGGAGAATCATATTATTTAATTTCCAATTAATTTTTTATTTGTCTCTCCATGTACACTTGCTAATTATTATTTTCATTGTACTTATTATTTCTACCCATTTGCACTTGTTTGCAATGTTTCTGTGCCCTAATACATGGTCAATTTTTGTGAATGTACCATGTGCTGTTGAAAAGAAGGTATATTCCTTTTTGTCCCTATTTATTTTTCTCCACATGTCTACTAACTCTAATTTTTCTAAGATTTCATTTGCTTCTCTCACCTCTTTCTTATTTATTTTTTGGTTTGATTTATCTAGTTCAGATAGAGGAAGGTTCAGGTCTCCCACTAGTATAGTTTTTCTGTCTATTTTATCCTTGAGCTCCTCTAGTTTCTCCGTTAGAAATTTGGATGCTATGCCATTTGGTGCATACATATTGAGTACAGATATTTCCTCATTGTTCATACTGCCTTTTATCAGGATGTAGTTACCTTCCCTATCTCTTTTAATTAGATTTATTTTTACTTTGGCTTTATCAGATATCATGATTGCGACTCCTGCCTTCTTTTTATCAGTTGATGCCCAATAGATTTGGCTCCATCCTCTTACTTTCACCCTATGCGTATCTACCTTCCTCATGTGTGTTTCTTGCAGACAGCATATGGTAGGGTTTTGGATTCCAATCCACTCTGCTATTAGCTTGCGTTTTATGGGTGAGTTCATTCCATTCACATTCAGAGTTATGATTATCAGCTGTGTATTTCCCAGCATTTTGATTTCTACTCCTGGTCCTGCCTTTTTTTCTTCCACTATTTCCTTTGTCAACATGGAAATCTAGAGATCCCCAGTTTACTTAGTTTAAAGGTATAAACCCCAGGTTTTGACCTTGTCACAAGAGAGTTTTCCCCAAGAGGGAAGGTCCCACTTCACCAGACAATAGACATCCACTTCAGGTGGGAGGCAGATTCCATCCGAAGCCAAGTAGCAATTTTGTCTCCAGAAACCTTTCCCAGTATATCACACCCTCCTTACCAAGGATCGAACTGGGGACCTTCAGCTTGCGAGACTGATGCTCTACCTACTGTACCGAAGCTGAAGTGGATGTCTATTTGTCTGGTGAAGTGGGACCTTCCCTCAGGAGGAAAACTCTCTTGTGACAAGGTCATAACCTTGGGTTTATACCTTTAAACTAAATAAACTGGGGATCTCTAGATTTCCATGTTGACACCTTCTACACCAGAGTTTGTTTATAATCAGTCCCCCTAGTTCCCACCCTTATTTTACTTCCCTTCCTATCCCCCTCCCTTCTTATTTCCCCCCTTATTTTCCCCTGTTGTCTTTTTAAAATCCCCCCTTCCTCCCTTGTACAGCTTCCCTCCCCACCAGTCTGTTTTTTACCCTTCTACTCCCCTATAGGGCACAAATCTATTCTCTGCCCCAATGGATTGGATTGTTCTACCCTCTTTGGGTCAGTTTCAAAGTACATAAGAGTTGAGTATTTCCTATCTCCAACCTCTTTACCCTTCCAGTGTACTGATGTTCTCCCCCCTCCTGCCATGAGCTACTTTGTGACATATCAATTTACCACCATTTGTTTCTTTTCCCATTTCTTTTAGCCTCTTTTTTTAGTTCTGGTTGTATATATATATATATATATATATATATATATATATATATATATATATATATATATACATATATATGTATATAGATATATGCATGCATATATCTATATACCTATTTATGTCTTGTCCTTTCATCCTATACAGTTTGTCACTGTTCCCTCTAAGTGTAATTCTTCTAGCTGCCCAGGTGATAGCAACAGTTTTTAAGAGTTACCAATGACCTATTTTCTTGTAGGGATACATATTTTGACTCATTGAGTCTCTTAAAATTTTTTGTTGTTGTTTTGTTTTATTTTTCTTTTCCCCCTCTTTTTAAATTACCTTTTGATGATTCTCTTGAGTTCTGTGCTTGGACATCAAATTTTCTGTTCAGGTTTGGTCTTTTCTTTACGAATGCTTGGAATTCTTCTATTGTGTTGAATGACCATACTTTCCCCCTGTAAGAATATAGTCAGTTTTGATGGGTATTTGACTGTTGGTTGTAGACCTAGTTCCCTTGCTTTCTGGAATAGCATATTCCATGCCTTTCGGTCCTTCAGTGTGGATGCAGCCAGATCCTGAGTTATCATCACTGTGTTTCTGTGGTATCTGAATGGCTTCTTCTTAGCAGCTTGTAATATCTTTTCTTTGGTCTGATAGTTTTTTAGTTTGGCTGTAACATTCCTGAGTGTTGTCAGTTGGGGATTAAATACAGGAGGTGATCTGTGGATTCTTTCAATCTCCACTTTCCCCTCTTGTTCTAGGATATAGGGACAGTTTTCCTCAACAATTTCCTGTAATATTATGTCCAGCCTTTTTCTTTTGTCATGGTCTTCTGGTAGACCTATAATTCTTAAATTGTCTCTTCTTGAACAATCTTCTAAATTGTCTGTTTTGTGAATGAAATGTTTCATATTTTCCTCAATTTTTTCATTCTTTTCATTTTGTTTTATAGTGTCCTGTTGCCTTGTGAGGTCACTTAATTCCAGTTGTTGTATTCTGGTTCTTAAAGATTGGATTTCATCCCTGGCTTTTTGGTCATCCCTCTCCTTCTGGTCTGATTTTCTTTGCAGGTCATCTTTCATCCTCTTTACCTCATCTTTCATCTCCTTTTTCTCATCTTTCATCTTCTTCACCTCATCTTTCATCTCCTTTGCCTCATTTTCCAGCTGGTTGATTTTGGCTTTCAAGACTATTTTCTTATTTTAGTTCAAGTGCCTCTGTTTCCAGATGACTTATCTTAATTTTTAAGTTCTTTTCCCAATTGTCTTCAGCCTCTCTTAATTGTGTTTTGAGTTCTTCCACAGCCTGTATTCAATTCGCTGGGATTTCTAATTTATCATTTGCTGATCTCTCCCCCTCTGTTCCATTTGCTGAGTAGAAGCTGTCTATTGTAGTTTCTTTCTTCTTTTTCTGTTGTTTGCTCAAATTCCCCCCTTCTTTACTCCCTGTATTTGTCTGTGCTCTTGCTCCTCTCATTTTTTTGGTTTTGGGGGCTTCTGTCAGTCTTCCCTCTTGGAGCTTTAACAGGAGATCTCTTGGTGTAGTCTCTGGTGGAGGTTAGTTGGGGTTTGAGCTTCCCTGTCCTCTGGAGGCTTTTGATTGGATTAAAGTCCAGCAATGAGGATGGGTGGGGAGCCTGGGCTTCCCTGAGTTCTGGAGACTTTTGATGGGATTAAGTTCAGTTTAGTTGGGCTGGGTGTGCTCTGAGTCCAAAACTTCCTGGAAGGCTGGAGCAAATATGGAGGATCTCCACAGCTCTGGCCAGGCTGCCAGGTCTATGCTCCCTCTCTAGCTCCTTCTCCTCTGTCTGTGTTGGACACTCTGAACTTATCACAGCCCTGGTTGCAATGTAAGCCCTCCAGACCAGTACCTTTGCCTGCCTAGAAGTTCCTGCTGCCGCTGGAGTCTGAGAGTCTCAGCATTCTGGGTGGGAGGGGGCAATGGGTCCTGGGACCTTCCTTCTGTCTTTCCCTTAAACCCGAGTGTTCTCAGATCCCGGCTTTTTGGGGGGCATACCTTTTGAATTAAGTCCAGCAGGAGGGTTCCTTGGCTCTGTCTTGTTGTTAAGTTTGTTTTTCAGTCCTTTGGGGGCCTTCAGTTTATGATCGGTTAGGAAGGTTATTCAGAGGTCTGAACTTCTGCTCCTTCTAGGCTACCATCTTGATTCCACCCCTGATAGGGACTAATCTTGCAGACAGATTTGGTGAAGGTAGAAAGGATGATATTTCTATAATCTAGCTAACTCTCTAAGCAATCTAAATGATCATAGTGACCTCACACACTATCAGAACATACCAAGGACTAGAAATAAGCAAGGGCATATCCTTTCACAGATTGAGAGACTTGAGACACATGGGTGGGAGAAGCATTCAACTAGGAAAAATCAATAGGAGAGAAGGGGAAAAGGAAAACAATTGACTGGAGAAAGAGACAGAGACAGAGACAGACAGACAAACAGATAGAGACAGAAACAGAGAGAGACAAAGAAAGGAAATATTTAAAAGGAAAAGAAAGTGGCAGAGAGATAGAGTCCAAGAGAGAAATCTAAGAAGATTTCTGTGAATATAAATCACACAGGCTGAGGTTGGGGAGAGAACACTCACTGTACACTGGGAAAGGCTTAGCTACTCTCAGCAATATAATGATCCAGGACAGTTCTGAAGGACTTATAACAAAGAATGTTCTCCATTTCCAGAGAAAGACCTAATGGAGTTTGAATACAGATCAAAGCATGCTATTTAAAAAAAAAAAGGATGAGGTTGGGTGAGTGTCCAAGCAGGGATGGATCAGTCTTGGGAACCAACTGTGTCTTAGATTCAGCTATATCATGCAGTAGCCAGATATACCCATGTATTTACTAGGTAATCTCACCTCTGATTCACACTTGATTCTGCCTCCTTGGGCTCTAAGATCTATTTGAGTTCCCTTAACCATTTGCTAGGTAAACAGAAGTCATTGCCCAATGATCCTATGACAACCAAAATTGTCTTTGATGATAACCAGTTTCTAAAAGATATTCACACAAAACACATCCAGTTCTCTTTTTCCTGAATAGCTCATTTTGATGCCTGGAAGCTCCTGGTCCTAGCTTAAATCAGAATTTCCTTACTCTGTAATAGGAAATGTGCAATTAAGTAATAATAACAATCATTATTACAATAAAACAACAAAAAATGACTAAACTACTGTATGCAAATCCTTGTGCTAAGCACTTGGGACTCAAAGAAAAAAACCAAAGTTCTTACTTTCAAGGACCTGACCTTCCATAGGGAGGATAAAACATATCCTCTATATCTACTTGTAATAGGAATAATCAGGGAATCCTACTCCCCAGTCTATTCTGGTCATCAAGCTATGAGCCCTGACCCCTTCCTATTCCACCTGAGTTCACAGAATGCTGAGCTTGTGTCCTGGACAGTTTCACAGTTTGATGTCTCTATGGTTATATTTACTAGGTGGTGATTGGGAAGTTGAACGTTTGCATTCTTTCCCAGAGTCCAAAATTTTGGAGTTGAAGGCAAAAATCAAGGGCATACCAGAAATGTGCAACCATAAAGCAAGAGCGTGGTAGGAGTAATATTTATTGGAATCCCTGGTATAAAGGCTAGTCTACTATTTTACTTTCCCCACCAGAGGTGTAGGCAGAAGGAAAATGGGCAGAAAGAACTATAGTTTTTTCTTAACAGACAGGAAAGCTGTTCCTGAGACTTAATTGGGCTAGAATTTAACATTGACATGGCTTGTCCTTTGATAAGTCTCTACCACACAGATTGGTAGATATGGTACCACATAGATTCCCCACTAAAATCCAGAGAAGTTGTAAAAGGACTTATGCTATTAATGGGGCTTTCCAGTTATCAAGAGCATAAAAACACCTTCCCACAAGGAGTCAGTGCCCCTCAGACTTAACAGATTTCCTACTGCTGAGTAGTCATCATACCCATCTGATCCAATAAATGTGCTAACAAGTTGCATTTCCATATGGAGACAAAGGAGCTATATCTACTGAAACTACTGTTGTTTTTTAGCCCATATTATTGTCAAATAAACTTTCAAAAAGCCCTTCCTTTCCATCTTAGAATCAATACTGTATATTGGTTCCAGGGCAGAAGAGTGATAAGGGCTAGGCAATGGGGATTAAGTGACTTGCCCAGGGTCACACAGCTAGGAAGTGTCTGAGGCCAGATTTGAGTCTAGGAACTCCCATCTCTCGACCTGACCCTCAATCCACTGAGCCACTCAGCTGACCTGGTTAAACAAACTTTTAAAAATGTCGGATGGTCTACACATATCTCATTTTGTTCTAATCCCAAGTCTGAGTCAAACCTAGCTCACAAAAGACATCTTATCTTCACTTTAAAACTACAAAATCCTTATAACAAGGATGATTAAACCAGCAATCCAGTATCATTTACAGCAAATATGCATTGATAAATGCCTACAACATGATAGTAACCAATCACCTGTTGTTCTCTCCTAAGATGATACTTCAAACATTGAACCATGAAATATTTTGTGGGATTGCTGTTGATCAGGTATTTCACCTTCACCTTGATTCAACACTGCCTGAGAAACTTACTCAAGATTCAGATATCCTGAAAAGTTGGGGCATGGCTTGGGTTCATCCTCCCAGCAGCAGTTATCTTCTCTGAGAAGTTGTTTCAGAGCTCACTTACTTTCCTTAGGTGCTCCTGATCTCTTGAATACATAAAGTTGCTGGTAGAGAGAAATCATCTATTTCAAGATCGATATTTTGCCACCTATGCCCAAGGAAAGAAAAACAAAGTAGAAGAAGCAACCAGTTACTTGCAACTCCATTTCAGGATTGCCTAGATAGCTTGTTTCCATGTATGAACAGTTGTCATAGTTGCCATGAGAAGGGAAATGGGTGGATGAGAAGAATCTATTCCAATGACTACAAAGGTGGCTGAAGGAGGCTCTGTGGAGGGCCTAAAGACTGGTCAGACATCAAAAATGCCAAGATCATCCACTGCTGGGTTAGATGATACTCATTATTCCTTCCAACTCTAAACCTCTGATCTTATGATTCCACAAAAAGCCTTATGTAGGAGGTGATATTTTAGTTTGTTTTGAAGGAAGCTACACATTCTAAGAGGCAGATAGTATATTCCAATCATGAGAGTCCATCCATTCAAAGGTCCAGTGGCAGGGAATGGAATGTTATATACAGATAACAGCTAGATAACAGGTCAGTCTGATGGAATGGAAAGTGTGAAAAGTGGAATAATATAAAATAAGACCAGAGGGGGCAGCTGGATGGTTCAGTGGATTGAGAGCCAGGCCTAGTGATGGGAGGTCCTGGGTTCAAATCCGGCCTCAGACATTTCCTAACTGTGTGACCCTGGGAAAGTCACTTAATCCCCATTGCCTAGCTCTTATTGCTCTTCTGCTTTGGAACCAATACACAGTATTGATTCTAAGATGGAAGGTAAGGGTTTTAAAAATAAAATAAAATAAGACTGGAAAGGTAGGTGAGAGCAAGATAGTGGAGGTCTTTAAATGTAGCCTAATATTTTACAGCTTATTAAGCACCTTCATATACATGAGCAATTAAATTAAAATAATTGGGTAAGAAATGTACAATTCATTCTTTTCTGATGATAGGTTTCAGAGGAGAGTTATAGCTAAGATTTTGTTAGAGGCTCAAGTAAGCATTTATACTTTGGAAATCAGTGGTTTTTCAATCATTTTTCAGTTGCATCCGACTCTTCATGACCCCATTTGGGATTTTTTTTGGCAAAAATACTGGAGTATTTTGCCATTTCCTTCTCCAAATCATTTTACAAATGACTGAGGCAAACAAGGTGAATTGACTTGCCCAGGGTCATACAATATATAATTGAAAATCTGTTACCCTAAAAAAGAACTACATTTCCCAGGAGCCCACTACTTCCTGTAGACAGAGGATATTAGCAAGTGGGCAGTCCTCTTGGGCCTCTTTCTTGGGCTTGTAGCCAGCGTGGTGGTGGTGGTAAGCTAAGCTTGGGGATTTTGAAATGGCTAATCAGCCATGGCCATGAGGTTTATATTTTGTATCTTCTTTATCCCTTAATATCTAATGATCATTAATAAATCCCTTCAAATATAATATTTTCATTATTGAGATTTAATTTTAATTTTTACAACAGCTAGAAAGTATAAAATTTGAAGTCATATGGATGAGTCTTCCTGACACCAAGCCCAGTATTTTATCTACTTTACCACTTAGTTGGTCTTGGAAATCAGCAATTTATACAAATCGAGACTTAATTAGTTATTTTGTCAATTGTCTAAATTTAAGAAAGTGATAGAGAAAAGGTTAATAATGAGGATTAAACTTAAAAGTGTGTTCTGTGTACTTTTTTCTTTCAGGAGAGGTTGTAAAATGTTTACCAGCCCACCTCTGAAAATAGCTGATGTAACAAGGGACTAGAATTGTCTGGTGAGAACCTTGCCCTTCTGAGCATGTTCTAGCACTCTTTGCTACCTATGACAGGAACAATATCCCACTTCCTTCCTTCATGCAATATTTCCTTTAAAAGTATTAAAACTGGGGGCAGCTAGGTGGCTCAGTGACTTGAAAGCCAGACTTAGGTCCTGGGTTCAAATCTGATTTCAAATACTTCTAAGTCATTTAACCCCCATTGTCCAGCTCTTAACATTCTTCTGCCTGGGAACCAATACACAGTATTGATTCCAAGGAGGAATATAAGGGTTAAAAAAAAGTATTAAAACCATCCCTGAGATTTGATTAACTCAGGAGATTAAAGATTCAGGCTGTTGTCATTAATTCCTGGCCACCTGACTACAAAATAGCTATAAGGAGATCCAGGCACACCTAGATGCTTGTCTGGTAAAAAGTGATGCATAAATTAGCTTGAAGTATCCTCCATGCTCATTCTTGTTCAATATCCTTCTGCTACAGTCAAATATATTTCTTTTTTTAAATGTTTAATTATTTTCCAGTATGTAACTTTTTGCAATATTGAACACAAATTACTAGGAGACTACCCTGTCAGACTCAGGTCAGAACACCAAGGAAATCCCCAAGAGGGCTTCAGAACATACATAGGTATTGTTTCTGATTCATTTTCCATGCAAAGAAAAGGAGTCTAGCTCATGATTAAATGAGTAGTACTGTAAGCCTGTAGGTGGAGGGGAGAGAGAGAGAGAAAAAAAAGAGGGAGAGAGAGAAGGAGGGAGGAAACGAAGGAGGTAGGAGGAGAGAGAGAGACAGAGAGACAGAGAGAGACAGAGAGAGACAGAGAGAGAGAGAGAGAGAGAAGCCATGAGTCTTTAGCATTTGGGTTATCTCCATGTGACCATGGTTACAGGTATTTTTGTGTTTTGTATTTGTGGCTTTTATGGTCTCTGTTGTGTTCAGTCCTTTAGTAAAGAGTACTAGAGATAGAAAGGACTAGGTTGCAACTTCCTGAGGTTCAAGAAGTCAGAGGTCCAAAGGTCCAGCAAGGGTATCTCTAGAATCCTGAAGAGGAAATGTCAGATTTTTAAAGAAGTCCTTACCTTCTGTCTTTTTTTTTTTACGTTCTATCTTAGAATCAATACTGTGTATTGATTCCAAGGCGGAAGAATGGTAAAGGCAAGGTAATGGGGTTAAGTGACTTGCCCAGGGTCACACAGCTAGGAAGTGAGGTCATATTTGAACCCAGATCCTCCCAACTCTAGGCCTAGCACTCTAGCCACTGTGCTATCTGGCTTTCTTCTTCTTCTTCTTCCTTTTTTTTTTAAACCCTTACCTTCCATCTTGGAGCCAATACTGTGTATTGACTCCAAGGCAGAAGAGTGGTATGGGCTAGGCAATGGGAGTCAAGTGACTTGCCCAGGGTCACACAGCTGGGAAGTGTCTGAGGCCAGATTTGAACCCAGGACCTCCCATCTCTAGGTCTGGTTCTCAATCCACTGAGCTACCCAGCTGCCCCCTCTATCTGGCTTTCTTAAGGATATATAGTACAGCTCAGGGGGAACCAACTTATCAATGTATATTGAGATAAGAATGCTCAGAGTTCAAATGGGCAACACTGAAAAAGTGGTGTGAAATCTGAACAAACAGCTTGGAAAGATGAAGCTCTCACAAGAATCTTGTGAAATGGGATAGCAAACATCATTATCCTTATTTTATAGATAAGAAAATTGAGTAATTTCTTTGATGATCAGACAGCTCAAACTTGGGATTTCTGAAAGATTAAAATTTGTCTTTTTTTGATGGCATGGAAAATGCTAAAGGAAGGATATTGGGAACCTAGGAAGACGTCACAGACTAGGGGCAACCAGGTAGCAAAACAGGTAGAGACCAAACCTGGAGTCAGGAGGACCTGGGTTTAAATCTGGCCTCAGACATTTCCTACCTGCGTGACCCTGAGCAAGACACTTTAACTTCTAATTAATTGCCTAGCTCTTGCTGTTCTTCTTAGAATTGATGCTAAGATAGAAGGCAAGGGTTTAAAAAAAAGTTACAGATTAATTATTTAGAGAAAAGCTTTGGGATTTAATCCTGCTCAGCTTTTTCTTCTTCTGTGTCACCGTGGGTAAATTTCTTAACCTCTCTGTGTCTCAGAAGCAAAGCAAAGTTCAATCATCTCTTGAACATTAATTTGGAGCAGAAATAAGAATGAAACCTGGGAGATGGCTGTGCTTGGGAACAAAATTTTATATCTTCCTTCCCCTAGACTTCATCCCTGAACCCAGGAAGCCACTTACTTAAATGAGTAGCATGTCATTCCCAGGTATTCATCAAAGTCCAAGGTTGCCATATCCCCTGCACAGCTAGCAAGAAGCAATGGACTATAATATAGATTGGGGGTCCCAACTATCCCTCTTTGTGTGATCATCCTCTGCTCTCCAGGCCATCAGTCGGACATGCTGGCTGGCTGGCTTCACTGCTCCTGTTCCATTCATCTTAGGTGAAGAGGCAGGGAGAATGGACAATGGCTCATTTATCACGTGGGCAGAAGGCCATGCAGCTGGCATGATCTGTGGCTGGACATCAGCCATGCCCAGACACAGTGCTGACACTAAGCAGGCAGATGACTGATATGGTGGGGTGAAGAAAAAGGCGAGACCTGGATTGGGAAGCTTCCAGTCCTGGAGGAGGAGGAGGAGGAGAGAAGGGAAGATTGGCAGAAAACATTGCCAAATCTATGGTTAAAAAAAAAAATGAATGTGTGCCTGGGTGTCTGGGATGTTGGAGGAGCAACTGAGTTTCGATTATGGCTAGATAGACAGAGCCTGTCTCTACCCATTTGGCAAGTCCCAGGCAGGTTGGTATCTAAGATTTAGAAGACGTGTGAGAGAAATGAGGAATTCAGGGAAATATGGGGAAAAGACTTATGTGAACACAACACACACACACACACATATGTTACAGGGTGAATTGAGTGGAACTAGGAGGATGAGGAACACAATGACTACTCCAAAAGAAAATAATACTAAAACAAAGTCTAATTCTAACCAATTGTAATGACTGATCTTGACCATGGTGAATTGATGATGAAATAAATATACTTTCCTCCATTCCCAAGAGAGGTGGGGAGATGCTGGTTCACAATGTTGTAAACCTTGTCAGACTTGATTTCTGTCTGTTGTTTTTGATTAATGGTTCATAGGTTGGTAGACTTAGATCCAGAAGGGATGTTAGAAGTTGGGTCCAATAGCTTCATTTTATAGGTGAAGAAGCTGAGACCAAAAGGTAAAACTACCTGCCTTAGGTTATACAGCTAGTAAGAGTCTGAAAAGGGATTCAAGCCCAAGTTTTGCTGACTCTAAGGACTTGATGGGAGAAAGCTATAATAGGGGAGAAATTGTTAAGCCTGGCATTCAAAACTAATGAGCAACACAATCTAACCCTAACTGAAACTACATCCCTATGAAAATCTCTGCTTCAGCGGCAGCTAGATGGCAAAATGGTTAGAATGCCAAGCCTGAAGTCAGGAAGTCCTGGGTTCAAATCAAATTCAGACACTTCCTAGCGGGGTGACTCTGGGCAAGTCACTTAACCCCAATTGCCTAGCCCTGGCTGCTCTACTGTCTTAGAATTTATACTAAGTTAAAAAAAAAAAAGATGATACTAAGACAAAAGGTAAGGTTTATTTCAAAAACAACTTCTGCTTCCAGGAGCTAAGAGGGCAGAGTAAGGAAGGAACACTCTGAGCTCCCCCTAACCCATCTCCAAACAACCACAAAAAAACCAAAACAAAACAATATAAATAAAAAATGCCTTAAAAGTCTGCCTAGTCTACTCATTTTCCTGAATGTACTTTGTACCTATCTAAATCCATCTTCTCACTCTTAGTATCAAAAGATTTTAGAACTAAAAAAGATCTTAAAGGTTTCCTAGTAATATCTTTGCCCTTATTTTTACTTATCAAAATCCTACTCTTCAAAATCCAGTTCAAGTTTACCTTTTTTTTTAATCATTCACCGCCCCCCCCAATCCTTCTCTCTTCTGAATTTATAGCACTTCTTAACCCATTTGTGCTCAGTTACTCATCCTGTAGCATTTCTTGTGCTGTCACTTTTTACATTGTGAGCACCTTCAGGCAGGAGTCATGTATTATGTTTCTTTGGAACAGAGTACTGTGGGTAGTGATATCAGACTTAGACACAGATCCCTGCTGGCAGCATATTGACGTAAAACTACAAATTAACATTATCTATGTTGTATTTAATTTTAATTTACCCTGTTAAAACATTTCCCAATTACATTTTAATTTGGCTTTGGCTGATCAGAGAATGGGGGGGCGGTTCGGCCATTGGCTGTGAGTTTGACACTTCTGGTATAGTGGAAAGGTCATTACACCTTTAATGGGAAGACTACCTACCTGTGCAACCTTCGAGCCTCAGTTTCCCAAGCTATAAGATGGGAATCAGAGTATGTCCTGCCTACTTCACAGGGTTGTTGTGAGATATGAATGGAACACTGTGAAAATGCTTTGAAACTGTAAAGCAATACATTTTGTGGTTGTTTAGTTGTTTTAGTTGTCTGACTCTTACTGACTCCATTTAGCGAGTTTTCTTGGCAAAGGTCTTGGAGCAGTTTGTCATTTCCTTATCCATCTTGTATTCCAGATTAGGAAACTGAGGCAAACAAGGTTAAACAACTTGCCCCAGGTTCTACCTCTAATAAGTATCTGAGGTCAGATTTCAACTCTGGTCTTCCTGACTTCTGGTCTGGCACTCTATCCACCGAGCCATCCAGTTACCCTAAAGCTATGCAAAGTATAAGCTATTAATACTGCTGTCAGGTCCTAGGTTCAAATCTGACCTCAGACACTTCCCAGCTGTGTGACCCTGGGCAAGTCACTTGACCCCCATTGCCTAGCCCTTACCACTCTTCTGCATTGGAGCCAATACACAGTATTGACTCTAAGATGGAAGGTAAGGGTTTAAAAAAAAATACTGCTGTCAGCCACAGTCTTGTACTGTAAGAGCTGAATTGAGTAAACCTCTGTTGAATGACTGTGGGGCAAGGGTGACCTATGGGTTTTTTGGAAGGTAGAGCTGAATGTGGGTGCTGAGCATCAGCGGAGGCATGAATCTCTGGTTACTCTGTTGGCCACAGGAGGCTGGCCTCTTGGAGATGTGGCTTGCCCAGTTAGTAGAAGTCATCTTCTCATGCCCTCATTCCTAATCAGTATCTCCAAACAAAAGCTATTCATATTGGAGGGGGTGGGGGGAAATGTTGCCTCTATCTGGACTAGAACAACCTTCAAGGACTATGGGCTCCAAGCTCAGCTTATTTCTCTTCCCACCCTTCTTCCAGGCACCCCTGTCCTTCTTTCTCTCTCCCCCTCTCTCGCCCCTCTTTCCCTCTCCCTCTCTTTCTTCCCCCCTACTCTTCCCCCTCTCTCTTTCTCTCTCTCCCCCTCTCTTTCCCCCTTCTCTCTCTCTCTCTCTCCCCCTCTCTCCTTCCCTCTCTCCTTCTCCCCCACCTGTCCCCCTCTCCCTCCTCTCTCTCCCTCTCTCCAGAAGCCAGGAACTATTCTAAGTGAAGGATAATGCCCTTGAAAGCACACCAGGCCAAATGTCTGGGCTCCAAGGCCTCAGATCATCCAGAGCCCATCGTATAAGAAGAAGGGAAGGGGTTATGGGGAGGTTAGTTATTTGGGAGGGGGAAGAAGAGAAGGGGAGGGATAGGGGAAAAAATAAAAAGAGATTAAAAAAATTTTAAAGGTACTCTGTCTGCTGACACCATCACTGGTCTCCATCCATTTTATTGCCTGATTTGTTCAGGCAGCTGTGCCCCCAGGCAATGGGGAGGAGGGGGACAAAAGGGATGGGGCCAGAGCTTAGCTCCCTCTTAGGCAGAGGCTTGTTAAACGCATGGCCACTTTCAATGTCTAGCCCTCTTCCTCCTCCTCTTCATCCAGTTTCTCTCCTCTGCTTCCCCCATCCCAGAAACAAGTCGAGCTGCTGGCAGAGGAGGGTCCTGGGAGCAGCAGTGACTCTTGACTGGTGGCAGAGAGAAGGGTTGGAGGAAGTGGCCCATGGCGGGGGCCAGGTCGGAAAGGGGGCTAGCTCACTATCACTGCCTATCTATTTCCTTGACAGGTCAATTTTCTCTTGTGTTTTACAGGGCCTTTCTGAGCACAGGAAATTTGATGGGGAAGCTGATTTATCTTCTTACCTGGTCTTTGTTTAAGAGTCTTCAGTGTGATCCCCCTCCTCAGCACGTCCCTTATCACATGCTTTGTGGTGTTGGGTATCCCCAGGACTGGGAGGAAGGTTTCAGGGAGCATTTGATCCCCACCTCCCAATGGGGCCGGGTCACTGCTTGAAGTCCTGAATCCTGATCACCTTTCTTTTTGGCTTTTTGGCTAGGGTCAATACCCCTAAGTCTCCTAAGGTCACTCGGGAATTCACAGGATCAAAAAAATAAAAAGAATTTAAAACCTTTCCTTTCTGTCTTCTAACAACTCTAAGGCAGAAGGGCAAGAGCTAAGCAAACAGGGTTAAGTGACTTGCCAAGGGTTAAATAGCTGGGAAGTGTCTGAGGTCAAATTTGAACCCAAACCCTCTGGACTCCAGGTCTGACATTCTATTCAAGGATCAGAGGATTTAAAGCAAGAAGAGATCATAGAGCCACCTAGACCAGTCCTTCTGTTTTACAGATGAGGAAATTGAGGCCCAACAGGCTTAAATGATTTGCTCAAGATTACATAGTTTGAAAGTGGCAAAATTAAGATTTTAAGCCGGGTCCTCTGACTCCAAATACATTCTTTCCATTATCCCTCAAATGGCATGGTACAGTAGAAAGGGTAACCAGCTTGAGAATCTGAGGACCTGGATTCAAATCCTATCTCTAGATACTATGTGATGATGGGTAAGTCAGTTGGATATCCAAGCTTTCAATTCCCTTACATAGAGAATGAGATTACTCAATTAGACGGTCTCTGAGTTCTTTCCAGTTTTAATGTTATAATCCTATATGGCTCTGTTTCTGTAATGGAAATAACCTAATAAAAGTACCTCTCTTACATTTTATCCATGGCATATGTGATATTTTTGATCCCACACTCATGTAATAATTTAAGGTTTCCACAGCTCTTTTCTCTAGTCAACCTTTGAGAAATAACATTGCAAGGGTAAAATTGAAGAACCACTGCTTGGGCCATAGAGACAAGGATCCTGTGATCTCTCCCTCTCCCTGAAGAGTCCCTCTGTCCTGGGTCCAAGCATGCAGTCAGTCTGAGTTAAGTCCTGGGAAAATCTGGACTCTAATGAGAGGAATTAGACCCTCTTTTCTTACCCTCTTAAAACCCCAAATCTGTCACCCCTCAGATGACTGACTTATTTTTGGTTTAAAAAACAGAAAACAACAACCCTTACCTTCTGTCCTAGAATTGCTAATAAGTATAGGTTCCAAGGCAGCAGTAAGGGCTAGGCAGTTGGAGTTATATGACTTGCCCAGGGTCATACTAGAAAGGGATAACTTACATTTAACTTGGGTTTCATCTCCTATGTAGAGTTTCTCAAAAAGGTGAGATGGAGAGGTACATGAATGAGTATGGGACAGGTATTTATTTTCTATGCAGAGAAAAAATGCTAACACACAAAGACTGTCAGAAAAGCACAGTGACAATAGCACTTAAACCAAACAGGTAATGTGTTAACTACTGATACACTCAAGCCTGGAGGTGGTTAATTAAAACTATCTGTACTGGAAGACTGGTCCATTCCTTATGTGCATGTGCAGAGTGTAGCTGATGCAGTGCCCCAGGCAGTTGTGAGTGGGGAGCCTGCTTCTGGAGAGTTGTGATGATGAGTAAATAGAGGAAGGGCCTTGGAGAGATTTGGAACATGAGCATACATTCTTTAACTAGTTCTGGTCTGCTAACTATGTAGTGACTAGGTGCCTCTTTTATGGGCTGTGCCTGGGTAGCCAGAATCAGGGGACATTTAAAAATGCACCATCCAGCCTCATTCTTTTTCTTTTGTTGCCTTCTCTTTGACTTTTTTGACTGATGGCATCAGGTGGGGGGAAATGCTGTAATGGGAGAGACATCTTCCTTTGGTACCATAAATAAAGGCTTTAGTTTTTTTTACCTCTACATTTGCTATTTCATTTTAGATGAAGAAGATGAAGATTGGAGCCCATGACTTTATGAGATTTGAAAGGTCAAGAGAATGAACCACCCAAGGTTCAGGAGTCCAAGAGTCTAATCCATGCTGGGTTTTGTAGCCAGCCCAGCATTGATGCCTCAAGGAATAAGGAGCTCCCTGACCTTTCTGACCTAGCCTGGTGGTAGCTGAGACATGAACTCATTTGGCAGCAGTGTCACATTTGGATATGATTTCAGCAGGACCAATGCTATATAGAAACTACATTAAATCTGAGCCCTCTCTCTCTTGAGACCATGGTGGAATAAGGAAGAATGTGCCCAGAGGTTTGGGGAGAGTTTGTATTCCCACTCTTGCTATGTCTTTGAAGTAAAGAGTTCTTTGTGATAGCTAATTGATGTTATACCCATTATAAGGCTCTCAATCATCCTTTATAGAATATCTCTCTTCTCCCATGGGAACCTTCCTCAGTGGTACTTCCTCCCACCACTAAAGATTTCTCCCTTTCTTTCCTTCTTTACCAATCCCTCTTTTTGTCTCCTTGTACAGGCTCACTTCTTTAAAAAACTACGTTATTTTTCCTTCATGTTGGCCTTTGATTTGATTAGAGGGCATAATATATTCCCTTCTATCTTCTTCCTCTCCTCTAGCATTTTATATAATTTACTCACCATAGTTTAGTCTCTCACACACACACAAAAATTGATTCATCTTCAGACCAGGTGCTATGAGATTTAGTCCACAATGTTTCAGAACTATTTCCCTACCATCACTTCTATTTGCTTCCTACTTTCACTCTTCTCCCCTTGTATACATTTAGAATGAAACCTCTTAATGGTTACTCTATTATTATTTTATTATTGTTATCTTTGGTTGCTATATTTGTTTGTTTGCCTTTCTATATCAGTTATCTGAGGTGGAACCAAGATGGTGGCTTAGTAATAGCAAAAGCTAAAACCACTCTGAGAATCTTCTCATATATCTATTATCTGAGGTTTTTTAAAAGAAAAATAATTTCTTTGGGTCTAGTTTTATCATTATGAATGTTTCAAATGTCTCTTTTTAATTGACTGTCTGTATTTTTAAAAATAATGGCTAGGTTCAGATTTATGGAGTATGTCACTTTGGGATGCATCTTGAGTTACTTTGTTTTTTTTTTTGAAGATATCATTCCATTCCATCCTGTAGTTTCTGGTGGATAAAGAAGTTTTATTTTATTTAAAAATTTCCCCTTCTTTATATGTGTAGATTGTTTCCCTGGTTGCTTACAGAATTTGTTGTTTGTCAGTGGAATGATTAAATATCAGTACATGTCTTAAAGTTTACAACATAGAATTGTTGTTTTTTCCCCTGGAAGCAATTTGTAGATTTTTTCAATTAATACTTTATTTTCTTTGTTCAGAAGTTCTGGGGAGTTTTGTTTGTTTGTTTTTGGTGTTATTTCTTGCATTGTGGAGTTCAGGTTTTTTTTTTTACTTGTATTCTTAGAGCTCTAATCCTTAAGTTGTCTTTATATATTCTGTCTTAGAGACCAATGTGTTTTACTTGTATGTTTTCTTTTAATGTTAGTGCTTTTCCCTCTCTTCATCCAGATTGTCCTTTACTTCTATATATTTGAATTCCCATTCAGTTATCCCCTCATTTATTTCTTTCATGAGATTTGGATCCAAGATTTCCCATCATGCCAAGTATTTATGCTTTGTAGGCTATAAATTCTGTTTATGCAGTTATTGTTTCTTTTTAAAGCTATTCAGGAATATCTATGCTCTATAGGGTATCCACAAAGATTTCTGCCACATCAGACCCTGATTCATCTTTCTCTTTATTTGTTTATAGATATCTGGTGTAAAAATTAAGATTAGATCTCAATAATAAAATATTATATTTTAGGAGATTTATTAATAATTGTTAGAAATCAAGGAATAAAGAGGATACAAAATAAAGACCACATGTCCATGGCTGTTTAGCCATTTCAAAATCCCACTCACTACCACTATGCTTGCCAACAAGGCCAAAAAGAGGGCTGGACCCTCCATGTCTCCATCTAATATCCCCTGTCTACAGGAAGTACGCAACGACAGGAAGTCAGTGGGCTCCCGGAAAATGTAGTTCTTTTTTAGGGTAACAGATTTTCAATTATACATTTCCCCCCTGAGATCCTTAGAAGACTGCTCTCTCCAATTGATTTTGTAAACATAACCAACTTTGAAGTTACAATAATTTGAGGATAAAAGGGAAAAGAACAAAACCAATGATTTCTAGGTGCATTGACAAAAAGTCAAATTAGGGGGCAGTCCCCTTCAGCATAAAAATATATGTACAAAAAGGAATGCATTCAACCCCACATAGTTCAAATCAGCACATCCCAAAGTTCCCTCTAGATCTTCTGGTGCAGTGTGTGATCTGTGGAGGCATCTTCATGATGCTTTCTTCAAACAGTTCACTTTCTGGATTCGGAGAGGTATCATTTTTCTTAACCTAAAATTACTCTCAAAAAGAATTTAAATTTTGAAATGTAGAATAATAATAATAATACATTCCCCTCTGAATATGGTATTGAAAAACACAAGGATCACTTAGGAATGCATGGCTGAGTTATGAGGTATATGAATCAATTGGCAAGAGAAATGAAAAACATCAAAAAATACAAATAAAAGAGAAAAATAACTTCTGGATTAAATATAAAGTATCAAAGTCTTATGTGTAAAAAAATTAAGTAAAGGAAAATAAATCTATAGCAGGTCCTTGAATCAGGGCTCAATTAAATTGATTTAAGCAATTATGCACTTACCCAATCAGTAGGCAGGACTACAGAAAGTTGCCATACTATAAGAGAGAAAAAAGAATTGGATCTTTGTTTGATAGGGAAGTGTCATTCCCTGGTCTGATTTTACCTTCACTCTCAGGGATAGGGGGAGTCAGGGTGATAGCCAAACTTTGGTACTTGTCTGTGAGTATTTCACAAAGAGTGTGAATACAAGGCATCCTGTGTCTTAACATATGTCAAGCACCACAACCTCGAGTCTCACACTAGGTACAAGTCCTTTTGTATTGGCTTAGAAGTTCATCAGTCCTACCTGGATTGGTTTGGTCCTTTTTGACCTTGTGTTCCTTGGCACTGTGCAGATTTTCATCAACCCCATTGAGATTGGTTGATCTCCTTGACCTTGTGCTTCTTGTCACTGTATAAGGGCTCTTTTGTTCCCTTCTCCTGGAATCAAACACAATCATTAATCACAGTCCTATAATATTTATCAATAAATGGCAGGTTTCCATAGTCTAAAGCTTTGGGGTGTGTATTAATATTAAAGTAAGAATATATTTTAACTTATATTACTACAAAATCAAAAAAGTTTAAGAAAATCTTCTCAGTACTGGTGACATGTGCTTCAAATACAAAAAGGAGAGAAAAAATAAAACTAAAATAGTATATTGCACATGCAAGCAAAAACAATAATATAAGTTTTAAAAACCAAAAAATATATAGCTTACAATCATTGATACATTGTGTCAGCTAAGGAAAGGTAGAATATAAAGGTTTCTCACCCAAAAATGAGATCCATTTCCTTTTCAAACTTGGCCATGATCCACTGTTTACAAAGTAACAGTTTTTATAAAGAATAATAGTACAACATGTAATGCACATTCAAGAAGTATCAAAACCCCCAAAGTTATAATAGCCTACTTAATGGCAATAGCAAACAAACCCACTGTCATTAGGATTCACATGAGTCTGCTGTATGACATTTAAAACTAATGGATACTTGTCACAAGTTTTTCAGGTGTAGCAATGTTTCAACCTTGGCTGAGATATTTTTAAAAAATCTATTACTGCCATCATTACAAAAATGTGGCAGAGGAGTCTAGAAAAAAACAAACCTCTTTATTGTTGATGTTGGGCCTAAAAATGTCACCAAGAATCTAGATCAATCTGATAGAAGGATAGAATAAGCAGAAGAATTACAAATGAGAGATGTTCCCTCTTGGGAGCCATCCAGGGGTACCATGCCCTGAGATCAACTTCCCAACTCCTTTGGTATGAGACTGCTATGTCTCATTCTTTCACATTTTTTCAAATGAGGAGGGGATAATAATAGTGCTTCACTTCAGCTACTAAAATGGATTCTTTACCTATTTTTACAAATAACTGAGAGGCAGGCAAAATGATCAGTCAGAATTGTTGAAAAAAAATTTAATCATGTCTAAAGACCCCTTAAAATCAATTTAAGATATTTAGCTCATTAAATTTTCCAATGATTGTTATACAATTGTAACCAGTTTTGATGAAGTTCATCCATCATCTATGTGACAACTTACAAGGCCAAAATGGAAGAAAAAGCTGGTTTTTTTTATAGGCTTTTACAATACTTTACAATATTTTGTTCAATAGTTATAGGAGAAAAGTAACAGAATATGTCTAATAGTTAAAACACAGTAGACTAAACTGATTCAGTGTAACAGAATAGTACTGAATACATTAATAGTAGTAGTAGTCTCTCGATAACCAAGAATGACGATTGTCTTTGTGCATTTTTGTGCACAAAGACACTTATGCATGAAGATTTAAGTGGAAAAGTCGATGCACAGAGACAGTTCCACTCTCTCGGTGTTGGAAGCCTGGGTCCAGTGGCACAAAAAGTCGTTACACCCGGAGACTTCCTCAGCTGCATTGGATGGCCATGTTGTATTTTGTGCTCCAACACGCCCTAAGCACTCCACAGTGCCTTGCTGTATCACCATCTCAGCTGTTGAACCTTCTTGTTGGTTTCTTCCACCTGTTCCACTGAAATAGTCTTCACATGCTGGGTGAGCAATACATTAATATATGAACTTAAAACAACAAAATTAAATCATAAACAAAACAATCAGCAAAATACAATAAAATACAGAGACTTTTATAAAACAATGGAATCTGAAAAGGCTTAAAATTTTCACCTCCAGTCTCTTTAAAGTTCCTTTCTCTATCGGCTCAGATTCCTTTTGTCAGAACTAAGGTATTTCCCATAGCGAGGGAGAACATGGGGTTGAGGAATCTCAAACTGGATGAATTGTAGAGATTGGGCAGGCCCAAATGGCAAAGGGCTGTAGGGAGATGAATTTCTCCCCTTAATTTCAGGCAAGATAATTGAAAGTACCAGTGCACTCATGAATGGTAGAAACAAAAAACACCCTAAAACTGAAAGCTGCTTGAAATAGACAAGGTACTGCTCTTTCATAGAATGCACCATGCTTGCAATTTACTTCCTGTTTGGAAGAGTAACTTCCTTCTTCCCTTCTCCCCACTGAGGTCCCCTCTAATTATTGCCTAGGGAAAGCACACCCAGGTCTTTTTACCACCTGCCTGGAGAGCGGCTCCAAGGACTCCCAGATTCTTGGCAGTAGCAATCAGCAGCACCAAAAGGATCAGCAACAGGGGCAGCTACCAGAGTCCAGGCCTGGTGCTAGGGCTGGGGCTGGAGCAAGAACAGGAGCAGGAGCAGGAGGAGGAGCAGGAGCAGGAGCAGGAGGAGGAGGAGCAATGGGGATCCAGAAGGCCAGGAGTGGAAGGCTGGGACAACCCAGGAGGCTGGATGGGAAGCACTATCAGCAATGCCAGAGGCAGCAGAGCGGAACTGAGGAACATGGGCTCAAGCAGATGGACAAGAGAAGTGACTTATCTCCTCTTCACCAAGAGTTCCCTGGCTAAAAATAGCCCAGCCAGTAGGGAGACCAACTAGGCAAAAAGTAGGGAAAGAAAAAGGCAGCAGCTCCAAAGAAAGTTTGGAGTTTGCAAGGATGGGTGGGGTGGGCAAAAAGCCTTTGCAGGAGAAATGTGGCTTAAAAAACATTTATCTAGGCTATGTTAAAAAATTGAGAGGTTCTTCTCCGACTAGTGGTTGACATCAATGTAAAAATTAAAATTAGTCTCGATAAATAAAAATAGTATTTTTAGAAGATTTATTAATGATCATTAGAAATCAAGGAATAAAGAGGATACAAAATAAAGACCACGTGCCCATAGCTGATTAGTCATTTTAAAATCCCCACTCAACCTCCTCCCATGTTGAATGATTCATATTTCATAGGCCTCACTCTCTTCTCCAAGTGATTTATGGGAAGACAGAACTGATTCCATTTGAACACTGAGCTTTTCCTTTCAGGCTTAATGGAGTGCCACACAGCCACACTCAAGTTCTTCCCCAGTGCCCTCTATTCCTCTGTTCTCTGGTTGAGCTCTGGCACAAAACACTGACATGCTACTATCCAGCCCAAGAAAGCTTCTGCTTTTTTAGTTTTCCCTGACACTAGGAAGAAGGGAACAAGAAGTAGGGTTGAGTTCCATTGCAAATTCATGGATTGGCTACTGCAAGAAGCATAGTGTGTGATAGGAGAGGGTTAATTTAGGGATTAGAGTTTAGCCTTCTCTGATGTTAATCATCGCCTTGTTACTTTGTTTTAAGTTTTTGTATCCTAAATCATGGAAATGACTGAAATGGCTTTATCTTTTACACATAATTCCTGTTTTGGAGAAGTTTAAGAGGATCAGAGAAAAAGGTCCTCCATCTTGTCGGTCATGTGACCAAAGAGCATGCTATTTGATATTAATTGGTTAAATGGAATTGGTTTGCTAATTATTGGTAGCTGATACTGGAAGGGAACAAATCTAGAATGGGGGCTTGAATTTATGGCATTAGAGAAAAGATACTTCAGCCTCTTCTAGGGTACACCTAGAACCCTGGAGGGAAGCTGTAGCCAGCTTTTTCTGGGAAGATACTCATGACACATCAAAACGTTAACACAATTGCAGGGATTGCTGATTATTCATTTTATATTTCACTTCCACTTTGAACTATTCAAACAACTCCTAGTACTTGTCTTTTGGTAAAATGGGACATGCCTCATTGCTGACTGTCTGACATACTGAAATGGGAATTCATTTGGTATCAGAAGCAGGAAATCCTACATTTAAAACTCCACATCCCACCCATGAGATATATGCTAATAAATGCAGCTAGGAGCTTGTGGTCATAAGTTACTATACCTAGAAATGACCAAGGTTTGAACCTTATAGAAATACTGAATATTAAGAATTGAAAGGGACACGAGATCAATCCAACTCTCTCCCCCCACTCTTCATTTTACAAAGGGAGAATTTGAGGTTAAGCTATGCTATGACATGAAGTATGTGCTGGGGAACTTACGTGCCACTGATTCTTGGGATAGCCTAGAGAAACTAGTATCTGAAATTCTTCCCTTCCCCCAAACACCTCTTTTGAATTTGAAATCCAAATTCTAAAATAGCTTATTCATCTGCCCAGCTGCAATATCACTAGTGGCCTTGTGATTCTCAGGGGAAAGACTGTTCTTAGTCACTGGGGGAGGAGCTATCAATTACAAAGATCTCTTTTCAAGGCAAGAGCATCAGACAAAGAGGGAGAGAGAGATACTCCCCAAATGAGGGATAACACCAGCTGACTTGTTTCAAGGAGTCTTTCTAAGTCTCCATCTTAGAAATGAGGAATTTAGATGGGCAAGATGGGAATATCTTCCTTAAATGCCCCCTATGCCATTTCTATCTTTCTTACCTTGCTCCTATTAAGCGCTCTCAGGGAGCTCTGATTCTACCTGTCTTCTGAGAAGCTGAGCCAGAGTTTATCCCTCTTGAATTCTGGCAGGACACAAGGAAGAAGGATGAGGGTTAAAGACAGGGCTTGAAGGGAGAAAGGAAGAAGGACATAGAAGAGTTGGTAAATCATTTCAGTGGGAGAAGGGAGGGAAGAGAACAAGCATTTATTAAGTCCCCACTATGTGCCAGGCACTGTGCTAAGTAAATGCTTTACAAATAGTGTTGAATTCAGTGAAATATGAAATAATCAGATTCATTCAGCTATTTCCTTTCTTGGGAGGGTTATCTTGGTGATGCAGTGGCTAGAACACTGTGCTTGGAATCAGGCATACTTAACTTCATGAGTTTAAATCCAGCCTCAGATGCTTACCAGCTATATGAGCCTGGGCAAGTCACCCCCTAATCAGAAATGATATTTCTTTTTTCCAATCACTTTATTTCCCCTAAATGTATATATCATATTTTTATAATTTTATAAAAAAATCAAGCATTTTATAGCTGTACATGGATGGTCATATAGCCAATAAGTGTCAGGCAGGGATCTTCCTGATTCCAAACAGCACTATTTACATGAGGCCAAAGACCTTTCTCTCTCTCGATCTTCCCAGACCATCTCTACTGGCAGCTGAAAGACAGACCAGTAGCAGCTACTGCTGCTGACAGGAGCCTTAGATTCCAAGGTCCTGGATTTATCCCCTCCCCAACCAAACCCTATCACCCCATTTTCTAGTTCCCATCAGGCAGAGGCAATTGGATGCCAAACCACATAACCTTATTTCAACTGCCCTTGGACCCACCATCCTCTAGGCAGGGGACTATCTGTTGTACCTAAATACTACTTGGCTTTTCCACCTACTACAGATTGAACATAAACAGGAACCCTTCTTTATGTATTATTTCTCCCAATGAGAATATGAGCTTCTTGAGAGCAGAGGATGACTTGACTTCTATCTGTACCCTAGGGCTTAGAATAGTGTTTCTTGAATATTAAGCATTTAATAAATGTGTTTCCATTCTATTCTACATGCCATGGCTTCTGATTCAGATTGATTGTGTGATCCTGGGCAAATTACTTAACTTTTCCTAGACAACTCTTTAAGACTATGTTTCCAGGATAGTCACAGATCTGTATTTGGAAGGAGTTTCCTCACTTGGAGTTCCTGAAATCACAGCTCCAGACCAAAATAAAAAAGTGCTTAATTTTTGAAAGATTAAAAATTAAATTATATTAAAATTATAATATATTTTAAAAGATTAAAATTATTCACAGACAAATATAATCCAATGTAGTATGTAATAGGGTCAAGAGATACCCAGAAGACAAAGTACCCTAAGAAAATCTTAAATGTTGAGCTAAGGAAATTTTATTTTTTCCTTTGGGTAATAGGGAGACACTGAAGTTTTCTGAGCTAGAGAGTGACATGGTCAAGGCAGAAATATCTGATGAATCCTGAGATGCTTGAGAGGAGAAGGTCTCTTTTTCGGTTTCTGTCTCTTACACCTCAGTTTCCTCATCTGTAAACTGAGCTGGAGAAGGAAATGGCAAACCATTCCAATATCTTTGCCAAGAAAACCACAAATGGAGTCATAAAAAGTCAAACATGACTGAAAAAAACTGAACAAAACTCCTACACCATTTTGTTCTTGTTCTTTGAGCAGAAGGAGGATGGGGCAGCCATAGTGCTTGGGAGACCTCTTTCTTTCCTACCCTGAGGATAAATAGTTTCCTCAACACTGCCTGAGCCCTCCCAGACTCCATAACTGTCACTTGTCAGCAGTTTCTCTTATCTTGGCTCCATCTGTCTCTGTGCTCTTGGTAGCTGGGTAATCTCACAGGAGCTCCTGTCTCTGTGTCTCATCTCCTCCAAGCACAATGTTGAGGCATGCCCACCACTCACATTCCTCTGTGCCTCACTGCTGTTCCCAGCTGCAGGGGCCTGAGAAGGGGCAAGGAAAACCCTGGGGAACCACGACTGATGATACCTGAGGGCAAATCCCAATCGTCTGGCAGCTTGAACAACAAGAGAGCCCCAGGTGTCCTCAGTCCTCTCTCTCTGCCTCTTTTCTCCCTCTCCCCCACCTCCACCATTGCTTAACAATTATTACATAGTCCCTTTATTTAATTTAATAAAAAACATGGACACATGGGGCCCTAGGTGGGTCCACACACCTTTAATTCTTCTTGGATTATGTACATGTGGGTGTTGGAGTCTGAGTCAGTCTCTACATATGTTTTTAAGGTCTTTGGTGTGTGGTTGTGTGCCATGGTGAGTCTTTGACTGACTGGGGAGGGGGGTGTATATACCCTTTTAAACTAGTGCATCCACACCTCACTGTATAAGCTGTGTGTGTATATACACACATGTGAATGTATTTCTGTGTGTCTAAGTCTGTCTGAGCATGCTTAGGGATTTTTTTGCTTCTACATGAACCTATTGGACAAAACTCCTTTCAGTGACATAAAGCAGCCAGTATGCTGGTTGGCACATTATTTTCTTTTAGCATATGATATAGTTTATTGTATTAATAATGTTTATTACCCAGCTTTTGGCACATACTTGGATGGACAACCTATGGAGCTCATCCATCCATATACATATCTAGGACAGTACAGATGGACAATGAATTGGGCCAAGAGTTGAATAGGAGGAGAACGTTGGCTTAGATGGCCTTTGGAAAACTGCAAAGCTCTTTTAGGGATCCCAGGTTTCCTTTAAAAACAAAAGCCCAGGGGGCAGCTGGGTGGCTCAGTGGATTGAGAGTGAGGACTAGAGATAGGAAGTCCTGGGTTCAAATCTGGCCTCAGACACTTCCCAGCTGTGTGACCCTGAGCAAGTCTCTTAATCCCCATTGCCTAGCCCTCACCACTCTTCTGCCTTGGAGCCAATACACAGCCAATACACAGTATTGACTCCAAGACAAAAGGTAAGGGTTTTAAAAAAAAAGAAAAAAGAAACAAAAGCCCATCTTTTTAATAGCAATATCCTGCTGCTGGTGGTGGTGTATGGCAGCCAGATATGGAATCCAGTAGTGTCTGAAGGCTTAACAATGTACTGCACACAGAAAGCAATAGGGGTGCATGGCAGATGGGAATGGGGAGCTACATAGAACCTAAGAGGGAAGAGCAAAAATGTAGACCTTTAGAGATTGAGGACCAGAGATGGGAAATCCCTAAGGTCACACAATGAGTTTGGTAAGACAGCTAGGACTAGAACTCATGCCTTAACTTTCAGTCCAGAGTTCTTTGGATTTCACCTGCCATTTTTGTGTACTGTCAAGGAGCATGAACTAAGCACATTGCTCAGCATTTCTCCTGTGAGCATTTCTTTTTAAAATTTTATTGTCACACAATTCCATATTGGTCATTGTTATAAGAGCTAAGTCATACATAACCAAAACCCCAAATAAAATCACAAGTACACTGATGTGAAAGATGACTCCGACAGTTCTTTCTCTGGAGGTGGATAGCACTCTCTATCATAAATCTTTCAGGATTGTCCCAGATCATTGCATTACTGAGAGTAGCCAAGTTTTTGCAGATAATCATTGTATAATATTGCTCTTCTGGTATACAATGTTCTCTGGTGAGCTCCAGTGGAAACTAGAAAGAGAGAGAAACCTCTGCAAGAAACCCAGGGGCTCAGACCAAAGCAGCATTTTTTAATCTCAGTCATCAAGCAATTGATCAGTCAATCAACAAGCATTTATTAATCTCCCACTGTGTTTGGGCCCTGGGAGGAACACAAAGACAAAAACTTGCCCTGAATCAGTTGCTATAAGTCTCATAATTAAGAGGGTTGATTAAGAATTAAACATGATGGAGAATCTCTTTTTACCAACACGTTCCCCTGTTTTAGAAAATATCTATGGATAGGAGGAGAGAGCTTTCAAGCTGTATGTAGATTTGGGCTTACATATATAAACATAGAGAACTATGCAGGTATGCATTTTATTTCATTTTATTTTATTATTATTTTTTAAAACCCTTACCTTCCATCCTAGAGTCAATACTGTGTATTGGTTCCAAGGCAGAAGAGTGGTAAGGGCTAGGCAATGGTGGTCAAGTGACTTGCCCAGGGTCACACAGCTAGGAAGTGGCTGAGGCCAGCTTTGAACCTAGGACCTCCAGTCTCAAGGCCTGGTTCTCAATCCACTGAGCTACCCAGCTGCCCCCCAGGTATGCATTTTAATAGGAGGCTAGAGTCTTACTCAGGTTATTGTAGTAGTTAAGTGGTACTGTGGAGAGGATAGTGGAATTGGAGTTAGGAAGGCATGAGGTTCAAATCCAACTTCAGACTAGAAAGTCACTTGACCACGGTCTCAGTTTCCTTATCTGTAAAATGGCAATAATAATAGCACCTATCTCACAGGGTTGTAGGAAGGATCAAGTGAGATAGCCTATGTATAAAGTGCTTGGTAGACCATAAATCCCTATATAAATGCTAAATATGATTATTACCCTACAGACATTATTACCCAATATGACAACAAAGAAAAAGATGGCCCCAAGACTAGGAGGAGAATTAGGATTTTTTTTTCACTGCCATCTAAAAGAAATTTAGATTTTTTTTCTTCTTTTCTTCTTTCCTTTTCATTTTATTCTGAATTTAACAAATACCAAATTAAATGAAAATTTTTGTACTCTAAAAAGGCTTTGGCAACACTATCAAATAGCATTCATGATAATGTGAATTTTGGGCTAGAAGTCAACTTAAAGATCATCTTTTCCTATCTCTTCATATTACATATAAAGAAACTGAGACCCAAGAAGGAAAGTGACTTGCCCAAAGTCCATAGCTAGCAATTAGCTAAATTGGCTTTTGGATAGGCACACTATCAGTGGAGCAGTGAACTTATTCACCTATTCTAGAAAGCAATTTGAAATTACACTTTTAAAAAGTGACTGAAGTACCTCATTCCTATCAGATTAGCCAATATGACAGTAAAAGAAAATGATAAATGTTGGAGAGAATGTAGCAAAATTGGGACACTGATACATTGCTGGTGGAGTTGTGAATTGATCTAATCATTGTGGAGGGCAATTTGGAATTATGCCCAAAGGGCTATAAAAAGGGCATACTTTTTGACCCAGTCATACCACTACTGGTCTGTATCCCAAAGAGATAAAATAAAGGATACCCATTATCACCTCTATTATTTAACATTGTACTAGAAACACTAGCAGTAGCAATTAGAGAAGAAAAAGAAATTGAAGGTATTAAAATTGGCAATGAGGAGACCAAGTTATCACTCTTTGTGGATGATATGATGGTTTACTTAAAGAATCCTAGAGAATCAACCAAAAAGCTAGTTGAAATAATCAACAATTTTAGCAAAGGTGCAGGATACAAAATATACCCGCATAAGTCATCAGCATTTCTTTATATCTCCAACCCAAATCAGCAGCAAGAATTAGAAAGAAAAATTCCATTAAAATCACCCTAGACAATATAAAATACTTAGGAATCTATCTGCCGAAACAAACACAGGAACTATATGAACACAACTACAAAACACTCTCCACACAATAAAAACTAGATCTAAACAATTGGAAAAACTTTGATTGCTCATGGGTGGGACAAGCTAACATAACAAAAATGACAATCCTACCCAAACTAATTTACTTATTTAGTGCCATACCCATTGAACTACCAAAAAACTTTTTTACTGAATTAGAAAAAAAAATAACAAAGTTCATTTGGAAGAACAAAAGATCAAGGATATCCAGGGAAATCATGAAAAAAAAATGCAAAGGAAGGAGGACTTGCAGTACCAGATCTCAAACTATCCTATAAAGCAGCAGTCATCAAAACAATTTGGTACTGGCTAAGAGACAGAAAGCAGGATCAGTGGAATAGACTTGGGGTAAGTGACCTCAGCAAGACAGTCTATGATAAGCCCAAAGATCTCAGCTTTTGGGACCAAAACCCACCATTTGATGAAAACTGCTGGGAACATTGGAAGAAAGTATGGGAGAGATGAGGCTTGGATCAACGTCTCACACCCTACACGAAGATAAACTCAGAATGGATGAATGACTGGAATATAAAGAAGGAAACTATAAGCAAATTAGGCAAACACAGAATAGTATACTTGTCAGATCTTTGGGAAAGGAAAGACTTTAAAACCAAGCAAGAGCTAGAAAAAATCCCAAAATGTAAAATCAATAATTTTGATTACATCAGATTAAAAAGGTTTTGTACAAACCAAAGAGATAAAAAAAGATGTGAAGGTACCTGTTTGTACAAACATATTTATAGCTGCTTTTTTTTGTGGTGGCAAAGAATTAGAAACTAAAGGGATGTTCCTCAATTGGGGAATGGCTAAAAAAATCGTGGTATATGATGGCAATGGAATACTATTGTGTTATAAGGAATAATGAACGGGATAATTTCAGAAAGAGCTGGAAAGACCTATGTGAACTGATAAGCAGAACCAGGAGAACATTATACACAGTAACTGAAATATTGTGGGACGATCAAATGTGATAGGCTTTGCTACTAATATCAATGCAATAATCCAGGACAATTCTGAAGGACTTATGAAAAAGAATGCTATCCACTTCTAGAGGAAGAACTGTTGGGAGTAGAAACACAGATGAAAACATAAGATTTATCATTTGTTTATTTCAGTATATGACTTGGTTTTGGTTTTATAAGATTATTCACTAAGGAGCAGAACCAGAACATTGTACACAGAGACTGATACATCATGGAAAAATCAAATGTAATAGACTTTTCTACTAGTAGTAATGCAATGAATGATCTAGGATAATCCAGAGGAATTTATGAGAAAGAACACTATCCACATCCAGAGAAAGAACTATGGGAGCAGAAAAAAAGAAGAAAAACATATGCTTGATCACATAGTTCAATGGGGATATGATTAGGGTTTTGATGTTAAAAGATCACTCTACTACAAATATGAATAATATGGAAATAGGTTTTGAACAATGATACACATATAACCCAGTAGAATTGCTTATCAGCTCTGGGAGGGGGGAGGAAAGGGGATGGAACTCATGAATCATTTAACCATGGAAAATTTTTCTAAATTAAAAAAGAAAATAAAAAGATTATTTGCTTACAAAAATGAATAATATGGAAATATATTTTTCATGATAATACATGTATTACCCAGATCAAATTGCTTGTCAGCTCCAGAAGGGGAGAGGGAAGAAGGGAGGGAGACAATATGGATCCCATAACTTTGGAAAATTAATGTGGAAACTTGTTAATAAAATTAAAAATAAAAGTTAAAAAAGATGACTCAAATGCCACATCTTTTGACCCAGGAATCCCACTATTAGGCATATAACCCAAAGTCATTAGATATATTCATGGTAGCACTTTTTGTGGGAGTAAAGAACTAGAAACAAAGCAGGGACCACTGAATAAGGTTAAGCAAAATGTTAAGCAAATTTGATGCATAAATATAGCAGAATAATACTATGCTATAAAAAATGATGGCTATGAAGAGTTCAGAGAAGTATGAGAAGAAATATGAACTGCTGCAGAATGAAGTAGAACCAGGGTACTGTATACACAATGATTGCAACAAAGAAAATAGAAAAAGAAAAAAAAAGAATAGGTAATCCTTTCACATGGTAGGGGTTAGGAATGGGCAAACCAGAAATCTGGAAAACCCAAGTAAAATATTTTGGTCCTTCTTTTGTACCAGAGAAGCCTGAATTTTTTTTTCTTTTATGGGATGTTTACAGAACCTTATATGCATTTATGAGTTACTAAACTTTTAAAGATATTTCTATGCGTCTAGTCTTTGTACGTCATCTGCTGACTTTTACAATATTTTTTTTGCCAGCTCTAACTTTTCATTTATTTATTTATTTATTTATTTATTTTAGCTTTAAAAAAAAGAATTTGGACATATTTATGGTATTAAAAGGTTGCTATGTTGCTATTATAGGATTCTATACATATATTTTATGCATTTCTGAGTTTCTAAATCCTTTCTGTGTTGTCTGCGGCTTCTGCAAAATTCCAATTTAATTTCTTATTCTAACCCTAGATATCTTGCAACTGTGATGGAGAAAGTCACAATGTGGAAGGGATACCTTTGTTCTGTGTAATTATAATGGCCAAGCCAGCATAAGCTTACTTTTTTCTTTTCCTTGTAGAGGTAGGGAACTAAAAGTTATTACAATTGGCACCTTGAAGTTTGACTGAACCCCACAATCCTGTGTAAGGCAGAGTTGTACAGAAAGAAAGTAACAATGTTTAAGCAAGTTGTTTTTGGAGTGGTGGTCATTGTTGCCATCGTCTGCTTTTGGGTCTACCACATCTTGTATAGCAGAATTACCCATATGGTAGTGGAATCTATTGATTATATTGGCAACGTGACAATGTCTGTTTTTTTTTTTTATTAAAACCCTTACCTTCCGTCTTGGAGTCAATACTGTGTATTGGCTCCAAGGCAGAAGAGTGGTAAGGGCTAGGCAATGGGGGTCAAGTGACTTGCCCAGGGTCACACAGCTAGGAAGTGGCTGAGGCCAGATTTGAACCTAGGACCTCCTGTCTCTAGGACTGGCTCTTAATCCACTGAGCTACCCAGCTGCCCCCGACAATGTCTGTTTTGCAGTTGCCATTCCAAAATGAATTGGTAGTCTGGCAAGTCCTGGGTCAAGTGTATGTGATCTTTATGGCTGTCCTTCAAACTTTAACCCCATTTCAGAAGATCTTTAGATTTGTGGTTCCCCTTAAGGCAGAAAAGATATTGGCCATTGATGACAACCTAGAAAGCATGATTAAGGATGTTTTGAGCAATTGATTAAGGAAAAGGGGCTAGATCTGGTTATGGGCAAGGACAACGGGCAAACTGAGAATGTACCTAAGGAAAATGGAGATGACACTGAGAACAAGCCTGGCAGTGAACCTGAAGAACTTTGTCCACTTAAAGAGGTCACCAAATTGTCCAGTAATGCTGGTGTGATACACTCCAAAGCCCATAGGCAATTCTCCCCACAGGAACTTAAATCCATAAAGTGCCATTTCCCAAAATTTGTAGAAAATCCTTTCAAATCTCAGAAGGAGTTGAAACGAGCATTCATGATCTTTGATCCTGATTTCGAAGATGTCGAGTTCCTATTGTCAGAACTGTTCAGCCCCCATAAACAGAGGCAATTCCTGGAGAAGACAAGATCTGACAGCAATTTAACGAGCAAAGGGTAGATATGGACTTTGCTACTCCTACTTGCATGTCCTACCTTAGAAAATGCAGGGAGGATTTACTAGAGGCCATAAAACTATGCTGTTCAAACCTAATGCATGGACTAGGTTTGACAAGATCTTGTAGAATAAAGGAGAACATCCTGCCATATACATAGACCATCTGTCAGAGATGGCAGATGCAATCTTAGGTCTAGAAGCCAATACTGAAGTATCAGCTAGCCATGTCCATAGGCAATTTGCACTAAGGGGTTGCACACCTAATTTGAAAGAATTTTTCAAACACTATTTCCCCAAATATGATTTGGTCACTTTGATAGAATTGAGAGAGGCAGCAAGTTACTTGCATGAGAATAATTCTGAACAAAGTAAACAAGTCCAGGATCTAAAAGAAAAGTTAGAAAGGACAGAGAATAGTCTTAAGCAAAAGGAGATTGGAGAAATCAAAAGATTGAACACAGTGAAGACTTACACAGCATCTAGTTACAAGAAACCTAGTTATAAGGAAAAACCAGTGCAGAGAGAAACTGGGGAATGTTTCTTTTGTCACAGGAAAGGTCACTTGATTAGAAATTCTTTTTTAAAAGAAGAAACATGAGATTAATAATAAGAACACACAACATATACGAACTAGGTATAAGGAGTCCACTTGTTGTTCACACTGCAAATTAAAGCCCTCAAAGCAAGCTAGTGATTTGTAAGAAATGCAAAATGCAATTAACTCTGGATCTAAGCCTAAGTACTCTGATATGGTTAGGAAAAAGCTATGAAGCCAGGCCCATAAGATATATAGTGTGACACTTGGAGATAGAAGGAATAGTGGGAATGAGGCTGCAGTTGAAATTAATAGAAAAAAGTTGGGAAATAGTGAAAATTCAGTGCAAGAAAGTGAATCTGTGAATGATAGTACATGCATTAAAGCAAGAGAAAGGCAGAGACAGATTAAAGAGACAGAAATAGAAATAAAAGGAATTATTTCAGAGATTGCAGATGAGATAAGAGACTGATAAGAACTGTATTGTAACCAAACAAGAAAGAAATCTTAAGGAAATCAAATCTTTCTTAGAGAAGATTTTCCAGTATAGAGTGGATAATGGGATTGAATTATGCAAAAGAAAAAGAAAGAATAAGTCACAATAACTCAAGCAAAAGTTTGTGACAGATACAGAGACACATAATTTCAATTCCCTAGAGGTTACTGTTGCTAGAGGAGAAAATATAAAGGCTTTAAAACCATTCACAAATGACATCCCACCAAACTTAGTTAATTCTGTAAATAGCTACATGGCAAAGGTACCCTTAGAAAAAACATCTAATTTGAATCTAGAAGTTGATACTTTCTGTCCAGCAATTAGTGACTTCGTTAAGGAAAAATTAACTGAAAATGGAGCTGACATTACTTTTGAAAATAATTATCCTATTCAAAGTATTGGAGGTGACGTTACAGTTAAATTTGAATCTGGGGATGGAATGGCAGGCTTAGTAACAACCAAGGATTTAGTTGGTGCCAACATTCTAAGGGGCAAAGGGGTATCTGGCCAAAGCAATGGTGGTGATTTAGGTTCATGTTCCATTGTAGTACAGAATACAACCTCAAATGTAGACTTCATTGAGAATGGATCAAATCTAGAAGAATTAGCTGAGACAAATATGCACGTGGCAGAGAGCAGCAAAGACATGGACACTGACTCAGTGATTATAAACACCTTAGCTACAAAGCCAGAAATAGATATCTGTTGTGCTGTGGGACAGAAGTAACATATCCTACTGATACAGGGGGAAATGCAGAGGTACAAAATTTATTCCCAGAAGAGAATAATGAGTTAGAGGGAAAGATTTCTATCTCTACACAGTCAAATAAGAATGAAGATAAACATAAATCTCAAACTAGTGGTAGAGTAGGATCTATGATTATTAACAGTATAGAGGATTTGCATAATCCCATACCATCTAGTTTACCAATTAAAAATGAAATTCTAAAGCTTAGTAATGAAAAACAACCTGAAACTGAGTTGAGAAACACAGAAGCTGGTAACATAGCTGGTAACATAATCAAAATGCAAAGCCAGAGTTACCAACATCTGACAAAAGTTTACATGGCATTGAACAAAATCCAAAGAACATAGGGATTGGATTTAGTGAATCAGATTCAGATACTGAATCTGAAGGAATACCAGAAGGTGTGATAATAATGGATGAAGTTGATTTAGAACACATGCTGTATCAATTTTATAAGATTTATGAAGAGGTAAATGAAGAAGGGGATGTGTGGGACACAAGTGAAAAGATTGAGTACCTGGAACCAGTGCAAACAAAATCTTACCAAGATTATGATTAGGAGTTATTCTTTGGGCACAAAACAAGTTGCATACCATTAGAAGAAATTTATGCAAGTTTAGGGGTTGATAATGAAAATGACTTTATAGATAAGTTGAATTACATGGCTTATGCAGATACAGATTTTGAATGGGAAGGAGAATATCAAGGAACATATTAAAGGACTGAAGGAGGAAAGATAGATACACAATTTCATTTCTATTCTCTAACTTCAAACATATGACAAGTACCATTCATGCTGTAACAGTGAAACCAAGATTTGTTGGAGTTCCATAGGGTAACATACTACACAAAGGTTTATGTGAATAAAGACTAGTCTTGGGGTAGCATAGAAAATATGTTATTCTAGGAAAAGAAGAACAAGTAATTCAACAAGAACACTCCTAAACTTGTAGCATAAAGCCTCAACTTCATAACTAGGACAGACACAAACATCTAGAATTCTAGAGAAGCATGTATTCACATTGGCTGAATCTGTTATCAAAGACTTTACCAGCAAGTTATAGATGAGAACTGAAAAAGGTTATCTATATCTCTCAACCTTCATCCTAAAACAGTCTCTACCGGGGGAAGGAAGAGAGACGATATACCATGAAGATATTACTTCATAATGTCAGATACCTCACTAGACACAACAATATGATCATGTCATCAGTGACGATATAAACAGATGACATCTGAGAAAAAAAAAGAAAAAGACCTAGTCATGAACTGCAACATGAATAGCCCAAGAAGAAATCAAAAACAGTGTTGTGAATGAAAGCCGAATGATAACAGGAAAGCACCACTGAAATAAATAGTGCAGTTCCAGTAAGAAATGCAGCCAACAACACAGAAAAAATATGCTTTGAAAGAGTAGCAGCCACAAAGAATATGTAATTTTCATATGAACTCTCTACCGGCCAATCATAGGTACAGAAGAGAAACAATGTTATTGCAAATGAATGCGTAATTTTTTGAATTCTATCTCCAAGGAATAAGTACAGTAACTCTCCAAGAACTAAGTACAGTAACTATCCAAGAAACAATTATAGTAAACATTCAATAAATCTCCTAGTGAAAGGTGAAACAACAAGAATTAGCAAACTTGAAATCACTATTCTTAACAAAATCTTGAGAACCTATGCATAATGCTCATACCCATCCGTGAAAAACACATGTACACCTTACTTGCATTCACAAAGATGCACATATGCAAATCTTACCCCATGCATGAAGAGAACACATGTAAATCTTACTTGCAGACATGAAGAATGATTGATAAATTCTGACATTCATGAAGATTCCATCTTGCTTCCATGCAAAAGTAACTTTCACTCTTACCTGCATGCACATGTAAAAAACCCAACTTGCATACATGTTTGTGTGTTTCGGGTTCCTGATTGATTAGTATAGTGGATCCTGATTTGAAGAACACATCTTCAATCAAGACTGGAAGATGAAGAGTGGCATGCTGACCAGAGAGGAAGAAAGAGTTCAACAAGCAACATGAAAGGACATGGAAGGACGTTGGAACTTTGAAATTTTGAAACTTTTGATCGTGAGGATATATGTAAGAGTGTGTCATACATGTTACATCGCATATATGCATGCCCATCCTATATAGAATTACACTTTAGGAAGATATCTCATGGAATGGGTAAGTATACAACATGCAAAGTTGATTGACAAAAAGACACACTGATAAAAATTTCTGTGGAAAATTCAAACAGACTAAGTAAGATATTTCTTTTCTGCATGAGTTTGCACAGAAATTTAGAATGATGTACATATGTAAATCTGTACTAAGTATAATCTATGTACACATGTACATACTAAGTTACTAATGGACTAATTTAATTAGAATAGTTTATTAATATTCTAACTACTAACAATAGTGACAGCCTAGTGAATTTGTTCAAGTCTTAGGAATGTAGAGACTGAAGTATAGAAGTTAGATTGCATTATGATTGTAGGTTAGCATTTGTTAGTATGAGAAGGATTTTCTTTGTTAAATTTATATATTTTAGGAAATAGGACAATTGCATATTCTATCCATTAGTGAAATTGTTGGACTGGTTTGAAATATTGTTACATGATTTGTTGTTATGTAAAACTATGTTCATGTAAATCCCTTACCTAAACCATTTTCCTAACCTACTCTTAGCTTAGCATCTAGGTAGGTAGAATAGCTAAGATAAACTAGGACTTTGTTATTTGGAGGGGTGGTAAGGGAATATTTAAGATGGTACAGGGTTAAGAATAGATAGATAGAATTATAATAAAGGTAAGTATCATTAAAAAATGCAAGGTGTATTTTTTTTTAGAGGAAAATGGGGGATTGTGGAAGAGGCATGAAGAAAGAGAGGATTTACAAGCCAAGCCAAGCATGCAAACCAAAGTAAGGACCTGATCTGCCAATCAAGGTGAAGATTCCAAATGGAATGTTCCCAGGAGAGTCAGTTGGAGCTGGCCAGGGGAGAAGAACTGAGGAGATTTGCTCTCTTTGGGGTTTTCTGACCAAAGGGGAGAGACTGGCTTTTCCTGATTTAGGCAGAGAGAGAGAGACCTTTGTGGCTTTTGACTGAGTCTGGACTTGAATTACTCAAGCAGAGATTATCTGACTAAAGAAAGAAAAAAGGAAGAAAGATATTTGTCCTCCAAATTCTCTGATTGTCCCTGAGTCACAGCTGTGACTCGACTGACATTTCCCAAACCCTCCTAATTCTCCTTGTACACTAGGGACACCCCTATCTCTCTCATCTTCAATTTCCATCCTGTCCTATCTTTCCCTGAGAAAGAGAACAAGAGTATCAACCCTAAATCCCACAGTTCACCTTTGAGTTATATAGAAAGGTGACTGACTAAGACCAGGGGAGGGGAAAAGGTGGCAGGAGGGCTTTGGGTGGAAAAGTGGGAGGTAAAGGGTGGAGGGTAGGAAATAGTTTGATTTATTAACCATTAATAGGGACCAATAGGCAGCCCAGAGCAACTCCTCTAGCAGCATCTCTCTATCTCTCCATCTCTCAGAAATACTTCTATCTCCATAACAAAGAGGCGTTCTGAAGGTTCCCCTTAGCAACTCTCTAGTCAGCCAGAGTATATCCATTTAGCACAAGGTGCAAAACACAGCATATACCCACAGATTCAATTGATATATTAGCTAGTCTTACTGAAGTGCTTCCCCACCTTTTTTTAATTCTTTGTTAAAAGTAATGGTATATCTGAAAGGGAATAGGAATAGGGAATAGGAAAGATGTAAAAAGAATTGAAGGTGATATAAAAATAAGAGATTCCCCTCCCCCCAAACCTTTACTTTCTGTCTTAGAATCAATACTAAGAATTGATTCTAAGTCAGATGAGCAGTAAGGGCTTGGCAATGGGGGTTGTCAGTTGCCCAGGGTCACAGAGCTAGGAAATGTCTGAGACTAGATTTGAACCTAGACTTCCCATCTCTAGACTTGGCTTTCCATTCACTGAGACACCTAGCTGCCCCCTAAAACAAGGGATTTTAATAAAGAGCTATTTTATAAGCATAGAGGAGGGGTTGGAAACAGAAAGAACTAGTTTTGGAATCTAGGTCCTCTGACTCCAGAGCCTTGGTCCCTGATTTCAGTTGGTGCCCTCTAACTCATCCAAATGATGAAGATGACTGCTTTAGGAGTTCAGAAATCATTTAATTTAAGCTCCTATATTTTCAGATGAGAAAACTTCCCTTACATGTTAAATTACTTGACCAAAGTCATTTAGGTATTAAGGATCGAGCTCAGGATTAGAGCCAAAGTCCTCTACCTTCATTTACATTTAGCACTCTTCTTCCACTTTCCAAACTGCCTCCCATTAAGAGTGGTTGGAGTGTGTTTCATTTCCCAACCCTTTGTAGCTACTGCCCCTTAGAGACAAGCTAGGGAAATCAAGTAGAAGTACAATCTCAAAGAGCTCAAAAGAGCTGCTTTTTGATTTTTTAATTATTTTTTTTTCCTATAGTTACTTGCTAAACTACATTTATGAGGGCATCATATTTCATTAGGGAATACACCTAATGAATTTTATATTTTACTTTAAAAAAAGATGAGCATTTATTACATTCTCAATCTTTTTTTTTTTTTAAATATTATTTTATTTGGTCGTTTTCATACATTATTCACTGGAAACAAAGATCGTTTTCTTTTCCTCCCCTCCCCCCCCCCCCCCCCCCGCCTTTCCCTCTCCCATAGCCGACGCATGATTCCACTGGTTATCACATGTGTTCTTGACTCGAACCCATTTCCCTGTTGTTGGAGTTTGCATTATAGTGTTCATTTAGAGTCTCTCCTCAGTCTTATCTCCTCCAACCCTGTGGTCGAGCAGTTGCTTTTCAGCGGTGTTTTTACTCCCACAGTTTATCCTCTGCTTGTGGGTAGTATTTTTTTTTTTAGATCCCTGCAGATTGTTCAGGGAAATTGCATTGATACTTATGGAGAAGTCCATCACCTTCGATTGTACCACAATGTATCAGTCTCTGTGTATAATGTTTTCCTGGTTCTGCTCCTTTCGCTCTGCATCACTTCCTGGAGGTTGTTCCAGTTCACATGGAATTCCTCCACTTTATTATTCCTTTTAGCACAATAATATTCCATCACCAACATATACCACAATTTGTTTAGCCATTCCCCAATTGAGGGGCATCCCCTCATTTTCCAATTTTTGGCCACCACAAAGAGTGCAGCTATGAATATTTTTGTACAAGTCTTTTTGTCCATTATCTCTTTGGGGTACAAGCCCAGCAGTGCTATGGCTGGATCAAAGGGCAGACAGTCTTTTATCGCCCTTTGGGCATAGTTCCAAATTGCCCTCCAGAATGGTTGGATCAATTCACAACTCCACCAGCAATGAATTAATGTCCCCACTTTGCCACATCCCCTCCAGCATTCATTACTTTGCATAGCTGTCATGTTAGCCAATCTGCTAGGTGTGAGATGATACCTCAGAGTTGTTTTGATTTGCATCTCTCTGATTATAAGAGATGTAGAGCACTTTTTCATGTGCTTATTAATAGTTTTGATTTCTTTGGCTGAGAATTGCCTGTTCATGTCCCTTGCCCATTTGTCAATTGGAGAATGGCTTGATTTTTTGTACAATTGATTTAGTTCTTTATAAATTTTAGTAATTAAACCCTTGTCAGAGGTTTTTATGAAGATTGTTTCCCAATTTGTTGCTACCCTTCTGATTTTGGTTACATTGGTTTTGTTTGTACAAAAACTTTTTAATTTGATGTAATCCAGATTATTTATTTTGCATTTTGTAATTCTTTCTAATTCTTGCTTGGTTTTGAAGTATTTCCCTTCCCAAAGGTCTGACATGTATACTATTCTGTGTTCGCCTAATTTTCTTATAGTTTCTTTCTTTATGTTCAAGTCATTCATCCATTTTGAATTTATCTTGGTGTAGGGTGTGAGGTGTTGATCTAAGCCTAATCTTTCCCACACTGTCCTCCAATTTTCCCAACAGTTTTTATGAAATAGTGGATTTTTGTCCCAAAAGCTGGGATCTTTGGGTTTGTCATATACTGTCTTGCTGAGGTTGCTTGCCCCCAGTCTATTCCACTGATCCTCCTTTCTGTCTCTTAGCCAGTACCAAATTGTTTTGATGACCGCTGCTTTATAATATAGTCTGAGATCTGGGACTGCAAGACCCCCTTCCTTTGTATTTTTTTTCATTAATTCCCTGGGTATCCTTGATCTTTTGTTTTTCCAAATGAACTTTGTTATGTTTTTTTCTAAATCAGTAAAAAAAATTTTTGGGAGTTCCATGGGTATGGCACTAAATAGATAGATGAGTTTGGGTAGGATGGTCATTTTTATTATATTGGCTCGTCCTACCCATGAGCAGTTAATGTTCTTCCAATTGTTCAAGTCTAGTTTTAGTTGTGTGGAAAGTGTTTTGTAGTTGTGTTCATATAGATCCTGTGTTTGTCTCGGGAGATAGATTCCTAAGTATTTTATTTTGTCTTGGGTAATTTTGAATGGGATTTCTCTTTCTAGTTCTTGCTGCTGAGCTGTGTTGGAATTATATAGAAATGCTGATGACTTATGTGGGTTTATTTTGTATCCTGCAACTTTGCTAAAGTTGTTGATTATTTCAATTAACTTTTTGGTTGAATCTCTAGGATTCTTTAAGTAGACCATCATGTCATCTGCAAAGAGTGATAATTTGGTCTCCTCCTTGCCTATTTTGATGCCTTCAATTTAATTTTTCTTCTCTAATTGCTACTGCTAGTGTTTCTAATACAATGTCAAATAATAGAGGTGATAATGGGCATCCTTGTTTCACTCCTGATCTTAATGGGAATGGATTTAGTTTATCCCCATTGCAGATGATATTAGCTGATGGTTTTAGATATATACTGTTTATTATTTTTAGGAATGACCCTTCTATTCCTATGCTTTCTAGTGTTTTTAGTAGGAATGGGTGTTGTATTTTATCAAAGGCTTTTTCTGCATCTATTGAGATAATCATGTGATTCTTGTTGGTTTGCTTGTTGATGTGGTCAATTATGTGGATAGTTTTCCTAATGTTGAACCAGCCCTGCATCCCTGGTATGAATCCTACTTGATCATGGTGGATGACCCTTCTAATCACTTGCTGGAGTCTTTTTGCTAGTATCCTATTTAAGATTTTTGCATCTATATTCATTAGGGAGATTGGCCTATAGTTTTTCTTTCTCTGTTTTTGGCCTGCCTGGCTTTGGAATTAGTACCATGCTTGTGTCATAAAAGGAGTTTGGTAGGACTCCCTCTTTGCTTATTATGTCGAATAGTTTGTGTAATATTGGGGTTAACTGTTCTCTGAATGTTTGATAGAATTCACTGGTGAATCCATCAGGCCCTGGGGATTTTTTCTTAGGCAGTTCTTTGATGGCTTGATGGATTTCAATTTCTGATATGGGATTATTTAAGAAAACTATTTCTTCTTCTGTTAGTCTAGGCAATTTATATTTTTGTAAATATTCATCCATATCACCTAGATTGGTAAATTTATTGCCATATAGTTGGGCAAAGTAGTTTTTAATGATTGCCTTAATTTCCTCTTCATTTGAGGTGAGATCCCCCTTTTCATCCTTGATGCTATTAATTTGCCTTTCTTCTTTCCTTTTTTTAATTAAATTAACCAGTACTTTGTCTATTTTGTCTGTTTTTTCAAAGTACCAGCTTCTAGTCTTGTTTATTAGCTCAATAGTTCTGTCACTTTCTATTTTATTAATTTCTCCCTTAATTTTTAGGATCTCTAGTATGGTTTTCTTCTGGGGGTTTTTAATTTGTTCATTCTCAAGTTTTTTGATTTGCATTTCCAATTCCTTGGTCTCTGTCCTCCCTAATTTGTTAATATATGCACTCAGGGATATGAATTTTCCTCTAAGTACTGCCTTGGCTGCATCCCATAAGGTTTGAAAGGATGTTTCGCCGTTGTCATTTTCTTCAACGAAATTGTTAATTGTTTCTATGATTTCTTCTCTAACTAAATGGTTTTGGAGTATCATGTTATTTAATTTCCAATTAATTTTTGATTTGGGTCTCCATGTACCCTTGCCGATCAATATTTTAATTGCCTTGTGATCTGAAAAGGCTGCAGTTAATATTTCTGCTTTTCTGCATTTAAGTGCCATGTTTCTATGACCTAGTGTATGATCTATTTTTGTGAATGTGCCATGTGGTGCTGAAAAGAAGGTGTATTCTTTTTTGTCCCTATTTATTTTTCTCCATATGTCTATTAATTCTAATTTTTCTAAGATTTCATTCACCTCTTTTACCTCTTTCTTATTTATTTTTTGATTTGATTTATCTAAATTTGATAGTGGTTGGTTCAAGTCTCCCACTAATATGGTTTTACTGTCTAATTCCTCCTTCAATTCTCCTAGTTTCTCTATTAAAAATTTGGATGCTATACCATTTGGTGCATACATGTTGATTAGTGATATTTCCTCATTGTCTATACTTCCTTTTAGCAGAATATATTTACCTTCCCTGTCCCTTTTGATCAGGTCTATTTGTACTTTGGCTTTGTCAGATATCATGATTGCAACTCCTGCCTTCTTTCTATCGGTTGAGGCCCAAAAGGTCTTACTCCAACCTTTAATTCTAACCTTGTGAGTGTCAACCCGTCTCATATGTGTTTCTTGAAGACAACATATGGTAGGGTTTTGTGTTCTAATCCAATCTGCTATTTGTCTGCGTTTTATGGGTGAGTTCATCCCATTCACGTTCAAAGTTATGATTGTTATTTGTGGATTCGCTGGCATTTTGATGTCTTCCCCTAGTTCTGACCTTTCTTCTTTAGCTTTCTCCTTTTGAACCAGTGATTTACTTTAGGTCAGTCCCCCTAGTCCCCTCCCTTGAGATGCTTCCCTTTCTAGCCCCTCCCTTTTTATGCTCCCTTCCCCTCCCCCCTCTCCTTCCCTCCCTTTTTGTGCTCCCTCCCCCCTCACCCCTCCTTAATTTTCCTTTCTTTCTTGCCCTAATGGATAAGATAGAATTCAGGATCCCACTGGATCTAGATGTTCTTCCCTCTCAGATTTGATTTCACTGAGAGTAAGGTTTAAGTACTTCCACTTCACGCTCTCTTCCTCTCCTTCTCATATGAGAGTTCTTCCCCTCCCCTTCCCATGTGTATCTTTATATGGGAAAGTTTATTCTATTGATTCCCCCCCTATTTCTTGAAGTTAATCTTAGTATTATCACGGTTCCCCCCTCCCTTTTCCTTTTTTTGCCCCAACTTTCCCCAAATCTTCTTGATTCCCCAATCTTTCCCTATGCATGTTTCTTCTAACTACTCTTATGATGATACAATTTATGAGAGTTACACAAAACATTTTCCCCACATATTAATATATATAATTAGATGTAAATGTAGTCCTTATAGAAGAGAGTTTGACTTAAAGAGAAAGATAAGATTTATCTCCTTTTCCCTTTCTTTCATATTTACCTTTTCATGTTTCTCTTGCTTTCTGTGCTTGGATATCGAACTTTCCACAGAGCTCTGGTCTTTTCTTAGCAAATGCTTGGAAATCTTCTATTTTGTTGAATGCCCATACTTTCCCCTGGAAGTATATAGTCAGTTTTGCTGGGTAGTTGATTCTTGGTTGGAGACCCAGCTCTCTTGCCTTTCTAAATATCGTGTTCCATGCTTTGCGGTCTCTTAGTGTGTTAGCCGCTAAGTCATGTGTGATCCTTATGGGAGCCCCCTTGTATCTGAAGCTCTTCTTCTTGGCTTCTTGTAGGATTTTCTCCTTTACTTGGAAGCTCTTGAATTTGGCAATTACATTCCTAGGCGTTGTCTTTTGGGGATTTAGTATAGAAGGTGTTCTATGAATCCTTTCTATTTCTATTTTGCCCCCTTGCTCCAGAACGTGGGGGCAATTTTCTTTTATAATCTCCTCTAGAATAAAATCCAATTTGTTGTTTACCTCTGGTTTTTCTGGGAGCCCGATGATACGGAGATTTTCTCGTCTTCCTCTGTTCTCCAGGTCCGTGACCTTCTCAGTGAGATATTTTCTGTTTTCTTCCAATTCATTAATTGTTTGGGTTTGCTTTATTGATTCTTGCTGTTTTATCATCTCACTTTCTTCGAGGTCCTTAATTCTGGTCATTAGGGACTGGATTTGCTTTTCAGCCTTGTCTGCCCTTGTATTGGCTGCTTCGAGTTCTTTTTCCAATTGAGCAGTCTTATCTGTCAGACAGCTGATCTCTTTCTCCCATTTTTCTTTCCAGAAGGTTTCCATCTTTTGGATAAGTTCCAGTTTGAGATCTTCCAGAGCTTGTTGATAGTTTCCATTTTGGGAGGCGTGTTCTGAATTTTTTTGGATTTCCTCTTCATTCTCCTCTTTCCCTTGGGTACTTCCACCATAAAAGTTTTCAATAGTCACTTTTTTCCCTTTCTTCCTGGAGGCTTGATTTTGGGCCATGTGAGCCATCCCTTTGGTGGTTTTATTTCCCTTTCCTTTTTGGTCTGGGGTCTGGGTTATAAGAGTGGTTTTTCTGTGAATTTAGGTTGCTTCAGACTAGTTCTTCCCAGCCTCTGAGCCCAGGTATTCAGCTCCGCCCAGATAATCCGTGCGCCTTGTTCAGCGCAGCCCGCCCGAAGTCCGCTGGCTTCTCCAGTGAAAGCGCCCTGAGACGTTTTTTCCTGGCAGTCCCCAGATCCCAAGGACCCTGGAGTGCCCCCTGAAAGCGCCCTGAGACGTTTTTTCCTGGCAGTCCCCAGATCCCAAGGACCCTGGAGTGCCCCCCCAGACAGAGACGCTCCCCACTCACTCGCTGTCCCGGTGAGCGCTCAGGTAGCTCACTCTGGTTTAGTGGGGGAGGTGGGGTGGGGGAAGGGCGGCTCAGTTCACTTTTCTGTGCAAGCTTTTCCTTCTTATTTTAGTGTGGAAATGTTCAAGCCCCACGTACCTTTGCCTCTGTGGGGTACTGGGGAGTCCTTCTGTTCCTCCAAAGGTGATTTTATGCTCCTTTGATGTAGTCTATTTCGTTCGGTGCTGGGGAGAGGAAACGTGCGCGTCTAGATTGCAGCCATGATTACCCGGAAGTTCCTACATTCTCAATCTTAAAGGAAATTTTCTCCTCAAACTAGTGACATTGAATTTTAAAACTAAATTTTAATTTAATTTTAAATGAAATTTTTACTAGATTTAAATTAATCTTAAAAATTAACACCTAAATTTGGTTTTTAAAATGCTAACAAAAAATAAAACAAAATGTGAAAAAAAACTTTGAGGCTGCAATATTTGCTGTAGCGAACAATGTATTGGTTAATTTTGCTGAATTACTTAAAAATATTCTCTGCTATAAAGTTGTCTTTCTGGATAGGAAGGGAAGGAATAAATTAGAAATAAATTAGAAATTAAATGGCAATAAAACAAAATATATCAATATTCATTTGGAAACAAAAATAATAATTTAAAATTTTTGAATTATACCCTCAAGTAGCAGTAACATGCTTCCTTTAACTTTTAAAAATCAGATAAACTTGTCTTTTGAAATGCATTATATGATTTAGAATACTTTTTCAGGGAATTCGATTTAGCATCCTCATTTGTGGTCCAGATTGCATCAGTAGAGGAAGTTTATCTGTCCTGATGCAATCATAGGTCTAGATCAAGACCAAAAGGTAAAGTTTGCATTAAATGAGTTTTCATTCTTAAAGGCCACATTTTGAAAATGATTTTAGGGGTAAGGAACATGGAGAATCATGAAAAATAATTGGAGAAAAATTGCTTGACTAAATATATTGCTACTCCTAGTTGTTTTTAGCCTGAACTGCAGCTCTGCCAAGTCCTTATCCCTTTTTACACCATCCTTATTGTTTTATGGTTTCCTTGTCATGAACAGGGGAGTAGGGTATGGATGAGAAGGAGGTGAATAGTCCCTAGATTACATCAGTCCCAAGGGAAATACAGTGATTTATCCACAATGTGTATGCTAGAGTGGGACAGTTTCCTCACAGAAGGCTGGTCACATTCCCATGACACCAGATCATTAAAGCTCAAACCACTGCTGTTCCCTAGTGCTCTCTCTCCATCCCTGCCAATATTTATGTAGAAAGATCAGACTGTGAATTGTTGCAGGGGGAAAATGTGACAAAGGTCTCCAGCATTTTCAGTCTTTTCCAATTAGTACAATCCTTATGATTTGCAAAGAACAGAAAAACATGATGGAGGGGAGGTTGAAATCATTTTTCTCATCAATTTCATTCAGCTCCTTTTCCATTCCACAAAGCAGAGTACTGAGGATAATTGCTTCTACCAGGGAGATATAATAAAAACTAAGAAATAAAATCAATGAACAATCTTCAAGTATTTATAAAGCACTTATTATGTGTCAAGTGCCGTGTTAAGCCCTGGGCAGATCAAGAAAAAGCAAAAACAGTCCTCGTCTTCAAGGAGCTTACATTCTAAGGCAAAAATAAGTGAATATAAATAGAAACATTCTAGGTACATGTAGAAGGGCAGCTAGGTGGCTTAGTGTACAGAGAGCCAGGTCTGAGCGTTTGAATTTGACTTTGGACACTTACTAGCTATGTGATCCTGAGCAAGTCACTTGACCCCAGTTGCCTAGCCCTTACAGCTCTTCTGCCTAGGAACTGATAGTTTTCTAGTCTAAGAAAGAGGTAAGCAGTTTTTTTAAAGACATATAGAATACAAAGTAGATAGAAGAGATGACACTCTCAGATTGTGGAAGAGTAGGAGGAGGAGCAGGAGGAGGAGGAGGAGGAGGATCAGGAAAGGACTACTAAAGGAGGTAAAAGGAGGGAGTGATGAGTGGGTGTGAGTAAATTGAGGTCCTAGAAAGTTGAGGTATTTGAAGGAACATCAACATGTATGTGGAAATTGGGATGGAGAAAGAAATTATGAACGAGGCATTAAAGTCGTCAAGAAAGGAGAGACATCATCCTCAGAGCTGATAATGACCACCAGGATCTGGATTGAGTTATATAAATCTGGAACAGGATGATCCTTTGTGGAATGATTGTGGCAGAGGAAGAGACTAGTTGTGACAATGAAGAGGGAGCAAGGAGTGTTCTGTCTAACCAACCTTGACCAGTATATGAGGGAAGGAATGGGCTGGAGAAAGTGAAATCAGTACAGTATTGGAAAAAATGATTGATCAGGCAAGCAATGGCTTCACTTCTAGGGAAGCCAAGACTCTGTGAGTGCCAGCAGACAGAAAGAGTGAAAGAACAAAGTTTAAGATGAGAAGATATTTGTGAATTACTGAATAGGCATTCCAGAGAGTGGAGAATGGGGTAGGTAGAACTGATGTGGTACATTAGAAGGGGGTGGGGAAGGGAGTAGGGTTAAAGAACTGTAAATGAGAATAAGGGAACTGGCAGCTGGGGTTGAATTGGGCAAGAGGGTTGTTTCTTCAGCAGCTGTGGGTTCAATATCCCTGGGATGGGAAGAGTATAAGAAAGAGGTAGAATGTTAACCAATGTGAAATGAGTCTAGGCAGAGTTTCAACTAACAGAGAGAGGTCTGCTGAGGAAAGCAGGAGATTAGAAAGTTCAAGGTCAGTCTTCAAGCTTTAGATCTTGTGATCTATGGTGTTGGACTGATCCATTAGTTGGACTGAGGTATGGAGTCTGGGATCTGCATTAGAAAGCAGGAGATGGCACTTCCCAGACAGGTCTGGCATTATTGGATGATAGTGGGGTGCCTCTGAAAGCCCAATCTAGAAGGAGGAGGGTCTCTGAACAGAAGCAAGATGAATGTTGAAATGAGAGGATCAGGGAAGACAGAAAACCATTCCAAGAGCAGATATGATCTTAGCCTAGGCATCTCCTACCTCCTCGTGTACCCTCACTGATGGGGGGGGGTCTTACTAATCACATCATCTCCTGATAAATGGAGGGGTGAGTATTAGGTGCATCATGTATTCATTCATGGACAAGTAGGTGGTACAATGGCTAGAGCACTGGACTTGGGGTCAGGAAGATAAGTCTTCCAGAGTTCAAATCTGACTTCAAACCCATACTAGCTGTATGATTCTGGGCAAAGTTACATAACCTCATTTGTCTCAGTTGCTCATCTCTAAAATGAACTGGAGAAGGAAATAGTAAACTTCTCCAGTGTCTTTGCCAAGAAAAGTCCAAATGGAGTCCCGAAGAATCAGACAGGACTGAAATGACTAAACAGCAAAGACTAATGTTTAATCATATATTCATGGGGAATGTGCATAGCCAGGGCTGATGCATAGAAAAACAACTCATTTCTCCAGTGATAGAGAGCTGCCAGTGTCTTTGTGTGATGTCATTGTACTATTCTCCACTGGGGTGCTCCCTGCCAAGTATCAAGTCTTGGTTTTCAACTATCTTTAGCACTATCTAACATTTTTGTTCACCATCCATTGGCATATGTTGTGGTTAGACGGTTTCCCCTTCACTCACCACTCAGCTGTAACTGATCTCTCTAAAATTGCCAGTTAAAAAACTACTAAACCCAATGGCCTTTTCTCAGTCTTCATTCTATTTGATAGCTTTTGACATAGCCAATCGCCCCCTTCTCCTGTATAATCTCTCTTCCCTTGGCTTCTGTAACACTGCTCTCTCTTGGTTCTCTTCTTACCTGTCTGATGTCTCTTTGTTGGTCTCCTTTGTTAGCCAATTCTTTCAGCCTCTTGGGTCTCTGCTTCAACCTTCAGCTGAGATGTTATTATATTCAGGATCACTTAATACTCTGTCTACCATCTACCAGTTCATGCTATAGTTAGTAAGACTCCCCCCAGTAGGAGAGGGGATTTCTATGCATGTTCATTCTTTTTACTGTGGTGTCTATTTGTGGGAGAGAGTGAGCTCAAAGTTTATGGGGGAAATATTCTGTTTTTGTTTTATTACTATGTTATTTTATTAAATGCCTTTGCTTTGAACTAAGTGCATCCTCTGGCTGACTAGTAAAAGTAAACACAGATCAGTATGCACTTATGAGCTATGATTTGGAAAGTATTCTGATCCCTAAGGTGTAAAACCTGGAGTAACCTTCTGGGGATTCATGGGGGAAGAAAGGCAGGGGGGTCCAGGTACTATATGTTTTAAACCCTTACAACCACTTAGTTGCTCCCAGTCATAGGTTTTAATAAATAGAACATCTAGGGTGCAGTTAGATGGTTCAGTGGATTGAGAACCAGGCCTAGAAAAAGCAAAAACAGTGCTTGTCCTCAAGGAGCTTACATTCTAGGGTAGAGACAAGTTAATATATATAGAAACATTCAAAACACATGCAGAAGGGCAGCTAGGTGGCTTAGTGTAGAGAAAGCCAGGCCTGGAGACAGAAGGTCCTGAATTCAAATCAACTTCCTAGCCTGGTAACCCTGGCAAGTCACTTAACCCCCACTGTCTAGTCCTTACCACTCTTCTGCCTAGGAACCAATATATAGTATTGATTCTAAGACAGAAGGTAAGGGTTTTTGTTTTTGTTCTTTTAAGAAAGCCTATTATTACATGTAATAGGACTTTCTTGGAAGTGAAGGATTTTACTGTCTTACCCAGCCACATGCACCTACACAGCTGTCATATTTCCTAATTCAGTTATAACGGTGTTTGACAGAGGCTAGGGAGAGGTAGGGATGAAAAGACTACATCTGGGGGAAAACCATACCCCATGGTACCAGCTGTTGAAATCTGATCTAGGAGACCAAAATGAATGCAATGATGTAGTGAAGAAGTTGCTAAAATTATGTCTTTGAAAAGAATCCTAAGAAATTAAAGTTTCATTTTTCTTCCTCAAATCAGCAAACAACTGGGAAAAAGTAGAAGCCCATTAATTGGAGGTAATGTAAACAAATGGAATGGAATAAAACTGTGCTATAAGCAATGATGAATGTAAGAAACACAAAAAAAGCATGTTAAGACTTATGTAAACTCATGCAAAGTGAAATGAGCAGAATTGGGGAAACAACATACCCAGGGACTACAACAACACTAATGGAAAGAACAACAACCAAAATGTAGTCAGAATCTAAAGTTGTGAAATTAAAAAGAACAAACTTAGACCAACCTAAGGAAGAGATATCAGAAGGCTGCTTTACAAAAGTAGGAAGTGGAGAGAGGTCTTCATGATAATGGAAAACTGGATATAACATCATATTTATCCAGATTGGTTTTGCTGAGTGTTTTCTCTTCTTCCTCTTTAAAAAGTTCTTTACTAAAGGGGATGACCCTTTGGGGAAAAGGAATAGAGGGGGAAATGCAGGCAATGTAAAAATAAAAGATTGCAGTAAACACTGTTTTTCTAAAGGGACAATCATAACTAAAGTTTGAGGCTGGTGATCTGACCTAGGTTCTTGCCTCTATGCTGCTAGGAAAGTTATTAGAGTTAGATGTGTGATAAAGGATAGAAAGGTTTGCAATTTGCAAAACTGTGTAAGAACTGAAAAATGCAAACCTAGGTATGATTGACAGTGGCATGTGATGAAGGGTCACATGGGAGCCTGAGCTAGAGGATCTGGGAAGACTCCATCTTGCCCCAACAGACTTTTCTTCTGGTCTCCTGAGGAAGTCAAGAGGAAGGTCTGAAGAGGATTTTCTCTGTGTTGAACTGAGGAAGGGTTCCTGTATCTAGCTGCTGGCAGCATTCACTCTCACTTGGACATCAAACAACAATAGATCCTGGCTCTAACTGTTTTTTTGGGCCCCTGCTGAGTAAAATTTGGGAACTTGGTTAAGTTTTAGTTTAGTAACCTAGTTAGCATAGTTAGTTTTTTAAATAAGAATAAGCATAAATAAATCCCTAAGTCCTTATTCCTGTCCCTTCCAAGACAATAAAGTAGATTTTTATATGTTTTTTCTTCTTGTGTTTCCCTTACCCGAAAATCCTTTCCTAACAGTGGTAATACTCCAAGAAGAAGGCCTGAAGGACCTTGGATATCCTTCCTTTTATGTCTACTTGTGAACATTCTTCCTGTAGAGACAAGCATTGTGTCTAGTTCTGTGTCTCTAGTTCTGTGTGCTACCTTTTAGGAAGTGTGTTGAGGTGGGTGAAACCTCTAGAGGGAAGTGACCAGAATATTGAAAGGCATTTGAGGATTTATTGAAGGAACAGGGAATATTTAGCTAGAGAAGAAAGAAAAAACTTATGCTAACTGTTTTCAAGTATATGAAAAGTCATCACATGGAAGAGGGATTAGATTTGTTCTGTTTGACTCCAGAGGAGAAAATTAGATGTAATGAGTAGAGTGGGGTGAATTGTCTCAGAAGTAGTGAATTACTCCTCATTGGAAAAACTTCATTCAAAAGACTTCTAAGATCTTTTACTTGGCATTTCCCTTCTATTATTCTATTTCCCTTCTGTTTTCTTCTTTCTTCATCTTCCTCTTTTTCTTTCTTCCTCTTCCTGTTCCTCCTCCTCCTTTTCTTCTTTCTTCTTCTTCCTCTTCCTTTTAAATTTAAACTGTTACCTTCGGTCTCACAATCCATATTAAGAATAATATGGAAATATGTTTTGCATGATAATACATGTGTAACCCAGATTGAATTGCTTGTCAACTCTGAGAGGGGGGGGGAAGAAAAGAGGGAGACAACCTGAATCATTGAACTTTGGAAAATGTATGTTGAAATTTGTTATTAAATTAAAATAAAGATATAGTAGATTTTTGAAAAAGAAAATAAACAAATTTATGATCCATCACAATCCATACCAAGTATCAATTTTAAGCCAGAAGACCAGTAAGTGTTAGACAATGGGGGTTAAATGACTTTCCCAGGGACACACAGCTAGGAAGCATTGAGGCCAGATTTGAAACTAGGATTTCCTATCTCTAGTTCTGGCTCTATCCACTTAGCCACCCTAGCTACCCTTTCCTAACATTTTTTACATTTTCTCCATTGCCAGCTTTATTTATTTCCAAGATGTCAACTATCACTTTTATATAGATGACTCTCAAATCTTTCTCTCTTTGCACTTGGACCTGTCTTCCAAGCCCTAGATCTATATCCTCAGGTATTTGAGGGACACATCTGGACATCTCACTAATATCTGAATGCAATATATCAAAAATATGGTTTATTTTCTTTCTTCCTAAACATGTTCTTCCTCCTGAATTCTCTATTTGTGTCTGTGATGCTACCACCTACATATGTTCAGTCTTAGTATTTTCTTTGACTTTTTTTCTTTCTGTCACCTCTAATATACAAAGTAACCAGTTCTATTGATCTAACTTCTTGTATCAGTACCCTTCTCATTGATATGCCACTCTTCTGCTCAAAAATCACTTCTGGAACAGAATTCCAACTCCTTTCCCTGACATTTAAAGCTGTCCACAATTAGGTACCTCTCTATTTTTCCATCCTCATCTCACATTATTACCTTCTACAGCAAGTTAGTCTACTCTGTTTCCCTAATAGCCTTCAATAATGGTATTCTCCCTATGCCAATAACATTGTCCCTCCCCTCTTTAGATGTGGAATTCCTACTTGCTGATAAATTCCTTTCCTCTTACTTGATGTCTAGTTCAAATGTCATCTCCTGAATGGAAACTTCTTTGAGTCTTCCTGTCAATAATGACCTTTCCCACTGGACCTCAACTAGAACTCTTCTAGAGATCCAAAGCTCTAGGAAAATCTGAAGAGGAAGAAAATACAAGTAACCCTTCCACACTTCAACTTTCCCCATTTCAGGTTTAATACATCCCAGGTCCACTTAAGAAATTAAATTGGAATACTCTCAGCTGTGGGACCCTGGACAAGTCATTTAACCCCTGTTGCCTAGTTTTTAGCACTCTTCTGTCTTGGAGTATTCATTTAAATACAAAAGGTTAAAAAAAAAGAAATTAAATGGGAATTTTTTTGGGGGGACTTTTGTAGAAGCCACCACAAATGACAGCAAAAGTTTAGAAACTCAGAAATGCATAAAATATATGTATGATATTTCATATCAACATATTTTATTTTTAATATCAAAAATGTACACAATTTCTTTTTTAAAGTTAAATTAAAAGGTTGCAAAAAGAATGTGAAAACCAACCAATGCCACATGGGTAAAAAATATAGAGATAGCTTGACATTGATTTATGTTATGACATATACTTAACCCAAATTTTAAAATAATGTTCTGTAAACATCCCATGAAGAAAAAGAAAAAATTCAGACCTCTGGTATGAAGGAAAGGCCAAAAAGCTTGAGACAGATTTTCTAGATCACAGGGGTGCACTGTACTCCTAGCGCCCCTTGATGTGTCATACAGAGATGTGGATAGCTGTACTTTCAACTGGGGGCTCAGGAAAGGTCTTCTAAAGGAGATGCCACCTACCTTGAAGGAAGAGCAGGATTTCAACAGGCAGAGGCGAGGAGGGAATGTATTCCAGGCGTGAGGCCAGCCCGTGTGAATGCACAGTGTGGAAAGAGAGTGAGAAAACAGCTGGTAGAACTTTGGGGCTGGAATGTAGGGTGTGTGAAATAAGGCTGAAAAGAGAGGTGGAAGCCAGATTGCAGAGGGCCTTCAATGTGAGGATAAGGAGTTACCCTATAGGAAATGAGAAGCCACTAAAAGGCTTTGAACAGGGGAGGACACAGCCAGACCTGTGCATTAGGAAAATTACTTTGAAAGTTACGTCAAGGATAGAGGGGAGAAGAGAAGAGCCTGGAGATGAGGGGAACAGTTAGAAGGCAATTACAATAGTCTGGAAGAGAAGCTATGAGGGAGTCTATAGGAATGTGAGGGGAGAGGAGGTAACAGGATGAAAGAAATATTGTGACGGTGGAATTGACTGGCCTGGGCAACCGATTATGTGTAGGGGGTGCAGTGAGGGGAAAATTCGAAGGTAAATGACTCAGAAGACAGCAGTGCTATGATCAGAAATAGGGAGGAGAATTTGAATCTGCAAGGGCAAGTAATGAAGTGATAGCAGGACTTCCGGTAGAAGACCTTGGATGCAATTGCTAAGGAGTTTTAAATGTATCCAGAGGGTGGGGGTAAGAATTAGAGCATTTTCATTTGTTTGACTTTTTGAAAAGGAGCTTGATGTGCAAATCAGTGCTCTAGGAAGATTAATAGTCAATATTATTAAAAATGGATTAGAAGAGATTAGGATAATCAAGAGCAGAGCTGTAACTAGGAAGTTTTACAGTTGGGAACCTAAGCCACACATGCAGCAAACAGAACAAATTGTGCATTTAGGCGAGTAGGAAGAACAGGACATCTCCCTGGGGGCAGCAGGGGTTGGGACACAGAGACATTGCTGGGGAGGCTGCTATGTGTAAAGTTGGGAGGAGAGCAGACTGAGTCAGGAAGCTTATCCCAATTTGATTTATCTCACTTTAACTTATCATTATTTCTAAAAGATAAGCTCTGTTGTTTTTATGTTACTAAAAGACTACAAGTTTCATAAAAGCCCTCTAAAGAAAGTACCTTTGGGGCAAGCTCTAGTCACCCATCTTCAGTTACAACTTTGCTCCAGATAGGAAATCAAAAGAGTGAGGGAAGTGTGAATGGGAAAGGAAGGGGATATAAGAGACATTCTGGAGGACAAATATCAAGGACCCATTTGGCCCTTGGCCAAATATTGGGATGAAGGAAAGGGAAGAGTCAAAAATGATAAAGATTTCAATTCTATTGATTAGGAAATTAACTATTTTTTAAACCCTTATCTTTCATCTTAGAATCAATACTGTATATTGGTTCTAAGCCAGAAGATTAGTCAGAGCTAGGCAAAGGGGGTTAAGTGACTTGCTCTGGGTCAGAGCTAGGAAGTGTCTGAGGTCACATTTGAATCCAGGACCACATTTGAATCTCTAGGCTTGGTACTCTATCCACTGAGCCACCCAGCTGCCCCCAGGAGATTAACCTTGAGGAAAGCATGATGCTTACAGGTCAAAAAGCATAGTTCTTGGAGTCAGGACTCTGCAGTTCTCATTCTAAATCTATCACTTTTCAACTGTGTGGCTTTGGGCAAGTCATCAACCCCTTTAAGCTTCATGCTTCTCCACTCTCAAATGAGGATGATAATATGCTCCTTAGAACTGTTGAAAGGCTCAAATGAGATAATGTATGTAAAGTGCTTTGTAATCACAAGCCACTAGAGAAATGTGGGCTGTCTTTATTATTAATGGTACTGATGCCATTAGCTGAAATAAGACAGTCAGGAGGGGAAGTCAATTTAAGGAGCAAGAGGAGAAATGAGTGTGGTTGAACCATATAATTTTTGAGGTTCTTTCCTATTTTAAAATTCTTTACCTATCCATTAATCAACAAGGATTTATCAAGCACCCACTACTTGCCATGCAAATACAAAGGCAGAAGAAAGACAGGCCCTGTCCTCAAGAACCTTATGTTCAATCAGCCGCAGACACACAGACACAGAAGATAATAGATGATTGGCTGTGCAGCAAGAAGGGCACTAGCAGGTGAGGAAATGAGGTTTCATATAGAAGGGGAAACAAGATAAATCCTGAAGGAAACTAAGGATTCTTAGAGGCACAGTTGAGTATGGCGACCTTGGGCACGGGGAATGGCCACTACAAAAGCACAGAGGGAAGATGTAGACCAGGAAAAGTAAGAATGCCAGTTTTACTGACCTATAGGGAACAGTTGGGGGCAGCTGGTGGTACAGTGGATGGAATACCAGGCCTGGAGCCAGGATCATCTGAGTTCAAACCTGGCCTCAAATTTACTAGCTGGATGACCCTGGCAAGTTCATTTAACCCCTATTTTTCCTCATCTGTAAAGTGGGGACACATTGGAGAAGGAAAAAACAAAACCACTCTAGTATCTTTGCCAATAAGACTCCATGGAGGGGGCCCTAAGTAACTGAGTTAATTGAGAACCAGACCCAGAGATGAATGGCCCTGGGTTTAAAACTGGTTTCAGATACTTCCCATTTCTGAGATCCTGGGCAAGTCACTTAACCCTCATTGCCTAGCCCTTACTGTTCTTCAGTCCTGGAACCAATACATAGTATCGATGGAAGGCAAAGGTTTAAGAAAAAGTCCATGGACTTTATCCATGGGGTCATATAGAGTCAGACATGACTGAATGACTGAACAACATGGGAATATAAGGAGAGTAATTTGCTTTTTTAAGTAATTAATTTAGAATATTTTTCCATGGTTACATGATTCATGTTCATTCTCTCTCTTCTTCCCTCCCTCCCTTCCCGGAGCTGTCAAACAATTCTACTAGGCTATCGTTGTTCAAAACCTATTTCATATTATTAATATTTGCAATAGAGTGATAAGCCTAGACAAGTAGATTGCCAGCTTGAAAAGGGCTCTAAATGGCAAAGAGAGGTTTTTATATTTGCTCCCAAAGGTAACAGGTAGCCATTGGAGTTTATTGAGAAGGGGAATGACATGGTCATACTTTAGGAAAATTACTTTGGCATTTGTGTGGAGGATGAATTGAAGAAAGGAGACTTGAGACAGGGAGACCAATCAGAAAGCCAGTACAACAGGGCAGGCAAATGATAAGGGCCTGAACTAGGTTGGTGCCTGGAAGCATAAAGGCAGTTCTTTGTTGTGCTTGACCAATTGGAGAAGAGCTGACAATCTTAAGGCTTGGAAGGTCTGTCTAGTGATAATTCCCTCTAGAGCCCCTTTTTCTTTTTCTTTTTTTAAACCTTTACCTTCTGTCTTAGAATCAATACTGTGTATTGGTTCCAAGGCAGAAGAGCAGTAAGGGTTAGACAATGGGGGTTAAGTGACTTGCCCAGGGTCACACAGAGTTCCTTTTTCTTAAACCATTTTTGGCTGAATTTCCATCCTTCTTTCAAAGATCTCTAGTGTGAGAGAAGTCTCAAGCTCCTTTAGTATTCACTTTAGTGTCCCTCTGCTAATCTTTACAATTTAAGGAATTCTTCCTCAAATCAGACTTCAATCTCTCTTGCTGTTAGAGAAAATAAGCTAGGGAATTAAATATGGAAAAAGGAGTAAGTTTAGAAAAGCAGAAGAATTTAATTACTAACTTTTGTAGAGGAACAGATGACATACTGCTTCTAGAAATTCTTGGGGTGTTTAGTTAGGAAAGATTCTCTACAGAGAAGTTTCTTCTTCAGCCTTAAGGGTTGGAAGGACAGAAGTCGATGATTTTCCCTTTCAGACTTGTCATCAGTGACATTGCCCTAGAACGTAGGAAGGATGTGGGGAGCAGACAATGTCATCCTTTTCCCTGAAATCATGCAGAAAAGGAGGCAATATAAGGCTCCCATGGGGCCAGAAAAACCCAAAGGAGATGCAGATTTTAAATCTAAGTGGTGTCTGGAGGGAATTAGACAGGCATGTTCCACCTCTTTGCAAATCTTTGTAAAGCAAATTCTTGTGGTTATATAGTGCAAATGCTGCTGCTTATATAAGCACTGGGAACTTGGCTCCAATGGGTGCTAGTTGGAGGAGGGTGATCTGGGGTTATTGGGAGGGAGCTGTGGGTGAGGGAGCAGTGTGGAATGAAGATAACTTGGAGGAGTCTTCCCTGAAAAGTTAGCTGCTTTCTTGGTAGGTTAGATCTTTATGCAGAGCAGAGCTGAGGGTTCAGAGAGGAATAGGAATGAAATGTCCTCCTCAGATGGAGTTTTTAATATGAGGAGAGCTCTAATAATAGAACTTTTGATTGCTCCTTTTTTTAAACTTTCTAATAGTAAAGGGATTTGGGAGAACAGAACCCCAGTGAAGAATGGAACTTACCTACTATGAATAAATCAATGAAAAAGATTTATTATGTACTTACTATATATATAACATAGAAAAGCAAAAATATCCATGCCCTCAAGGAGTTGGCACTCTCATGGAGGAACAACGCACCAAAGAAGTTTTAGCTGAAAGTCCTGTGAAAAAGTCTCATAGACCTTAAAGTGCATTTGGTAATGTTTATTCTTTAAGGCTATTTCTATTGTCAAGCCACTTAGTAATACCAAGGATCTTGGAGGTGAGAATTTTCTTTTCCAAGTCTTCTGTAGTTGTGGCAGCAGCAGCATTGTCAGCTCCATCTCCATCTCCACATAAAGTGTGCTTTTCAGACTGATGGCTATGAACTGATCCAACCATTTGGGAGTGCAATATGAAATTATGTCCAAAGAGTTCTAAAACTGTATACTCTTTTATGCAGAAATACCACTATTAGGTCTGTATTCCAAGGTGATCAGGGAAAAAGAACCTAGATGTTCTAAAATATTTAGAGCAGCTCTCATTGGGGTGGCAAAGAACTGGAAATCTTAGGGGATATCCATCAATTGGAGAATTACTGAACAAGTTGTGCCATATGATTGTAATAGAATACTACTGTGCTGTACGCAATGATGAGCAGGTTAATTTTTTTAAGCATGAAAAGACCTACATGAAATTATGAAGAACAAATTGAGCAGAACCAAGAGAACATTCCATACAAAGAAATATTGTTTGAATAATAATTTGTTTATGTCAACCTCCAGAGAAAGAAACTGATAAACAGAAACAAGCAATACATAATTTTATATATGCATATATCTTTTTGTTAAATGACACCTTCTCTAGGGAGAAGTGTAGGGAGTGTAGGGAGAAGAAGGAAGGAGATACTTGGGAACTTTAATGTAACAAGATAATTAATTTTAAAAAGAGATAGAGGGAAAAAAAAGACTTAGAAGCAGGGCTTTGGAGGTTCTGCCATTTCCATCATTCTTGGTCTTATTGGTCAATTGTCTTTGGTACTGAGATGCCAGTGAAGGTGGGGCCCCCCTCCCCCCACACACACACACTGTAATTGCAGAGCCATCTAGAAGCAAGGTCCAACATCTTGGGTGGGAAGAAGGGCATTGTTATTCTCAAGGCTTTTGTGTTTTGTACCCTCTTCATGTGTTAGTTGATATGATTCCTGATTCTCCCTCAAGATACCTTGCTACTTCAATCTCACTGGCCCTATGCCACTATTATGTTAATAATTGTTTACATTATAACTAAAATTTTGCTCCCCTCCAATAAGATACAGAGATTAGATTTGGGATTTCATTGGTATGGTGAACACCTAGGTGAAGGAAATTATACCAACCACTGCAAGTAAGCATCTTTCTATCCTCTTAAGAGTTGCCTAGAGCCCTGAGAGGTTAAATATCTTGCCCAGGATCACATAAGGCCAATAGATGCCAGAGGCAGGATTTGAATCCAGGTATTATTTGTTTTGAGACCAGCTCTTTATCCATCAAAATATATTTTTCTCTGAAACATGCAAAATAATAATAATAATAAAAGGATAGAAGATGTAGAGTGATGACTTGAGACTCAATTTCCTAGAATGAGACTAGTTACATCTTCTTGAAACTCTAGAAGCATCTCTTAGAAGTTGGAGTGTTTTTCTGTATTGTTGTTAGGTCAAATCCCCATTTCTGTATGTTCTCTTTACTATACTCTAGTTCTATTTAATAAGTTAATATTCATTAATGTTTGCAAAGAAAGATTTTCTGAGAAGATAGAGTGAGAAAAACAAATATTTCCTCCTGATTTCTGGGAGCACACCCTCCCCTATACCACCTTAATCCCTAGGGAGAGTGGGCTTAGACAGTGCAGTTTTTACATAGTGTTCACCCCAGAGGTTCAATTCCAATTCTTGTATTGTTCTTGGATGAGACCTCATTTCAGCTATCATTGGGTCATGTCCCTCTCATCATTTTATAAAGTATTATAATATATAGTATTAAGAGGGGTCTAACCTAAAATCATTCTGAAATGATTTTAATGCTGGGTGGGCTGGCCACAAAACCTAGCATGGACTTCATTTCTGGACTTCCTGGTGACTCACTCTTCTGACCTTTTAAAGCTTACAACATGATAGCCTTCAATACACATGACAGACAGAACCAAAAGTGGAGCCATGTGCTCTTACCCTCATAAAATGAAAAAGAGGCAAGAACTTTGCCTTGACTGATTAGTGACTTTCTAAAGCACCCCAGTTCTGACTACTTGGCCAGTCCACAATTTCATTTCATGATTAGCAGATTGAAACCAGCAACAGAATGTATTTGCATTCTCTAAGTCAGGGAGCAAGGGCATTTCCATTGCCTGCCATCATGACTTTCCATAAGCAGGCTCCTCAGCCTCTTAAGTATTAGGTCCCCATTGCAGATAAAATAATATTTGACACCAGAGTCATTAGGGGTGACATTTTCAGACCTGTACTAAATTTAGGCAAATTACCTTGACAACCAATGATTGAAGATCAGAGAGACTATGGCAGGCAGACCAGTTAGGTGGCTGTTGCAATGGTTCAGGCAGAAGGTGATAAAGACTTGTCTTGAGGATGACAACAATGTGGCAAGCCTGGATGACAGGGACAATAATAGGTGCCTTCAATAGAAATAGGGAAGTTCAGAAGATTTGTTCATTGGTTAGAAAGATATATAAGGAGAACAATTACTTATATCACAACTCAATACCTGCTCATTCTTCAAGATAACTTTATCCCATGCACAACACAAAGTGTAGTATGAGATGAGGTTCTTACTCATCAGCCAGTGCCCTGGAGTACAAAGCTCATTCTTTGAAAGATCTTGATCTTTGAGTTTTGAGGTGATCCAGGGGACAGGGAAATTTGTGCAGCTGCTGTTGGTGCTTGGGCACTGGTTAGGTTATAACTGTCCTAGAGAATTAATGCCCAGATCATAAGGGCAGAGGTTGAGAGGAGAGGGGATAGAATAGGGAAGCATTGGGTGATAAGGAAAGATATGGTTGTGTTGGAGAAAGGTTTCATAATTAACTATTGCAAGGAGGGTGCCCATCTTCCCACTCTTAATTTGGTTAATTACAATTTGGAGCCCACTTAACAAAACCATAAATTCTGTGAGAACACAGGTCTTACATAAACTTTTGTAATTGTAGCTTTAGTGTAAATCACCCCAGCCTTTGGATCCTTCCAATGCTATGTAAATGTGCATTTATATCCTTTCCTTTCCTTTTTTTTCTCTTTTTAAACCCATACCTTCCATCTTAGAATTGATGCCAAGTATTGGTTCTAGTGAATAGAGAGCCAGACCTAGAGTGGGGAGGTCCTGGGTTTGAATATAACCTCAAACACTTCCTAGTTCTGTGACCCTATCCACTGAGGCACCTAGCTGCCCCCATTCACATCCTTTCATCCTTGGCTTCTAGATATTGGAAAAAATGCAAAGGTTAGCAAAAAAGGGTGGGGCATGGATGCTGATACTTATAGATTTTGACCCAGGTTGGGCATGATACCTTTCAGTACCTTTCAGTACGTTCATGTTGTAGACAATGGAGTGTTTACCTTTCCATCCATTATGCAGACTTTTGTTAATAAAAGTAGTATCCACTATTCAACTATTCAAACCTAAGTTTTGTTCCTGTGCTTGACTTGGACTTGATGCAATCATATCCTTCTAAACTACAAGTAGACTTACCTCATATGCATAACAAATAATGTTGGTCCATCAATTATGTCTTGCTTCCCTAAATTGACTAAGAGATTGAGGCCAGTTTAAGAGGAGAGAGGTCATTTGGGGGAATATCTTCTATTAGTATATTATTTTGGAATCAAGATGCTTTCTGGTTTAATTATTCTTGGTGTTCACTGTGATATAGCCTTATCTGTAAAAATAAGGGAATGGACTCAATGGCCTCAAATGCTTTTTACAATCCTATGATACAAGATAAGGAAAATGAAACTTTAAAAAGTTGTCTCTGACCCAGGAACTCAGGAACTAGTAAATGTTTAGGATAGGATTTGAACCCCATTCTATCTTGATCCTCAAGTTCAGTGCCTCATCCTCTATTCTATACAGGAAAATCTATTCATGAACTCATGCATTTTCTGCCTAAATCCTCCTTAATCTCAGGGCCTTTCTTCTGAGAGTACCTTCAGTTTATCCTATCTATAAAATATTTGTACTTAGTTGTTTGCCTATTATATTCCCCATTAGACTGTGATTTCCTTGAGGGCAGGACTATTTTGTTTTTGTTTCTGTTTTCTTCAGTATTTAGCACAGGGCCTGGCACATAGGACATGTTTAACAAATATTGATTGACTGACCAATTAGTTCTCCTAAATCTTCCAGAACACTGAAAGAACTTTGTGCTTTGGTGATAAAGATTAAGAACAGAAGAGGAATTATTTACTTTATATTGTGAATCTTAAAAACCACTCAGACTGTACCTTAGAAGATTTGGCTTAGCTATTCCCTTATTGTAACAATGGAGATACTTGGTCTAATAAGAATCAGGAATGTATTGGGAACTTGGAAATTACTCCACCCTACTCAGACAGTGCCTTAGGGGAAGATAAAGTTGTAAACTCCTGATTGAACAATGAAAGTCCCTAACTCATACCTTATAGTAAAAGCTAGAACCTTAAGATAGGTCTATTTTTAGATCTAATACAAAAAGGTGTTAAGCACCTGTAAAATTTAAATTAGTACCTAAAAAGGTCAAGTAACTTACAAAAGGCAAGCTTAACAAAGAGTTCTGAAGTACTCAGAAGATATAATCTAACCAGAGAAGGTGAGAACCAAAGAAGATGAGAACTAAGAATGGGCAAGTCCTGGTAAAAAGCATCTACTGTGATTGGTAGGCATGAAAATTTAGGGGAGGTGACATAAGAGAAAATTTCTTTAAAAGGAAGGGGTAAAAAGTCAGGTGAGCAATTGAGAATTGAGTTGGATTGAGTTAGATTCTGAACAGAGTTCAGGAGATTCAGTGAAGGACTGGAGCTTGCTTGGAGACGGTCTTGTGGTGAGTAATAAGACCGATTCCTTCTCCCTTAGGCTCAGGGAGGCCACTTTGGCCAAGGCCTTTAACTACTGCTTAGCTCAGCTTGAGCCAGAGCAGTTTAGATTAATTCTCTTTCTCTCTCTCTCTCTCTCTCTCTCTCTCTCTCTCTCTCTCTCTCTCTCTCTCCTTCCCTTAATTCCTTTTCTATATATTAATTAAAATCTCCATAAATCCCCAGTTGACTTGGGTATTTTCCATATTTGGGAATTTCCCATGGCAACCACTTATTTAGATTTTAAATCAGAACACTAAAAATTATCCTTACAGTTTTGGCATTTACAATATGCAGGAACAATCCAGAATCAAATCAATTGCTGCTAAAGATTCATCCTGCAACCCTCACATGGAAACTTGGTACTTGAATCCTCTTAAAGAAGAATGACAATAGAAACTTTACAGACCCAGAGGAATGTAGCCTTTATTTGGAAGTATCAGAGGGGGCATTAGCAGCTTTCACACTCCCTGAACTTGCTATCCAACTAAGGTTCACCCAGTTTTAATTCGTTTCTCCAATAGCTCTTATCTTCCAGTAAATTCCACTAGAATATATGTGAATTGTGGATTGTGTCTTGCTTTCACCTTTTAGTGGGGGTAAGGAGGTTGTATTTAACTTCATTTAGAGAACAATAATTCCTAAATGTTAGAGAATAGGCAGTAGGATCTAATCACCTCTACAACCCTTGGAATTAGATCCAGAAACCTAGAACATCTCTTATCCCTGGTTTGGGAACAATATCCTATCCTTAACCCATGCATTTTAGTTTGTTTTTTCCTTTAAGGGCATTGAAACCATTCCTGAGACTTAATTGGTTTAGGATACTAAAGGCTTAGGCTCCTGACATCATTTCCTGGTTTCATTAGAATAAAACAGCCACAAGGAGTTTCAAGCATGCTCTGATGGTTGGCTGGTTGGCCACAAGGAGCAATTCAAAGTTAGGGAAACTTCATTCACCTGAATTAACCTGGGATTTTCTCAGTGAATATTTTCATTGAATACTCTTCTGCTATAGCTCAGAAACTCTCCTTTGTTAATTGTTGAGTGACCTATGAATATTTCATTTTGTTCCAATACCTTGCTTATGCTATATGGATGACAGATCTGAAGAACACCTAGAATGTTTTCCCTCTTCCCCTACCATCTTGGAATTCCTACCTTCTTTCAAAGTCAAGAGCCAGCACAGGTGACTTCTTTTCTATGAGGCCTTTCCTGACCCCAATTGTTGGTGTTCTCTTCTATTACTTCATGTGTGCTCTGTTAATACTTTGTGTATATTACTCATCACAAACCAATGTATAATGTAAGCTCCTTGAGAACACCAGCACCTAGAATTATGCCTTCCTAACATATTTAATACATACTGGTTTAATGTCCAAAAGCATTTCAGCTGAGAGTAATTAAAGGGACTGGCATAAAATGGTGAGAAAGATTAAGAAGTAAGATAAAGGGAAAATTGTTCTTAAGGAAAGGAAAAAAGGGATCTATTTTATACTTAAATGTTGTGTAGAAACTGTAAAAGAGTTTGTTTTTGTCTCTCCATACATGTGAGAGTGCAGAAGGGCACTTGTACATATGTAGGAATATATGTGTCAAAGCTCATGGGAGTGTGTGTATGTATATATAATAGTTAACATTTCTATAATGCTTTATGGTTTGCAAAACACATTACAAATATCAAATTTGATTCTTATTAAAACCCTGAGAGGTAAGGAGTTTTCCACCTTACAGATAGAGAAACTGAGGCAAAAAGATGTGAGGTGACTTACTCAGGGTCACATAGGCAGTAATTGTTTTAGGCAGTATTCTCCACTCCAAAACCAGGACTTTATTGACTGCAATACCTAGTCACTTAATTAACTGATCTGAAAGTGTTTCAGATCTGTTTGTATATGTGAAGGGCTTATGTAGAAATTCTTCTCCATTGATTCTATGTGAAGCCAAGCTGATGATCTGAAGAAAACCCAGTCCTGAGCCACCCTGTCAAGGCATTTCCAGTACAGTGAAGCCAGGATAGGGATGGAGCAAGGGAAAGGAAAGAAGGGGAAGGTCTCAGAACAGCACATCCATTCATTCTAGTCCGAGGGATCTCTGGGCAATGGTCTCCACTGAATTTCATTTCCCAATTCCTTCTGAAAGATATCCCTCCCACCTTTTCTCCCAGTCACATTCCGAGGATGAAGATTCATCAGCTTTTAATTAGGTTTCCACAAGGACAGGCGGGAAGGAAAAGGAAAGAAGATTGCAAAATTTGAGGAGTCTCAGTCTCTTGTCCCCTGAACTCTCCAAGGCCCCGATGATGTGTGATTCTGCTCAGTGAGAGCCAAGAGCTTAGTAGAGCTGCCTCAGCACACAGCTAACTTCATCAATCTAATGATAACCTGGGGAAAGGGAGGCGGAACAGTTGAGTCCTTAGTGCAAGGCTGTCTTATTTGGTTTCCATGGTGAGGTCAGTCGGGTCAAAAAGGGATTGGTCTCTTGTCTTGCCAACTACTTCTATCCCTCCCAGTGGAAAGGAGAGGCTCTAAGCTAGTGGAGCAGATGGGGAGTGGGGGGGGGGGGGAAGGGAGGAGTGAAAGGGAGGCATTGGGGAAGAACCTTGAAAAGTCTCTCACTTTGTCAGATTCCACAGAATGAGCCTTGTACTTGTAGAACTTGAATGAAAGAAAAGCCAGCTATGCAATATTGAAAATTGCACGAGAGGGTTCCCTTGCATGAAAACTCTCTAATGATGGGGCCTTTCTCTAACCTCAGCACCTAGCATGTTCTCTAGCCTTTCAAAAATATTTAGTGGGTTGGTTTGACTTTGTGATGGTAGAGTGTGTGGGGAACAGAGGGAGGGGTATGTAATTTTTGAAAAAAAGGAAACGTTTGTTTGTTACAATAGAGGGAATACATGACAAAGCATGTATTGGAAAGAACAGAAACTACAGCATTCATTGCCCTCTCCTGGCAGTTGTTCCACCTTGAAGTGCCTTCTCTTCCCTGAAGAACAGGGACCCAAAAATACATCATATCTCTGGAGAGGGAGGCCCCTGAAAAAAACTCTCCTAAGAGGGAATGCAGCCCAGGGACCACACTCTCATTCTGATTTTTTTTTTTAGGCTGCATAGAAACCTTTCTCCCTCTCTAAGGGCTTAATTTGGTCCAAAGATCAAGATGCTGCTGATGTTCAGCCACTATACAGTAGGTCCCATCCCCACCTGAATGTGAATGTTGCAGAGTGACAAGGAAAAAGGATGACCCCAAAGATGAGATATAAAAAGATGCTTTTCTTCATTCTTTTGCAGAGGTGGGAGGTCCATGGCTAGACAAGTTTGCACACAGATAGAGAGACAGACAAGCAGACAGACAGACAGATAGCTAGATAGATATATAGATTGGTTTTTCTACATTTTTCTTTTCTTCTTTTTTTAACCCTTACCTTCCTTCTTGGAGTCAATACTGTGTATTGGCTCCAAGGCAGAAGAGTGATAAGGGCTAGGCAATGGGGGTCAAGTGACTTGCCCAGGGTCACAGAGCTGGGAAGTGTCTGAGGCCAAATTTGAACCTAGGACCTCCCGTCTCTAGGACTGGCTCTCATTTTCTTTTCTTCTTTAAAAAATATTCTTTATTATGAGATGACCATCTGGAGATAGGAAGGAGAGAGATACAGGGGAAAATTTATGCAATGTAGAAACAAAAAATCATATGTATATATGTGCATAAAGTATATATACATATATTTTAAAAATGTATTAAATACTTACTATGTGCCAGGCTCTTTACTAAGTACTACTAAGGTAGGTGGCCCAGTGTAGACAGAACACTCTGCCTAAGAGTCAGAAGAAAGGAAGACAATCTGCTTCTCAAGAATCTTACATTCGAATAGAGGCAGACAAAACATATGGTAGTTAGAGAGTGGAGTTTGATCAGAGGAGTCACAAGGATGGTGAACTGATCTATAGAATAGCTTATTGATTGGTTCTTTCAGGAAGCAAGGATAGTATTGATTTGAAAATTATGTCTAGAACATCTTCAGCTTAAATCTACTTTGCCCTGCCATGGAGTAGCTTCACTCTTCTTCCTACACTTCTCCCAATTACTTTGTCCTCTATTCTAGGAGAATTTTAAGTGGCAGGCATGTGAAAGCAAAGCCTTAGCCCATCCTTAAAAAGTCTTTAGCCCCAGGTCTAATCTTGGGTCACACTGCCTCTGGCCCTAACACACTGACTTCACCTTCAGCACAGCACTGTTCAGGATCTACCCTATAACAGCAGGAAGTCTCTTGGCTATTTCCTGACCCTTCAAGGACCATGTATCATTAGGTCAACAGTAAAAAATAATAATGCAAACAACTAGGTGATAATCTCATCCCTACTCTTGGATTGCCTTTTAGCTAAACTTTTTAATCCTGTCTCTGTCTGTTTGTCTTTCTGTCTCTGGACCTCTATCTTTCTCTGCATCTCTACCTCTGCCTCTCTCTGGTCTTTCCATTTTCCATAAAATAGAGAGATCCTTCCTTCATATAATTATACATCTTGGACCTCAGAGACCATTTGAGCCATCTCCTTCTCTTTATACAGATCAGGAAACTGAGGCTTAAGGAGTTTCAGGAGCTTGTCCAAGGTCACACTAAGCATCAGAGGCAGGATTGGAACCATGTCCTCTGACTCTAGGATCAGTGCTCTTTATATGTATGACACTGTCTATTCACTTTCACAGCATCATGAGGAGAAAAAAAAAATCCCCAAACTTTTGAGTTTTTTGTTTTCCTCAGCACTTATCTTTCTCAAACAGGCTGTTGATATTCTACAGATATTCCTTTCCCTTTGCTGGTATTACAACCCTGTGTATCAGAGCCAGAACTAGAATTCTGGCCACTGGGGCAAATTCATTTTGGTTAGGAGTATAAGAGATGATAGAATCATTTCTTCTGACCTCCCTGAGGTTAGTGGGTAATGCTGGGAGTCATTTCACCTTGAAATGCCATCTTATCCCTGAAGGAACAGAGTCTGAAGAAATACACCACATCTCTGGAGATCTGAAACCCCTGATATACTTTCCTAAGAGAGAATGTGGGTCAGGGTCCACACTTTTACTCTCTGACTTTTCTTAGACTGGTGTAGAAACTTCTCTGTCCCTCATCTCAGGACTGAATTTGGTCCAAGATCAATTGCTGCTGATGGTCAGCATTTATACAGTATGTCCCATTCCCACCTATTTAATATCTTAGACTGACATGCCAAGGACCCAGAAGCTTTTTCTTTCTTTCCTTCTTTCTCTTGTTAGGAAGACTAGTCAAGGAGAGGAAGTATACCTGGTAGTCCTGCTCTGGTTAACTTACTTTGATATCCTATCTCTGGAATTCTCCTATATCTGGAATTTTCTCTGCCTAGAAACATCTAACTCCTTGTTAATTAGAGCTTCCTTGCCTGTAACATCAGAGTTGGGAAACTAGTGAGAAATGCCCTAGTGAGACTGTCCTGGCTTTCAGGGAAGGTAGGTGGCTCACTGGATTGAAAGCCAGACCTAGAGATGGGAGATCTTGGGTTCAGATTTGGCCTCAGACACTTCCTAGCTGTATGACCCAGGGCAAGTCACTTTATCCTATTACCTATCCTTGCCACTCTTCTGCCTTGGAAACAATGCACAGTACGGATTCTAAGAAAGTAGGGAAGTATTAAAAAAAAACAAAACCACTTGGCTTTTTTTCTAGGACTCTCCAGGCATCTTGCACTGAAGCCCTGGAAGACTGACCAATGACTTGGTAAAATCTGGGCATTGGGGCAGAGTACCTCTGGTTTGGATCATTAATCTGCTTTCTCCTCTTGACAGGCCTGAAGATCATGGTGCCCATGGTCTATGTTTTGGAACACGAAGTCCTGGATCTGAAATGGTTGTCCTCTTCATGCCCTTACCCAGGTGACTAAAGTTAAGCACCTTCCCTTGTGTGGAGTAAAATGCATCCATTAAAAAAAGAACTATTGCTTTTGGCATTATTAGCTATTATGCTGTTTTTTTCTTTTGCTTGTGGAGAGCTCTATGTCCCCCAAAGGTAAGATGTAGCAGAGTTTGGGAGAACCAAATAAGATTATAGATGAGAGTGTAGTTTTTTTTAAAAATGTTGTGTAAATGTAAGTTATACTTGAACAAAATGTACTGGAGCCAGCTTAAACTGTTCCAGAGAGCTGAGTGTTAAATTTTCAGTGAAACATTTACACCTCAGAAACTGGCAACCTCTGGGGCTTGATTTATCTTTTTGCTAATTGTCTAGCCATAAGAAAGTGATAGAAGTAATGTTAATAATACAGATTAAACTTAAAAGTGTGTAATGAATACATCCCCCCAACCAACTGTTAAACATTCATCAGCATTCCACTGGTAAATTTGTACACCGGATGTACAAAACCTTTTTTTACCTTCTGTGCCACCATTTAGTTTATTATTTCTCCACCTTCACATCTTCTCACCCAGCCCAGAAAGCAAGGCCAAATTCTCTGGAGGAACTGAAACCAAGAGACCTTGTGACAACTAGATTTTCCATTGGTCATTTTTTCAAGAAGCTCCTTGGTATAAGGGAGTTTTTAAGCAGCTCCTCAGATGTGGCCCTAAGTAATTTGGGTTTGCTTGGCTCAGCCCCATCCCCCAGTGGACAATATTCATGGATTCCCAGCCACCTATAATCTAATAGCAGAGATTCCGCATACAGACTTCCAGCCCATCTGTGGTTTTAATAGGGGCTGTTGATGGTAAATTAGACCCACTTCTTTCTGCTGCACGAGTTGTCATTTTTATAGCTTTGGGGTTATATAAACAGGAGAGTGAGGGTGAAGCTAAGTGGAGAAGGGAAGCCTGGGAGTTTGAAGTTGCTAAACATCCCTTTTGAGTGTCTCTCTGTCTCTCTCTGTCTCTCTGTCTCTGTCTCTGTCTCTGTCTCTGTCTCTGTCTCTCTCTTTCTCTTATTTAATTTTAGCTCCTACTGGGTTTCGAGGAGCAGGCTGGCATTAGATGGTGGAGTGTCTGACAACAAATGAGAGCGAAAGGAAGCAGTAGGCTCATGGTTCTTGCATCTAGGGAAAGGCAAATAAGAATTGGGAGAGAATGAGGAGAACTTGGACTCCTAGGCAATATAATTCCTGAGATAAATAGAAAGGGATTTGAACTTTTAACCCCTTGCTTGCCACAGTTAAAAGCCTTGTCAGGGCTCACTTTGGGGATCCTGAAGCACTCTAGTCAAGGGTCATATAGGTTCAAGTTAGCAGGCCTAGGACTAAGACCTAAGTATTTTGATTTTTCAACCCAGATTTTGGCAACAGGGCAATGACAACAACCCCAGGCTCTTTGCTTCTTAATTACTTGACTATAAACGAAGCTTCTTACATTTATTTTGATTCCTCCCCAGTCCAGCAAATCCAGGGAAATGAACTACATTCCACAGATGGGAAAGTATAATCAAAAAAGGCATCTCAGAGAGACTAGAATCAGCAGAAATATGAACTTAGTGTTTATTCCAGTCCATTTTTTCCCCAAGTTATGTAGGCAGTTTTCTGGAGGTTATATAGGCAATGCATGTCTAGTCCTTATAAGCTCTGGATTTATTCATTCAGTTTTCCATTTTGATCCCCAGAGCTAGACTACTACTGTTCCCCTCAGAGTTGTAGGCTAACTTTAAGGGTTGCAGGCATCTTTCTAACATTCACAAACCACAGTCCAGTGTATTCTCCCCAATCTAGATCACCTACTTACCATCTCCTCAATATTATTTGTTCACCCAGTAATTACTATCCCATATCAATCAATGCTGACTTTTCTTAATTTCAATTAGCTAATACCAATTAACTTTTAACAAGGCATATTTATTGAAAATATATACTAAAGCTTGAAATGTAAACCACACCTTACCCAATTCCCTACTCTCAGTACGCACCCATACTCTCTTCTACCACCCAGTGCCTAAGGAGAGTCAAATTCAATTTCCATTCCCCCTATCAAAATTCATTTCTAGGCAGAGCATTCCTTTTTTTTTTTTCTTAAACCTTTACCTTCCATCTTGGAATCAATACTGTGTATTGGTTCTAAGGCAGAAGAGTGGTAAGGGCTAGGCAATGGGGGTCAAGTGACTTGCTCAAGGTTACATAGCTGGGAAGTGTCTGAGGCCAGATTTGAACCTAGGACCTCCCATCTCTGGGTCTCTCAATCCTTTGAGCCCCCCAGTGGCCCCCAGAGCATTCCTAATGGATCAGTCACTCCCTTGTAGGATGTTATATTTCAGCTGCTGGGTCAATTCACTGTTGGACTGGGTCAAGAAGATTGCTCCCTACTTGCCTTAGCTACTTGTGACTATAACAGACCAGTTATGATACCCTTGCTGGAGTTCTGATGGGTTTTCTGACATTTTCAAGTTCACAGAGTCTTAACTTTGTCTATCTCTTATTCACCTAAAATCAGGGGACAATAGAAACAATAGGGACAGGAGAAACAGAAGTGGCCTGTATTTAAAGCAATATAGCATAGAGGAAAATGGGACAGCTACACTAGCAACTGGCATAGCTGATATGAATTCTCTCCTTACCCAGAGGTCCATGGCAGAGATGTCAAACATACAGCTCAGAACCTCTGCAGCTTAAAATATTCCCAAGTATAGCCCAAACCAGATTAAAATGAAATTGGGAAATATTTAACAAAATAAATACAAATAAAATAAAGCATGGGGAATTTAATATGTATTTTTCTAAGTCAATATGCAGCCCATAGGAATCCTTTTGAATGGTTTAGTGGTCCCTGTTTCTAGTTGAGTTTAATACCACTCTGGTCCATGGCATTTATTCCTCTTCACTAAAAAATCATGAGAGAGAAAGAGATAGAGAGAAAGAGAAAGAGAGAGAGAAAGAGAGCACTTTCCTCTATCCTTGCCTATTGTATATACATTCAGCTCTTTCTCAACAGCCAATTATTTTTATTTATTTATTTATTTAGAATATTTTTCCATGGTTACATGATTCATGTTCTTTCCCTTCCCTCTTCCCTCCTCCCTCCCGGAGCTGACAAGCAATTCTACTAGTTTATCCATGTATCACTGTTCAAAACCCATTTTCATATTATTAATATTTGCAATAGTGATCATTTAAAGCCAACATCCCCAACCAATCATATCCCCACTGAGCCACATGATCAATGATATGTTTTTCTTCTGTATTTCTACTTCCACAGTTCTTTCTCATGATGTGGATAGCGTTTTGTTTTTTTTTTCATAAGACTCTCAGGATTGTCTTGGGTCATTGCATTGCTACTAGTAAAGAAGTCATTACATTTGATTGTGCCACAATTCAATAGCCAATTAAAAGGCTTTTCTTTACTGGGCAGAAAAGTCACAGGAACTCTGTACTTGCTCTGAATTGGAAAAAGATCCATCTGATATATGTCATCAATTGCTCCCCATAGCAAGCTTTTCAAGCCTCCACATTGATATACAGAGACAAGAACATTGTACATGCTCCAAGCGCTGGACACCACCCACTTCCATTGACCAGCCATCCCCTTATTCCCTTACATACATACATTACTTAAACATGGGCTGTTTCCTGGAGGACTCTAAAATGACTACTTTAAGTAGTTGGGGTATCATAGAATCCAGTTCTATGCCACAATCAAGAGTAATGGACGCAATGTGATCTAGTAGAGTGATCACTTGATTTGGAATCTTAGGACCTGGTTTCAGATCCAGATTGTGCTACTTAGTTAACAAACATTTATTTAACACCTACTATGTGCCAGATATGGTGCTAAGTTCTGGGGATACAAAGAAATGTAAAAGACTTTCCCTATTTTCAATGAGTTTATAGTCTAAAGGGGAAGTCATGGAAAATAGCTATAAACAGACAAGATATATGTGTATGTGTGTGAAAAAATATAAACACATATGTAAATATATAATAAATTGGAGATATAGTGGGAAAGGCATCAGTACTTTAAGGGGGATTGGGAAAGTTTCCCTGTAGAAGGTAGGATTTTAGTTGAGACTTGAAGGAAGTCAAGGAGTCCAAAAGACAGAGATAATGAGGGAGAGAATTTCTGACAAAGAAGCAATCAGCAAAAGTGCCCAGAACAGGGAGATGAACTGTTTGAGGAATATCAAAGAAAACAGTGTTACTGAATGGGGATGAGAGAAGAGGAGTAAGATATAAGACAAGTAGAAAGATAGGATGTGGCCAGACTATGAGAGTCTTTGAATGCTAAGTAGAGGATTTTGTATTTGATTCTTGTGATAGGAGCCACTACAGTTTATTGAATGTGACATGGGTGACCTGCATTTTAGGAAGATCAATTCTTCCTAACAGAAGGGGGGAGACTAACAAGAAGGCTATTGTAATTGTCCAAGTATGAGGTGGTAGTGGTGGCAGTGCCAGAGGAGAAAAAAAGCATATTGAAGAAATATTATGAAAGTACAATTAATAGAATTTTTGGCAAGAGATTGGATATGGGGATGAGAGAAAGTAAGGAGCTGAGGATGACAACAAGCCTGAGTTCCTGGGAGGATGTGGTTCCCTTGACAGTAATCAACAATTTTAGATATTCAAAATTTTAGATAAAATTCTTCTGCTATCTTTTCTGTCTTTCATTTGGTCATGAACAATTCCTCTATCAATAACAATGCTAACCATCTCCTGACAGGTGATTGATTGGTTGAGAGTATATAGAATGGAGCATTAAAAAATATGGCTCATAGAGAAATTGAATATTTTTTGCAAGGATTTTGTTCTTTTGTTTTCCTCAATACGGGGTGGATAGGCAGAAGAGAGAGAGTTTAAAATGATTTTTGTTTATTAAAACATATTTGATTAAAGATAATAATATGAAAATTAAGAAGAGGGGAGATTTTTAGGGGAAAGACAATAGGTTCAGTTTTGGACATGTTTACTTTGAGATGTTTACAAGGTATACAGATTGAGATGTCCAATAGGTAGTTGGAGATTCTTGAGAGTGGAGGTCAGGGCTGGATAAGTAGTTCTGAGAATCATTAGCAGAGAGATGATAATTGAATCCATAGGAGCTAATGAAATAACTAAGCAAAATCATCTAAAGGAAGAAGAGAAGAGGGTCCAGGACAGAACACTAGAATCATGTGGGTTTGACCTAGATGAAGATCCAGCAAAGGGGAGTAAGAAGGATCAGTCAGACAGATAGGAAGAGTGTCATGGAAACCTAGAAAGAAAAGAGTATGAAGGAGAAGAGAATGATTGACAGTGTCAAAGACTGGAGAGGTCAAGAAGGATAAGGATTGAGAAAAGGTTTTTAGAGTTGATGATTCAGAGATCACTGGTAACTTTGGAAAGAGTTGGAAAGAGTAATTTCAGTTGAATGATAGCATTGGAAGCTGGACTGTAGAGAGTTAAGAAGATAATAAGAATAGAGAAAGTAGAGGGACTGATTATAGATGGACTTCTAAGAGTTTAATTACAAATGGGAAGAGAGATATGGACTAATAGAGGAGATAGATGGATCAAGTAAAGTTTTTTTTGGATAAGGGGAGACATGGCTGGGTTATATAAAGTAGGGAAGCAACCAGTAGACAGGGAGAGTATGAAAATTAGTGAGATTATAGGGATGATAGAGGGGTGCAATTTGCTGAAGAAGACCAGATGAAATAGGACCACTTATACATGTACAGGACTTAGCCTAGGCAAGGAAAGGAACACCTTTTCATGTGAGCCTAATAATTGCAGAAGGCATCTGACTCATGTGAGATGAAGAATAGGATAAGAAGGAACTTTCTATGAATGGTCTTAATATTTTCAGTGAAGCAAGGTCCTCAAGTGAAAAGGATTGTCAAGAGGGTCGATATGAAACCCTTGAAGGCTGAAAAGGTTTGAAGGAGCCTCTGTGGTTATTGGGATAGTGAGTTAATTAAGGACATGTGCCTTGCAGCAGTGAGGACCCAGTTGAGATCATGTAACATAAATTTGTAGTAGATTCAATTAGCACAGTTTTGTGCTGCTTCATTTAGCAGCACGTAGGTAGGAACAAAAGTAGTGGACTTGTGTAAGTAGTTTTGGACAATTCACTTCATTTTCTGTATTTAATTCTCTCCTTTGTAAAATGAAGAAATTAGACTAGATCAGGGAGACCTTTTGGTAGTCTGCTGAAGCCTGTGGAACTCAGTAACTTTTTGGGAGGTGTGGATTTTATTTTATTTTTATTTTTAATTAAGTATATTTATTTACTTAATTAATTTAGAATATTTTTCCATAGTTACATGATTCATGTTCTTTCCCTCCCCTCCTCCCACCCTGTCCCTCCCATAGCCCATAATGAGCAATTCCACTAGGTTTTACATGTGTCACTGATCAAGACCTATTTCCATATTATTAATATTTGTACTAGGGGTGATCATTTAGAGTCTATATCTCCAATCATATCCCCATTCCCCAGCTGGGAAGTATATGAGGCTAGATTTGAACCCAGGACCTCCCATCTTTAGGCCTGACTCTCAATCTACTGAGCTACCCAGTTGCCCCCAGAAATACTAAATTTCATTTGGAAGTTGGCAAAAATAAAGATGTCTTTTTTCCCTTCCAAGTTCAACTGAACTTTCAGATCTGACATCTATCCATGGATCCCAAAACCCCAGGTTAAGCACCCTTAGATTAGAGAATCTCTAAGGTCCCTTTCAATGACCTGTGGATTTTTGCCACTGGGGTAAGGTTTGAGGCAGGTTAAGAGAATAAGAGCTCACCTGGGATGAGGCTTTGAGAATGGGGAGGAAATAAAGGAAGAAGGATGGCATTCACTCATTCTGAAGGACTGGCTGCTACTAAGAAGGTGGCAGGTAGATACACTAATGGGGAGACAGAATGTCAGAGAATAGTACTATTAGCACCCTCTAAATTTTAGTGCTCTAGGTTAAGGTCCCAGTCATGTTGACCTAGTTATAGCTCTATTTCATGCTCTATGAATCAGACATAGGGATTGACTGAGGCTCAGATGGTGCCAGAAACTAGCACTTCCAGCAACTTAATCATAAGAATACTCCATTTCATTTTAACATTGATGTTTTGGAGAGAAAAATCTCTAAAACCTTGGGGTCCAAGAATAGAAAGGCATTCAAGGCATAGAACCTTATTGTCAGCATTGCTAAATTAGCCCAGATTATGGAAAGAACATTTCTAAGAAGCCATCCAGATGTCTAAGTGACATATAGGAGGTGGTGCAACTCTCCCTGAGCCAAAACTGATCTTATTCTAGGGAGGGAAAGGGATCCCCTAGGAGATGATGTAAAATTGAAGCCCCAGCTTTGGAAAGATGTACACCAAGTATGTTTCCTTCCTCCACCCCAGCACCTTGGTCTAATGTCAAGAGTGGAAACTGTAGTTGTATCATCTCCTTTTAACTTCCTAACCCTATAATAATAAGGGAAAGAACATTGGATTCTGTAAGCATGTTTCTTTCTGAGTGTCATTTTCCTCATCTGTAAAATGAGGAGGATTGGATTCAGATGACATCTTGGGTCCTTTCTAATTCTAAATCTATGTACATTTTTTATTAACTTTGGCTTTCTCCACAAAGGAAAGGACAAATTTTTTCTTATAATAACTAAGAAGCTTAGGTCACCAGTCTCAGATACTACTGCTTTCCAGTGTTACATCAGTGATACAAATATGGAAAAGACTCCTGATCTAGTTCTGGAATCTTTTCAAGCACCAAGGAAAACTGTTTCCCTTTCATTCAACTCAAAGAATTTTAGAGGAGCTGCCAGGTGGGTCAGTGGATAGAGATCCAGATCTCTAGTCAGCAGGATCTGGGTTCAAATTTGAACTTAGACACTTCCTACCTACGTGACTGTATAATTGAAAATCTGTTACCCTAAAAAAGGACTATATTTCCTAGGAGCCCATGGATTTCCTGTCATTATGTACTTCCTGTAGACAGGGGATATTAGACAGGGACATGGAGGGTCCCTCCTCTTTACTTCCTGTCCCAAGTTTGGTGGTGGTAAGGTGGGTGTTTGAACTGGCTGATCAGTTATGGGCATATGGTCTTTATTTTGTATCCTCTTTATTCCTTGATTTCTAATGATCATTAATAAACCTCCTAAAATATAACATTTTATAATTTGAGATTTAATTTTAATTTTTATATTAATGGCAACCACTAATCAGAGAATAACCTCTCAACTTTTTAAGATAGCATAGATAAATTATTTTTAAGCCACGTTTCCCCTGCCAAGGCTTTTTGCCCACCCCACCCACCCTCTCAAACTCCAAACTCTCTACCAGAGGTGCTGCCTTTTTCTTTCCCTACTTTTTGCCTAGTTGCTCTCCCTACTGGCCAGACTATTTTTAGCCAGGGGACTCTTGGCAAAGAGGAGATAAGCCCCTTCTCTTGCCCATCTGCTTGAGCCCATGTTCCTCAGTTCCTGGCTGCTGTCTCTGACGTTGCTGCTGCTGATACTGCCTGTTCCTGCTCCTGCTCCTACTCCTGAATCCTCCTCCTGATCTCTGGCCTCAACTCTGACTGCTGTTGTTGGTCCTGCTGGGCTACTGGTAGCTGCTTATGTGTCTTTGGAACTCACAAACTTGGAGGAGATCTCCAGGTAACTGGTAAAAACTGGTGTGTATTTTCCTTAGGCAACGATTAGCCTCCTAACTCCCTCTCCACATGGCTGGAGAAACTAGACTTGCCTCAGGGGGGAAGGGAAGAAGGAAGCTACTCTTCCAAACAGGAAGTAAATTACATGCATGGCATACTCTTTGAAAGAGCAATACCTTGCCCATTTCAAACACATACTACCATTCATGAGTGCACTAATCTTTTCACTTATCTTGCCTGAGATTAAGGGGAGAAATTAATTTCCCTACAACCCTTTGATACTTGGGCCTGCCCAGTCTCTAAGATTCATCCAGTTTGAGATTCCTCAAAGTCATGTTCTCCCTTGCTATGGGAAATCCCACAGTTCTGACAAAAGGAATCTGAACGGATAGAGAAAGGAAATTTTTTTTTTTAGTTTTTAAAACATTATTTTATTTGGTCATTTTCATACATTATTCATTGGAAACAGATCATTTACTTTTCCTCCCCACCCCCACCCCCACACCCCTTCCCTAGCTGAGGCACGTGATTCGTCTCAGTATCACATGTGTCCTTGCTCTGAACCCATTTCCTTGTTGTTGGTATTTGCATTAGGGTGCTCATTTAGCGTCTCTCCTCGATCATGTCCCCTCAATCTCTGTAGTCAAGCAGTTGCTTTTTCTCTGTGTTTTTACTCCCTCAGTTTGTCCTCTGCTTGAGGATAGTTTTGTTTTGTTTTTTTTTCTCGTAGATTGCTGCAGATTGTTCGGGGACATTGTAAAGCCATTACTGGAGAAGTCCATTACGTCCTCTTGTATCACAATGTGTCAGTCTCTGTGTACAATGCTCTCTTGGTTCTGCTCCTCTCACTCTGCATCACTTCCTAGAGGTTGTTCCAGTCTCCATGGAATTCCTCCACTTTATTATTCCTTTAAGCACAATAGTATTCCATCACCAACATATACCACAATTTGTTCAGCCATTCCCCAATTGAAGGACATCCCCTCATTTTCCAATTTTTGGACACCACAAAGATTGCAGCTACGAATATTCTTGTACAAGTCTTTTTCCTTATTATCTCTTTGGGGTACAAACCCAGCAGTGCTATGGCTGGATCAAAGGGCAGACAATCTTTTATCACCCTTTGGGCATAGTTACAAATTGCCCTCCAGAATGGTTGGATCAATTCACAACTCCACCAGCAATGCATTAATGTCCCTACTTTGCCACATCCCCTCCAGCATTCACTACTTTCCTTTGCTGTCATGTTGACCAATCTGCTAGGTGTAAGGTGATACCTCAGAGTTGTTTTGATTTGCATCTCTCTGATTATAAGAGATTTATAACACTTTTTCATGTGTTTATTAAGAGTCTTGATTTCTTTAACTGAAAATTGCCTATTCATGTCCCTTGCCCATTTTTCAATTGGAGAATGGCTTGATTTCTTGTACAACTGGTTTAGCTCTTTATAGATTTGAGTAATTAGACCTTTGTCAGAGGTTTTTGTTATGAATACTGTTTCCCAATTTGTTGCTTTCCTTCTAATTTTAGTTACAATGATTTTGTTTGTACAAAAACTTTTTAATTTGATGTAGTCAAAATTATTTATTTTGCATTTTGTGACTCTTTCTAAATCTTGCTTGGTTTTAAAATCTTTCCCTTCCCAAAGGTCTGACATGTATACTATTCTGTGTTTGCCTAATTTACTTATAGTTTCCTTCTTTATATTCAAGTCATTCACCCATTCTGAGTTTATCTTGGCGTAGGATGTGAGGTGTTGATCCAAACCTAATCTCTCCCACACTGTCTTCCAATTTTCCCAGCAGTTATTATCAAATACTGGATTTTTGTCCCCAAAGCTGGGGTCTTTGGGTTTGTCATAGACTGTCTTGCTGAGGTCATTTACCCCAAGTCTTCTGTCTCTTAGCCAGTACCAAATTGTTTTGATGACCACTGCTTTGTAATATAGTTTGAGATCTGGGACTGCAAGGCCACCTTCCTTTGTATTTTTTTTTTCATTATTTCCCTGGATATCCTTGATCCTTTATTCTTCCAAATGAACTTTGTTAGGGTTTCCTCTAATTCAGTAAAAAAGTTTTTTGGTAGTTCAATGGGTATGGCACTAAATAAATAGATAAGTTTGGGTAGGATGGTCATTTTTATTATGTTAGCTCATCCTACCCATGAGCAATCAATGTTTTTCCAATTGTTTAGATCTAGTTTTAACTGTGTGGAAAGTGTTTTGTAGTTGTCTTCATATAGCTCCTGTGTTTGTCTCTGCAGATAGATTCCTAAGTATTTTATATTGTGTCGGGTGACTTTAAATGGAATTTCGCTTTCTAATTCTTGCTGCTGAACTAGGTTGGAGATATATAGAAATGCTGATGACTTCTGTGGGTTTATTTTGCATCCTGCAACTTTGCTAAAGTTGTTGATTATTTCGAGTAACTTTTTGGTTGATTCTCTAGGATTCCTTAAGTAAACCATCATATCATCCACAAAGAGTGATTGCTTGGTCTCCTCGTTGCCAATTTTAATACCTATCTCCAACCTCTTTACCCTTCCAGTGTGTCGATGTTCTCTCCCCTCCCGCCATGAGCTTCTTTGTGACATATAAATTTATCCCCTTTTGTTTCTTTTCCCATTTCTTTTAGTTATATCCTCTTTTTTTAGCTCTAGTCATATATATATATATATACATACATACACATGTATATGCATGCATATATCTATATACCTATTTATGTCTTGTCCTTTCATCCTATAGAGTTTGTCACTGTTCCCTCTGAGTGTAATTCTTTTAGCTGCTGAGGTGATAGCAACAGTTTTTAAGAGTTACCAATGACATCTTTTCTTATAGGGATACATATCATTTTAACTCATTGAGTCTCTTAAAAAAATTTTTGTTGTTGTTTTGTTTGTTTTTTTCCCCTCTTTTTTAATTACCTTTTGATGATACTCTTGAGTTCTGTGGTTGGACATCAAATTTTCTGTTCAGGTCTGGTCTTTTCTTTATGAATGCTTGGAACTTTTCTGTTGTGTTTAATGACCATACTTTCCCCTGTAAGAATATAGTCAGTTTTGATGGGTATTTTATTCTTTGTTGTAGACCTAGTTCCCTTGTTTTCTGGAATATCGTATTCCATGCCTTTCGGTCCTTCAGTGTGGATGCAGCCAGATCCTGTGTTAACCTCACCGTGTTTCCATGGGATCTGAAAGGCTTCTTCTTGGCAGCTTGTAATATCTTTTCTTTCATCTGATTGTTTTTTAATTTGGCTTTAACATTCCTAGGTGTTATCAGTTGGGGATTAAGTACAGGAGGTGATCTGTGGACTCTTTCAATCTCCACTTTCCCCTCTTGTTCTAGGATCTTGGGACTGTTTTCCTGGATAATTTCCTCTAGTATTATGTCCAGGCTTTTTCTTTTGTTGTGGTCTTCTGGTAGTCCAATTATTCTTAAATTGTCTCTTCTTGAACGATTTTCTAAATCGTCTGTTTTGTGAATGAGATGCTTCACATTTTTCTCAATTTTTTCATTCTTTTTGTTTTGTTTTATAGTGTCCTGCTGCCTTGTGAGGTCACTTAATTCCAGTTGTTGTATTCTGGTTCTTGAAGATTGGATTTCATCTCTGGCTTTTTGGTCATCCTTTTCCTTCTGGTCTGATTTTCTTTGAAGATCGTCTTTCATCCTCTTTACCTCGTCTTTCATCTCCTTTGCCTCATCTTTCATCTCCTTTGCCTCACTTTCCAGCTGGTTGATTTTGGCTTTCAAGACACTATTTTCTTGTTTTAGTTCAAGTGCCTCTGTTTCCAGATGACTTATCTTAATTTTTAAGTTCTTTTCTCAATTGTCTTCAGCCTCTCTTATTTGTGTTTTGAGCTCTTCCACAGCCTGTATCCAATTCGCTGGGGTTTTTGGTTTATCATTTGCTGATCTCTCCCCCTCTGTTCCATTTGCTGAGTAGTAGCGGTCTATTGTAGTTTCTTTCTTCTTTTTCTGTTGTTTGCTCAAAATCCCCCCTTCTTTACTCCCCGTATTTGTCTGTGCTCTTGTTCCTCTCATTTTTTTTTGGTTTTTGGGGACTTTTATCAGTCTCCTCTCTTGGAGCTATAACAGAAGATCTCTTGGTTTCTGGGGGAGGATTGTTAGGGGTTTGAGCTTTCCTGTCCTCTGGAGGCTTTTGATTGGCTTAAAGTCCAGCAGTCAATGAGGATGGGTGGGGAGCTTGGGCTTCCCTGTGTTCTGGAGACTTTTGATGGGATTAAGTTCAGCTTGGTTGGGCTGGGTGTGCTCTGAGTCCAAAACTTCCTGGAAGGCTGGAGCAAATATGGAGGATCTCCAAAGCTCTGGCCAGGCTGCCAGGTCTATGCTCCTTCTAGGCTGCCATCTTGAGTCTGCCTCTAGGTTTCTGTTCTTTCAGAAGACCCTGCTCTCTATGGGGAGAGGGGTCGTGGCCTCCCTGGGCTCTGAGGGCTCCTGATGGGATTAGGTTCAGCTGGTGTGGACCAAGTGATCCCAAACCAAAAAACCTCCTCCTCCACAATCTGTGTTGAATGCCCAGAGACTTGCCCAGGTTGCTTTCAAGGTAAGCCCTTCAGAGTAACCCCTTTGCCGGCCCTGAGGTTTCTATCCTTTCAGAAGCTCTGAGGGCTCCTGATGGGATTGGGTTCAGCTGGTGCCCTAAAGCTGGAACCTCCCTTGAGACTCAGATGGAAGGACCCAGCCAGGGGGCTACAGGCTCCCCCCTTCTCTCTATGTTTCCCTGCCATCTGTGTTGGGCTCCCCAGACACAGGCTCAGGTTGCTTTCAAGGTGAGTCCTTCAGAATACAAAGCCCTGAGGCCCTTTTGCCAGCCCTGAGGTTCCTGCTGCTCCTGCTGGCTCAGCAATTTGGGTGGGTGGGGGGGTGGGTCCTGGGACCTTCCTTCTGCCTACCACTTAGATCTGAGTGATCTAGGGTTTTGGCTATTGGGGGGACATACCTTTTGATCCACATCCAGGAGGAGGGTTCCCAAGTCTGTCCTGTTGTTCCATTTGAATTTTGGTGTCCTGGGAGCATTCATTTTGTGATTGGTAAGGAAGGGTTTTCAGAGGTCTGAACTTTTGCTGCCTCTAAGCCTCCATCTTGTCCAGAAGTCAAGAAAGGAAATTTAAAGAGACTGGAGGTGAACATTTTAAACCTCTTCAGACTCCATTGTTTTATGAAAGTTTCTGTATTTTGCTGATTGTCTGCTTTAAGATTTAATTTGGTTGGTTTTAAGTTAATATATCAATGTATTCAATACTATTCTGTTATGCTGAATCAGTTTAATCTACTGTTTTAACTATTAGATATGTTCTGTTACTGAAAAAAATATTGTAAAGCCCATAAACAACTTTTTCTTCCATTTTGCATTTGTTAAGTGTCACATAGATGATGGATAAACTAAACTTGGCTAATAACCTTTGGAGAATTTAATGAACTAAGAATTTAAATGGTAATTCTAAGGGGTCTTCAGAAATAATTATAATTAACTAGTAGTTTCTGAATGAATGATCTTTTAATATTTATATTAAAAATAATGTTGTATTAAAGGTAGAGAAACAAAGAAATGTTCCTACCAACGTGTTTCTATAAAGTAGGAAACCAAAGAGAGCTCCAGCAAAACTCTTCAGTTTAATTTACTTCCACCAGAACAATCTAGATTTCTTTTCTTTTAAACAATATTTTATTTGATCATTTCCAAACATTATTCATTAGAGACAAAGATCATTTTCTTTTCCTCCCCTCCCCAACCTCTCCCATAGCTTGTACAAAAGCTTTGTAATTTGATATAGTCAAAATTATTTAATTTACATTTTGTGACTCTTTCTAAGTCTTGCTTGGTTTTAAATTCTTTCCCTTCCCAAAGGTCTGACATGTATACTATTCTGTGTTTGCCTAATTTACTTATAGTTTCCTTCTTTATGTTCAAGTCATTCACCCATTCTGAATTCATCTTGGTGTAGTGTGTGAGGTGTTGATCCAAACCTAATCTCTCCCACACTGTCTTCCAATTTTCCCATCAGTTTTTATCAAATACTGGATTTTTGCCCCCAAAGCTGGGGTCTTTGGGTTTGTCATGAATTGTCTTGCTGAGATCATTTACCCCAAGTCTATTCCACTGATCCTCCTTTCTGTCTCTTAGCCAGTTCCAAATTGTTTTGATGACTGCTGCTTTGTAATATAGTTTGAGATCTGGGACTGCAAGGCCACCTTCCTTTGTATTTTTTTTTCATTATTTCCCTGGATATCCTTGATCGTTTGTTCTTCCAAATGAACTTTTTTATGTTTTTTTCTAAATCAGTAAGGAAATTTTTTGGAAGTTCAATGGGTATGACACTAAATAGATAGATAAGTTTGGGTAGGATGCTCATTTTTATTGTATTGGCTCATCCTACCCATGAGCAATCAATGTTTTTCCAATTGTTTAGATCTAGTTTTAATTGTGTGGAGAGTGTTTTGTAGTTGTCTTCATATAGTTCCTGTGTTTGTCTCTGCAGATAGATTCCCAAGTATTTTATATTGTCTCGGGTGACTTTAAATGGAATTTCTCTTTCTAATTTTTGCTGCTGAGCTGTGTTGGAAATATATAGAAATGCTGATGACTTATGAGGGTTTATTTTGTATCCTGCAACTTTGCTAAAGTTGTTGATTATTTCGATTAGCTTTTTGGTTGAATCTCTAGGATTCTTTAAGTAGACCATCATGTCATCTGCAAATAGCGATAACTTTGTCTCCTCCTTGCCTATTTTGATGCCTTCAATTTCTTTTTCTTCTCTAATTGCTATTGCTAGTGTTACTAGTACAATGTCAAATAATAGAGGTGATAATGGACATCCTTGTTTCACTCCTGATCTTATTGGGAATGCATCTAGTTTATCCCCATTGCAGATGATATTAGCTGATGGTTTTAGATATATACTATTTATTATTTTTAGGAATGACCCTTCTATTCCTATGCTTTCTAGTGTTTTTAATACGAATGGATGTTGTATTTTATCAAAGGCTTTTTCTGCATCTATTGAAATAATCATGTGATTTTTGTTGGTTTGCTTGTTGATATGGTCAATTATGTGGATGGTTTTCCTAATATCGAACCAGCCCTGCATCCCTGGTATAAATCCTACTTGATCATGGTGAATGACCCTTCTGATCACTTGCTGGAGTCTTTTTGCTACTATCCTATTTCAGATTTTTGCATCTATATTCATTAGGGAGATTGGTCTATAATTTTCTTTCTCTGTTTTTGACCTGCTTGGTTTTGGAATCAGTACCACATTTGTCTCATAAAAGGAGTTTGGTAGAACTCCCTCTTTGCTTATTATGTCAAATAGTTTGTATAATTAGCTGTTCTTTGAATGTTTGATAGAATTCACTTGTGAATCCATCAGGCCCTGGGGATTTTTTCTTAGGGAGTTCTTTGATGGCCTGTTGGATTTCATTTTCTGATATGGGATTATTTAAGAATTCTATTTCTTCTTCTGCTAGTCTAGGCAGTTTATGTTTTTTTATATATTCATCCATATCGCCTAGATTGGTATATTTATTGCCATATAATTGGGCAAAGTAATTTTTAATGATTGTTGTAATTTCCTCTTCATTGGAGGTGATGTCCCCCTTTTCATCTTTGATGCTGTTAATTTGCTTTTCTTCTTTCCTTTTTTAAATTAGATTGACCAATACTTTGTCTATTTTGTTTGTTTTTTCAAAGTACCAGGTTCTAGTTTTATTTATTTGTTCAATAGTTCTATCACTTTCAATTTTATTAATTTCTCCCTTAATTTTTAGGATCTCTAATTTGATTTTCTTCTGGGGGTTTTTAATTTGTTTGCTTTCAAGTTTTTTTATTTGCATTTCCAATTCATTGATCTCTGCCCTCCCTAGTTTCTTAATATATGCACTCAGGGATATGAATTTTCCTCTGATTACTGCTTTGGCTGCATCCCATAGATTTTGAAAGGATGTGTCACCATTGTCATTTTCTTCAATGAAATTATTAATTGTTTCAATGATTTGTTCTCTATCTAAACTATTTTGGAGTTTCATATTATTTAATTTCTATTTGATTTTTGATTTGGTTCTCCATGTACCCTTACTGATCAATATTCTTATTGCCTTGTGATCTGAAAAGGCTGCATTTATTATTTCTGCTTTGCTGCATTTGTATGCCATGTTTCTGTGACCTAGTGTATGGTCAATCTTTGCTAATGTGCCATGTGGTGCTGAGAAGGTGTATTCCTTTTTGTCCCTATTTATTTTTCTCTATATGTCTATTAACTCTAATTTTTCTAAGATTTCATTCACTTCTTTTACCTCTTTCTTATTTATTTTCTTATTTGATTTTTCTAAATTTGATAGTGGTTGGTTCAAATCTCCCACTAATATGGTTTTACTGTATATTTCCTCCTTCAGTTCTCCTAGTTTCTCCATTAGAAATTTGGGTGCTATACTATTTGGTGCATACATGTTGATTAGTGATATTTCCTCATTTTCTAAAGTCCCTTTTAGCAAAATATAGTTACCTTCCCTATCCCTTTTAATCAGGTCTATTTTTGCTTTGGCTTTGTCAGATATCGTAATGGCAACTCCTGCCTTCTTTCTATCAGTTGAGGCCCAGAAAGTCTTACTCCATCCTTTAATTCTGACGTTGTGAGTGTCTACCTGCTTCATGTGTGTTTCTTGGGTTTTGGATTCTAATCCATTCTGCTATTCGTCTATGTTTTATGGGTGAGTTCATCCCATTCACGTTCAAAGTTATGATTGTCACTTGTGGACTCCCTGGCATTTTGATATCCTCCCCTAAATCTTTAGGGGAAAGAAGGGGAAAGAAAAAATTCTTTAGCTATAACCTTTTAAGCCAGTGATTTACTTTAAATCAGTCCCCCTAGTCCCCTCCCTTGATATGTTCCCCTTTCTAGCCCCTCTCTTTTTGTTCCATCCCCCTCCCCCCTCTCCCTCCCTCCCTTTTTGTGTTTCTTACTCCCTTACCCCCCTTGGTTTTCCCTTCTCCCTTACCCTGTTCAGTAAGATAAAATTCAAGATCCCAATGGATCTGGATGCTCTTCCCTTTCAGAGTTGATTTCACTGAGAGTAAGGTTTAAGTAAAAACTCTCTTCCTCTCCTTCTTATAGGAGAATTGTTCCCCTCCCCTTCCCATGTGTATCTTTGTGTGAGAAAGATTATTCTATTTAGTTTTCCCCCCCTATTTCTTGGAGTATATCTTAGTACCATCAATGATTCCCCCCTCCCTTTTTCTTTTCTATACCCTCCTTTCTCCATATCATCTTGATGCCCCCTACATTCCCTATGTGTAATTCTTCTTACTACTCTAATGATGCACACAATTTTTGAGAGTTACGCATTATATTTTCCCCACATATTAACATATATAAATTGATATCAATGTAGTCCTTATAGAAGAGAGTTTGAATAAACGCAAAAGATAACATTTTTCTCCTTTTCCCTTTCCTTCATATTTACCTTGTTATGTATTCCTTGCTCTTTATGTCTGGATGTTGAATTTTCCATAGAGCTCTGGTCTTTTCTTTGCAAAAACTTGGAAATATTCTATTTTGTTGAATGCCTATATGTTCCCCTGGAAATATATAGTCAGTTTTGATGGATAGCTGATTCTTGTTTGAAGACCCAGCTCTCTTGCCTTTCTGAAAATCATGTTCCATGCCTTACGGTCATTCAGAGTGGAAATTGCAAGGTCTTATGTGACCCTGATTGGCATTCCTTTATATCTAAATTGTCTTTTTCTGGCTTCTTGTAAGATTTTTTCTTTTGCTTGAAAGCTTTGGAATTTGGCAATTATGTTCCTGGGGGTTGTCTTTTGGGGGTTTAGTGTAGAGGGTGTTCTATGAACTCTTTCAATGCCTGTATTGCCCCCTTGTTCTAGAATCTCTGGGCAGTTTTCTTTGATGGTATCTTATATTATGAAGTTGAGATTATTATTTTTTTTCTGGTAGGCCATTTATTCTCAGATTGTCTCTCCTTCCTCTATTTTCCAAGTCTGTCACCTTGTCAGTGAGATATTTTATGTTCTCTTCTAATTTCTTAGTCTTGTGGCTTTGCTTTATTAATTCTTGCTCTTTTGCAAGATCATTGTCTCCTAGTTGCCTGATTCTGATTTTAAAAGCCTGGTTTTCCTTTTCAGTTTGGTCAAGCTGTTTTGTAGTTGCGTTTTTTTTTTTTTCGTGCTTCAGATTGTTGAGTTCCTTTTGGATTGTTTCCCATTTTTCCTCCCAAAAGGCTTCCATCTTTTTGATAATTTCCAATTTAAATTCTTCAAGAGGTTGTGGAGAATTTCCATTTCCTTTGGAAGGTTTCAGAGCATTTGCTTGTGTTTCCTCTTCTATCTCCTCTGTATTTGGTATTTTTGCTCCACAAAATGTGTCTAAAATCACCTCCTTCTTCTTGCTTTTCTTGGTGTTTGTAGGCTTTTGCACTTCTGTACTGTTTGCCATCTCTATCTGAGTGAGGAGGACTGGCTCTTAGTGTATTTGTCTGATGGTCTGAGACTTTAGCCCCAGGCAAATTGTCCATTCTCCACAGCTGCTCTGTCTTCCTGGGGAAGCCCAGGGTCTGCCCTCCCCTGCCTGCCGGAATTTCGGGTGTTACTGCTCTCAATTCCCTCCAGTTGCTTCTCCGCTGCCTTACTTCCACACTCTTAGCCTGGCACAGCACTGTCCACAAGGTACCTCAGTGCCTTTGCCGGCCCTGAGGTTTCTGTTCTTTAAGAAGACCTAGCACTCTAAGGGAGGTGGGGTCCTGGCTTCCCTGCACTCTGAAGGATCCTGATGGGATTAAGTTCAGCTGGGTTGGACTGGATTTGCCCTGAAACAGGGCCCTTTGGTGAGACTCAGATGAAAGAACCCAGCCAAGGGGCTACAGACTCCCCACCCCCCCATCTCTCTCTGTTTCCCTGCCATCTGTGTTGGGTGCCCCCGAGTCTGGCTCAGGTTGCTTTCAAGGTGTATCTTTCAGAATAGCCAGCCCTGATGCCCTTTTGCTGGCCCTGTGGTTCCTGCTGCTGCTGTGGGTTCAGGGCTCTGGGTTGGGAGGGATGGGTCCTGGGACCTTCCTTTAGATCTGAGTGATCTAGGGTTCTGGCTTTTGGGGGGCATACCTTTTGATCCGAGTCCAGGAGGAGGGTTCCTCGGCTCTGTCCTGTTGTTCAGTTTGAATTTCGGTGCCCTAGGAGCATTCAGTTTGTGATCAGTAAGGAAGGGTTTTCAGAGGTCTGAACTTTCGCTGCCTCTAAGCCACCATCTTGACCAGAAGTCCCAATCTAGATTTCTTAGTAATGTTCTAGACCCAAATAAATTTTACTTTGTTTAAAAATATATTTGCGAAGGTGGAAAGATTTGTTACATCTGTAAAAATTGTGACAAATATCCATCAGTTCATAGTTTTTTTATGTCATACAGAAATCTATATGAAATATGATAGTGGCTCTGTTTGCTATTGTAATTAACTGGGCTATTGTGAATTTGGGGGACTTTGGTACATCTTCAAATGTGCATTATCTACTGTATTACTGTTTTATTCTGAAAACCATAATGTACCCACACTGTGGTTCATGGCCAAGTTAAAAAAGAAATGGATCTCATTTTTTAGTGAGGAAGCTTTGTATTCTACCTCTCCTTGCCTGACACAGTGTGTCACTGATTGTAAGCTATACATTTTTGATTTTTAAAACTCTTTTTTATTATTGTTTTTCCTTGCATGTGCAATACAGTATCTGAGTTTTATTCTCCCCTCCATTTTGTATTTGAAGCACATGTCAAAAGTATTGAGAAGATTTTCCTTTAATTTTTTAAATTTTGCAGTAATATAAGTTTAAAATACATTTGTTTTAATATTAATACATATTCCAAAAGCTTTAGACTATAAAAATGATGCCATTGATTGTTTTAAAAAAAATCATGGGACTTAGATTAATGATTTTGTCTGATTCCAGGAAAAGGGAATACAAAAAGAGCCATTGCACAGGATGAAAGAAACACAAAGCTAAACCGTATAGTGACAACTGAGCACAAGTTCAAAGAGAATAACCAATCACAATGGGATTCATGAAATTTTGAGCCAAGACAAGAGGACTTGATCTTGTTTGGGGTTTGAGATTGCGGCTTTTTTGACATATGTCAAAGGCAGTTCTTCCTTGTCCCACATTTTACCAAGTATTGTTAATTTTAGATTTTCTCCACCCTGATTAGTCTTTAACATCCTAGGAATCAGAAATGTATTCACCCCTACTTAAGGATTAAGTGTTGATGAGGATGGCCTATGACAGACATGTGCTAGCAAGTGACAAATTAGAAACAACTGACAGACACCCTGGGCTGTCCTAAGTCAAGCCTAAGGTACCATTGGTACATGTGAAATTCAGGAAGTAACATTGTAATGAATGGTCTATATATTTCATGTCTCTTCCTCTCTCTGGCCTCTGTCATGGAGATGTGGCTCTTGCTCTGGCTGGTGTGGCTGGTGGCAGCATGCTGGGCATCTGGGAGGTTTGGCGGTTTGCAGCTTGCTGGTGAGATAACTGGGAGAAGCTCTGTAGTGTGGGTTAGGTGAAGCGTCTTCCCTGAGCGACCTTGGTGAGTGGTTTAGGCTGATTCCTTTTTCCTTTATCTCCTAAAACGCAATCCTCCTAGGAAACCCCTCATCTCAGAGGAGGCCTCATGGCTGGAAGCCGAGTTAGATTAAATCTTGGAGGAGGCCTTGTGGCTGAGGTCTCTGAACTTCCCTTAGCTTAGGGTACGCCGGAAAAATCTTATACCTCTTTCCTCTCTCTCTCTTCTTCTTAATTTTCTTCCTTCTATTGTAATTAAACCACCATAAAAATCCCAAACTGACTTGAGTATTTTATTGGGATTAAATTAATCCCTGGCGACCCCTAGTATAATATATTCCTTTATCAACCCCTAACTTTACCCCTCTCAAATTTGGCTCCTACCTGGCTCCTATTATCTAGTCCCTATTCTGTCTTTCAGTGTGTGACAATACTTTCTGTAGTCCTAGCTGCTGATTGGGCAAATGCATAATTGCATAAATCACTTTAATTGGGCCCTGATTCAAGGACCTGTTACAGGTTTATTTTTCCTTTACTTAGAATTTTTACACATAAGACTTTGATAGTCTATATTTCATCCACAAATTATTTTATCTTTTATTTGGATTTAAAATTTTTTTTTAAAATTTCTCTTGCCAATTGATTCACATACCTTATAACTCAGCCATGCATTCCTAAGTGATTCTTGTGTTTTTCAACACTCTCTCCGGAGGGAATGTATTATTATTATTATTCTAAATTGCAAAGTTTAAATTCTTTTTGAGAGTAATTTTAGGATAAGAAATACGCTACCTCTCCAAATCCAGGAAGTGAACTGTTTGGAGAAGGCACCATTAAGATGCTTTCACAGACCACATACTGCACCAGAAGATCCAGAGTGAACTTTGGGATGTGGTGATTTGAACTGTGTGGGGTTGAATGTATTTGTTTTGTATGTATACTCTTATGCTGAAGGGTACTGCCCCCTAACTGACTTTTTGTCAATATGCCTAGCAATCATTGGTTTTGTTCTCTTTCCCTTTTATCCTCAAATTATTGTATTTTCAAAGTTGGTTATGTTTATAAGATCCATTGGAGAGACTATTCTTCCATGGATCTCAGGGGAATGTATAATTGAAAATCCGTTACCCTAAAAAAGAACTACCTTTCCCAGGAGCCAACTGACTTCCTGTTGTTACATACTTCCTGTAGATAGGTTACTTCCTGTCCCGAGGTTTGTGGTGGTAAGGCGGGCATTTGAACTAACTTATCAACCATGGGCATGCGGTCTTTATTTTGTATCCTCTTTATTCCTTGATTTCTATTGATCATTAATAAACCTCCTAAAACATAACATTTTATTATTTGAGATTTAATTTTAATTTTTAAAGTGACCCTGAACAAGTTACTTAATCCTGTTGCCTGTTTGCCTGGTCCTTGTCCTTCTGTCTTAGAGTTGTTATGAAGAATGGAAAATAATAATTTTTTAAAAAAGAATTTTTAAGGAGCCATAAAGATGAAAAGGACCTTAGAAATCTTCCAGGGTACAGCTAGGAGGCAGGAAGTCCTGAGTTCAAATTTGGCATTAGACACTTTCTAGCTGTGTGATCCTGATCAAGTCAACCCTCATTGCTTAGCCCTTACCACTCTTCTGCCTTGGAGCCAATACATAGTGGTGATTCTAAAATAGAAGGTAAGAATTAAAAAAAAAAAGGAACCTAGTTTAAATCTACTTCATAGAGAAACTGACACTTAGAAAGTCCTAGTAACTTCAGGGTCTTATACCTTCTCTAACAGGACTTCTTAACTTTTTTTGTGTCTTGAAGCCCTTTGGTAATCCAGTCATCTATGGAATCTCAGAATACTAAATGAAACCAATTATATTAAAATTGTTATGAAATTATTTTTTAAAGGATCCTAGGTTAATAACTCTTGGATGCTCATTTTCAAAATGCTTGCTTAAGGTCATCCATATTGTTCAAAGTCACAATTAATGTCAAAACAGGGGACTAAAGACTCAGTCTTCTGACTTTTTCTTGAAGTTACTTTGTATTTATTTTGAATATATTTATATACACCCATGCTGTCTCCTAAACAGAAAATATGTTCAGACAGAGCAAAGGTTGTTTTCTTTTCTTTCTTTAAAAAAAATCCCAAACCATCACCTTTTTCTTTTAAAATCAAGAAGTATTGGTGTCAAGGCAGAAGAGCTATAAGTGCTGAACACTGGGCCTTAAGTAGTTTGCCCAGTGTCTTACAGCTAGGAAATGTGAAAGGATTGTTTTCACTTTTGTCTTTGTAAGGTCAAACCAGAGCACATTGCCTGGCACGTTGTGAACGGTTAATAAATGCTTGTTTGTTGATTAGAACAAAGAACTGACTTTGCTGGGGACAAGTCAGTCCTTGCATATAGGTAGCAAACTGACAATAAAGGACTTCCCAACCCTGAACTGGAAACCAGTATTCTTTGTCTTCTCTTTAGCCTTGCTGTAGTTGGGGCTGTGATACTCGTTATAGAGAAGCTTGCTTCCATCCATCAGGAGAGCACTCTGCCTAGCAGGCACCAGTAAGTGCTTTACAGGTACTTACAGGTACCTAGTTCATCCTTACTTGTCAAGATCTGTCTACCAAGTCTCTGTCTATGTGGATGCAAAATACTGCCAGAGGTTGGTTGATGGGGCAAAACAGGGAGGGGAGAGGGAAAGAACACATCTCTAATTGGGTATGCTAGTAAATATTTAACAAATAGCTTGGGAGAGGGGGGCGGGGCAGGTGCTAGGTGAGAATGTGTACATCAGACAAAGTTCAGCCTGAATTATTAACATTTTCTTCATCATTTTATTAGGTCTAGACAATCAAAGGGCAGCTTGGTAGCTTGGAGTCAAGAAGATTCATCCTTTTGAATTCAAGCCCGACATTAGACACTAGGTGTGTGACCCTGGGCAAATCACTTAACCCTGTTTGCCTGAATTTCTTCATCTGTCAAATGAGTTGGAGAAGGAAATGGCAAACTCTCCTCAATGCCTCTGCCAAGAAAACCTCAACTGGGGTCATGAAGAGTCGGGCATGATTGAACAACAACAGACAATTAACAAAACATCAATCTCCGATTAGGAGCTAATTTCCGAAGGGTAAACGCTCATGCTGAAAATATGACAATAAATTTTTAAGAACCAGTACCAGCTGGCTCCAGTTACTACAACTAACTGGAACTACCAGGTTCTGTAACACTGCCACGTGTAGCAGCGGGTCTCCAATTCCTCAGGGCCAGCCCTTCCACTCCGGCACCAGAACGAGCCGTGCCAGGCCCACCATTTCATTGGTTCACACAACTTCCCTCTCTTCTCCTCCGTCCTGCCCCCTCTCCCTTCGATCCTTCTTATTGGTCCACATAGCTTTCCCTCCAGTCCTTTCTCGCTTCTCTCCGCCCCCATTCCACCCCTCTTGGCCCTGCTTTTCGTCACTTCCTGGAAGGTAGCCGGGGAAGCCGGAAGTTTGTGTGGGCGAGAGATAGAGGGAGTCTGGGTTGAGGTGTCTCTGGCAAACCTGTTGGCGTATCTTCCGGAGTCCAGCGCTGGGGCTGCGGGTGGGGCCGACGCTTCCTCTGGAACGGGGAAGGGGGAAAACTACGGCTGCCAGGGCAGGAGGAAGGGGGAAAGGACATGAAGTCATCGCGGAGCCTGGAGGACTCCGGAGGCTGAAGCTGTATCCTCCCTCCTGCTCTTGTGCCTTTTCTCATCCTCATCCACCACCCCACCAATCTGGCCCTCTACATCTCAGGGCCTCATTCCTTCCTCTTCTCCTCTCTCTCATTCCCACTGCCTCCTGCCCTCCACCTGCCCCTGCTTGAGCCTTGACAGCACTCCTACCTGCGTTGGTCTAACTCATCCAGCCCAGTTACCCCATGGGGGCTGGTGGGAGAACATCGTGTGACTCCTGACCCCTTGCGCTAGTGAAGGTGCGACACTTTTCTCTTCCCTTTCCTTGGCATCCCGAGTCCCTGACCGCTATTTACCCCAGGCTGGAGCTAGAAGAGTGAGGTCATTGACCCTGAACTCTAAAGCTATGGCCGCAGTAGCAGCGTCTAACTGGGGTCTGATCATGAACATTGTGAACAGCATTGTGGGGGTCAGTGTGCTCACCATGCCCTTCTGCTTTAAACAGGTGAGTCTGCCAACCTGTACCTGGCCCCTGACCCTGGGGCTACTTTAGACTTGTAGTAAAGTGGGGGCGTCAGCGTTTTTAGGGGTTTCATTCTTTTTTTTTTTTTGTGGTTGATAGAAATTGACTTGGAAGGAAGGTTAAACTGGTGGTTGACCCAGAGCCTTGTAACAACTTTGTAAACCTGCGGGCATATGATTTTGCCCTCAGGCAAGAGCAAACATCTTTCCTTTATGTATATTCCCTTGGTCTAATATTGGTAACAAGCTTTTTTTTTTTTTTTGCTTGTGAACAAAAGAACCTTTTGTATACAATTTATTAAGTGAAACTAGACTTGTAGAATATGTAGAGTTGGAGTTAACTTCACAGGTGTTCTAGTCCAAACTGCACAGTAAACCAAGTTGATGAAAATTGCATTTTTTGACACTCAAATAGAAGAATATCTGGACATATAATATGGAGTTCTCATATAACTAAACTCCTAATATAGTGAGTGTGATTATATAGGTACACCTGCTCATTTTTATTTGATTTACACCATTGGGGAGACCTGTGGAGCCAAGCATTTGTCAAATTATTCCAGTTACCATTTCATCAAAAAGACAGGTTTTGGTAACACCTGATTTTAGCCTCCAGCCTGGAAAGTTCAGAGGAAAGAGACTGATCTAGGCTATTGGTGCTTTTTAAAACTTTGTAATTAAGGGCAAAGATGATTAAAACATGAATATCTTCCAAAATGGAAAGTATCCACAAAAAGCAATTTTGTCTTGGTTTGTTTCAAACTTCTGATTATATTCCTTCTATAGCTTATATATATATATATATATACAATTCATGCCTGTCAGGCCAGTGATGGAGAGTATCCAAACAATGCTATTCAGTGATTGTGTCTGAGGTATACATTTGTTTGACATTCTGTTGAAAATTTAAACTTTTCAGGAGAAGGGAACCTAAAAGATTTTCTATGAAAGACAGTCCCACTTTGAATTCAATTGGAACATTTCATTAAAGTGACTTTTATTTCCAAATTTTCTGTAAATCAATGCCTATGGTATTTTCCAGTCCACATAAAGGATAAAATGTTCTCTCCACTTTAAGAAAAATCCTTATCCTGATCTCAGTTTCAGGTCTTGATGCTCACATTCAGTGTATTTTCAGATGGACAGGTCATTTTTGAGGCATAGTTCAACTTTAGAAAAAGTTTCACCATGGGAGGGGTGCAGTTAAAGCAAAGGTAAAAGAATAAAGGGATTTCTTTTCTCTATGTCTCAGAGAAAGTTCACTTTCTAAAGTTACCAATGATCTTAATTGCCAAATCTCTGGTAATATTTTAAAACTTTCTTTTTTTCAACCATACTCCTGACCACTCTTTCTTCTTGAATACTCTTTTCCCTGAGCTTTCATGGTACAATTCTGTTTTTCAGTCTCTTTTTCTGGTTTATTACCCAGATCATACCCTCTTAATTGTGGGTGTTTCCTAAACTTATTGTATTTGCTCTCTTGGTGACCTCATCAGATTCCAAGAATTTAATTGCTATCATCTATATGCTGATGACTCACAGATCTATATATCTAAGCTCTACTCTTGTCTCTGAGCTTTCATCTCACATCACCTATTGACTACTGGACATTTTAAATCGGATGTCCCAGAGACCTCTCAAACTTAACATACCCAGAACTGAACTTGTTATTTTCCCCAGATCTCTAGAATTCCCTATTTTTGAAGAAGACACCAATAGTCTTGTCTTTCAGTCATAGAGACAGCTTGTGGCATAGTAGATAGAGTACCAGTCCTGGAGGACCTGAGTTCAAATCTAGCCTCAGACTCTATACTAGCTGTGGAACCCTGGGCAAAATCACTTAACCACTGTTTGCCTCAGTTTCCTCAATTGTTAAAATGATAAATAATGTTAAACAATTGCATTTACCTTTTGTTGTGAGGATCAGATGAGTTATGATTTATTTGTAAAAGTGCTTAGTTTAGTGGCCAACATCTAATAGGTATTATATAAATACTCATTTCCTTCCTCTTCCTTTGTCATCCCTCTCTTGCATGTTTGTAACCTTAGCATTGGTTTCTATTTATCCTCCTTATCCTTCCTCACCCAATATACCAAATCAATTGCCAAATCTTGCCATTTCTACCTCCATAGTATCTCTCATTTCTGATTCCTCTTTTACATACTACCACCCCATCATCCAAATTGTGTTCTCCCTGGTTTTTCACCCTACCACCAAAGATATTCTTTAAATGTATATATAACCCTGTCATTCTTGTATTCAATAAACTCCAATGGTTTCTTGTTAGTTCTAGAATCAAATAGAAATTCCATTTCCTATACCCTTGCACTATACCTGGAATGCATTTCCTCCTTACTTTAGACTAATAAAATTCCTCTCCGTCAAAACTTAGTCAAACACTATCTTCTATATGAATCCTTTCCCTATCCCTTCAACTGCTAGTACCCTCTTTAAACTACTTTGTTCTGAACTGCATTATATTTTTTGGTATTCTCTTTATATTTTATATATGTGTATATAGACATACACATATCTTTGTTGTTACCCATTTCTCCTATTACAATGTAAGCTCCTTCTGAGTAGTAATCGTTTCATTCATTGTATTTGTGTTTGGCACATAGTAGGCATTTGACTAATGTCTGTTGATTATCCAGATCCTATCTATTCAGATCCTGTCTCAGATCCTTTTTCCTTCATAGACAGTTCTAGCCCACATTTATCCCTCCTATTCCTGAACTCTTGGAGCACATATTCTGCACCTTATTAATAATCACATACATGTATGTATGTGCACTGGTATGTGTTATATATACACAAGTGCATGTATATATGTTTATTACTACCATGTATTATAACTTAATTGTATTTCATGTTATATCTCATCCTTGCAATTAGATTATAAGCTTCCAAAGAACAGGATAAACTGTAGGAGAGAGTGATTTGTCTTATTTCCCTAAGTACTTCCATATTTATTTGATCTTTAGTCCTCAATACCCATGTATATGGTAGATACATAGTAAGCTTATTGAGTGAAAATCAAAAAGTCATTTAAGAGAACAAAGCAGTTTTGTAGTTTTATACAAGTCTACTTGTCTACTATAAGCAAAATATATGATATGGGAGATAATAGCTTCTATAAAACCTATATACATAAGAATATAAAGAACAAATAAAATGGGGGAGAGAATTGACATGCTTCCAAATTTATTTCTCAAATTGTGCTAATCTTTGGGAAGACAGAAAACAAATGGGAAAATGAACTTTTAAAAATAATAAACTTTACCCATTCTAAAGCATATTTGTGTCTGGTATAATAATAATGGCAGCTGGAACATAAGTAGTACTTTCAGCTTTTACAAATCAATCAACAAGTATTTATTAAGCATCCCCCTGTGCCAGGTGTTGTGCTTGGTTCTGGAAAGAAGAGTGAAATAATCCCTACTCTTAAGGATTTTACATTCTAATGGGGAGACAAGGACATACATAAGTATATTCAGAATAGTTATAAATAAAATAAATACAAGTAGTTAAGCAGGGTAATTTTGGAAGGAAGGCACTAGTAGTTTTCCTAGAGAAGGTGGTATTAGAGCTGAAGGTGATGCTTGAAGAAAGAACAGAATCTCTTGAGTATCCCAACAACCCTGAATTAGATTCTATAAGTATTTCTTTTTCCTCCAGAGGTTAATATACTGATTTGTAACCCCCCCCCCTTTTTTTTTTATCTTTTTAGAGGCTTCCTACAGGAACCTTCTAACAGGTCTTCTCATCTCTGCTTCCTTCTATCTCCAATTTATTCTTTATACCACTGCCAGAATAATCTTTCTTATTCATGGATCTGGTTATTTCTGTTAGGAAAAAAAAAAATCTTCCATGCACCCTGCTGCCCATCTAGTAAGATTCCAATGACTTTATTTGTCATTCAAATCATTTCATATATGATGCCACACTATTTTTCCAACCTGATCTCATTTCACTTTTCTCATAGTGTCCCAGCCAAACTGGATTACCCCTTCTTGTGCCCTACATTGTTCCCTTACTTGGGATGGCCTCCTTCACTCTCTTTGTCCACTTTTTACTACCTTTGTGCCCTTGTGCAAATTACATAGCCTCTCTGGTCCTTGGGTTCCTTATCTGTGAAGTGAGATTGAACCAGATGATGATCTCAATCCAACCCTAAATCTATTAATATGAAACCTTTCCATATCCCTCAGGAAACCAAAAAACTTAAAAACTTTCAAGCAGTTAAATGTGGACAGAGTGCTTGCAAAAAATCAAGACCTCAGTTCATTTTTTTTTTCCATGCAAATTGACAGTGGATGGAATGCTTCTCCTAGAGTCAAGAAGATTTAAAATTGTACTTCTGACAATTTCTAGCTGTGTGACCATGGGTGTTTGACCAGTCACCTTGATCTTTTGGGGCTCCAGCTTCATTTTCTATAAAGTAGAGTTGAAATATATGTGGTTCTTATCTCAAGGATTCTTGTAAGAATCAAATGAGATAACATATTTAAGAGTGCTTAGAAAACTTCAAAGTACTGTGTGAATGCATTAGTCTTCCTCCTACTTCCCCAATCTTCTCCCTCAGATCTTATATTATTTTATACTTCTCCAGTGTATTTTTAATTTTTCATTTATGTCTGACTTATTCCTCTACCAAAGTATTCCTCCTCCAGGAGGGCTGGGAACTCAACTCATCTAAATAAGGTATCATTCCTAAGACCTTCCACCGGCTCATTATAAATATTTGTTGAATTTGTTGATGAAAGACTACAAATTATATATGAATTTTACTTAAAGTTAGAAGAACTTTGAAATTTTCTTCTTTGGGAAAGAAAGCCAAAAGCTTTAAAAAAATTAATTAAAGATTTTTAATCTCAAAAAAGATGAACCTTTTCTGGTGAGAGAGCTTTTAGAATTACTAGCAAAATGGACTTTTGGCTTGTTTAGCAAACATAAAGTAGGTAGTTTTTTACTTTCTCTTTGTCTGGAGGCAAAAGTAACTGAAAGCCATGCTGGCAGCTTGCTTGGGCTCTGGGGCTACATGATTACACATTGTTTTTGGTAACAGTTTTTATCTTCTGTCTGGAAGGATCCACTGACTACTACTACAAGTCCCAATATGCACTGCAGCTTCATTCTCCCTCTTCTCTTAACATTTCATTCTGGGATTTGTAGTCTCAATGGTTTGTGCCACTGGAAGGACTGTTAGCTACTGTCTCATTCTGTTCATTTCCCTCATAAATAAATAGACACTCAGAAAGGTTGTCCAAGGTCACACAGTGGTGAATTATACTTTCTCACTGTGAATGTAGTTTCCTTGTTATTCCTATCTACTTTTGGAGTAACACTAGTTGCATATGGCTTCTATGCTTTTATTTCAAGGTTATCTTTTAGCTATTCTAAAATATAGCCATTTCATCATGACTTCTGCAGCTAGATGAAATAATGTGAATGGAGGAGTCTGGGTCATTTTAGCAATGTTTGACTTATGTATTGGAGATTTATGTTTTGTTTGAATCTCTTTCTTCCAGAATAATCTCTTAACATTAGTGTTAATGTTAGTAGTTAATATAACTTAATACAAAAAGTGACCTGATTATAAATAAATGCGCAAAGAACCAGAGAACTATTAGATTAATATATAATACATCGATATTGAGACAGTCCATTAGAATGATTAAATGGGGTGTGAGTGTGGGGGGGAGGTGAATTAGGAAGGTGAGAGCCTGAATGAGTTTTCCTATGATAAATGACCTTGATTTGATACTTCTTTCCAAAAGTTACAACAAATTAATTTGGGGATCAGTTCTTTTGGAAAGATACTGGGTTTTTTTTTGTTGTTGTTGTTGTCTTTACCCTCAGTCTTTGGCACATATTAGGAATGTAATAAATTATTGTATGGGGCAGTTGGGTGGCACAGTGGATAGAGCACCAGCCCTGGAGTTGGGAGGACTTGGGTTCAAATTTGGCTTCAGAAACATCCTGGCTGTATAACCCTGGGCAAATTATTTAACCCCATTTGCCTATCTCTTACCCTTCTATCTGAGAATTGTTACTAGAACAGAAAGGGCTTTAATAAATAAATAAATGCTTGTATGAGCAGGTGAGTGAAATTGAACTGATCTCATATTTTTCCAATAGGTCTGAGCTAAAAAAGTAGAAGAAATGTGTATATGTGAAAAATCGAAGAAAATATTTTATCATTTTGTGATGATATCTCTTTTTCTTTTCTGTTTCACCCTCTAGTGTGGAATTATCCTGGGAGCCCTACTGTTGATTTTCTGTTCCTGGATGACACACCAGTCCTGCATGTTCTTGGTGAAATCAGCCAGCCTTAGCAAACGCAGGACCTATGCAGGCTTAGGTGAGAATTTCAGCCCCTGAAATCAATCAGAAAATATTTAAGTACAGTGTGCAAAGACTATGAAACATAATTGTAAAGAACTAGAATCTGAAGACATAAATGATCCCTTAGACTTATTCTTAAAGCTCTTTCTATTGATATCAGTGCTTATACTTGGTAGCACTGGTATTTGGAATTGGGAAACCTTAGTTCCGACTCCACTTCACATGCTGATTAGCTGTATGATCCTGAGCAAGTCATTTACCCTTTTTCCCCCAGTTTTATTTATTTATTTTCCTTTTGAAACATTTTCTTTAATTAATTTAGAATATTTTGCCACGATTACATGTTTCATGTTCTTTCCCTTCCCTCCCCCTCATTCTCCCCCACTGGGTTTTACATGTGTTATTGATCAAGGCTTATTTCCATATTATTGATATTTGCTCTAGGGTGATCATTTAGAGTCTATATCCCCAATCATATCCCCATCAACCCATGTGATCAAGCATTTGTTTTTCTTCTGTGTTTCTATTCCCACAGTTCTTCCTCTGAATGTAGATAGCGTTCTTTCTCAAAAGTTCCTTAGAATTGTCCTGGATAATAACATTGCTGCTAGTAGAGAAGTTCATTACTTTTGATTGTACCATTCTCTGTATATATAATGTGTGTATAATGTTCTCCCAGTTCTACTTCTTTCACTCTGCATCAATTCCTGAAAGTCATTCCAGTTCACATGGAATCCCTCCACTTTATTGTTCCTTTGAGCACAATAGTATTCCATCACCAACATATACCACAATTTGTTCAGCCATTCCCCAACTGAAGGGCATCGCTTCATTTTCCAGTTTTTGCCACCATAAAGAGAGCAGCTATGAATATTTTTGTACAAGTCTTTTCCCCTATTATCTCTTTGGGGTATAAACCCAGTTTATATGGCTGGATCAAAAGGGAAGCAGTCTTTTAGCGCCCTTTGGGCATAATTCCAAATTGCCTTCCAGAATTGTTGGATCAATTCACAACTCCACCAGCAATGTATTAATGTCCCAATTTTGCCACATCCCCTCCAACATTTATTTTCCTTTGCTGTCATGTTAGCCAATCTGGTAGGTGTGAGATGGTACCTCAGAGTTGTTTTGATTTGCATTTCCCTGATTATCAGAGATTTAGAACACTTTTTCATGTACTTATTAATAGTTTTAATTTCTTTATCTGAAAATTGCCTATTCATATCCCTTGCCCATTTATCGATTAGGGAATGGCTTGATTTTTTTGTACAATTGACTTAGCTCCTTATAAATTTGAGTAATTAGACCTTTGTCAGAGGTTTTTGTTATAAAGATTTCCCCCAATTTGTTGCTTCCCTTCTACTTTTGGTTGCATTGGTTTTGTTTATATAAAACCTTTTTAATTTCATGTAATCAAAATTATTTATTATAATTATTTATTTTGCATTTTGTAATTTTTTCTAATTCTTGCTTGGTCTTCAAATCTTTCCTTTCCCAAAGATCTGACTATTCTGACTGTACTAGTCTGTGTTCACCTAATTTACTTATTGTTTCCCTGTTTATATTTAAGTCATTCACCCATTCTGAATTTATCTTGGTGTAGGTGTGAGATATTAATATAAATCTAATTTCTCCCATACTGTTCTCCAGTTTTCCCAGCAGGTTTTGTAAAATAGTGGATTTTTGTCCCAAAAGCTGGGATCTTTGGGTTTATCATAGACTGTTTTGTTGAGGTCACTTACCTCAAGTCTATTCCATTGATCCTTCCTTCAGTCTCTTAGCCATATTGTTTTGATGACCACTGTTTTATAGTACAGTTTGAGATCTAGTACTGCAAGGCCACCTTCCTTCGCATTTTTTTCATTATTTCCCTTGATATTCTTGATCTTTTGTTCTTCCAAATAAACTTTGTTATTGTTTTTTCTAATTCAGCAAAAAAGTTTCTTGGTAGTTTGATGGGTATGGCACTAAATAAGTAAGTTCGTTTGGGTTGGATTGTCATTTTTATTATGTTAGCTCATCCCACCCATGAGCAATTAATGTTTTTCCAATTATTTAGATCTAGTTTTAATTGTGTGGAAAGGGTTTTGTAGTTGTGTTCATATAGTTCCTGTGTTTGTCTTGGCAGATATATTCCTAATTATTTTATATTGTCTGGTGATTTTAAATGGAATTTCTCTTTCTAACTCTTGCTGCCGGGATGATTTGGAAGTATATAGAAATGCTGATGATTTTTGTTGGTTTATTTTGTATCCTTCAACTTTGCTAAAGTTGTTGATTATTTCCACTAGCTTTTTAGTGGATTTGCTAGAATTCTTAAGTAGACCATCATATAATCTGCAAAGAATGATTGATAGCTTGGTCTCCTCTCATTTACCCTTTCTTGTGCCTCAGTTTGCTCTTCTGTTAAACAAGGGAGTTAGATTGAGTGACCTCAGAGTATAGCTTGAAGTCCATGATAATCTGAACTATAATATTTTAAAATTCTTACTGGTAAGAATTTTTAAGTAGTTTAAAATCTACTTTTCTCCTTTGTTTCTTTGAGGAGGTGGTAAATTTCAGATACTTTATAACCCCAGCGGCTCTAACTTTTCCTGATATTCTTAGTTCTATTTTTCATCCCTTCAGTTCTTTTGTCTTGCTATTCTCTTTTAATCAAAAGAAACAAAACATTTTTTTTCTTTTTTTGCTTTTTGAAAGACATTTATTTTAGTTTGGAATATTTTATCACTTGTATGACTTAACTCTACTGTTTAATCTTATCTTCTTGCTTTCTCCTTCATTCTAACATATGAAAACTTCTGTCTTTTCAAAGGCATAGGCTCAGAATTGTTTTGATTGCATTTCAGTTCAGTGTGGGTGTTGAAATATCAAAATACTGATTCTCAGGAGTTGACATTGTGGGTGTCTGGTGAAAGTTATTGGTCTCTAAATGAAAGCCACTAGTTTCTCCACCCAATGTGTTTCTGAGGACATTTGGTTCTGCCAGCAGAGTGCCTGGCAGGGAGTGTTGACTTTCTGGATTGCAGCTATACAAGTACACATGGCAAAATGAGGAGAAGGTGAAAGGAAATAGTGTACAAAGTTCCAAGTAGCTGACAAAATAAAAACATCTGCAAGATTCATGTGTAAGTTTTTGGTAAATTTTATCATTGTTCTTTTCCTTCTACTTTGTCTATTTGGCATTGGCCCCATTATGTTAACATTTATTTATGACGCCCTTCTAAAATTCTCCAAGGAAAGTTTTGTTCCCTGTTTTGTTTTTTTTTCTGATGAGGATATGTTAGGTAAAGTTGAAGAAATAACAATTACCTCTGACCAGATGAGCTTGACCCTTAATACAAAGACACAAAGCCAAAATTTATGTTGAAACAGCTTCTCACTAGAAGCAAAACAGAAGACATCTCTTTAGTATTTGTGCTGCTATATTACACTTACAAATATCTCTCACTTTGTTCCTTTTGTAGAAATGTTTTATTGGCCTCAGGTACCATACTAATCCTCCCTCTTAATGTTTTGTGGATGTCATCATTTTCTATGGTTGATTGTTTTGAGGATGTTAGTATAAAGTAGTTTGGTTCCTGTCAAATACAAAAGACATGAAGAAAATATTTTTTTTTTCTGTTCAGTGGCCATTGCTATTGACAAATGGATACCCCCATTGCATTGACTGCCTGGGACTTAGTATTTAGCCGAGAGAGAGACAGAGAGACAGAGAGAGAGAGACAGAGAGAGAGAGAGAGAGAGAGAGAGAGAGAGACAGAGAGAGAGAGAGACAGAGAGAGAGAGAGAGAGAGAGAGAGAGAGAGAGAGAGAGAGAGAGAGAGAGAGAGAGAGAGAGAGAGAGAGAGAGAGAGAGAAAATGAATATGAGAGTAAATCTTCAGAGTCTCAGGTTATGTCTAACAACATAATGACTTGATTAACCTGGGCTCTTAGGAAGTTTCATTAGACCTTGTCTGATATAGTATTAGCTGACCTTTGTCTAATCCTTTATTTGCTGTTCCCACCTCTCAGAAATGAAGAACTTCAGTTTCTTTGAAAGGAGATGAGAATCTCCTCCCTCGTTTGTGAAACTCCAGTATATATGGATTAGTAACATTTCTAAGTTTCCTGGTTCTTTGGGAAATATTGGGTCATCTCTTTTTTCTTATATACAGAGAAAAACAGATAGAGACTCTCTGTTCTTCATCTTCTTGGAAGAGATGCCACCACAAGTTTATGTTACAACAAGAATATAGACATGATTGAAAAGGAAGATTCTTGGTAGCCTCCTTATACTCTATCCTAATACATCCAGGTTAAGCAGCCAACGTTTGCATACTTTTATACTAGCATATCTGCAGGAGATCCTGGCAGTTTTATACATGAATCTGTGGGAGTAGTATCTGGCAGTTTTGAAAGCTATAAAGCGATTTGAAAAATTGTTCTGAGATGTTAAGTTGGAATAGGTTTAATATAGCCTTGTATCTGGGTTCTAGAGATATACCAGCCTATAGACTTTACTATGTCACTCCCCTGAGGTTACCACTGTCACAATGATGCAGCATTTGATTGGCAGTAAACTTTGCTACCCTAAAGCATATTGGTGCTTTTTCCAGTGTGTTTTTTTCAGATCATCCTACTTTATATGTTTATTAAAATTCTTACTTGCCCATTCTAATTTTATTTAAATTTTTGTTTCTTTTTTTCTCCCAAAATTGATCACACCCAGCCTCTTGAATGACCCAAATGAAATTGTTCTGAGTGCTAGAATCCCACGACATCCTGTAATTGTGACCCAGAGCTATTTGAGATGGGCTTTTGTCTTGAATGTCACACTTTGGGCAGCATCCTCAGCATTAGTATCCCCTCTAAAGTGCTGCCACTTGATGACAAAAGAGGAAGGCTGGTCATCTATAAACATAGTTTAGTGATGCAATCATTCAGAACTTGTACACAGCATTTAATATGTGTTATCATTTTTATATCACATAATTGGAATAGACTGGACTTGTAATTTCATTAATACAGGCAGCTTCCAAATAAGAAAACTTCCTCTGCCCTTGTAGCTCAGCCCCCTGTGATCACCCTTCTCTTAGAGAGTCACTGGAAGACTGAGTAGTTCAGTCACTTTCACAGGGTCATACAGGGATTTGAGTCTCGGGGCCTTCCAGGTGGAGTCTATCCATAATGCCATGCTACCTCTCATATTTCATAGTAATCAGGCAAAAGTAGTTAGCGTAAATGATTAACTTTCACCTAGTGAAATCAGATAGAGTCCTGGATTTATTAGTCAAAAGATTGATGTTTGAGTTGGTCAAGTCATATCAAGTCAGTTTTCTTATTTCTAAATTAGGGACAATGGTATTTTTCATTGCAAAGAGGAACCTTGTCCCAATATGTTATCTAGAAGCTAAACACTCACCTTAGGTAATATCTTTGATACCAAAGGAGATGTCTCAATTATTGTTAGATGCTAGAAAATTTTATTAGGTCTCATAGAGTTGACCTGCTAGGGAGGTTAGAACAATTTGATTTCCTTAGTTCTTTCTAATTTATAAAATGCCATATAGATATGAACTGTTATTCTTGAGTATTTTTAATTAACACAAAATTTCCATTTCCGTAACATTTGAATGTTTGAAAAGCATTTTTTTTGCATCATCTGCTTTGATCTTCCCTCCAACTCTATGAAATAGGTGTTATTATCATCTTCATTTTACTGATGAGAAATTTGAGGCTGAGAGATTTTGTGGCTTATCCTACTAACCTCACACAGTTGGTCAGCATCAGCTGTGGGATTTGAATTTGGGATCTTCTTGACTTCAAATTAGGTATTCTATCATGCTGCCTCTGTTGATAGTTTTCAGTTACAATTAATTCTTTTCTCATACCCATTGATGGTCACATAAATTAAGAGAGAAAAGACCTAGATCCAACTTTCTAACAGTCAGGGTTTCTACAACCTTTTTCTCCCTTTTCTTCTGTCTAGTGGTTTAGGTTTGAGGCTTCTTTTACTCTTAGGGCATTTGGCTCCTTGGGAGGTCATAGTCTTTGGAGTTCCCCATTTGCTATCCACCATGTTACAAAGGTACTGGCAAAAGCCAGTAAAAACTGTCCAAAGGGGCTATGTAGAATGGATGATCTGTTGGAGTGAATGGAATAGCCCTATGATCTTGCCATAACCATCAGAGGGAAAATTGGGGAAATAAGAGTAGGCATGGAAAGAATAGATTCCCATCTGGGAGTTTGGAGACTAGGCTTGTAAGAACAATAGGCCTGGAAGCAGTGAGATACTAGCAGCCATCCAGACATTTTCCATTATCCTCTTCCTCCCCCCTCTCCTTAAAGACTTGTTTACTTTTAGGATCAACATTGAAAGTCAATTGGTGTGATTTTAAGGTTTAGTTCCCCTATCCCCCAAGACATATCCCTACCTGCTTGCTCTAGAGACATAACCCATGGAAAACTTAATCAGTATTATAAATGATTGACTATTTTTATAGACAAGGATAGTAAGAGTAAGGAAAGTATTGGGTGACTTAAGGGGTCAGAGGTAAGAGCAGAGAATCACTATCACTGAGATAGATAAAAGGGTATGGAAAAGGGAAGTTGAGGAAACCTGAGACAAATTTCTTTAACTTCACAATTTTGTCCAGGGTTGGCCCTATTTCCCTTGTAGTAGGAAGAAGACATTTGCATTACACAGTTCTTTTGCTATTTGACAGTGTTAGGGTACCAATATAATCATTTAATGAGAAAAAAGTGACACCTACTGACTCCTGGAAGACTTCCTGGAAAAAACACTTTTTGAATTTTCTTACTCTTCTTCCTTGCAGACAATATTACAGACCTTTCTTAGCCAGTGGCAACTTTAGTGACTAAACTGTCTGGCCTGCACCCTGGAAATGAAAAAAAATGTCCAGGACCTTGAGAACATTTGTTTTGGTGCAGTGGAGTTTGTATTCAGAAAAATTGCTGATTTATTCATTCCAGTTATGAGTTTAACAATTTAACACTGTTTTTCCTTTTGGCATTAACCTGAGCATTGAATGTCTGCTATCTAATAGTAGATCTTGGATTTTATATATACATACACATATATGTATATAAAATGTCCAAAATTAGCATAATAATTCATTGTATTTAGACTTCTGCTTGATGTACAAAAGCTTTATCAGTGAGTTCTAAGGTGGTGAACTTTTTCTAGAAAATATTTTCTTTAATATATGTCTGAAAAAGTATTTTTCTTTTCTACAAAGCCTAAGTAAAAACCTTTGCTCAGTCTTGGTCTTTTCTCTCTTTTAGCTAACACTTTACAAACCAGATACCAAATGTCTTATTTTCTAAATAGTTACTCAAAAGAAAAAAGGGCTGTTTTCCAGTCCCATTTACAGGAAATAAGCTTGTTCATTTCCTACTTTCTTTTCAAGGGGCCTGCCCTTTGTGGTAAGGGAGGAAAAAGAGGATCAGGAAATCAGGGCAGCTGACCGAGGCAGTTGCTGCTGCTTCCTTTCCTTTCCATTCACAAACATTCTTCTTTTGGTCTCTTCCTCAGAGACCTTGACTTTTCCCTCTTTTAAAGACTGATCATCAGGGAACACTGGGATTGTAATAGAGCTGGTAAGGTCATGGGTGAAACTTGCTGAAGTGAACAATTTTAAATTTCTCAGCTACTTGAACACATACAGTCATCAGGAAGGCAAGCCAAGTTCTTTTTAAACCATGTGATTTGTGCTAAGGTAAATGACAGAATTGATGCTGGAATGATGTATGTTAATAAAACACACAGAAATGGAATGTGTTGCCTACTTCTTCAGGAATCTATCTTTAAAAATACACACATGATCTTTCTGGGTCTTTTCCTTTTTCTAAATGAAGCAATGGAAAGGATACTTTTCATTTTCTGCTACAAACTCTGACCAAAGGATTAAAAATAAAAGCATTGGAATAAAAATTCCTTTTGGTGTGGGCTATGAAAGCTGGGGATTCTGGTGATGGGGCTGAACATTCTAGGCATCATCTCAGTTCTGCTGAACAACATCAGGCGGTTCAGTTATAACAGGCTACAAAGGAAAAAAAGAAATCTGATTGAAATTTTGCACTGCAGTGCCTTTTTTTTTTTGGCCACACAGCATCTATACATGCATATTTTCTATTCCAAGCAGACTTTCTTCTAATGGTTGCCATGTGTGGGAAACTGCTACTTTGCGATGACTTTTTTTTAAGAGTGAAAAAAGAACCTGCCTTGTGTCTGTCCCTTGCTTTGTTCTTTTTTTTTTCTTTATGTGGTTTTGATTTGTGGATGGTGTGTCCAAAAAAAGAAACAAACAAACAAAAAAAACAAACCCAAACTTTCAGACACCCAGAAATCTCAAACTCATAGAATTCTGTCAGATTGCAAATTACCCTATGTTTTATCAATAACTTCTTACTGCTACACTTGGATTTATCTAAATGTTTTACTTACAATGATTTCTCTCTTTTTGTAATCTAAGCATTTCATGCCTATGGAAAAGCAGGAAAAATGCTGGTGGAGACCAGGTAAATTGGGTACTTTGTTTATTGATTCTTTGTATCAGTGGGTCTCCCTCCCCTTAAAAAATAGACTGGAAAATTGTTATAGGATGAATATTTTTGGTTTGTGAAATTTGCACTAAGTTTTTAATAAACACAAAAATTTACTACTTAGGAAATAGGTTAAAGTTAAGCATATATTCTTAAAATGCTTAGCAAGACAGTTTGAAAGCATTTGTTTCACTGATAAAAAAGGGGGGAAAAAAGGAAAAGTTTCTTAATGCCCCAATATGGAACTTCCTCATCTAGAGTTAACCATGGAATGCTGTTCTTTAAAAAGTAAATTACCAAATGTGTGACTACCTAAAGGAGGCATAAATAGAAAAGGCTATGTTTTTCTTTTGCTCCTTTCGAATACAATTTTTGTCAGATGGTAAAATTTCTGGGGGGAAAAATGCACTCAGGATTCTTAATTAGGAAATTGCAAATTATAAAGAGCAGCCCTTTTGAAAAAGTAGTTGATTGTTCTTTTAACTTGTCTAACATTGCAGTGCATTTTTATAGTACCTGAAAGAACTTTTAGAGCCTCCTGCTGAGAGAAAAATATAATACTACATAAAGAAAAGTTTAGTGTTATTCAATATTCAGTCTTAGTAGAATGGTGAACCATACATAACATATCCACATCCTGTAAACTGTTGGGCTTTCTAAATTGCATCTTTCATTAAATCTAAGCTTTGAATAAAGTCACATGTCTGTAGTACTATGTGTGTAGAGTTCACAGTACACCATTCTTTCATAGAAATCTGAGCCCCATCTGATTTTCTGCTAGGGTGATATGGCTTTGATTGTGTTGAGACAATGGAATCTTTTAAAAACATAATTTAAAACCCCTAATTTCTGTCTTTATAGTATGATTGGGCTGATGTTGGGAACCTGCATTGCCTTCTATGTTGTCATTGGCGATTTGGGATCAAACTTCTTTGCTCGGTTGCTTGGATTTGAGGTAAATTTATTTTCAGATGTTCCAATTTTCTTGAATTCAAACTCATTCATATTGCAGTTTATTTAATTCATTTTGGGATATTTATGTCTAGTAGAACTAGGATTACAATGCCTGCAACTATATGTAGGGTCTTTAATATGAACTACTGCTGATGTGACTGTGGATGAATTAATTCATTTATGAATCACTCAGTTTCCTTCACTGTAAAATTGGTGCTTCATCCCTGTTCAGCTTTTAGGTCAATTTGAAGATCTGATTAGCTCTGTGGTTGAAGTGATTTAAAAAACTGCCAGCCTGTGTGGTGTAATTCTTTAAGTATTAACCAACAATTTGCTTCTGATTGCTTTTATCTCTTGAAATTCAACTCCCAAGTGATCTGCCAGTACGTTGACTCCATAAAAATGAAGAAACTGATAAAAAACCTTAAATCAGAGATGTTGATCATATGAAACCATATTAAATTGTAATTGGGAAATTAATTAAAATACACTAAAATGTAGATAACATTTTAAAACTAAGTTAATATGCAGCTTGCAAGTGTATGTATGTATGTATTAGTGACCCCTATTTCTTTGACACTACTGTCTTGTATGGGGAGTAATTACTATAATCCACAGAAAATGCTGAATTTGTATACTTTAAGAGAAACTTGTGGTATACCTCCGTTGTTAAGGATGACTCCTATTCTTAAATTTTTAGTATGGCTTCCTACCATCTTAAAACATTTTTATCTCACTGTAAAAATCTAGAGCAGGTTAATTTTACCTGCAAAACATTCACTGCCTATCATTCATCTATTTCATCCTTGACTCCTCATTCTCTTCTTTTTCCACATCCCCAGTCAGTTGCTAAATGTCATTTCTCCCACCATAGTATCTCTCAAATCCATCTCCTTTCTACTCACATGACCACAACCCTAGTTTAGGCCTTTGTCACCTCTCTACTGAACTACTGTAAGAATTTCTCAATTGGTCTGTCTTCCTTAAGTCACCCCTCTGCAATATGTTTTCCCACACAGCTGACAAAGTGATTTTCCTAAAGCTCACATCTAACAATGTCACTTCCCTACTTAGTAAAACTCCAGTGGCTCCCTATTGTCTCAAGGATCAAATATAAACTATTTGTTTAGCTTTTAAAACACTTCACAACTTGACCCTAACCTTCCTTTTGAACCTTATTAGACATTATTTCCCTCCCTATACTCCAAACTTTCTTTCTTGTTGTTTTACACATATTACATATCATTTCTCATTTTCTCACCTTTGTATTAACTGTTTTCCATGCCTGGAATGCATTTCTACTATCTTTACCTTGTTTCCTTAAAAATTCTGCTTGTGACACTTTTTCTATGCAAAGCTGCTATAGCCCCTCCTCCAATTTTGCCTTTTACTTATTTTACATATAATTTGTATATACTTATTTATATATACATTACTTCCCCCAGTAGAATGTGAACTCCCTCAGGGAGGGACTATTTCTTTTTTGTCTTTGTATCTTCAGTACTCAACATAGTCCCTGGGACATAGTAGGCATTTAATCAATGCTTGTCAATTGATTGTTTGCTAAAGTTTTCCTAGTTCTTTGGTAATTAGAGAAGAGAAAATTGTAGGCAGTCACAATTTTCTCTTACTTTCTACTACATATCCTCATTACACAAAAGAAACTGTTTATGAGACAATGCATGATCCCATTCCCCTAATTTTTGTCACAAACTATTTTTCGAAAGCTATACTGGAATACTCAGGTTTTTGTCTGAGGCATATGATTCCTTCTTCCATTTATACCATAAATCCAGGAGTAAATATGCAGATATTTTTGATTGGAAAAAGAGATTTTCCAGGATCTTGATGAAGTACATATCTGTGCCACCTTGATGCTATTAAACTTTAATTTCCTGGTATATAGTAGGTGCTTAATAAATGCTTACTGATTGATTAAGGCATTGTGAAGTTAGGAAGATGTATTCTGGTGGCAGCCAAATTAGATTTTAAGTATTTCTAGGCACTTGAGACTTTTTGCTATAATAAATAGCAATCTCTAGGTTTTTTATTATCAGGATTAGAATTTCAAGATTTCCATCTTTTTTCAACCATGGTAGCTTTAATATGCTAAAAAAAATCTTTAAATGTTCTCAGTTTTTATTAGCTTTAATTTTCCTCCTCCCATTATTAAGTTTCTGCTTTTAGTGAGTGTCCTTGGCAGTCACTCCATAGAGCAACAGTGGCACCCAGTGACAAGATAGGTTCATCACAGAAATAGCCTTCCCTCTATGCTATTAAGTGGTAGTGAGAAAATTGGCTTTTTGCTTTGGGCCATTTCTTTTAACCTCCTTTACGGTGTCTTCTGGTATACTAGATTTCTTTGGTTTATCAGCCCCTTGAATTCTGAGTTGATGAAATCAGCATTTCCGTTTTCCATGTATTCTCAGGTAACTGGAAGCTTCCGGATATTCCTACTTTTTGTTGTCTCCTTGTGCATTGTCCTTCCATTGAGCCTCCAGAGGAACATGATGGCTTCCATACAGTCCTTTAGTGCCATGGCTCTCATCTTCTACACAGTGTTTATGTTTGTGGTGAGTATTTGTGATTTTTTTCAATTTTTCCAAATAAACTATGGGTAAGAATGCAGTAATGACTGCTCTGGATTCTGCCTAGACAATAATACTCACTATATCATAGCCTGTTGTTGTAAGAGAAGAGAAATGGATCATTTCCAGGCATGCTATGTTGTGCCTCTCCTACCTTTTCATAGTCAGAGAACATTGAAGTCTTCTCTGAGGAACACTTTGTTGTGTGCTTACTGGTAAAAGTTAGTGTGATCAGTTTGGAATGGAGCAACAGAGGAAAAAGTCATCAATGATTTTGGTGTGTCCATAGGACTACTTTGATTTGATTACATTTTAGTTTATATTTTGGGCATGAGGATTTACTTTGTATTGTGATTGCCAGTCATCTGCCACTCAGATGATAAGAGCTTAATACTTGGAAAGTCATAGATTGTTTTGAAGCAGGGGTTTTTAACTTGAGGCCCTCTGACTCCCCAGGAGTCTGTGGACCTCTTCAGATTTCAGGGAGTCCTTGAATTTAGATGGGGAAAAAATTACATCTTTATTTCATTATAGTTGGACTCATTTATAATCCTGTGAATTTTATTTATGCATTTACAAACATTTTTCTGAGAAGGAGACCATAGGTTTTAATAGACTGCCAAAGAGCCCATGATACCAAAAAGGTTAGGAGTCCCTAGGGTATGTTAGAGCTTCAGGGAGCACTTTTTTCTGGATGTCATAGATGTTCTGATAGCATCAGGGTGAACCAAAGTTAAATGTCTCATAGCAGAATCCACCTGTCAATATACCACTATACCAATATAACCTTTTTTATATACCCTTTTATATAAAACCCTCAGTAAGTACCCTTACATGATAAGCAAAGCCTGAGGTTTGGGCCAGATCTCTTAACTTGGTTTACCTCACTCAACCCCGAAAGGTGGCCTGTGAGAGCAAGGTGTAACCTCTAGGTCATGGAGTAACATTTGCCATATTAAATATTGAAACTTGCCTGAAAAAATTAGGGAGTGGCACTTTATAAGTGGGTAGAGCTTCTCAAGGTTTCTTTACATCACTTTTTTCCTCACTGTATATAACCCTTTTGTACATTTACTGACATAAGAGTGTTTTGTTCTGTTTTTTTCACTGATAGGAAAAAAGCCTAGTCCCTAACTCAGCTATTTGACAGACCAGTGGCAGTAACTCTGTATGTCATTTTTCCAGTTACCGTCTTGACTTTAGATAGCCTTGTATTTGGTGAATTTTCATTTTTTAAATGGTACTTGGTTGTCCAAGATACATTTTTGACATGTTCAGGATTATTTAAGAGCCTGCCAGTATTTGGGAGCACCTTCCTCTGCCACCCACAAGTAAAATGTTGCCAAGGATTGGGAAGGGATCCTGCTTCTAACTGCTTTAAGTGACCCCTTTTGTGGACAGCCTCTTGGATGAAGCAAGGAAAACTCTGCGCAGCTGGGCACAATTCTCAAAAAGTATTCTAATGTTGTGGTAAAGATGTATGTTAATAGTTTGTGGTGGCATTAAACTAGTAAAAATGAATCCCACTTTCCAGAAGGCCATTGCTGCCTTTTTGGTAATAATAAGTGAACCTGTAGAAATATTATTAGACTGGGTCAAGCAAAGACGCAAGAGGAACTCTAAAATGTGAAATTCTATGAGAAAATTAGATTATACTAAATGTTTGCACCAGATTGAGAGCTGCTGCATTCTTCTGCCTCTATCACAGCATTAGAAATATTAGCATCCTGCCATTTATTCACTGAAGGATTTGATATATTTAAGTCTTAATGATTCTTACTTTTCTTTGGCTACAGATAGTACTGTCCTCTCTCAAACATGGCCTTTTTGGTGGGCAGTGGCTGGAGCTGGTTAGTTACACCCGTTGGGAGGGCATTTTTCGTTGCATTCCTATCTTTGGCATGTCTTTTGCCTGCCAGTCGTAAGTACTTCCTGTTCTTTGATTTTTCATAGTAATAATGTGAAATGTATTTTGTAATGATAAAGGGTCATAATTTACTGTGTTGAATAGGACTTTTTTCCTCTTTTAAATCATGTGTTACAAGCTACTGAAGAGTAATGTCTTATTTGGTTATGATCCTTTCCCCACTGCTCTAAGTTGAGGGAGTTATATTTCAATCATGAGTTAAATTGAAACATGTTTTTAGAATAACTAGTAAGATTGCCTAGTTTGCCAGACTTTCAACAAAAAAAGAGAGTTGGCAGTATGAATTTTAGCAACAACCAAAAAACCATCTGAATAGGCAGCTTTCCTAATCTTTTGCCAGAATTTAGCTGTTTGGGAATATTTAAAAGGAAATTGCACAAACATTGACTTCAGATTGTTGCTGATATACTTACAGAGATCCTCATTGTGTGTGTGTGTGTATGCATGTGTGTGTGAATGTGTGTGTATGTGTGTGTGTGTGTTTTCTTTTTGGCACATGGCTCTCTGTAAATGCAGATCAGGTTATTTCCATAATTCCAGCAGCATTACCTTCTCTACCAGAATGACAGGAGCAAGTGATTCATGCTCGGTTGGAATAGTAACCGGCTCAAAATAGAGGCGTAAATCCAAATGTGGACAGGGAAAAGACCATCAACGTTAGGGAGGCTGGCAGAACTGGGCTTCCCCCCTCCTGGAGTTTTAGTGAACATGTATTGTGCCAATCGTAAACTAATGTGACAGATAAAATTTGTTCATGCTGCTGTGTTTACACCCACATGCGAGATCCAAATCATCATTTCCCACTTATCGTCTCTCTCTTGGCAGCTCAGTTTCTACCAGAACATGCTCCAGTCTTGCTGTTTAATGTCTCCATTATAATTGGTGACAGAAGTTATATTTTTTTACAGCTTACCTAGTTACCAGTTGTCCTGTGTTTTTTTAAAATGCCCAATTGCTCTCTTGTGGTGGCCACGTAGTTACTAGCACACATTTATTGGACTTGGAAACTTGGGTAAAATTATATGGTCTGGAATAGTATGTGCACATGTCTCTCTAAATATAGATTCTGTTAAACCAGTTAAGTAGCAATCTAAACCTAAAGATAAAAACTCATGTTTTCTCTGAATGTAAGAATAAAACATTCTCTGGGTACTTACTTTGTTTTTCTCAGACTGGGTGCATTTAATTTTGTTGATCTCTGAATCTTTTTCTTAAGAAAAAATATTTGACACATGTAGAAATATAATCTGCTTACTTTCCAGTGGTGTATATGTATGTGTGTATACATGTGTGTATATACACACAAGTATAGTTATGTATATGTTCATATATATAATATCTATCAATGAAAAGCAAGGTTATGATTTTATTTTTGTTGGGAATGATCAGGTGATACAACTTGGGATCATTTGTGTCTTCATAACCCTTTGTGATTTATTCATTCATTATTAGACCTAGAATACTATGCCTGCCTATTCTCTACTGTTGCCTGCTCCTTTTGCTCTTGTTTCCTAAGATATTAAATACTCAATTATTTGAAAAAATAATTCTTGGATCAAGGTTAGAATTTAAAGTTAACATTGAAGGTTAAAATAATATATTACCATGAGTCCTTCAACAAATTAGAGGAACTGGATTTGAATTTTGACTCTGCCACTTTCTATATGATCTTGAGAAAGGCATTTTCCTTTCTTTGGACCTCAGTTTCCTCAATGGTAGAGTGAAGATTAGACTAGAAGACACCTGGAGTCCTATCCCGCCCTGTATATGTGATCCAACTTGTGGGATAAGTTTAGAGATTCTGGACTTTAGGGTCTTAGGATCTAAGTAGAAATCCCAGATTTGTCCAGATACAATACAGTTTATTCTCAGCAATGGGCAGAAGTAGGAAGAAGCCATTCAACTTAAACTGTAGTCTTTTTTTTTTTAATTTACCTTCTGTCTTAGAATTGATACTAAGTATTGGTTCCAAGACAGAATAGTGGTAAGGGATGGGGGTCAAATGATTTGCCCAGGGTCACAGAGCTGGGAAGTATCTGAGACCAGATTTGAGCTCAGGACCTCCTGTCTCATCCTAAATTTTAGTCTTTTGCAAGACCTCTTTGGCTTTAAAAAATATATATCTGTCTCTTTCTATAAACACACCCTTTGAGTAAATGGGACATTCTTTTTTTTTTTTTGGTTTTGTATTGTACTTGCTTCATGGAGGATTATTCTTATCTGGCAGAGAGCATGTGGTAAAGCTTTGATAGTTTATATAGCTAAGTTTCAAAACAAATATGTAAGCCTGATGCTCTGACCACAGAAAAAGTAGGCCCTTGGGAATAATTTAACTTTCATGCTACAAGTTCATCTTTGTTTCAGATTATGGCCTCTGGGGAAATGATGTCTTGGCCATTCCTTCTTTGGCTTCTTTAACCTAGAACAGTGGAGTATATGTTGGATTTGGAGTTAGAGGACCTGTGTTTAAACTCCACCTCTGTCTCTTGGGGTTGTTTGGTCTTGAGTAAATTTCTTATTCTCTGAATTTCATTTTAGAAAATATGGCTGAATAGTCCTTTCTAGCTCTTAGTCTAGGATACTATGAAATTTCCTGCTGTGTGTATTTATATTGTCTTTTTATAGCACAGGTGGAAAAGGGAAAGGTCTTTAGTAGTGGTCAAGCCTCTAAGCATTGGGATTTACTTCCTCTTTTGACATATCTTACTGATAGGTTCACCTATTAGTAGTAATATCTTGATTTTCTCTGACTGATGGTTTGTGTGCATGTTGAGAGATATATTTGTACATTCACTCCTCACAGCAAAGAAATTGTGTTGGGAACAAGGATAGGCAAACAGAATTAGCATATCCATTCCTGATTTTAAAGAAAGAAAATGAAGCCTTCATGCTTACTTTCCTTAGCATCATCCCAACCCCACTCAGGACTGATAAAATGACACCTGAAGAATTTTGAGTCTAGAGTAGAATTATTGTAAGGGGTGTCTGACTCCCACTGACAGCTACAACAAGTTATTGACCATTTCATTAAATGACTAATAAATAAGCAAAATTATGTTTTAAGACTGAATAAATGACATGCCTTGTATATATGTATATTACTATTTTTCAAATTTTCCAGAGTACAGAGCCAGCCCCAGAATCAGAAAAACTTAGGTTTAAGCTCCACCTTAGAGGAAGACAGAGTGGAAAGCCATTTATATGTTCATTTCCGACTTTATCTTAGCAGTGATCTAGAAAGTGCACCAGATTGAATAATAAACAAGAAATCCAAAGAGTACTATGACTTAACTCTATTTTCCAGCTCAGAACTACACCAAAAGATAGCCAGAAGCTGCCAACATTGGAAGAGGGATTCTGCCAGAGAAACTAGTGTGAGCCTATGTAAACCAGAAGCCTGTGGCAATGCTCTTATTCAGGAAGCTCCAGATAGGACAGAAGGCCACTTGGTTCCCTGGTCGGGGGAGTCCCAGGTGGGATGGAAGACTGTAGCAGTATTTGAGCAGAGATAGCCAACACAGATCTCTACTGGGGCTGCTGAAACCTGCCAGTACTCTCATTCTCTGAGTATAGAAATACCAAGGGAAGAAAAAGCCAGCAGCAGGAACTTGGGAAAGCTAGGTTAGAACCAGTCAGAGCTTAATCATCTCATCTAAGAATACAGGAAGGATTGGAGCCTGACCCTGGTACTGACTCTCAAATTAGAAACTGAGACTGGAGATAGGAATAAATGGAAGATAATGAACATTATGATAGAATATTATGTATCATAAATTACCTAAGAGGAAAACTCAAGAGGAAGAGTAACTTCACTAAAACTACAAATAGAACCTCACAGAGGATACTGGGATATTGTCTTTCAAGAAATTTTAAATGAAAATTACCCAGATTTCTCAGCACCAGAGGTCAAAGTAAAAACAGACTCCTTGGATAACTTCTTGAAAGAAACCCCCAAATGAAAATTCCCAAAAATGTCATAACTAAAATCAAGAGCTTCCAGGTCAAAGAAAAAAACATAGCCTGGAATGATTTCTAGGACCAAAGATTTAATCTGGATCATACAAAACTTGTAGCTACTACTTATAAAAGAGTATTCCAAAAGACAAAAACATATAACTTACATAAGACTTGAGTTCATCCTACAAGGGGAATAATGATCTGAGTAGAAATTCTAGAATGCAATCACAGAAGTCAGGAGAAATCTAGAAAGGTGAATACATCTGAGCAGTTTAAAATATGATAAAGAGGTTTCATTGTAATAGAGGAGAAGAGACAAGTGCCCCTTCAGAGTACTAATGACTTCAAAGATCGCATAGGGAATTAAGATAAACAGGGGTTGAGAGTGGTTTTGTTTTGATGATTTTAAGAGAGGAAAGAAAAGAAGGATAAAAGAATATACCAGAGAAGAAATAAGGAAGAAGGAGGCACTTGGGATTTTTATTCATGAGAAGAAAGTATTAAAAAATGGAGAAAGGGGGTAGAGCAAGCCCTTTCATCTGAATTGGAAGGAGAGTTGAACATATAAATACATCACAGAGTTTGGTGTAGTAATACATTGAAACACAAGAAGAAAACAATTCAAGATGGAGAAAAAGGAGGGAAAAGTTGAAGAAGGGTAGAATTGGAAAGAGAGAACACAAAGCAAACTTCAGTTTGGTGGGGGGGTTGTAAAGAGAAGATTAAAATGAAAAGAAAGCATAAGAACCAAGGATGGGGTTTGGGTGAGGGAAAGAGAGAAAGGGCAATAGAATGTAAAGAAGGGGATGGGAAGCCATGAGGATTATTTGGTGCCAGAAGTACAATTATGTGAGATCCTCTGCAATGTTTTGATATTAAAAAGGGGTCTTCATACTTGAAAAGATTAGTCTAGAGCTGGGGTTTTTAATCTGTGGACCATTAACTTAAAATTTTTGATAACTGTATTTCAATGTAATTCGTTTCATTTGTGTTTTATTCTATGCATTAAAAATATTTCTCAGATAAGATACATCCTATAGGTATCATCAGACTGCCAAAGGGGTCTGTGACACAAAAAAAGATAAAGAACTCCTAGTCTGAAACAGATTATGAAATGATTACTGAAATTTACATTGCATTTTCTCTGTCAATTCCCCTTCAAAAAAACAACAGCACTGATTTACTCTTCTGTCCTTAATTCACCCCTGTACTAAAGTTGGGATTCTTTGCCTAAACTCAACTTCATTAATCTCCACCTTGATTTGTCTTCCATTATGTATTTGTATAGACACTACTCTCACCCAATGTCATCTTTTCTCTGAAACTTTCACCTCTCAAGTCCCACACTTTATTGGAATCTTTTTATGTCCTTACAAGTATACTACTTGATACCTTTACATCACACACATACTTTCTCTCTCTCTCTCATTTATGGGCCACAAAAATATATGTCAAGGAAACTTACTTCCTCAGGTTCTATATGAATGTCATATTTCCTAACTACAAACTTCTAATTTCTCCCACCTAACCCAGGAATCTTTTATAATAGGACCAGAGTTGAAGTGTATCTGATAATAGGATAAAGATAAATTGCTAAAAGGTGTACTCTCCCTTCTCCCGTTATATATAAAGAATGTTACAAGCCTCAAAAATATTTGTCAGAGCCCCTTAGATTTTTATGAATTGGGCTAAAATATGACACAATACTTATATTTTTAGTTTTGTTTAAGTTCACTTTTTTTTTTCAACAGTATCCTGCTTTCACTCTGTAAACAAAGCATTACTTTAATTATCAACATGAAGGGTTCCAAGAACAATTATCTCCCCTATGCACACTGGAGCAGTTCCACAAGTATTTCAGTGAAACAAATGGCCTATCATTTTTCAGCACTTTTGAAATGTTTATGTCATGTATGTTATTCAGAGGGAGAGAGAGGGTTTTGAAGAGATACGTTTACTTCACCTAAAATTGATAGCATTATGAAATCTCTTGGCATTTATCCTACAAATCCTGGCCTGGTGATTTTTCTTTTCTTCTTCCTTCCTTCCTTCCTTCCTTCCTTCCTTCCTTCCTTCCTTCCTTCCTTCCTTCCTTCCTTCCTTCCTTCCTTCCTTCCTTCCTTCCTTCCTTCCTTCCTTCCTTCCTTCCTTCCTTCCTTCCTTCCTTCCTTCCTTCCTTCCTTCCTTCCTTCCTTCCTTCCTTCCTTCCTTCCTTCCTTCCTTCCTTCCTTCCTTCCTTCCTTCCTTCCTTCCTTCCTTCCTTCCTTCCTTCCTTCCTTCCTTCCTTCCTTCCTTCCTTCCTTCCTTCCTTCCTTCCTTCCTTCCTTCCTTCCTTCCTTCCTTCCTTCCTTCCTTCCTTCCTTCCTTCCTTCCTTCCTTCCTTCCTTCCTTCCTTCCTTCCTTCCTTCCTTCCTTCCTTCCTTCCTTCCTTCCTTCCTTCCTTCCTTCCTTCCTTCCTTCCTTCCTTCCTTCCTTCCTTCCTTCCTTCCTTCCTTCCTCCCTCCCTCCCTCCCTCCCTCCCTCCCTCCCTCCCTCCCTCCCTCCCTCCCTCCCTTCCCTCCCTCCCTCCCTCCCTCCCTCCCTCCCTCCCTCCCTCCTTCTTTCCTTCCTTCTTTCATGAGAGGAGCATGTTAGAAATTTTTGAATTAGGTTGGGGGCATGTTTTTTATTTGGAACTTTACTTTTTTAAATACTTTATGTTTTGCATATATTTTTGTAGCCAGGTTCTGCCTACCTATGACAGCCTAGATGAACCATCAGTTAAAATAATGAGCTCCATATTTGCTTCATCACTTAATGTGGTCACCACTTTTTACATTACGGTAAGGACCTTTTATACTTCTTTTTCTCTTTTTTGAATTTCTTTCTCCAAAACTTTTCTCTATAAAGCACATATGTATGAGTAATACATAATCATTTTTTAAAAGATAATTTTAAATTGTTACCTCTTGTTTTTATATCCCTTATATCTCCCATTATATCCCTTTACCTACCTCCTGTAAGAGAGTCATACCTTATAAGAGAGAAGAAAAATAGATGAAGAAAGAAAAGTTCAGCAAAACTGATGACATATATGTATAATGTTCAATACCATGATCCCCCACACTTGCAAAGATAAAGAGAAGGTATCTCTTAATCTTTATGATTCATGCTGGCTCATAATTTTATGGCACACAATCTTGATTATTTTATTGTTCTTTTGATTTTTTTGTTGTCATTGGACATGTTGTTTTCCTAATTCGGCTTTACTTTGTATCATTTTACATAACTCTTCCCTTGCTTCTTTGTAGTTATATTCATTATTTCTTACAACACAATGATATTTTATTACATTCAGGAAACACAATTTGTTTAGCCATTCTCTAAACAATGGCTATCTACTTCAGAGGTGTCATACTCTTGACTACAAAACTTCAACTCCCAGATTGAGATTAAAATATAATTGGGACATGTTTAGCAAAATAAATACACTGCAATCTGGATAATGTTAATTTGTGGTTTTCTAAGTCATTATTGGTCCAGGGAGATGTTTCTATTTCAGTTTGTTGCCACTGATCTACTTTGTTTACAATTTTTTAATGGTATAAAAATGCTATTATTTGTATTTTGGTATATCTGTGGCTTTTCTTTTTGGCATTGATATTCTTGGGATGTATTCCTGACAATAGGGACAATCTGGGACAAAAAGTATAAACGTCATTGATTTTTAACTATTCCAGAGAAAATTATCTGTCCTAAAAAACATTAGAAGGCTATCTTTAAAATTGTCTTTTTTGAGTAATGGATCTTTCACTTTTACCTCACTGTGGCAGACTGGTGAAGCCTATAGGCCTTTTCTAAAAATAATGTTTTTAAATACATAAAAGACATAGTTTACAAAGTAAACCAATTCTTTTAAAATACAGCTACCAAAATAGTAAAAAGCAACAAGTCTGCAGACCCCATATTTTGAGAACCTGTGCTTGAGGTCCTTGCTATAAGGGGATTATAGATAATGGATATATTATATATTGCATATTATATGTTCTATACCCATATTATATACATTATACAGATAGTATATAGCTTATAGATAAGCTCAGAGTTTGGTGTTTTTTTTTTAACATAGAGGGTATATATATTCTTCCAGTCCCTATTACTAGAAAGAATGCTATCCAGTGAATTGGGAACTTTTGCTTAATTTTTTTTTAAGATTTTTTATTTTTAAAAGGTTTTATTGACTTTTTTTATAACCATGTTTTCCCAATTGTACTTATCTTTTAACTAAAATAAAAGCATGCAGGAAACTTCCACATGGTGAGTTTTTTAGATTAGTGAAATTATAGAATTAAAAAGGAGGATGAGAAGGCTAGATTGGAGCTGAGAAATTGTAAAAGGTTCTCAACAATCTCATATGCTGCTCCATGACACAAAAACTCATTTTTTTATATTAGTATTCTTCTGGTATTGCTAATTGGTTACAAATCATAGAACAACCACTGTTTCCAATGAAACAAAATTATAGGTAACCCAAAGAATAATATGTGATGGCTATTACTTGGCTATGACATATTGCATATTGTGTGCAACAAGTGGCAGGAAATTCACCATTTAGAAAATTTGTGATCAGAAAAGAAGAGGTAGCCCAGTCCTATAGGAAAAGTGAAGTGCAGAGTGCTGTACTAGTTCCATAGAATTAAAAAAATTTTACTTTTACATTGATAAGCATTTCTATATATGAAGTACAGATGATACATATGAAAAAATGACTGCCCACTAAGCTGTGACTCCACTGTGTGTATCTTAGTATTTTTTTATATATTTCATATTTTACATGGTATTTACTTTTATATGATACTACCCTACTTGTGTATATCTTTTCTGAAATTTCTTCTGCTTCCCTTTTTTTAAAAATTATTTTTACTTATTTGTTTTTTAAAAACCCTTACATTGTATCTTAGAATCAATACTATGTATCAATTCTAACTCAGAAGGGCAGTAAGGGCTTGCCTGTGGTCACATAGCTAGGAAGTATGAGGTCATATTTGAACTCAGGACCTCCCATCTCTAGGCCGGGCTCTCTATCCACCAAACTGCCTAGCTTGCCAACCCCCATTTGTCCTCACCACTCTACCCCAATTCTCCTTCTCCCCTCAAATAAGCCCCTTTTTTTGGTGACAAATAAGCATAGTCACAAAAAAAAATTCCACTTTTTGTGCCATGTCTGAAGAGACATGTCTCATTCTATATCTCTAGTCTGTCACCTCTGCTAATAGTTCTTAAGTTGTACACTGGTATTTTCCTTTATTGTTGTAGTTGTATAAATAGTTTTTGATCATTTCACTCTGCATCAGTTTATACAAGCCCTTCTAAACTGGGAACTTTAGACATTTTCTTGCTATTGTTGCGTTTTGAAGGAAATTATGGCTCATAAAATTTAATCTCATTTCAACTTCTTTTAGTGTTTTCATTTATATTATTGTAGTCATTGTGCATGCCATTCTGCTATCTTTGGTCTTGTGTTGGCTGATTTTCTCTCTTTAGAGAAGGTTTACCAAAGTACAAGACTGAATAAATGACTCAATATAACACTTCTTTCCTTAAAGAAATTGTGTACACTGAAGACCTTTTTGAAATGTGGGCCATTACATAGGAACTTTTATTTGCCCTTCTGCATTAGGTTACATGCTGATCAGAACTGTCTTTCTTCCTATCATTTCCCTTCTACTTGGACAGGTAGGATTTTTTGGCTATGTCAGCTTTACAGAAACTATTGCTGGTAATGTGTTAATGAACTTCCCTTCCAATCTGGTGACTGAGATGATTCGAGTGGGATTCATGATGTCAGTGGCTGTTGGGTTTCCCATGATGATTCTGCCATGCAGACAAGCTCTGAATACTCTTCTCTTTGAGCAACAGGTAAGATTCCTTTGTAACTAGTGGTAGAAGAAAAAGTTGGAGAAAAAGTTGGAGTCATTTGCATGAATTTAATCTGGATCTCTTTCAGTCTTCTAAAGCTCTCTTTTGTTTTCCTGTTAGGTAGAACTTTTGCTATTATTGTCCAACCTTGGTTAAGAAGCTATTTAAGCACCTTTAATAGGAATTTGGTTTATTTAACTTGGAGAAAAGAATATAATAACATTAAAATCTTTGAAGGATTTCATATAGAATTCCTTTCAATAAGTATTAAATGCCTCCTATTTGCAGAGCACTATGCTAGATGTTGGAGATACAAAATTTAGATGGCTCTTGCCTCCATGGAGCTTATAACCTTTTTTTAACCCTTACCTTCCATCTTGGAATCAATACCGTGTATAGGTTCCAAGGCAGAAGAGTGGTAAGGACTAGGCAGTGGGGGTTAAGTGACTTGCCCAAGGTCATACATGGGTAGTGTCTGAGGCCAGATTTGAACCTAGGACCTCCCAGCTCTAGGTCTGGCTCTCAATATGTTGAGCTACCCAGCTGCCCCCAATGGAGCTTATAATCTTGTAGAAATCTAATAGACAAGACATTAGGTTTGTTTTGCTTGGCTCCAAGAGTACAACCAGAACTAATTGGTTGAAGTCAGAGTAAAATGGATAAGGAAAAACTTCCTCGCAATTAGAATTGCTCCAGCTGTTCCAATGTGGAATGGGCTGCTTAAGGCACAATAAGTTCTGCTTTACCAGAAGTCTTTAAGCTTGGTCTAGATTGATTGATTACCTGTCAGTATGTTGGAGGAGGGGATTCATGATTTGATAAGCAGTGAATTAAATGACCTATGAGGTCCTTTCCAATTCTGTGATTCTACCTTTTATCCTACATTTGACTTTTAGAAGAAGGAGACAAATGACATAAAAAACAAGATGATATTAGGAAATAGTTAAGAAAAGCAACTTATGGGATGTCTTAGGGTCAGGAAAAAGCCCATTCCCCAATATCTTTTGTATCTTTAATACTATTCAATTGATGAGTTAGAATGAGACGCCTTAGACATTGTAAGATCCTAAACCAGCAAAGGAAGATTCAAATTATGTTCAATATTTACTAAGGCAAGAAAGAGGATGGGAACATTTTAGAGATTTTTCAGTAATAGGTTGAATTTCAAAAGGTCTACTGGTTGTGACCCTGAGTTATATGGAAAATTTATTTAATTGGAAAACCCCATTCCACAAGCACTTTGATTAATTGAGTTTTTATTATATGTTGTTGTAGTATTATTGCCCCAATCTGTAGAGAGCATTGCTCTGGAAATATTCTACCATCAATCTTTGTTGATGCATTCTTCTGTACCTATTGGAAGAAGGTGATTCAGCATAGTTTTGTAGGGCCATCTAAAAATGAAGCAGCCCTTCCTATGCTTTAGTGGCTTAAAGAATACTTTTTTTACATTCTTTTTGGCCCAGACTCTGATCTCCTCTTCCCCCTCCCTCAAACCTAAGCTAATTTTACTGAAGCCCTGGAGCTTTGGAATTCTGTTGGTTTGTATAAGTGGTATGGCTGATGGAGAACTCCAAGAGCAAACTGCAGGGCTCAGGATAGCCAAAGAAATGATTGTTCTTCTACTTCTGTAGGAAGGACGGAAATCCTGGAGTGACTCCGTGACTCTTCAAAGTGTTCCTTCTCTTTTCTGAAGGTTTTTTGCCCTTATTACTACTCCTACCCTGAACACATCTTGGCTGGCTCATCCTGGGCAGATCACTGAACTTTGCAGTGTTCTAAGCAGCTCTGAGATTCTCAATTGCAGAAAAGATGCTAACTTACCATGGTCTAAAGATTTCTTTATCTGGGAATTTGCTGTATCAGTGAAGTCATAGGCCTAGTTCCTCTTCCTATTTTTACTGCTATTAAATGGGATTTTTCTTATATTTTAGTTTAAGTTGCAAGTCTCTGGGGCTGGATTGTGATCTACTACTTAGTGGCACTTGTTGAATATTTTGAAATAACAAAATATCTTTTGTATAATATTAAATTTATAGAAGCTTAGGTGGTTTGTATAGGTGGTAAAACTATAACCATTTTAATTGCTTAGAGTCCTTATAGAACAGAAAAAAATTCCAGAAACTGCTCTGTTGGGATTTACAGCAGTGCTTTAAACTCCTTTTTATACTTTCTCTCTACAAGTTGAATCTGGTGCTTAGTACACTAGTTGCTTCTCTTCCATTAGTCATGTAAGTACCTAATTTTATTTTGTTTTATTATTATTTTTTTAAACCCTTACCTTCCATCTTGGAATCAATACTATGTATTGGTTTCAAGGCAGAAGAGTGGTAAGGGTTAGGCAATGTGGGTTAAGTTACTTGCCCAGGGTCACGCAACTGGGAAGAGTCTGAGGCCAGATTTGAACCTAGGACCTCCCATCTCTAGGCTTGGCTCTCAATCCACTGAGCTACCCAGCTGCCCCCCTAAGCACCTAATTTTAAAGTAATACATAATTGAGGTCACTGGGGGAGGAGAAATTCTTATTAACTAGGAAAAAGACAGGACTAAAGTTATACTGCAGTTGATATTTTCTCACAGTTAAAGTCTGGCTAGATATCTCTACTCCTTTGGATTTGTAGCTTTTTTACTATTTCACATGAAATTTTTTCTTAGTTCTAGTTACCAAAAGGAAAAAAAAGATAAGTATTTGAAATGAAAATGATATGAAATATAAAGTGATAAAGGTACCATTTTGAGATAATACATAACTTCTGGAGTTCTGGTCCTTTTTTAACTTGAGAAATAGTGTATTATTCTCCTAAGTTTATTCTCCTAAGTACTGGATAATTCAAAATGGTGGAAATTTTCTCCAACTTTTGTTGGAGGTAGTTTGTACAGCAGATATTCTTTGCCCAGGAAATTTCACACATGAGAAGTTTATGATTCCTTGCCTTATGCCTGTGGATAGTCTGCTTTCAGTGGACCAACATTTCTTGTTTGTTTAAACTCTGAGGAAAAAAAAAGACAAACAAGTGTAACTCCCTGGAGGTGGGAATCAGAGATTTGGGGTTTGGATGTGCTACCAGTGTTATACTTCCTGCCTTTGGTTTCCCCCTGGAGGTTACCAGTGAGTGTTTCCTATCACTCTGTTAAAAAGCTTAATAGATAGGTTGGTGCATATGATATTCTACCTGCTAACTTTAATGTGGTCCACTCAGCATGAGATTTCAGAGATACCCCTCTGGAGTGGTGCTGCTCCAACAATAGTGCCTTCCTACTCTACTCTGTTTTTTTTCTCCTTGTCATGGTCCTGAAAGCAAAAAAAAAGCAAATGAAAGTATTTGCCCTTAATATTTCATGAAGAATTTGTAAAGTTTACATTCCATACAGGATGTGAAATAACAGCTTTTGCCATTTTTCAGGTTCAGGTTGCATTTTCACATTAAGATTGCTCAACCAAATCTAATTGAGCCGTTAACACTTACCTACATAGACTATTGAATCGTCAGATGAAATCACCATTTCAGCCTCACTTAAGAGTTTCTGTCTGGTGTATGGAGTAGGACCCTTTGAGTAATTGCTTTACAAGAGAATCATAGGGGGAAAGCAGTAATTTCAGAACTTAGTGTGTTTTGATTTTCTTTCATGTAGCAAAAAGATGGTACCTTTGCAGCTGGAGGTTATATGCCCCCTCTACGGTTTAAGGCTCTCACTCTTGGAATCGTGTTTGGAACCATGGTTGGTGGAATTATGATCCCAAATGGTAAGACGGGAAGGCTATTTGAGATGGCTTTCTTCCAGGTTTTTTTTTTCCTTTAATCTCTAGCCCAGGACATTTCCAACCAAAAATATCTAGGATTTTTTTTAAAAAATCATCTTTCTCTCTAATTTCATATAATCAGAAGTGATTGGAAGCCCTCTAAGTTGTTTTTTATCTTAATGGACAAGGAAAGATAAAACTTTAGCATATTAATAGAAATTGATAAATGTACCTCAAAATGTGCTCTTATGATTACAGAAGCAGAGACTCTTAGTGCAAAAGATTTATCCATGAAAGTTGTTTATAAGATGAATTGCTATAAAGTGAATCACTCCTTACCAGTGCCTTATAATATTATTTCAGAAATGTATTTCTAGGGCAAAAATTTGGCTCTAAGCAAAATATACTGCTTTTTGTCTTGATCTGGTAAGCAACAAAAGGGTCTTTTTGCTTATCAGACTTTGAGAAAATATCCAGTGCATGCAAAAGACTAAAGTTAGATGCCCAATCTTGACCCTGGGCACTAACATAAAGGATTGTTCTGGTATAAACTCTGAGCTCTTGCCTCATTCTGCGCCATAAAAGCAGATAGTTTTCCTAGTTTTCTTAATTATTTAACAAGTGACAGAAAGCAGATGAGATTTCTAATTCTTTCAATGTCAGGAATCACATATAGTTAGAAGTTCCATAGTCCATTACTTCTCAAGGGTTTACAAATCAGGGAGTCTTCCCAGATTGGATCAGGATAAGTGATCTCTGAGTCAGAGATTTAGATTTGAATCCTAACACAGTTCCTTATTAGTTGTATCATTTAACCTCTCCATGCCTCATTTTCCTTATTTGTAAAATGGGAATAATAATATGTAAACACTATTTACTACCATAATGAGCAAAGTACTTTGCAAACCCTAAAAGTGTTATATAAATGTCATGTACTACTACTAGTTTTGCTGGTTCTACTACTACTAGCATTCTGGAAACTTGATGAAGCCCTTTAATGGTCATAAAGCACTTTTTGCACTTTCTTCATCTGAGCATTCCACTACTTGTAGATCCAGAAGCTGGAACTTAGTGAGGTAAGTTTAGGATCAAAGTAGAGAATTAAAACTTATGCCTTCCTGATATTTTGGGGGTGGAGTCAAGATGGCAGCTTAGAAGCAGCAAAAGTTCAGACCTCTGAAAATCCTTCCTTACCCATCACAAACTGAATGCTCCTAGGGGACTGAAATTCAAACTTAACAACAGGACAGAGGGGGGGATCCCTCCTTCTGGACTCAAATCAAAAGGTATGCCCCCCAAAAGCCGGAATCTGAGAACACTCGGGTCTAAGGGGAAGGCAGAGGGAAGTTCCCAGGACCCCTTCCCCCCAACCCAGAGGGCTGAGCCCCCAGCGGCAGAAGGAACCTCTGGGCGGGCAAAGCTGCTGGTTTGGAGGGTCTACCTTGTGAGCAGCAGGGCTCCAGGCTTGGAGCATCCAGTGTGGACAGTGGGGAGGGTCATGTGGCTGGGCGTGTGGCTGGGTCCTTCCATCTGGCTCCAGTCTCACCGTGGCCTCGGGGCACATCCAGACAATTCCAGTTGAACCTAATCCTATCAGGACTCCTCAGAACTCAGGGAGGCCAGGACCCCTCCCTCCCTAGAGTGCAGGGCCTCCGGCAAGGACAGGAACCTCGGGGTGGGTAAAGGCACTGGGGAACCTTGTGGACCGCTGAGAAGCAGCTGGAGAGAACTGGAGAGAGCCTGGGCGGCCCAGCCTTCCAGGAGTCTTCGGCCTCAGAGCACATACAGCCCAACTCAGTTGAACTTAATCCGATCAAAAGCCTCCAGAGGACAGGGAAGCTAACATTATTTCCCTAGAGACTGTACCAAGAGATCTGACAAAGCTCCAAGAGGGGAGACTGACAGCCCCAAAACCAAAAAAAAAAAAAAAGAGAGGAGCAAGAGCACAGACAAATACGGGGAGCAAAGAAGGGGTAAACTCGAGCAAACAACAGAAAAAGAAGAAATTACAATAGACAGCTTCTGCACAGGTAATGAGCAAAGAGCGAACGAAACAGAGGGGGAGGGATCAGCAAAGGAAAAATCAGAAATCCCAGCGAATTGGATACAGGCTTTGGAAGAACTCAAAATGCAATTCAAAACACGATTAAGAGAGGCTGAAGACAATTGGGAAAAGAACTTAAAAACTAAGATAAGTCATCTGGAAACAGAGGCACTTGAACTAAAACAAGAAAATAGTGTCTTGAAAGCCAAAATCAACCAGCTGGAAAATGAGGCATAGGAGATGAAAGATGAGGCAAAGCAGATGAAAGATGAGGTGAAGAAGATGAAAGATGAGAAAAAGGAGATGAAAGACGAGGTAAAGAGGATGAAAGATGACCTCCAAAGAAAATCAGACCAAAAGGAAAAGGACGACCAAAAAGCTAAGGATGAAATCCAGTCTTTAAGAACCAGAATACAACAACTAGAATCAAGTGACCTCACAAGGCAGCAGGACACTATAAAACAAAACCAAAAGAATGAAAAAATTGAGGAAAATATGAAGCATCTCATTCACAAAACAGACAATTTAGAAAATCGTTCAAGGAGAGACAATTTTTAGAATCATTGGTCTACCAGAAGAACACGACAAAAGAAAAAGCTTGGACATTATATTACAGGAAATTATTAAGAAAACTGCCCCGATATCCTAGAACAAGAGGGAAAAGTGGAGATTGAAAGAATCCACAGATCACCTCCTGTACTTATCCCCAATGGACAACACACAGGAATGTTGTAGCCAAATTCAAGAACTATCAGACCAAAGAAAAAATATTACAAGCTGCCAAGAAGAAGGCAGTCAGATACCAAGGAACCACAGTGAGGATAACTCAAGATCTGGCTGCATCCACACTGAAAAAAAGAAAGGCATGGAATATGATATTCTGGAAAGCAAGGGAACTAGATCTACAACCAAGAATCAACTACCCAGCAAAACTGACTATATTCTTACAGGGGGAAGTATGGTCATTCAACAAAATAGAAGAATTTCAAGAATTCGTAAAGAAAAGACCAGACCTGAACAGAAAATTGGATGTCCAAGCACAGAACTCAAGAGAATCATCAAAAGGTAATTAAAAAAGAGGGAAAAAAGAAAAATAAAACAAAATTTTTTAAGGGACTCAATAAGTTAAAATGATATGTATCCCTATAAGAAAAGAGGTCATTGGTAACTCTTAAATACTGTTGTTATTACCTGGGCAGCAAAAAAAAGTACACTTAGAGGGAACAGTGACAAACTGTATAGGATGAAAGGACAAGACATAAATAGGTATATAGATATATGCATACATAAATACATACATATGAGTATGCATATATATATTATATATATATAACTAGAGCTTAAAAATAGATAAATATTAAAGGAAATGGGAAAAAAAATAAACGGGGGTAAATTTATATGTCACAAAGAAGCTCATGGTGGGAGGGGGGAGAACATCAATAAACTGGAAGGGTAAAGAGGTCGGAGACAGGAAATACTCAACTTTTATGTGCTTTGAAATTGACTCAAAGAGGGAAAAACAATCCAATCCATTGGGGGCAGAGAATAGATTTGCGCTCTATAGGGGAGTAGAAGGGTAACAAATGGTCTGGTGGGGAGGGAAGCAGTACAAGGGAGGGAGGGGGAGGTAGGTTAATTTTAGAAAGACCTACAGGGAAAATAAGGGGGGGGATAAGAAGGAAGGGGGTTTAAAGGGAAGTAAAATAAGGGTGGGAACAAGGGGGACTGTTTAAAAGCAAACATTGGTGTAGAAGGAAATAGTGAAAAAAGAAAAGGCAGGAACAGGAGTAGCAATCAAATTGCTGGGAAATACACAGCTAGTAATCATAACTTTGAATGTGAATGGAATGAACTCATCCATAAAATGCAAGCTAATAGCAGAGTGTATTAGAATCCAAAACCCTACCATATGCTGTCTGCAGGAAACACAGATGAGGAAGGTAGATACACATAGGGTGAAAGTAAGAGGGTGGAGCCAAATCTTTTGGGCATCAACTGACAAAAAGAAGGCAGGAGTCACAATCATGATATCCGACAAAGCCAAAGTAAAAATAAATCTAGTGAAAAGAGATAGGGAAGGTAATTACATCCTGATAAAAGGCAGTACAGACAGTGAGGAAATATCTGTACTCAACATGTATGCACCAAATGGCATAGCATCCAAATTTCTAAAAGGGAAACTAGAGGAGCTCAAGGACGAAATAGAAAAACTACTAGTGGGAGACCTGAACCTTCCTCTATCAGAACTAGATAAATCAAACCAAAAAAATAAATAAGAAAGAGAGGTAAGAGAAGTGAATGAAATCTTAGAAAAATTAGAGTTGAAAAATAAATAGGGAAAAAAAGGAATATACCTTCTTTTCTGCAGCATATGGTACATTCACAAAAATTGACCATGTATTAGGGCATAAAAACATTGCAAGCAAGCGCAAAAGAGCAGAAATAATAAATGCAACTTTCTCAGATCACAATGCAATGAAAATAATAATTAGTAAGGAAACATGGAGAGGTAAATTGAAAATTAATTGGAAATTAAACAATATGATTCTCCAAAACCAGTTAGTTAAAGAATAAATCATAGAAACAATAACTTCATTGAAGAAAATGACAATGATGAGACATTCTTTCAAAACCTATGGGATGCAGCCAAAGCAGTACTCGGGGGAATTTATATCCTTGAGTTCATATATTAACAAATTAAGAAGGGCAGAGGCCAATGAATTGGGCATGCAAATTAAAAAATTAGAAAGCAAACAAATTAAAAATTCTCAGATGAAGACTAAATTAGAGATCCTAAAACTCAAAGGAGAAATGAATAAAGTTGAAAGTCAAAGAACTATTGATTTAATAAATAAAACTAGAAGCTGGTACTTTGAAAAAACAAATAAAATAGACAAAGTACTACTCAGTCTAATTAAAAAAAGGAAAGAAATAAACCAAATTGACAGTATCCAAGATGAAAAAGGAGACCTCACCTCTAATGAAGAGGAAATTAAGGCAATCATTAAAAACTACTATGCCCAATTATATGGCAACAAATATGGCAATCTAGGTGATATGGATGAATACTTACAAAAATATAAATTGCCTAGACTAAAAGAGGAAGAAATAAATTAACCCCATATCAGAAAAAGAAATTGAACAAGCCATCAAAGAACTCCCTAAGAAAAAATCCCCAGGTCCAGATGGATTCACAAATGAATTCTATCAAACATTCAAAGAACAACTAATCCCAATATTAAACTATTTGACAGAATAAGCCAAGAAGGAGTTCTACCAAATTCATTTTACGACACAGACATGGTACTGATCCCAAAGCCAGGCAGGTCAAAAACAGAGAAAGAAAACTATAGACTAATCTCCCTAATGAATATAGATGCAAAAATCTTAAATAGGATGCTAGCAAAAAGACTCCAGCAAGTCATCACAAGAGTCATCCACTATGACCAGGCAGGATTCATACCAGGAATGCAAGGATTGTTCAATATTAGGAAAACCATCCACATAATTGACCATATTAACAAGCAAACTGACAAAATCACATGATTATCTCAATAGATGCAGAAAAAGCCTTTGATAAAATACAACACCCATTCCTATTGAAAACACTAGGAAGTATAGGAATAGAAGGGCCTTTCCTAAAAATAATAAACAGTATATATCTAAAATCATCAGCAAACATCATCTGCAATGGGGATAAACTTAGAAACCTTTCCAATAAGATCAGGAGTGAAACAAGGATGCCCATTATCACCTCTATTATTTAACATTGTACTAGAAACACTAGAAGTAGCAATTAGAGAAGAAAAAGAAATTGAAGGTATTAAAATTGGCAATGAGGAGACCAAGCAATCACTCTTTGTGGATGATATGATGGTTTACTTAAGGAATCCTAGAGAATCAACCAAAAAGTTACTCGAAATAATCAACAACTTTAGCAAAGTTGCAGGATACAAAATAAACCCGCATAAGTCATCAGCATTTCTACATATCTCTAACCCATTTCAGCAGCAAGAATTAGAAAGAGAAATACCATTTAAAATCACCCTAGACAATATAAAATACTTAGGAATCTATCTGCTGAGACAAACACAGGAACTATATGAACACAACTACAAAACACTTTCCACAGTTAAAACTAGATCTAAACAATTGGAAAAACATTGATTGCTAATGGGTGGGATGAGCTAACATAATAAAAATGACAATCCTACCCAAATTAATTTACTTATTTAGTGCCATACCCATTGAACTACCAAAAAACTTCTTTACTGAATTAGAAAAAAATCATAACTGAGTTCATTTGGAAGAACAAAAGTTCAAGGATATCCAGGGAAATCATGAAAAAAAAAAGCAAAGGAAGGAGGACTTGCAGTCCCAGATCTCAAACTATACTATAAAGCAGTGGTTATCAAAACAATTTGGTACTGGCTAAGAGACAGAAAGCAGGATCAGTGGAATAGACTTGGGGCAAGTAACCTCAGCAAGATAGTCTATGATAAACCCCAAAATGCCAGCTTTTGGGATAAAAATCCACTATTTGATAAAAACTCCTGGGAAAATTGGAAGGCAGTGTGGGAGAGATTAGGTTTGGATCAACACCTCACACCCTACACCAAGATAAATTAAGAATGGGTGAATGACTTGAACATAAAGAAGGAAACTATAAGTAAATTAGGCAAACACAGAATAGTATACATGTCAGACCTTTGGGAAGGGAAAGACTTTAAAACCAAGCAAGACTTAGAAAGAGTCACAAAATGTAAAATAAGTAATTTTGACTATATCAAATTAAAAAGCTTTTGTACAAACAAAACCAATGTAACTAAAATAAGAAGGGAAGCAACAAATTGGGAAACAATCTTCATAAAATCCTCTGACAAAGGTTTAATTACTCAAATTTACAACGTGCTAAATCAATTGTACAAAAAATCAAGTCATTCTTCAGTTGATAAATGGGCAAGGGACATGAATAGGCAGTTCTCAGATAAAGAAACCAAAACTATTAATAAGCACATGAAAAAGTGTTCTAAATCTCTTATAATCAGAGAGATGCAAATCAAAACAACTCTGAGGTATCACCTCACACCTAGCAGATTAGTTAACATGACAGCAAAGGAAAGTAGTGAATGCTGGAGGGGATGTGGCAAAGTAGGGACATTCATTGTTGGTGGGGTTGTAAATTGATCCAACCATTCTGGAGAGCAATTTGGAACTATGCCCAAAGTGCAATAAAAGACTGCCCTTTGATCTAGCTATAGCACTGCTGGGTTTGTACCCCAAAGAGATAATAAGGAAAAAGACTTGTACCAGAATATTCATAGCTGCGCTCATTTTGGTGGTAAATAATTGGAAAATGAGGGGATGCCCATCAATTGGGGAATGGCTGAACAAATTGTGGTATATGTTGGTGATGGAATACTATTGTGCTCAAAGGAATAATAAAGTGGAGGGATTCCATGGAGACTGGAACAACCTCCACGAAGTGATGCAGAGCGAAAGGAGCAGAACCAGGAAAACATTATACACAGAGACTGATACATTGTGGTACAATCGAACGTAATGGACTTCTCCATTAGTGGGAATGCAATGTCCCTGAACAGTCTGCAGGGATCTAGGAGAAAAACACTATCCACAAGCAGAGGACAAACTGTGGGAGTAAAAACACCGAGGAAAAGCAACTGCTTGACTACAGGGGTTGAGGGGATATGACTGAGGAGAGACTCTAAATGAACACTCTAATGCAAATACCAACAACATGGAAATGGGTTTGAATCAAGAACATATTGGATACTCAGTGGAATCGCACATCGGCTATGGGAGAGTGTAACAGTTAAAAATTAGGGGAGACTGAGGCAGGTAGAAATTAGTTTCTCTCTGCAAGGAGTATTATATTTTAAAGTTAAGGATTAAAGAAAATACAAGATAAGAAAAACGTGCCTAGGCCAGAGAGGCCTAGACAAGACCTCATCTACATTATGGAAAGAGCCACTTCTGCTCCAAAACAGAAGTCCAAAAAAGACCACAAAAGCCTTTGCAATCAGGTTAAATCCCTTCTCCGTCTTGGCTCACCTCAGAGTTCCGTGATATTACAAAGCATTTTGGGGAAGTGGAGCAAGGGCTTGTGGGGATTGAAGTCCAGAGTTCGAGTCTATTTTTACAAGAGGTGGGGTGGGGGGAAGGAAAAAGAAAATGATCTTGGTTTCCAATGAATAATATTTGGAAATGACTAAATAAATTAATGTTTAAAAAATTTAAAAAAAAACTTATGCCTTCCTGATTCAACCCAATAAATTAATGGTGACTTGCCATTCTGAGAACTTAGTGAAATCTTGCTTTCGCTTCCTCAAAGATTGCTTTTATATTTTTATTCTCTTTCACTGATTTGCTTTTCTTTCTTATTTCTAGTGGAGACGATCCTAGGCCTTACAGGTGCTACAATGGGAAGTCTCATCTGCTTCATCTGTCCTGCTCTTATTTATAAGAAAATCCATAAGAATGCCCTTTCTTCACAGGTTAGTAGAACAAATTAGCTAACTTCTCTATTCTCTAATGCTGGAAGCATTATGGATTTATCTTCATCAGGGACCTAAGACCCAGAATCCACACATATGTTGCAACAGGAAATGTCTTAGTTGAAGAAGTAGTGATGGTCTCCCTGCTTAATGATTGTAAGCAGACTCTTTGATATGCTTTTGGAAAGCTTTACTTTTTATCTCCCTGACAGAAAATGGGAGTGTTGGTGTTAGATGGGGAGTATTTCCCCATAGTAAATTCCATTTAAGTGAGCTCAGGTTCTGTTCCCACAGAATGGGAAGCAGAGACCTGTTGGCACAAATCCAGCAGTCTGTTAATTTCAACCTGTTTGAGCTGTTCCAGAAAAACCATACTTTTTAGCCATGTAAAATTGCTCTTGGACCATGATCCCAAAGAGTAGCCAAAATTTTATATATCCCACATATCTAAACTCTTATCAAAGGAGAAAATACTTGTAAAACATGAAGGACAGTACCTGGCACAAAAAAAAGTGTTATATAAATATTATTGTTGTTGTCATTATTCTTGCCATTTCTACTTCTATATCTTTTTCATTTGACCTCTTCTTTCTTAGCCTCATTTTAGTTCTGATCCTCCTCACTTCCCACCTCTGTTATTGCAATGACCTTCTTATTGTTCTCACAGCTTCAAGCTCTGTATAAAAAATGCTTGGCTGGAGGAAAGATAGTGCTTCATTAATATTCTGTTAAGACTTTTATTCCTGAGAAAGATAAGAGAGGTGGTCAGATCTATTTTTTTAATTGTCTTTTGATAGAGAAGTTAGTGATTTTGAAATGTACTGTATATATCCGCATACCTTTGATCTTTTTCACTGGATTAGATGTTTTATCTTAGGTTTTGACTGAATTAGATAGTGTCAACCTTTTACCTTAGTTTACTTTGTACTTGTCCCTCAGCGGTTTGGTATGACTCTTACCATTATTTTTTTTTAAGCCTTCCATCTTGGAATCAGTACTGTGTATTGGTTCCAAGGCAAAAAGAGTGGTATGGGCTAGGCAATGGGTGTTAAGTGACTTGCTCAGGGTCACATAACTAGGAAGTATCTTGAGGTCAAATTTGAACCCAGGACCCCTGGTCCTGATTCTCAATCCACCTAGCTTCCCTCTTAGCATTACTTTTAAGTACTGTTATTTTGGAGCCAGCCCATGTAGTGTAAGATATTTTTGATAGGTCTTATAAAAAAAGAGATATCCATTCTTTTTGCATTTTAAATAGCATATATGGTAGGTTGCATAAGAAAGAAATGCTTGTCATCATTTTCACAAATCAGTCTAGATGACCACCATTAGTCTATGTTCCAACATTCCACTGCTTCCCTCAGGCTTTTGACACAGTCTTGAGTGGTAGTCTAGATTTTCAGTAGAAACAAATAACACTGGTCAAAAATTATACAGGCTCAGCAGAAGCATTCTTTGGGATAAAGTTAAATTACCCTCCCAACAAGATGAGTCATCAGGTTATCTGCTTGAAGGCAGTTGTCAACTGTCGTCACAGATTTCTGTGTGAGCTGAAAAGTTGGTCATAAGGCCAAGAAAAAAAACAATGTATGTGATTTTAAAAAGGGGAAAAACATTACATGCATTTAAAAACTTGTCCCTTCCCCTCCCTACTTTGCCATTGAATTTAAAAAAGAAAAAGAAAATTCTTATCATAAGCATGCATTGTCTTAACAAAACAAATTCCTACATTGACCATACCTAAAAATGTATGTTTCTTTGTATTTTAAATTTATCACCTCTTTGGCAGAAAGTAAGTAGAAAAATATTTCTAGCCGGCTGATGTGAAGAAAGTAGGCAGTTTGATTTCTTATAGTTCTATTTCTAACAATAAGACAGTTATATTGATTACATAATCAACATTAATTGAATGTACCTAGAAAGCATGGCATCATATTCTTTTTTATTTTTTAAACCCTAATCTTCTGTCTTAGAATTAATACTGTTTATTGGTTCCAAGGCAGAAGAGCAAAAAGGCAGTGGGGGGTGGTTGGGGGAGGGGTGGTTAAGTGATTGCCCAGAATCACACAGCTAGAAAGTGTCTGTGGCCTAATTTGAACCCAGGATTTCCCATCTTTAGGCCTGGTTCTCAATCCACTGAGCCACCAACTGCTCCCTCCATAGGGTTTTTTTGGTAACAACACTGGAGTAGTTTTGCCATTTCCTCCCAGTCACTGAGTCATCTAGTTCTCTTTTTCAAAAAGCAAAAAAAAAATTTTAACTCTTACCTTCTGTCTTGTAATCAATACTATGTATTTATTCCCTTCCTCTCCCCCCTGAACATAATATGTAAAAACCCATTACATATTTGTATAATTTTGAACCCTAAGTCCTTCACCTCTTTATCTGGAGGTGGCATCATTAGACCTCTGGAATCCTACTTGATCATTACACTGATGAAAGCTTAGCACAGTGCTATTCCATTATATTTATATCCCATAACTTGTTCATCATTCTCTCAATCTATGGCATCTCCTCAGATTTACTTATTTTTGTTTAATCCTTTATCATAGTTCATTCATGTTTACCTTTTTATGATTCTCTTCACTCCTGTGTTTCATAGTTTTTCCACAACTTTAGTCTCATCAGGAATGTTTTTAGAAGTCCTCTTTCTTTAAAGGTCCATTTCCCCCTCTATGGCATTATATTCAGTTTTGCTGTATAAGTTATTCTTGGATGTAAGACCATATCCTTTGCCTTCTGGAATGTCATGTTCCAAGTTTTTCACTCCTTTGTAGTGGTGGCTGCTAAATTGTATATGATTCTGACTGTGGCTCCTTGGTACTTAAATTCTTTCTGGCTCTTTGCAGTATTTTTTCTTTGACCTGAATTCTGCTACACTTCTGGAGGGAAGGTCTGAGCTGGTCTCGGTGCTTTCTTAGAGTATTATTATCTCAGAGTCAGGTTGGAGACCTACAAGCTTAGTGGTCTGATCCAGAATAAAGTTATTGCTGCCTCCTATTTTGCCCTGAATCTGTGACCCAAGTAATTCCCACAAAGCTGCCAATTCACACCTGTTATTCTCACCATAATGCATTTGGGACTTCCTCTTGTGCTGTTCTGCAATCTTTCCCCAGCTGTTGAAGCACTCTTCACAGTGTGCTCTTGCCATAACCTGAATCTGCTATCCACAGCACTTCATGTCTGTTGCTTTATGCCCAGCTATGTAGAACAAATGACTCACTGTGACTTTTTCTGCATTTCCCTATCAATATTTGGTCTGGTACATTTTCGAGATCTGTTTGATGGAGTTTGTCAAGGGGAGCCCAATGCAATTTTTCTTCTCACTCCACTATCTTGGCTCCCCTCTGATTCACATGGCACTATAGATTACAAGTAGATCTTCCATATCCTTAAAAACTTTCAGTAGATCTTACCATTCTCACAAGCTATCATCTTATATTTTTTCCTGCTTTTCTTAGGCAAACTCCTTGAAAAAGATTTCTATACTTGTTCTCTACTTTTTGTTTGTCAGCCTTTTGTAAACTGGTTTCTGATCTCATCAATTAACTTGGAACTACTCTCTTAAAAATTAGCAGTAATTTTCTAATCACCAGATTTGATGATTCTTTCCTCAGTCTTCATCTTTCTTGATCTTTCTGCTGCATCTGACACTGTTAACCACCTTGTCCTCCTGGATATTCCTTAAAGACATCATAGCCTTACTTAGCATTATCCTTGATCTCTTACTCTGTCATTCTCCATATCCATTTAGTTGCCAGATTTTGCTTTTTTCTACATCTGTTAAGTCTTTCCTCTGACTCATCTCTACTCCTTCAGGCAATACTTTAGTTCAAATCCCCATAACCTCTTTCCCAAATTATTACAGTAGCCTTCTGATTCCTCTCCCAATCACAAGTTTCTCTCCACTCAAATCTATCCTCTATAAGCTGCTCAAATGATTTTCCTTTAGGATGTATTTAACTATGCCACTCCCCTTTCTGATAAACTCTGGTAAACTATTTTCTCTATGAGAAAGTATAAGTTTTTTTTTTTCAAAACCTCTCTTCTCCCTTCTCCCTTCTCCTCCTTATCTCTCCTTTCTCCATACTTTTTTATCTGCAGTCTCCATGCTTAGAATATACTCCTCATACTTCTGCCTCAGAGATTTCCTTTTTTCCCTTCAAGATATAAGCCCAACCACCATCTTCTATATGAAGACTTTTCTCATTCCTTCCAAATGTTGGTGAGTTTATTTATATTTATTATCTTTATATTTACTCTTCATAAGCTTGTTGTATGCCCTATTCAAACGTAAGCTACTTGCGAGTAGGGATTGTTTCATTCTTCGTATTTATATCTCCATCCCCCATCACAGCTCCTGATTGGTGTTCTTGACCCCAAAATGACACAGTTCTGGCCCTTGAATAGGCAACAGTATGAATAACTGGAATATTATTAACCAAGGGATATAGCTACAGATGATAATATGTGAAAGTGAACTAGTTTCCTTTCTAATGTAAAACTTGTTCCAAGAGATCCATAAAGCCTTAGCATTTTTCTTCATAGCTAATAGCTGACCTCTTTGCTAAATCTCTTTACTTTCTCAATATCCCCTCCTATCCTGTTCCCATCAGGACAGATTAAATATTAAGCCTTAAAATCTGTTTGCAGATCCTAGAGTTAGAACCACATTGGGGTGACCAAGCCTGGTTTCCATTCTGTCTTTTTGTTTGTCATTGTTTTTTATGGGTGTTGAAAATCTTGTGTTGTTGCTTACTAATCTAAAATTGTATGCTTCTATAACCATTTCAAGGGCTATTCAATCACCTCCATCCCTTTTCCTGTTCCTGAAATATGAATGCCTACTTAAATGCCACCTCTGACTTTTTAGAAAGGTGATGGGGACTGTCTATACCTATCCTGCTTCCTGAATTCTTTCCTTTGCACAATAAAAAATTAAATAGAAAGTTGAATTAAAAGCAAAATAATTTTATTATATGACTCATTTTTGCATGGATTGAGGTATGCTATGGGTCAAATGATGACTCTTAAAACTATTTTAAAAATTCACCACCCCAAACTCATATAACATGGTCATATAATTGTGGTAGTTTTGTCTTCCAGTTCAACTGTTACAGGTTCCTTTGTTTTGTTTTTTCTTTCACCAAAGAGAAGGAAAGAGAGTTGGGAGTGTGGCACATCCCCAGATGTTTTAGTTGGTTAGCAAAGTGTGTATAAATCTGCAAGTGAGCTGTTAATTATTACAAACAATTGGTCAGTCAGGGACTAGTAGCTAGCCAAAAATCTAGGAATTACATAATTGCTTGAAGAAAGCAGAGAGGATGGATTAGTTAAGATTTGGTATGTTAGAAAGATGACCAGGTAACTGAGCAAGGAAGGAATGTTTAAGAGCTTCAAACTAGACTGGTGGAGTTGTGGAAGAACTGAAAAGTTGTTATCTTTATTGTTGGTTACCCTTTAGTGTCATTTTTGCTGCTCTTGTAAAGCAGATTTTATCTCCTGCTTATTTTCTTGTTGGCTAGCATTTTGCCCACAATATGTTAAGCTGCCTGTGGAGAAATCTTGGAACCGAGGAACATACTTTGTGAGTTCACATTGAATAAAAATGTAAGGTTCAGTAAACAATATCCATGGCTCTTACAGGGAAGTAAAGTTAAGATTTATTTATGTGTTCGGGCTTGATTTCTTGACTCAGCTTTGTCAGCCTTTGTCTTGCCTTTTGATGCAAGACCTATCTTTCCAAATCAACCCTTCTTTGATGGAAGATTATTTTAGAATGGTTTTGTTTTGGAAAAACAGTTCAGCTTTGAGCTTTTTAAGTAAAGGTGTTTAGCTTCGTACTTATATCCTGAGGTTGAATTAATTATGAAGGGTAAAATTTTATGAATCTCACAAGTAATTAATGCATCTGTTCTCACTGATAGAATGGGAGTCTTAACCAACTTGACAGGGAACCACTTCTTCCCTAGAAAGTAAGTGGATATAAGTGGAATGTTTCAGCTCTTATGCTCCTGAAACCCAGGACTACAGCCTTCAATCCATTGTCATTATTTCTTATCTAAAATTTTTCCGATGGTTTAAAATCCATCTATTTGTACAATATCTTTTGATCTATAACTGGTTATACTGGTTCCTAGGCATTGCAGAACACTTGTCTTGGCAAAGTAAAAATATATTGTGTCCTTAGGCACTGAAAGTTAACTCCCCCAACCCCCCTTTAAATTTATTTATTTATTTAATTTTAAATATTTGTCCATGGTTACATGATTCATGTTCTTTCCTTCCCCTCTTTCTTTTCCCCTCCTGTAGTCAATGAGCAATTCCACTGGATTTTACATGTATCATTGAGTTAACTATTATTTTGATGAGCAATTTTTTTTTTTTAAGATCTGAAAGTTGAGAGTTGAAATGCTTCATTTAAAGATGTGGGTGAGATGTTGCCTTTGGCTTGTCAGGCTCCAATCAAAATGTGAAATGATGTTCATGTTAAAATAAGGCAACGTAAAATCACCAAACAAATATTTGTGTTAGAAGCATTTTAGAGATGGTCTAATAAGATGGTTTGTAGGTGAGGAGACTGAGCATAACTGTACACAGAATGTCCCATTGACACTAGTGGGAGATATATATTGTACATGGGTAATTGTGAAAAGGTGCTGAGGCTCCTGAAGTCTCATACTTGCCTTAGCAGCATCTCTCCATTGTTGTTTTAGAATGGTCTTCCTCCCTTGACCTGCTGGTGGTGTGGGAGATTGCAGGAGCAGGAAAAGTTCTTTATTCTCATTTAAGTGCTTTTACTAAGATCTGGTCATTATCCTGTTGGTGTTATGGGAAGTCCAACAAAGAAGATAAATTTTTTTGTTGCTTTCCAGCAAGGTAATTTCAGCTGTAGACTAGATGAATACTAAAATGCATGCTGATTCCATTTTGCTGATGGTTAGTCACCTGCACATGTGGAAGAGTTTTAAAATAGATGAACTCTTTGATGAAAGCATTGCTTTTTTTGAATCTATAAAATAATGACTTCCTGAATGAAAGGATTTCCAAGTTTAAAGGCAACTGAACTAAAACTCTTATCAGGAAGCTAAGCTCTCCTGGATCTTCTAGATTAAGCCTCCATTTCTACCACTTAGAATCTTTTCTATCCCACTTCACTCTTTTGCTCTTCTGCACTGGAACACAACTTTGAAGCTGGGAGTTTGGAGCAACTTAGATCAAAAGAAAAGTGGACAGTGGTAAACTACCATAGTGTAGGATAAATAATTGGAATTAACAAGGGGGATCTTTGTGCTATCCAAAAGAGATGGCATTAACTAATGGGATCATGCTTCTGGTAATTCCCTTTGTTGTGTAGGGTTTTCTACACCATACCCTAGTCATGGCTTCACTAGGGATTTAGGTGTCCTTTTATGACCTCTGCTACTTGCTCTGTAAACTGTTGTGCTCCATAAATTTTAAGAAAATCAAAGTGCTTTGGGGACCTAGGAAGATTCTAATGCCCACCTGTCAGTGCTGCAGCCTTTATGGCAGATTTTGCTTAGACTTTGAGTTCTACAAAGTGGGGAGTTTCATATAGGTTCCCTTTAGGAAATAATTTCTGTCATTTGAAGCTTTCTGGGCCAAATGACGGTCACTGCCTAAGGCGCCAAGCTGGGCTTGCTGTGTGTGCTGCAAGTCAGCATTGCTCTGCATCGGCAATGTGACTGGGGGAAAGAGTCTGCCCTGCATTCTCCTGGACCCTGGGGAGTATTATCAGCTCTTTGCTTCCATGAGCACTGAAACAAGCTCACCATTTCTGGTAGAATAGGGAAAGGAAAAAAATCTTAAGTGGACTTTTTCTGGAGCTTTTAAAAATTGATATAGCACAAAATTTGGGATATGACAAGTCCTTTTTTTTCTCATGACAGTCTAATTCTGGGATTGTTTGTGTATTTTGAAGGATCAACTTAACTTTTAAGAAATAGATTTGAATAGGAGCTCTGTGTGTATTGTAAAATATGAGGAAGTTGGAAAGTGGTTGAATAGACTAGCAAAGGGAATATTTATTCTCATAATATGTCTTTGTTTTACCAAGTTAATGAGGGCAGCTTTTATGTCCAGTTTCATAAGCTATCAGAAATAGCGAATCAAAGCAGGTTAACAATTAATTATAGTTTTATGGCAAAATGCTTGGAGGAGTGACTGAAAAATCAGTTGCTACCTTGAAGCTCAATTGTACTGACAAAAGAGATTGGCACAAGCTGACAGAGTAGTTTAAGTATAGGTACTGGTAAAAAGAGGAGTCTGGGGCTAGCAGAGATTTGTCTTTTTGAAAGGGACTCACACCCATCACTCTTCTTTTCTGATGGATACTCTATTCATTTGCTTTATTAGCCAGTCTTCTGTGTCAGTCTTCCCCACTCCCCACCCCTCTCCAGATTGGGTGCATTGCCTCTGCATCAGTCTTTACTTGTGTCAGCTCTAGAATGATGCTAAGACCAAGGTTGGACATTAGACTTGTATGACTTGAGTTAAATCACATCATGTTATTACTAGACAGTTTGTATCCTAGTCTTGATTCCCTCACTCTGATGACTTGTACCAGAAGTTATCTTTACAGAGTTGAGTTTTGTATATGTAAACCTATAGTGTTTTGAGGGATGAGAAGATATGGTGAGTATGAAGGCTGAATTTGGAAGTGACCTTGAGAATCTTATTTCTAGGTAACAGAGTTAAGAGGTTGATTTCTCAAATGATGTTGGAAAGTTCACCAAGTAATTCCGAAAGTCTTCTCTCTACATGAGACGTGGTAGATTTGTATTGATCTCCAGGAGTCAGTGAGGCATTTTCCATTTCATACACCACTGCCCTCCTGTTTTTAGTCTTTTCTTTGTACCTGTTCACAATACCTGCCCCCTACTCCCCTCTCCCTTTGAAGGGAGCAATGAGGAGAGGCTCTGGCCGAATTCTCATTCTTCCTGCCCTCTTTCCCTCCAATCTCAAAGTTTGGCTTTTTGAGAAGTTCTGCTGATGATTCCTGACTGAGTAGCATTCTTGACATGTAGACCATGTTCTTATGATAATTATAATGATCAGGTAAAAAATAATACATCAGCATTTAATTAAATCTCCTTAACTGTCAGTATTGTTAGCCAACAATTTATCCAATTGTCTCTTTTCTGCAGATAGTTTTTCATTTGGAGCAGCAGCCAGTCATTTGGCAGTTCTGGTGCTTAGAGGAGGCAGATAGGTCCCTGCACACATATACCTTTTTTTCTCCCCTCTATTTTATTAATGGTTTAGCTTTTCCTTTTTTAAAATATCCTCTTCCCTTATTTGAAATATATACACACATTCATAAGCCAAACCTAACCTCCTTCTCCCATTACACCAAAAGATTTCATAGATCTCAAGAGATGTACATTTGTTCACTGACTCTCATGTGTTCTTTACATCCTATAGTTCATTCTGTGGATAGGCTTGGGGATTCTGCTAATTAGTACCTATACTACCCTGTCTGTGAGTGAGGAGGCCCCTGTGAAAGTTGAAGCTCCTGGTCATCTTGGAGAAGTAAAAAATCTGATGGATCCAGATTCTGCCAAAATATCAGGTGTGTACTGCCAGTTGTTTTTTTTTTCCCCCACCCTCTCCTCATCAATTTTTTTGGGAGGGAACCTTGTAGCATTTGCAGTAACTTTGTCTTGAGAGCATTCTTGCTATCTCAATAAGTAGTGTAGGTGTCATTTTCAGAGATAGGTCTTGGGGGTTTGTCCTAAGGATTTCATTTGCTTCACCTGCTGCCATTGGCTTTGTGGGAAAAGGATGGAAGGCTTTGAGATTGCTCTCAGTGGAAGAGTTTGGGATGAGTACAATTCTTGCTAATAAAGGAAGCTTTGTAAGGCTGAAACTAGAGATAGCACTGTTCTGGCCACCTGTATGAAGAGTGCGAGGAGCCAAAATAGGGCTACTCTCAGCATTTCTGACAGCATATTGGACAAGATTTCAATAATAAGTCATTCAAAGCACTAAAAGGTATGTAAATTTACGGGTGTAGCTTTTTAATTTTTTTTATTTTGAGGATATAAATTTTGAGCCAGTTTTAGTCTCAACAAAGCTTGTGATTATTCCTTGACTCTGTTTGCTATTTTGCATTATTTATTATTTGTTTACTAGGACTCTTGATAGAATTATAACTCCCTTACATGGCTGAAGGACTGCCTCACAAGGCCATCTCTAGCAGGTGCTATATGACCCCCTTTTTGTTCTCATCTATGACTGTGTCCTGGGGTTGATGAGGAAGGGTTTAAAAATCTGATTTTCCATGTGTAGTAGTGGCTTCAACTAAATGTGTTTATAGGTTTATTTATTTGGAGGTCTCTTTGAGGCCTTGGAATATTTACCATAGAATGTTGGGAGAGAGAATAAAAAGAAAGGTTTTATGCAAGAGATTATACTCTCTGAGTCTCTGGACACATTCCTGCAGAACTGCTTTGAGTGACTGTCAGGAGCAATAGCTGGTAGGTTGGTGCTGTCTGCGATAACATTCATTTCTGGGGTCTTCTGTCCCTGACAATAATAGGGTTTTATAAATTCACATTAATGGTGCACCCATGCATGTCCAGCTCACACCTCCCCTGCAAAGAGACACAACAGCTCTGATTTAAATTCGCTAGGCTCTCAGTCCCTTAATCATTGCTCTCTGTGTGACTGGCCTGGGAGGAGGAATGTAATCCATTGCTCTTGAATATTAGTTCACTTTTGAGTGGTAATGGCTAAATAGCATCTTTTCCTGGTAGGAACTCTAGTCTCCCCACCTTTGGTAATTGACAAAATAAAAAGTCTTGTCAAAGATGAGTTAGCAAATACTGTCTTGAAGACTATGCAGAAGTATATATGGTTATTTTACCCTGGTCAAGATGCTGAGGAAAGTGCTACATACAGTTAAGAGTACAGCAAATCCTTGGATTTGTTGTCCTCTTCCTTTCCCCTAATTAACATCCCTGTATTTGAAAAGTGTACTTTCACCAGTATTAACACCTCATAAAAATTCCATATGAGAAAACAGTCCCTCACAAGGGAAGCTCCCTCCTTTGGGAGCCACTGTAAAACTATTAGAAATGCCTAAAGATGCTTCATTTTGCCTCATTTGGTTGCACAACCCAAGTCAGCATGGCTTTCCAATCTATTACCTTATTCTTTTGGCTGTTCCTATCTGGGATGGGGTAAGAGTAGCCTGATTTAACCACTTAGAGCTGCTGAATCTGGTTGGGTCTCAGGGGACCAAAACAGGTGCCAGCTTTGACTGTAAAAGAGTCAGCAGGAAGAAGAGTATGGACTAAGGGAAAGAGAAATATAAGTAATGACTGTGAAAACTGAGCCCAGGCTTCACAGCTTTGCCAGCTACAAAAGGGCTACTTTGTATTATGTGAAACCCTGTATGCTGGGTCCCCTCTAACCTACTTGATGAAGCCCATGCAGTATGGGCAGAACTTTGGCATTTCTCCGTTCCTCTCTCCGTTTCAGCATGTGATAGGCCTATCTAGTAATGAATTACCCTGCATTAATCAACACCCCCTTCTCCCTGCATTCCTCTCATTTTGTGAAAGGCTACTGCTTATGGCTCTCTGCACTCATCAGCAGATGCATCCTGTCATCCCAAGCATGTGCAGGACATGAGCCTGCCCTGTGCTCACCTGGGTGTCCTCCATTGGCCAACATCTGGTTTTGATTTTTTGTGGGAGACTTTAACAGAAACACATGGCTCTTCTCTGAGCCACATGCAGTTTGGTTTTAGTGTGTTCTCAATTTTTCTTCCCCCTGTTCCCCTTTAATTGATGGGTTGCCTTGTTGAAGCAAATCTTGGAACTGTGCTAGGCCTTTAACTGTTTTGTGTTCACCATCTGACTTTTGCCTGTCAGCATGTGAGAGGAGTTTTATTGGTCTCTTTGATGTTGCAGAGGCCAAAACTGTACAGACTTTCATTAAAACCCTGCCCTGTGGGCTCTGGGATTATGAATATTAGAACATTGCCCTTTTATGTGAACATGTATTGACCAGCAAACTCTGAATAGTGTTTTCTCTAATGACACCCAAGTGCACATTATGGACCCTGACTGTATTGCTGGAGGTTTACTATCAGTGGCTCTTCGGGAGGGTATAAAACCCCTTTCAGAAATGTTCTGGTATTACATACAGTGAGAATGTATGTTAAAAGGTTGCTAAGCCTCCTGTGAAAGCTCATGAAAGCAATTACCCATTTTTTAAAAAAGCTAATTAGGCAATTTATCTTGGTGTTTGATAGCACCCTTGAGGGTCTCCTGGGTAGGATTAAGATTTTGTAATATTTTTCAGCTCTTTACTTGAATGTTACTACCTTCATTTCCACTCCACCCCCCTTCATTGTGCAATATTGTGTAATGAACTTTGTGTCCTTTGTGCAACTATTCTCCTTTCTTCCAATAGGATTAGAAAACACTTGTACTCCTTAGTAGGCAGGAAAGATAAGCAAGGAATTGCCTATCTGGATTGATTGATTTGGATTTTTTTGAAATTTGATGATGGAAAGACATGCTTGGATTGTTTTTTTATATGCTCATGGATACAGGTGGTGGTATTATGACCACATTGTCTCCTATACCCTTGACTTTGCTTTTCACTTACCCAAATGTCGTGGCCATGACAACTACGTTCATGATATCAGTGGGGCTTCCAGTTGGTTTGTAATTTCTCAGCCCTATCTTAATCCACTTTATCCAAAAAATGAAATCTTCCCTGATTGCCTCTGCTGCCTACTACCAGCTGCTTAGCAAAAAGAGGTGGTGAAGTTTTAGAACTCTTTGACAAAGTGACAAAACGTGTGAGAGTGGGAAGAGACATTGACTCCACACACTTAATCCCTTCTCTCCTAAACTGTTAAAACAGCTTGATCCTGCTACAGCTCTCCCTTGTGCTTTGTGAGAAGTCTTTTAATAGTTCCTTTTCTGTGTCACAGGCACTCTCCTCCTGATGTGATTTTTGTTCATTTTTACTGCTTGTGTGTCAGGAGACAACAGTGAACTAATTTCACTGATGCAATCTGATAACCTTGCTGAGCATCATAACCAATGCATATATTGAGAGGCACCACTTTCTGGGTCAGAAGGGAAAGTTCTTCCCTCTGGCTGCTGCTGGCATTTGGTGAGCATGACTCTTTGGCCAGGACTGGTGCTGATCATGCTGATCATTGGGTTTAACTTGATATTTCCTACAGGTGGCCTGGACTGTCCCACTTAGCTAGCTGTTCCCTATTTATGGAAAAATCCATGCTTAGTGAATGGAGAGCTCTTTATATTTTACTGATCTGAGGAGGAACAGGGAGGTAGATTTGGGTGATGCTAATTTATCAGAGCATTACAAAGGTGGGATCCCTTTGATCTTTACTCAAATGAGCCAAGTAATACTATATTTGTCTGGCTCTGTCTTCCCCACTATTCTATTTCCTCCCCACTCCACCACATTTTGAGGAAAATAAAAAAGTTTCCTTTATAGCAAACACAGTACATACTCTGTCTCCTCAACTTGCCCTACAAAACACACACACACACACACACACACACACACACACACACACACACACACATTCTTTTTAGTTTTAAAAGGGCAAGTAGAATAGATTTTGTTCTAGGTAGATCCAACAGAGAGTTAAATTTAAGGAGCAGAAGATAAAATACTTAGGCTTATTCTACTTTTGCCCTTTTAGACACCTCACATTTCCTTGCTTCCTCCTCTAGAAAGGAAATTTGGAATGTAGGGCAGTTAACTCTGGGCACCCAAAAGTAGCAATTTGAGGGACCTTAATAGCTATTTGATTCTTTCCTCTTGACCAAAGATAGAACTTGAAAGAAAATCCCAATGTAAAACTACCTTTCACACACTTGCAAATTATCATCTCCTCATTATCTCTCTCCAGATCACCTGAATTACTGTAGTTTTTAGCTGTAAGCAGTAAGGAAATGTTGAAGGAAAGGAGACCTTGGGAAATGTTGATTTTTCTTACCTTTGCCACTAACTACTGGGTAAATAATCAGTCTTTTTCATATCTATATCTAACCTTTTGTGACTCCATTTGGGGTTTTTTTTTGGCCTGGAGTGATTTGCCATTTTCTTCTCCAGTTCATTTTACAGATGATGAAACTGAGGCAGAGTGAACTGACTTACCCACTATCACATGGCTAGTTAAATATCTGAGGTCAGATATGAATTCATTAAGATGAATCTTCCTGACTCCAGGTCCAAAATTCATCCATTGTACCACCTCGCTCCCCAGTGGGCAAATACTTAAATAGGTTTGATGCTTTTTAGAAAAATTATAATTTTGCTATTTTCAACTTGATAAACACCAACAAATATAATTTTTCCCATATACAAATAACAGAAAAAGAAAATTGCATAGGAAATTGTAAATCTCTACTACACTGAGATTTTTTCCTCTTTTTTTTTCCAAGTATAGAATATATTCAACACATTACCTTCAGAGCTGTCTAATCTGTTGCCAAGCTTTCACAGTATCTCTCACGTACAATCCCTTTTCTCCATTTAGATAGCCAGAACCCTTGTGAGACCCTCATCACTGCTTTCCTGGGATATTGCAATAGCCTTCCAACTGGTCTCCCCACTCTAGTCCATCTTTCACTCAACTTCCAATCAGCCAAGGTGATTTTTATGCAGCTCAAGTATACACCCATTCTTTTAGCCAACTCATTGTTTTCTAGCTGCTTCTTTTATTTGGCATTTAAGACCTTTTACCACCTAGCCCCTTCCCAATCCTCCAGTCTTAACCTGCACATAATCTATGATCCAACTATGTTGGCCTTCTTGCTGTTCCTCACACAAGACACTCTAGATCTCTAGATGCTATGCTAGATGCCCCCTATGCCTGAAATACTCTCCCTCCGCACCTTCCTTTAAGACTTAGCTCAAATCTCACCTTCTGCAAATCTTTCCCAGTCTTTACCCCACCTCTTTCCTCTGTGATTACCTGACATTTACTCTGCATTTGTTCTTATTTTTATGTAGTTGTTTGCATGTTGCTTAGAATGTGAGCTCCTTGAGGGCAGGGTCTGTATTTACTTTTCTTTGTATCCTTGGCTTTTAACATAGTTCCTGCCTAAGAACTTAAGAACTTAATAAATGCTTGTTCACTTACTGACTACTCTTCTTATCTGTCTCTGGTCTGTTTCATCTGTATATTCTTTTAAATGCATCATTTTTAAAAACCCTTACTTTCTGCCTTAGAATCAATATCAAGTATTGATTCTAAAGAAGAAGAGCAGTAAGGATTAGGTAATCAGGTTAAATGACTTGCCCATAGTCACACAGCTAGGATTATATGCATCATTGATGTTCTTTTCCTTTTGGGGGGATTATTACTAACCTCTCTTCCCCAAGTTCTCTCCCTCCCCCCCAAAACCACCCACATTTGTAACCAGTAAATATAGTCAAACAAAATAAATACACACATTGTCCATATCTGAAAAGGTATGTCTCCTTCTGTATATTTAGTCCACTTACCTCTCTGTTAGGAGGTGGGAAGAATGCTTTAACATCAGGCCTTTAGAGTCATATTTGATCACAGTTCTGAGGTCTTTCAAAATTGATTTTCTTCACAATGTCATAGACATCTTATAAATTGTTCTTTTGATTCAGCTCACTTCATCCTGTTTATAAGTTCATATATATCTTCTTAGGTTTTTGTGAAGCCATCCTTTTTATTATTCCTTATGGTACAATAATGTTACATTACATTCATATACCATAATTTGTTCAGCCATTCCTGATTGATGGACACTCACTTTGTTTCTAGTTCTTTGTCACAACAAAAAGGGCCACTAGGACTATTTTTTGTACATATGACTACTTCCCTTCTCTTTTGATCTCTATGGGCTATATGCCTAGTGGTGGTATTGGTGGGTCAAAGAGTATGCATAGCTGAGTGACTTTTGGGTATAGTTCCAAATTGCTTTCCAGAAAGGCAAAACCAATTCACAACTCCACCAAAGTACATTAGTGTGCCTATCCTCCCACAACCTCTCCAATAATGGTCATTTTCCCTTTTTGTCATCTTTGCCCAGTCTTTTGGGAATGAGGTGGAACCAGGGAGTTGTTTTGGGATAATGCTTTTAAAGATTAATTAAAGGTCTACCTGGACTCCTAATCTTATTTCCCCCTTTTTAGACTGAAAATATAAGGAGAAAGAGAAGGGAAATCATGAGCATGAATAATATCACATGTCTTTGTAGCAGGTAGTTCCCCCTACTGGTAGTTTAAAGAAGTAGGTTATTGATCATCACTTTGAAACAACTTCTCCCTCTCCAAAATTAAAAAAAAAAAAGGTATCTAAATGTCTTCTAATTTAATGATCATTCTCTTTGCTTTTTTCTTATAAAACTATTCTGGCTCACTTGTTCTCCTGAGAAAAGAAATCCAATTACTAAATTTTCTCTTTTCCCAAGGAGTCCTATCTTTTTATATACATTTTTGCTATTAATTAACTTAGTGAACAGTTATCACTATTAAAGCCACACAAGCTGTGATTGAAGGTCTTTCCACCACAACCAGTGTTGATATACTAATCAGAAGCTGCAAGGAGGGTGGTGAGGAGATTTTTAGGTTACTGAGTTGGAAGTTTTTATGTTAGTTTTACTACAGCTGAGAGACATTGCTGGCAAACTGTCTGAAAATGAAAAGTTTTGATATGTTTTAGGAAGCCCTGAGTGTGCAAATCTCTACCATGTGTCAGATCCTTTGGACAGCTGCTAAAAAACTGGCAGGGATGGGTTGGTATCAATTGAGTGGGTTGCCATAGAAAGGCCAGACCCCTTGGTCTTGATCATAAGATAAAGCCCCCTGTTCTCTTAACTCTGTATTTTTTGTTATTGTTGTTGTAAACCAAGAAGCTTTTATCGCTTCTCAGCCTTTGCCTGTTAAATCCAATGCTACTCATAAAACATTCAGAGGCATAGCATTACTGTAACATTATCCAAAGGGACCTCAAGGGCGACTATACAGTTACAGTGATTATTACACATCCTGTGCAAAATTGTTCTCTGCAAACCATATATAGCTCCTTATAGATTTCTAAACAGCATGAGAGACCATTAATTCACACCCTGATGATGAACTTAATTTTGTTTCCTGCTGAGAAAATGACTGCTCAGAGGCAACTTTGTCTTATTACAGAATGGAGATTTTCTATTGTGTGTGTGTGTGTGTGTTGTTCCTCCCCCCTCCACTTTTCCTCCCATCCCCTTCTTAAATTTGTAACTCAGTAGACATCTCTTGATTTATTGCTGAGTCTTGTTAGAGCACAGGGGCTCCTATGAGTGGGTTAATTGTATCATGGTGACTAGAGTAGTTTCACCTGCTATGTTAGATGGCCATGTACTCATTTGAACAGGTCACTTGGCTAAACTACAATCCTGTGAAAGGCTGACAATGCAGGTGGTGGGGGACAGTGGGGAAAGACCTTTTCTGTTAATTACCCATTGCTCCATAGTTTGTTTAACAGAGGACATTTTAAACTATAAATAACATGTCTTCCTCCATATGTGCCCACTGTTTTACTTTCCTAAGTTCTTTCATTAAGTCATTTTTTTCTGTTAAAACTTTTGTTTTCTCTTCTTGTCAGAGGACAAAGAGTACATCATTTTTCCTCAATGTAATTGTTCTTAAATCTTCAACCCACAAACTTTTCATTTCAGTTTTCTATTTCTGGATGTAGTATTATAATTACTCAGGTAATTCCCAGATCTGTAGGTTTAGCTCAAACCTCTGTCCTGACCTCAGGTCTCACATATCCAGTTGCCTTTTGAGCATCTTGAACTGTATATCCCATAGATATATTAAATTCAGTATGTTCAAAAGAAAACTCATTATTTTTTCCTCAAGTCTAACTTCCCTGTTATTCAGAAGGGCACCACCCAAATCCCAATTACTTGGGCTCAAAAACCTTATTGTCAACCATGACTCTTCACTTACCTCATTCATATCCAATCTGGTGCCAAATTTTGTTGCTCTTGCCTTCCTCAAATCTCTTAAACATATCCTATTCTCTTCACTCACATAGCCACCACCCTAATGAGGCACCTTTTGCCTGGACTGTTGTAGTAGTCTTCAAACAGATCTCCAAGCCTCAAGCCTCTTGTCACTCCAGTCCATCCTACAGTTAGCTGCCAAGATGATTTTTCTAAAGCTCAGTTTGGACCAAATCACCTACTTTCTGCCCTATGTTCCCAAATCCTTTTCTCAGTCCTTATCTTTAACCTTTTTACAGCCTTTGACATTGTTGATAGTCCTGATCTCCTTGAGACCCTCTTTTCTCAAGGTTTTTGGAAATACCACTCTATCCTGCTTCTCCTACCTATATTTTCTTTTCTGCTTCTTTTCAAGCTCCTTTGTTGGACCCTTGTCCAACATCCTCAACTCTTCACTACCTCTCAACACCCTTCACCCCTCTGTCCCTTCTCTCTTGACCATCTGTTGCCAAAGAGTCAATTTCACCTTTGCAGCATCTCCCCAATGTGTCTCTTCTTTGCTTTGATACTGCCACCACCCTTGTGTATGCGTATCCTCATCACTTTCCATTTGGTGCTTTGCTTCCAAAGTAGAAAAATGAGTTTTCTAATCCATAGCTTTTATTCTCTTCTAGAGAAATCATGTCTGAAATAGTGAACAGAAGAAATTATTCTGGTTTATTATGTTGAACTTCTTTTCCTAGTTATTTCTTTGTTCTCTAGTGTATGGCATCCCCTATTCCTAACAAAGCATCCAGTATGAAGTAGCTTCCTGAAAAAAAAAAAACACATTGTGATATTATGTTGAAGGCTATTTTCCTTAAGGAATGATTGATTGATATAACTAGTGACAATGGCCATGTGAATCTTTTTTTTTTATTTTGGTAACAATCTATACACTTTGTAATATAAAAGACAGAAAAGATTACAGTTTTAGCAGAGTATCAAACCTTCTTCCCTTTTTTTTTGTATCTTCTCTTTGGTAATTCATCAACTCTTGTGTAAGTTAGTGAGAGCAAACTTAAAAAAAAAACAAAACAACTTATTTCATTAATTCCTTTAAGCAGTAACTTTCTTTATGGCTTCTCTTCCCTACCCATTTCATTGAAAGGGTCTAGCATTTTGACATGGTCATGGCCCCCAGAGCTGAAGAAGTATAGGGAGCATAATCCATATGGAAATTTGCTCCAATATGAATTCTCTTAGAATTTGGTAACCCATTGGAGAATAAAAGATAGGTCTATGCTGCCACCTGGTGGCATGAGCTTGTTAGTGAATGGAACCTTGCTCATTCCACATCATGCTAGGTATAAATTGCATTTTGACATTTTTGCTGGGAATATACATGAAAAATGACAGTTTTCTTTACTTCATAGTTGCTAATGATTGAAAGAGGGTGGAGAGAAGCTGCCTGGCCTCTGCCATTTCCTGGTGAAATGTGATTACAGCCCAGAAAAATTGTCCCAATTCCTTCTGTTGATTGACAGTGCAACCATGTGGAAACCATGTTCAATTAACTGTGCTATGCTTATAGTCCAGAACCCAGTTGTTGAAGTGGCCAAGGACAGCCGTGATAAGCCGAAACTGCCGAATAAGAAAGATGAAGTGGAGCCACCTCAGATCAAGGGTCCTGTGAACGTGCCCCAAAGGGATGAGCACAAGGAGAAGCAGGAGGAGGTGCAGCTTGATCGTCCTGATCAAGGTAGTGTGGTATCAGGAGGCCAGGTGGAAGGTGTGGGAACAAAGAGGAAGAAGCTTTATACCAAAAAAAGGATTTTCAGTGTAGTGTGATACTTTCTCTTTAACTCTGTTGAAAATTCTGATCATTGCCATCCTTTTTACCTTTTGGATGTGGTTGACTTCCTTACAAGCCAAAGCAGTTTCCCAGTGGCTATTCCTTCTATAGTCTGCTATAAATAGCATCAGTTCTTGACTCATCAACAAGTTATATTTTTAAGAAGCAGTAGCACACACATTGATTTGTATTCTTCTAAAGATTGATTCCATACTGTATTCTATAAGTTAGGTGGTGTCTGATAAAAACCAGGTTCCAAAGATATTTAATAAATATCATTTTAGGTATTGCTTTACCCGTGGGAGAGGCCCACCGCCATGAGCCTCCAGTGCCACGTGATGAAGTTGTGGTCGATGAGGGTCAAGACAGAGAAGAACCAGAGGAAGAGAAACTCCCATCCAAAGACACTAATGAAAAAGCCCTGGGGGGGAAGAAGGACCAGGCAAATTCTGAAAAAGAAGAAAATGAGCCACAGAACAAAGAGGAGGAGGAGGATCAAGCCTCAAAAAAAATAGACAATTCTCCTGAAGATCTCCCAAAGATTCTAGAACCTAAGGGCCAACCAGTCATTCAGCCAGCATATGAAGATGACCTAAAGCCAGACAACAAAGATCTTCAGCCAGAGGCCAAGGTTGTAATTTCCAATGACCAGAAGAAAGCCATTATTGTAGGTGAAAGGGAGAATGCAAACAACGTTCAATTGCCAGGAAAAGTAGAGGAGATTATTAAATCCATGGAAAAGATTGATACTGGTAGGTATCATCTTTTGTGACTCATCTTGGCAAATTCTCCTTCTCTTGTTCTGTAATACTCTAGGACTGGTAGAAAAACTAGGTTGAGGAAAAGTCCCCTATGTCCCAGTGTTTCTTTTTCATTTCACAAGATTAGCATGTGAATGTAGCAGCCCCTTCAGCAGCTGTTGGGGAAAACGAAGAATCTGGTGGCTTGACAGCTACTATAATATCTGTCAAACAATTGTTTGCTAGACTACTAAATGTCAGGTGCCATGCTGTTCTTGTGTGTCTGGGAGCACACTGGGGACAAAGAGCTGGGAGCATTTGACAGGTAACACATTGTTAAGTGCCCATCTAAAAGCTAGTTAGGACTGTTCTTGCATTTTAATTGGCTAAGGTAGTTAACATTGGCTCGCTGCCACAAGTCTATAAGATTGTTAAATATTTTTTTTATTACTTCCCTGGTGATCATCAGGTTGAATATAAACTGTGCTGATGCAGAGGGGAGGAGGGGAGATATAGAGAGTAATTTTAGAAAACATCTGCCACCTTTTGTTCCTCCTTCACCTCACTCTCACACACACACTCACACACACTCACACACACACACACACACACACACACACACACACACACACACACACACACACACCACCCCAAATGAGCTCTTGCTACATGTCTGTAGGTGGGAAGGCTCTTCTCCCTCCAGAGAAAACAGATCTGATTGAAGGACGAAAGCCTGAGCTGAGAGAGATAAGAAATGCCGAAGGGCAACAGGAAGATAACCCAGGCAGCAAGTTAGAAGGTAAGTTATTTTTAAAAATATAAATTTTCCTTTTTGTTATGAACTTAACACACATGAATATTTCACTGTAGAAAGAACAGCAGAAATGATTGTATTTGAAACTCAACATCTGTTACAGAGTTTCTTTTTTGAAACTGCTTGTTAAATTGAATAGTTTGGTAACAAAACTGCTTTGATTCTATGTCACTTTCTGAACGTGTTCTGCCCTCCTCTATTTTTAAATGCTTCAGTAAATCTTTTTAAAATTTATTTTCTTTCTTTGTATCACTGTCACTGCCCCTGAAACCTTCCCCTAAAACAAATAAGTAAAGTTGAAAAACAAACCAGCACATTGACTTCATCTGAAAATGTATGTCTTAATCCACACCTCTAGCCCATCATTTCTCTGCCAATCAATTAAAATGCAATTATTAAGTGTGTTACATATGCTAGGGTGTTGTTGGAGAACATGCTTCATTATTAGTCTTCTGAAGTCATGACAGGTCAGTGTATACATCTGCATTCTGAAATCTATCAAAGTTGTTTATATTATTAAGGTCATTGTGTAATTTGTACTTACTTATCTTTGCACTAGTTCATATAAGTCTTCTCAGTTTTCCTTGAGCCTGTTCTTTTTATTGTATTTTTTAAAATTTCTTACAGTGTAATAATAGCTAATATTTATATAGTATTTACTATGTCAGTCACTGTTCTGAGCCTTTACAGTTACTCTCTCATTTGATCCTGGCAGATAGGTGCTATTATTATCCCCTTTTTACAGATGAGGAAACTGAGGCAAAGAGAGGTTAACTAATTTGCTGATCACACAGCTAGTAAGTATCTGAGGCCAGATTTGAATTCAGATTTTGAGTTCAGGTCTTCTTGACTCCAGATGCTCTATCCATTTTCCTACCTTAAATTTATATACCACAGTTTGTTCATCTATTCCCCAATTGGTGGATACTCACTTTGTTTCTTGTTATTTGTTACCACAAAAAGTGCCTCTAAATATTTTTGTGTATTTGTGTCTTTTCCCTCTAACATCTTTGGGGGTATATTCTTAATAGTGGTATTTCTGGGTCAAAGAGACTTCATAGTTTAGTGACTTTTTGGAGTTAGTTTCAAATCGTTTTGGGGAAAGGTTGGAGTAATTCACAGTTCTTTTATCAAACTTGCCAATCTGTTGGGTGTGAAGTGGAACTTAGAAGTTCTTTTAAGTTGCATTTCCCTTATCATTAATACCTTGAAATGCCTTTATAGAGGGTTATTTTTAAAATATTTAAAATATTTTGATATAAGGATTTTGGTCCTTTGATAATCCACTGCTGCACAACAAGTATATATCTGTTTTACAGTCAAAGAGGAACAATTTACCATTTTTCAACTGAGTGAACATGCTAAATCTCTCTCCTTACCCTATTCCCAATGACAGTTGTTTTTGTTTTTAATCTCCAACACCTTCCAAAGAAAATTTTTGTAAAGAAAAAAATATCTGTCACTGTTGTGTAATTACCATTTTTGTTTTATCTTAAGCCATATATGTTAACATTCCTCACACTCTTGGTATTGAAAGCAAACCAAGTGTGGGAGAATTAATGCATCCCAATGCAGGAGGCTTATTTTAGGGAAGATAACTCCAGGTGACTCAACTTGTGAAGCTTTCTTTTTTTTTTTTCTTCTTTTAATCAGTTGCTTGATTCTCTGAGCATACCACCAGCAATGGGCTCTTTCTAACATCTTCATAGTCCCCTTTGTGAGAGATATGTGTTTACTTGGGGTGCAGGAATAGCAGTTTGACCCTAAATTAAAGTTTATGATGCTGCAGTTACCTTTTCCTTCAAGTGAGCAACTTTTGTTTGAATCCACTTCGTGTAATTTGAGACTACTTTCCAGCATTAATTCTTGGAATCCCTCACAATAGGGTTTAATCCTCGCTGAAACTAAGAGTAACAGCTGTTCTTTTGGCTCTTTGATTTCTTTCCTTCAATTTCTTTCATTGTCAGACTAGACAAAACTCTTTAAACAAACTTTTGCTGAGGAAAAGAATTGCAGGTGAACTGGTTCCAACACTGAAAAATATAGCCCTGTGGGACTCTTCCTTATGCCACCTGGAGAGTAAGTGACTAAATCTGTCAGTAGATTATCAGAAGTTTTTTGGTGGTGCAATGGTTTTCTTTTCTTCCTTTCCTTTTTTTTTCCTATGACAATAATCATAAGGACATTCTCTTTCTCGAATTAATTTGGTTTTTACCTTCTATTGATTAGGAATAATATCTGGGCTCATTTGTTCTAAGCAGTATTTTATGTCTCTGTTTATCACTTGGCCTATATGCCTTGTTCTGGATGAGGATGTATGACTGATGAACAATTGCTGAGTTCTCTGGCTCTTCTAGTTGAGTCTTCCCAGAGCCACACTTTATTGGCTCTTTATAGGAGTTGCAGCCATCATTCCAAAAGTGTAGCACCTAGGGAATCATAAATAACCCATGCCCCTCCCCTGGGCATTGTACCATTCATGTATGCTTTTATTTCCACTAGAATACGCTCCCTAACATAATTCCAGAATTTTAAGATCCTCAGAGAGCTCAGCAAAAGGTTTAATGAGTTAATTTTGGTCCACTCAGGTGTTTTGTCAACAGTATAGACACAAATGCTGGCTCTTCAGAGAAACTGCATCCTATTGACCCTTTTAAATGATTACATGTTTCAAAAGTATAGAAATTTTGTGAATGTTTCTGGAATTGAACAGTAGCTTAAAATATACATATATATATATATATACATATAAACATATATATGCATTGTATTTATATACACTCATATATACATTTGTTTTCTGTTTTAAATCTGGTATCTGGCTATATAGATTGGTTCCAGTTCCTGTAACTAACCACTTAAATCTGTCTGATGCTTTTATTTTTACTTTATGAAAGAGGGAGAGACATTTCATGGTTTCCTAATCTGTTTCTCTTCCTTATGCCTTTCAATGGAACTGAAACAGCTGAGATTAAAAAGCTAGTAGCAGGTATGAATCAAAAGGACTGTGTCAAAATAAAAAAATATTTACTCAGGATTTTAAAATCAAAGAAAGAACAGCATCTTAAATTACAAAGATGATAATGTGCACGATCTTGTAAGTATTTTGCATGAGCATGTATGTCAGAACCTTATAAAAAGAATAACAAACCTTAAGCTAAGTCATCATAAATATCAGAACCACAGTCATTCTCCCCAACACCCTATGAATGGGCCTTTACCCTAAACAAACATTTGTACATATGTAGATAAGTTCACCACTTCTTAATGGTTGAGTGGATTCCTGCCACCAGCTTGCACAGAACTGACTGTTACAAGTCCATAAATGGAACCTGTTAGAAACAGGCCACATTATAAAAGCAAAGTTGCTTAAGACATGTTTCAGAGATATTAAAGTTGGAGGAGATAGACAGGGATCCCTAATTGCAAGTTCTACTGTGTCTCTGGGGCTATATTAATATATTCTTCTTATATATTAATATGCAGGAATGGCTTTCATTCCATCAGCAAAGCTATATACTGTGGTCCTGCTGGGTTGAAATCTTGAGCTACGTGTTTTAGAGCCCTGGTTTTCAGAGAAAGCTTGTCATCTTTACCTTGTATTAAATCCAATCAAGCCATGGAATACATTGTTTACTGCCAGACTTGCAGTCCTTTGTCTTCTGACTTCTTAGTGTACCTTTGATTCTTTGAGATTGGATCTAGTTTGTGGGCCCTAAAATATTGGTCTTTATAAAGGGAAGTGGAATGTATATACTTCTACATTTACTCCCCCTTTCAGGAGGCCTTTCTCTTATAATAGTTGACTATTATAATAGCTGACAACTCCATAAGAATTAAAAATGTCAATTAGACATTTGCTTTAAAATCTACAAAGAAATAGTTGTAACTACTTGGTGTTTTTTTGAAAAGTGTTTTGTTCTGCACTAAAGCCTGAAGGCTTCAGGATTTTATATTCCCTATAATTTTTCATGGGAGGTGATTTCATTTAAATGAAAGTGGTACATTTGATCAGAGGATATTACTAATGAGACTAGAGTTGTGTAGGTTTGAGCTTGTACATACCAGTTAACTTTATTCTGTTACCCAGACACAAATTATATTTGTAACCCTGGTTAGTTTTCTTGGGAATTTATGCCATTAGTAAAGAGGGAACTGTGTGAGAAACTCTATGCATTAATGCAAATCCATATCCACTGTTAAGGGGGAAAACATATTCAAGATGTTCTACCATTGTCAGTGATGTGGTTTTATTTGGGAAGCATCTCTTACTCTTGCTCATTATTTTATCCTCTTAATTTTGGAGCTCACATTTCATTTATCTTCAGGCTTCAGAATTCCCAGGTAATACATATTCTAACTGGTTCTCATTCAAAGCCTCCTGACTTACACAGCTATGTTTTAGGACTAAATAGTGGACTAAAAATGAGCCTTTTCCAGTATTCAAATACCCTCCATGCCTCAAAGACGGTAGTGTAATTAATCTGGCATAAGTAAAGTCTAGTTGTTCAATCCTAAAAAAGCTTTCAGAAAAGATTTCCATATTTTCTTTAGTCTTGAAGACTGCCCAGAATCTATTCCTCTTTATCCAGTAGATTAAGGGGGTGGAAATCATGAAAAAATTTTTATCTTTTTTTTTTCGAAAAGTGGGGCAGAAGGATTATTTTTTATTAGATTATTAAAAACATTCTAAGTATAGTGGGTAATTCATCAGTCTTAGTATTCATTTTGATTGAGGGACAGTTGGGTTTGATTTCTCTTGTTTCTGAGCTACAAATAGAGACAAAAAAACCCCCCAGTTTGGTCACTATTAGGAGATGGGCTTTTGCCCTGGCCTCTAGGAAGGGTAAATTAATCTGATGATCAGCTTCTAGTCCCTGAGTGCATACATATAGTTAAGTCAAATAAATAAATGGCAAGCAGTGTTTTTTGGTCTTACCTACCTTAAGTTATTAAATGTGAATGAATGGAGTAGTAATTATTTGCAAAACATATATAAGAAAAAAAATTACCTGTGGGGTACCACACAAAGAAAGGAAAGTTCACAAATAACCTTTCTACAAATGGTCCTCATGTCTCCATCAGTCTGTTTTTATTTTTGTTTGAATGTCAGAAGCTGGCAAGGCAGAAATGCTTGATCATGCGGTCCTGTTGCAAGTAATTAAAGAACAGCAGGTGCAGCAAAAGCGGCTGCTGGACCAGCAGGAGAAGCTGCTTGCTGTGATTGAGGAGCAACACAAGGAAATCCACCAACAGAGGCAGGACGAAGATGATGATAAGTCAAGGCAAGGTGAGGTGTGGTGGGTACAGATTTTGGTGCACTTGTTGATTAGGACCATCCAGGTCCTGCTGAAAAAAGCACCAAAAGACAGTTTTAGTGATTAGCATATAGATGTGGTCATATAGACTAATTTCCCTTCACTCACCCTTGTCATTTTGCCTATATTTTCTGTAAACCACCTTAATTTTACTAATGTCATAGGGCTAATATTTGATGACAGTGAGCCTCAGTTGTCTGAAGTGCTGTGGGGCATCTTTTGTTTCATATATTCTTTTTTACTTGCTGTTGTATTCTTTTCATCTCTCTCCTTAGAACTGTACTTATTGGAATCCATTGTGTTAATTTGTTTTGTTTTTCTGCCATTAGAAATGCAGCCTGAAGCAGGTGGAGGCATTCCTGTGAGTATAGAGAAGGAAAATCAAGACTCAAAAGTTGGAGAACCAATCAAGAATGTTCTTAAACAGGGTTTGGAAGCTCCTCCAGCCCATCCCAGAGAGCAGCAGCAGCATCCTGGTGAGGAGCCCGATGGAACTTTGGTGAAAAATAAAGCTACTTATTCTAGCATCATTGCTGGCCCAGAGCCCAAGTTTCCCAAGGCCAGGCCACAGGACAGCAGGAAGGATAATGTTCAGCCTGAAGTAGTTAAAGTGGGTAACCCTGGTGAACACATAGAAGATGCCCTTCCTAAGAACTTGGGACAAGCTGATATGATACATCTTGGTGGGCCTGCAGAAAACCCCAAAGAGAAGAAACTTGGAGTTCAGGAATTGCCTGGAAAAAGTCAAGAAGAACAAGCGAGAAGCTCCCAAGAACGAAGGAAAACTGTAAAGGAGGTAGCAATACTTTCTACTGCAGCCATTCCCAAAGAGGAGAAAGCAGAAATTGAAGACTCTGATGTGAAGACCCAGAAAAGAAGCCAAGATACAGAATTTCTAGCTGGTTATCCAGACAAATTTAAAGTGACCATCACTCGGGCCCAAGAATTGCTGCATCAGCAGAAACACCAGAGCATTTCAAATATTGACAAGAATGACGGCCTTCGAGGTAATCATCAAAACCACCAGCTAAATCATGCTAGTCATTCGGAGACAAGAAAAGATGCCCTTGCTGCTAACAGTGGTCCTGTTATGGAGGATCAGCAAAGATCAAGGGAAGCAAGGGAAGAGAATGTACAAAATTCTGAGCAGCTAGGTCCTGAGCATGGACCAGAAGTGCCCAATCAAAAGTCTGATAATGGAAAACTGAACCGGGAACTAAAATCTCAAGTTGGTTCTGACCTACGGAGGAGACGGCGAGATTTATCCCCTTATCCTGTGGAAGAGACAGCTCAGAAAGATGGTGTTATCATCAGTTTCCACTCTTTGCCAGTTGTGAATATGGACAGTCTGAGAAGTGCATTGGAGACTCAACTTCAAGTTTTGCAGGTGGTTCAGAGTAGACAAATTAAACAGTTGCCAGTGACTCAGAAAGAAGTGTGATCTGTCCATGCTATGGTTGAGCTGATAAACCATGGGCATTTTAACATTCAGGAAACAAGCTACTGCGCCTGCCCTGCCTTTTATGCTAGCTATACCAAGCTTGAAGGGTGGAGCATTTGGGAGAGAATATTTGTGAGTTCTGGGTACCATAATTAGAATAATTTCTATTTTTTTTTTTTTTGCATACTGCAATCAGTGTGCTCAGTGCTTTTCCTTTGACCCAAAGATGGCTACACTGTCTAAGCCTTAAACTGCCACTTCTTAAGGATCTCCTGGCATTGTATCAGAGAATGATTTCTTCTTAAATTTTTCTTAACTATCTGCCTTATGGCAAGTAAAAAAATTTTACTTTAAATTTTGTTTCCAAATCTTCTGCACTTTATTTAATTCATAACTTGTGAGGGAAAACTGTTCTGTATATTAGCCACTTGAGATCATATGTAATTTTTAGATTTCTGACGAGGTCCTTCCCCTATTAAAGCCTTTAAGTTAAATTAACAACTAACCACCTCAAGTTCTGCTGATATTTTTGTTTGTTTCTACATCAGACCAATCTACATGAGAAAGGAAATCCTGAGCATAAGGCATGTACAGTGCTTTTTAGGCCTTAAAGCACTATATAAATGTCTGCTAGTATTATCATTAATTTCTTGATCTAGTTAAATGCTTTTAGTTTAGCTGAGATTAGCTCCATTGAATTTGATATACCGAGACCCATCAAATTGACCACATTTGCTGTTATAAAGAGGTTTCATCATTTCACTTAATTTATTCTTCCTCTTGAGTTCACATTGTGAACATTGAGATAAGAAACAATTTCTGTACTTATGAATTTTTTTTAATTGGACCTGTGATTTCATTGCTATAGGGATCTCCCAATGGGAATTTTCTCTACCAATAGAGGGCTATGCCTTTTTTCGTAATTTATAGTCAGAATTGCTAGGTACACTTGGAGATTAAGTGACTTGACTAGAGTCACATAACTAGTATGTGTCAGAAGTGGAATGTGAACCCAGATCTTCCCAACTTGAGGCTAGCACTATTGCCTCATGAAAACCATTTGATATTTGAGACTTCAGTGAGTTTGTATTTGAATTAACAAATAAAGACAACTGTCTGGAAGAAAGGCAGCATGATATAGTGGATAGAAGGCCGGCCTTAGAATCAGGAAGACCAGGGTTCAAGTGTTAGCTCTTACACATTCTGGTTTTATGAATAGACAAGTCTCTTAAAATGTTCAGTGATCCCAATAGCTCTGTAAGACCATAAGTCCGTACCTTTTGTGGATATTTCTACTCCATATTCCCTCGTATTGATGGAATCAGACCTCTTGATTCCTTTGTGGATGTTTTTCTTTCTTCCTTTATTTCAAGAAACAAAAATCCCTTACCCTCTGTCTTATTGTCAATTCTATGACTGAAGAGCAGCAAGAGTTTGGCAATCAGGGTAAAGTGACTTGCCCAGGGTCACAAAGCTAGGAAGAATCCAAGGCTAGCTTTGAATCCATGACCTTCCAAATCCAGGTCCTCTATCCACAGTGCTACCCAGGTGCCTCTGTGTATATTTTTCAAGATTAAGTGTTCTTCTAAGCCCAGTTTTTAAAATATAAAATACCATTCATGTCTATTTAGATAAATCAACTTAGTATTGAGTTGAAGCACTTTTTAAAAGTTCCATAATTCCAAGTGGGTTAAGAACAGAGATGATGGTATACTGAGACTTTTTAAATTGAAGTACATAGGGTACATAATCTGAATCCAAAAGGACACAATTAAACCCTAGCAAATCTAGCACTGTGATCTTTAGTCATTCTCCCTATTAATGCTAGGACTTCATAAACAGTAATGGCCCCAGCCAGCTTCTTTGCTTCAGGAGAGAATGAAGATGATTATTTTTTGAGATGTTGCTGGTATCTAATGAATCTGTGAGAAAAGAGGAACTATAGAAAAGGCACTGACAACTGTCTTCAATACTTGCTTGCTCTAATGTATATTTCCATCCCAAACTACAAATCATCCTTTTTCTTTTTTTATATCACTGTAGCTGTCTTGGCCTTAATCTTCTGAAGTTAAGCCAAGAGAGTCTGGATATGGATTTTGTTATCAAAGAAGTGCAGCTAATCTTGGAATTAGTTTAAAAACATTTTCATATTTTTCTATAGGGGCAGAAAAGCTGTGGTGCTTGAGAAAGCTTCCTGCTCTTATGTGCCTCTTGAACAATGGAAGTTAGTCATTTGATTTACCTGGGCATCTATTGAGATATGGCACACAGAATAGGGAATGGGGCTCTCAACTCTAAAAACAGTGGGAGGAGGGGCATTGTTTCCTATAGCTACCACACCTTTATGGTTCACCAGTTTTAATTAGATAAGGATCACTTAAAGCTTTTTGGGGCACATTGGCATGCATTCAGACTTGTTACGTGAAACATTGAAAAACCATTTGAATAAGGGCCTATTCTGTTTTCTGCATTTTGGTAGATATGATGTGTATGATAAAAGGACCAAAGACACTTAAAAAACATTCCTCAGAAAACTTAATGTAGTCAAGGTTGCTTAGAAGCCACAGCCTTGGCCTTACAAAGGGGAGACAAAATTAGGAAGCTCCTTTTTTAACCCATGCAGCTTTAGCAGTAGTTTGTTTGTTTCTTTTAAGATTTTTTTACATTTAAAATGTAAATTTTTATTGATATTTTGTTTTTCCATCACCTTCATTTTCCATTGTATCCCTACCCATTCCCTTTTACCTAAGAATAAAAAAGAAGGAACAGGAAACTGTTCAGCAAAACTAACCACATCATGCAGGCCTAGCTTATACAGTATTTCTTACCCATCACCTCCTACTTTATTTTCACTTTTATTACCATTGCTTAAACTCAATAAGTGTTGGGGGAAAAAGAACTGAGGATTAGGAAATAAATGTGTTGGTTTGGGTTTTTTTTAAGTGAAAGTATTTTGGGTTGAGCTCTTGTTCTTGAACTACAGTTCATATACACAGTTCCTAACAAATCTTTTGTGTATGTGTGTGTTTAATAAACACACAAAAATCAATCCCCTATTGTATGATTCCCTTAATTTAAAATAGCAACTTTGATCATTGCATTATTTACGAGATTTTTCATTCCAGTACTCTCTTGAACAATTTTGATAGTTGTGTGGGAGATTGGAAAGGAAGAGACTAAAGATGAGAGACCAATTATACTGTTTCCATAATCAAATAACAGATTATGAAAACCTAAAACTAGGGTAGTGCCTATGAGTGGAGAGTAAAGGGCTGATGCAAGATATATTGTGGAGGTAGAACTAGTAATACTTGGCAACCAGTTAATGAGGAAAAGGGGAAAAAAGTAAAAGGTGGCTCTAAAAGTAAATCTCAGTGGCTGTAAGTTTGGTGGTCCTCAACAAAAATGGAGGGAGGAGGGTTGGGGGGAAAGAAAATATGAGTTCCATTTTGGGCCTTTGCATAGAGTCAGAAAGCCATGAGTCCATATCCTATCTCAGACACTTCCTGTACAACCCTGAGGCAAGTTACTCAACCTAATTGCCTCAGTTACCTCGTCTGTAAAATGAGGATAATAATAGCACCCACCTCTCAGGGTTGTGAGAATCAAATGTGGTAACTTATAGCACAGTGCCTGGCACAGTGTAAATGCTATGTAATTTTTATATATATATTGCTTCATCTCCTTGGTCTTCGGATTCTTCTTAAAATGCAGGCATTTAACTAGCTTATAAATTCCCTTCCAATTACCTCTAAATCCCATGGCCCTACTATTTCCAAATGCATACCTTTCACTGAAGCCAGACTTACAGACCATTAGTATGCCATGCTAATTCCCACCTCCTTGAGTTCATTTAGGCTCTTTCTCCTTTCTAGAATGCCCTCCATTTTCACATCAGCCATAACTGATCCCTTTCATTTCTGCCCTCCTATAACATTTGGTTACAAAGGATTACATTCTCTGCCAGTTTTGTCTCCTTTGACTAGGTTGTTTCTTGGAAAAGACTAATGTGTTCCCAGTGCTTGAAAGAGTCCTCAATATATCTTAGGGGCTTAACAAATACTTTGATTGATGGAGGGATGGGAACAGATGTGAGGTTTCAAAGGAATAATAAGGCATGGTAACCCAATGGATGAGAATGAAGGGATCTGAAAACTTAAAAATATTCAACCTCATTGACCAGGAAGAATAAGAATGGCAGAAATGACAGATTGCTAAGGAGGTTCAGTTTGGGAGCATTTGGGGAAGAAGGAGCGAAATTCAGTTTGGAATTAAAATCCAGACAATTAGAAATTTAATGGTAAGATAATCATTTTGGGGAGTTGGGATCTAGGTGGTGATAGTTATATCTTGTAGGTGAAATTCTCCTGGCAACACACGTGGAGAAATAATAGCATTTGTATAGCACTTTATGGTTTACAGAGTGCTTTACAAATAATCTTGTTTTGTCCTAACTCAGTTCTTCCTAACTTCAAGTCTACCAGCAAGTGGCTGAGATCCAGTTAAGGAGGCAGAGAAAAAAAATTTTATAAAATTGCAGTTTAGTCATGTTAAAATCCAAAGCTAAAATAGGAAAACTAGATGGGAATTGCCAAACATCACAGTGTCAGTGGAGGAGAAAGTGCCTATTATCAACATACTAAACTTAATAGCTTCACTGTTTCTTTTTTTCTCTTCCCAAGCCAAAATCAGTATTTATGGTCATTTTGCAGTACACAGAAACCATGATCTTAACATCACTCCCTCATCAGTAGTAAGAATGGGCTGCTGCCAAGTAAGTACTCAATCCTAGAAATGTATTTGAGGATTTTTTTAAGCTCTGAATTTCTGTGGTTGCTGTGAAATGGGACACTGCAACATGATAGGAATCTGTTGCAGTAGCCTTTGTGATGGGTTCCTACTCAGAAATATGCTCACATTATGGCCCCTCTCTTAGCTGTTTCCCATTGCCAGTATCACAAATTTGGATAGTTTAACATTTCTTTTGTTTCTGGAGTAGTTTGGAAATAGGATTGTTAAGTCAAAATTGGACAGTGGGCAAGGTTGCAGAACTCTAGAATTATAAGCTCACCTTCAGTACAAACACTGGGACTCCAGTAACACTTTAGATCAAATGCCATTAACCCCACTTTTGTCTTAAAAGAGAGGTATCCAGTTTCAATGAAAATTTCTTAATTCATTAGGTAATTAACTGAACTTCCCTGTGCTCAAAACAGTATAAGGGCATTATGTACATCAATTGAGGCTATTTTACAGTGTTCAAATCAGTTCATAGGTCTAAAACTAGGTGGGTCCTCAAAAGTCTTTCGTCCAGTCCTCTTATTTTAGAGATGAAGATGAAGCCAATGGTGGTTTAGTAACGTCCACAACGGAATACAAATTGTGTCCAAAGTGTTATTGGAATCCTGGTGTATTTTTCCCATTATATCTTTATTTAGCAAATGCTCTGTAAGGGCAATTAGGTGGCACAGTGGCAAACTGAGCCTTAGACATTTAATAGGTACATGACTGGTTTGCCCCAATTTCCTCATCTAAAAAATGAGTGGGATTAGGAAATGGCAAATTACTCCAATGTCTTGGTCAAGAAAACCCCAAATGGGTCATTCTGAAGAGTCAGATACAACTGAAAGGACTGAACAACAATGTAAGGCACTGACAACCTGGTAGTAATAATAAATATATTTTGTTTCTACCCCAATGTCTTGTTGAACCATGTATGGAAAGCAGCCAGAATTTACCCACATAAGAGTTGTATAGTTACTTTTCTGATGTAGACTTGGGAGTAGGGCAGTACAGAGAAGAGGGCCAGACTTAACTCAGGCCAGTCCATGACAGGTTGAGGATTGAAATGCAATGCAATATTAATGGACTACAGCATTACCATCAAAACTTATCTTATTTATGATAAGACTAAAAAGGATATGATGCTTAATAGCTAACTCAGATAAAACTATTCCTTTCTGCTTCTGCATTCATGGCAGTATTGGATATTCCCACAGAGGAGTGGAAATTTGGATAAATCTCTAGAGTTACGACTCCCAAGACAGAACTTTTTTTATGCCCCTAGTACTCCATACCAAGGCCCTGAGGCAGCTCTTTAAGGGGAAGCTATACCAGCCTGTGCAAAATAAAGACTTCTGACTACATCTCATCTCATGATAACAAAGTCCTCCAATTATTCCAAGGTAGGTCAGCAAATTTGGGTCCAAGGGCCACACAATAAAAACGTTTTTAAATGTAAGAACCATTCTTAGTTGGCCAGCCATATGAAAATGGTGCAGATTCCTGGCCTAGTCAGGAAAACCCAAGTTCATATTAGAACTCAAGACTCATATAAATGCTAGTTAGTACTATTATTAGTGTAATGCAACACGTGTGGACCATAAAATGCAATAAGACTATACTAAAATTTAAAAAGCTTCAGTTCCTAATTCAAATATATTCAATTCTCCACCTCTGCATTCACATGGCAAGTCAGAAAGGAATGCCAACAGGGAATTCAGCTAAACCTTTTCAGTGCAGATGCCACATAGGCTGGGCTTTTTATACTAGTTCTCCAGACCAACCACTTCCAAGAAAGGGTATGGGAATACACATTTATTAAACACCTACTATATGCCAAGCTCTTTACAAATATAATCACATTTGACCCTGATGACAACCCTGGGAAGTAGATACTATTATCATATCCATTTTATAGCTGAGGAGACTGAGGCAGAGAGAAGTTGTAACTAGTCCATATTCATACAGAAAGTATCTGGGTCCAGATTTGAACTCTCTTCCTGACACTAGGCCCTCTTTATCTACCCTACCACCTGGCCGTTTAAGGAAATCACCTAAGCAAAATCCTCGTCCTACTACAGGAAGAAACGGGACAGAAATCAGAAGAAAGGAAGTGTTCTGAAGGGAATAGAGTTGAAAGTGTGGAAAGCCAATCTCTGTTTAACACTTCTCTCCTTTCTCTTCCCCAGGCATCCACGTAGGGATGTCAAATCCTCTATCCTTCCATGTCATTCCTACTTTTAAGGTATTTACCAGGCCTCAGCCCTTACCAATGAATTGCAGGAAGTTGGCTGAGAGAGGGGTAGGCTAGGGTTGCATGGAGAAGGAAATCTTAGAAGTTGAAGCCAGGCAACTATTCATCAGATCTGAGAGGAGCAAAAAAATACAAATTCATTTTTTTAAATAGGCAAAAGGAGTGGGAGTGATTTATGAGGGGAAGACTTTCCTATGGTTCTTATAAAATCAATAGATTAACTCCAAAAAAGCATAATGGTGAAAGGCTATACAAACTGTGGTATATTGTGTTATAAGAAATGATACATAGGGATGAATTCATTTGATAACACTTGAATGAATTGATGCAGGTGGAAGTGAACAGAACTAGAACAATTCACACAATGACCATAATATAAAACAGCTTTTTGAGATTTCAGAGCTTGGATTAATAACCAATTCTGACTTCTTTAGGTTGATGATGAGTGATGCTTCCTACCATTTGGCAAGTGATGGATTCATCATAGCTGGCTGTATTGTTTTTCCTTAACCATTCTCATCTGTTAGAAGGGCTTCTATTGTGGGCAAGGAGGGAAGAGTTGATGAGCAACGATAGTGATGCAAAAAAAAAGCAAAGAGAATCAGGAAAACCTTTTTAAAAACAAGTTAGTTTGGAAGGGGAAATAAAATTTCCCTGCTCATCTCTTCTTCTTGTGTTAAATTAAATTTACTCTTTAAAAAACTGTCCATAACAAAAAAGTTCCATTTCACATACAATCCTCATTATTTTGTATTATTGAAATGTTCATGTTTGACAGCCATGTTCATAATAAAAAAAATTTTAAACACAGAAGAGCTTATTTTGTAGGGCTACGGCTAACATTTCTCTTGTTCTTAAAATCCTTACACAAAAGTGGATAACTCACCAGCTCTTGTTTCCTGAGGGCTATTAAATTTTCTATGGGCATGGCACAGTCTCAGAAAAGCAAAGCCACAAAATATATTTAGATAACTTATTTAAACTCAAAACTTTACTTTTAATTAAATTCACTTCCACTCTAACCAAAATCTTTATTTACAAAAAGTTTACAGAATAACTTCTACCATCATCCTAGCTAATTCTGTTAGGGTTGTGTGTATGTATGTATACGTAATATATGTATGAATATGTGTAAGATGGCATAAGAACATCCTCAAAACAAAAAACACTCTTGTTTTACTTCTAAGAGCTTCAGGTATTCCATGCCTTGGTGCTATAGTTAATATTGGTATTTGACCTCATACTGATGGGAAGGACCAATTGGAAGATAAATTCTGGTGATTTAAAGTCCATCCTAATGCCTCAGTTCAACGTCTTCTTGGCCTGAAATGATAAAAGTATTTGATGTCAGTGGAATATTTTAATGTTAAACATGACATTCTTTAATGAAAATATAGGGAACAGGGAAAGCTAGGTAGCACAGGGAATGGTGTATTAGGCCTTAAGCTGGGAGAACTTGGGTCCAAATCTTACCCGAGATCCTTCCTAGCTGTGTGACCCTGGGTAGGTCACTTAACCCACCCATTGCCTAAACCTTAAAGCTCTTCTGTCTTGGAACTGATACTTTGTATTGATTCTAAGACAGAAGGTAAGGGTTAAAAAAAAAATATATATATATATATATATATAGGAAACCATTGTTGGGAAGAGGCAGAATTTGCCTTCCATTCACTTGAATAATAATAAGATAAATGGATCTGTTCATCAAGTTTGCTTATAGCTCCTAGTCTGATTATGCCACCAAGCCAAGGTCTTGAGTTTGTTCTCTCATATCCTTATTGGTTTTGGCCTACTACATAACTACAACCTATTTGCTTCTTAACTCTCTTCCTCCCTTCTTTCTATCTGTCAATCTATTTAGCTTTGATCATAAGGGGAACTGTTAAAATATGAATGGAACAGTGATTCACACAAGAAAAAAAATTAAAGCAAAATATTACTTAAAAGGGGTGTAGTAATATAATTTGCCCAAGAAGGATATCATAATTAAAATTATGAATTTCGAGTTGATGGAAATAGGTTAAGTAATTAACTTCTGAACTCAATTTTTTCAATATGCAGTTCCCTGGATGAATAATGTTAAATAAATTCTGACATAAGGGTATATAACCAACTACATCAGTCAACTTTTGCTTGACAATAGTAAAAATGAGCATAGGAAAAACAAACCAAAAAAAGGCTTTATTTTAGTTGAGGATTTCTTGTTCCTTTCTCACCAAGCCCTTTTTTCCAGTTCTAGACAGAATGACATTCTTCTCCCCCCCCCCATCTTTTCCCATTATCAAAAAGAAAGGTTAACCCAAAGTAGTGAGGCTGTTTTCAGAGAAGAGAAATAAATGGCTTGAGTAGCCTTTACAATGAAAAAGCAATCAATGAAGGATAGATTTTCTTGGATGAGAGAAAAAAAACGAAGACTGGAAGCAGTACAGGCTGTGTGTGGCCTCTGGCAAAGGTGCAGATTATCTGGATTTCTTGATTTTGTTTTTTAATTGAAAGGATATAAACCGCATAATCTCAGTTGCAAGGTAGAAATTCATACATTGACCATCCAGGTGTTCATGAAATGCTCCTGTATGTTCCACTGAAATCTAACCTACTATATATAGTATAAAAGCATTCTTTGTAGTTTAAATATTGGTGAGTATAACTGCCAAAAATCACTTTGTAAAAGCCTTTCATGTACAATAATCACACAACTCTTTAGTCATCTCTTGTCTACTCAGGTCCTACACTGAAGGGCAACAAATGCTTCATTTGGGGGAGAGTGATGGTCTGTGTGTCTTTTATTAGAGGACAGCTAAAATTTGCAGAGACTCAATTTCAAACTGGCCACAGGATTTTTTTTAATCACAACAACTCTTTACAGGTTTCTAAATTATTTAAATAATTATTCCCTGGACATGTAGTATATCCACACTTTTAAAATGTAACCCAAACTGGACATTACATTTTATTAAAAATCTAACATGAGAGCAGCCAGGTGGCTCAGTGGATAGAACTAAGCCTAGAGAGTGAAGTCCTATGTTCAGATCTGTCCTTGGATACCTCCTAGCTGTGTGACCCTGTGTAAGTCACTTAACCCCAATTGCCTGGCCCTTATTGCTCTTCTGCCTTGGAACCAATTGATTCTACGACAGAAGATAAAAGTTTAAAAAAAAAAACCACTAACATGCAGGGTTCACTACAGTGTTCGCCCAATTAGACACAGATGTGAAAAGAATAATCTGGACAATGAGGAGTCATGGTGATATAACTGTTTAGCAATCCTGCAAAATGGAGTAAATAGCAGTCTGGAATCTGAAAAAAAAAAATTTTTTTTGCCCTGAAATGCTAACTTATTTGTTTACTCATTCTTGGAACCACTGATATCTAAAAACTCATTTTAGAGATAAATAGCAGAGGATGAGTTAGCAGTAAGGAAACTATGTTCCTTTTCAGTAAATCCAGGTCTAGGGAATTTTTTATGGGGTGTGGGTTTGTTCTTAGGACTAATTGCCCCAGCAGTCTTTTTGCTAATAAAGTTTTTTTTTTTTAGATGAATAGGCTTCTAATCATTTTTATTGGTGAAGCAATAGTCCATTGGAAGCAAGGTAAAAGCAATAAAACATGGGACCAGGGTTCACATCCTGCTTCTGACTCCTTACTACTAGAGTAACTTGAACAAGTTACTTAATCTCTTTAGGTTTCAATCATTTGTGAAATAAGAAAGTTGGACTGGAAGGTCTTTCAGGTCCCTTCCAGCCCCAGATCGATGGTTTTATGACCCTTTATGTTATTCTTGAAGATAGGCAGAATTTTGGTGCTTCCAGACAAGATTGTGACTGAAAAAGATAAATAGCAAAAAGAAAAAAAAAGTCTCTGACTTACTATCAAGTAAGGTGTTACTGACAGGTGAAATAACTACAAGGCAGAACAGAATAAGTGCATAGGAGTGCAAAGATTGATGATTCAATCGTGGGCAAAGAAGCGCAGAGGGAGCTGAGATAATCCAGACAAAAGTCTGCATGAGAAAGTAGTCAAGCCTCCAAAATATACTCCCATCTCCCTACCCACTCCATCCCCATGCTAACAAAAAGTATATACAACATGAAGTTCTAGTGTGTTCTATCCCTTTGGAATGGTAGGAAGGCTTCAAGAAACTAGGATGCCGCAGCATAGATTCGTGCTTCATTCAGGGGATTGGAATAAATGAAATTGATCCCTTTTCAACATCTAAGCTCCACCCTCCACCTCCCAGACTCAATTTCTAAGGCTGCCTGCAGAGTCAGCAAGAGCTAGGGAGAGGAGAGGGGAGCAGTAACAAGGCCCGACAGCCACACGTACAACCGCCAGGAAGCAATTCCGTAGGGCCTCGAACTCCTTGGCACAGAGGTTCCTCCTCAGGTCCCCGCCGGGGGCCGTGGCGGCCTGGATACACTTCCCATACGCAGCTGCCTGGAAAGAAGCGAAAAGAGACTGCGGAAACTGAGATCTGCAAGGTGTCCCGGAACGCCGCCTCCTCAGTCACCGGGCCCGGGAGAATGGCCTGCGCGCTGCAGCTCTGAATCCCCAGAAGCGCCCCTCTCACCTCGACTCCACAGGTCGCCAGCCTCTCCGGGAAGCTCTGTATCCGGCTTCGAACTCGGCCCCACACAGCTCCAGTCCCCGACATGAGAAGCTCGTCCTTTTCCACCAAGGCGCTGCCATCTTGGTTCCGCCTACTTCCGACTTCCGCCTACTGCCGATTGGGTGAAATATCTGTCTTTAACTTTAGACAAGCTCTTTTATTGGTTCAATGATAATTTCCCCTCCCACTGCCTGCCATCACCATCACCCGCTTCCCAGTCGGATTTCCTTGGTTTTCTCAAGAGTCTTGCCATAGGTTTGTTTCCCTCGTCTGTTTTCGTTCTCCGACTTCGGATTGGTGCGGGATCAATTTGTTTATTAAGAGTGTCCTCGGGGCTCCGCCCCACCATGAGCGATTGGCCTATAGTGCCCGCTCCGGCACGGTGATTGGCGGAAGTGGGTGCCGGCTGGTGAGGGTGTCTGGGCATCATGGCCGCTCCACAGCTCCGGGACCGGCTGAGCTTCTTGCACAGAGTAAGTACCAGCCCGGACCCGAGCCCCAGAGTCTAGGTCCATGAGTTCACCGGATACCCAGGAGTCCTGGGCAGCGGCCTCCTCGCTGCCCTCGCCTCCGACTGGAGCCGTTTCCCCGGCAGAACTCACCTGACCTCGCGTTCTCGGGTAGAACTCCTGGTAGGGCCCCAGGTCTCCCGCGGCCTCTGTTCTCTCGTCTCTCCTGCCCTTCTCATCCGTGTCTGCAGTCCCAGGCCAACGAGTGTTGATAGCTCCTGTCCTCCCCACTCCAGTCGGCTACACGTACCGAAAACATGTGGGTCTCAGTTTTCCTCTGTAAAATAGGCTAGGTGGGCTAGAAAGTCCCCAGGCTCTCCTCTAGCGCCAACTCTGTTGTCCTATGATCCTCATCATCCCCTTCCACTATCATCCAAACAAGGCTTTAACACCAAGATTCTCTCTTTTTTATAAGGGTCTGCTCTCCTAACCCATTCCCATCCCACAACTTACCCTGAAGTGTGGTTCCTTTCCACCTAGTCGGTGTCTCCATACAGTATTTTCCTATTCCGGAACCGTGTCGTCTTCTTTCTTCCTTATCCAGACCTAGAACCCTCCTCTGAGTAGTTACTTCTCTTTTATGTGTCCTCTCCAAGTATCTCCTCTCTTCTCACCTGAACCAAGAACTCTTAACTTCTTAAGCCTGAGGTTCTTAGCTGTGATCCATGAACCTTGTTTTCTAAAATAGTCTGTGTTTCAGTAGAATTAGTTTCCCTTATAATTTTATTTCATGCATTTAAAGGAGAATAACTCAAAGTACTTTAAAGTTTCATTTTGTTGAAGGGTAAGGACAAATCATGGCATGACAGGGAAAGAACCCTACCCAAGTATCTTAGTTGTGAGAAGACAAAGAAGGTATATCTATAACAGTGTTAAAGTTTGTTTAGAAACAAGACAGAGTTTGTCCAGCATCCAAGAGGGGGACAGTCAGTTTTGTTTGGCAATCCAAAGTCTATTCATGACAGAGCCATGTTGCCTGAGATGTGGTTTTGACAGTAACAGATTGATAGCAACAGAGTTCATCCTGAGTGTACATGTGCAAAGGGCTGCACATCTTGATTGAGTGAGATATGCTTAGCAGCTAGGTTTGATCCTGATGCTGCTAGGTCTGGGCCTGGGGAACATGACAACTCAGGAAAATGAAAAGCATTAGCAAGGGGTTAATTTTGGAGTCTTGATAGCTCTTAGAAAGGAGTCCATAGACTTCACCAAACACATGGAGAAAAGGTTCAACATTACTCTGAGAAAGAAACTCATAGGATCTACCAAGTCAACACTGACTAAGCACCTGGGGACTCAGAGAAAGACAAAAACAGCCCTTACCCTCAAGGAGCTTACAGTCTAATGTGGAGACAGCATAGGAACAACTATGTACAAACAAATTACATACAAATTAAGTTGGAGGTAATCTCAGAGGGAAGGCACTATGAGTAAGGGGGACTTGGAAAGACTTCTTGCAGAAGGTAAGATTTTAACTGTGATTTGAAGGAAGCCAGGCAACCAAACTGCCAAAGTTTAAAAATCTTTCCTAAGCAGTCTGACCCTCTCTATGTTATATTAAGATTTATTACCTTACTAATTATGTTGACATATAGTTATCAAAATCTCTAGAAATATAATCAATATGTTTTTGGCCCTCAGGCTATTAACCCCTTGTTTGAGAAAAAAGAAGAAATCTTATTGGAACCTCCCCTAAGTGGTCACTTATCCTCATCCTCCCCTCAATTTTTATCTAATTTTTATGTCCCTAGGTAGTGCTATATACCTGTCCACCCTTGCCACTCCCTTCCTATTCCCAAGTTTTATGGCAATTGATAAGGAAAGAATGACAGGAAGAAGTTTATAATTTTCTAGTACAGTTCCTCTTTATTTCTCTGGGACAGGAAGATCCAACTCTTCTCTCCTTTTCAGTCCTTAGCTCTCATGGCCACCAACCAGGCTTTACTTCACTGTAATTACTTAAAAGTTCTTTTGAGTTTATCTTGTGTCTTTTACAGCTTTCAGTGAAGTTATAATGAAGGGGTTTCTCCCCCTGAAACCCTTACCTTCTGTCTTGGAATCAGTAGTGTTCCAAGGCAGAAGAACATTGAGGGATAGGCAGTGGGTATTAAGTGACTTAACCCAGGGTCACACAGCTAGAAAGTGTCTGAGGTCAGATTTGAACCCAGGACCTCCTGTCTCTAAGCCTGGCCCCTATGAGCCACCCAGAGCTGCCTCCTTGAATGATGTTCATATAACTCTTATTTCTTTTTTTTTTTTTTTTGAGGTCCAAAAAGGAAAATTTTAGTTTCCTTTAGAAATATATCTTTTTTTTTTTTTTAAATATATTTTATTTGATCATTTCCAAGCATTATTCGTTAAAGACATAGATCATTTTCTTTTCCTCCCCCCCACCCCCCATAGCCGACGCGTAAGTCCACTGGGCATTAGATGTTTTCTTGATTTGAACCCATTGCTTTGTTGATAGTATTTGCATTAGAGTGTTCATTTAAAGTCTATCCTCTGTCATGTCCCCTCAACCTCTGTATTCAGGCAGTTGCTTTTTCTCGGTGTTTCCACTCCCATAGTTTATCCTTTGCTTATGAATGGTGTTTTTTTTCTCCTGGATCCCTGAAAGTTGTTCAGGGACATTACACCGCCCCTAATGGAGAAGTCCATTACGTTCGATTATACCACAGTGTATTAGTCTCTGTGTACAATGTTCTCCTGGTTCTGCTCCTCTCGCTCTGCATCACTTCCTGGAGGTTGTTCCAGTCTCCATGGAACTTCTCCACTTTATTATTCCTTTGAGCACAATAGTATTCCATCACCAACATATACCACAGTTTGTTCAGCCATTCCCCAATTGATGGGCATCCCCTCGTTTTCCAGTTTTGGGCCACCACAAAGAGCGCAGCTATGAATATTTTTGTACAAGTCTTTGTGTCCATTATCTCTTTGGGGTACAGACCCAGCAGTGCTATGGCTGGGTCAAAGGGTAGATATTCTTTTGTCGCCCTTTGGGCATAGTTCCAAATTGCCCTCCAGAATGGTTGGATCAGTTCACAGCTCCACCAGCAATGAATTAATGTCCCTACTTTGCCACATCCCCTCCAGCATTCATTACTTTCCTTTGCTGTTATGTTAGCCAATCTGCTAGGTGTGAGGTGATACCTCAGAGTTGTTTTGATTTGCATCTCTCTGATTATAAGAGATGTAGAACACTTCTTCATGTGCTTGTTAATAGTTTTGATTTCTTTATCTGAGAACTGCCTATCCATTTCCCTTGCCCATTTATCAATTGGAGAATGGCTTGATTTTTTGTACAATTGATTTAGCTCATTGTAAATATGAGTAATTAAACCTTTGTCAGAGGTTTCTATGAAGATTTTTTCCCAATTTGTTGTTTCCCTTCTGATTTTAGTTATATTGGTTTTGTTTGTACAAAAGCTTTTTAGTTTGATGTAGTCAAAATTATTTATTTTACATTTTGTGATTCTTTCTATATCTTGCTTGGTTTTAAAGCCTTTCCCCTCCCAAAGGTCTGACATGTATACTATTCTGTGTTTACCCAATTTACTTATGGTTTCCTTCTTTATGTTTAAGTCACTCACCCATTTTGAATTTATCTTGGTGTAGGGTGTGAGGTGTTGATCTATTCCTAGTCTCTCCCACACTGTCTTCCAATTTTCCCAGCAGTTTTTATCGAATAGTGGATTTTTGTCCCAAAAGCTGGGATCTTTGGGTTTATCGTATACTGTCTTGCTGAGGTCGTTTTCCCCCAGTCTATTCCACTGATCTTCCTTTCTGTTTCTTAGCCAGTACCAAATTGTTTTGATGACTGCTGCTTTGTAATATAGTTTTAGGTCAGGGACTGCAAGGCCCCCATCATATGTGTTTTTTTTCATTAATTCCCTGGATATCCTTGATCTTTTGTTCTTCCAAATGAACTTTGTTATGGTTTTTTCTAAATCAGTGAAGAAGTATTTTGGTAGTTCAATGGGTATGGCACTAAATAGATAAATAAGTTTGGGTAGGATGGTCATTTTTATTATATTGGCTCGTCCTATCCATGAGCAGTTAATGTTTTTCCAATTGTTCAAGTCTAGTTTTAGTTGTGTGGCGAGTGTTTTGTAGTTGTGTTCATATAGTTCCTGTGTTTGTCTTGGGAGATAGATTCCTAGGTATTTTATTTTGTCTAAGGTGATTTTGAATGGGATTTCTCTTTCTAGTTCTTGCTGCTGAGCTGTGTTGGAGATATATAGAAAAGCTGATGATTTATGTGGGTTTATTTTGTATCCTGCAACTTTGCTAAAGTTGTTGATTATTTCAATTAGCTTTTTGGTTGAATCTCTAGGGTTCTTTAAGTAGACCATCATGTCATCCGCAAAGAGTGATAACTTGGTCTCCTCCTTGCCTATTCTGATACCTTCAATTTCTTTATCTTCTCTAATTGCTACTGCTAGTGTTTCTAGTACAATGTCAAATAGTAGAGGTGATAATGGGCATCCTTGTTTCACTCCTGATCTTATTGGGAATGCATCTAGTTTATCCCCATTGCAGATGATATTAGCTGTTGGTTTTAGATATATACTGTTTATTATTTTTAGGAATGACCCTTCTATTCCTATGCTTTCTAGTGTTTTTAATAGGAATGGGTGTTGTATTTTATCAAAGGCTTTTTCTGCATCTATTGAGATAATCATGTGGTTCTTGCTAGTTTGCTTGTTGATGTGGTCAATTATGTGGATGGTTTTCCTAATGTTGAACCAGCCCTGCATCCCTGGTATGAATCCTACTTGATCATGGTGAATGATCCTTCTGATCACTTGCTGGAGTCTTTTTGCTAGTATCCTATTTAAGATTTTTGCATCTATATTCATTAGGGAGATTGGTCTATAGTTTTCTTTCTCTGTTTTTGACCTGCCTGGTTTTGGAATCAGTACCATGTTTGTGTCGTAAAAGGAGTTTGGTAGAACTCCCTCTTTGCTTATTATGTCAAATAGTTTGTATAGTATTGGGGTCAACTGTTCTCTGAATGTTTGATAGAATTCACAGGTGAATCCATCAGGCCCTGGGGATTTTTTCTTAGGAAGTTCTTTGATGGCTTGATGGATTTCAATTTCTGATATGGGATTATTTAAGAATTCTATTTCCTCTTCTGTTAGTCTAGGCAGTTTGTATTTTTGTATATATTCATCCATTTCTCCTAAATTGGTGTATTTATTGCCATATAATTGGGCAAAGTAATTTCTAATGATTGCCTTAATTTCCTCCTCATTGGAGGTGCTGTCCCCCTTTTCATCTTTAATGCTGTGAATTTGCTTTTCTTCCTTCCTTTTTTTAATTAGATTGACCAGTACTTTGTCTATTTTGTTTGTTTTTTCAAAGTACCAGCTTCTTGTCTTATTTATTAAATCAATAGTTCTATCACTTTCGATTTTATTAATTTCTCCCTTAATTTTTAGGATTTCTAATTTGGTTTTCTGCTGGGGGTTTTTAATTTGATCGCTTTCGAGTTTTTTCAATTGCATTTCCAATTGATTGATCTCTGCTCTCCCTTGTTTGTTAATATGAGCTTTCAGGGATATGAATTTGCCTCTGATTACCGCTTTGGCTGCATCCCAAAAGGTTTGAAAGGATGTTTCGCCATTGTCATTTTCCTTGATGAAATTATTAATTGTTTCTATGATTTCTTCTTTAGCTAAACGGTTTAACTCTTATTTCTAAAAGGAAATGATATTGGGTGATTTTTGCAACAGGACTACAAGCTCTGAGTTCATGTCAGGTGCCTGACTGCATCATTTCTATTGGCAGTGGGCATTAATTATGCCCCATTGCCTGTCAAGACCAACATGCCTAGTGATCTTCTTGCTGTTGTAGGGTGATACCAGCCTTCTCAATTGATATAGGATCTGTGTCAGAAATGTAGGAGGGATTTGGAAGAACTAAGACACTAAACCTAGGAATGGGTCTGCTCAAGTTTTAGTTCCATTTGGACAATTTTGCTGTAACACCCTGGGATCTATTTTAATGTAGAAGGTCAAAGTGAGCTATTAAGCTTTTGTCTTTCTTGTTTTCTTTCTGAGGCTTCAGGGCAGTGCACCAACTTTCCTTTACTGAGCATTAGGAAGAAAAATCCTGATAACAACTTGATCCTAGATTATTTAGCTCATTCCAGATTTTCTGCAAATTTTTGATTATGCACATACTTGCCTTAACTTAATTGTAGTTAGTGTGTATATATCCTAGCTAGTGTACCTTTTTTTCACTTAACATTTATTATGAATATTTCCATGATCTGATGTTCATATCTTTGTCATTTTAAATATCAGTATAGAGCTAAGTCCATTCATGTGCCACTTTCATGTTCTGCCATTTATTCTTGGACATTTGGATTGTTTTTACTATTATAAATAGTACTGCTCTGAATATCTTTGAACAGATTTCTTTTTTTCCCTTTTGTATGATTTCCTTTGAATCTGTCCTACAACATAGATTTAACAAGTGCAAAGGATACAAGCCTCTTTGTGTCTTATATGTTGCTACATTTTCTCCAGAAAATTGAAACTATGTTTATAGGTGCCACCAGAAATGTATATAAACATATATATAAATGAATAAAAAAATAAGCATGCCTATTTCTCTCCAACACAGCTAATACTAGACATTGTTATTCTTGCTTATTTTTGCCAGATCAATAGAAAAGTGTGATGGTACTTTTAATATTTAGTCTTTGTAATTGCCAGGGAAGCTCTGACCTATTCACCACCCTGATCCAAGCAGAGGAATCCTGTGTGCTTGGAGAATTGCATGTTGAAACGTAGTTTCCTTATTTACTATTCAACTCTCACAGTCTGTAAAGGAATCTCCTCATGAGCCATCAATAGCATCCCCAACAAACCTTTATCACTGATTTATTGAAAAAGGGATGAACATACATTTGGTATTAACTGTCCCATTAGCAACCTAGTAGAGGTTCACATTCTTGGGTGACAAGACCCTCCACGCATGGAAAGAACTGTTCCTAAAGAGCAGATATAGCTATAGGGATGTTTGTGTATGAAAAGTTTACCAACGGAATGGGGTTCTCTTGCTCTCATCTAGCTCCCAATTCTGATGAAAGGAACGTCTGATGATGATGTCCCATGCCCTGGCTACCTGTTTGAAGAGATTGCTAGTATCCTTTTCCCAAGAAGGCAAGAAAAACAGGTTTGGGGACAGGCCAAGAAAGGGCTATGGGATTTGTTTGTTGTTTTTTTTAATATACCCTTACCTTCCATCTTGGAACCCAATATGTATTGGTTCCAAGGTAGAAGGAGCTGTAAGGTAGGTGATGGAGGTTAAATGACTTGCTCAGGTTTACACAGCTAGTAAGTATCTGAGGCCAGATTTGAACTCCCATTTCTAAGTCTCCATCCATTGAGCCACCTAGCTGCTCCCAGCTACAGGATCCCAGCTATAGGATCACCTCTTGTGGATTATTGAATTACTTAGGTGGCGCTTTGAAGTGATTGGGTGATAGGGCCAGGAAGACAGAAGAAGCCTATTTCCTGTGTCTTCAACTAAACCTAAGTTATAGTTTTTCCTCAAAAGAAATGATTATAGAAAAAAAGTAGAAGGTCGTAGTTGGAAGGCCCAATTTTCCCATCCCCTCTAGTGCAGTTTGGAGCCTGATTGTCCTTTCCCTAACATGATTCCCTCCCAGAAATTTCCCACGAGTCAGTGGGAAGCAGCCAGTGTCTGTTGGAGTACCTCCTGAATCGCTTGCAGAGTAACTCCTGCCATGTTAAACTTAAGGTAAGCAAGATTGAGGAAGAGGGGGGACCCTCAGCTGGTTCCCAGGGCCCTTCTTGGATTAGACAAGCCATGCCAGAGCCTAGACAGGACTCAGTTTCCAGAATGGCCCCAGGAGAAGCCAGAGGTCAGTGGTATGACTACCAAGCCAGGATATTTGTGTATGCTAGAGTAGGGCATAAGGCTTTTCTGGACCCTGGGGCTGTGTTGTGTCATTGTGTTCGAGGTGCAGCCCAATATGGCCTTTCACATTTTCTCTTCCCAGGCCCTGAAAATCTTGCTGTACATGTGTAGCCATGGCTCCACCTCCTTTCTGCTTGCACTCAAACGCAATTCTTCCTTCATTCAGGAAGCTGCAGGTATTGGAATTTTAGAACTAATCCCTGTTGGGGGATCATATAAAAAGGAGGGGAGGGGAGGGTTGAATATTCAGTTTCCTTTCCCTATCAGCTTTAGATTGGAATTTGACCCTTTCCTAACATTAATTAGGAAACAGCATTGTCATTTCACTGAAATCTGGATCATAGGGTGATAAGAAAGACTATAAAAGTGGTTTCCTATTGGAGAAGGTTTGAACTGCATCCTACATCCCAGACTCTCAGCCTGGCTTAGGCCCTTTCTACTCCTCTGGGGCTGTTCCCTAGAGCCAGTTGAAGGGGGAATTGAATGACAGTCTGAGCCATTGAAGGGACAGTTACTGATTAAGATAAAGCTTACCTAGGAACTGGGGAAAGGGAGATCTTACACCATTCTGAGCAAAAAAACAGGTTGATCTGGAATTGGGTCTTCAGTTCTTGACTCTTCATGTTGGTTCCATCAGTCTTTCCCCATTAGATGTCTACTCATCACTGATTAAACTTTGTCTGTCCTCACGGGAAGAGGGGAATGAAAAGCACTGACAAGAGCTTCTCCCTGGAACAATGTTAAAGGCTCTTAGTCAGTGGTATGTCCTACGGCCATGTTAGCAAACCTATGGCATGTGTGCTAGAGGGGGCACTCATAGCCCTCTCTGTGGGCATGAGCTGTCACCCTAGCACAGAGTTCGCTATTAGAAAGCTAAAGAGATGCTGGGCCAGGTGCTCTCTTCCCTCTCTCCATGCAGCTTGCAGTTTGGGCATTCGATCTCTAAAAGGTTCACCATCACTGTCCTGTGGAATATATCTCTAGGATGGGCATCATTGCTGCTGACAGTTCCAATCAACTGCTCTGTCAGTGGAGGAGTACAATGCTAGTAAGGCCCCTCCAACGTCTCCTAGACTGTGACTTTGTTCAGGACCTAATTTAAAACTGGGCACTGATAGATAGTTCTCTATTTCCTGAAAATCCCCAGAGAAAGAAAGTTCACAAATCCTTAGAGTAATTGAATATAAAATTTTGCTACTTTTCTAGACCTGGGGTCTGCCCTTTCATCTCCCTTACATCTGTCTTTCATCAGTGGCAGCTCATTCTCTTTTGATCTCTCCTTCATGACTTTCCTGAAAGGGTGACATTTCAGGGCAAGATATGGAGGCTTTGAAGAAAATCCCTGGAAGTTAACCCAGAGAGATCCAAGTGCTTAAGAGGAAGTAGTCCTAGAGCAGTGATGGCAAACCTTTTAGAGACAGTGCTGGGCCCCACCTTCACCCCCTCAGGGACTGAGTGCTGTGCCATCCCCATCTCACCTCCCTTCCTTACCCCCAGAAGGAGGAGAGAGGAAGTGTTCCCATTGGCTGCTGGGCTGAGGGGTGGGTGCAGTGAGAAATGTCCTCTGGCATGTGGAGAGGGGGAGGGGAACAGCTTTACCCTGAGTCCCTCTGGCTTTCTAGTAAGGAACTGGTGAGGGACTCCACAGAGAAGACTGCGTGCTCTTTTTGGCGCCCATGCCACAGGTTCCCTATCATGGTCCTAGAGAGTGGAACAGAGAGACTCTGGGGAAGCTGTTGAGGAATGCAGGAAGTGGGGCTGTTTGAAACAATCTAGTGCTCACATACAGAGAGTCATTTCTAAATGGACTGGAATCAAGAAGTCATTCTATACATTTGGGAGTAAATGGTATCTGAGCTCAGAGCCTCGAGGTTTTTTTTCCTTCTATTCCTTGTCTTCTTTGTTTTGTAGTATTTGGGGGTCTCCCAGATCCTCTTCATGGAAACAGCTTGTATCAGAAGGTCCGAATGGCTGCCCAGGTGAGTCTTAAAAGCTAGGGTTAAAGTTAAGCAACATTGGACAAGGAGGTCTCCCTCTGGGTGCCTAGCCAGAACTTAAAAGAACATTCTAAGTTTGGGTAGTCATTCCGGGTTCTCAGAATTGGGCTTCCATTTTCCTTTTCTTTCTTACCCAGATAGTGAGATCATCTTTGAGGTGTTGCTTGCTGATATGGGGACTCGGGAACAGAATTTCCATTCATTATTGTTTAGTCAGGCCCCTTTAGCTTCTCACTCATTAAGGAAGAGATCCTGGGGCTGGAGGCTCCAGAGCCCAGAGCAGAGACCTCGCAGGACAGCAGAAGGCAAGACCTAGAGCTCTGGTAGACACTGATGGACACTGATATATTTTCCATCTCCCTTCTAGGACTTGGCAAGTGCTTTGTTTTCTGATACTCTGTTGCCTTTGCCTTCCACTCAGTCTCCCAGGCCCCTTCCTTCAACAGGTAAAGTAGATACTCCCTTCTCATCTTCCTTTCCCTTTCAGTCAGTTTCCAGCCCCTTTTAACCCTGGGCCCTTTTAAGTCAGTTCTTATTGAGTCAAAATGGAGACAATCTATCATCTCTTTTTGTTCCCTTCTCCCTGGAGATCCTCTATTCAGTGAATGTGGAATTTCTCCTTAGATAGACCAGCCTCACATACAACTGAAGGTATTTTTCTTTCTCCCAAGGTATGGGCTCCCAGGCCAGTTCCTATAGCACCCTCCAAGGCTTTGGTTACACCAAGGACAGGGGAAGTTCTGGTGAGTATTTACAATGGAGCTCCATTTCCAACCCTCTTAGTTCAGCAGCTTCTCTTGCTGATCTTACTGCTCTGTTCATCTGAGGATGGCATGGGCCAGGCAGCCAGAGGGTCTTTTGGAAAGCTGATCTATGGAAATAAGGTTGGTAAGGCTTTATTTGCAAAATTTCAAGTGCTATATCAGGGTGGAGATTTTTATCTTGGTTTCTCTGAAGCACGGTTCATAAGAATAAAGGCTTTGAGGATAAGGATTTGGCAACACTGTTGCTGAGCTTTTAGAGCCATGCTCAGGGTATGGGCACTGTGGCCTTGACCTGAGTTCAGGAAAGTTGAGAGCTGAGTCCTGGGTTGGTCAGAGAGAAGGCAAACTGAGGCTTGACTTTATGTAGAGGGAATTTCATCCCTTCTCCCTCCTGGATTGTCTTCCTGGTTCATCACATTTCTCATATGCTAGCTGCATCCATGAATATAAATAAAAGGGTATAAGTGGACCCCACCTGGGTCACTACTTCCCTTAGCAGGCAGGTGAGATGGACAGAGAATCCTGCAGGATGGGCTACAAGTGGTCAGACTTAGAGTAAAAAAATAGACTTTAAATCTATGCTTATCTACCTTTTCTATTTCAAGTGATTATTAATTAACTTTATGGAAAATAAGAACTTGAAGATATTAATTTAAATCTAAAAACTTCCAGTAAGTAGTATCTGGGACCATCAAAGTGGTCCTCTGACCTTCCCTTTCCCTCACTAGATTCACATTTATTTTGTCTTGGTTTTAATTTTTTTTTTTTAAATAAGATCATAGAATGTTGGGGGGGGGGCAGGGAGAGGGGAAAAAAGAAAGAGAGAAAGTGAGCTGTGGTATAATGGACAGAGTATCAAATTAGTCAGTAAGGCCTGGATTCAAATCCTTCTTCAGAAACTTACTACCTGAGGGACCATGAGCAAGCCACATAAAACTCTGTGCCTCTCTTTCGTTATCGTTGAGAGGTATATTAATAATATGATTCATTGGAATTAAAGGAAATATTATATGTAAAGCAATTTGTAAACATAAAGTGCTATATAAGTCTCAGCTATGAATTTTCCCTGGCCAACAGATATCCTCTGCTCCAACCTGCTGGAGCAACCTCAGGCAGCTGAGACCAAGCGATTCAGGGACTTCCCAGGGATCAGTCACCCAGGGAATTCTAATGAATCAGGGAAGATGATATCACTTCAATTCTTTCTCTTCTGTTTCTGTTCTTTTTTTTTCTTTCCACCTATCTATGCTTTAATAATAACAGTCCTTAAATTTGTATGTCTTTAACTTTTCAAGATATTTTCATATCTCTCATCTTGCTTTATCTTTATATATGAGGAAACAGAATACTTAGAATACTCAAGTGATACCTTTAATTTGAGGCAGAGCAGGTACTAGAAGTCAGTCAGCCCCCTCCAGCTTTTTTTTTTTTAAACCCTTACCTTCCATCTTAGAATCAATACTGTAGATTGGTTCCAAGGCAGAAGAGTGTTCAGGGTGAGGCAATGGAGGTTAAGTGATGTTTCCAGGATCACACAACTAGGAAATGTCTGAGACTAGATTTGAACCCAGGATCTCCATCCACTGAGACTCCTAGCTACCCCACCTCCAGCTTATTTTTGCTTGACCTCCTTGATGTATTTCTTAGCCTGACTGTGTGTGTGTGTACACATGCATGTGCATGCGTGCATACATGTGTGCGTGCATGTGTGTTTTCTTAGTTGTTGCTCCTTGGCCCTGGGGTAGAGATTCAGTGTTTGGAGGGAGCACATGAATGCAGTCCTACTACAGCTTTGGAAATACTAAGATGCTGTCCTTGTGATCAAATGTGGCTATGTTTGGGCTTGTCAGGTTCAGGAATCAGGGAATAGTCAGAGCATACCGGGAAGGGTATAGTGCCAGAATTGTCGTCTTGTCCTGTGTGACTTCTATTCCCTCCTAAATTTAGATCCCACCCCACAGAGGCCTGATGTCCTCAGGCAACATCAAGTGACTCAGCCTTCGTTTCTTGAGTTCTAGAAGCAGAGAACAGACAACACACAGTCCTGGAGGAAGACATCTCTTCCCTCCCTCTCTCCTTTCCCAAATCTCAAGTCAAAACTATAAATTGGGAGTTTGGATCAGACGATGATCCTCTCTTCTCTCCTGGCACAGGCTCTGCTGGTGAAGCCCTTCTTAGCACCATCCAGAAGGCTGCTGAGGTGGTGGCTAATGCTGTGCTCCCTGGTCATGAGAGCCCCACTATCCAGAGTCAGGTGCTGAGGGAAGACACCTACCAGCCTGTAGTGGCACCCTCTGCTGGCCACAGTTACTTTGCTCCTAGGAAACCACCACTGGGGCCCACCCAGAGCGTCCGAGGTATGATCCTGTGGAGGCTTCTCCTTCCTGTTTGTTTCTCTCACCACCCATCAATGAGTAGGTTTGGGGAGAATGACCACCTCACAGAAGAGAATCTAGGTTCCATTCCTTGCCATCAGGCACACTTTTCTTTCCTCCTGGGACCAGAAGTCTATAGGGATGGGGATAGAACATTGCCTTTCCTAAGCTAACATTGTATAAACAACCTACAGGTTGAGGGTAGGGTGTAAAGAAAGAACTGTATGAGGACAGCTAGGTGGCACAGTAGATAGAGTGCCAAACCTAGTATTGGGAGGTCTTGGGTTCAAATCTGGTTCCATACCCTTTGCAGCTATGTGACCCTGGGCAAACCACTTAATTACTTTTGCCTAGCCCTTGCCCTTCTGTCTTAGAGTTGTTTCTAGAATAGAAATAATGTTTTAAAAAAATTCAGGGAAGGATGAAGAGATGGAAGATGTGGACGTGGAATCTTCTATCTGAGTAACAGTGAGTTTCCACTTATATTGTCTTGGCTGGGGCTAACTTCATAAGTTAGTGAGGAGATCTGAGGAAACCCATATCTCAAAGGTTCTTAGCCTGATTTCTTCTGTATTCTGCCTCACCTTGTGTCCCTCAGCTATTTTTATCCCTTAGCTCTTTACAAAATGTATTTGCAAAAGTCTTCCCAGTTCTCTGGAGAGGTTATCATCATTAGCCCCATTTATAATGACAAGACTTGGCCTCAGGAGGGCAGGCCTTGTCAGAATTGTATAGAGCTTCAGTGGCAAGACCTAGACTTCAGGGCCTAGCCTCAGTGTTGCCCTTGTGCCTACTCTCCTTTTGAGTCTCACTACCTCTTTGTTCTGCCTCAGTAAAATAGAAAAAAGGCATCTTCAGGCCTTTGAGCAGAGCCGGCTCCCATACTCTACCTGGCACAGTGCCTTGTACCCAGCAGATGCTTTAATAAATCTTTATTGTATTGAATTGACTTGAATCCAGCAGATCAACACAGACCCTTCTCCTCAGGGGCTCTGCCCTTTATGGCTACTCCCGTGGAGTCTCCGATGGATGGAGTCCCCATAGAGCTGAGGAGCGGGTGACATGGGAAGGACTGAGGCTCTTTTGGGGGCTTATCTGACATCCCCATTTCTGCAGTGAGGCACCAGCCTGGGCAGGCGGGGGGCGGCTGGGAGGAGATGGACAGTGACCCCAGCTCCCAGAACTCATCTCAGGAGAATGGGGAACTCAGCAGAGCCTCCAACTCTGGCAGCAAATCTGACAGCGATAGCCACTCAGGAGCCAGCCGGGAAATTGGAGATATAACAGAGAGGTGAGCCACAATGGGAATTTGGGAAGTTGGGAAGTTGATAGTCTGAGCTACAAGCAGGATGGGTATTGGAACTGTCTTTGTCAGGTTTCTCTCTTATTTCCAGGCAGGGATCAGTGACCAGAGCTACCGCTGTTTTAGTTGTCTCTGGAAATCTACTTGGAGAGACATCTCCCTTTTCTCAGCAGAGGGGTGGTGAACTGTAGGAGTGGGATGAAGCATACATTTTCAGACATGGACAAATTGTTGGTTTGACTATACTAATTTGTAACAAAGGGAGAGAGAGTTTTATTGTGAGAAAGGGGAGAGTGTGTGTGTGTGTGAGTCTGAATCTTTAGGAAGAAAAGAACCATCACAACAATAATAAAAAGAATCCCTCCCAATATGAGAGGGAGAGAGACAGAGACAGACTGCAACCAACCAACCTAGAAACCTTTCTGGTCTACACCTTTTCTTTCCAACCAACTTTCCCTTTACTGACATTGAACTTTTTGAGACCTGAAATTGGACATTGGATCTAGTTCCACTCTCCCAGATTTGACCACCAAAGGGAGATACTGGGAAGGTGAAAGGGAAGACAATTCCTTTCTGACTGCCTAAATTCCCCTTTATACCCATGATTGTTATTGTCCAATGACTACCCCTGCTTGCCTGCTGCCTGTACTCCAGAAAAAGAAGTACATTTCAGTACAGCAGCTCATTGGCTAGGTGTGGGTCTGACTTGATTTCCTCTTCTGTTCCACTGCCTTGATTTTATTTTGCAAAGGTCATATGCCATGTATCCCCAGTTGGGTTAGGAGATAAAGGTCAGAGTTTAAGATAGGGTCCAAAAAACCATGTGACCTGGTGCCTGTAAAGTCACTTGGTGATGACAAGGGGATGAGTTGGAACTCTTGAACTTTTCCCTCTGTGTTCCCTCCAGCCACCCAAAATTCTCAGCCTTTTCATACCTCCAGTTTCTGGGGAAAAGTTTACATGAAATCATGCTTTCTGACAGGGTAGAGGCTGTACCACTGAGTGACTGTCTACAAGAGATGAGCCTTGTGAGCACCGTGACCCAGGGACCTCGGGTCTTTCTGACTCGAGAGGAGGTGCAGCATTTCACCAAAGAGTGAGCCACTTACACCTTCTCTGCACTCATTGCTACTTCTTCCCAGGTTTCTGTTCCCCTGAACTGGGACTGTCTGGTTCTTGGAGGGAGCTGGAGAGGAAATATGGGAGATGATCCTAACCTTTGGAAGCATAAGAGCAGCTGAAGCCTGAGCCTGGGCTAAGAGCCATTATTCTTCTGGAATTAATATTCTGGATGATCAGAGTCATTTCCTACTTCTATATACTGCTTTCCTGGTCACACTAATGCCCAGAGCTTTAACACCAGCATCAGAGCCATAGTCATATATTGCCCCTTTTGCTAGCCTTCCCCAGGCCCATGACCTCCCTCCTTGGTCTGTCTCCCTGATGCTGGCCACCCTCTCCTCTCCCCAGCACCCCGAGCCTCCTTTGCTAAGTCTTTTTCAACAGCATCACTTACCTTTTCTCTCCTGTAGGTGTGGGCTGCTCAATTGTGAAGCTGTATTGGAACTCTTGAACCGGGAACTTGGAAGAGCCAATGAATGTGTTCAGATGGTGAGAGGGCTTAGGTAGGGAGTGGGAGGTAGGGAAGAAAAGGAAGGGAATAAGCATATATTAAGTGCTTACTATACTAAGGGCTTTACAAATATTATCTCATCAACAATCTTGTGAAGTGAGTTCTGTTATGATCCCCATTTTACAGTTGAGGAAACTGAGGCAGACAGGTTCTGCGATTTGCCCAGGGTCACACTGCTAATATGTGTCTTAGGCTAGATTTGAACTCTGATTCCAGGCCCAGTGCTCTATACCATGTCGCCTAGGTGCCGATAATGACCACCCAGATTGTCTCTAATTTCCCTGACCTGTCCCCAGATCTGTATAGCTCCTTTCCCAATCAGAATGCTGATAGCTTTGGTGGCTGTAATTCAGCATGATCAAAATAGAGAGGCCTTGCTAAACATTCCTGTTTGTCCTTATCTCTGTCATTCTCCTGTCACCAAGTAGTTGGAGAGAACATTAGGAGTTGGAGAATTGTCCAGTAGTCACTTCTGGAACTTTCTTGATTCATTACCGTTTGGCAAGCCCTGGGCGCTAAGAAATTAAATGGACAAGAAGGATGGGAATATGGAGGAGGAGGCTTACTCTGAGTCCTCCCCTTACACTTGGGTGAGAGAAGAAAAGCCAAGAAGGGAGCCAGGCAAGCATGAAATCAGGCTGACCTGGGAATGGTGGTCTCTGAAAGAGGCAGCAGATACCAGCTCTCCTCTTTTGCCCCATGGGACAGGGGTGGGTTTGGCAGCGACTTGGGGAACTGTATGGTTGACCTTCCCTCATCTTCTCCTCAGAGAGCCATGTGTGCCATCTTCTCCCTCATGTGCTCCGATCTGCTTTCTCAGGACCATATTTTCTTCATCATCCAACCCAAGCTGCAACAACTTAGTGAAGGGAGCCCTGGCCCTGTGACCAACAAGGCAACCAAGGTGGGTAGCTCCCCAGCTTAGTTCCACCTGCAGGTGTAAGAAGACTTTTGGGCTTGAGTTTAGGATAGCTCCTTTTTCTTGAGTCATCATGGAAGCAGCATCTTTGTGGTTTCTGAAATTATGCAAAGAAACATGAAGCTATTAAAGGGATTTGTTCTTGCTTCTTCTATTGCTTAAAAGAATGAATGAAAAAACATTTGTTGTTATTATTTGTTACATCTGCTAACCTAGTCCTCTAATCAAAGCACCCAGGGATGGCAATGATGAATGTGGCAAGTAGAAATAACCAGATGGCTGTGGAGGAATGATTAATCTGCTTATTCTACTCTCCTTGGAGCCATAATTCATATTTCTTTTTTTTATTTTAACTCTTACCTTCCATCTTAGAATCAATACCATGTATTAGTTCCAAGGCAGAAGAGTAGTAAGGGTTAGTCAATGGGGGTCAAGTAACTTGTTAGGAAGTTTCTGAGGCCAGATTTGAACCGAGGACCTTCCATCTCGAGGCCTGGCTCAATCCACTGAGCTGCCCCTCTCATGTTTCTTTAAATCACAGATGATTAAGCTCTGCTTTCTCTTCCTGCTTCCAGATCTTGAGGCAGTTTGAGGCCCTGTGCCGAAATCATCCCTCCCACAAAAGACCCCTGGCACAGGCCAGCACTGGTTCATCTCGTCCCACTCTCTGCCCAACTGACCTGCTGACAGATGTTGCTCCTTTAGCTGGAGGTGAGTCATTCCTGCAGCCAGTGAGTTCTTCCTCTTCCCTGCCCAGGGACACAGCCACAGTATCCCCAACAGACCAAGAAATAACAACTATCTCAGCACAAGGAGACATCACTCCTGCTAAAAGAAGCCTGGAGGAGGCTGAGCCCAGATTGGTAGTTTCAGGTGAGCATGGGACTGGATCTAGCCAAGATTCTTCAGGCACTAATGCTGCAAATGGCACGTCGGAACCAGACACTGTTCCTGAAAGTGGTCTTTTGGCCTCCCCAACCAACCCCTGCTCTTTGTTTGCTGGCATGGAGTTGGTGGCTCACACAGGTGTGGTTGTTACTGGGGCTGCTAGAGACGAGCCGTTCCGGTTAGCATCAAGTTCTGAGGTTCCATGGAGATCATCTAGAGGAGCCACCTCCCAGGAGGTTCCTAGTCCAGAACTATCTGCCTTCGCCTTCTTAAATGCATGAATGGCCAGTGCTGCAGATTGGGCCACTACCCCTTGTCTTCCTTGTCTTGAGAAAGACTTTGCACATCCGGCTGCCTATGACTATCTCCTGGCTTCCTTCTTTCCATGTATTGTTACTCATCTGCTCACAGGCCCGCTGGGTGCCCCCAAAATGTGATTTCCCCTCTTGTGTTTTTCTCTGTCATCTTCCGTTGCTGTGTCTTCATTCCCCCTTCCAGGAAATTATCACCACCTCCATGCCAATTCCTAGTGATGGCAACCCTATACTAAGCAGACCACTGGAATAACTAATTAGAAACAGAAAGGATCAGCAACAGGAAGAGGAAACTATTTTAGATGTATAAAGAATGCCCCATGTGGTACTTCCAAAGCATTCAGAAAGAACTGAAACTGATCGATGCTAAATTTTACTCAAACATTAAGAAGAGTGAGCAGATATGATCCCTTTTCAAAATCTGTTGTTCTACCGTTAATGTTGTTTCCCTCTAGTAGAGCTGGTTTCATGTTTCATAATCTTACATGCCTTATATCTATGTAGTTTTTCATGGAACTTTTAAAAAATTGGGCCACTTATTAGGCCGATCAGAATTATTGTTGGACCCTCATCATTGCTGCTACAGGAATGTGAGTGACATAAAGTGCCCCAGCCCCAGAAGGAGCTCTGGCCCCCTCTAGCAGTCAAGGACTATGTTTAACAATACCTTGTGGCCTTAGGAGAGAGGGTGAATCCTAGATCACATTGCTGGACCTTCTTGACTTTGGGAAAGGGGATTTTGGTAATGTAGTTGTAAGGAAACTTGGCTTTCTTGAGCTGTACTTATCTCAGAGACACAGAGCTTGTGAACTCTCCCCTCTCCCCAGAGCTTATACTCAGGCAGGCTGATGGTTAGTGTGTCTCCAGATCCTTTAGCCAACTTAATGATGTTCTGAACATTCAACCAATCCCTTTCTGGCTCTGTCTGGGAGTACATATTAGTACTCAATTGCACAGTTTCAGGTAGAGCATTGTAAAGTAAAGAGTTCATTAAGCAGAAAAAGAGAACTTCAGTCCTCATAATATGTGCCTGTCTTGGCTCCTTAATGATCAGGAGGATTTAGAGAGGAGAAGCTCCTATAAATCCATAGAATCTGAGGAGAGTATCTTTTGGTTGAGTTCCCTCCTGGGAATCCATTCTATATCCAGCAAATGCTTCCTTTTTCTCTTTCACTCTGATTGCTGAACCCTGAGTACCATTGAGGGCTAAAGATACCTGAATAGGTGGAGTAGAGAAGTTGCATTTAATCTGAAATGGCCTTTAGGTATGTTTTAAGGTCTGTTAGGTAAGAAAACAAAAATCCTCTATCTATAGGTGTTAGATAACAGGCCTTGGCCAGAGCTGCTATAATTTCTAGATCATTTGAAATTGGGTGGGGGAGCAAGATGGATGAGTCTTGCCTTTTTTTTTGGAAGGCAGCAACTGATATTTGATGGAATGTAGCCCATTGCACTGTCCTCTTTTCCTTCCACATCTCTCTTCTAGCTTTGGCCTGCTCATTTGGATTTGGATTCCTATGGTGCTCATGAGCAGGTTGCAAAGGTGCTTCCAGAAACACTGGCCCTCTGCTTGTTGGCACTAGGCCTAGCCAGGCAGGGTCATTCACCAACTGCTGGGTCAATACCTCTAGAGCAAGAGAACTCTAGACAGTTTTGCCTTTTGTGATTTAGAAACCCCAAGTAATCCCTTTGTTTTTATCCTAATGTGTGTCCGTGTGTGTATGTTTATGTTTCTCCTGAAAATTATTTTTTAAATGCCTTGCCATTCTGATGAAAATCTTCCTTCCTTACATGGTGATCATAATATCTGGAAACCGTACCTCTTGTCTTCCTCACTCCCAAGGAATGGAGATTTCACAGTTAAGTGTCCAATTGAAGAAGTATACTTGAATTAGATTCTGGATCAAAGTTACATCTTGTGGTCTAGCTCCTGTTTTCTGACACTTTTTTTTATTCATGTGATGGTCTTCCATTCAGTGTCTGTCTACTTTTTGGCCATACTTATTCTTGCCATAAATTGTTGTTTAGAGTCATAAGGGTTGGGGAGGACCCTGGAGGCCAAGTACAGGGAGCATCCCATCTCTGGAACTTGTGGAGGGTGCTGGTTGTTTACACTTTCTTAATAAACACTATTGGATATTTACACAGAGTTGGAATTTCTTAATGTGTTGTTATGGGACTATGATGATCATTCTACTGGTCTAACATTAAGAAGGTAATATATCTGCTTCAACCTCCTAACTGAATGTTGATGAGCAAGTCATGAACTCTGAGCTTCAGTTTCCTCATCTGAAAAATTGGAAATCACAATACCCATAGGAACTACCTGTTAGGCTTGTTGTGAAGATAAATAAGAACTATATGGCACTTTGAATATGAGTATTGAGATTATGCGATACACATATACACCAAAATATTAACAGAATTTTTTTGTAGTAGCAATTGATGTGGGTACCCACCAGTTGCAGACTAGCTAGATGAACTGTGATTCATGCATGTAATGGAACATGATTATGCTGCAAGAATTAAATCGATAAGCATTTATTAAGCACTTGAGATGTGCCAGGTATTGTGCTAAGCACTAGAAAATATTTAGTGAACATAAATAATATAAATGACACAGAGACATAGAAAAACATAAAACAATACTTTGGTAAGCAGAACCAGAGAAACAATATGCACAATTATTACAATAGTATAACTGAGAAGAACAAACACAAAAGCAAAGCCACACTTGGATTCTCTACTCTTTGTTCCAAAGAGAAGAAAAGAATATCTTCCTTTTTTGCATAAGTCGGAGACCATGGATATGGAATATTTCAAGTGCTGTCAAAAGGAAAGGAAAACCTTCCCATAGATTTGTACCCTAGATTCAAGGAGAGCAGATTTCAAAGGGTTTGGTTTTGTTAACTATTTGAATATAATTGATTCTTTTTTTTAATCCTATGTAAGGGTCTATAAACTTGACTAGATTTGCCCAACTCAAAAAAGAGTTAATAACTCCTTTTAGTGGCATTGATTATACTTTGGCTTCTCTGAAGGTTCTTGTATTTTTGATCTTTTAATTCTGTACCTCTGGCCACCAACTACAATCTAACTTAAACAAATATACTTCTATTTTTTAAAAAAGATCCCCAAATTTGGCTAGATGTTAAAGAATCGGCATACCTGTCAGTCCCTTTTCCCACTGACAGGGAAGGCTTCATGACCATTTTATTCTCTAGAACAAAGGCAGCACAGCAACCCTGCCCAAACTTCCTGAAACCGGTTGCTTAAGCATGGACCTCTTGGGTCCCCATCCACTCATCTTAAAGACTTTTCTTCCATCATCACCTCTCCCAGATTCCTTGCTCTCTTAAGGTCTCCCAGTCCACATTCTCTAAGCTTTCTTAATTTCCCTTTCTTCTGCTTCATGCCTTTCCTTACCCTTCTTTTTCCTGTTCTCCCCTAATTTTCCCTCTGACCACTTGGCCTCACAAGACATCGTACTCTCCAGCTTTGGCTCCCACCCCCAACAGTGACCCCCTCCACACCCCGCCCTGGCCAGGCAGGGGCCACGCCTCCTCTGCCTCAACCAATTGCAGGTCCTCCCCTCTTTGCGTGCCTCTCCCGCCCCCGTGGCCTCCCAATAGACTGCAGAACTGGCCAGTGAATTCCTGGGATCTCCAGAGCGGCCTGGCCTCAGCCAATGGAAAGGGAGAAAAGAGAGGGAGGGCGGGCTCGGAGGGTCTGACGCGGTGGGTGGTGCCTGGCGAGTTGCTAGCTGCCAGTGCTACTCTATTCCTCCTCCCACCTCCTCCGCTCGCCTGTCGCCCCCGTTACCCCTCTCCCGCCCCGGTTCATTGTTCCCGGGGGGTGGGGGCTTCTCGGCGGGGAGCTGCTGTTCGGGCCGGGCTCGAGGAGACACCGCAGGGGGAAGGTCGGGTTCCACGCCGGCCAGACTCGATCTCCCTTGGAGAGTGCCCCCCGAACCAGGCCTGGGGCTGTGGAACCTGACCGCAGGCGGGCTCCAGTGGGGTCGAGGGAAAGAAGAGGAACGTGGGGGGCCAGTTTGGACCCCCTCTTCTCCTCTGGCTCATATTCCGCCACACCCGAGGACAAGGAAGGGGAGGGTGTCCTTTCTTCTCCTCCTCGGCCCCGGGCTCCTGCATCGCTACAGGGCTGAGCAGGTAAGGGCTACTTGGAGTCCAGAGGTGCTGAGGGGCCGAGGGGGATGATTGTGGAGGGTGAGACCTCCGCCTCCCAGGGTGAGGGCGTAGCGTGCAAGCTGATTACCTTCCTTTGGTGGTGGTGGGGGTTAAGCTCTTAAGTAAAAGGATGTGAAATAGCCACAGGTTGGGCAAACCTAAGATCTTTGCAGGGGGGAGGAGTGGTGAATAGAACCTACTGTATGGACGAAAGAAAAGAAAAAATAGAATGAAAAGATAACCCGCATCTGTGATCTCAGCTATTATGCAGAGACAGACCAGTGATTAATTTCATTTATGTGCCCTGGCCTTGGTCTGTGTTCTCTTGACCTGAACGGCTCTCCCCTCTTTTGCTCCACAGTGAAAGATTTCCAGGCTCTGTGTTATGTTAGTGAGGACGAGATAACTTGCTTAAAACGTTTTGCAAATCTTATATAAATGCTAGCTATTGTTATTTTAGCCCATGGCACAGGGCCTGGCACATAGCAGGCATTTAATATGTTCTTCTTGACTTGACTTTGACTTATTGTTTGTATAAGTGGCTCCACATCCATCAAAAGACATCAGGGAAAGAAAAGAGCAGTGGGCAAAAAGGTCTTTTTCTTAAAGTGAAAGATTTTAAGCTTTTTGAAATTTTTGGTATTTTTGTCCTTGGTTTCTTTTCCTCCCTTCCCTTTCCTCCCCCTCTTCCCTCCACCATCACCTGTTGAGCCTCAGTATATCTGGCCTCCGGGCAGTAATAAAGAATCTGGTATGGTGGTTTCCATAGTGAGGGTTGTGTTTATGCTACTATCCAGGGGCCAAACAAATCACAAATGTCTTTGAAAAAAACTATAGAAAGAACCCCAGCCTGGACTGTTTCCTTGTTAAATTTCACTGCACAGGAAGAAACAACTGAGGGACTCTATATGCATTGTCTGGTGATAGTAGTAGTTTCTGATGCCTTGAATCATGGAGCTTAAATGACAAATGGAAACTGAATTGCTGTCCCCCAAAAAGGCAAAGTGACAGAATTTAGGAGTGCTAAACACATAATAAGTACTTTGTAAATACTTATTGAATTGAAGGAAGAAATTAAGTATCTTAATTTTGACTCCTAGGAAATGCATGTCCACTAGAGAAGTTTGTGATAGAATTCAGACTTTAGTGTTGCTGGGTTGCTTAAGTCAGAGCCAAATGATGACATTTTCCTGGACAAGTAACAATCTCTCCTGGAGGAAGAAGATTTGATTTTCTGTTGTGATTCCTCATATCTGCTTTCTTGCTTTAGGTTTGCTGTAATCACAATGAAAAGTACTCGGGCTTCTAGTAGCCCTGCCTGCTATCCAGAAGACAACATAGAAGGAATGGACTTGAGCTTGACAGGCCTTCCCCTGCTTTTGTCCAGACGACCCAATAGTGCATCCCCTGCAAAGCCCATTGCCCGTTCTGTCTCTGTTATCACTGAAGACAAACCCAGGAGAAATGCTCTGGTGAGTGTCCAAAGCTATAGAATGTCTTACAGGATAGTTTCACTCCCTCCAATGAGGCTAGGCTGAGAGTTTTTTCAAAACCAGGCATATATTGACATTCAGTTAGTTGTTTAAAATCTGGATTGTTAGGGGAATAAAGATAACTCTCAGATGAGGTATCATGAGCCTCTCCTCCCTTCTGCAGCATAATTATTTTCACTCCCTTATGGCAAATAAATTGCTCCTATTTTAATTCATATCAATGCATGCAAACTTATAGCTTATAAATGTCATAAAGTTGTTGAGATTTGCCTCAACCTTTCCTTAATTTCTTATCTCATGTTTTGTTTTAGTCATGGTCAGTGCCTTAATATCCATTCTCATTTGTTTCATTTCACCTCATGGCCAATGGTACATGTTTACTGAGTGGTTAACTAGGCTTAGGTGTGCAGTCAGTGGCCACTGAACAGTCTGTACAAAACTTAGCTGCCCTATTTTGGGTCTGAGCTTATGAACCCAAGTTCATGTTTATTTCTGTTAGAAGTATTATCTGAGGGGGCAGCTAGGTAGCTCAGTGGATTGAGAGTCAGACCCAGAAATGGGTGGTCCTGGGTTCAAATGTGGCCTCAGACACTTCCTAGCTGTGTGACCCTGGTCAAGTCACTTAACCCCCATTGCCTAGCTCCTTCCACTCTTCTGCCTTTGGACCAATACATCGTATTGATTCCAAGATGGAAGGTATAGGTTAAAAATAAAAGTATTATCTGACAAACTGAGTTAATTCTCTCACATCTGTAAATTTGAATGTTACTTTACTGCTCCATACCTTCAATTATTTACTACTGCTTTACTACTAAATAAAATTCATGCATCTAAGGCATTTTCTAGCCAATCTGTACTATTATCCCCACAAAATATACCAAGTTTTCCTACCTCATTGTCCATATCCCCAATGCCTGTTCCTCTTCCCATCTTCAAATTGTGCCTACCTTTCAGGATTTAATTTAAATGCTTCCTTTCTTCCTCCCTGCCTCCCTTACCTTCTGTCTTAGAATTGGTACTGAGTGGTAGCAGTTAGGTGATTAAGTAGATACTTACTGCTCTTCTGCCTTGGAGCCAATACTTAGTATCTAGTCTAAGATGGAAGGTAAGGGTTAAAAAAAAATTGATGCCAAATGTCAGTTCCAAGGCAGAAGGGTAGAGGAGCAGTAAGGGCTAGGCAATGGGGGTTACATAACTAGTCCAGGGTCACATAGTTGTTAACTATATTATAGTTATTGTAAGCTCCTTGATGACAAGGACCACATATTATTTATCATTATTCTTCCTCTCCACCTGCCTTTTTCCAATCCTTTATCAACGAGGCCTTTGTTCTTAAATTGTTTTTAAAGATTTTTGAGTGCTGATTAGCCAGGGCTTAGCTTGCTTATAGAGCATCTTTTCTGTATTTATATCATAAGATGGGTTTCTGATCCTCAGAATGTAGCCTCAGATGTAGGTACTCAGTAGCTCCAGATGTAGATACCTATTGTCTGGGGAAGTTGTGATAGACTAGTTGTCATAATTAAACTAAAGATTATATATGGTTAATGACATTGGGAAGCAAGAGTTATATTAGTATGGATAATCTGCTCAGTTTAGATTCTAATTAATATTTTGAAAATGTCCTTGACTAGAGCTACAGCTTCAGTGTTGGAAAATTTTAACTCTTAACAGTAAACCAAAAGGAAGACAGTAAACCAGACTTAATACAAAAGCTTCTTCTAATAATAATACCAGTAGCTAGTAATTAGATAGCACTTTAAGGTTTGTCAAAGTGTTTTTTATATGTTAGCTCATTTGGTCCCTTTACAACTATTCTGTGAAGCAGGTGCTATTATTATCCTCATTTTTGTTGTTCAGTCATTTTTCAGTCAACTCTGACTCTTTGTGACACCATTTGGGATTTTCTTGGCAAAGATACTAGAGTGGTTTGCCATTTCCTTCTCCAGCTCATTTTACAGATAAGGTAACCAGCCTCAGAAATGTTAAGTGATTTGTCCAAGGTCACACACACAGTAAAATTCTGAGGTAAGATTCAAACCCTGTGATTCCTGACTCTAAGCCCAACACTATCTATTGCATTGGAAAGGAGGCTTCTGAAAAGAGGGATTCACTTGAAATTACAGTAGACAATAATAATACTAATAGCAATAAAAAAGGAGTCCAGTTTGCCTGGCATGTAGAATGACATGTAAAGAGGAGTGATATGAGATAATATGGGTTGGCTATTGGGAGCCCTGAATTTTGAGGCTAAGAGTTTATAGTATTTTAGTGGGGAATCAGAGGAGTGACGTGATCATGCATTAGGATGATTATTCTGGTAGTGAGGGGAGGATGCTTGGAGAGATGATATAGACCGACTGGAAATAGAAAGGCCACTTAGGAGGCTTTTAAATTGTCTGGTTGAGATGAGACAAGAGCGTGAGGGGAGTGAATGACTCTGAGAGTGATTTTAGAGGTGGAAATGTCAGGATTTGGCACCTGATTAGCTGTTTGGAGTTAGGGAGATAGAAGATTCAAAGATGAATGTAAGATTATAGTCCTGGGAGATTGAGAGAATGATAGGATGAGGAGGGGCAGGTTTGGGGGCCTGGTTAAATTTTCAGTTTTGAGTATGCTAAGTTTGAGGGACTACCAGGATATCAAAATGGAAATGTCTATCAGGTTGTTGGAAACATGGTCTTGGATTTCTGAGGAGTAATTGGGGATGGGTATTGAGATGTGGATATATTTCTTAAGACACCTATGGGAATGGATGAAATGATCCAAGGTAAAAAAAATAGAGATAGAACGAAGACCTAGCATAGAACTTTCTTGGTTTATGATATTTTGTTGGATCTGTGGTCTCATCAGTATCAAAATGTCCTCTGTCCAGGCATCATTCATACCTTATCCTTTATGATTCCTGTCTGCTGTGCCATTTCATAAATCATCCATAGAGCATTTATGCATCCTGCCAAAAGTCTTCCTTAGTCATAATTGATGGGTGTGTGACACTATAGCCTTCTTTCTAGCTATCCCTCATTTGCTCCTGCCACATGACTGGATCATCTTTTCTGACTTTACTTGAGATAATGGTATGGAAAGAGTTCTGACTTTGTGTCAGGAATCCTGGGTTTATCTCTTACCTCAGACACATGCTGCATTGGTTGACAATGAAGAACATAGTTCCTGCCCTCAGGAGCTCATATTCTAATGGAGGAAACAAAATTTCTAAAACCATGTTCGATTAAGAGATAGACAGTACAAATGGAAAATAGTCTCAAAGGGAAGGCCTCATCATAGTGGGGTGAGGCACTTAGCTCCTCAGAGCCTTGGTTTCCTTGTGGATCAAATGGAATTGATACCTGCACAAAGATGTTGTTAATAAGAATGCTTGGCAAGTCTTTAAAAAATTATATATATAATTTTAAGATGTTATCATTATTCCACTTCTGTCATGCAAGGCATTATTGGTAATATGCTATAATCTGTAAAACCTACTTTTAGGTTTTATGCACCTTTTCATCACCCTTGGGTGACTTATAATCCTGATTGTATAAGATTCCTTTATAGCTACAACTACAAAGATACTTTTGTTCAGTAATCTCCTCAAGTTTCAGTATCAAGCAAGGCTGGGAAACTTAAACTCAATGCCAATCAGTGACTTGGAGGAAATTGTTTACGAAGTCTAAATGGAAGAAGGATTCCCAATAAATTTTGAGGTTCTTAAAATACTCTTTGTTTGCACATGATATTGCCTTAAATAAATTGAAGCCTAGAATTACAGGGCTTCCTCTGTAATGTGAGAGCTCCTATCATTCCATATGTGTGTGGCCAAAATTAAGTTGATAAGGAATTTATGTTGTCAAGATTGTGACTATGCAGTGCAGTTGGATAGGTTGTTCATTCAGTTAGTCCATTGAATCAGTACATCTGACTTGGACAGACACTGTTCCTGAACAATGAGTTAGACCCAGAATTGAATAGAAGAGAAGGCTGGATTGCACTTGGGGGATTTCCCAAGTACATAAATTGTTTTCCAAGCAACTCCCTGCTTCAAAAGCCTTTTTTTTCCCCTTTAACACTAATATTACCTTGGCTTTAGATCATGTAACACTTCAGTTTCTCAAAATCATGATAATAATCATTTGAGAGTCAGAGTAATAATGGAAAGATTACTTGGCTTGGAGTCAGGAGGCTTCATTAAGTTTACAACTTGGTTCAGCCATTTACTTTGTAACTTGGAAAAAATAATTTATTCTCTGAGATTCAGTTTACTAGTCTGTAAAATGGTGATCAATCATAAGAATTTATTAAAAGCCAAATACATGCTAGATGGTGGAGATTGACAAAGACAAGAAGTCAAACATCTGATGGGAAGAAATCACACACACATGTAGCTCTATGCAAAAGAGATACAAGATAAACTTTGTGGGGAAGGTAATATAGCTAGGGAAACTGGGACAGACCGCATATAGAAAGTGGTTAATTTTCTTTCTTTCTTTCTTTTTTTTTAAACCCTTACCTTCTGTCTTGGAGTCACTACTGTGTATTGGCTCCAAGGCAGAAGAGTGGTAAGGGCTAGGCAATGGGGGTCAGGTGACTTGCCCAGGGTCACACAGCTGGGAAGTGTCTTGAGGCCAGATTTGAACCTAGGACCTCCCATCTCTAGGTGTGACTCTCAATCCACTGAGCCACCCAGCTGCCCCCAAAAGTGGTTAATTTTCAAAGGAAATGAGGGATTCCAAGACGTGAAGGTGAGCAGGGAGGACATTATAACCATGGAGGACAGCTAGTACAGAGTCACTGAGGCCACAGAAGAGTAGCAAGAAGACCCTTTACCTGAGCCATGGGAGAGAGCAATGCATAATAAGGCTGAAGGCTAGTTTGGGGTCTGAAAAACTTTAATTATTAATTAATTAATTATTAACTAAATATGGCTAAAAAGGAGTTTGCATTTGATTAGGAAGCCACTGGAGTTTTTTTGACCTGGTTGACCTGGTCAAATCTGAATTTTGGCAGCTGTATGGAAGATGGGTCAAAGTGAGAAGAAACCTGAACAGGAAAACTAATTAGGGGCTGATTGCAGTAGTCCAGGTGAGAGGTTCAGAGGCCCTGAACTGGGGAGACATGTTGAATTTGTGGTGTCTGCAGGATGTCTAATTCACAATGTCCAAAAGACATTTTGAAATGTGGGAGAGAGACTAGAGATAAATATATAGATCTATGAATTATTTGCATAGGCATGATCATTGAATCAATGGGAGCTGATGAGGTCACCAAATGAGAATATAGAGTGAGAATATAAGAGGGTCCCAGACAAAGCCTTGTGGGAAACTCTCTATTAGGGAGCAAGATATGGATGGTGATGCAGCAAAGGAGAGTGAGTATGGTCAGGTGGGCAGGAAAGCCAAGAAAAGTCATGAAAATCCAAAGAGGAGAGGATAGTCAACAGCAATAGATGCTGCAGAATGGTCAAGAAGGATGAAGAAAGAGAAAGGCCATCAGATTTGGCCATTGGGAGATCATTAGTGACTTAACAGAGAGGTTTCAGTTGACTGATTGAGATCAGAAACCATATTGCAATGGGTTTAGAAAGCAGGAAGAGGAAAGGAAGTTAGGGCAAGTATCAGAGGTTTGTTGTGCTTGTATATAGCAGGGCCTAGTAAATGGGGGTAGGGGGGATTGAAGAGTATTGGGCAACAGAGCTCATGGTGGGCACAATCTGCTAGAAAAGATAGGAGGGGATGGGATCAAGGGTATACATAGAGGAGTTGTTCTTTATGAGGATAGAATCACCTTTTTAATCAGAGATTAGAATAAAGAAGAGTATTGTTGAGTTTATGTTGAGGGGTATGAGAAGGAGAGGTAATGGAGTTTATGGTGAATAGCTTTGATTTTTCTTAATAAAGTACTCAACTGAGAGGAGAGTAATAATATTTGAATGACTTGCTTTATAGGACACTTGTAAAAATCCATAAAACACTATAAATTGTTATCTAACTCCCCATTTTTCCACTCCCAACTATTACCTCTATCCTAGTGACTCCCGATATTTATGTCAAGTTCTGACCTGTTCCCTATCTCCAGGGAAATGCCTTTTGGACATTTCTAAGTGAAAGGCTTTTAATTTTAAAGTCAATATGTCTGAAACAGAATTCAACGTTGTCTCCCTTCCCTGATCTTCCAAAAGACCCCTTGTCAGATTCCTTGTCAATGGCACCACCATAGTTATCTGCACTTGAAAATTTAGTCAGTTTTGGCTCATATCCCTCCTTCATACCCTTTATTGAAAAGCTCCCAAGTGCTACCTGTTTCTCCTGACAATTGTTTCTAACATTCACTCCCTCCTCTTAAGACCTCTTGGCACCATTCTTAATTCAGAACTTTATTCCTTGACTTTTAGATATTATTAATTGATGGTCCCTTTGCCATTCACCACTCTAGTTTTTTCCTCTTCTAATTTCTCCTGTGTAATGCTATCTGACTAATCTTCTTCGGGTACTCTGTTTATCTTATCATTCCCCTGCTCAAAACTTTTGTGTATTTGTTATTTGTTATTTGAATATAGACTTTGCTGTCTAATTTTTAGGTTCTTTTGTCAACTCAACCACCTCTACCTAACTAACTTAATTTCCTATTCTCCAATATGTACCCTCTGTTCTAGTCAGATTGGATCCACAAACATGTCATGTTTATACTTCCGTGCTATTGATAATGTTCCCCCCAAAACCTGGAATATTGTCTCTCTCTTCCTTCTGAAAATTCTACCTGCCTTATGCAGCCCAGTTTAAACATCTCCACCTTCTTGAAGCTTTTCATGAAAGTTCTTCTAAGTTACACTGACCTCTCCCATTACATGATTAGCACTTAATTATATTTGTATTTAACATGTGTTTCCTAATTTTTTCATGTTTGTTTTCCAATTAGATTGTAAGTTCCCTCTAGTAAGGAATATATAGTTATATCCCTCCAGGGCCTGCTGTAGTCATGGATATATAATAAATTCTCAATAAATATTTGTTGCTTGGCTTTTTTTTCCAGGAGAGTACAGGGAATTCCAGAGCTATCAATAACCTTCGAAGATCCAGCAGCACTACCCAAGTCAACCAGCAGTTGAATGGTACCCTCAGGTAATCTTCTTGACTCCCTACCACCCACCCCTTCCTAATTTTAATAGAATAGCCATCTTCCCAGAGAATTCCATCAAGCACCAAAAAAGAAAGAGCACTCGCTTTAGGTGGCATGGCCCAAAATAATGTCAGAGCTGTCATCATCATTTTGTGGATAAGGAAGTAACTGCCTCTTTTAGACTTCTGTCCCACTGTCAGGAAGATCGCATCAGGGTTTTGTTCTGCAAGGTGAAAAAAAGCAACATATATTTGGGAGATTAAGGCATTTTTTTCTTCCTTGCTATCTTCTGACTTAAAAAAAAAAGGTAGAGTATGGAGTTGGAAAGGGGAAACAGTGGAAGAATGTGATGATTAAAGGTCATTCTGCTTCAAGAGTCTTCTTACCTTGATGTTCTTTCCTCTCCCTCTCAGGGATGGATGTAGGCAATTATTGGCTTGTAAAACAAATGGCAATTGCAAACCTATTATGTTTATGTGTTCTGAGTTGTTCTGGGCTCTCTTTTTGACTGACTTTATGGAAAAAGGGATCCAGAATCCAGTAGTAGTCCTACTCTTTACATATTGTGATCTCTGAGAGATGAACTGGGAAAGGAGTTCAATTAAAATTTGAACTTTGAAAAGCTGCCTTTTCATCCAGATGAACTGGATATTGACTGATGAACCCTTCTTTTATCTCTTCTTAAAGCTTTCAGTTTGGAAAGGGTCTTTCTTCTTCCTGTCACCCCTTTTCAGGAATGCATTGTTTACAAAAGCCAAGGGAATTCTTTTGTGTGAGGAACTGTGGAATCTCTAGAGAATTAAGTTCTGGGCTAAGGGCCAAGGATTGAAGTTTTCCTCTAGGGAGAGAGGGAAGATGCTGCCTCTTGTCCCAGAATAAGGCAGAGACATCTGCAGTAGTTGTTCAAGAACTTTTAGACATTGGGAAAAAATAGTCCCTTGGAGCTATGGTGATAGCAAAACCAAGCCAACCAGGTCACTAGGCCTAGAAAAGACCACTCTGTGAATGCTATAGAGGAATAAGCCTAGATTTAAGTTTATGTGACTTTGGGCAACTCAGTTAACAGCTCCGAGCCTCAATTTTCTCATTTTTTAAATGGGTATGATGCTACTAATATTATCTCCCTTACAAGTATAGTAGAAAAAGAATTTTATGTTTATACCTCAAATATATCTCACTTGCTTTCTTATCTGTTATTGTGTTTTTTTAAAAACCCTTACCTTCTGTCTTTGAATTGATACAAGTATTAGTTGCAGAAGTAGAGGCTGGGTAACTGGGATTAAGTGGTCCACCCAGGGTCACACAGCTAGGAAGTATGTAAGGCCAGATTTGAATCCAGGTCCTGTCAACTCCATGCCTAACTATCCACTGAGCTGCCTAGCTGCCCCTTGTATTGTTTTATGTTCTTTATCCTGACCATAGTTTTAACTTAATGCACAAATAGGTTTTAAAAATTAAAAAAAACCTGAAGAAATGAAAAACCTTTACATGCAAACTCACAAACGCAGAACTATTTTGTTGTTTTCTAAGTGCTCAAGGCCACTGCCTTTCTCTTCCTTAGATTTCCATAAATGTTGCCTTTTAAGAGTTTGGACCTTTTTCTCAAATATGACAGTATTCTTCACCCCCATTCACTCCCAGGAATGAAATCACACAGGTTCTTTTATCTGGGCAGTGACGTTTTTTATGATGTGTCTCAAACCCCTCTCCTGCTCAGTGCCATTTTCCAGTACTTTAGCCCTAAGGATAAGCTCCAAATGTGTCCTTGAAGACATTCTTTTCTTTATTCCTGATCTCATTAAGGCTTCATCTCCATGGTATAGCTCCCTTATATCTGTCATTATATTCACTGTCACTTTGAGATCTAATGCTATGAAAAAGGAATGAATTACCCAGCTGAGCAGCTCTAAAAAATAAATTTGAACCATTTGTATGATAAACAAAAACTTGTTCTTGTTTATGCCATGACACAAGGTTGTTATAACAATCAGATGAGCTAATATGTGGAAATGTTTTGTTATCAATATAGTTCTATATAAACATAAGCTATTAGTGAAGCCATTTAGAAGAAGGTTCCCCTTCACCAGAAGTCTATTCTCTGTATTTCTCAAGAACCATTTGGTCAAGTGTTTTATGATTTTTGCTATGGGGAGTGAGGCAGGTTACCAGAATATTATCCCAAAATATGAAACTGCTTACCTGATCCACACCCTAAATATCTGCATTAAAAGCTTGTAATAAGTAACTTTCCAGTCTCCAAATGTAAGATCTCAAGAAAATATCCACTCTGTATTTACCTTTAGAATGATTGTCTTGTTCGTTTGGTGATGGAATGCAAAAGAATTTATCAGAATTATTAGTAAGGAGTAACCAAGAAATGATCAACATCCCTTAAGACTCCTGGAACTTGACTTTACAACTCTGTTGACTGATCTGGCTTTCCAGACCAGATGGACAAATACTACTCTAAGACGGAAGGCGAAAATTCACTTGCTATTTGGTTCTTATACGTAGTACTTGAGGTGTTTGTCACTCCATTTTCTCCCAATAGATCTTTATTAATAGGAGAGAAAGGGCTAAGATAGCATATTACCATAATATTTTATACTGTTGGACCTCAACTTTTTTGCTTTCTTGGGTAGCAGAATCATTGAGAGAGTTGCAGAATGATAAACTCTTAGAATTTGTAATGGTCTAGGAAGGAGATGTAGAAAATACATAAAGTAAGTGGTTTTAACCTCTTATTTAACATTCCTAACCTGATAGCTGATATCACAAGGCTTAATTAAATGAAAAGGGGACCTGAGGTTCTTAGAAATTGATGGGTTATTTTTTTTTAAACCCTTACCTTCCATCTTGGAATCAATACTGTGTATTGGTTCCAAGGCAGAAGGACAGTAAGGGCTAGGCAATGGGGGCCAAGTGACTTGCCCAGGGTCACACAGCTGGGAAGTGTCTGAGGCCAGATTTGAACCTAGGATCTCCTGTCTCTAGGCCTGGCTCTCAATCCACTGAGCCACCCAGCTGCCCCTTATTTTGTTTTTTTTTTTAATGGTCATCTTTTCAAAAATTTTTTTTTATTCTGAACTTAACAAACACCAAAGAAAACAAATATTTTCTATACAAAGAAACTGTGAATGTCTCAAGTTTGGCTTGCTTTCCTCTTAAGCATATCATAACTTCAACATGTAACTTTTAAAAATTAAGTGTTTGTTTTTCAGTGAGTGGGAATCTGACTTCTTTCTATTCCATCCTCTTCTCCAATACCCCATTGAAAAAGAAAAACAAAACTCTTGTCAACCCCTCTTCAAGATCAAACCTTACTAATTAAAGTTTGTTTTACTTAGTGCTAATTTCTACTTTGATCTATCTTCCTTCTGCAAGTTCTTGACCTGTGTTTGGTCACAGCAACATAACTGTGGATTTGTCCCTGATTGGAGCTCCAGTAGAGTGACTCAACCACAACCTGCCCTAGTATTTCTTCTCTAGGCTTCAGATTGGACTATGAGCTAGAACTAAGTCTCTGCTCCTTGGATTAGAGCCACATAGCTCCTGCTTCCTCAATCAACATATGACCTAGGACCCTCATCCTCTTCTTTCCTTAGTTGATCTCCTAGGCACAAGTCCCTTTCTCAGTCTCACTCTAGATCTTTGACTTTGCACTGGTGAGAGAGAAGAAAAGAAAGCTTCCAGTTAGCATCTGTTTCTGCTTCCTGCCCAAGGTGAGGTTCCTTTATGTAATTCTGGGACCTATTCTTGCCCTAGTAAGAAGCTGAAGGCAAGCTACTCTCCCTTGTCCCCTTTTCCTCTTATTTCCCCATTTAGTGAAATGCATTCTGTACCCAATTTTATGTGTATTTTCCCCTTCTTTGGTCAGTTAAAGTGAAAGTGAAATTCAAGTGTTGCTAGCTACCCCTACTCCTTCCCTTATTTATAGTCTTCTACTTTCACACCGTAATTATTTAAAACAATTTACCCTCCCTTCCCCACTTCCTCTCCCTCCCCTCACCTTGTGCATTCTCTTCTCTTTTGTTTGTTTCTTTTTTTTTAAGATCATCAAAACATAGCAAAAGCCTGGATACCCACAAGACCCCTGTTTTATTAGACTCCTGTGACCCCTCATTATGATAGGATTCAGAGGAAACACAGGTATTATCTCCTCATAGTAGAATATAAACAGTTTGTTCTTATTTACCACTTTAGAATTGATCATTCAATATATTTTTTTATGTTTCTCTCAACACCTGTAAACCTATGCAACTCTGGTTTCTTCATTGGGAGTGGTTGGAAGTCCTTTATTTCAGTTAAAAGTCTGTTTTCCCCCCTGAAAGATTATACTTAGGTTTTTTGTTTGTTTTTTTCTGGGAAACTTATTCTTGGTTGTAGGCCAATATATTTTTCCTTATGGAATATGGTATTCCAAGTTCTCCACTCCTTTAATAGGGGTGGCTGCAATTCTTGCTCCTTACTACTTAAATTCTTTCTGGATGTTAGAAGTATCAGCTATAATTTCCTTAAGTTTTTATTTTGGAATTTGTTTCAGGAGGTAACTGGTGAAGTCCTTCTAGTTCTGCTTTGCTTCTGATTCTAAGAGATCTGGGAAGTTTTCTTGAACTATGATGTGGTCATGGCTTTCAAATAGTCCACTAATTCTTAAATTATCTTTCCTCAATCTATTTTACCAGCTGATAATTCCCTTTCCAACTTTTTCTTCAGCAGATCTCATTTCTTTTCCAGTTTTTCTCCCAGTACTCTCGTTCCATTTATAAAATATTTTTTAACCTTTAAAAAAAACTTATTTCATCTCTTTGAGGAATTCTGGAAGTTGAAGGTGAATTGATGCCCATTTTGTCCTTTTCCTTTGATGCATTACTTATAGATGTTTTGGAGTCATTCTCTTTTTGGGGGTTTAAGTCTTAAGCATCCCAATTATCACAATAACTTTGTATACGGTAGTATGCTTTTTTTTTTTTAACTGCCGATTTCATCAGTCTGTTTCTTGACTTCAGTCTTGGTATTAGAGCTGGAGGGAATTTCTGTCTTGGATCTTGCTGCTGCTTTCAGCAGGGGTGTGAAAGTTGTATTTTTCTAGAATCTAAGGAATAGGTCAGGATGGGAATCTGCAAACTTTTAGTGTTCTGATTCAGGGAGAAGTCTGATTGTTGCCTTCCTTGTCTGAGCACTGCAAGTTCTTGACCAGAGTTTGGTTCTGAGCAACAGTAGACTGCTACTGTCAGCCATTGTCTGGCAGCTGGAAAGTCCTGCAGGTTCAGTAACCAAACTTGAGGCCTCCCTTTGGTTTGAGCTTCTTGCTCTGGTTCTTTTGCTGCAAGTTTCAGACTGGGCTATAAGCTAGAACTAATTTCTGTTCCTTCAGCTAAAACTACATAGCTTCTGCTTCCATCTATACTTGTTCCTCTATCCTGTAGTTCCAATAATCTAGGGCCTTCCACCTCTTTTTCTTAGAGAGAGTGGGGAGAAGGGAGGTAAGTGTCATCTGTTTCTGTTCCCTCCATAGGGTCAGGCCCCTTTATGTAGCTTTTGGTCCTGAGACTATTCTTGCTGAAGGCAGACTCTTTTTCATCCTTTGAGCTGGGAGGTTCCATGCAATGTGCTTATATATGTATACACTTCACTGTCTACCTACCTATACCAACTTGGGCTGGAAAAATAACTCAACGTGATAAAAAAAAATTTCCTAATCAAGATTAACTTTGGTACATTTTTTTTTTCTGGAGGAGTTGTGGGAGAGAGCATTGTAGTACTTCTTAGTCTCCCCAATTTTCAAAACTGTTGTGCTTGGCTATTTCTTTCTTACTTTTTCTGCTCCTTTGGGCAATTTAAAAAAAAAGCTCCAATAACCCTTTTTATTCTCATGTTTTTCTTAAAAACTTATTATTATTCTCCCTGACCTTCCTACTCACTGCCCAAAAAAGAATAAGTTTTCTTGAGAAGCCCTAGTTTCATGTCAAAGTTTGAGGCTGAACTTGAAATCCTGAGTCAAAGGAGCTACCATTGAAGCCCCCAAATCATTGTCCTATAGATTTTATGTGTTAAGGCTTCTGTCAGGTGTGGGCTATTAGGCCAGAGCTAGGAAATGCCACCTTAGGCTATAAGTAGGTTTGTGTCTTAGCCTCTGAATGTTGAGTTTCATTTTGTGTCTGAAATCTGGGGCAGTAATTTTCCTGGATACATTCATTTTTTCCTCCTTCCTTTTCTAAAATCAGCACTGACCAGACTACAGATTTCCTGACCTTCTTTGACAGCAGCTCTGGGGGGAGAAAGAAGCTGGCAGGTCTGTGCAAAACTTCACCTGAGAAAAGAACCACATGGAACATTCTGGTAAGGGGATCCTTGGGAGTCTGAGTCAGAGATGGAATAGAACAATTGGTCCTTCTGGTTCAACCCTCCTTTCCCTAAGAAGGCTTGATGCCGGGGAGGTAACTTGTTATATAGCATCTTTACTACTAGGAAAGGGAAAGTAAATATATAATAGAAAGTCTTTATCAAAGTATTTCTTATTGGAAAGAACTTTGCAGCTTCTTTGTCTATGCTTTCCAACACATGGGGGCAAATTATAGTCCTCCTCATTTTGTGGATGAGAAACCTGAGCCCAGAAGAGGTGATGTGCCCAAGTATGATACACATAATTCAGGAGAATTGAGGTTAGTGATTTAAAATCCTATCTTCTTACTTAGGTTGCCTCTGTGTTCCATAACAGGATGACCAGCCCAGGGTGTTCACAATTTCATCCAGTGCTCGAAGCACCAATGCAGTTGACTCCTCAGTTGGTCTGAGGAAAAAGGAAGGCACGATATCCTTGGCACCTAACTTTACTGCCAACAACAGGTAGGGGCAAACCATGGAAACAGATGGGTTTCTCTGTCACTGGAGGGAGAATGGCTGAATCAAGAATATGTTTCGTGATATTCAGGGAGTAGGTATTGTCATTCCCTAACATAGCTTAGGTTCTAGATGGGACTCTAGAAAGTTCTGTCTCTCTTAAGTTAGCCTTTTCTTTTGGGGAGGATGAAGGCATCTTTCTCATTCCCTAAGACTGAAGTCTGAGGTAGAAATTGGTAGACCTTACACAGGAGCACATATGATTTTCCAGCTTCATTAACTAAGTTTTCAAATAAGTTAAGTCTGTTAGCAGTAAACATTTGTTATGCAACTACTTTGTGCCAGATCATGTGCTAAGCACTAATGATACAAAGAAAAGTAAAAGAGAGTTCCTACCCTCAAGGAGCTCACAACCTCATAGAGGAGACAACATAGACATACAAGCTACATACACAATAAATTAGAAATAATCATCATAGGGAAGGCACTAGAATTAAAAGGAATCAGTAAAAACTTCTTGTACTTATATAAGTGGAGTTTTATTTGGGGTTTGAAGGAAGACAGGAGATGGACATTAGGAAGGAGAGGTTTCCAGGCATGGAGGATTTTTCCTAATTTTCTAAGCTTTGAGGATAAGACTATTCCAGTTGCCTAGAACTACTTCACTACATTCTTGGTGAATTAATCTTTTTGGTGGAGAAAATATCAGCTCTGATCATGGGAAATAATCATCTCAATGAACTCTGTAATAGTCAAATTACAACTGAAGTTTTATGCTTCATTTTGGGCATTATAGTTTAAGAGGGACACTGATAAACTAGACTGCATTCAGAGGAAGTTGTTGAGAGATCTAGAAACTATATCATATGGAGGAAAGTTGGAGAAATTGATATTGTTTAGGATTAAGGAACACTAAAGAGACATGATGGCCATCCTCAAAACAATTCTATAGTATGTATTTAGCTGTCATTTTTTTTCTGTTAAGTAAAACCTAAGAATGTTTGAATTTTACCACACAAGAAACAGAAATAACCTGAAACACTTAATAATACTCAAAACTTATTATTTTGAAATACCAGGCTGTACAAACTAAAAAACTGAACAAATTGTTTTATAGTAATATGTGTGTGTGTTGTCATTTTAGAATAAACTTCAACATAATTCAGAATTTCATCGGATTAATTTCATTTTAGTTAAGTATGTGAAAAATAGATCTATGCCAAGATATTTTTACTGTCAAAAATAAAGGCATAACTTTACTAAATCAAAGTGCTTTTACCTGCTAAAATATATATGATGAAAAAGCTATAACATGCATTGTGCTTTGTTTTATCTAATTACAGTTTAAGCAAATATTTTTGTTCAAGTATTTAAAACCTAAGTTCCTATTGCTTTCAGTATAGTATACTGAAATATTTATAATTAGTCAAGCTAAATTAATGTCTTATAAAGAAAAGACTAATTTAAAATTTTTTCATTATTATGCATTTGAAAACATTTTATACAAAGGAGAGAAAAAAATTTGATATGACATCATAAGGCTATTCTATACATCTCAGAAGTTTTTTAGATATATGTTAAATTTAACCTATCAGGTCCAACTCTACCCTCCTTGTCTGTGTCTCCTGAGTTTCCATCCTCTCTTTTCTATGGATTGTAAAACATATTTAATTGACTCTTCTGTTTTTAAAGTCACAATTACTAACTGTCCATAAATTGCTTTCTTCCTCCCCCTATAAAAGCTATCTCTTAAAACAAATAAATTTATTCAAGCAAAATAAATCTATGTATCAGTTTTATCTAAAAATGTATGCCTCATTCTGAGTCCACACATGTATTTGTACACAAAATGCAAATATTCCATTCTGAACTGAGTCTTTCACCTCCCTATCAGGAGAATGGATAGCATGTTTTTATTATTAGTCATTTGGAATTATGGTTGGTCATTATGCTGATCACAGTTCTCAAGTCTTTCAGAGTTGTTTGTCCTTACCATATTATTGTCCGCATATAAATTGTTTTTCTTGTTTTGTTCACCACTCTATCAGTTCATTCCCAGGTTTCTCTGAAACTATCCTCTTCATCATTCCTTTTTAGCACAAAGGTATTCTACTGCATTTATATACCATGACTTGTTCATCAATTCCTGAGATTATGGGTACTCCTTCAAATTCCCATTCTTTGCCACTTCTAGAAAAGCTATAAATATTTTTTTTTACATCATTACTTTTATTTTGATTTGGATTAATTCCTACCTCAGTCTCTTCTCCAAGTTTTTATCTTCTCCCATTTCCTCCCTTTCCCCATTGATTGAGATGCATTTTGTGCTTTGGTATGTGTATATGTGGGTTGTTTATTCTTCCCTCTTTTGGAAGAAAAGTGTTCATGTGTTAGCCACTCCCTCCCCCTTTGTATAGACTTCTACTTGCACACTCTGATTATGTGAGATAATTTTCCCTAGCCTTCCTTTCCCTTCTCCTTTCTTCCTATTCTTTTAAGATCATTAAGACATAACAGAACCACTCCCAGGCCTTCTATCTAATTACACTTCCTCTATGATCACTGATGATGATAGGATTCAGAGAAGGACATGAATCATTTTCTCAAATTAAAATGTACACAGTTCATCTTTGTTTAGGCCCTTAGGATTCATGTTTACCTTTTTATGTTTCTTGCTAAGTTATGTATGGCTGTATTCCAAGCTCTTTACTTCTTCATAGTGGTGCCTGCTAACTCATTTGTGATCCTGACTGACTCTTCAATATTTAAATTCTTTCTGGCTGCTTGCAGCATTTTTTCTTTGATCTGGAAGCTCTGGATTTTGGCTATAATGTTCCTAGAAGTTTTCATTTTGGGATTTCTTCCAGAAGGTAACTGGTGAATTCTTTCCCTTTTCACTTTGTCTGGTTCTGAGAGATCTGGGTAGTTTTCTTTTTAAATTACTTGAAATAGCATATCTAGACTATTTTTTGGTCAAAGCTTTCAGGTAGTACAGTAATTCTTAAAATTTTTTTCCCTTGATCTATTTCCTTGATCAATAGTTTTGCTATGACATACTTTATATTTTTTTTCTATTTTTCCCATTTTAAAACTTTAATATTTCTTGTCTCGTGGAATCATTGGCTTCTTTTTGATCTATTCTAATTTTCAGGGAGTTTGTTGCTTGGGTAAATTGATATCATTTGTGACAAGCTGTTAATTCCCTTTCTAATATTTTCCCTTTACCTCTTATTTCTTTTCCCTCTAGTATTCTTATTTTGTTTCTTAAAAATTACAAATTCTTTTTTAAAAAATTGTTGCTTCATTTCTTCCAAAAATTCTAGTTGGATTTGTGCCTAAGCTATGGTTTTGAGACTTTACTTATAGTTGTTTTGGAGTCATTCTCTTCTTTTGGGTTTTTGAGCATTGCTATCACTAACTGAAATTCTTCTTTGTTTGCTCATTCTTCCAGCTGCTTCCTGGTTTAAGACTTTATGTTATGCACAGGTTTTGTGTAATCTTGGAAGGAAAGTCTGGGCTTGTCCTATTGTGATTTTCTTGAAATATTGAGAGTTTTGTTATTCTGGGATCTCAGGGACAAGTCAGGCTGGGGGCCAGCAAACTTTCAAGGATCCCAAGTATTCTGATGTGGAACAAAGTCTAATCACTGCCTAACTGGTCTAAGCTCTGCAATTGTGGTTCCTGAATGGATTTGGGTCTGAGCAACAGTAGATTGCAGCTGGCCATAGCCACCATTGGCAGTGGAAAACTCTGCAGATTTACAGTGACAGAATGACAGCTTCCCTTTGGTTTAGGATCCCTGCCCTAGTTATTCCTCTATAGGCTTCAGACTGAGCTAGAATTTGGAACTGACTGCCTCTTCTGCCCAGTGTTTGAGCCACACTGCTGCTGTTTACTTCTGAATTCATTCCTCTTATACATAGCCTATGGCCTGCAATTGCTTTTTATCCTAGAATGCCACCTCAGGTGAAGGTTTCTTCCTCAGTCCACCTAATCTGTTACCCAGAAGTGGAGAGTGATTGACAAAGCTAAAAGTTGGCAATTGTTGCTGCATCTTGACAGAGGTTGCAGGTCTGGCAGGATTTGGGGACCTTTTCTTGTTGTGGAATACAATCTCTCAGGGCTAGAGTGCACTACATGGCAGGTGTATGGCCAGACCTGTCCCCAGGCACTTCTCTATTTTCTTATGCCAAACTGACCTGGAAAAATGACTCATGTTGACTATTTCTTGCATTTCCCCATTAGGATTCAGTCTGCTCTTTTCTTTCCTTTTTAAAAAAATTATATATATATATATATATATTTTCCCCATTATATATAAAAACAAATTTTAACATTCATTTTTTTAAACCACGTTCCAAATTTTCTCCTTTCCTCCTTCTATTTCCCCCTCCCCATAAACAATTTGAATGAGGTTATACACTTGTAGTCATACAAACCATATTTCCATATTAGCTATATTGTGATAGAAAACACAAAAAAAGAAAAAAGAGAAAAATAATATTATTCAATCTATATTCAGACTCCATCAGTTCTTTCTCTGGAGGCAGATAGGATTTTTCATCTTGAGTCCTTTGGAGTAGTCTTGAATCACTGTATTGCTGAGAATAGCTAAGTCATTCATAGGTGATCATCCTTACAATATTGCTGTTAATATGTATGTTCTCTTGTTTCTGCTTACTTTACTTGGCATCAGTTCATGTAAGTCATTTCAGGTTTTCCTGAAAGTACTCTGTTCTTCATTTCTTATAGCACAACATTACATTACAGCCATATAACACAACTTGTTCACCCATTCCCCAATAGATGGACATCTTCATAATTTCTAATTCTTTGCCACTATAAAAAAGAGCTGCTATAAATATTTTGTTCAAATAGGTCCTTTTCCTTAAAAATAAAAAATCTTTTGGGTATACAAACCTGATAGTGGTATTGCTGGATCAAAGGGTATGTACAGATTTATAACCCTTTGAGTACCTAAATTGATCTCCAGAATGGTTGGATCAGTTCACAACTCCACCAACAGGCCAAATTTTCCCACTTCCCTTTCTGATATGTCTGGAAGAGTTTTTGTGAAGAGCTCACTGTATTTCCTGCTAGTCTACCATTTTGGTTCTCTGCTCCCTTTCTCAGCATTTTCTGTTAAAATAGTGGATCTTTTATTCTGCTACTATGTTCAATTGCTTCTTCTTCTACTAACCAATTTTTCTGTTTCTAAACTAGTACCAAATAGTTTTGATTACTGCTTTTTAGTATAGTTTAAGACCTTGCCCCCCTCCCATTATTTCTTTAGAGATTCTTGGCCTTTTGTTTCTCCAGATTAACTTTGCTATTATCTCGGTTTCTATAAAATATCCCTTTGGTAATTTGATTGATAAGGCACTGAATCTATAAGTTAGTGTAAGTACTATGCCATTTTTATTAGAATAGCATAACCAAGCCACGAACAATAAATAACTTCAATTATTTACCTTTTTTTCCTCTAGAGAATTAGTTGTATTCACAAAATTCCTATTTGCCTTAGTGGTTGTATTTCTAGATATTTTACACTTTCTTTCATTATTTTGAAAATGATTTCTTTTTCTGCTCTTCCTGCTAGATTTTGTTGGCAATATATGCAAAAAAGACTGATGATTTTTTGTGGGTTTATTTTATATATTGCCACTTCACTGAAGTTATTTCAGTTTTTTTGGTTGAACTGAACAGTTTCTGGGTGTGTGTGTGTGTCTATATATATATATATATATAAAGATATATATTTATTAATAGGTTCTCTATAATCAATGTTATCATCAAAGAACAATCCTTTTTTTCTTCTGTGCTTATGCTTATTTTCAGTTTATTTTTCTTGTCTTTTTGCAATAGCTAACATTTCTGGACGTATATCAAATAATTATGATATTAATAGAAATTCTTGCTTTGCCTGCTGATGTTTTTTGAAAAGCCCTCTAAGTTTTTCTTCATTGCAAATAATGCTAATTCTTTGTTTTATAAAGATACTCTTTACTGTATAGTAAAGAAAAGTCCTCTCCTAAGCCGACAAGTCCTCCTTGCCAAATTATTCGAGAGTCCCTAAGAAGGGGCAAGGGAAATAAAGGAAAATAAGAGAGAACAAAGTGGGGATCAGGACGACCAAGATAGCTGGTAGCTATCAAGGCAAATGTTGTATTGACAGTTACATCTGCTTTTATAGGGGGAGAAAGCAAGTTGTGGCTCCAGCACAAGATTTTCACATACACAGTGAAAGCAAATGATTGGTAAAGTGATACAGTGGAATCTTGTGTACCTCATTGAGTCTACACAATGATTTCTTTTAGATAACTAATCAACATTAACAGCCTAGCTTAGATTTCCAAGGAAAATGCATACATCAATGATTTTGCAGAGGGAGGGGGAGCTGGAGCGGGAGCGGAACTAGAAGTTTGTAGCTACAGGCCTTGGAGTGAAAAGTTGAGATATGTGATAGACTTCAGGTGCTTTATGGTTCATAATTGTGCTTAATAGGTCTCAGGCTTTTTGCCTTCCGTGTCTCCAGAGCTTTGTTCGATGGATTCTCAGGCTTTGCCCTCCTACACTAAGCTTTTTAAGAGTTTTAGCATAAAGGGCTATTGCATTTCCCCCCAAACCTCTTCTATATAAGTTGATATAATTATGTGATGTTTATTTTTTTGTTATATTTAACATAATTTATTATGCTTATAGTTTTCCAACTATTGAACCAACTCTACATTCTTAGTATCAGTTCAATATATAGATACAATCTTTTTAATATGTGGTTAGCCTGGTTTCTAATATTTTATTTAAAATTTTTGCATAAATATTCATTAGTGATATTGACCTGTTGTAGGGGTTCTTGAAAGCCTATAAACCTTGGGGCATCCTGGTGGCTCAGTAGATAGAGATCCAAGCTTGAAAACAGAAAGTGCTGCATTCAAATTTAGTCTCAGACACTTATTAGCTGTGTGACTGATCCCAGACAAGTCACTTAAACTTAAGTGCCTAGCCTTATCACTCTTCTGACTTAGAGCTGATGCTTATATTGGCAGGGTTAAAATTATGGTTGAGACTGAATTTAATAATTATATTTGGTCTCCTAATGAAACACCCAAACTCAGCTGGAAATTTTATGGTGATTTAATTGATATAGTGGAGGAGATTTAAGAAGAAAGAAGAAGGAGAGGGTGAAGGATTCTTTCCCCCCCACCAGGCAGGAAGATTAGAAGATCTAGAAAGTAAGGGTTTGGAGTGTGAAGGAGGAAGGAATCAACCTGAACTCCAAAAGAGGCTCAGCTGAGATGCCTGAACCTGAATCAGGTCAAGGACAAAACTCACTGCCAAAACCGAGACAAAGAACTGCCACCACTCCCAAGATGTCAGAACTCCTAGCACGCTGCCAACCAGAGTCGCTTCCCCAGGGAAAGAGCAGGAGAGAGGAAGTGGTGTGCCTTATATGGACAGTTTTACATCACTTTCCTGCATCTTATCTGTACCAATGATGATTTAGCTTGACTTAGGACAGCCCAGAGGTCTGTCCTTTTTTCTGCACATGTCTGTTGAAGGCCATTTCCTTAGATAATTAAATCTTTTTTTTTAATTTAATTTTTTTTAAACCCATACCTTCTGTCTTGGAGTCAATACTGTGTATTGGTTCCAAGGCAGAAGAGTGGTAAGGGCTAGGCAATGGGGGTCAAGTGACTTGCCCAGGGTCACACAGCTGGAAAGTGTCTGAGTCCAGATTTGAACCTAGGACCTCCGGTCTCTAGGCCTGACTCTCAATCCACTGAGCTACCCAGCTGCCCCCAGATAATTAAATCTTGACTTGCAGACCTTCCAAATATTGTTAAACTAAGAAGGGAGGAGAAATGTAGTTTCCAAGACCTGATTCTATTATTCCAAGTATCTCCATTGTTACTGATCAGGAAATAGCTAATTCACATCTTCTAAAGAATGGTCTGATTAGGGTGGAATAGTTTTAAAATTCACAGTATCAATTCCTTAGACATTAAATATTTTAAAATCTTTTTTAAAAGAAGCATATAAACCCTTTACCAATTTTTAAATGCATAAAATAAAGGGTTACAAAAGAAACCAATTATATTGAAATATAGTTATCAGATTACTTGGGGGAAAATAGTCTTCAGGTTAAGACCCTTACTAGGTTTCTTCCCTTAATTTGTCTCTTTCTGGTTTAGTCATCAGGACTATATTTGTCTTTTTTTCCTATTTTTACGAACAATTTATATAATTTAAAACTAAGAGTGTATGGCTTTTTCTGAATATTTTTCTCAAGATTTGAATTATTTGAATTTTTCTATTTCTTGTCTGTCAGTCTGGGCACTTTATATTTATTTTTCCAAGTATCCATTTTATTTAAACTACCAATATTCAAATTAACTTTTAATAATTTCCTTTATTTCCTCTCCCTCACAGAGGAGTTCTTGTGGCTTGTTTTTGCTTTTCTCCTAAGCACTAGACTTTTGAAAAGCTTAAAGCCAATGTCACTGGGGTCCACCACCTGAACAGCCTATTGTCCAGGACACATCAGCAGGTGGCAGCATGCTGTTTTTAAATATCTGAAAAGCTGTCATGTATAAAAGATGTATTTCATGTTGTTCCAGAGGCAAGAGGCAGGGTTACCAAATAGAATTTCTAGAGACAGATTTAAGTTTAATAGAAGAAAGAAATTTATGATAGAAATTTTAGCTCTAATTATCCTCCTGTCTTACAGAAACTGGTGTCCCTGTCATTGGTGATAGTTAAGCACAAGATGGAGAACCATTTTTCAGGGATGCTATGAAGGGTTTGTCCTACATTGTAGGAAGAGATTGGACTAGGTGACATCTTTCCACCTCTGACATGTTATGGTTCCAGGGCTGGGGAGAATTTACCTCTCTTTTGATCTCTCTGCAATGTTGAGATATATACCATTTGTGATATAGTTACTTGTTTATATATTGCTTGACAATTATCTTAAAGTCTTTTCTATGCCCATATCTTTGCTTTTCAACTACACTATAAATAGATTTACTAAAGGATAGGACACTGCACTGGAACCTCCCCCTATAGTACTATTTTCTACAAAGTAGAATTCTATATATAAGGGAGGCCTATGTTAGGTGCTTTCATCGACATTTAATTGGTGCAGTGGGAAAAGGTAGTCTTTCCTTTGAGGTGGTCCCTGGACCAAACCCATAGGATATCACTATAGAGAAGCACAAGAAATTTTTTTTTGCATTTTTTCCTTTACTCTCATGGTGCTAAGTATAAAATTTTGCTTACAGTAGACACTTGGTCTCTATCAGTGGTTTTTAACTTGGCATCCATTAACCATATGTATGTGTGTGTTTAAAACTATATTTCATTATCACTGGTTTCCTATGTAATCCTTTCTTTTATTTTATGCATTTAAAAACATTCTGAGAAGGGGAGTCTATGGCACAAAAATAGGTAAGAACCTTTGGTCTGTGGTATTGACTGATGGAGAATAGTCAGTGGCCCAGTAAGACCTAATACATTTCTCTTTCTCTTTCTTGTTAGGAGCAACAAGGGAGCCATGGGCAACTGTGTTACCACCATGGTACATAACAACTATACCACTACAGACAAAGTGCCTCCACCTAAGAGTTCGAACCAGGCTGCTTCATCCCTCAAGTAGGCTTTGTTCTTATCCTTGCCTACCTCCTGAGGGGCAAAGAAAGTTATGCTCATGGAAGAAAAGAAAGCCCTTCATGGAGTCAGTGGTCAAGCTTAGGCATAGGGAAAGTAAAGTCCAATAGTAGTAGAGAAACAAGTCAGTTGATTTTGTTCCCAGGAGTTTCCCACTGTGAGGGAAGGTCAGCCTTCATATATTACCAAGTAGTCACTGAGTAATGTAAAAGCAGATACTATAATGCCTAATACTTTCTAACTGGAACCAGGGCTATCTCTTTTTTTTATTTAGGCCAACATCAACATATTTGAACAAAAGCCCAAGTTTAATTAGATGAAATTTAATAGAGGTAAATGTGTAAGGTGCTATACTTGGGTTAAAAAAGAAATCATCCTCACAAGTACAATATCAAGTGCAGTTGTTGCTATATAACAGTTTGTATGAAGTCACTTGCATCATTTAAGATGAGTCACTAATGTAAACTTATACTGCATTGTGTCCAGAACATAGAAGGCTATGATATTGCTCTGATCAGCCCCCATTTGCAATAGTGTTCAGTTCCAAGCACCACATTTTAGGAACAATATTGACAAACTGGAGAGCATCCATAAAGGGACAGGCAGGAAAGTGTCTGAGGACTGTTTGAACAAGGATCAGTTGAAGGAACTACAGATATTTAGCCTGGAGACTGAAGGAAGACATAATGATATATTATTGCCAGCATGCTTTGCCACAGAAAGAAGAAATAGGAACACTGGGGCAGAAGGGCAGATTTCGATTTGCTATAAGAATGGCCTTCCTATAACTGGAGTTGTCCCAAAGTAGAATGAACTAGTTCAAGAGGCAGTGAATTCCCTCCATTAAATGTTTTCAAGTTAAGGTTGGATTACCACTTTTAGGGGATTTTGTAGCAAGGATTCTTAATCAGTTACAATTGAGCTTAATGACTCCTTGGGTCTCTTGCAATACTCATATTCCACAAGAATAAAGGGGACTTGTTCACAGTCAGCATTCTCTTCTCTCGTCTTCCCTCTTATTCCTCTCTTGTCCCTTCCTCCCACCTCTCCTACAAATGAGTAATAAGAGTTTTCTCTTCAGTAGAGTGGCTGAGAATCAGAACCCCCCTTCCCCCACTAGGTGCTCTGAAGATATTATCCTGCACCCCTCTGGCCACTGTGTTTATGCATGTTACAGCCAGTACAATTGATTAGTATTTTCTGAGACACCCTTAGGCACTGGTAACCATACAAGATCCAAATTAAGGTCTTTATTGAGTTGATAAAAGGAGTCAGGAAGCGTGCTTAGAAAATCATGTTACTTAACTTCCCATTTTTTAAAACCCATCAGGGTTCTGCCTTAGAATCAATACTAAATATTGGTTCCAAAGCAGAAGAGCAGTAAGGTGGGGGTTACGTGAACTTGTCCAGGGTCATACAGGCATATCTGAGACTAGATTTGAACCTAGGACCTCTCATCTCCAGGCCTGGATCTCTATCCACTGAGCCACCCAGCTGCCCCCCCCCCCCAACTTCCCTATTGAACACTAATAGGATTGGGGAAATCTGAAAGCCTGTTCCAAGATTAGTTCCCTCTCCAACTTTAGTAGCAATTGTTCTCACAGCAGCAGTGGCATCACCTGCTGGGAAAAAAAAAACAAAAAACTTGCTCAACTTTACCAGGTGTTGACCAGCATCATAGAGATCACAACAACCATCTCTAACTTGCATTTCTGCCTGGACTCTTCAGAAGCTTTGGCCTTAGGTGGATGTGAGCACATGATACCACATTATAGCTTAAAGGTTAAAGTGGGCTTTTTGTATTATGAATTGTAAGAGTTATCTGAAGCTGATCATTGTTGAAAAGAGGTGTATTACCTGTTTATCCTGGTTTCTTTTTATAGGCTTTTAGAGTTACAAAGTCTCATTGTTGTCCACTTTCGGGTCACATCAAGTAAAGCCTAGAAGGCATTAGATATCTACACCAGGACTTTTTTTTTTAACCCTTACCTTCCATCTTAGAATCAATACTGTGCCTTGGTTCTAAGATAGAAGAGCAGTAAGGGCTAGGCAGTGAGGGTTAAGTGATGTACCCAGGGTCACATAGCTAGGAAGTGTCTAAGGATAGATTTGAATCCAGGACCTCCTGTCACTAGACCTAGCTCTCAATCCACTGAGCCATCCAGCTGCCCCAACTCTACATCGGGACTTTAAATGAGAATGATCAACAATTTTCTCCTTTTTTTTATCTTATTTACCCTGCTTCTTTGAATATAGTTTTATCACTATGACTGGCTGGTAAAATAATATGAGAAAAACTCCCAGTATGCTGAGACCAAATCACCCTTGAAATTTACCTTGAACAATACACCCCCCCCCCCCCCCGCCCCCCTGCTTATTGGCATCTTACAGTTAGAGAGAAGAAGTGAAGCTTGTGGTTTAGAGCTCACTAGGATCAGAGAATCGGAATAGAGTCCTTTAAAACTTTTAGGTGCTGAATTGTTTTTTTGTGGGTAAAGGGGACTAATAAGTCAGTAGTGATAGATATAGAAGAAAAAAAAATTTTTAATTGGGGGGGGTCAGCTGAGTGGCTCAGTAGATTAAGAACCAGGCCTAGAGATGGAAGGCCCTGGGTTCAAATCTGGCCTCAGACGCTTCCTAGCTGTGTGACCCTGGGCAAGTCACTTGGCCCCCATTGCCTAGCCCTTACTGTCCTTCTGCCTTGGAGCCAATACACAGTACTGATTCTAAGATGGAAGGTAAAGGGTTTTTAAAAAAGTTTAATATTCAGAACAAAATAAAAGTAAGTACAAAAGGGATACAAATAAAACAATTTTGATTATATTTTATTAATTTAACGTGTTTTCTAAAAAACTAACATGTTCATATCCATTCCTCTTTCTTGGTTTTTATATTTAAATGGTTGTTGATGATTAAGTTCATAATAAAAAAAGAAGAAAATTTAACTTAGAAAGACATTTCATTTTTCTCCAACCACTTGTTTTGTACCTATTCATTCTCTTAGCTTTCAGCCATTTAGAAAAGCTCAGCAAACCAGCCAACTGTAGTAGCTTCTTTCTGTAGTTATTAGCCTACAGGCAGGTATAAGCTACAGTGAGCAAAGGGAGCCCAATGAAAAAAACTTAATCCTTTCTTTCTTTCAGCAACATCATCAAGGCAACCACCAATGAAGACAGTGAGAGCAGCAGCTTCATGAAATCTCAAAAGAACTTCTCCAGCAATAATAATATGACTCGGAATAATACTAGCAGCACAGCAGGACTGCTTAAAAGGAGGGAGGTAACAGAAGAAGAAGCAGAGAGGTGAGCCAGCCCTCTGGGAAGAAGCTAGGGAGAGATTCTTGGGATCGGAAGGGCAGCAGATGAGTCTAAAGCACAGTGGGAAATTATACAAGTGGAGGGAGAAGGCTAACAGGAGAGTGTCTTTTGGGTAATGCGAGGACGAAGGGTAGGAAGCAAGGACAGAAACATAGACGAGGGCCTTTTTGATGGTATTGTCTGCTCTGGCCCACAGATAATAGATGATCAGTCAAAGACTTTGATGGTTCTACTTTATTCAGTAGTCCCCTATGTCTGGCTGTTAGCTTTTCCGCTATTTACTTACAGTACATGGGATATGGATAGTTGGAAATTAGTAGAAGAAATAATGAAAAGAAAGCTCAAGACAAAGATAGTTCATCTCCTCTGAGAAGCCTCACCAGCCCCTACCAAATTCTGATGGCTACTTTGCTTGCATCTTCTCCATATTTATATATAGTTCGTACTGCATTATCAAAAAGAAAGAGTTGTGATCTATATTAGGCTATGTAATCACATGTATATGACATGACTGGGGACAAACTGGCCTATTTCATATTCTTGGAATTGGGTGTTGGATCAATTTGAGAAGCCATCACAGCGCGCTAAAAGCTTTTTATGTCTCTGTAATGGGGAAGCTAATGAGCAGCCCATCTGATCTAGAATCTCTTTTCCTTCTCACAGGTTTATCCATCAGGTGAATTTAGCTGCCATCACCATTCAGCGCTGGTACCGACGTCAGGCCCAAAGACATAGAGCTAGTGCATCAATGCTGGAACAGCTGCTGACATCCAAGAGAAAGGTCAGGGATGGGAGCCCAAACCCCAATAATCTGCCATCCCAGAGGATGTGTCAGGGCCTCAGATATCAGTGGGATAAGGTGCATTTCTTCAGAGTAGCAGATTCTGGCGGTGACAGAAGTTGAAACTCAAAAGTACCATGTACTTAAACCACTGTACAGTCCCAACCTATGTGGCCACCCCCCTGCATTCCTGCTGGGTCCTGACTAACTTAAGCATCAGGAAAAGCACTGTTTGAACAAGGTGACAAGAGCTGGATGAGTAGGTAAGGCTATTGGCCCCAGTAGGACAATACCTAGGTCCTGGATCCTCTTAGTGACGGTATTTTTGTGGGAGAGCTGCCTCAGGGCCTACTTTGGGCTATACCAGATTTTTTTGTTTGTTTGTTTTCCCTAATGGACTTTTGAAATTTAGAGAATCACAAATCATTTTAGGACTATAAGACACTTTAGGCTTTCTGACATTGTAAAGACCCTCTGTGGTTTTAAGGTTCCTCTGTCTTTTATAAGTCAAAATAGTAGAATTGCAGCAGCATGGGTTTCCCTGCAACATTCATGCATTACTTGAGATATTATTTAGGAACTTAATTTGTTCTCAAGAGACTTTGCCTCAAGAATGAGTAAAAAAAAAAGAGTAAATTAATATCCTGTTCTATTTGTTCCACAGGAAAGACAACAAAAACAACTGGAAGGGAATATCCTTGATTTGGAGCCAAGAAGAGATTCAGAGAGAAAGAAAATCCGGGAGGAGAAAGCCCGGCAGGCCAGACAAGCTGCTATTCAGGTAGTCTAGCTATAGGATAAATCAGAGTGCAACAGTGTAAGCCTTTGGGCCCTAATCTGTTTTGGACCAGGCTGTTTATGTGGGATATCATTCAGCATGATAGTCTTTGCATATGAAAATCCATCCATCATGGTCAGGAGTAATAGTGTCTACAAGAAGGGAAAGGTTAGAAGGGTAGTCTCTTATTTCTCTTATCTGGGGACAGATTGGCAAGAGGTCACATCTTTTCTCTAAGCTCTACTTCTCATCAGAAGACAATGTCAGGGTAGCTAGTTTAGCATAGTGGATCAAGCACCAGGTCTGAAGTTGGGAAGATCTTTCAAAACTGGCCCTAGATAGCTCCTAGCTGTATGACCTGGGCAAGTAATTTAGCCCCAATTGCCTAGCCCTTGTCACTCTTCTGCTTCCTTCTAAGACAGAAGACAAGGGCTTTAATAAAAAAGAAGACAGTGTCTAGGATATTTAAGTCAGGATTATGATCCTTTGGGAGATCTTTCTCACTGAAGTCACGTTCAGTGGTGACTTCTCTAATTTACTGTAATCATATAAGGTGACTCTTCTCCATTTCCATCTGAAATACACAATAGGGCATCTCAGTGTAGTACTACTTGCAGGAAATGGAAGGAATATCTTTCTCCCTGATTTGGGAACTGCTCACATATACCCTACCATGACAGGAACTCCAGCAGAAACGAGCGGCCCAAAAGGCAGGAGACACTGCATTGGGGCAGCTGAAGGAGACCAGGAAGGCATCAAAGAAAAGGCCCATACAGGCAGCCTCCCCGAAGAATGGGAGCCTGACAAACAGCACCTTCAAAGCTAACAATGCAGGTGGGTTTCTCAGATAGACCCCAGAGCTAGTAGAGGAACAGCAATCTGAGTGGAATAGTAAAGACAGAAGCCTTGGAAACCCTACACTGAAGCTCCCTTAGCTCTGATTTAAGGCTCACATAAGCCCTGATATCTAAAATTCCACAATCTCTTCTACTAGATTTTTTTGTCTTATAATAATGTGTATCTCTCACACTCTCTTGGTATACCTTATTCCCTCTGTGACTTCTTTTGATGAAGCCTTAGACAACTGACAGGCAGGACATCTATCTAAGAGGGCTCCAAATCTGAATGTTGGTAGTACATTCATTCTAAACATTTAGTGAGGTTATTTCTTATTTTCCAGGTGCCAGCTTCCAGGCTACAGATCCAGAGGAATTCTTCCATCCAGGCCCTGACTCTTCCCTAGGTCTTAGTAAATCTCCAGAGGATAAGCCACAGGTCTCTTCTCTTGGGCAATTCTTTTCTTCCTCCATTGATTGTCATGTGCCATAGGGCTCCTCCTTCCTGTCCAAGCCTGACCTTCTTCATTCACCTCCTCCCCTGCCTCCTTCCATTGTTACATGTTCTCATAGTTTGAGGTACAGGCTGTTGTGCAGCCAGAGATCAGATGCCATGGTTGCATAGCTGCTTCTGTGCACCAAGTTTGGGCTTCTCCAAGGGAAAGTGGCAGCCATGATGATGATGGCATATGTTTGTACAATACTTAAAGCTTTGTCATATGGGGCCTCATACCAGCCCTATCCAGTGAGGCATGAGAGATAGTGAGATCCACATTTTACACATGTTGAAACTAAGGCTTAGAGTTTAAGGGACTGGCTCAAGATCTACAATTATTAAGTGCCAAAACCAGGGCTAAAAGCCAGGTCTTCTAACTCTTAGTCTAATAGGAAAGTATGCTAATGCCTCTTCTTGATCTAGGAGTTATTAAAATATTAGTGAAGGGACAAACCTAATCTCCAAACTAATGGTACATACTGAGCTATTCCAGAAGTCAGCTCTACCCATCCAAAGTAAGAAAGCAGAGTCTTAAGTTTCTCTTCTCTGGTAGAACCTAGCTTAAGTGCTTTTGACATGGCTTTTGGGTGGTTAACTAGGCACTTGTTTTCTTTTTCCCTTTTCTCAATGCCACCCCTGCTGGACTCTAGGACATCATTTCCCAGGAGGTTGTTAGTGAGATCCTGGATACAACAGTCACAGCAGCCAGCAGATCCCAGGCCAAGGTTACTCTCAATGAACTGCTGGAAACCCTGAAGCTGTTAGAAGAACCAGAACAGCTGACTGAACCCAAGACCTATAAAAAGGAAAAATATGCCTGGATCGATGGGGTAACTATAGGGAGCCAGGGGATTACTTGACAGCAATATGTATCCCATTCCAGCACTCCCTAGTACCAAGATCTAAAGAGATCTAGACCCAGAAAGGACAGACTACAGAAGGAAATAAAAGCAATTCTCTTCTCTGGCTTAAAGGGGCATCCAACTCATTGGAGAGCTAGCTGAGGCTAGCCTGAAAATGTTGGTCCAAGAAAGCAAGCTGATTCTTAACCTGTTTACCTAATATCTTTATGAAATCACTTCTCTTTTTTTCTCTCCCTTTTCTTTTTCTTTTTTATTCAAAGATATTTTATTTCCCCAATTACATGTAATAATAATTCTTAACATACATTTTCCAAAATTACAAAATCCAAACCACCTCCCTCCTTCCCTTCCCTCCTGTCACTTGGAGATGGTAAGCAATTTGATCTAGGCCATACATGTATTAAGCAAAATACACTTATGAAATCACATCCACCAACCCTAGTATCCCTAAGCTCTGAACCAGCAGGAAGTGGTGTTCTTTTCTCCCCCAACTTTCCACTGGATCAGATCTTGAAGAAATTTACTGAAGTCCCCCAATACTTCTGCATGACATGAGTTCCCAAAGATTATTGGCACACAAGGTCGTAGGTCCTTTCAGATTGGAGAGCCTTTGGGCTGTATATCTATCATCCAAGGACCAGCTTAGTTAAGTCTGGAGAAGGGGGTCACCATTAGAAGGCTGATCACTAGAAAATGGAAAATAACACTGTTGTTGAATCTGTTTTGTTTCCTTTCTTGACCATTTATCTAACATTAATGATGGCAATTCTTCTAGGGTAGTGTATAGAATTGGAGGGAGGAAGGGAGCAGGGAGAGAGGAGTGGAGAGGGAGAGAGAGAGAGAGAGAGAGAGAGAGAATGTGTTATTTTTTTTTCCATTAAGTCCTGGATGGCGGGGGTGGTGCTTTGGGTAATTTGGTCTTCCAAAACTAAATCTCTAAAAGAATGTTATCCACATCAAGATAAAGAACTAAAGAACTGTGGGAGTAAAAACAGAAGAAAAACATGATTTATCACTCCTTTATATGGGTATGTGATTTGGGGTTTGGGTTTTAAAAGATTATTACAAAAATGAATAATATGGAAATAGGTATCAAGTGATAATGTATATACAAACCAGTGGAATTCCTTGCCAGCTCTGGAAGGGAGGAGGGAAGAGGGGAGGGAGAAAACCATGGAAGATACTTAAAAATAATTAATTTAAAAGAAACCCAGATCTCTAGTATGTTAGAACACTTCTACCTCTCTGCCCTTCTCGAGAACTTCATCTCAAGCAAGTCCAAAAAAATAGCAGATTTCCTTACAGGCCACTGGGCAGATGCCTTTCCTCAGGAGTTCTATACTATTCTGGTGTCATCTATGGGAAAAAAACAAATATTTCTTTTGCTTTTCTTCCCTATACCAGCTCCACTCTAATTTCTCATCTTTCCTTCTCTGCAGGAAGATAGCTCTAATTCTTTAACAGCTGACAACCTAGAAAAATTTGGAAAACTGAATCCACCCCCAGGAGTTCCAGAGGATGGGGCATTGCTCTCTGAGGCCAAGCTTCAGAGTATCATGAGCTTCTTAGATGAGATGGAGAAGTCAGAACAGGAACGACCCCACTCTGTAACCTCAGCCCCTCCACGAGAGGTGAGCCTCTGACACCACCAGAGTTTCCTTTGGCCAAACCCTGAATGAAGGAATGCACAAATTTTCTGGCTTCTCCAGGATTAGGGCAGGAGCCAGTGGAAAATTGTCACAGAGTTGGATTCCTTCCCCATGCAAAAGGGGCAGAACAGTGGGGTTGTAGAGTTCTGTGTTAGCAGGTGGAGTTGTTGATATAGTTCAGTTTGGGGTATGCTCAGAAAATGCAGAGTCATCATTAAGATGATTAATTAATTATGATGATTAACCCAAGATGAATGGAGTGAGAGTGACAAGTCATCCCATATTTCAAAGTTAAATAACATTTTAAAAAAGATAAGCTCTTAATTTATGCTGCTGCTTCTTTAAAGTGAATAACCAAGAGACTATGTGTGTATGTGTATACATATGTGTGTGTATGTATATATATGTACACACAGAGACACATACAAAACACATCCTTACATCCTAGTCCTTCGCTGAATTTTGTTTATGTTTCCTCTGATTTAGAGGGATCTTTTTTGGGGGGTGGGAGGAGGATGACAAAGAGGGGGGGAACAAGGGAAGGTAGGTGACATACTCAATTAGATCTAAGGAGAAGTTGCCATTAGAACCAGGTGAAAGATGCTTGTGGGTCTAACCTTTACTGCTTCCCCCAGGGGATCTTGACTGAAGAAGAGCTGGTTCACTTGGAGCAGGCATCTGCTGTGGCTACTGAGGTCACCAGCTCTATGATGAGGCTAAAGCTGGAGGTGGAGGAGAAGAAGCAGGCTATGACACTTCTGCAGACAGCATTGGTGGGTGACCCTAGGTAGAAACAACCAAAATTTTTAACGTCTGGAATCAGTGTCGGAGAGGTTAATGTGGGACTGGATGGACGTTTTTGTTCCCTCTACATCACAGGTGTTCTGAGGAAACATGAGCAAGGAGAAGTGTCCCCTCTAGCCAGTAGGTTAAAGCAAGAGGAAATCAGGCCTGCTCCAGCAGATAATAGGCCTTATTCCCAGGAGGTCTTCACCCAAATCTCTCCAGTACCTAGCACAGTGCCTGGCACATAAGTGCTTAATAAATGTTTGCAGATTGATTGCTTTTATATAAACCTTCTATTACTTCTATAGGCCTTTCTGCTCAGGGAGGCCTAGCCAGAGGTCTAACTTCATTTCTGTGGGAAAGACAAAGCTTTGGTGTAATTGAATGGGTTTGTGGTTTAATGCTGCTTCTGGAGAAGATTTGCAGGAGAGATGGCATCCTCTACCCTCCATTAGAGGAAGGTTAGGAGTAATATGGCTCAGTAGGCCTGCCTTTCTCACTCAACATGTGTCCTACTTGCTTCTCATAAGCAGGGAATCAAATCTGGGTGTTTCAGGACAGCATTTTTTCCTTAACAGTTCTTGGTTTTCTTTTATCACTTCCTCCCACTTTGAGCTCTAGTAGAATTAGAACTCTCTAGTTGCCCTACAGTTGGCCCCATCTCCTCTGATATTGGCCTCTGCTCCTTTAATTTGAACCCAGGTACCAGCCAACCCCCCCTCCCCTCCCATCCTCTTCCCCTGAAACCCCATTGACAGGCTCAGCAGCGAGAACTTACAGTCCGGAACGTGAAGGAAACAGAAAAGGAGCTAAACCACCAGCTCCAGCTGCAGAGGGAGCAATATGAAGCTGCTATCCAGAGACACCTGGCCTTCATTGATCAGGTAACCCCTTGTGCCTATGGGAAGTAACAGGACTTTTAATGGGTAGTTTCTGGGATTGAAACAAAACTTAGGAGACTTGATTTTGCCTCCTGCCTCTGCCATTTATTTTAGTGTTGATTCAAGATCAAGTTGCTTTACTTCTCCAAGTTTAATTTTCCTACCTACAAAATGGAGAGGTGGTCCTTGTTCTTGCTTCAGCCAGTCAACAAGCATTTAAGTGCCTGCTTGTGTGCTAGGCACTGTACTAGGCACTAGGGGTACAAAAGCAAAAAGCTTACATTCTCTTGAGCATGACAACATGTACATATATAAGTATAAACAAACACACTGTGATTGGAGGGAAGGCACTAAGAGGAAAGCCTTTGTAGAAAGTGGTCCTTGAGTTGAGCCTTGAAGGAAACCAGGGATTCTCAGAGGCAGAGGTGAGAAAGAAGTACATGCTAGATATAGAAGATGGCCTAGGCAGAGGCATGGAGGAAAGGAATGAAGTACTATAAATGAAGCACAGGAAGAAAGCCAGTTTGACTTTGACCATGGAATTCCTGATAGGAAAGAATGGGTAATAAGACTGGAAAAACAGGTTGGAACCAGGTTGTGAAGAGCTCTAAATGTCAAAAGAAAAAAGTTTATATTTTCTACAGGAGTTTATTGATAGGATGAGTAATCTACGTGGCTTCTGAAAATTCACTTTGGCAGATGGATGGAGGATAGATTAGAAGGAATAGAAATCTGAGGCAGGATTATAAAATGTTAATAAGATGCCTTTTGGGGATGGAATTAGGGGTTTGGGAGTTTGTTTATTTTTACTTCTAATGACTCCATATGCTCATCTTGCCTTTCCATGTTCCAGACCCATATGCATAGGGTCAGGACAGCAGGGGCAAGCGACTGAGGGGTAGGCCAGGTACACATAGGTCCTTCCTAATTAGGAGAACATTGATGGAGAGCAGAAGCTGTAGGAACTAGAAGTTTTTAGTCTGAGATAATGTATCCCTGAGGCAGTGACCCTATGTACTTTTGGACCCTGCTAAGGATTCTCCTGAACGTCTCTTTGAAGATGCTAGCAGCATAGGGCCCAGAAGAAGTTTCTGGCTTAGCCATGTAACACTAAAAACAGACTTGAAACATCCCATAAATGCTAGTCACTATGGAGAAGAGGAGAGAGGGCGTGATGGGATACAACAAGGGATGCCACCTTAGAGGGAAGCTGGAAATGGAAGGGGAAACATTGGCTCCAAGCCTCACATGGCAAGGATCCACAAGATCCCTGATATTGCCCTATCTAATCTGAGTTAATCCTGAAGTTAGGGGAGTGTCCCCTCAGTACCTGTAGGACCTGAGTTAGCAGCTTTACCCAATGGCTTCACCCGGTCCCCTCCTCAAATCTCAGCTGATTGACGACAAGAAGGTCCTGAATGAGAAGTGCGAGGCAGTGGTAGCTGAGCTGAAGCAAGTGGACCAGAAATACACAAAGAGAATCACCCAGTTGCAGGAGCAGCATGAACTGGTGAGAGATTCAAGGGGGAGGGTTCCTTGGTTATAACCATGGGTGAGGCAGCCGGGCTTGCTCATACTGACCTGTCCTCTCCTCATCTGCCCTGCCTTCACTACTTTACTTCAGTTCCAGTGGGAGCTTTCACTTCATCGATTCTTTTATCTTTCTTTTCCTTCTTCCTCTTATTTCCCTGGGTGTGGGGTGCTTCAGGCCTTTAGGTGAGAGAAATTTCTACTGTCTCAGCCAGGATTCTTAAAGGGATTGAGGGGGTGAGGGATGAGCCTCAGAAGGTGGTGCCTGGGAAACCTTGAAGCTGTGCCCTGAGAGATGGGTATATATATAGTAGCCAAAGCCAGGGAGATCAAAATAGTTTCATAAATATTACCTGAGAACTGCTGGAACTTTTTTACTTCCTAATGTGAAGACTGGTGAATTGAAAGGGCTTACAGCCCATTTGCATACTAATAAATCTTTTTTTTGCCTAGGGAAATGACTTGAGTTAGATGAGAAGAAATTAAGAAAGACAAATTTCTAGAGACTATAATAATTTAATTTCAATCCCTGCTGATACTAGTTGTGTAATTTATGTAGATGCATGAAAGTTTCATACTGATGTACTTGGTAGCTTTCTTAAAGGTAGGCCATAAACCTCAGGACTCCCTTCCAGTTTCCTGATGTGACCTTTAGGATGGCTATTAGAGCCTACTTCATCTCTGTTTCTTCCTTCTCAACTCCAACTAAAACAGGATTTCTTAACCTTTTTTTTTTTGCCATGAAACCCTTTGGCAGACTGGTCTATGGACCCTTTCTCAAAAGAATGCTTTTGGGGGGCAGCTGGGTAGCTCAGTGGATTGAGAGTCAGGCCTGGAGATGGCAGGTCCTAGGTTCAAATGTGACCTCAGACACTTCCTAGCTGTGTGACCCTGGGCAAGTCACTTAACCCCCATTGCCTAGCCCTTACCACTCTTCTGCCTTGGAGTCAAAGACAGAAGGTAAGGGTTTAAATTAAAAAAAAAAAAAAAGAATGATTTTAAATGAACATAAAATACATAGGATTTCCAAGGAACCAATTATTTTGAAATGCAGGGAAGAAAACATGTTTATAGATTTTCAGATTCCCTGAATTCTAAAGCTTTGTAATTAAGCAGAGGGTCAGAGGGGTCATGGAAAGCAGGGGGAGAAACCTTAAGACCCAGTGCTCTACTGTATCTTCCCTATGCCATTCTTCCATCTCCATTATTCATTTTGAGAAGAGGATAGAAAAAGTGAAAAGGGCAAGGCCATGGAAGAACATTGCTTTAGGGAAGAAGTGGATGAACACAGAGCTTAGTGTATAGTAAGACAGCAGATGGGGAACAAAAAAATTTGGAATCTGAAATCTAGATCTTGACTCAAAATGAACATCTTTTTATTTTAAATTCTCTTTTGTCAATTAGGAGCCATGCTTTCTGCTTTCTTCCTGCTTCTTGGGGAAGTGGCTGTTTTTTTTTTTTTAAGAGTCTACAAAAGAAATGTAAAACCAGAAAAGGTTAGGTGATCAGCCTTTTGAAAATAAGTCCCCTTTTATTATCTGAGGTGTCCTTATGGGATTTTCCTCTTAAAGTAACTAGATAAATTTTATCTTAGTGGACATTGCTTGGCCTCTTCCTTGGAAGCTTTCAGGCAGGTAGGGTTTGCCCAGTAGATACTTCTGGGGACTTGACTGACTGGTTTGTACTCAACTTTGTTGACATTGCTGAGGACCTCATCCTATGTGAATAAGTCGTCTGAGAATTCCTCAACTACCTGCTATGAGGTTCCCCAAGAGAAGAGACCACCTGTGTAGGGAGCACAATCTTTGTGAAAGTCATAATTTGGCATTGTTGTGTGGATTTCTTGAAAATTTCCTAGCTGTTTTGCATGTATTAATTAATAGTCCTTGCACTCCTGGCTTACTCTTGTTCTGCTGTGAATTCCTGGAAACAAGCAATTTCTTAAATCTCCACTGATCTAAGGAGTCTGGAAATGGGTAGCAATGGGGAGATGCAAGTTTCATTTTCTACTTCTTTTGGGATATTCCTCAGCATCCTTTCTTGTTTACAGGAGATTAAGAAACTCAAAGAACTAATGAGTGCCACAGAAAAAATTCGCAGAGAGAAGTGGATCAATGAGAAAACCAAAAAGATCAAAGAGATCACTGTCCGAGGTAGGGAGAACCAAAAGGCCAGTCCTCAGGGCCTGTCACCTGTTGATAGTGGTTTGGCAACCACACCAGCTGTTTCAGTGCCTGAGGATGTGGTTCATGTGGGCCAGTGACACACTAGTCAAGGGCACCTAGGTATTCTCTTTGATCTCACTCACCATGGATTCCAACTCCCTGGCAGGCAGTTTTGTTCTACCTTGGCAAATGTCAAAGTCATTCTCCTAGGCAAAGAAAAAAGATCTGAAAGCCACATAGAAGGAAGAGCAGTGGAAAGAATTGGATCTTTTAGCCTGGAGAAGAGGAAAAGGTGACATCATATGTAATATATGTTTGAGAGGTTTTGTCATTTATATAAAAGAACAGATCTTCCTGGGCTTCTCTAGAGGGCAGGACTGTCCCAGTGGCTGGGAAGGACAACAGCACACCTCAGACTGATAGTGAGCTATCCAGCAAGGGGAGAAACTATCTTGGTAAAGTGAGCTCTTCAGCATTCAAGAAGAGACTAGAGTGAAGAAGATAGTAGAGGATATGACTGCAGGGGGTCCTTTTGAACTTAGATTCTATGAGTCTTTTAATGCTCTGTAGGGAGTGGGAGCCTTGCCCAGGCTTTAGAACCACCTCTTCATGCCTTGAAGCTGAAGAGAGAGAAAACAGAGGGGCATTGATGCTAAAGCCAAGACAGTTCATGCTTCCCAACACTGTCCTGTCTCTTTCCATTCGGGATAGTTCCCTGTTTAGACTCTCTCCAGAGGTAGGGGAGAGATTTCATTTCTTGCCAGGAAAATGCCCAAGCATTATTTTTATACTTAAAGGTGATGGAGAGAAGGGTTTTTGCCTCAAACACAGAAGGGAGATTGGATCTGGAACTCATCTGCAGTGGTTTTTTCTTGTTTGTTCTGTTTGGGGTGACTGTTCTATACCCCTTGCCCTAGGCTTAGAGCCAGAGATCCAGAAACTGATTGCCAAACACAAGCAGGAAATCAATAAGTTAAAGACCCTTCATGAAGCTGAGCTGTTGCAGTCAGACCAGCGGGCCGCTCAGCGCTATGTGCAACAGACTGAAGAGCTGCGGGAACATCTAGAGCGAGAGAAGGAGGAGGAAGGACGGCGAGAGAGGGAGTTGGCCCGACAGAGGTACATGAAAGGGTTTCTGGTTTGGTGGGGACACATCCTTCTAGGGGAAGCAGGTAGAGAAAGGGATAGAGCACTGGAATTAAAAAGATCTGAGTTCAAATCTTGTTTCAGATACTTCCTAACTGTGCAAATCATTTAACTCCCATTTTACCTCCACTTCCCTATCTCTAAAATGGGGGCAATCATAGCACCTGCCTCCTAGGATTATTGTGAAGATCAAGAGATAATTATGAAGCAGCTTAGCACAGTGCCTGGCACATAGAAAGCACTATATATTTGTTAGCTGTCATCATTATGATTGTGATTATTATGTGATTTTTAAAAATCCTTACCTTCCATCTTAGAACCAATATGGTTCTAAGGCAGAAAAGCAGTAAAGACTAGGCAATGGGGGTTAAGTGACTTGCCCAGGGTCACACAGCTAAGAAGCATCTGAATCCAGATTTGAACCCAGGTTCTCTGATCTCCAAACATGGCTCTCAATCCACTAAACCACCTAGCTGCCCCCTATGATGTGATTTTTAACGTGATTGAAATTGGGTCAGTACCTAAAGTCAGGAAATGAGTGATAATCATGCCATCTGTTCTGAAGAGGAGAGACGGACAAGCTCGGAACAGAGCTATGGCTTGTTCTACCTCCTACAGAAAGGGTTTGAGTTGGAATCAGGATCTAAACCCTCAAAGTGGCTGCTCTTACTTACCCTTCTCCAGTTAGTCCTGTTTCCCACAAGGCCTGATGAATAATTGTCAAGAATGTTGGGGGTACCAAGAGCACTGAACTGGGAATTAGGACCGGACTTCTACCTTTGCCCCTGGCCAACTGCATGGCCTTGGACAAATAGCTTTAGGGCCTGGACATATGGTCTCCTCTATAATTCTTGACATTTTATGGCTTAAGAACAATATCTTTCCCAGAGTGAGAGAAGCTGAGGACCAGATAGCTGGAATTACTTGCCTGAGACCTCATACAACTAGTTATTTTCCAAACCTGAGCTTAAGCCTTGAGGGAAGGGGGTAATGGAGGGGTGAGGTGAGTCTTCCCTCCTCCTAACCGTACCCCAGAAATCTCTGCATGTATGGAGCTAATAAACTCATTGTTACTCCTAAGTAAACCAAGCTTCCTTCCTGCATAAAATCTCAGTCCTTTGCTAAAGAGAATGAATGCTATATTAGTTTTCATAAGTTTTGATATCCCTTTCCTAGCTCAGCCTAATGGATCAGACTCCCTTTCCCTTGGCTTCACCTCACAACTGATCTATGGAGGAGATGGGTAGTTGAGAGTACCTAGTGTATAAGTAGCAAATATGTACCCCAAGCAGAATGACATGAACTATTTTAGCAAGGATCTAACAGGATAATATAGGTAAATGACATGTAGATTTGTGCTATTATTCCTACAAATCTTCTCTTCTGGGATATAGCCCCAGTTTTTCAGTATTTCCTGCTCAGGGGTTCTACAGAGCAGAACTGTTTCTTCTCAAACGTAGGATTTGATCAGCATGTTCCCCATAAATAGAAGCAAGTCCCAGGACTGAGGGAATGATGGGTCTTCCATTTCCTCATCACATTATTAACTCACTTAACCCAACTGCCCCACTTTCACTTACCCCAACACAATCCTACTACAGTTAATCTATTGTGTTGGCTTAGCTGATAGGAGACAGTAAGTCACTGTTGTTTTAATGATTCCACTGAAAATGTAGTGAATTAAGGGGATTGCTTCAGCACTCAAGCAGAAATGAGTGTAATTGAGGGAAATTTGTTTTCCCTAACAGATATGAGAGGCAATTGGAGGAGGAGGAAGAAGCCCTTCAGCAGCAGCGACACCGACTCTACAATGAAGTGGCGGAAGAGAAGGAACGGCTAACCCAGCAGGCTGCCAGGTAGCTGGAAGGAAGATGGGCGCTACGGACCACAGTATTCTAGGAGGTCTTCCTTCTAGGAACTAGCCCAACAGCAGTCTACCAGCTAGGAGGTTTTTAATATTTCTTTTCCACTGCCTTCCTTAACCACTTCTGTCTGTGCCTTTCAGGCAGCGGGCAGAGCTAGAGAAACTGAGGCAGCAGCTCGAGGAGAACAGCTGTGTGGTGACAAAAGCCCTCAGGGAGGAGTATGAGAAGGGGAGAGAGGAACAAGCAAGGCGGCACCAGGTTTCCCTTCCTCTCTTTATATTTGCATGTTCCATTCCCCTCCCCACCCCAGCTTCTCCAAAAACCACCCAAGAGCATTTCTGTGTCCTCATTATAGCAGCATGAACTCATTTTAACCTAAGAAACACTGATCAAGGATCCATTATGTTGTGATACTTTCTGTTGAGGTTCAGAGGAATGCTCAGGTCACTTCAGATTTCAGAGCATTATTCTATTCTGCTGAATCTCCTGACTCCCAACCCAGGATGCTCCTACTCTGCTGCTCTGAAAGCATCTTGGGCTGCTACTGGCTTCCCCTCTGTGGCCCCAGAAGGTGATTGGCCAACCCTGCTGCATCGACCCTAAGCCCTGAGCCTTTCCTGGAATCAGAGATTTATTGTTATAAGATACTTTAGTTCAAATTAGGGCCTGTATCATAGCATTTTGCTTTGTCTTTTAGTTGGATATGAAAGCCCTGAAGGAACAGCTAGAGGTGGAGAAGGAAGCCTGGGAAGCCAACTACTTAAAGAAAGAGGTGAAAACTAGTATTCTATTCAGTATGCTGTTGCATGGGGATCTGCGCAGGCTGTTTTAAAAATTCTCATTGATCAGCAAACCTTTTCTGCCTGTTCTTTCCCCTCCTTCCCATCTCTCACTTCATCCCATATCATCTCAAGAGTTAAAGAAAGGGAAATAAGCATTTAGTCAGAACTCATAATTAATTTTTTCATTTGCATTCCATTTTATAGTAGAGTAGGTTTCCTTGACTTCTGACCAGGTCTCTGCCATTCTCTTCAGGAAGCATGGCTACTAAAACGGGAGCGTGAGTTGAAGGATGAAGTTCGGAAAGTCAGGGACAAAGAAATTGAGCTGGTTATTCAGAGGCTGGAAGCTGATATGACCCTGTCCAAGGAGGAGTGTGAGCAAACAGCTGAGAACAGGTGAGAGTCAATGCCAAAGGGAAAAGGGAAGAAACCCATGGTGGCTACTCGAGGGAGGTGATGCTAGAAGAATGAAGCCTGACCTCACTACTTTTCAGTGGGGCCATCACTGCATCTGTCTACAAGTAGTCATTGAGTCTCTACTATGTGCCATACAGTGAACAAAGAGAAATATTATAAATTAAAGCTAGATAGACAGGAAAGGGCCAGATTGTGAGGTTTAAAAAGGCCTAACCAAAGACTTTGATCTTAGAAGTAAGAAGGAGCTACTAGAGTTTATTGAGTTGGGAGGGGCAGGATGGAGAGGACGTAAACTATGGGAAGATCACTCTGGCTGCTGAGTTGAGGATGAACTTAAGTGAGGAGAGATTTGAGGCAGAGAAACCAACTAGAAAGCTGTTGTTGTGCTCTAAGCATGAGGTAATGCACCTGTATCAGAGAGATAGCAATGTAAGTAGAGAAAAGGGCATATAAAGAGGCTCTGAAGATAGAAATGACAAGATATGGCCATTGATTCAGGATGTGGAGTGAAAGAGAATGAGGAACTTCAATGAGTCAAGAAGTTGGGGGTCTCCTAGAAGAGGGGAAGCCAAGGAGTCTTATGAATTTGGAAGAGGGAGCATTCTAGGCATGGATGACAGCAGCAAGGAACAGCAATTAGAACTTGTAGATCACAGAATGTACAGAGGGGTGATTGGAAAGATAGGAAGAGAATAATCTATGAAGAACTTCAAATGTTTATATTTGAAACAAAATTTCATTGGTGGAAAAAACAAGTGATAGGTACTATGTTCTTTTGCAAGGATGAATGCATGAAGAATAAAATGTTTATTTAGTGCCAACTGTGCAAAACGCTGTGCTAACTGATGGGGATAAAAATAGAATAATAAGACAGGCCCTGCTCTTAAGAAACTTGTGTTCTAATGGGGCAGACCATGGAAGGGATTAGGGGAGCAAATGAAAGCTTTCAGCCGAAAATCAGTTGGAAAAATCCTATAATAATTAGGGTACAGCAAATCAGGCAGGTGGTAATGCCTCTTAAGTGACCTTTCTACTGATAAAATCATATCAGTTTCTGAATGTTGGGGGTAAGAACTTTCTTTTTTGGGTGGTAAGAAGCCTCTATAACAACCCAAGAAGCAATCCAAGAAGATGGATGCAGAAAAGTTAGCTTTTAGAAAAACAGAAAGAACAGAAAAAAATTAGAAAAGTTAAAAATATAAAGTGCTAGGAAAGGGCCAAGTACTTGTCAATGGTGGAATTATTATATCTGTCAAAAAAGTAGACTTTTTTGTGCTAGATAAGATAATGATTTCTATTGGCTGATGCCTTTCCTGCTTTGTGACATCTGCAGTTTTTACTTTGATATCTTCTGTCATCTTCAGCCTAGATTAAGTGTCAGCTTAATGAATCTAGCATATATTTTAATAAACTTTTAAGAAATCATTAAAAATCACTTTGATAGCTGTACAGAAGATGGATTAGAGTGGAGAAAGGCTTAAGATGGGAAACCAATTAGACTATTGCATTAGTCCAGCCTGATGAGAGCTTGAATGAAGTGGTGGCCATGTAGAAGTAAGAGATGTGAAGAATGCAAGATTTGGGAATTGTTTGGTTATGTGGGTTGAGCAAGAGAGAGCAATCGAGTATTGCACCAAAGTTTCAAATCTGGGTGACTTGAATGATGGTTTATGGAAAAAGATAGCAATTTCTGTTTTGGATGTGCTGAGTTTTATGTGTCTCTGGGACATCCAGTTTAACATATATACACAGCTTTGCCATATACCCATAGTTCCTGAGTGTGATATGGGCAAAGATCAAACAAAATAAAATGAAAAAGAGCACTTGGGTAGTAGGAGAACCAAGTGAGAACAGAGTCATGGAAAAAGGAAGCATCCAGCAGGAAAAGCTGATGAGCAATGTCAGATGCTTCAGAGAAGATAAGAAGGATGAGGTTTTAGAAGAAGCCATTAGTTTGGAAATTGAGATTATTGATAACTTTGGGGAAAGTAGTTCCAGTTGGAACTAAGGTTGGAAGCCAGACTGTTTTAGAAAATAGTGAGAAGAGGAGAAAAAGTGGTGGCACTGACGATAGGCTGCTTTTTCATGGAGATTATCTGAGAAGAGGAGAAAAATGTAGGATGAAAGCTAGTGGCCATGGTAAGATCTCATTTTGTAGTCATCAGAGAGAACCAGTAGTTAGAGAGAAATTAAAATTTTGGGGAGAAAGAGAGGAAATTATGGTGGGAGTAGTTTTCTAGAGAAGATAGGAAGTAATGGGAATGTTAGAGTGGTTGCTGGCAAGCTGTAGCATGATCTCATCATAGACTGGAATGATGGAATGAAGGAAAATATAGTTAAAGGCAATGTCAAAGAGATATAAGTTGAGAATGAGGGGGGAAAAGGTAGCTCTCAGCAAGTGCTCTAGTTTTTTCATTGAAGTATGAGATTTTGTCCTCAGAAAAGAGGATGGAAGGAGGAAATGTCACAAGAGGCTTAAAGAGAGAGGAAAAAGTTTGGGACAACTGTAGGGGTGAGGGCGATTAGCTATTCAGTTACAGACAAATAATTTTGCTATAGTGAAGTTGAGATTAAATTTTAGTCAGTAAGGTTTTGTGATTTCTTTTAGTTTAGCAACACATGAGATGGAAGAAGTGGAGTAATAATACAGGATGGGAACTGGCAAAGTATGATCTGTGATAGGACCTCTGTCACAGGGAATTTAAGTGTGGAATTGAATTGTTTCACAGGGGATCAAGATTGGGAAAGTGGAGAAAACAGATTTTTAGGGCCTGAGATAGTATTGTGGGATAGAAAGATTGGAGATCACAGTGAAGATTAAAAGTAGAGTTGGGGGACTGAAGCATAAGGAGAAATAGATAAAGGGAGATATCTTAGCAAAACAGATAATTAGCAAAATTGTCATAGCTAAATGACTGCTGTTTTCTAATAAGATTTCAAATTGTATCATAGTTTTAGTGTGCAAGAGTAGGAAGGGAATCCTTCCAAAGTTTTCAGCACTGATAGGATGGATGAGAAATGATTACAAAAACTTGTACTCCAATATCAGAGAATTGTAGTGATGGCAGAAGGATCATGTAGCCAGCTCATATTGTTACATGATTGTTAAATTTGCAGTTTGGTTATTTGAATTGAAGGTACCAGCAAATGGTATTATTAGGTATTATTGGGGCTTGCTCTATTTTATGTTGATCATTTAGACTTTAGAAAGTGATGAAAAAATGTAAGTAAAATTCAGGTTAAACCTAAAAAGAAAAAGAAATAGATAAAGGATTAGCACCAACTAAAAGAAATTCAAACTCCTTAAAAATATAAGTGAAACCCTTGTGGGTGATGGCAAGATCAAGGGTATTCCTGTGTATGGTTGAGGTGGAATGGAAGAATAGGTTGCAGGATTGAGTAGAGGATCTGGAAAGCAGGATTTTTGAGGGAATACCAACATGTTTGTTGTCATCCTCTAGAATGAAGGAAGAAGTTGGAATGAAGTGGAAGCCTGTGAGCTCGGCATTAAGTTAAGAAAAGGAGACTGTACTGGGGTTATATGATAACTACCAGAATTTGGATTAGGGGATAAATTTGAATTGAATCCTCGAAGGAGGACAGATTGCTAAGTGATGGTAGTAAAAGGAGGGCCCAAAAGTGGCAAGGAGGAGCAAAAATTTCCTGACTCTGCCCCTATGATTGATTAGTGATCGATATGAGTTATGATATGAACTTAAAATACAACCATCACTGAAAAGGATTTCAAGGGAAGCAGCTAGTATCAGGACAGAGCCAGGTCTTAGTGCCAAAAGATAGAAGGAGTTAAAAAGGAAGAGGATAAAATGAAAATAAATTTGTTCATTATAGGGCAGGTGGTTCCAGAGGGCAAATTTGGAGTCAGATGTTTGAGGAAATGGAAGTGAAGGGGGTGGAAACAAGAGATAGGGATAGCTAAGATTGAGGGGATGTTCTTCAAGTAGCAGATGGTTTAGTATCATAGAGATGGAGAGATTAAGAGGAGACTGAAATATATTGGGGAATTAGTCCAAGTAAAGTAACTATTAGGTAGGCTGATGAAGGCAGTTTGGGCAAGCCTATCAACTCCTCAGAATAATAGTTTGAAATGTGTAAAATTAATTATGTAAGTAAGATTAGAAAGAAAACCAAAACTTGGTGAAACTAAAGATGTAGACTTTCCATCCAAGTTCATAGGCCACTCCCTGCTAGTCCCACCATGGACCTTTCAGTGTAGCAGGAAAAAATAAATAGATGACATTTATATACTATTTTGTAGTTTACAAAGTGCTCCCTAAAGCAAATAATGCAAGTCATTATCATTTCCATTTTGCAGATGAAGAAATAGAGGTCCCCCCAAAAGTTAATGGCTTGTCCATGGTGACACTTGCTAACAAATCAGAAGTGAGCCATTTTGCTACAGATCCAGTGTTGTACCGAGGTAGCGTGAGGTACCTTCCCTTATGTAACAGGTAGTCACACTCAGTTACTGTTCTAAAGTTTACAAAGCACTTTTCATTACAATCTTGTGAAGCAGGTAGTTCAGGTAGTGAGAGGCTGAGGTTTATTATCCCCAGTCACCTAATTTCTCTCAAACTTAGTTTTCTCATCAATGAAATTGGGATAATAATAGTAGCACATGATAAATGAATGAAAAAAAAATATTTCTTAAGCACTTACTATGTATCAAGCCAGGGACAGCTAGGTGGCACAGTGAATAGAGTTCTGGGCCTGAGAGTTAGGAAGATTCATCTTCCTGAGTTCAAATTTGGCCTCACACACTTATTAACTGAGTGACCCTGGGCAAGTCATTAAACCCTATTCATCTTAGTTCCTCATCTGTAAAATGAGATGAAGAAAGAAATGACAAATCATCACAGTGTCTGCCAGGAAAACTCCAAATGGAGTCATGAAGAGTCAGACACAACTGAACACCAATAGCAACACATGCAAGCACTGTGCTAATTGCTGGCAATACAAACAAAAAAAGAAAAGTTAATCTCTTCCTTCGAGAAGCTCACATTCTAATTGAGGGAGACAACACACATAGTAAAATATGTATCCCACGAGGGCATATAGTGTGAAAAGTCAACGGGGTGGTGTGTGGAGCTATAGGGGAGCATATTGACACACCCTTTGCACAGTTGATTATGGTTCCTAAACTGGAAGGGGAGTTGGGGCTAGAAGTTGGTGTAGAGGAGAATGAAGTGTGGCTGGAGGCAAGGCTGCGTTGAAGTTGGCAACTGAGGTAGCCATCACTTGACCCAGAAGTCCCAAGGGTGGGAGGTTTGAAAAATGAGAGTGACTATCTGTAAACATTTGCTGTTATGATTGTTGTTATCTCCCATTTTTATAGGTGGGGAAACCAAAGCCCCAAGACGTTCAGTGATTCTTTTTTTTTTTAGCTTTTACCTTCCATTTTAGAATTCATATTGTGTATGGTTCCTAGGCAGAAGAAGGCTAAGCAATGGGGGGTGAAGTGACTTGCCCAGAGGCCTGACTTTCAATACACTGAACCACCCAGCTACCACCTCAATGATTCTTTCATAGAGTCTCAGTCAGTGATAGAGATGAGATTCAAACCCAGGTTTCCTGACTCGATCACTAATAGTAAATGTCCTTGGAAATCACAAAAACCTATAAGTGTGAAACTAGATTAGTGTATCTCAGAGGTTATACTTTAAAATATAATGGATACTAGTGACATACAGCATCAGCGAGAGGCTTGGTGAGAAAGTCAAACAGCAAGCCAGCACCAGTACTTGGACTAGACCCCAGGGTCTGTGACATTGCTAATGCGTCCCACTTTCATCCTTTTCCCTGCCCTCAGGGTCAAGCGTATACGTGACAAATATGAGACAGAACTTGCTGATTTGGAACAGTCCGAGCGGAAGCTTCAGGAGCGCTGTTCAGAGCTAAAGGGTCGGTTGGGGGAAGCTGAAGGTGAGAACTTGCGGCTCCAAGGCCTAGTGAAACAGAAGGAGAAGGAGGTAGAAGATGTGAAAATGGTGAGCCCAGGCTTCCTGGAGAGGCCACGTGCCCAAAGGTTTTTACTGAGCATTTTCTGCCCCTTCTCCAGACTGCCTCTGATATTTAGATTTTCCTATCAGGTGAAGGACAAGTTAATGGAAGAGAGGAGCAGCCTGTCAGAAGTGATCCGCCAGGAATTCTCAGACCAACTAACTGCCACTGAAGAGGAGAACAGGCAACTGAAAACAGAAATATCAGTGTTACGAACCCGTCAACAGTTAGAATTAGAGAAGATAAATCGGGACAAAGAAGAAGAGCTGGGAGAAGTGCATAGGAGGTGAGAATGTCATGATTCCAGCCAGTCTTTGCTAATTGCACTGGTGAGTGGGTTGATTCTTCCTGGGAAGGAATAACAGGAATCTACATTTTTCAAGGAATTACTGAGTGCTTATTATTGTGCTAGGCAGCAAGGAGACTTTAACTTGTGATTGACTTTAACTTGTGATATGAGAAAGGAATAGATGGGGTATATAATAAGGCAAGAGGCAAAGGAAAAGTCAGAATCCTACTGCTGTTCCCATTCCTAGTGACCTCTGTTATTTAGGGATATCCCAACTACACCTATAATATTCCAATATGACAGAGAATTCTTTAGGAAAAAAAGTTGAATGGACCCTGAAAAGTAGCTTTTAAACACTAATTTACTTCACCTACTGGTGGCTGGCCCATTTTCACTGCTTGCTTTGCATTAGTTCAAATGCACAACACAGGTAACTTGTAGTCCATTGCCCTTCTTGATCAAGTTTGTCCTCCATGGGGACATAATAGGAGAACTACTGACAGATTAGCCTGGAAAAGGAAACCAGAAAGCCCCCCAAGCTGGGCATCTTCCCAGAAAGCCTATCCAGTGTCCTAGTGTTAACCCAATAGGTCAGTACTTCTTAAACCAGGGATAGCAAACCTTTTAGAGATTGAGTGACCAACCCTTAGGCTGCATGTGACAGACAGACACACACACGCACACACCCTTTACCCCAGCACTCCCATTGGTCTGCTGGGCAGCAGGACAGGTCATGTGAGAAATGTCTTCAGGCGTGGTGGAGAGCGGGGGGGGGGGGGGGGGGCAGAGCAGCCCCCTCTGGCATGCATGCCAGAGGTTTATGCATAGGTTTGCCAACATGGCCTTAAACATAATGAGGACATTGCCTCAAATGCACTTACAAGCCATGAACTACTTAGAAACTGTCTACATTGTCCACTGAGAACTTTGGACTTTGCCTTTGCCTTCAAAAATATGTGTGCCCAGATTTACCAGACATGTCCCAAATTTTGAATCTAGAAACTACAAATTGATAATTTATGAAATTTCAAAATGGAGACAGGCATACCCCATTTTGGGGTGCTCACTAGAAAAGCCCACTATAGCAGTAGAAAGTAAGGCTGCAGTTGCTCTTTAATTAGGTACAAAGGCATCCTGAGACAAGTGCAGAAAGGGTACAAAGACAAAGGTGTGGGGATGAGAGGTAGGCAGTGTCAGGAGGAAGAAGAATGGAGAAAGGGAGAGGCAGAGAGTATCACTTATATAACCATGGAGTAGAGTTGGGAGCACTCAGCAATATGGACCTGGTGGAGACGGAGTACTAAGGGGAGAGTAGAGGCAGGAGTTGGAGGTCTTATTTTTAGAAGTTTTGGTGGGGGATAATAGACTCTTATCTGTGCCATCTTGGGATTAGCTCATTACACATCCAAATCATCTCAGATTGGTTAATAAAACTTTAAAGTTAATGTTTCCACATCATCTCAAAATTATAATCTCTTTTGGTGTTTTATGGATGGCTAAAACTTATCTGAGATTTACATATCATAGGACCAAAAACCTTGACAGCAGTGCCTAAATGCAGCACCTGGATGGTTTCCTCTGATTCCACAATATTACCAGGATATGATTTTTGGTTAATACATATAAATTATGTTCCTTTGATCTTTGAGATAGTTTGTATGTGACTTCCAGGTTCCTCTTTGCAACCTTATTTGTTGCTGATGCGCCTTTATGTTGATAACTTATAAACTTACTGTACTGACTAGAAGGAGGGATGGTGGTCAGGAGGGAGCACCAGAACAAGAATACAGTTTTTAACACATTCTTTATACCATCCCAGTGTGGCCATATTCCACTGATCCCAGTGCAGCCAAAGGAATGATTAAGCATTCTTTTTACTGTTAAGCATACATCCCAATCATAGGTTTGGCAGGGAAGGGCAGAGCCAATGGGTCTAGGAAAGGGTTCTGTGAGAAGATACATATCTCCACTAAAAATAAGTAAAATATTTTGTGGATATTCTGAGAGGCAAGGGCCCCCTGGCCAGTTCTTGGGCAATATCAGGGTGGAAGGAGGTAGCTAGGCATTCAAGTCCTCTCTTGTTCCAATAAATAGCATTGCCCATTTGTAGAGATGGTCAGTGCAGGTAAACCACATTTTGCTTAGTAAGCTAGTCAGGTTCTTGTGTTATTGGCAGGATATGTACCCCAGGGGATGAGTTAGTATGGAACAACCTTTAGTTTTCTAGGAGATGGATAGGAAGCAGAAGTGGATGGAGCCCTTGCAGGGGCTGCCTAGTGATTTGGCGTCACAGTACCAAGTAGGATGTGTGGAGGCTGCTCCTCTGTAGAGAGCCACCACTGACAAATCTCCAGTACCTCCATCTCACTCAGGAAAACTAGAAAAGAACAACTTTGAATCATGGAACAATAGAGCTAGAAGGGACCTTGGGGAACATCTTGGCCCCCTGTTACAGATGAAGAAACAGGCCTAGAGCAACCAACTGATTTTATCAAGGTCACAAAGTGGAGTTATTGCCAAAGTATGTAACTGGTCCTTCTTCAGGCTCTCCCTCTGGGATTTGTTCCATACCTTGTCTTCCAGGCCAATGACTAAATATACAGTGGGGTAATCGGAGCCTTCTAGTTAGCTTAGTGTCTGTTCTCCCCACCCAGGGTCAAGATGGCTATAATGAAGAAAGAAGAGACTGTGAACAACCTTCGAAAACAGTATGAAGTAAGTTGTTCCTTTGAACCCATAACTCTTAGTCTGTCCCAGGAGCCACGTCCTCTGTGAGCCTCCTGAGCCTGACAGGCTCTGTTTATCTGTGTGTCACAGGCAGCAGTAAGGCGGGCTGACCACCTTGAGGCATTGCTGGAGCAACAGAGGAAGCAGCTCCTGGGTGCCAAGTGAGCACCTGGCTCTTGCCACACAGAAGAAAGACTGCGGCTACAGGTTTGCCTGGGTGGCCCTCGCTGTCCAGTGTGACTGTGAGTCTATAGCTGTGAATGAGGAAACACTAATTCCCGAGGTCTTGGGAGAGAAGAGGGGCTCTCCTCAGCCTTTGCTATTCTATTTTTACAATGTTTGTCCCAGGAGTAAGTGGCTTCCTGACCCGAGAGCTGTCTTAGGGCTTTTGTCATTGTATTTTAATATTAAAAATGTCACTGGTTTCTAAAACAATGCAGCCCTTTATTTTTTCTCTCTTAGAGTAAGAAAGGTTCAGAGGTAAGAGATTACTAGAGAACAGCCATAGAAGAATCTGTTCAGAAGTGACAGCATGGATCCCAGGAGAGCTGAGTTTCTTTGTTTCCTTTTTTTTTTAAGCCCTTACCTTCCATCTTAGAGTCAATACTGTGTATTGGTTCCAAAGCAGAAGAGTGGTAAGGGCTAGGCAATGGGGGTCAAGTGACTTGCTCAGGGTCACACAGCTGGGAAGTGTCTGAGGCCAGATTTGATCTTGTCAACAGTGAACCATAAGCTAGTTGGCTCCTGTCCTCCCTTCCTTTTCCTTTCTACCCTCTCAACCTTTTTTGGAATGGGAGCCCAATCACCTCCCTTGATGGCAGGACTGAAGAGCTCAAAGGGAGCTAGAGGCTCCTAAGGGCCAGTTGGGTTTCAGTTCTCAGGCCTCCTCCAGGTTCTGCTGCTTGTACCCATTCAGGCCCTTCTCTTCCATTGCTACACCTGGCCACTACAGATTGTACTTCATCCCTTAGCTGCACAGCTAGGTGTGGAAACCACCTAGTCCTTCCCTAGACAAATTCACAAAGAATTTGAACATTTAAAGGATAATTTTACTGAAAGCCAGGTAAATTATCCAACAGAAGAACAAGAAGCATTCATAAGAGACGGATGGCTCCCCAGTAGCAGAACTCTGCTGAGCACAGGTTTCTGAATGACTACAAGTAAATAGAGAAACGCAGATCTACCTCTAGGACTAAGGGTTTTCCAATCCCTTTCAGAGCCTGTTTCCTCCTTAAGTCTTTTCTGTGCACCTCCCTATTGTCTCTTCTGGCCTAGGCTGAGCAGCACTTCTTCATAACCCCCCTGAACCCCGGAGAACTTGCCCTGTTCCCTTGGCCCATGAATAAGGAAGATACTATCTGACCCCAGAAGGCTCTGCCTCTCATCTTCAGCCCCCGTCTCCCAGCCTCCACCTCAGGAGTCTCTGGCTTTGGTCCTTGCCTCTGACCTATTTCTTTCTTTCTGGTTCAGTTTGTCTGAGTCACATTCTCTAGCTCATTGTTCTTCTCTTTGTTGAAGCTGTTTCTCTTATACTAAGCTGGTGTCTGCCTGTGAGCATGCAGTACCATGACTACAAAAAAGGAACAGAGGCATTAGCACATGTGGGAGTGGGATTGACATAACAAGGTAACTGGTGGTGAGCCAGTAAAGGAGAGGCAGAGTAACCCCACATTTTTTAAAAGTCTGAGTGGCTAGTACTGTGGCTGTGGTATATCAGTAGAAATAGGGAAGAAGGGAGGAGGGCAGGTTTTTTTACCCTTACTTTCTATCTTAGAATCAATACTAAGAATCGGTTACATAGCACAAGAGCAATAAGGACTAGACAACTGAGGCTGAGTTGCCCAGGGTCACACAGCTAGGACGTGTCTGAGGCCAGCTTTGAAACAGGACCTTCTCTCTCCAGGCCTGATCCTCTGTCCACTGAGCCATGTAGCTGCCCTGGCGGGAAGGTTTACAAGGAAGATAAGTTGAGTTTGAGGTAATTTCTAGGAGGCAGTTAAAGATATGTGTCCAGAGTTCAGAGGAGAGATTGGGAGTGGGTTAATGTATTCTATTTAAGGGTAATGTATAAAGAGGTGACCATTGAAGCTATGGAAGTAGATGAGCTCACCAAGGGAAAGGGCCTAAAGAGAGAAGAAACTAGAACAAACACTGAGGATATTGCTAGACTTGGGGCATAAGGAAAAGATAATGAACCGGTAAAGGAAACCAAAAAGGGGAAGATGGCAAAGGAAAGGAAATTGGGAATTAGGATTGTTCAGCGGCTTCATAAAGTTCAAGGAGGATAAGGATTGACAAGAGGCTATCAAATTGAGAGTGGAGTTTTCAATAGGGTGGTAAGATCAGAAGCTAGATTGCTCATTAAAGAATGAGGAGGGAAGATGGTGGATTAAAGGCAACACCTAGCTGAACTCTCGACTTTAGTGTAATACCTCAAAACTCATTTGGGGAGTGACAGAGCCAACAAAAGGGTCAGGGTGAGGTGTTTTTCGGCCTAAAAAACCTTAAGAGATTGGCAGAACTCTGTGAAATCTATGTTGTAAAAATTAAATTAGTTTCTAGTAATAAAAGTATTATATTTTATGAGGTTTATTAAGATTATTAGAAATCAAGGATACAAAATAATAAACCACATTTGTGCCCATGGCTGATTAGCCAGTTCAGAACTCCCACACTTAACTTACTAGATCTTGCAATGTCCGAGTAGAGGAAGAGCTTCTTGGGAGGCAGAGAGCCCATTAAATACTAAATTGTTATCTCGCCCAGGTGGAGACTCAGGTGAGATTATAGGGAATTCTGGGAAGTACCAAGGACTTCTGGGGATTGAAGCCTGGGGTTCAAATCTCCATTTTTACAATGTGAAGGCTTGTTCCAAGTCCACATATCATTTGATGGCCACAGCAGCAGCATCTTCAGGTGCTCTCAGCCCAGAGATCAGAAAGAGATGCCAGAGGATCCTTTGCTGGCATTGGGTACCCAGCTTTCTTTCCAGTCAAATGCCTCCTGGGTAATTATTTTATTTAAAAATTTTTATTGATGCCTTTTGTTCTTTTACCTCACTTGCAATAATAAAAAAGTTAAGCAAACCCAACCAAGAAAACAACTATGTCTGATAACTTGTCCCAACATTCCATGCATGCCCACAGCCCCCTACTTCTCTACCAGAAGATATTTTTTAAAGTTGTTTTTATTTATTTTTTTAAGTATTTCCCAATTACATGTAAAATTTTAACAGTTTTTTTAACTTTTGAGTAAAAACTTCTCTGCCATATTAGCCATGTTACAAAAGAAAACACAAAATAAAATAAAAATAAAGTACCAAAAATATGTACTTCAGTCTGCACTCAGTTCATTGGTTCCCAGTCCAGTTATCATGGTCCTTTGGAATTGTCTTGGATCATTGTATTGATCAGAGAAGCTAAGACTTTCACAGATTCAGATTCTTTCACAGATTTCACAATATTGCTATTAATATGTAATGTTCTTCTGCTTTCTTCACTGTGCATCCATTCACATAAGTCTTCCCATTTTTTTCTGAAACCGTCCTGCATGTCATTTCTTATAGCACAGTTGCATTCCATCACAATCATTTACCACAACTTATTCAGCCATTCCCTAGTTACATCCCCTCAATCTCCAGTTCTTTGCCTCCACAAAAAAATGCTGCTAAAAATATTTTTGTACCTATAGGTCCTTTTCCCTTTTCTTTGATCTCTTTGGCTTTTCTTTGATCTCTTTTGTCTAGGTCAAGGAGTATGCACTATTTTACTTTTCTGATTCTTTACTTTCTGATTGATTACTTTTCTGATTCTTACTTCATTCTGCATTAAGTCTACATACAAGACTTCTCGTGTTTCTTTGAATTCCTTCATTTATCATTTTATACAGTAATATTTCACTCACATATACAGCATGGTCAACTAATCCTCAGTCATTATTTCCTGCTGTGGAAACTTTTACTACCAGTGCATATCACAAATCATCTTTAAATCATAAACAGCTGGAGTTACCTGAAGAAAACCCATTTTACAGAGAGTATATGTCAGAGGTAGAAATTGAGGTCTGGTTTTCCTGACTATTTGTGGTGACATGCCATCTGTTATTATTCTAAATGGATTGTTCTATATGATTCCCCCATGCCATACCTACATAAAAGTGTCATCCATCTCTCCATTCTTCTTTGAATAAAACACATTAAAAGAATTAGTTAGACTCCTTAAAATTTTAAAATTATGTATGTAAACATAAAAATGCCAGATGTGACTAAAATAATGAGATTGACTTATCTAGATAAAACCCTTACCTTCCATCTTGGAATCAATACTGTGTATTGTGTAAGGCAATGGGGGTTAAGTGACTTGCCCAGGGCAACACAGCTGGGAAGTGTCTGAGGCCAGATTTGAACCTAGGACCTACCATCTCTAGGCCTGGCTCTCTATCCACTGAGCTACCCAGCTGCCCCCCCCCATTCATTGGACTTTTTGTGAATGAAAGAACACTTCAGCAAGACTGCTATCACCCAGAATATTTACAGAGAAAGGAAGAACATGAAGGTCAAGTTAGATTAAAAGATATTTTTATTTTCCCAATTATATGTAGTAATAATTTTTAACATTTGTTTTACAAATTTATGAGATCCAAACCATCTCTCCTTTCCATGCCCCTACTTGATGGTAAGCAATTTGATCTGGATCATACTTGTAAGCAAAACACATTTCCATATGTAAGGGGGAAAAGGGTTGGACTTGATCATTTAGGAGTTTGGTCACCAGGAATTTAATTCCAAAGAGATTTTATTTACAATTTATTTACAAAATGTAAAAAGAGTGAAATGAGAAATCAGAGAGAGGATAAGGTAAGATATCTTAGCCTAAACACTAAGTAATTTACTCTAGGGCCCTGGCTCGAAACCAGGACCAGGAGAGTTGGTCCTTAGCTGGTCTCAGCGAAGCTGAGAACCTGGGGAAGTCTCTCCTGAGGCTAGTCTCTTCAGAAAAATATCCAGGAAGAGTCAGATTTTTCACTCACCACGTGTCAGTCCAGTCAGCAGATCCTTATGCCCCTCTTTACCAGACTCAACTCGAAAGCATGAAGAATTGAACTCCAGTAGAAGTGGAAGTCCAAGTTGAACTCTGCTCCAAGAATCCCCAACTCTGAAGCATTCTCTCTTTTAAAGGCATTTTCACTTGCATCACTTCCCCTAATTTCACATCTACCAATCACAGCTGATGCTCTACTCTAGGACTGCCCAGAAGGCAGTTAGTTGATTCTGATTCATTACCTACTATCGCACACATGGGTCACAGACCTCCCACTTCATGATTAAGTGGGATATATGGGCAGATCTTAACTTTTAAGTACTGTTTTGCACTTTTTGTAATTGAATCTAAAAATAGGCAGGTCTCCACACTTAACTTTTAAGTAGGGTGTTTACACCCTATGGGATTATGGGGATTAAAATCTAAAAATAGACACGAGTTACAATTTAAATCTTCACAATCTGAGAACAGCTAAGTACCTTCATTATTGCAATCAGGGGAGAGCCAAATCCAATCTTCACACATTGGTCATTGTAAAGCACACTCATACAAACCAAAACCCCCAAATAAAACCGTAAATATACTGATGTGAGATAGTATGCTTTGATCTGCATCCATTTGACTCAAAAGTTCTTTCTCTAGAGGTGAATAACATTCCCTGTCCTAAGTTTTTCAGAATTGTTCCAGATCATTGCATTGTTGGGAGTAGCCAAGTTTTCACAGTTGATCAATGTATGATATTGTTGTTACTGTGTACAGTGTTCTCCTGGCTCTGCTTATTTCACTCTGCATCAGTTCATGTAGATCTTTCCAGCTTTTTGTGAAATCATCTTGCTTATCATTTCTTATAGCACAATAGTATTCCATTACCAACATGTAAACATATACCACAATCTGCTCCCCAATTGATGGACATCCCCTCAATTTCCAATTTTTGCCCTTACAAAAAGAGCTGCTATAAATATTTTTGTACAAGTAGGTCCTTTCTCCTTTTTTATTATCTCTTGAGGATACAGAACCAGTGTCACAGGATCAAAAGGTATGCACAGTTGATAAAGCAGATTTTTAAAGCCAGGTCCTCAAATCCAGGACTCTTCCCACTACACAAGGTTGTTTCTTTTCCAGGAAATGCTTTCAGATTTTAGATGTTATACTGCTTTATAGCCTCAGCTTGTTTTGGACACAAAATTTCATTAAATAAACTCAATCACCTACCTTATTCATCAGACTTCACTCTGAATGACTTCTGACTATTTCCAAGGGGGAAAAAATTATCCCCATGGGATGAAGATCTGATACCACTAAGTATAATATATAGTATATATATACATATATATGTACATCTAGATTAATATATATAGTATATTAAAATAACATACTACAGACCCCAAAGGCAATTCTGAAAGAGGAGCTTTGAGTACTGCCAACATCATTTATTCTACATTATCAAAGTGTAATGCCCTTAAGGGTAGAGACTGTCTCACTTTTGCCATAGTCTCATACAAATAGTAGATGTTTAATAAATGAAGATAGTACAAGAAAGAAAAAATAGAAATACTATGAAGTCTAAATTTTGGTATTTTTATTTTTCAAAATGTTAGAAGAGATCATCTTGATTTAGTAGTATTTTATATCTTAGTTTGTAGAACCTATAACACAAAGGTCCTTCTGTCTCCAGGCTTGGAGCTCTATTCACTGTGCTACCTAGCTGCTTCTTGGACCTGTGTTTCTTCAGTATGGAGAATTCCTTTTGTAGAAACTTTTGCCACCAATGCATATCACAAAGCATCTTTAAATTTTAATCAGAGACAGTTACTTGAAGTACTGATTTGCCCATGGTTACACAGTATATGTCAGAGGTAAACACTAAATCCAAGTCATCCTGCAGTTGTCTCCTGTACCATGCCACCTCTGATAGGACGAATACTCCTGCTTATTTTTGTATATTCAGCTTTAAATTCAGAGGAGATATAATCCCTAAAGCCAGGCACACTGTCCTATCCAAGCCAAGAGAAGGGCATAGAGTTCTCAATGGCTAGTGTGACTAGAAGGATAGGAAAGTGCATCTAGACACTCATTATAATGACCAGGCTCTTGCCTCCCTCCATTGGAGGGAGTATCTGCACTAGTGAAATCCCTGGTCCAGTAATGTGTAACCCCTTTTTGGAGCATCTTAGACCCTCGACCCAAAACATGAGAATCCAGGTACAGTCTTAGAAGACCTTTTATATAATCTCTGGCTCATCTTCTAACTCTAGGAAGCTCTGGGGACATCCCTATTGGATTCATTTTCCTTTCCCAAAAAGAACTCCAGCTTCCCTGCAAGAATAAGCATCAAGTATAGGACACTGACAAATACATAGGATGGAATTAATAAGACCTGAGTTCAAATCCATCTGTGTGACCCTCAATTTCCCCATTTGCAAAATAGGAATAATAACACCTACCTTATCTGGTTATTGTAAAGATAAAAAAGAATAATGCACTGAGATTTTTGTAAACCTTGCAGAAAACTATAAATTCCAGACAATCCACCCCCAGAGAAGGCAGTCTGAATGCAGTTTGAAGCAGATTATTTTTTACTATTATTTTGTGGTTTTTTTGGTCTGCATTTTCTTTCATGCCTCTTCTGACTAATATGGGAAAATGTTTTGTATTACGGCACTTGTGTAATCTATATCAAGTTGCTTGATATAGGGGAGAACAGAAGGGAGATAGATAAGTGGAAAGAGGAGAATTTTGAACTCAAAATTAAAAAAAACAAAATTGTGTTTACACATATTTTGAAAAATAAATTATTTAAATAATTACATGTTATCTGGAGGTAATAACAAGCCCTAAACATAGAGTTGATGAAATAAGAGCTTAAATCAAAAAATTAATAAAATCTTTTTTTTTTAAGTTAATGTGAGGTCATTGGATATGTTGCTCCCTCGAGGCAAACTCCAGAAAATCTGCCTAGTGATGAAACATGCCAAAAACAACATGTCTCAAATGTCTTTGCAGAGGAGAATAGGATTTTGAAATGCCTTTAAAAAAAAAAAACCCTCACCTTCCACCATAGAATCAGAAGAGCCCTAAGAATTAGGCAATGGGGTTAAGTGATTTACCCAGGGTCACATAGCTAAGAAGTATCTGAGGCCAAATTTGAACCCAGGACTTCCCAGCTCGCAATCCACTGATTGAAATGCTTTTTAAAAAACCAACAAACCTTCCCTTCTATCTTAGAATCAACACTAAGTATTGGTTTCAAGGCAAATGAATGGTAAAGACTAGGCAATTAGGGTCAAGTGAAATGCTCAGGGTCTCATAGGTAGAAAGTGTCAGAGGCTAGATTTGAACCCAGTTCCTCCTGTCTCCAGGCCTAGCTCTCTATCCACTAAGCCACCTACCTACACCCAAATGTTCATTTAAAATAATAATAATAATAATAATAATAATAGTTAACTTTAGCTATCACCTATGTGCCAGACATTGTACTAAGCAATTTAAAATTATTTTCTCATTTCATCTTCACAACCCAGCAAAGTATGTACTGTTATTATTCCCATTTTACAGATGATGAAACTGAAGCAGACAGAGGTTCAGTTAAATGACTTTCCCAGAGTCACACAGCTAATAAGTGTCTGAGGTTAGATTTGAACTTGACTCTTCCTTATTCTCAAACCCAGCACTCTACCACCCATCCACCTTGGCCTTTTGAGTTTAATGACATGGATACAAATAGTAGACCACTTTTACCAAAACCCAGTAATTCAAAGAAGGTGTGATTTGCTAATGTCATAATGGAAGAATGCATTCTCTCAAATTTGACAAAAGAGAACCATATCAGGACATAATAGGATGCAGCTTAGTAGAAAAATCGAATGAATTCTCCCAGACCAAATACCACCTCCACAAGGGCAATTCGAGAAAGCTTTGGGAAACCTACAGAAAGACACTCAAAATGTCTGAACCAATAGTTACTTCATACTGTAGGGAGAAAACAAGATCCCCTAATACACAGGACATTGAATCTGGGCAGCGAAGTCCATCAGAAAGTCTGAATTAAGTCACAAGTCAAAAAGTTAAGAATCAAAGCAACATAATGAACAGCCACAAAAGAAAAATGTCGGTCAAAACTCTTCCCCCAAGCTTGAGAAGCAGAGACATTGGAGAGAGGGAGGGAATCTTTAAATCAGGAAGACTTTGAGTCCAACACAACAAAAATGTGAGTGTGTCCAGTGCAAAATAGAAGGCTATAATATAAACACCCATGATATAAATGTCAAGATTATTGACTGAAACTCGAGCTTCTCTACTATAGTAGAAAGTGGCAAAGCTAGGTTGGAGCTATGATAATTGGCGTTTAACGTATCAGAGGCATATGGATTTCTAGCAAAAACAGCTATCAGACACAAGCTCACCCCACATTTCTTTTTAATAAACATTATTTTATTTAGTAATTTACAAACATTATTCATTGGAGACAAAGATTATTTTCTTTTCCTCCCCCTCCCCTACCTATCCCTTAGCCAATGCGCGATTCCACTGGGTATCACATGTTTCTTGATTCGAACCCATTGCCATGTTGTTGGTATTTGCATTAGAGTGTTCATTTAGAGTCTCTCCTCAGTCATATCCCCTCAACCCCTGTAGTCAAGCAGTTGCTTTTCCTCGGTGTTTTCACTCCCACAGTTTGTCCTCTGCTTGTGGTTAGGGTTTTTTCTCCTAAATCGCTGCAGATTGTTCAGGGACATTGCATTGACACTAATGGAGAAGTCCATTACGTTCGATTGTACCACAGCGTATCAGTCTCTGTGTACAATGTTCTCCTGCTTCTGCTCCTCTCACTCTGCATCACTTCCTGGAGGTTGTTCCAGTCTCCATGGAATTCCTCCACTTTATTATTCCTTTTAGCACAATAGTATTCCATCACCAACATACACCACAATTTGCTCAGCCATTCTCCAATTGATGGGCATCCCCTCGTTTTCCAATTTTTTGCCACCACAAAGAGTGCAGCTATGAATATTTTTGTACATGTCTTTTTCCTTATTATCTCTTTGGGGCACAAACCCAGCAGTGCTATGGCTGGATCAAAGAGCAGACAGTCTTTTAGCACCCTTTGGGCATAGTTCCAAATTGCCCTCCAGAATGGTTGGATCAGTTCACAACTCCACCAGCAATGAATTAATGTCCCTACTTTGCCACATCCCCTCCAGCATTCATTACTTTCCTTTGCTGTCATGTTAGTCAATCTGCTAGGTGTGAGGTGATACCTCAGAGTTGTTTTGATTTGCATCTCTCTGATTATCAGAGATTTAGAACACTTCTTCATGTGCTTATTAATGGTTTTGATTTCTTTGACTGAAAATGCCTATTCACATTTCTTAATAGAAGGTATCCTCTATGCACTACCAAAACAAAACACCAATAATTCCTCTAAACAGACCAATTTGTGTTTGTGTATCTTATGTAAGGCATTCATAATTCGTATTCACGAAATCTATACACTCTTAAAATGGAATTTGGCAGAAGTAACTAGGTGGCTCAGTGGGTTGAGAGCCAGACCTGAAGAAAGGAGGTCCTGATTTATATCTGACATCAGACATTTCCTAGCTATATGACCCTGGCCAAGTCACTTAACCCCCATTGCTTAGTACTCGATTTTCAAAAACCAAAAACCTTTACTATTTTAGCTAAGAATCAAGAAGAGGTGGTAGTAGTAAGAAGAGCTAATCTATTATATAGTGCCCTAAGTTTTGCAAAAGGCAGCTAGGTGGAACAACGTAGAACACTGGGCTTGGAATCAGGAAGACCTTTCTTCATGACTTCAAATCCAGCCTCAGACATTTACTAGCTGTGTGACCCTGAACAAGCCAATCAAGCCTATCTGCCTTTGTTTCTTCCCCTGTAAAAGGAGACGGAGAAGGAAATGGCAAACCACTCCAGTATTTTTGCCAAGAAAACCCCAAGCTCACAAAGAGTCATATGTGACTGAACAACAACTTTGCACTTATATATGTTCTCATTTGAGCCTCTCAGCAGCTCTTTGAGGCAGGTCCTATTATCTCCATTTTATAGATGAAGTAATAGTCAAGAAGAGGTTAAATGACTTATTTAGAGACACACAGTAAGTGGCTAAGTCGGGATTTGAACTTATCTTTGTTCTATAGATCACCTTAAGGCATGTCAAAATGTCCCCGTGTGTGTAAAATCCATTTGGTAATTATTAAACAGACTGCCCAAAAAATACCCTAATAATGTAAGCCAGCTTGAACCAGCTTATGATAGCTGATCTTTAAATTGTCGGTGTGAGCATTTACATCTCAGTTATTAGCAAACATTACAAATAAGGGCTTGATTTGTTGTTTGTTGATTGTCTAGACTTAAAAAAGTGTGTTGGGTGCACATTTTTTCCCAGAGATCCAGTTGTTAAACAGTTATAAGCCTACCATTGTATAATATTTATACCTCTTATTTTGATTATCTCAATCCTTTTGATTCAAATCTGCACTGATGACTTGTTCATATATTGCAAACATATAAAATAGACCCAAGTAAGAACACTAGAAGAATTAGCATTTGATGGCCACATGAAAAATATTCTCTTTTTAAAAATGTTGCCACTACAGCAATGTTAAAGTATACAATATGTCATCTTTCTGATGAGACAGTTTAAGCCCATTTGGGCTAAGATTGGCTCCCAAATTAAAGAGGCAGTCGTAACAAAACACCTTATTAATTTCTTGATGTATCAATTGTGACTTCACTGAATAGCATATTAAAATAGATAATTTATCTTATGGAATCTTTTGCAAATTATATCAAAATGTTATTTGAACTCAAGTATTAAATTCTTAAGTGTATTACTAAACAAAACCAAAGCTGAATGAAATCTTTGTCCTTGAATCGGGAGGTCAAATTGGTCCAATGAACAAAGGTGATACTTACAGATACTCGACACTCTGAGAATAAAGTTATGAAGGAGAAACTTGTAGCTGTGCATGTCAAAAGACTTCCCAAAGTCTGACTGGGATGAATGTATTTAAAGAAGTTAATATCCACACAATGCCAGTCATAATGTATATTTTTAGAACTATAGAATGGACGTACAAATTTGGAAAACATTCTAACAGACGCCAGTGCCACATTAATGAACCCAGAGCCCATCACCTAAGGCAGAGCATTTCTCTTGGCATGAAGGAGAAAGGATTACCAGTCATTCTCAGTATACATGCAAAATTTAAAACTTACAGAGAGATCTTTGAAACAAATAGGCATCCCAGAGCCATAGTAAGGAGTGGCTATGTGTACACATCATTGGATTTGTCAAATGTAATCAAAAGTTATTCACTTTCAGATGAAGCCTGTGAAATGGCTAAGACCCAAAAAGAGGAATCAAAAGGCATGGGCAACAGCTCCATGAACTCATCCAACAATATCAGAAAAGAAGTAAACAATGGAGTCATATGGATCTTTTTATAGAGGAGAAGGGATGTCTGATGGCAATTTATTGCCAGAAGAAATTATGGAACAGTTAGCTTTAAGGACCCCAGACTTATCGATTAAAACAAATGAAAAATATGGGTGGAAATCATGTAGTGTCACTTCAGTCTGCAAAAATCTAGCTCCTAATAGCATGTATATGATACTTTATGGTTTGAAAAACATGATAGATAGATAGGTACGTAGATAGATAAGTAGATAGACAGACAGACAGACAGACACATAGATATATAGATGATAGATAGATAGATAGATAGATAGATAGATAGATAGATAGATAGATAGATAGATAAAGATAGGTACGTAGATAGATAAGTAGATAGATAGATAAATAGATAGATATGTAGATAGATAGGTATGTAGATAGATAAGTAGATAGATGATAGATATGTAGATAGATAGGTACATAGATAAGTAGATAGATGATAGATAGATAGATAGATAAGTAGATAGATAGGTACATAGATAAGTAGATAGATGATAGATAGATAGATAGATAGATAGATAGATAGATAGATAGATAGATAAATAGATAGATGGATAGATAGATGGATAGATGGATAGATGGATGGATAGGTATGTAGATAGATAGATAAGTAGATAGATAGGTACATAGATAAGTAGATAGATGATAGATAGATGGATGGATAGATGGATGGATAGTTATGTAGATAGATAAGTAAATAGGTACATAGATAAGTAGATAGATGATAGATAGATAGATAGATAGATAGATAGATAGATGGATAGATAGATGGATAGATGGATGGATAGGTATGTAGATAGATAGATAAGTAGATAGATAGGTACATAGATAAGTAGATAGATGATAGATAGATAGATAGATAGATAGATAGATAGATAGATAGATAGATAAGTAGATAGATAGGTACATAGATAAGTAGATAGATGATAGATAGATGGATGGATAGATGGATGGATAGGTATGTAGATAGATAAGTAGATAGGTACATAGATAAGTAGATAGATGATAGATAGATAGATAGATAAGTAGATAGATAGGTACATAGATAAGTAGATAGATGATAGATAGATGGATGGATAGATGGATGGATAGGTATGTAGATAGATAAGTAGATAGGTACATAGATAAGTAGATAGATGATAGATAGATAGATAGATAGATAGATAGAAAGACAGATAGATGGACAGATGGATAGATAGATGGATAGGTATGTAGATAGATAAGTAGATAGATAGGTACATAGATAAGTAGATAGATAGATATGTAGATAGATAGGTACATAGATAAGTAGATAGATGATAGATAGATAGATAGATAGATAGATAGATAGATAGATAGATAGATGGACAGATGGATAGATAGATGGATGGATGGATGGATGGATAGGTATGTAGATAGATAAGTAGATAGATAGGTACATAGATAGATAGATAGATAGATAGATAGATAGATAGATAGATAGATAGATGAAGAGAGAGGGATAGATAGACAGACAGACAGATAGATAGATAGATAGATAGATAGATAGATAGATAATTTGATCCTGACAACAACCATTAACGTAGTTGCTATTATTATCCTCATGTTAAAGATTAGAAAAGAGAAGCAAGAGAAGATGGGTAGCAACTATCTGTTGGTCATCAGTCTTCCCAGGGTGCCCTAAACTTCAAGGGGTTTTTCACATTGACCTGAAGGCAGCCTATTGAGCGTACAGCTGACCCTGAGCTTGGGTCAGATGTAGAAACTGAGTGAGTTGCTAAGGAAGTTCCTCCCACACAAAGGGCAGAGATTGGGGAGCAAGTCATCGGAGCATACATAATAGATCTACTGGTTCTTTGGAAGACTGGCAGCTCATCCTGTTTGCTCTCATATGCCACCTGTTGACTATAAATGAAGGTTCATCCAATATCTCAGGAGCTGACTCCAATCATCCCAAAGTAGGTAAAACTATTTTATAAGTCCAAATAACCCTGGAATGGGCATAATAATTTTTAATATTGCTGGACTCCATTTGAAAAAAGTGAGGTACTTTTGTCCAGGTCTTCATCTGGATTGCTTTATCCATTGTTTGGAGATTCAGTGGGGAAATGTATGCATTTCCCTAAGTGCTATACAGATTTATAAAGGAATTTTCTCTTGTGGCAGTTTGATTTCTCACCCAAAGTAAGCAGAAAACTTCCAGTCAACCTTAAGTTCACACTTTCTGTTGGGGAAACATTATTCAGGGAGAATTCCCCTCTAAGAGAAGTTTGTTTTGTTTATATATTTTTAATTTTTGCTTTTTTTTCTATTTGTTTTGAGTTGGGATAGGACTTTATAAATATTGGGCAGCCAATAACTATGAAAACTTTATGAAATACTACTTGTTAAATTTGCACAACTTTGTTTTTGGTGGTGATTCTAATTTTCAAACCCACTGTCTATAGTAGAAGGGATCCTCAAAAGACAGTCAATTATGAAATAGTCCAAGGACTTTGCAGAATAGATTGCTGGAACTCTTTCCATGGCATCCAGAGGCCATTAAAAATAGTGTCATGTGGACTTTGCTAGATATTTTAAAATTCCATTTTAATTATGAATTTCATAAGCATCAAAAAGTGGAATATTTCCAAATTTAAAAAAGAATTTAAAAAATTATAAATCAATACCAAATATAACTTTCCCCACAAGTATATATTAAATTTAGCACAATAGTACCAACACAACTCTGTCTCTGTCTTCTCTAACCTTCCTTTTGCTCTCTTTTTTATGTTAGGAATTTCTTCTTGACATTCTTATTGTACCCCTATCACTACTCTCCACTTTTCCCCATAACTTTCCCCTTCTAAAAAATACACTCCTTGTAAAAATTTTGGAATGCAAAACAAATTCACATATGAATTATGTTTAAAGATTTATATCCATCACCTTTCTGCCAAGAAATGGGAAACATACTTCACCTTCAGAATTCTGCTAGAATTATGAATTGCTGCTGCATTTATCATAGCTATTAAGTCATTCAAAGTTGTTTTCTTTTAAAATGTAGTAGTTGTGTGGGAGTTACAGGCTAAAGGCAAGAACTCATCTGAGGTCTCCCAAATTCACATCCAAACAATGTTAAAATAATGCCTCAGAATGAATTCTAAAGTGATAGAACCAACAAAAGGATCAAATGAAACACTTTTCTAAGACAACCTAGAAGTTCAGCAGGAAAGGTCTGTCTCACTGGAGTGACAATGGAATACAGTCTAGCACAGGCAGCATCAGTGAAGGCTATACCAAGCAAGCCAGCAACAGGTCCTAAGGATGACTAAATTAGCAGGGAACTCTCTCATCCCAGAGATGGAAAGGGTGCCATACAATTGGTCAGAAGGAGATCACAGAGGACCTTGTGTTGATACTAGGAGGAGGATTCTGTTGCACTGTCCATACATGGTTCTGAGTCATAGTCCCAGGATGAGGAGGAACATTAGCAGGAATTGGGAGCCTGGTCAAAGTTCTAGAATGGAAAAGAGTACTTGTGGTTTGCTCTCAGACCAGAGCACCAATCAGGACAGCAGTGACCATAAGTCACCTTAGCTTATGACACTTTGAAAGAACTAAAAACTTACAGACCCCCAGAACTAGTTCTGAAAACAGAAGCATGAAAACCCTAAAACTTGAGAGTTTCCCCATCACACACATACAATGAACATAGTTCAACTTTAACATAAAATTAAAAGTCAAGAAATAGTCTAGAAAAATAAGCAAATAATTTTTTTAAAAAAGAACTTGATCATAAGAAAGTTACTTTGGTGATAGGGAAGATTAAAAACAAACTCAGAAAAAGACAACAATATCAAAACAACTACAAAAGCCTCAAAAGTAATTTCTGGAAGAGCTAAAAAAAAGTGAAAGTAAAAGAGAAGTAGAGGAAAGAAATCAGTGATGTAGGAAAATCATGGGGAAAAAAAAGAGTTAATCGCTTATTAAAAGAGGTGCAAAATCTACTGAAGAGCAGAATTGGCCAAATGTAAAAAATGTGCAAAAATTCACTGAAGAAATAGGAAAGCACCTGTTCATACAAAAATATTTATTACTGCATTTTTTATGGTGTCAAAGAACTGGACTAAAGGGATGACCCTTAACTGGCGAATGGCTGAACAAAATTGTATATGATGGTGATGGAATACTATTGTGCTATGATGAACAAGATTTCAGAAAGAACTGGAAAGATCTACATGAACTGATGCAGAGTGAAATAAGCAGAACTAGGAGAATATTATACACAGTAACTGCAATATTGTAGAATGATCAAATGTGATAGACTTTGCTACTAACAGCAATTCAATAGTCCAGGACATTTCTGAGGGACTCATGAAAAAGAATGCTATCCACCTCCAGATAAAGAACTGTTGGAGTCAGAATGCAGAAGAAATTATTTATCACTTGTTTATTTGAGTATGTGACTTTGGATTTTGGTTTTATGAGATTATTCACTTACAAAAATGAATAATATGGAAATATATTTTGTGTGATAATACATGTATAACCCATATTGAATTGCTTATCAACTCTGGAAGTGGGGAGGGAAGAAGGGAGACAGTAATACTGTAAGATGATTAACTATTTAGCTATTCTGATCTGAGACAATTCCAAAGGAAAATTGCTATCCATTTCCAGAGAAAGAACTAATGGAGCTTGAAGGTAGATCAAAGCATACTTTTAAATTTTTTCTTTGTTTTTCTTATTTTTTTTACTATGTTTTCTTTCACAATATGACTAATATGGAAAGATGTTTTGCATAACTACACATGTATAACCTATATAAAATTGCTTGCCTTCTCAATGATGGGGGAGAGAATTTAGACTCAAAAAATTTTTTAAATGAATTTTCAAAATTGATTTTCAATCTAATTTGAAAAAGAAAACGTAATAGGCATATAACCAGAGATTCTCAACCTGGGGTCTGTGGTCTTTTAAAAAGTTTTTGATAACTATTTCAATGTAATTTTTCTTTTATGCATTTAAAGACTCCTGAAAAGAGGTCCATAGGGAGCTATCAAAGGGATCCATCATATGAAAAATATGAAGAAGCTATAGTATGGTCCTGTTCACTTGACCTTGTATCAGTTTATAGAAGTCTCCCCAGACTTCTCCATGTCACTTCATTCTGTCATTTCTTCCTAGAAAAGAATATTTCATCATATTCATATACTTGTACTTTTGTTCATCCATTCTTCAATTGATAGGCACATACTTTATTTCTAGTTCTTTGCTACAACAACAAAAAAATGCTATTGATATTTTTGTGCACATGGGTCCCTTGTCTCTGTCTTTGATCCCTTTAGAGTGTATGCCATAGAGTGGTATCTCTGGGTTGAAAGCTCTGCACAATTTAATGTCTCTTGGGGTATAGTTTCAAAATGCTTTCCAGGATAGTTGAACCATTCACAGCTCCATCAATAGTGCATTAATGTGCACTTCTCCTACATTCCCTCCAATAATTGCCATTTTCCTTTTTTTCCCAGCTTTGACAATTAGATGGGTCTAAGATGGAAAGTCAGAGTTTTAATTTTAATTTCTTTAATCATTAATGATTTGGGGCATGTTTTCATGTGGGTGTTGATAGCTTGCTTTCCTTTGGAAACTTCCCGATCACATCCTTTGATCACTTATTTATTGAGAGATGGCTCTTGATCTCATATGTTTGAATCAATTCCATTGATATATAATTTACATTGTGTATAGGATATCAAAACTTTGACAGAAAAAACTTGCTCAGAAAATTTTTTCCTATTTCATTATTTTCCTTCTAAGTCAAATTGTATTGATTTTGTCTGTTCAAAACCTTTTTAATTTTATGTTATCAGAATTTTTTATTTTATCTTTTATGTTTCTTTCCTTTGGTCAAGAAATCTCCCCTGTCCATAGTTGTGGAAGAAATTCCATTTTCTTCTTTTCTACTTAAAAAAATGTCCTTTCATATGTAGGTCATGTATCCTTTTGGTGCTGATTATTATCTGTAGTATAAGATGTTTTCTAAACTTAACTTCTCCCAAACTACTTTCCAATTTTCCAAGGAGGTTTTGTAATAATGAGTCCATACACCAGAAGGTGGTGTTGTTGGGTTTAGTGAACACTAACTATTTTCCATTGCTTTTAGATCTTGTGTACCTAATCTATTCCACTGAACAACCTTTCTTTTTAAACTATATACTATATTTTTTCCTTTATATATGATTCCTACAGTATAGTTCAAGATTGGATAATGCTAGGCACCTTTCCTTCCCACTTTCTTTCATTATTTCCCTTGGCATTCTTGACCTTTTGTTTCTCCAGATAAACTTTATTTTATTATCATTTTTTCTAGTTCCACAAAATAATCTTGTTGTGGTTTGGTGTGCCATTGAATTTCTCATATGGACTCCTTTGAGACATTTTTTAGTCTCAACAGTAGCACTGGTGGAAAGCCCTAAAGAGGATGATGCTTAAGCTATTCCAGATCTTGGAGAACTTTCTAGAATTAGTGATAAGAACAGATGTGCCCCTCAACTGATTTCTTGACTATAGCAGTTACTTATCTGGAGTGGGGGGGGAGAAGAAGAGGGTAATGACAGTAATCAGAGGAGCCCCTCCTCCCACATCTAGACTAGCTGGAGCACTAGCCCCATCAACAACGCGTCTCTGTCACTTTTGAAGGACACGTGGATAGAGGCTCCTGATTAGTCCCTTGTTCTCCATGCAATGGGTATGGGAAGCCAGCCAGAGGGCTGGCCAGCAAAAGCTTCCCCCTCAGTCGATTTTAAAAGGAGACAATTTCTTCTAGGCTTCCTCTCTCCCTCAGACATACATCAAAGAGGAGAGGGGATAATTCTTCCTTTCTCTTAATCCCTGGCAGTGGCAGGAAGGCTGAGATTAGATTCAAAGGCCTTGTTCTGTGTTTCTTTCCCTAAGTACAGGACCAAACAGCATCTCTGAGGTGGACATTTCTAGCTTTGGCAGAAACCATGTGAGTTCCACAGGCCAAGAGCTCCTTGGTTTGGGTTCTGGTTTCCCAGCAGGATGCTTCCAAAAACAGCTTCTGGGAGACAATGACCACCACCATGACCTGGCTGACTAGAAGGTATAGACCTTGAATGGATAGCTGAGACAGTGCAGATTGGAAGGGAAAAGGAAATGCCTGTTCAGGCATCCCATTGATTGTTTCATGTTTTCTGGGAGTATATAATATGTGATGGCTTACCCTATCATACTTAGCATTGTGCACTTCTCAATGTTGTAAGCCTTTCTTTAGTTAGGTAGATGGTGCAATAGATAGAAGAGCCAGGAAGAAAGTTCAAAAACAGCCTCAGACACTTAACTAGCCCTATGACCCTGGGAAAGTTATTTGACTGTTGTCTGCCTCAGTTTCCTCAAATGTAAAATGGAGATATAATAGTTGTGAGCATAAAATGAGATAATATTTATAAAGCACTTGGCACAATGTCTGGCACATAGTACAGGCTCAAAAAATGCTTATTCCCTGTTCCCTTCCCTTTTGTCTATGATAGAGGAAAAAAATATGTACCATAGCTTATCTACTCTGCATGTTGAGAATCTTTTTGGAAAGAACTCTTTTAATTCCTTTTGGGGAGCCAAACAAAAGCTTTAAGAGATTTTCTCCAAAGCTCTGGATGGGTGGTATAATGAGCCAGAGTATGGAAAGAGTTTGACTCCTGTCCCTAGAGCCTGGCTTACTCAGGACACAAATCCAGTCCACATGAACAAAAGCTAGAGCCCTTTCATGAGAAAGAGTACCTTTTCCCCTGCTGAGTCACCTTAACGCTATTATTAACAATCCTAATTGGCTTTCAGCTGCTGCTATTCACTAATAAAAATAAACCTGTCAGTATACAAATTAAACAGGAAGCCAACACAAAAAGCTTCAGCGACACTTGAACTGAAGCCACTGATGGGACATTCCTGAGTGAGTTCTAAGAGGGATCTGCCTCTTTAAGGAAGGCTTGAGAAACCCTGAACATGCCCCTACCAGTGTGGCTCTCCAAGGTTGGGGCTTGGGGCTTCTCATGGGCCCCGTAGAATGTTTCTTGTACTGGTGTAGACCTTTCTATATAAGGCTAATTTTTCACACTTTGGCTTCTGTACATTTTCTCTTTTTGCTTTTTCTGCCTGTAGTGCCAACTCTTCTATTCTTAACCCATTGATTCCTGCACGCCTTGGGTCCCTCTCTTCCTCTGTGAAAGCCAAGGGAATAGCACCTCAGTTCCTTGGGTCATTGGTCCTTACTATCTGCTCAGGACATGTGGCGCTTTCTGGAATCTCTAAGGGAGTTCCCTTTTGTGTTTGAATTCCACTCTGAGAAGTATAGAAAATCTATGCAGTAGTATTCCTATTGCTTGAAACTATTTAATAGAAAAACTGCTTAACAGTAGAATTCTTGTTGCTTAGCAGAAGTATTCCTGTTGTTTTATAGGACATTCATCTATAGAGGACAGCCTGTCCCTGCTGTTCAAGGTTGGAAAACTGTCCATTTGGTGGACAAATTCTCAGGACATCCTGCTTCTAGGAAATGTTTTTAGAAGGGCTGAAGAAGATAAAGGATTTCTGAATCTTTCTAGGGCTAGTCATTCTCTATGATGCCATTAGGCCACCTTGTGAATTCTAGAGCCATTGCCTCATTTTAAGGATCACAACCCTCTATTTGCCCCTGCTGATTCTCTGGGGCCACCATAGCCAAGGCTACCACCTATTTGGTCTCTACTCCAGACCATCTGAAATGTATCTCTGTCCTGGGCCTAAATCCAACTGTATTCTCCATTCTCTACCCTATTTGATGAGACCCTAACTCTGTTCACTGGGGAAATCACTTTGACTGGGCAAATATCATGTGCCAAGGGGAGACATGGTTGAGAGAGGTACTACACTGCACTCTCCCCACCAGTGGGGTCTTTGGGAGCAAGCTTCACCTTGAATTTCAAGGGCATCCATAGGCAGATCTTTAGCAGTCTGGTCTTTCTAGCTACCTTCCTTCCTTCTCTTCTGCTCTAATTTATCAGATCAGACAAATCAGTTTAGCAGGCTGGGTATGGAGGGGGGTTGTCAAAAATTGAAGTAACCTTCATCACGATAGGTTTACAATGAGACAGTGGCCTTGATCTTGTTCTCCAGTGTGGAGATTTGTTTAGGAGATAATTGCAGAGTAAGATGGATTTGTGTAAGGGAGAAGCCTCCCCTCCTTTCCCCCCTGGTAGACCATCCATCCTACCTCAAGTGAAAGGAAAGGGGTGTCTCAGTGAAAAGTACCACCCAGGCTGCTCACTCAGAGCCAGCAAGCCCAGGACAGTCCAACATTTGTGGCTTGTGCCCAGGGTCCACAGGAGAGATTCTGCCTCTTTCCTGTACCCATCCCAGTCTCCTCTGGCTTGCAGTAGATTTGGATGAGTTTAAAAGGAAATTTTTAGTCAAAACTTCCCAACATTCCTCTGGGGTACCAAGAAGTCTGGTTAATCCTGATTAATACGTTCCTTCCCTTGTGTTAAGTTAGAGGCAGGATGGAAGATAAGGATAGAGAAGAAAAAGCAAAAATAGGGCAGTAAAAAGTTTTTGTCCCTCAGTGGCATGAATGCTTTTGGTATAAATGTGATGGTAGGTTTGGACCTAGCCCCAAGGAAAGCTGTGGGTATATACAGAGCCCATGGACAATTTTACTTAAATTGCCCACTTAATCTTTTCTCCTTTGTTCAGTTCCATTCGATTAAACATTTATTAAGTGCTTCCTGTGTGCAAGGCACTGATTGGTGCTGGGGAGACAAAAGCCAAAACATAACACAATCCTTGCCCTCAAGGAGCTCACATTCTGTTTTCCAGGATAAAAGTTGTGCCTGCCTTGGTGCTGATCACCAGTGGGTATCTTACTCCATCCTGGGTTTGCTGGCCCACTGTACGTGCAGATACAACCCAGTAACTTTCTCAAAGCTGTAGGTAAGTAGGGTTAGATGCACATGAGTGAAGAGCGGCTGGGGGTCTGTCTTCTTTCTATTTCTTCTTTGGCATCTTCTCTTTTTTGATCATGTCAGAGAATTCTGAAGGGGGAATGAAAAAGTCATGAATACTTCATGTTATATACCCCTGTGTCTCAAAGCCCCATTTCACCTTATTGATCCTTGTAAAAACCCATTGAAAGAGAGGTGGAAAAGGGTCATGGCACCTGTTTTATATTTGGGGAATTAAAGGCTCAGAGTGATGGCTCAAAGATATTTAGTGAGTAGGTAGCAGCGGCAGGATCTCCAGGTCTTTTAAGTCTTTTTTTTAAACTCTTACTTTCTATCTTAGAATCAATACTGTGTATTGGTTCCAAGGCAGAAGAGTAGTAAGTGCTAGGTATGGGGATTAAGTGACTTGCCCAGGGTCACACAGATGGGAAGTGTCTGAGGCCACATTTGAATCCAGGACCTCCCATTTCTGAGCCTGGCTCTCAATGCACTGGGCTACCTAGCTACCCTCTGCTATATACTGTTTCATGCAGAATGAATGGAAATTAGAAGTGGCAACTGGCAACCATTTCCAGAACCCAGATTTATACTACAAAGGATCAATGAACAATTCAGTAGGAAAAAAGAAATTAGAATTGTATAACAGCTATAAAGATATGATACTACAGAAAAATTAAAAACTCTTTTGCCAAGAATAGAACAAGAACTAAAGGATGCAATGAAATTCAAAGATTTATGTCAGTTTAACTTTACTAAGAATCCTGAACAAAAAGGTTTAGATTTAGAAATGACTGTTTAAATTTTTAGATCATTAGAGAATAAGTTTTTATTGGAACTTCATAAAAGATCAATCCCAAAGGATACTTGGAACCTTTTCTTAGATTTTGGAAATATGATTGCAGATGATATTTTTAACTGTCATGGAAAAAGAACATGGCCTATTCTTATAGACAATTCCGTAGAATGTGCTTGACCAATGGTCACAAAAGAAAAGTGCAGTACCTTCCAACCCCAAGTTTAAAAATGGACTGAAATTACAATCTGAATTATGTCAAGTAATGAAGATATTTTGGCAAATAATTATGTCTACAGTTATTGATTTCAATAGTCATGGTATGCCACTGACCCGACTGAAACTACCACTTCTCTTCTTCAAGAAAATTATGCTAATTCATGCACACTATAAGAATTTATTCAGAAGATTATCTAGGATGCTTTGGGATACATTGTTCAGTTGTTTTTGAGTCCTATCTGATTCTTCTTTACCCATATGGTGTTTTTTTAGCAAAGATATTAGAAGGGGTTTGTAATTTCCTTTTCCAAACCATTTGGCAGATGAGGAAACTGAGGCAAACCCAGGGTCACATGGTTAGTAAGTGTCCAAGGCCTTATTTGAACTCAGGAAGATGTTTCCTGACCACAGGCATGGCACTCTATCCACTGAACCACCTCACTTCCCTAGCATATATTGATGATTGATGATTATATTGGTTATATCTTTTGGTGAGCAATAATTGCATGATTTATGTTTAAGAAAATTTAACTAGAGCCCATTTTAATGAAAACTACACAGCATATCATCATTCAGCTCATAAGCTAAGATGATCACCAGAAGTTACTATCATAATTAGAGATCATAGTGTATTTAAAAGCAGTTTTTGTGGTATGAATTAAATCCCTATATAAAACTTAAATAGTATGTTATATTTTTATATATTGTTTACATTGTTAAAATTGCTTTCTCTAGGGATCATGATCTTATAAAGGAACTTACAAAAATGTGGTGCCTGTACACTGAAATTATTTATTTTATATCAATTTGCCACATCTATTTTTTGTTTTAATTTTAATTTTAACCTAAAAATCATTCAATGGTCTTAATATCCCCATTTCAAATTGCACAATGATGTCCTCACTTGAGTCTGTGACTTAATGATAATTTTTTCAGATTGTTTACAAATTTCAGTGGGCATCATTTACCCTTCCTGAGAAGTACTTATAGTCTTTTTTGTTCAGTTACACTTCCTGAGAAGTATTTATAATCTATTTTATTGACAAATTATTTTTCTTTATGTTTTAAATGACATTTAAAAATACTTTTATTAGTTGCAAATTTTGAATTTCAAGATTAAATAAGCTGATTTTTTGCAACTGTCCATAATGTGTATGATGCATCTTGACTACAGTCATTTTAATAAATTTTAAATATTTGAAAACCAAAATATTATGATAGTCTAGAACAGCCTTTTAGAGACCAAGTGTCCAAACTGTAACCTTCACACCACATGTGAGCCCCAAAGGAGGAAACAATCCCATTGGATTGTTGGGCAGAGGGGCAGGTGATATCAGAAATATTGTCATGCACATGTGGAGAGGGGAAAGGGAGAAGCCCCCACAAGCACACTTTAGCATGTGTACCATAGGTTTACCAACATGGATCTAGACCATAAATCTGAGGGGAGGAGTAATCCCTCTGATTCAAGTAGACAAATTTATCTTTGCACTATGGAATCATTTCTGTTTTTCATTTTGTCACAGTGACCACTGTAGTGCTGCCCAAAGATGAATTCAGTTGTTTCCCTAAAGCATAAATAAAACCTGAGAGTTTCTTTTGCTCTCTTATTGATAAAGAGCTTGTGTGTAATTTTGTGGAATCCCTATACAACAGTCCTACCTCAACTTTCAACAGAGGAGAGACATTATTATTTCATGATCTTCACAGCATAGTTCTCACCTTGTTTGGTTTTAGGATAAAGTGAACTCAACAACAGTACATCTTGTAAATACATGAAAACCCCTAGTGTGGGATAGCAGGACTTGGCAGAAATAGAGAGAACAGAATAAAAGGGCTTTGATCAAGATCAGGAGGCAGCTGCTTATCCTCCCAGCATCCAAGGAGATAGCATCCTCAGGTAGGATATATCTTTGTTGCTGCTCTCATGGCTACCTCCAGGATCCCAAACATAGTAGCTTGTCTTCTTTATCAACCACACTCAGAGAACAGTACAAGAAAGATCAAGGCTAGGATTGTAGGAAGATAGAGGATTCTCCCAATGGAGAATCTCAGGAGGTGACTCTTCAGTGCTTTGGAGCTATTCAGGGAATCTGTCCATCAGGGACAAGAATTTCTCAGCCGACCAACACAGAATACTTTCTTCTGGTTAAGGACGTCAGGAGTATTGCATTCAGTCTTGGGCTCTATATTTTCAAAGAGATAAACTGGAGTACATCCAGACAGGTCATTGGGATGATGAGGGGACCAAAAACCCAAACATAGGAGGATGTGGTTGAAAGGAAATAGGGATGTTTAGCCAAGAAGACTAGCAGTATATGATAACTATCAAAAAGGTCTCTCTCAGAGCAGAGGCTTAATATGTATTCATTGAGTCTAATCAAATGAAAAAAACTTGAAGGCTTGTCCTGTGAATCCTCACCCCTAAGAAAATGCAACCATCGAATCTCTCTCATCCTGCTACAGGGCTTTTGAGTATCTGTGAGTGGAGAAAAGTCACAAGATTGAGCTAATTTCATCCACTTCAAATTTATGGTACATAAGCTCAGTTGGGTCCTCTCTGCTGCTTTAAAAATCCTGTTTTATCAGCTCTTTATCTTATTGCCCACAGCAATTGTTCCAAGCTTTTCTCTCTCTTCTCTGGCACTCTTACCACCACTTTAAACAGCTGACTTGGCTCCCTGTTTCACAGTGAAGATTGAAACCATTAGACAACAGCTCCCTCAATGCCCTGTTTCTCAAACTACTTAGCATTACCTACTTTCTCTGACTTCTCTGTAAAATAAGGGTAATTTTTTGATCTGGGACTTCTTTCTCCATCCATCATTCCTCTTCTTTCATGTATCTTTCAAGCCATCTTTTCCTTGCCTCTGGCTTCTTCCACATTTGCCGACCAATAGGCTCAGCCTTCAAAATATCTTCCCTCGACCTTGCTAGCTTTCTTCTTTCACTGCTTAACTTTAGAAAACTGTCTTCATTTTATGACTCAACTTCCTCATTACTTATTATTGCCTCGCCTTAATTCTTTCTACCACTCACTCCAATCTTGACAATATTGAAGCTACTCTCTAAGGTAACCAGTGATGACCTAATTGCCACATCCATTATTATTCCCCTTTCCTTCTGTCTTACTTTCTGTCTTAGAATCAATACTGTGTATTGGTTCCAAGGCCAGAAGAGTGGTAAGGCCTAGGCAATTGGGGTTAAATGACTTGCCCAGGGTCACACAGCTGGGGAAGTATCTGAGGCCAGATTTGAACTTAGGACCTCCTATCTCTAGGCCTGGCTCTCATTCCACTTAGTCACCTAGCTGCCACCATTGTTCTTTTAAAATTGTTCAGTCTTCATCATTTTTGCAGTATTTGACCCCCTCTCTTACTGAATACCTATTTTTCCCTCTCCTGGCTCCAGAGATACCATATTCTCTTGGTTCTCTTCTTACCCCTTACTGCTCTTTCTTATCTTCTGTGGTTCTTCATCCTCTTCTAGAGCCTTGAACATTCTATCTCTTGCCTTTTTTCTCTCTCTCAACTTTCTCTTTTGGCAAATGTCCTTCTTCTAATACATCAAACTCTATGCAGACAATTCCCATATCTATGCTTCCAGTCATGAATTGTCTTCTGAGCTCCAGACACATATCTCTAAATGCCTTCAGGATGTCCCACCAGCACACCAACCCAACATGTTAAAAAAGAAATAAGCTTAGGCATGTCTCCAAGACTTCTTTCTCCATGAAACTCAGAGAACATTTGATCATTGGAAGAAATTTCCTTAGAGATTGTATTTATATGTCTGGGTGAAAAGCACTGGCATTATTAGGTAAGTATTCTTGAATTCTTAAGGTGGGGACACCTACACTGAGGAGGTTTTAAAAAAATGCCACCAGAGCAAAAAAATAAATAAATAAATAAATAAATAAAAACAGTAGCTGGAGATCCAAATCAACTAAACCATGGGTCAATGGAGAAGGGGAAAAAAAGTACCTTCTGGGAGTGTCTGCAAGATGTCTCCAAACTCAGGTAAGAGCCTGACCATGTAGCCAATGAGACAAATGTCTACACTGACTGAGATGAAATCCAAAACACCTAACTTTATCCTTCACTCTGTCGGCCCTTACAGGAGAAAAAACTTCCTCAGTCAAGTATAAATTTGCCATTTCCTCTGTTTGTGCATGGAGTCTAAGAATTATTCTGCTTCCTTTACTCCCTTTTTCTAGAGGCCATCGAGTGGAGGCCAAATGATTTTTTGACATCGTAAATAAGATTTATACTTTGGGCAGAAATTTGTCTAAGTAACCTCCAAGATATCTCCCAGTTCTACAGTTCTGTAACAGCTACACAAATGTGCTCCAGGAATATGCAGGTCACAGAGTGGTGTATAGGCTGGGATGGAAGGACCCTGGGACCTGAGCAGTGGATTTCCCAGTAGTCAGGTCCTTCACTGAGGAACTGGGAATTAGTTTGTTTCCTCTTTCCCTTATTCACCATCACTCCTGGTATCGCTCCCACCTCTCTCCCCTCAGTCCCTAAACTCCCCACCTTCAAAGTCAATCCGTCCATCTCCATCGGTGTCAGCCGCCTGGATCATAGCCTCAGCCTCTTCATCTGTCAGGGGAGCTGCAGGACCAGTGCTGGGGATCGTGGACAGGATGTATCTGTGAAGCAGAGAACTCTGGGCCTCAGAGAATGGGAAGCTTGGGAAGAGCTATATTATAGAAGTAGGGGATATTTTTAGAGCTTGGGTCCAGGTTATCTATTGGCGTTACCAATCCCAGAGAGGGCAGTGGACACAGCCAAGGGCATTTGGGTATGGTGTGTGATCAAATGAGAAGAGCCTAGAATGAAGCAATGTCTGTTTTGTTTTTTTTTTCTGCCCTGTGCTCCTGGGAATAAAAGAGGCAGATAGGGGGCAGGAGAAGGGAGATTATCTGGGTAGGAAGAACAGATCGAATTCAACAAAAAGGGAGGTAAATATATGCATTCCCATCTAATTAGACATTTTCTTCTCATTACCCGTGAATCCCAGTGTCTATAAGCTCCCAAAGGGAGAGGACTAGAGCTGTGCAATTTGCGGAAGGAGGTGTCACCTAGCACGGGACCTTGGCAAGGACAGTGTGGTACAATAGAAAGACCCTGAAGACCTATTTTAGTCCCAATTCCAACACTGACTGCTCACTCAAATATGACCTTGGAAAAATGAAGAAGTTGTCCTGGATGACAGCTCAACTCCCTTCTGGCTTAGATGTTCTAAGATTCTATGATTAGAGAAAGAGGGGGAGGGTTCCTACGAGTGGAGGGTAAGGAGGGATGGGACCGAGGGCCTCTCTCTGCCCTTTACTTGATCTCATTCCACTCAATGAAGCCACTCTTGTCTTTGTCCAGCATCTGGAAGGATTTCCGGATGATCTCCTCCTGCTGGCCTGAGGTCTGGAACTTCTGCATGTATTCAAAGAATCTACTGTAGTTGAACGAGCCTAGAATAATAATGGTGCATATATGTTAGGCAGAACAAATATTAGTGTGCTCATTAGAGGAAGCTAGGTGGCACAACGAATAAATAAAGGGTCAGGTCTTGGATTCAGGAAGATCCGAGTTCAAATCTGAATTCAGACTAGCTTTATGAGTCTAGGCAAATCACTTAACCCCTGTCTACTTTAGTTTCCCCAACAATCAAATGGGGATAATAATACAGGCTATTATTATACTTCGTTTTATTGCACTTTTACAGATATTGCATTTTTTACAAATTGAAAATTTGTGCTGATCTTGCTTTAGGCAAGTCTCTTGGCGACATTTTCCCAATAACCCGTGTTTACATCATGTCTCTGTATCATACTTTGGTAATTCTCACAATATTTCAAACTTTTTCATATCATTATATATATTATAGTGATCTTTGATGCTACTATTGTAATTGTTTGGGGTGCCAAGAACTGTGCCCATGTAAGAGGTACACTTAATAAATGTTGGGTGAGTTCTGACTGCTCCCCCAACCAGCAGTTTCCCCCCTCTCTCTTCTCTGACCTCCTCATTCCCTACAACACAATCATATTAAAATTATGCCAATTAGAGACTCTTCAATGACCTCTAAGTATTCGAATGAAAGCAAGAGTCAATTCAACAAACTTCATTGTCTTATTTTCAGAAATTGCTACAGCCACTCCAGCCTCCAGCACCCATCACCCTGATGTAGTCAGTAGCCATGAACCTGGAGGCAAGACTTCCACCAGAAAAAAAAGTTACTACTTACTAAAGGCTCAGATTCTGGTTATTATCATTTTTATATTCTACATATTATTCAATATATTACTATGAACATTTTTAGCAATAATGTTGTGCTTTTAACTCTTACCTTCCAACTTAGAATCAGTACTATGTAATGGTTCTAAGGCAGAAGAGTGGTAAGGGCTAGTCAATGGGGGTCAAGTGGCTTGGTCAGGGTCATACAGCTGGGAGGTGTCTGAGGTCACCTTTGAACCCAGGATCTCTAGTTCTGACTCTCAATTCCTAAACCACTCAGCTTTCCCCAATAAAATATTTTTAAATTAAGGCATGCACATAATTTTAAGACAATGTTATTATATACTTAATAGACTATAAGTATAAATATAACTTTTATATGCATTGAAAAAACAAAAAATTCATGTGGCCTGCTTTATTGTGACATTTACTTTATTTAAGTACAATGGTCTGGAACCAAACCTACAATGTCTCCAAGGTATGCCTGTGATAGATGTAAGGATCAAATAAGGTAACAGACTTGGCCTTAATATATGCTTGTTTTTTTCCTTCCTTCGCATTTTACATATGAAGAAATAGGATCAAAGAGGTTATGTGATTTGCCCAAGGACTCAAGATTTGGAGGCTGATTGGTACTCAGTTGTCCTGGAACCCCTCTAATGTGCTGTGCTTTCTTTCAGGGCACAGAGAGGGGATTCCACAGGGGAGGGTGTGTTCAGGTGGATTATCGTGGTGGCTGTTAGAGAAGGTCTAATGCTCCCAGGCTCTAGTGGACATGGTAGGCTATCTTAGAGCTTCAGTTGTATGTATGCTCATGCTTGACCCAACTGAGGCATCAGCCTTGAAAAGGCAAGGAAAGAGATCCAGAAAATAAGCTCAAGTTTAAGATCCCTTCCTGGTAAATAGAAACCCAAGAGAGGAAGACAGAGAAGGGCATTGGAGGCCTAGGAGAACGGAAGTAAGGGCAGATACCAGTTATTGCCAAGGGCCAGAAAAAAAGGTTATTAGCACCAGGTATACAGGACCTGTGGTCTAGCAAATCAGTCCATCCTGGCCAACCAATGGGGTAAAAAATGGGATTCTAGTTTCTCCCCTCTCCCCCACTCTGGGGGCTGTGCTATTCCTTGTCTGTTTGTGCTGGGGGATGGGATGAGGTCCTCAGAGTTCTCTTGAAGAGCTAGATCTAGAGGTAGCTCCTTAGGCCACCACATTAGAGGGATCCAGAAAGGGATACCTTTGTTTTCCCCATAAATAATAAATTTTAATAATAATTTAATATAATAATATTATTTATAAATACATATTTGTTTACATATATAACTTTAATAAAATAAAAAATTATTTTTGAAAGCTCTTACTTTCTGTCTTTGTAACAATTCTAAGACAGAAGGGTAAGGGCTAGGCAATTTGGGTTAAGTGACTTGCCTAGGATCACACAACTAGGAAGTTTTTGCATCTAGATTTGAACCCAGGTCCTTCTGACTATAGACCACTGCACCACCTAGCTACCCCATGCACAATTCTTTAATGCTAAAAAATTTTTCTCTCTGCCCCACACTGGTATGTATTTTGTGATGAATCGAGTCCTATGTATCAGATGGACAGTCACCCAAAGAAGTGAGGCAATTTTAAAACCTTGCTCAGGGTGTGCAGATAGAGATGCCTTGTCCAGGCTCTGCTCTTCCCCCATTTCTGCATGAGACACAGCTAGAGAGGCTGCTTCATCTTTTTTAACCCCTGTGCCTTACCATGGTGCCTCATGTCTGATGGCAACATGTCAATGTCTTTGTCTGATAGGGATGTCCCCATGGCTAGACCAATCTTCTTCACTTGGGAGGAGAAATCTTCATCCATCTTGACCACTGGAAAAAGAATTGGGAACCTAGTGAGGGTCCAGGAAATTCTGGCTCTCTGGTCCATGAACTTAGCTAGGAAAGCATCTGAGGTCATATTTGAACCCAGGACCTCCCACTTATGGGCCTGGCTCTCAATCCACTGAGTCACCCAGCTGCTCCCCAACCCTTGCTACTTTAGCCTCACCTTAAACCACTCCCTGTGGATTGCCTTCCCCACAAAGGAAAATGGATAGTAGAGCTATAACTAATAAGGGGAGAGAAGGACTTTGTCCCCAGGGTGCCAGCATTGGTAGGGGTGGGTGTAATTCCTCCCTCTGCCTTACCTCCCTCCCTTCTACTTTCCCTACTCCCACCCACCCCTGTAGTGTTCTGTTCATCTCCTGAGACTTGCCTTTCTCCACTGCTATCAAGACTTTGCCCAACTGAGGCAAATTGCCCCTCTCTTGCCACCTTGCCACACAGATTCTCAGGACACACTCAGCTTCCTCAGGAACAACTTTGATGTAGCCTGCTAAAATACCCCTATTCAAACGAATTTGCTCCAAATGCTAGAATTTCTGCTTTTAATTTTGCCATTGAGTCCTCTGAGTATTTAGCTATTTCCATATAACAGTGCTTCAAACTTGAGCAGACTCCTTCCTGGGCCTGATACATACAAGGCCTATTCACATATGTCTGTCCCTTGCAGATTGCCCACTGGCCTTGACGCTGTTCTCAAAGCACACATAAAGGAAGTCTCAGAAATCCAGAGCCATCACAGCTCCACCTGAGGCCTAGAAGTCTGGCCCAATCCCCATTCTTAAAGAGTCTAGACCTGATTAGGGAGGGGAAGAGGAAAGTCCCCAGGAAGGAATAGGACATTGATATCTGCTGCTGATACTTAGTGGGTTTTCTCATTTCCAGAGAGGAAGGGGGCATTGGTTGAATTCCCTGCTGCCTGAAAGCCTGGAAACAACTATAGACATAGCTTGCCTGGAGTGGGTATCCCACCCAGAATGAATGCCCAAAGCCAGGCTTTCTGAATAGCTAGTTCCATCCAAATGCCTACCTTTGGACCAGACCCAAAAGCTTCATGAAAATCGAGTAGCAAACAGGAAGTCTGAACTGGAAGGGATCTTCAAGAGACTATTCAATCCAACTTCCTCATTTTGCAGATGTGGCCCAGAGAAAGGGTATCCAGCTAGCCAATGATGAAGCTGGGAACTCGAATCTCAGTATTTTGACTCCATGACCAATGCTCTTTCCACTATCCCAAACTCCCTCCTTAGCAGCCTCCTCTCTGGAGGAATTTCCTCTGGAGGATCAGAATCTTTTACTTTATCCCTGTTCTTTTTTTCTGAATGACACTGACACAGATTGTGATCTTCTCTCTATGGCTATGGACAAAGAGACATATGCTCGTAGTCTCTTTTCCCAAAGAACTCAGAAACAATATCCTTCACTTTAGAACTACAAGATGTGAGCTAGAAGAGACCTTGGAAGTCATCTAATTCATTTGTCCTTCTTTATTTTATAGATAAGGAAACTGAGGCATAGAGAGAAGTGATTTGTCCAAGTCACACAGCTAGTTTGTGACAGAGGCAGGACTTGAACTTCCAAACCATCGTTCTAGGCTGCTTCTCCTGCTTCACTCCCTATCAGAAGACATTCTCTGTTCTCTACTTTGTCTCTTATATCTAGGATTACATTGTTGGCTGAAACTTCTTGCTTCACCAAAAGTTGATCTTATGACTGTAACATAAAGTATTAAAAAGAGTCTGGACTTGAAGAAAGGGAATTTGGCTTTCATTCTTAGATCCAAGGGTTACTAGCCTCAAACTCTCTCAACCTTAGTTTCCCTTGATGGGAATAATAATACACTACCAACCTCACCTTAAAATGCCATGTGAACTGTGATGATGGCACCATTGCAAATGATGCTCCGGATTTGGGGCTATCTTGTTCTGGAATATCACCTTTCCTATTCCTGGGTCTGACCAAGCTGGGTGGTTCCAGTTGCATGGGGGGAAGAGCTGGCCACACTCCTGGCTCCATTTTATCCTCCAAAGGGGACCTTGCTAGCAACCTTCCCACACTGGAGATAATTGGGCCCCAAAGGTCCCCTCTTCTGATCGGTGAGTCTCTAGCTCAGACAACTATTTCATGAGGATCACAGGTCATGGCCAGCTAGGTGGTGCAACAGATAGAGTACTGGGCCTGGAGGAAGACACATCTTCCTGAGTTCAAATCCAGCCTCAGACACTTACTAGCTGGGTGACCCCGTACAAGTCACTTAACTTTATTTGCCTCAGTTCCCCATCTGTAAAATGAGCTAAAGAAGGAAATCACAAACCTCTCTAGTATCTTTGCTAAGAAAACTCCAAATGGGTCACAAAAAGTTGAATGTGACTGAAACAACCAAATAACCACCACCGAGCCATGGCCACTTCATTCCGAGCTCCACTCTCTCTAGACTTAGCTACCTTTTGACCAGAAACCTTCCTCTAACTAGAATATCCTTCTTCCCTCACTTTCTAGCTCCCCTTCATGTGTTATCTTTCTCCTAGAATGTAAGTTCTTTGGAGGGAGGGACTACTTTGTTTGCTTGAATTTATAGCCCTAACACTTAGCACAGTGCCTGGCTCATAGTAAAGGTGAAATAAATTATCTATATCATATCCATCTATCTATCCATCCATCTATCCATCCATCCATCCATCTATCTATCTATCTATCTATCTATCTATCTATCTATCTATCTATCTATCTATCTATCTATCTATCTGTCTGTCCGTCTGTGTCTGTCTTTCTATCCTCCATCTATCCATCCATGTATCTGTCTGTCTGTCCATCTGTCTTTCTATCATTCATCTATCCACCCATGTATCTATTTATCTATCTCTCTCTATATATATATGTCTGTCCATCTGTCCATCTGTCTTTCTATCTATCCATCCAAATATCTATCTATCTATCTATCTATCTATCTATCTATCTATCTATCTATCTATCTTTCTTTCTTTCTTTCTTTCTTTCTTTCTTTCTTTCTTTCTTTCTTTCTTTCTTTCTTTCTTTCTTTCTATCTATCTACCTACCTGTCTGTCCATTTGTCCATCTGTCTTTCTATCTATCCATCCATCTATTCATACATCTATCTATCTATCTATCTATCTATCTATCTATCTATCTATCTATCTAACTGTCTGTCTGTCTACTTTTGTAGAAGGTATAGCCAAAAGATGCAACTGCCAACCTGGGAAACAAGGCCAAGTATAAGTCAGGAGGAGTTCAGAAGATTAGGTGTGAAAGAGATGGCAAAGATCATCTATTTCATCTGTCTTAAAATGTAGTCTCTTAAGTCTCAGAGAGATGAAGTGACTGGTCCAAGTTCATGCAGTGAGTAGCCAGCTGAACCAGGATTCAAATCCAGATTTTACAACTCTAGGACTCTTTCCTCTATACTGCATCCTCTTCTGGAAACGATTTTAGAGATCACCGAGCCAATGCCCTCATTTTACAGTAATCTAACTAACTAAAGTTATGCTAAGCTAATTAGCAGCATATGACCAAAGATTATTCCTGACTGTGTAAAACAAAGGGCACTATTTAAGAAGAAGAAGAAAGGAGGAATGCTGATACCCAAGACACAAATTTTATTCCTGAGTGATGGTGGTTAGTGGCTTATAAAGGACCCAAAATAGAAATGAGAAATGGTGACTTCTTTTATTTCATAACACACAGAAACCTCAGTTATGATCTTGGGGACATTAAGAGCCAATCTGCAGGACCCCCAAGGTGAAATAGCTACTTTTAAAAGCCTCTGGCCAGCCCTACAATCACAACATCATGGAAATCATCTCACCAGACTCTCATATTTCGTGGAAGAGGAAAGTAAAGCTACCTATAGGACTCAAAACTCTTTTAACCTTAGTTTTCCTAGTGTGGGAAGCTACACTATCTATCTCACAGATTTGTTAACCTTAAAAGAAGAAGGAAAAATTATTTCACTTAATTTTGGAATCAGTTGTTTCAGTCATGTCTGACTCTTCATGATCTATTTAAGGTTTTCTTGGCAGAGATACTGGAGTGCTTTGCCATTTTCTTCTCTAGATTATTTTACAGATGAGGAAACTAAGGCAGAGTTAAAGAACTTGCCCAAGATCACACAGCTAGTGTTAGATTTGAACTCAACTCTCACTGACTCCAGGCATAGAGCTCTATCCACTCTGCCACCTGGCTGCCTCCAAGACAGAGATTAAGTGATTTGCCCAGAGTCACACAGCTAGTGTCCAAGACCAGATTCAAACTCAGAAAGATGGACCTTCCTGACTCCAGACCTGGCCATCTAATCCAAATCATACACAAAAATAATATTTGTAATGTCATATCGATTTATAGTTAGTAAACCTGGGTTTGAATCCTGGTTTTCCCTGAGCTAGTTATGTCCAGACTCTGGTCAACTCATTTAATCTCTCTGAAACTTACCTCCATAGCTGGAGGAAGAAGAGACTTTAAAGGTCCAACTCCACTTTTGCACAACTAATAACATTTGCACAATTTAACTCACAGAGTTGTAAGAAAAGTACTCTATAAATTTCAAAGTTCGATGTAACTACTATTCTATAGCCCTTTAAAGTTGAAAAAACACTTTACATAAATGAAATTATTTGATCCCCACAACAACATCATAAGGTAGGTGCTATTACTATCCTCAGCTTTTCAGAGGAGGTAATTTTCAGAGAAGTCAATTCAATTGGCCAGGGCCTCAGATGAATTTGAACCCATACCTCTCCTGACTCTAAGACCAGTGTTTTTTCCACCCCTTTTTTGTTCATTTGTGTGTAGTCCTGTCTAGCTCTTCATGACCCAGTTTGGACCCAGTTCTCTTCTCAAAAATAATGGAGTGGTTTGCCATTTCCTTCTCCAACTCATTTTACATATGGGGAAACTGAGACAAACAGGGTTAAGTGACTTGCCCAGAGTCACCCAGCCAGTGTCTGAGGTTGAATCAAGGGGATGAGTCTTCTTGACTTCAGACCTGGCACTTTCTCCACTATGGCGCCTAGCTGCCCTTTTCCCACCCATATCATGCTGCTATAGAAACATGTGTTAGTATTGTTCTTGTTGTTGCCCAAGGTTACAAAGCAATTTATTGGCAAATCACCAATATCTCACAGGCAGGGACTCTTTTCACTGTCCTTTAAGGGGTTTTCTCTCAGCATAGCAATCAGGTTATTGTCTGAGATTCTTTCTGTCCGCAGAACCGTGACCCCAGCACCTAGTGCAGCAGGAGGAGGGAATTCCATCCTAGAAGATGCTTCTAGAGTCAAGTGGTTCCGCAAGTCTCAGATCTCTAGACCTGAGAGAACCGGAATCATCCTTGGAGACAGTGTGTCGTGAACCTCTCAGGTAATCTGGAGAAGTCTATGAACCCTTTCTTGAAATAATGTTTTTCAATACATAAAATAAAATATACAGGATCCCAAAGGAAACCAATTCTATTGAAATACAGTCTTCAAACTTTTACAAAAACAAGTTCATGATGCAAAGTGGAATGAGCAGAACCAAGAGAACAATGTATACAGTAACAAAAATTTTAGATTATGATCAACTGTGAAGGCAAAACAAGGTCCCAGGATATCCTGAAGGGACCCAGGATGAAAAATGCTACCCACAGCCAAAGAAGGAAGTGTTGGAGCCTGATCACAGATGAAAACACGCCATCTTCTACTTTAGTTTCTTTATGAGAATTTTATTGTATGTGTGATATGGGTCTTCTGTCACAATATAAGGAATGTGCAACTATATATATTGCATGAAAGTATTGTTATAACTTATATCAGACTATTAATTGCCTTCGGGAGTGGGGAGGAATCTGAATCCTAAAATATCAGAAAACAATTGTCAAACATTGTTTCTACATGTAACCAAATAAATAAATAAATCATTAAAAAAAAACAAACTAGTTCATGAACTCTTTATTTAGTTTGATCGCCTAATTTTAAAAGATGAAACCCAGAGGGGAAGTGATTTATCTAAGATCACCCGAATTTGGCTAGAGCTAGAATTTGAACTCTAGGCTTTTGTCATCAAATGTAGTGATGTGAGTACTGTGAAGTTTAGACTTTCATTTTCCTTTTTCTGCCTGGACATCCCATGAGGAGTCTCCATCTGGTGAGATAATATGTATTAGTCGGCAGGCTAAGCAATCCAGTTAATAATCTAATGATGTGGCTCTGCTCCTTTTTCTCCTCAACGACCCTGGTCCTTAGTTCTTCCCATCAATCTCCAGGGTCCCCCATTCCCCTTGCCAGGTCTGATTGTGGACCACTAGGGAGCATGAAGTCTTGTGGGCGCTTTAGAGTAAAGGAGGGAAATGGATGCCTCCTCCCTCCCCGCTCCAGAGGGGGGCCAGGTGGTAAGAGAAACATCTTGTGATGAGCTGGGTCTCTCAGGTTACGAGACTTGACACATCCCAGGGGGAGATCAGGTTCGGGGGCTCACCAGCACAGAGGCTATTTCGGAGGTGTATGTATCCCTGGGGCCAGTGGGAGTCAGGGCATAAAAGGAAGAGGCCGAGGTTTGCCATATTTCCTCAGCTCAGCATTAGCACTCAAAGTTCAGTGAGAATGCAGTGACTTTTGGGTCAAGCCCAAAGGAGACAGGCTGAGTAGGATGGGGGGTGCGGGGTGGCACAGGGGAGAGTTAGGAAAGAAAATCTGGAAAACACTGGGACGAAGTCTTCATTTTCTTCCTTCTCCATGGGCTGCAGGATAAAGGCCAAACTCCATATTAAATGCCAGGCCTTCAACCAACGGGCCCAGATCCCTGGATACCCAGGACGGCAGAGAAAAGATGGAGCGTCCATTTATCCATAACCACGTAGAAACTGAGGAGGGAGAGATTGAAAATAAATCCTCACTTTTCATCATAGCTCCCATCACCATAAACCAGGGGGTGCTTAACCCAGGATCCATGGAGCTCTGAGAGTTCTATGGATAGATTTCAGGGAGTCCCTGAACTAGGGTGGGAAAAAACTACATCTTTATCATGACTAACTTTTAGTTTTCTTTATAATGCTATGGATTTTTTTAAACCCTTACCTTCTGTCTTGGAATCAATATTATGCATACTATGATTCCAAGGCAGAAGAATGGTCAGGGCTAGGCAAAGTGACTTGCCCAGGGTCACACCGCTGGGAAGTATCTGAGGCCAAATTTGAACCCAGGACTTTCCATCTCTAGGCCTGGCTCTCAATCCACTGATCCACCCAGATGCCCCCTGTTGCTATGGATTTTGCTTTATTTGTTTAAAAATGCATTGAGGGGGCAACTAGGTGCCTAGCTAGCAAATCACTTGACCCCCATTGCCTAGCCCTTACCCCTCTTCTGCCTTGGAACAAATATACAGTAATGATTCTAAGATGGAAGGTAAGGTTTTAAGAGACAGAGACAGACAGACAGACAGACAGAGACAGAGAGAAAAGTGGGGTGGTCCTGGGCTTCATCAGACTGCCAAAGAGACTCGACACCAAAAGGTTCAGAGCACCTGCTATAAATGTTATTGACAAAAGGATTCAATTCAATCTAAATAAGTCCATCAAGCATTTAGTAAGTTTTGGTAGACCCTTGGTATAGGGCAGCGAGGTGGCTAAGTGGAAAGATTGCCAGGACTGGAATCGGAAAGACCAAAGTTCAAATATGACCTCAGACACTTGCTGGCCGTATGACTCGGGGAAAATCACTTAGCCCTGTCTGCTTCAGTTTCTTCCTCTGTAAAATGAGCTGGAGAAGGAAATGGCAAACTACTCCAGCTCATCTTTGCCAAGAAAACCCAAAAGTTGTCACTGAACGATTGGACATGGCTGAAAATGACTCAACAACAGTGGACAGTTGGTATAGCAAGATAAAATAATCAAAGCGCACGTGTATATTACACTTTGGCCATCTAAATGATACACTGGAGAGAGTGATGGGTTTGGAGTCAGGAAGAGTTGAGTTTGAATCTGACCCTGGGCAAATGACAATTTCTGTTTGCCTTCATCCACTGGATGAGGAAATAGCAAACCATCCCAATATCTTTGCCAAGATAATCTCATGGACAGCATGACCTACAGGGTCACAAAGAGTTGGACATGACTGAACAACAACAATATATAACACTTTAAGGTTTGCAAAATGTTTCTCAGACTTTATCTCTTTTGATCCTTAAGACTCCCCTGAGAGGTAAATACAATTATTATTTCCATTTGATAGAAAAGCAAACTAAGGCTCAGTTTGTTCAATTTGAGGCTCACTAAGTGACTTGTCCAGGGTCACACAGCTAGTCAGAATTTCTTATAGGATTTGAAATTGGGTCATCTTGTCTAGAAGGGCAACATTCGTTCTATTCCACCATACTGCCTGTCTTCAAGGAGTTTACATTCTACCATAAGCTCTCAAACTTTTTTTAAGCTTCTTCATGAATAAAGTGTAAAATATGATCCCTGTAATGCCTTTCTCAAAGGGTTATTGCAAGGCTCAAATGGGTTAATGCAGGTAAAAGCATTATGCAGATGTCAGTTATTTTTCAGTTAATCTTAAAATACCCTGTGAGGTAGGCAAAGTATTACTAGCTCCCATTTTACAGATGAGGAAACATGCCAAAAGAGATGAAATGCTTTGCCTAGGATCAGAGCTATTAAGAAAAAACAACAAAAACAGAACAAAGGCTAGAACAGACTTCCTATGGCATTTAAGTTCACTTAAATGGCAAGGAAGGTTCACTTCCTTGGCAGAAATCATTCCTGACTTAGATATTGGCTCATTGTCGTAAACTGTTCATTAAATCTTTTTTTTCTTCACATAAACATCTTATTTTTACCAACTAGATTATAAACTCCTAGAGGGCAGGAATTGAGTCTTTATCATTCTCTGCAATACTCAGAAAAGCCATTTTAATAAATATTTGGTTTGCTTTCACACTGAAAACAGATGAGACATACAGAACCCGGGGATGGGGCAGATGATGGCATGCATTCTTTTAAATTTGCCATCACTGCTGGGAAGCAGGAGGCTGTGGTAGGCTTGGAGCCAGGAGACCCAACTTCCATTCTCTGTTCTTTCATTTGCTAACTGGGTAACCTATCCTGCTAATCTTACTTGTACAAAGCATTTTATCTTTCAGAGACTCCGTTTTTTCATTTGTAAAATGGGAATGACACTACCTGCAATACCTACTTCAAGTGGTTGTTGAACAGTTAAAATGCTGTACAAATGGGAGCTATCATCATGGCTTGATAAGAAGTAGACTCAAAAGATAATCGTGAGTGGATAGGAGAGGAAGGGAAACTCATCAACACTAGCTTTGGATTTGATTGGAGAATAGTAAAGATACTTCTGGAGGTAACTAAGTGGTTCAGTGCAGAGAGTACTGGGTCTAGAGTAAGGAAAACATGAGTTCAAGTCTGACCTCAGATACTTACTAGCTGTGTGACCCTGGACAAGTCACTTAGTAAGCCTCAATTTGAGCAAACTGAGCCTCTCTGTTTGCCTTAACCCATTAGAGAAAGAAATGGCAAATCAATTCAGTATTCTTTTCTGAGAAAATTCCATGGCCAGTATTCAAGGGCTATCGTCCATGGGGTCCCAAAGAGTTTGACATAACTTAGAACAACAAACATATACTTCCATTGGACCAGGAGAATTCCTTCTCAATTGAGAATCCCTGAATAACTCTGCCATTTAAACTGACCAGTCAATCATGGCTCCAGTTCATTTCCTCTTAATTCTCCCTTTCTCTTCCTCCTCTCTATCTTCTCCTTCCCTCTAAGGTGAGGTAACTATAACTCTTCACAGGTTTATGAGCTTCAAGGTTTACAGAAAAATGTTCTTCATAATCACAGGGATCCAAGGAGACATCTAAATTCGATAATCAATATAGAGCTGGAAGAGACCTCAGAGTCTTCTCCAGGCCTCCCAGGCCATGGGTTCTTAACTTTTTGAGTCATGAACCCTATTGAAAGTCAACTGAAACCTATGGTTTCCTTCTTGGATGATGTTTTAAATGCATAAAATAAAATATGGGGGATGACAAAGGAAACCAATTATGTTAAAATACAGTATTAAAATATGTAAATTTGGTAATCCTCAGAGAAGAACTTAACTTCAAACCTCATTTTAGAGAGAGGGAACTGAGGACCATAATAGGGAAGCAGCTTGCCAAAGTTCACACAAGTAGACTTTCAATTCTAACCAGATCTTATGACCTTTTCTATCTCAGAGGTTCCAGGTTGGAGAGGGAAGAGAGAGACAGACAGACAGACAGAGACAGAGACAGAGGCAGAGACAGAGACAGAGACAGAGAGACCTCCTTTTCCCCTCAATCCTACCTGCTCTGGTCCAAGCTTTTCTTCCAGGAAATAGATGTTCACAAGGCTTATAATTCTTGACATATCCTTTCCATCCATTTCCATAGTAACTCCTCCTACTCTCTTTTACTCAAACCCCAAGAACTCCCAGAAATCTGGGTTTAAATGCTTTGATTAATTATCAGGCTAGGGACAAGAAGGGTATACAAGATGGAGGGAAACCACAATCAGCCTTCCCTGAGAAGATTCAGGAGGAGAATTGTACAAAAGATTACCTTGGTTAACACTATGGGGAATAAATTTGAAGAAAATGCTACTTCATTCATGAGACCTAACTACTCACCCAAACTGATTATTCAAAAGTAAATAGAAATTCAGGGAGAAGCTGGGTAACACAATGGATAGAATGCCATGCCTGGAGTCAAGAGGTCCTGGATTCAAATATGGCCTCAGACACTTCCTGGCTGTATCACCCTGGGCAAGTCACCTATCCCTAATTGCCTGGTCCTTACTACTTTTCTGCCTGAGAATAATACTTAGTATCAATCTTAAGACAGAAGGTAAGGATTTTTTTTAAGTAAGTAGAAATTACATGTTTGTCAAATGTATGGAAATTCTTCCCCAGTTTCTGTTCCTCTATCCTAAAGCCTCTTAGCAAATCTCTCTCTCAGGGTGGGCGAGTTAAATTCCAATCAGTTGTGCTCAGGCACAACTGTAGCAAGTTTTCAAAATAGTATTAGGAGAAAAGTCCTCTGGCTTTGCCCTTGGTGCAGACTGAAGAAAGCATTGATAGTATTTGTAGTTTTCCAACATCTAGAAACAACAGAACTTATCGCCTAGTTAGTAAGAATAATTAGTTAAAAACAAGAAGCAACTTGGTGGTGACTTGGAGTGAGCTCCTTCTCACTCTCCTTCCCTCCAAATAAGGGTATTCTATTTGCCATAGGAAAGTAGTTTATACTATTAGTAGTTCTAGCCTTTAGGCAAATAAATGGAGCAGCAGATATAGAGCTGGGCCTGGAATAAGGAAGACCTGAGTTCAAATTCAGCTTCAGACACTTACTGACTGTGGGACCCTGGACAAGCTACTTAACCTCTGTTTGTCTCTTTCCCCAATTGCAATGTGGAAATAATAATAGCACCTACATTGCAGGTTTGTTAGGAGGATCAAAAGAGATAATATTTATCCAGGCACATAGTAGATGCTATATAAATGCTAACTATCATTATTATTATTGTGTGGGCTAGATCCTGGGTAGATACAAAAATAGAAAACAACATCATCCCAGTCCTTTTAGTTCTCTCACGTCAGGAGAAACACAGAAACAAACAAACAAAAAAAGAATTCTTTCAAGAGGATGTGAAGATAGCCCAAGCTATAAAAGGGGATATCAGCTGGGGAGCAAGAGGAAGGAAGTTCTGGATGTTCCCAAACAAAAATGGAGGAGAACAATGAAAGACAGATTTGACTGGGCCATAATTTTTAATCAAAGTCTTGATTTCAGTAATTATTTGAGGTTCCCTAAGTCTACCTTGTCAGTTTGATAGGACAAGTATGAATAACTCCATTTTACAAGTTTACAAGCTCACAGAATCTACCAAGGCTCAAGGCTTTTAAAAGCCTACAACTCGTGTTGGGAGTGGAAATACGATTAGAAAGATAAGTTGGGGTGATATTACAGAAGACCTTGAATGCCAAACAAAATAATTTAGAATTTATTAGAAATATTGTATGTGCCAATAAGCACATGTGAAAAAAATCTTGCATATTTCTTTGGAATCCACCTTTTGCTCACCTTCTGTGCTAGTGGGTTGTAAAGGCACTGACAAAGGGCAGCTAGGTAGGGTGGTGGATAGAGTGCCAGGACTGGAGTCAGGAAGAACTGAGTTCAAATCTGGCTTCAGACACTTATTATTTGTGTGACTCCAAGTAAGTCAATTAATCCTGTTTGCCTCAATTTCCCCATCTGTAAAATAACCTGGAGAAGGAAATGGCAAACTACTTCAATCTTTTTTGCCAAGAAAATCCCAACGGGATCACAAAGAGTCAGATACTACTGAAATGACTAAATATTAAAGGGACATTCACTGCTTTTTCATAGAAAGGGTTCAAGGTCACTGTGGCATGTTAGCAAGAACATTGAATTTGGACTCAAGCAGCCCAACGTTGAATCCCAGCTCTGTCAGTTACTAGTTTTGGGACTTTGGCTTTCACTACCCAACTCACAAGAATTTTAGGAGGAAAGTACATTATAAGCCTTAAAACCCTTCCCAAATCTGAGTTATGTGCTGTTTTATAGTTATTATCAATATCATTATCTTGTTCTTTTCCTCTGAGTTTGATGCAGTTCAGACAGACCCAGTCCTGGGACAAGAAACTATCCTGGTTTTATTCTTCTATTCTTTTCTGGCCTGATAACTATTGGGTCGGTACTGCTGTTTTTATTGTTGTTCAGTCCTCTCATCCTGCCCAGCCCTTTGTGACTCCACTTGGTGTTTTCTTGGCAAAGATATTGGAACAGTTTGCCATTTCCTTTTCTAGATCATTTTATAGATGAAGAAACTGAGGCAAACAAGGTTAAGTGACTTGCCCAGAGACACACAGCTGGTAAGTGTCTGAGGCTTCATTTAAACTCAAGTTGAGGAGTCTTCCTAATTTTAGAGCTGGTGCTCTATCCTCTGCACCACCTAGATTTCTTTTTTTTTTTTTTTAAATATATTTTATTTGATCATTTCCAAGCATTATTCGTTAAAGACATAGATCATTTTCTTTTCCTCCCCCCTACCCCCCATAGCCGACGCGTAAGTCCACTGGGCATTAGATGTTTTCTTGATTTGAACCCATTGCTTTGTTGATAGTATTTGCATTAGAGTGTTCATTTAAAGTCTGTCCTCTGTCATGTCCCCTCAACCTCTGTATTCAGGCAGTTGCTTTTCCTCGGTGTTTCCACTCCCATAGTTTATCCTTTGCTTATGAATGGTGTTTTTTTTCTCCTGGATCCCTGAAAGTTGTTCAGGGACATTACACCGCCCCTAATGGAGAAGTCCATTACGTTCGATTATACCACAGTGTATTAGTCTCTGTGTACAATGTTCTCCTGGTTCTGCTCCTCTCGCTCTGCATCACTTCCTGGAGGTTGTTCCAGTCTCCATGGAACTTCTCCACTTTATTATTCCTTTGAGCACAATAGTATTCCATCACCAACATATACCACAGTTTGCTCAGCCATTCCCCAATTGATGGGCATCCCCTCGTTTTCCAGTTTTGGGCCACCACAAAGAGCGCAGCTATGAATATTTTTGTACAAGTCTTTGTGTCCATTATCTCTTTGGGGTACAGACCCAGCAGACCACCTAGATTTCTAACCATTGTGTAAGTGGACAAAATAAATGTTTCCAAAATCAAACAGAAGTACTGAGATACATGTAGCCTCCCTGAAAGTTCCTCGGGACAACTCAAGTAGCAGAGGATGGAGATAATATGTACTTCCTCCTTGTTCCCACAAGGTCTTAATTTCTTCTACCGAGTCTCTATGTTTTTAGAAGATTTTCATGCCAGATATTTTAGAGATTAGGAATATTTGGTATGGTGACATCATCATCAAAGCATTTATAGAGCCACATTTATATTTTAAAAGCATTTTGCCAATCTCTTTTGATCCTCAAAATAATCCTGCCAGGTAGGTGTTATCTTTCCCATTTTACAGAGAAGGAAACTGGAGTGGACCAAGGTTAAGTGACCTTTCCAGGGTCACACAGCTAGTAAGTATCTGAGACTGGAATTGAACCCAGGGATAGGTGTCTTCCTGACTCCAGGCCCAGCACTCTAACCATTATACCACCTAGCTGTCCCACTCTGTCCACCAGCTACATCTATGAAAAACATGATCCATAATGACACATGTAAAACCCAGTGGAACTGCTCGTTGACTGCAGGAGGGGGTGGAAGGGAAAGAACATAAATCATGTAACCACGGGAGAATATTCTAAATCAATTAATTAAATGAAAATTTTCAAATAAAAAAACATGATCCATAAATTTTTATGGATCTGTGAAACCTTGTGGGGAAATTTTGATTCTTCTTTCTTTGATAATACTCTGTCTGGTCCTAATACAGTTTAATTGCTGAATTCTGAAGGTGAGCTTGAGCTCTGTGTTGGTAACATGGGGATTTGTTGCTTGTTAGGTTATGAAAGATTATGGGCACAATTATGAATTGTGTCCACCAGGTTATTTTGCAAAGTATCCAGAAGGTCTAAATTTTAGTTTTATTATTATCATTATCACTCATCTCATCCTTATTTTTAATGGATTTTTTAAATTAAAATTTTTTATGGAATTTTAAAATAGATCTAAATGGTTCTATGACACATCACTGCTATTTTTTTTCTTTTTTTTTTGAACCCTTACCTTCCGTCTTGGAGTCAATACTGTGTATTGGCTCCAAGGCAGAAAGAGTGGTAAGGGCTAGGCAATGAGGGTCAAGTGACTTGCCCAGGGTCACACAACTGGGAAGTGTCTGAGGCCAGATTTGAACCTAGGACCTCCCGTCTTTTTCTTCTTTTTTATTGAATGTCTTTATAGCTTATTGGGCCAATGGTTTCTAAATTTTTTTTAGTTTTAATAAAGTTGCTTATTTTAATTGTTAATTGTCCTTCCCAAGGACAATTATAAACTACAAATCAGCACAGTAGAAAGAGTACCAGGTCTAGAGTTGGGAAGATCTGGGTTCAAATGTGACCTCAGATACCGCCTAACTGTATGACCCTGGGCAAGTCACTTAACCCTAGTTGCTTAGCCCTTGCCATTCTTTTGTTTTAGAATTAATACTAATACAAAAAATAAGAGTTTAAGACATGTTTATGGATCAGTGTTATGTCCAGCTGTGAGGTTGTTGCAGTCCTACTAGTTAATCAGCTTACTTTGCAAGCAACTATCATTATCATTATTATTACCAAATGATATAATTTCATTTCCTCACATTTTTAAGGAGTTCAGACAGAAATGGAACAAAGACAAATCTTTATTATTCTTTTCCACTTAGTATTCTCTGGACTTTTCCACAGTAGGATAAAAAAGCTACTTTTCAAAGATGAATAAAGGCATTAAGATGTGAATTCATCCTCTGGAGACTCAATGAAAGCCTCCTCAGTCCAGCTCCCACAGCAGACAGGACAATAGGGATGTCATCCACCTCATCCCTTCCCCACCTGATTCAGATTTCTTCTTCTGTGTTTCTCTATTTAAAAAACAACAAAACCCTTCCCTTCTATCTTAGAATCAATACACAATATTCATTTCAAGGCTGAAGAGCGGTAAGGGCCAGGGAGTTGGGGTTAAGGGACTTACCCAGGGTCACATAGCTAGGAAGTGTCTGAGATCAGATTTGAACCCAGGACCTCCCATCACTAGGCCTGGCTCTCTATCCACTGAACTACCTAGCTGCCCTCCTGGGTCTCTCTACATTTTGAAAACTCATCATTCCATGTAGCTTAAGAGATTTTGAGCCCCTTGATAATAATTAATAATTATATATAAGCATATATAAATTATACATAATTTATAATAAATATAAAATATTATATAAATTATATCATATATTTATATGAATATACATATATATAAAATAAAAAATTAATAGAAATTAATAACTAGTGACAGTTATTAAAAGTGTTGTCCTGAAGCTCTATTATGTCGGAAACTGCTTGAAGGTGGGGCCTATTTTGGACTTTCTTGGTATATCCAGTGTCCAGCTGTTTAGGCTGGCTGGTGCTGGCTCATACTAAGAGCTTAACAAGCATGTTCTCTGTCTCCCTCCTCCTTATCTCTCCACTCCAGCCTCTCTGCCAAGAAAACCCAAAATGGGATCATAAAGAGAGCCAGACATGACTGACCAATGGAATAGGAGCTACTGGAGGGCAGAGATCAGTTTCCAAGGATTCCTTTGTAAACTCCAGGCCTGTGAGCTCTTTAGAAGAGGAAACTCCTTGTCATGGAATCATGTAGATCAGCAGCTATTCTGCAATTCAGTATCCACCACAGGTGAAATCTCTCCCTCTCCCCTTCTCCCTCCCCTCATCTTTGTCTCTTTCTTTCCCTTGGTATCTCGCTCTTCTTTCTCTGTCTCTGTCTCTGTCTCCCTCCCTCCCTCTCCTCTCTTCCCTCTTTCTCTCCAGGGATATTCTGTGTCTCCTCCTAGAACAAGGAGAACTCAAGTCAGCCAAAACTGACCTGCTGACGGTTCCTCAGAAACCACCTTCCATCTCTCCTGCCTTTGGACACGTGGTTTCCCACATCTGGAAAGCACTTCCTTCTCCCTTTCTCTTCCTTCAAAGCATCCTCTCCTGGTCCCCCTCCAACCATTGTTAATGTTTTTGTTTTTTCCAACTAAGATTTCTTTATATTTATCTGTGGATGGGTTCTAAATTCCAGCCAGAGATGAGCTGGGCAGTTAGGTGGCCCAGTGAATAAATCGCCAGACCTGGACTCAGGAAGACTCATCTTCCCAAGTTCAAATCTGGCTTCAGACACTTGGTAGCTGTGCAAGTTACTTAACCCTGTTTGCCTCCGTTTTCTCATCTAAAAAACTAGCTGGAGAAGGAAAAGGCAAACCACTCCAGTATCTTCACCAAGAAAACCCCAAATTGGTTCATAAAGACTCAGACATACCTAAGAACAACTGAACAACAGAATATGAACTACTGGAGGGCAGAGAGTGTTTTCCAAATCTTTTTTGAAACTCCAGGCCTGTGGTCTCCTTAGAAGAGGAAATATCCTGGAGAGGAAAATCCTAATGTAGATCAGCAATTTGGTACCTTAGAGACAGGAGAAATGACTTGCCCAGGATCACAGGGCCAGACTATGGAAAGGCAGACCTTGAATCACCAAATTCCCGACCCTCATGCTGCCCTTCACCTATGTCCCTTGAACATTAGCATTTCACAAATATTTGTTGAATTGAATTCAGCTGAAAGATGAACATAAAAGAGTTAATTGGAGTTTTCTCTCCTTTTCTCTATCTCCATGTCCTGTCCCATCTTTCCAAGAGATGGAAAGTTTGATTAAAAAAAAATTCTCAATTCAACATTGTCTCCTCCCTGCAAGCACATATACGTTAATACTACAGGTTTGTATCATATTCATTTATTATTTAATATCACAAACACATAGGACATTACTCATATAAATATTATATATAAATTAGTCACAAAAATATAAATTATGGAAATAAATAACATTTACTTATTTATTAACATAATGTATTGTTTATATTATATAATTGAATAATCTGTTAAATTATTTATATTACATATGATATTAGCATAATATAGTATATATTTTTAATCTCACCTTCATATATACTCAGAATATCTTTATATACCTTCACAGACATATCTGTATGAGCTAAAGAATGGATTCATATGCTTGGAGGCACACTTTCATATTCACACTCACCTCCCTCTTCTCAAATAGAACCAAATCCAAATGATTCCCCCCATCAGAGCAGAGGAGCGTGAGTGTTCAACTCCAAGGTTTAGTCTATTTCCTGTAAACATAGACCCAGTCAAACCGACCCTTAGAAACCAAGACCCTGGAAGTCAGACAGCCCAGAATCTGGTCACCAGTGGGAGGGTTTCTTTAGACAGCTTCCACTTGTCTTGACTTCCTCACTCATCTAGGGCTGATGGAGAAACCAAGTCAAAGTGGGAATTCTCAGCTTAATTGCAGACGGGGTCTGCCGGAAGCTGCCCATCTCCTTTCCATGAAAAAGAACTCCAGTGCCCAGCTCATTCTGTCTCAATCCCTGATTTTTACAGTTCAGCACAATGGGGACTTGGAGCAGCTCCTCTCCATTTGGTACTTACCAGTGAGTAGCCTCGAGTTCCTTGTGTCTGTGCTGTGTCCTTGGGGGTGGGAGAAAGGAGAGGGGGAGACCTAAGAAGCTGTTCTGAGTCCCAGGCTTTTATATTCTCTGTGCTCCAAGCTTGTGCTATTTCTAGACAGGTGCACCTGTCTGAGTCTGCCCTTCTCCAGGGCATCTCTGAGAAGCTGGCAGTAATAAGTCGAAGCCATCCAGCTTGATATTGCCTCCCCCTGGGAAGGAGTCCCTGCAATTAGAGTATAAAGAGCTAGACTCCTGGACTGGTCCATTCAGGGTTATATTACAATCTAATGAGAAACTGTGTAAGACCACTTCTTCCTATAGCCAGGGAGCCCCCAGTCAGTGGGGAAGGCAGAGTCAGAACCCTAAGTCACCTCTGTCATCATCAACTAGTATTTCCAGTGACCTGGAGCTTGTGAGACATGAAACCTGACAGTCTTTGAAGAAATGGAAATGAATGTTACACAGAGGGCGATGGAGGGGTGCATTGTGGGTATGGGCAGGTTTCAACATAAAAGATTAGAGATGGAGTGACTTCAGTGGTGCAGGGAATTGATGTGGAAACTCGCTACCCTATTGCTATAGGCCAGCATCTTCTCCACAGCGTTTGGTCCTGGAACAGAAGGAGCAAGTGCTTTGCCTGGGGTCATACAGCCAGCATGAGCCAGAAAAGGAATCTGAAACCAAGTTTTCCTACATACAACATATTGACAAGTGAGAAACTTCCAAGAACATGAATAAAGAATATCATTTGGGAAGTGTATGGTAGAAAAGAGTTGAGAGTATAGAGAGTAGTCACATGAAGGATAGAGCACTAGGACTGGAGTCAAGAAGACCCCTCTTTATAAGTTGAATAAATCACTTAATAGCTGTGTGACTCCCAGCAAATCACGTAATCCCATTTGCCACAGTTTCTTCAACTGAAAAATGAACCAGGGAAGGAAATAACAAACCACTCTGGCATCTTGGCCAAGAAAATCCCATGTGGGGTCATGAAGAATCAAACGTGACTGAAACAACTGAATGACAACAACATGTGGCAAAGGGGGGAATTGACATTTGGAAAGCCTAAGAACTCCACTGGATCTTGCGATGTCTGGAGGAAAGCCACTAGCATGTTTAGTAGAACCCCTGTAACCATGTTTTGGGAGGACATGGGGAAGAATGGCACAGGATAAGCATGTATGGATTTGTGGTGATCTGTATTGAAGGAGATAATGTTCTTAACAATGAGTTCAAAGTCTGACAAGAGCATTTGGGTAGTTGAGCACTCCCTGGGGACTCCAGATGCTGTTAGACCAGTGGTTCTCAACCTTTCTAATGCCGTGACCCTGCAATACAGTTCCTCATGTTGCAGTGACCCCAAACCAAAAAACTGTTTTGGTGGCTACTTCAAAACTGTAATTTTGCTACAGTTATGATTCGGAATGTAAATACCTGATATGCATTATGTATTCTCATTGCTACAAATCAAACATAATTTAAACATAGTGATTAATCACAAAAACAATATTTAATTATATGTTGAGAAATATTAATCCAGCAGGAGGCAGCCTGAGCGCTGGGGTGGGAGGTAAGTCCAGCCTGGGGAGGGGGTCTGCAGACGCTGCCTTCTTCTTCCTGTCGTCTCCCTCCAGCTCGAGCTGAGGCTTCACTTTGCTGGGGTTACTCGGCTCCGTTATCCACTCCAGGAGTTATCTGCTCCAGGACTCCTTATTAACCCCTCCGGAGCCAGCGCCCAGGTGCTCTCTCTGGGTCTTTGTTTGAGTCCAGTCTCCAGGCAACAGGGTAAATCCATCACCCCTCATAAGGGGAGGGCTGCTGATAAGTAACTAATATTAGTACAATATTCGGGCAGCAGGGTCCCTGTTCTTTCTGAGATCTTGCTGTAAAGTAGCGCGATTTCTCAGCGACCAAAGCCATCGGAAATATGTATTTTCCGATGGCTTTAGGCAACCCCTGTGTTTTGGTTGTTCGACCCCCGCCTGGGTCACGACCCACAGGTTGAGAACCACTGTGTTAGACAATCAAATAATCTAATGGGTCTGTGATCCAATCAATTTGGAAATGCTCCCCAACAGTGTAGATTGGAACCTATTCATGCCTGGCCATCTTGTGCAATTCTTTTTTTTTTAATTGAAATTTTTTATTTAATTAATTAATTTAGAATATTTATCCATGGTTACATGATTCATGTTCTTTCCTTCCCCTCCTCCCACCCTCCCCATAGCTGACACGCAATTCCACTGGGTTTTACATGTATCATTGATCAAGATCTATTTCTTTATTATTGATAATTACACTGGGGTGATTGTGTAGAGTCTACATCCCCAATCATGAACCATGTGATCAAGCAGTTGTTTTTCTTCTGTGTTTCTACTCCCACAGTTCTTCCTCTGAATGTGGATAGCATTCTTTCTCATGTTTCTCTGGATTGTCCTGGATTGTTGCATTGCTGCTAGTAGAGAAGTCCATTACATTTAATTGTACCACAGTGTATCAGTCTCTATGTGCAATGTTCCCCTGATTCTACTCCTTTCACTATTCATCAGTTCCTGGAGGTTGTTCCAGTTCACATGGAATTCCTTCAGTTCATTATTTCTTTGATCATCTTGTACAATTCTTGTCCATATCCAACCAAAAGTTTACCACAAAGGGTCCAACATGCAAGAAGACTCCTTGGCTTTCTCTTGACATTGTTGAGGGTACCAGTAAAACATTCTGGCTGCTCACCTGTCATCTTGCTCTTATCATGTAACCAACTTACCTTCTGCCCTATCAAATAATTCCTTGATAACATTCTTTATGCCTGTTATTTTTTGGAACTCATATACATACATATATATATATATATATATATTTGTTATTGTTCAGTAATTTTAAGTTGCATCTGATTCTTAATGACCCCATTTTGAGTTTTATTGACAAAAACACTGGAGTGGTCTGCCATTTCCTTTTCCAGTTCATTTCATAGATGAGAAAAGTTAGGCAAACAGGCAGGGTTGATTGACTTGCCCAAGGTTACACAGTTAGTAAGTGTCTGAAGGGAAATTTGAAACCAGGAAGATGTCTTCCGGTCTCCAGGACATCCTGACTGTTAGTGGTCTATCCACTGAGTCATTTAGCTGCCCCAGACAAATAAATGGGTAAAGCATTTATTAAGTGATTTACTATGCACCAAAAGAAAAACATGCAGAGTTTAATTAAAGATGTCCTCCCCTCCCCTATCACATGATGAACAACCTTTGGATCACTCTGAAAAGGAGAGGGAAAGTGCTCTTCCAGTGCACTTTCCCTCTCCTTTTTGCCTTTTCACTTTGCTTCCCTTTTTTGGAACTGGAGGTCTGCAGAGTCTGGAGGTGGGAGATGGGAGAGGGAATGATGAGAGGGAAAGGCAAGTGCACGGCATCTCCACTCCATTCTCCTCCCAGTCTTGAGATAAAAGTACATGGTTCACTACATGTAGCCTCATGCATGTATTCCAAGTGAGAATTTCTAAACATTAGCTTTCTGGAGAAGTGTATAGAATTTCTGAAGAGTTTGGAAAAACCCCATTCGTTTTAGAGAAAAGGGAAAGCTTCTAAGCAGCATCAGACTTGCTGCCTTCTCTAGACCCAAGGAGAAGAACTCTAGAACCCAGCTTTCTAAAGAAAGGGGAAAGGGTGCTCCAGGCAGTGTCAATTTCTTGGGGCAAAAGGATCATGAATATGGCCCCCAGTACTATAGGAATAACAAGGGGTTAAAATAATTATCTAGAGGAGCAAAATAAGTTACAAATAGTATCAGAAAGAACTGACAATGGTGGTGAAAAATGGCAAAATAAGGCACAAGACTTGAACTCTTTATTTTGAAATATTTAATTATCTGTTCTTGTCCAGGTCTCTATGGTCCATTCTTTTTTTTTTTTTAACCTTCTGTCTTAGAATCAATACTGTGCATTGGTTCCAAGGCAGAAGAGCAATAAGGGCGGGCAACGAGAGTTAAGTGACTTGCCCAGGGTCACACAGCGAGGAAGTGTCTGAGACCTGATTTGAACCTAGGACCTCCTGTCTCTAGGCTTGGCTTAAGATTCCTAGGAGTCATCTCTCACCATGTGATGCATCAGGTAGAGGAAGAGTGACCTGAATTGTCAGTATGCCCATATTAGAACTAAATCCCTTTATTGGGAAACATGGAAATCTATCTCTGTATATGTATGGGTGCTGGTTTTTACATGCTGACTGCTTCCCAGACCTTTCTCCTCCTCCAGGGATTTCTCCCTGAAGAGAGCCTGAAACCAAGCTCTCAAAGCTAGAAACTAGAATCAGGAGGATCTCTCCTCTTCCAGCCTCTCATCAGCTTTGCCCTGAGTAATTATTTCTCCATTAATGAGAGGAGTTTTGTGCAAATGAATTCTCTATCTATCTATCTATCTATCTATCTATCTATCTATCTATCTATCTATATGTGTGTATATAAGTATGTGTGTATACAGATGCATGTATGTGTATGTATAATGAATTAAAGAAATTGTCCAGAAAATCAAATACTTGCATTCTACCTCATAAATATCTATCTGCCACTCAATTTTGTATTTATTTTATGTACATTTTGTATTTTCTTCTCTGAGTACATATTCCATATTCCCACTAGAATATAAGCTCCCTGAAGGTAGCACTGTCATTATAAGTGCTTAAAAGGTAATTATTCAAATGAATTGGATAGGATTGTGCAAAATGAGGTATATTGCTGCATATTTTTACAATTAGATTTTTAAAAATGTTTATCACTAAATATATATAAAATTGTTTTAAACAACCATTAAAAAAATTTTTTTTGTGTTCCAGATTCTCTCCTTCCTTCCCACCACTCTCCTTTCCTTGAGAAGGTAAGTAATTTGATTTAGATTATACATACGAATCCATTCAAAACATCTTTCCATATTAGCCATGTTGCAAGGGGTGACATAAACAAAATAAAACAATAAAAATAAAGTTTTTAAAAGCATCTTTCAGTCTTCACTCAGAGTTCATCAGTTCTCTCTCTATGGGTTCTTTGGAATTGTCTTGGATCACTCTCTTGATCCTACAATTAAATTCTAATATCAATTAGCATTTACATAGATCAGAGATTTAGAGTTGGAAGGGGTGTTAGAAGATATCTAATCCAACTCTCTCATTTTACAGGTCAAGAAACTGAGCCTCAGAGATATTACATTTCAGCTCCCTTCTAGCTACTTTTGCTATCTTTCTTGGTCTAAAATTCATTATCCTTTGTAGAGGAAACAGAAGACAATGAGAGCAGTTCTGTTTTCTCTCTTTCTTCTATTATAATTATCCTATCTGCCCTGAGCAGCCCTATCCTTTCTGTGAATTTCCTCTTGCCTCCAACACAGCTAAAGGAGCCATTTTTAAAAGCTGTGCTTAGCACTCATTTCCGGCTACAGCTCATTCTACGCATCAGTACTCTTGACATTATTCTGAGAGGACTTTTGCATTCATCTTCCACTATTTGTCCTTGCTTCCATCTTCTCTATTTGTCTTTTTTAAAAAATCTAAGTTGAACAATATATTCTCTTTATGTCCATATCAGTGTCTTGTAAGAAACTTCCCCTTTTCACCCTGGTCATCATAATTTGGGTTTACAACATTAAAATTTTATTCTCGAGTACTTCTTAGTTAACATTTTATAGATATTGAAACAGAGGTGCAGGGAGGTTTGAGTGACTGAACTTAGGTTACACAAGTATCATAAACCTCCATATTTGAGCCCAGATCATCTGACTTCAGATCCAACATTCTTTCCACTAGGCTACTAAATTTACCCTTTCTTAAAGGAAACCTTTTGGACAGGTAGATCTTTCCTTCCTACAGTAGAGCTGCTTTTCAGTTAAACAGCAGTTTAGTCAGTGTTTAATCTTTTTAATCAATCTTTCTCAAAATGAATCTTGGGCAGAGATCAGTGGAGCAGACTTGATAAACAAAACCTAGAAGCAAGGGAACACAATGTTCAATACCCCATAAATGCAACCTTAATAGTAGCTGCTAAAAAAAAATCCTAATGGTTTTTGGGGATTTAGCCTTTTCTCTACTTTAGACATACCCCCAACTTCTATCTGCTACTCTCCCTCCAACTACCTTGACCCTCATATTTGAAATATTTAACATTAAGAATTTTCATGCCTCTTCTAGAATTGATGGTTCTCTGTGATATCATAAGTGGGAGGGAGTGGAGAAAAGGAGAGAATCTACAACTAACACAATGAAATAAATTTGAATTAAAAGAAAACAAGTTTCCTGATTTTTACTCCATTGCTTCCTCCACTTCACTACATTATTTTCTATGGAAGAGTGGAACCAGACCTTGGATGGCCATGGAAACCAGAGAGATTTTTTGCATTTAACTGTTAGTTCCTTGAGAAGAAGGGTTATATTTATTAGTCAAGGCACATTTATTGAGTATATGAACTATTCTAGGTGCTGAAAATGGTGGGGTGGAGAGTGGGGGCTGTGTATAAAGAAAGATAAGCTAGGTAGACAAGACATGCAAAATTAACTAACACCAATCATACAAATAATATGACTACAATATCTAATACCATTCTAATGGCACTTAAATTCCCATATAGTGTGAATGTGTATATGTGAAGGGTCATGCTGTTAAGGTTAAAGAATACAGTCTTCCTCTTAAATCACTCTATAAATGTTAGTAGTGATTATTCTTATTAACAAAAGATGAATGACTAAGTGGAGAGTGATTCATATCCCATTTATTAGTGGTTTTTAGCTAATATATGTGAAGATTGGATTTAGCTATCTCCTGATTGTAACAATGACTTGTGAAGATTAAATTGTAATCCCCTGGTTGTAACAATGAAGGTACTTAGTTCTTCCTTTGTTGGGAAGATTGAATTGTAATTCACAATCTATTTTTAGATTTTAATCTACAAAAATGTTAACTCAGTATTTGAAGTAGATCTACCCATTTTAACTACAAAAATGTGTTAACTAATTACAAAAAGGTGAACTAACAAAAAAAAGGTGCTAACCACAAACAGTATAACTAACCACAAAAAAGGTGTAAACATCCATTTCATGCATTAAGTGGGAGGTCTGTGACCCATGTGTGAAAGAGTGGGCAGTCCTGAAGAGGAGAGTCTGCTGTGATTGGTAGATGTGAAATTTAGGGGAGGTGACACAAGAGAAAAAGGTTGTTAAATAGAGGAAACAAAGACTGAAGAAGACAGTCAGTCACCTGGTCTTGGAATGAACAGTCAGTCACCTGGGCTTGGAGTGAAGGATCAGTCACTCAGAGCTGGAGGGAAGACAGACACTTGAAGAGAAACTGGAAGATGGACACTTGGACTTGGCTATGGAACTGGACCCCTGGAAGAGCTCATGCAGGAGACCTCAGACTGCTTTCTTTTTAGATGGTCACTGTTGGTGAGTGAAAGGCTGACTTAGTGACCCTGCCTTTCTGGAGGTATAAATCTCTGAGAAAGGCTCAACATCTTGAGACTCTTTTCCATGATTAGGACCTTAGAATTTCTTCCTAGCTCAGAGGAAGCCAGAGTTTTCTTTCTTTCTCTCTCTCTCTCTCTCTCTCTCTCTCTCTCTCTCTCTCTCTCTCTCTCTCTCTCTCTCTCTCTCTCCCTATCTATCTATCTATCTATCTATCTATCTATCTATCTATCTATCTCTATCTCTATCTCTCTCTCATTCCTTAATATCTTCTCTCTATTATAAATAAACTACCATAAATTTACATTCTACTTTATTAATTCATTTTGGGATTTAGAAATTAAATCCCTGGCGACCACCAATTTTAATATATTCCAGTCCAACCACAATGAAATTTTAACATATAATTTGTTTCAGATAAAATATTTTGTAGAGGGATCTGCCTGTGTATTTGTTGAGAATATTTGTTGTATGAAAATAAAATATAACCTTCTTTAAAACCTGTTAAAATAAAATAAAATTACATATGTTTGTATGTCTTGGCTTCTATAGCAGGCTGTTTTCTCCTTGAGAACAGGAACACCAATGTATTTATCTCTCTTAAGAGCCAACATGCAATCCTATACAAAGAAGTCACAATATGATTGTATTTTCTGTTCATGTCTTGCCTTTTAATCTGGGCAAGCACAAGACAAATTGAGGAATTATATGAACACAACTACAAAACACTTTTCACACAAATAAAACTAGATCTAAATAATTGGAAAAAAAAGTAACTGCTCATGGGTAGGCTGAGCTAATATAATAAAAATGATATTTTGCCTAAATTAATGTACTTATTCAATGCCATACCAATCAAACTACAAAGTAATTATTTTATAGAACTAGAAAATATAACAAAATTCATCTGGAAGAACAAAAAGTTAATATCAAGAGAATTAATGAAAAAAATGTGAAAAATGGGTGACCTAGAAGTGTCAGATCTCAAACTGTACCATAGAGTGGTAATCATCAAAATAGTCTGATATTGGCTAAGAAAAAGAATGGCAGATCAATGGAATAGATTAGATATACAATCTAGAGGGGTAAATGACCTTAGCAACCTAGTGCTTCATAAACACAAAGACCCCAGCTTTTGGGAAAAGGCATTCCTAAATGGTCCCATAAGTCCTAAAGTATGCCTGTGGTTCCAATAATAATAGAAGAATTGATAAGCAAGCATTTTTATAGCACTTCAGGGTTTACAAATCACTTTCCAAAAATCTCATTTTATTCTCACAATCACTCTATAAGGTAAGCTGTTATTATCCCTCTTTTACAGATGGAAAACTAAGGCATACAGCAATGAAATAATTTGCCCAGTCACCAGTTAGGAATTGGCTGAGGCAGGATTTGAATTCAGGTCTTCCTGACTCTAGGTTTGGCACTCTATCACTACATAACTCCCTCTGACAATGTGATGAGATACCGTACACTATTCAGTGTGGAGGTCTTCCTGCATCTGTGGCTGCTCCTGCCCAGTCAGAAGGCTTTCCCTTCTAGGTCAGCCCTGATCATATGCCTCCAGATACAGCTTCATTGGTTAACAGTCTTATCTGTATACTTTATCTTTTCATGCTCTTTGAGAGGTCTGGTAGCCTATTCCCCAGTATTTCCTGAACTCCTCTCCTACCAGGAATTCCAATCCTCAGATAATTAAAGGAGGCAGTGTTTTCTCATTCACCTCATAAGATTTTCACAAGAAATCTTCTATGAGGCTCTGGCTGCAGTGGGAGACATCAGTACTCAAGGGGGGCAACACATCCATTTAGCTCCTGGCAGATACTTGTAATGTATGCAGTACAACCAATATCATTCCATGAAGTAGGAACCAATCTGACATAAAGGAAATATAGCAGAAAACAGACCATCTAATTACAAGCTAGAAAAAAAGGAGAAAAATGCTAATCCAGTAAAAGCATCTAAGAAGGAAAGTTCTGGGTATAAAATATCTCCTGTGGGTCCCATCCAGGAGGGTGCTGGTAAATGTTTAAAAACTGGGAAAAAAATGTACCCACAATATACTTTAACTTAATTTGCATTATTAAAGTTTTCTCCAAAGGTTTCTTGAATTTAGGCAATAAAACAAACCCTGGTTTGTAGCCTTTGCTGATTTCCAAAGTATAAATGTTCACACTAAAAATTTAACAGTTGTCTCTCATCTAAGGTAATGTCTGGATACTACTTGTCCCTTCAAAAGTGGAGGCCATCCAAATTTCCTGGACAAATATCCACAATATAGAACCTTATCTGGGTCCACTCTCCCAACTCATCCTAACCCTGGCAGGTGGGATTCCCCAGAAAGATGATTGCTCTAAGGAATAATCCTGTGTGAGGCTATTCCCCTAATTATGTAGTTCACAAGCCCCCAGCAATGTGTTTGACCTTAAAAATCAGCCAGTAGATTTTATTGGGTCTTAGGAAAGGCATTCACTTAAATGGTGTAACAAAAACAATAATTACAAAACATTTCTCCCCCTAAACTTGGAGCACATTCTCCCACAAATATACACAGAGTTCACAGAAGAGTGACCACAAACTTACAATACAAAAGTAATAAATGTAAGAAACAGCTGGGAACAATGAAACTCATAAACAGTGCAACTGTAAAGCCTTCACTATTATAATAATTCATTATAAGACCTAGAGTGTGATGGATAATTGCTCCATTATGCAGCTGGGCTGGCTACTCACATACTCACATACCCAGATTGAACAAATTGAGGCAAAGCTGAGTGAAGTAGGTCACTAATAACAGTTAGCCCTTCCACAAAGTGGAAGTTAAGGGTGGAGGGGCCCCACCTCAAAGGTCTGGAAAATCTACATAACAATTTTTGGCCCCCCCTTGGAACTAGAGAAAAATTCTGAATTTTTGTTTCTTTTTCCTGTATGGGATATTTACAGTACCTTATTATAAATTTTGGGTTAAGTATGTTTCTAAACCTTTTCTCTTATCCACTGACCTTTGCATGCCATCTTTGGCTTCCTCAAAACTCTCTCCAAATTCCCACTTAATTTCTTATGCCAACCTCTGATATATAGAAACTCTGATGGAGAAAGTGATGATGTAAAAAGGACAACTGTACTATTATTAATAATGATCAGTGTGTTATACTTCCCAGGTTCTTATCTTATACAGTTTAGTAGCTGGGGATAGTGAAGCTTTTGCTCTAGAAGCAAATTCATAGTCTCTGCTGACATTTTCATATGCAATTAGTGGACTTTTTGAGGTGTGAAACACCTTTACATGTTGTCTTTTTCTTTAAGACTCTTTGGACCCTTAGCTTTGCTAAGTGTGTCAAGAGCCACATCCCTTTGAAAGAATGACATAATCAATAATATCAAATCAACTAAACAATGGTTAGAACACACACAGAGAGCCCTTGTGGACCAGGGCATTCTGAAAAGCCTATACTGAAGAGGAGATCCTTTAAGTGGTCCTTGAGGAATACTATTAGCTGTGTGACCCTGGTCAAGTTACTTAACTGTTTGCCTCAGTTTCCATATCTATAAAATGAGCTTGAGGGGAAAATGACAAATAACTATACTTTCTTTGCCAGGAGAACCCCAAGTGGGGATACAAAGAGCTGGACACAACTGAAATAACAAAATACATAGTAGATACTTAATAAATGCTCATTGACATATATAACTGATATATTGACACAACTGCTTTCAACCACAAATTTCAACCTTTTCATTGTCTGAGGCTGGATTTGTGTCTATCTAGGTCATCTGCTCCAACTACTCTAACACCTAACTGAGGATATTTTAAAGATATGTTTTTAAGGAAAAAATAATCCCTGTAAGTCTTAACTTTGTACACTTAGCATATTGATATACACGTATTAACAACATAAAATACTGATTAGAATTGGGTTCATTTTGCTTTATGCAATTTATGTAGCACATCTTTCTCTAGGCTCCCTCCTTGAGCTGGGGCTGGCACTCACCTTACCTGTACCCATTCTGATAGGTCTAAAAGGTTCCACAGAGATGTGATTATATCGCTACAACTAGCTCTCATAGTCCTAGGGATAACCTTGATGCATGTTTGTGTGTGTGTGTGTGTGTGTGTGTGTGAATGTGTGTGTGTGAATCATCTATTATTCAAACTTTAACTCCTGAAAAAGTACAATGCTCATGGACCCATTAGAGATCCCTGATACATTTGTGGTGCGGTTAGCAAGTTGTTTGTGAGAACAAACCCTAAAATTTGAAATTGTTTTAGAAAGAAATTTATGAGGTCATTTGCTGGAGTAGAGTGAGGGAGAGAGAAGGTGTGGCTTCAACTCTCTAAGCTGTGGAAGGTTTACATTATATAGGATTTAGACAAGGATTCCTGCTCAAGAACCATGAATATAGAGTGAAGCGATTTTGCTGAGAGGGCAAATAGAAAGCAAGGCAGATTGAGATGAATATAAGTACATTTAAACATTCAATAAAATTTAGTCAAAGTAGAAACACAAGGGAATTCCAAAATCCAAGCTTGAGTGGACCCAAAACAAGATGGAGGTCTTGGACCTGGGAATTCAGTACTTGGGAGAACCCAAAATTCCTTGTACCCCATCTCTAGTATTCCTGCAGAATTACTAAGGTCAGGACAATATTCTGGATTCAAACAATCTCTAGTTATTTAACAATTAAATAATTAATATTTTCTAAATAACATAATAAAGCATTTTCCATAGAAGGCTAACTGACCACATCTAGCAGCCACTTGTATTCAAATAAGGCTGAGTGCTTTTGAGGATATCCATAGGCTAAAGGTCCCTTACCACCCCAATAATACTCTCAACAGTTTTTACCACTGCCCTTATATGCTGGTGATCAGTTGCCTCTTTACCAACCCCATATTTCAGAACTTACCCCCAAAGTCTTCTAAGGGAGGGTGTTGTTATCCTCTGCCCCCATCTAGCAGGTCAGAAGTCACCATGTGTGATAGAACCAATATTTCCCTATGCAGTTTCATGCCTCCTACCTATAACATGAGAAGAACAAACAGAGAGAGCTGCCTCCAATATCTGATTGGCCTGTATGATGGACCCCAGCTTCCCTGGAATAGCTTTTTTCCTTGCCCCAACCCTGAACAACATGGGATAGACCAAGGATAAAACTCTCCCTGAGAATAGATTGATCCTGGCTTCCTTGATGAAATTTCTTCATGATCTGAGGACATTAAAAAAAAAACCCAACTATGTAGAATTGAGGCCCTCCAGGCTGGGAAGCTTTTTGAAACCCACATAAATTATATGCCATGAACTGAAGACCAGAGACTTTTCCATATGGAGAAAAGGTTGAGGAGGGATTGGTGAGGTCCTCCATATGATCTAAATAACATCAAGCTCCAAAACATTGCAGAAGAGATCTACAATCTCTCAAGGGAGTTTGCCCTTCATTTATAGAGTAAAAACCAAATGGATGAAGAACGTTTGTTTCCAAGATTTCAACATGCATTTGGATGGATACTCTAAAGGGTTTATCCATCAATGTGCAAATTTAGGACAGAGAACATAGATGGATAATTTGGGCCCAGAGATGAACAGGAGGAGGAAAGTGGCCTGGATGGCTTGTGGGAAATTGCCAACTTCATTTACTGATCCCCAAGCTTTCCTCAAAAGTATAATAGATGATATTAGAGGGTATATTTGGTGGATACTAGATAGCTAATGGATCAGGTAGTTATCTTCCTTTGCTTACCTTCCTCCCTCTGTATCTCCCCTCCTTCCTTCTTCTTTCCTTCAGTTTCCCCTTCCCCTTTCTTCTTCAGCTTCCTTCTAAGTCACTCAGGGTGAGCTATGATGTTTCAGAGAAAATACTCCTTTCTCTTCTTTATCTCAAGAAAGGGTTTATTGAGGAAACAGGAAAGATAGAGGATAAGGTAAGAGGCTGGAGGTTTCCCTATTTTCTATAGTAAATCTTAGGTTGGAGGATATTGAGAGAAATGGCAATTCAGTCACTAGCCAGTCAGAGAGAGATATATAGACTATTGTCCTTCTTCTTCTGCCTTCAAATCAGCCAGGTCACCTTCAACTTGATTATCCCAAGTCCCAGAGATAAACCCAGCTTCTTCCTTAATAGTCGCCACCATCAGCCCAAAGCCCAAATTGGCTTGGCTCCAAACTGCGTTTCCCGGTAACATTCCAAATGGAATTTTCCTTTGATTGACAGCTGACCCATCTCCAGCTTCTGTCCTTTGCATGCAAGTCTCTTCCACAAAAGTAAAGTTTTAACTTGTTAATACTGACATTCTACCAGTATGTGGTAGCAAGATATAGAATACCATTGTCTCTGAAGTATCAAGAATTAATATCATGGGGGAAAAATCTTTATAGCATAAACCTCTGACAAAAGTCAAATTTCTCAAATTTATAAAGAGCTAAATCAATTGTACAAAAAATGAAGCCATTCCCTAACTGATAAATGGGCAAAGGACATGAATTTTCAGATAAAGAAATCAAAACTATCAATTAGCACATGAAAAAGTGTTCTAAATCTCTTATAATCAGAGAAATGCAAATCAAAACAACTCTGAGGTACCACCTCACACCTAGCAGATTGGCTAATATGACAGCAAAGGAAAGCAATAAATGTTGGAGGGGACATGGCAAAGTCAGGAGATGAATGCATTGCTGGTGGAGTTTTGAATTGATCCAACCATTCTGGATGGTGATTTGGAACTATACCCAAAGGGTTTTAAAAGATTGCCTGCCCTTTGATCCAGTCATACCAGTGCTGGGTTTATACCCCAAAGAGATAATAAGGAAAAAGACTTGATCAAAAATATTGATAGCCACACTCTGTGGCAAAAAAAAATTGGAAGATGAGGGAATGCCCTTCGATTGGGGAATAGCTGAACAAATTGTGGTATATGTTGGTGATGGAATACTATTGTGCTAAAAGGAATAATGAACTGGAGGAATTCCATGTGAACTGGACCTCTAGGAATTGATGCAGAGTGAAAGGAGCAGAACCAAACCATCATACACAGAGACAGACATACTGTAGCACAATCAAATGTAATGAACTTTACTAGCAGCAATGCAATGATCCAGGACAATTCTGAGGGACTTATGAGAAAGAACACTATCCACATCTAGAGAAAGAACTGTGAGAGTAGAAACACAAAAGAAAAATAACTGCTTCATCACATAGCTTGATGGGGATATGGTTGGGGATGTAGACTCTAAATGATCACCCTAGTGCTATGGAAATAGGTCTTGATCAATGACACATGTAAAGTCCAGTGGAATGGCTTGTTGGCTATGGGAGGGGGTGGGAGAAGGGAAGGGAAAGAACATGAATCTTGTAACTATGGGAAAATATTCTAAATTAATTAATTAAATAAACTTTTTAAAAAAGAATGAATATCACACAGAGGGCAATGGAAATCAAAACCATGTTCTTGGCCTTTGGTACAACTGTGGCTCAAATAGCCATAGAATACATAAAACTATCTATGAAATAGGAAGGGGGCAACTTGGAGGTACAGTGGATAGAGGGCTGGGTGTAGAGTCAGGAAAACCTGAGTTTAAATCTGGCCTCCGATATTTAGTAGCTGTGTGATGCTGGGCAAGTCACTTATCCCCTATTTGCCTCAGTTCCTCATCCCAAATGGGGCCATGAACAGTAAGACAATTGAAAAGTCTAGACATGGATTTGATGACAAAATATTTCCCCTTCTCTTGATCTATCTCTTCTTTTTTTTTTAAATTCGGATTAAATATTTTCTAAGATATTTTCTATTTCTAGTGACTTTATGATTCTATTTTATTCATGTGAACCTAAATGGATAGTAGGGATACTTTGTGTGAATGATGAAGATATCCTATCTGGTTTATTAAGTCTCTAAGACTGCAAACTTCCAGAGCCCTGATCTTATTGCCTGTGCTAAGGCCAGATACCCGGATTTCAGCTGTTTCTGTATAACAGATCTTCTGCCCCTGGAGCTTGAGGGCAGATTAGTATGCACACTGTGAACCATAGGGAATTGAGATATTTCCCCACGTTAGAAAAAGTTGCTATAGCAAAAGGGAGCCTGTAAAGATACTTTCTAGAGAGCAGGTGTTTCTCACCAGCTGCTCTTGGTTAATGGGTAAATGAAAGGTCAGAGAACAGTGTAGGGGGCTCATCCCACACAGACCCTAAAATAAAGGAGCGTAATAGAGGGAAAGGGAAGATGAGAGAGAGGATTTTGCAGAGCTGGAATACCAGCAGAGCTAGTTCTGGCAAAGAATCTTTGGATGGAGGCTCAAAGCTTAGAATTTTAATTGATACTGACCTTAAATCTGGAAATTAAAAACTTGTCTCAGTCATGTAGGAACATGTGGGGAGCACATGATTCATATATAATGCTCTCTGAGAGCTTATCTTCTAAGATAATTCTTGCAGACACAGTGGAACAGGAAATACTAACAGACTTTTAAAAGAATGGATAGTGAATTATTTCTAACTCTAAGATTCTATTATTTTTCCTTAAAAAATTTCATGGTTTCAACAATGTGGGTCCTCCCTTCACCAATGCTGATCACAATGCCTCTATATCTTGGCAAACAATTCTTCATGAGTTGTAATGGCCAAAAAAAAGGTTAATCACTTGGTATCCAAACTTCTGATAATGAGCCTCTGCAAAAATTAGAAAGATTGATCATTAAGAACAGACATCAGTGGGCCCATGATTAAAGATTTTTCAACTAGGTATGGCCAGTCAGTCATTGCAATCTTCTAGGACACTCTTCTAAGAGCCCAAGGTCACCTCCATGTCATAATTAGTTATTAGAAATTAGAAGACTTTAGTGGAAGTCTCTATTGATATCCATAAAATGCTTGTTGAAATTTAAACAAGAAATTTTCTTCATCTACTCATTCTCAGATAAAATCCCACTTTCTACAGGAATACTTTCTCAATCCCTCTCTATAATATTGTTTCTTTCTTTCTTTTAGGCAAACAGTTTTGTGTGACTTGCTCAGGGTCACACAGCTAGTATGTAGCTAAGGCTGGATTTGAACTTAGATCTTCCTGACTAGATATTTTTCTGGAACTCTCTTGCTTTCTTTTTTTTTCTTTTTCTAAACCTTGACCTTCTCTCTTAGTATCAATTCTAGTACAGAAGAGTAGCAAGGACTAAATAATTGGGATTAAGTGATTTGCTCAGTGTCACACAGCAAGTGTCTGAGGCTAGATTTGAATGTAGGACTTCCCATTTCCTGATCTGGCACTCTATCCACTGAGCCTCCTAGCTGCCTCCCCAATCCTTCTTGATGCTAGTTTCTACCACATATTTATGCTGTAAATCGCTTGTTTATAAATAATTGTTTGCATGTTGTCGCCCCAACTAGATTGTGAGCTCCTTGAGGGCAGGGACTGCCTTTTGCCTTTCTTTGTATCTCTACCACTTGGCATAGTGCCTGACATATAGAAGGAGCCTAATAAATGCTAACTGACTGACTAGTAATAGTACAGCGAAGGAGTTAGTGCAGTGTTCCAGGAGAGTGTAAACTACTCCTTTGCCCAACATAAATGGGAGGGTTTTGTTCTGCAGAAAAACTGCATTAGCGTGTTATACACCATGGAGCCTATAGCAAAGGGAATCATCATTATTGGTAGCATTTCACCTGCTCTCTGGGTGCTCTCTGACCAGATGAAGAAAGATAATTCTTCCCCTCTCAAAAGGAGGAGTTGAACTCAATGACTTCTCAGGTCCCTTTCAATTCTAATCTAAGGTTTTAGGATTTAATCCCAAAGGCTAAAACTAAAACAGCATGCAAAGTAAACAGCAAGGAATTGAATAAAGTCCTAAATGTTACTGGGTTAACTTCTCTGTTTTGCAACATAGCAAAGGAGGGAAGCATTACTTCAAACTCACAGCACAGGTGTCAGAGATCAGTGTCTGAAACATTCTCTCTTGTTTAGTCACTTAACTCTCTGCATCTTGGCACAGTGGCAAGCTAGAAGACTCTGGCTTCATTGAAGTGGCAATCTAGATGGTTCTAGTTTCTAGTGACACAGTAACCGGACAAACACTCTTATTGCATCTCTTGCCACTATCCTAGACATTTCTTCCCAGTAGTCCCCAGGTTCATTACCTATTACTACCTACATATCGCCAATCCTTGGAAGACTGGCACAGACTTTTTAAAGCTCCTTCGGTTGAAAACATTTTTGCCTGTTCAGGTGACATTACCATATTATGGGGCTCATAACTAGCCTTCAGGGAGATGTAGTCCTGATCATTTCCACCAAAATATGAGACTCTCTGCCCTTAACAATACGGAAACATAGAAGCACAAGCTTTAAAACTGGAAGGGACCTGAGAGATCAGCTAGTCCAAATCCTTCCTTTTCAGAAAACTCAGAAACCACTTCTCACAAACGGGAAGTGACTAGCTCAGGTAGCTAGTGCAGATCCAGACAGAAACCTAGGTTGGCTAACCCCTAGCATGGTTTTCTTTCCACTCAATCTCTGTGCAAACCCAGGACCCTTTGACATATTCTTGGGGAGTGAAGAGAGGCAGAGAGTTCAGTCACTATGGTGCTGGGGAAATAGGATGTGTGGAGGGTGTTTACTTCCTGGGGTCAGAGAATTCTAGATTCTTCTAGGTTCATGAATATAGCTATTTGTTTAAAGAAGGAGTGGTATTGGAGTAGCTAGGTGACTCTAGGTCCTGGGTTCAAATCTAGCCTCGGATATTTCCTAACTCATCCTTGCTACTCTTCTGGCTTGGAATCAGTATCAATTCTAAGACAGAAGACAAAAGTTAAAAAAAAAATAAAAAAGGAATGGTTCTAAAGTGAGGTCCATAGCCTTCAAAGAGTAGAGGCACAGATTTCAGAAGGGTCCATGAATGTAAATGGCCTCTCTATCTTTACTATCTAAAATTTAGTAAGCTCACGGGTACAGATAATGAATCTCACTCTGAAGTGGTCACATTACTCAGATTCACACTGCATATTTCCATTGAGTTAGAACTGATGACCATATTTGACATAATTACAGCTTATGGCAGGGTAAACTCTTAACACATGTGACCACTTTGTGGGATTTATTATTTGTACTCATTTCCTCTTATTATTTAAAAATATCATTCTGGCAAGAAGGTCCATGGGCTTCACCAGCCTGTTGAAGGGGCCCATGACACAAAAAAGTTAAGAACTTCTGTCCTAAAGCTCTTTGTAGTTTCTATCCTGCACTGTCTACATGCCATGCCTGAACTGGAGGAGGAGGAGGGGAAAGGGGGGGAAATTAAACTTGGCATCCATCTAAAGAGCAGGATCTTTAAAGAAGATAGCAGATCTCAAAATGCTCGTGGAAGAAGCAACTGCTAGGTGAAGACAGATGGCTCTTCCCCCCAGAGACAGCCCCTCAAGTTTTAATTTAGGTTCCCTGTGACCCAGCTTAGAACAGCTGACCCTGCCTCTGGTCCTGTGCTATGCTCTCACCAATCACTTCCCATAACTCCCTTTGGCTTCATCTCAGCCAGCCAGGAGCAAGGGACAGACACATAGCTTTCTTAATAGAAAACCATCATGCCATTTCCCTAAGAGAGATTTGTTTTCTCCCCTCTCATCTACCTTTTTACCTTTTCTCTTTCTCTTTCCTACCTCCTCTCCCATTCTTTCTTTCTCTTTCCCATTTTCCCTTTATTCTTCTTCTTTCTCAATCTTCTTTGCCTTTGCTACCCCTTCCCCTGCCCTTCTCCCCTCCTCTTTGGGGCTCATGGATTGGTTGCATCCCGACCTTGTGTTCTGTCCAGCCCTTCCTGATCCCAGGGGAAGCTCAGATCTCTGTCTGGCCCTTTTGAAAAGCCAGCATTTGTTAATACTGCCCCCTCCTTGGATTGGCTCTACAGGAAATCTCTGACCCTTTCTTTACCTCTGACAGCTTTCATCTTGTAGGCAGCCCCTGGCAAGTGGGTAGAACATTGGAATGGGAGCCAGAACTTCTGAGATCACCCTCTTCTTTCCTTCCATTTCTTTGCCCTGTGCCTTCATATAGTCCCACTTAAAAGAGAGATGGTTTGATGGAGGAGAATTAGAACTATATGGGGAGCTTGGCCTGGTGTGAGGGGACTTTATGAATGCCAATACTAATAAATCAAACGCTCTCATTACTTTGGATGTTTTCTGTTATCTAAAAGAAACAATAATAAAATTTTCTCTAGCATAAGAAATACATATTTTGTTTCACAAAATGATGAACAGGGAGATATGGATTAAAATATGATGAATAGGGAAATATTATATGACAATATATAAACAACCTATATCATATTACCTGCCTTCTTAACATATATTTTTGGACATAGATCATGTGAAAATTTCTTTCTCTTGGATAAGTATTTTTATTATAATTTATTAGATATACATAAAACAAAATATATATTATTGTCACATTACACATTATATCATGTTCTAAATTTAAAAATAAAAATAAATGTTAAGTAAAAAAATAGGACCTAGGGAATGAATGATATAGCCTGGTTCTCAAGTTTGGGTTCCATGGCAATTTTAAAAAGCTCAGATTTTCATATTTGTATCTGCTTAGGAGGGAAAGAAATCCTGGAAATTCTAGCAACCACACACATATCCTGTCTAGTTCTAAGGAAAAGGCAAATACAGGAACGCACTACTGTAGTTGGTGGTCTTCTCATTGCATTTACTGGGTCTTGCTTGTTCTGGTAGCTAGAAGAACAACCGAATTGGTTGAATAGTGGGAAGGCAATGTCTCTTACTTCCACTGAAGGTTGAGGATTATTGTCTGGGCTGGACATAGGGACCAGAGGCCCTGAGAGTACTTTTCATTGGGGGAGAACGAGAGAAGACAGTTTCCAAGATAAGGCTCTTCTGAATTCTGAGGAGCTCTCTAGTGTTTTAAAATGTCATTTGGATAAATCTAGATGATCAACAACCAGTCACATTCATAGCATCCCTCTATAAACATGAAAATGCTGTAGAAATGTGCATTGTTTACTCCAGGTTTATTGTAAAGGCACCACTTTGGAAGATACCCAACATAGGGGGACCTCAAATATCATTTGCTATTGTATTGTAGAGGGGACCTCCCCTTCTTTCCTTGGGTAATTTGGGATGAAGGGGACAGCTAAGGGATAGAGCACTGAACCTTGGGAAGGAGGATTTGAGGACAAATCTGGCCTCAGACATTTACTGTGTGGTCCTGGGCAAGTTACTTAATCCTATTTGCCTCAGGTTTCTCATCTGTAAAATGAACTGGAGGAGAAAATGACAAATCATTGCCAGTACCTTTGCTAAGAAAACCCTCAATGGGGTCACAAAGTCACAAGTTACTGAAAAAATTGAACAACAAAAATTTGGGACCCAATTGTCTCAGGGAAACTCACTGGTACTTGAAAAACAACTAGGGAAAAATTGGGATTTTTTGTTAAGCTCCTAAACTAGTGGAGATTTTTCTATTCTCAATTGCCAGGATTCCTGAGGGACAGAGGACATTTGGCTCTGGAGGCACCCTGTCTGAAACTAATGTCAGTGACTGGGAAGGGATTGGAGACAGAGCAGTGCTTTTCTAATCTTTGGGCAGATACAAGGGAGAAACTGAGCAAAGATTCCTGATCACTATCATTATTTTCATTGTTGTTTTTGCATTAAATTGTTTCCCTCGGTTTCTCCTCAATCATTTCTTTCTTCCTTCTCCCTCCTCTGCCTGGTTCAGACTCACACATCAGCAGAAATTGTTGCCTCATTCTGACCTTTATTCTGCACAGCCTTTTCCTGATCCCTAGGTCTGTAGAGAGACAGGTTTCAATAAGATTTCAACCCTGAAGCAAAGCAATCCCTTTGTTGTTGTTGTGTCATTCAATCATGTCTGATTCTACATGACTTCTTTTGAGCTTTTCTTGGCAAAGATACTGGAATGGTTTGTCATTTCCTTCTCCAGCTCATATTACAGATGAAAAAACTGAGGCATACAGAGTTAAATGACTTGCCCAAGATCATACAGTCAGTAAGTGTCTGAGATCAGATTTGAACTCAGGAAGATTAGTTTTTCTGACTTCAGGCCCAGCCCTCTATCCACTGTGTCCTCCTAGCTGCCTAAGGCAATCTTTTTACTCTTCTCCAATTGGTTCTCTCTCCCGCCCTTCACAGTAACTGTTCTAAATTCTTTATTCTCTTTTCAAATCTACCACAACACTCCCTACAACTTCTCATCTGAGGACACTGACTCATGCTTTACTGAGAACATGGACACTATTCACTGTTGTGGGGTCATGAGCCTAGACCTATTATATTGTGTGCCTGCTATTTTGTAATTGAGCTTCTATCCTAGCTTTAGTTCAAAGAATCTGGCATGAAAGCCCTGGAGGACTCTGGGAAAGCTTTGCTTTACACGTAGGTTATTTGAAGGGTTTGTGCTACTTACTTATGTAATTTTTGATAATTTGTTATTGATTAATTTTTTAACCTTCCTCTGAATCGTTTGGAGTCTCCCACAGGACTTGCTAAGTCTCTGAAGTTCATCTCTGAATATGTTCATTACTTTTGTAAGCCATTCTATCGATTCATTAATCTGTACTGTGTACTTCCTGTATTATCCCACTTATCCTTTGATTCTATTTCCCCAAGATAATAAAAGCTTTGCTTTGGTCAGCCATTATGAGGAAATTTCTGTCCAGAGCCTATTGGAGGTTCTATTGATGTTTTTTTTTTCCAATATCCATCCATGTTTCCATATCTTTCAATAAATGGAGTAAACTTTGATCCTACACTTATCAGAACACTGGTGGTCATTTCTTCGATTAGCCCAGTGCCTGACACATAGAAATCACTTAATGAATGATTTTTGAATGATTGACTGATACATGAGCTTTCTCTTTTCCCCTACTCCTTTCTAAATTGTGAGTTTATGGGCAAAATGCCCCTTTGCAACTTAAAAAAAAATCTTTTTTATGAATAACCATTGTTCTGAATTAATTGCATCCTCTGTGTCACCAGAGAAAGCATAAACATACTGGTGGGGACTCCTGAGCTATGCTTTTAAGTGGTCGAAGACCTGTGGTATACCTTGAAACTGGTAGATATGTTGGAAGGTCCCCATTTGGAGGTGGTGGGGAAAAGAGTATTCCAGAGGCTACCACTGCAATTCAGGGAGAACTATGTCTTCTATCCTGACAAATGCCAATGATAGACAAGGATTTTATGTGGCATAGGACTAGTGGCACCTGAAGTGCTAGAATTGTGTTGACCCTAGATATTGATGCAGAATTAGCATGATGGCATCTCATGGGAAACCACATCGGATACCATCTTTTGGGATCCTTAGGGGAGAATCAGTCACTAAACAATGAGCTGCAAAGGGGAATTGAAGAGGACTCTATGACCCATAGTCTAAGGAATTCCAGGAGATGATGACACCTGCTGGAAGCCCCACAAAACTGTATTTTAAGTGACTGAGATACTACTCAGTATCTCAGGGATACTATCAGAAGATAGTTGCTCATTGGAGGGTATCTTTATTTTCAGTGAGCTCTGGCATGAGTTCTATTTTGCTTTCTTCTTAGGCTCATAGTTTTCGATGTGATACTTATGTTAGAAGATATCTAGTTCATTCCCTTCATTTGACAATGTCTATTGCCTAGATTTCTCTATGCATTTGGATAGACAACTTCTAGACTTGGTATTTATATCCAGGACATGTGGTCAATGAACCAGACCTAGAGTTTAAAAGAAATAAAGCATGTTAGATTACTTTTGGGAAATTTTCAAAGTTTTTTTTTTTTTTCAAATTTTCAAAGACCCATCTTTTCAGTGTTAACATCTTATGGGAGCAAGACATGGGACTCTATTGCCTTCAAGTAACTGAAGATAGCCACAGAGGGCAACGAAGGAGGAATATGGTAGGTGTGAGTGGGCTGCAACAAATTAACAATAAAGAGCAAACAATGTCATTGTGGAATTGTGGGACAGAAAGAGATTATGAGCTATTCTATGACAAGAGCTAGGGATCACTTATAGCCTGCCCGAGGGCTTCATTTGTATCCTCAAGATGTCAGGAGAAAGTGAGGGAGACCTTTAGCATGTTAAGTAGACTTCTTATGATGAACTTTTGGGATAACATGGACAAGAATTACAAAGGATGGGCAAGGACAGATAGGCTACAGTCTACATTGTTAGAAGAAACTCTCAAATTGATGATATCACAGATCCTCTGAGTTCAAATGCAGCCTCAGAGACTATGTGACTCTGAGCCTCTGACTGCCTCATTTCCTTAACTATAAAATGGGGATAATAATAGCACTTATCTTTCAAGGTTTCTTTGAGGATCAAATAAGGTACTATTTGTAAAATATTTAGCGCAATGACTAGTACATAATAGGCATTTAGTAAATGCTTGTTCGCTTCCTTGTTCCCTGCCATTTGAGTATTTGGGTAATTCAGGGTTTGAGACAAATGTACATGTTTCCTGACTTTCTGGGTTGGGACTAAGAACCAAAGTGAGAAATCCTCTCCAAAGAGAACTTAGGCCCCTCATGTTACATGAGAACTTCTGACATAAGGACTGGATTCTTGGGGGGTTGAGAAGCTTATCTGAGATTTTATTAAAGAACAGCCCTCTTGAGGTCAGCTGGTTAGCCCAGTGGATTGAGAGCCAGGCCTAAAGGCAAGAGGTCCTAGGTTCAAATCTGGCCTCACACTTCCCAGCTGTGTGACCCTGGGCATGTCACTTGATCCCCATTGCCCAGCCCGTACCACTGCTCTGCCTTAGAACCAATACACAGTATTGATTCTAAGACAGGAGGTAAGGGTTTAAAAAAAAAACAGTCCCCTTGCCATACTAGAGTCTGGATAAAGTCTCTTATAAGTATAGCCCAAGACTTAAAGCCCTGGGTATGGAACTCTTACCTCAAAGGTGGAAGTCAATGCCCTGAACCTACATGAGGGAAGAGAAGAAAGATTCACTCTATTAAGGATTCTTCGAACTTCTAGCATCAAGAAACTGTACATATTCCAACCTCTCTTCAGGACCATAAAGGAGAAAGATCCTGAGAAAAAGCCATCTTTATTCTTAGCTTGCTATACTACAGATATCAGAAAATTCCCTTTTGGGTAAGATTTGGGACTTTCTCTCTTGCTTGAGCTGTTACTTTACTCCCAATAGGAGAGCTCCTTTTAATCTGTATTCTCTGGTGTATATTCTTATGTGTACTTCTTCTGATTTCTGCTTTGTTATCAACTTGGAGAAATGGTTTCTTTGCTTTCTTCCATGTGTGTACATTGTGGAGCTGGTATATAGTAGGAAGAGTGACAAACCTTGAATATAAAGCTTGGGGCCTCCTTATTCCTATTAATGAATAGTGTTCAAGAGTTTAGCTTAAATCTAACAACTATGATCCCTAGACTTAAAACACTTAAAAAAAAACACTTAAAAAAAGAGCAGATTGACATACTCCTAGCCTGGCACCTATTCCCTTTTAGGAGAGCAAAATGATGGCCCCAGCCCTAAGTCCCTCCTTCCCCTCCTGGCAGGGACAAAAATCTCTCTGGCATAGGGTGAGGAAAGGAGATGCTAGAGTTGTCTGTTCTTGCCTCCCTTCAAGACACATAGAGACAGATTTTGCTACATGAGCAAACTTTATACTTAAAACAATGCATTTACTTTAATTTTTAAAGTTTTACTGATGTTCTTTGTTTTTGTTACACACTCACCTCCCTGCCATAGAATTCCCCCTTTTAACAACAGCAACAAGAAAAAACCAGCTAAGCTAAATCAATCCATAAAACCACCTCATCTAATGATGCATGTAGTATTTTACCTCCATTCGTCCCCTGCTTCTCCAATGAGGAGAAGGTGAAGTTCATCTATTCTCTGTTCTCTCCTGGGTATATTCCTTTGAACGTCTCAGAAATCTCTGCATCCTGCCCCAGACCTTCTGTACCTTTGAGTAGAGAATGGAGAGTTCCTCCCAGAACTTCTATTTAAATAGGACTAGACGTCTTTAGATCTTTAGATGGCCAGTCATTTCTTCATTTCTCACACAGCCCTGATGCCTTTATCAGATAAGAACACATCTTGAGTATTCATTTTTAATAAACTGCTGGAGTCCTCAAGACAATGGAATGGAGCTGTTTAAAGTTTTAAAATAAGACAAATGAAGAAAAAAACAGAAACTGGTTATTCCTCGAGCTTACTGTTCTGACCAGGTATTACCATTCTCCAGCCTCCCTGCTTCCTTGTCTCTTCAATGGGCTTTTAATGATGTAATAGGGAGGGTAAAAGGAAGGGTTCAAACTAGTTATAAATATATAATAAAAGGTTTATTAAACTAAAGAGAGAAGGATGGGAAGGGAATCAGGGAATGACTTACTTCTAAACCCCACCCAATTATTAAACCCTAAACATTCTAAATTACCTTAACCTAACTAATTAAAGGAGTAATTAAAGATAAAGAGGGATTTATAAAGTCAATAGGGCCCAATATTCTCATAACACTGGTCCTCCTTTGGGTCAAACAACCACAGGATGAAGAGTCCTTCACAGGATTCAAGGGGGAATGAGGCTTAACACACACACACACACACTGTCTACCAGTGTGGGGTAATCACTCACTCAACCCCTCCTTGAAGATGGTCCAATTCCCTGGCAGCTCCAAAGTTGTTTTTCTTCAGAGAGAGACACCTCCGCACCTTCTCTGTATTCTTCCAGAGTCCACCAACTCTCTCTCCAGCAGCTGCCTCTGTATCCCATCCCAGTCCTGGGAGTTCTGAGTGGAATGTTGGTCTGCAGGGTCTCATGCTGTCAGCTTGCTCTGTTATACCTTGCTAGAAATCCCTTACTATAGTTATTATGTAAAACAACTTAAGTAATAGCTTCTCAGCCTGTGCTTCCCATGACACTACCTAAATGTATTTGACCCTGCTCCCCTTTGCCCCTCTGCATCCCAGTGTGGCATGGTGACCCTGGATTGCAGATTGCAGTCCTTTTGCCTCAACTAAAAAATTCTTATTATTGCCACTTTGGTAATTTACTAGTGTAAGAGAGGAAATTGTAAGAGAAAAATCTTTGGCAGAAATCAACTCTCTCAAGTTCCCCTGTGTGTGTGTGTGTCTGTGTGTGTGTGTGTGTGTGTGTGAGAGAGAGAGAGAGAGAGAGAGAGAGAGAGAGAGAGAGAGAGAGAGAGACCCTCTTTCTGCCATATATTACACTAGGTATGAACAAGTTCTGACCATATTCAGCATTACAACTAGGCAAAATAGGAATTCCATTCTGATTGGTTGAAGAATAGGAAAATGAGGACATTTGGACTTTTTTTCATTGAAGATATCAATATACCTGGAACAGCAACAGATGACAGCAATGTCTGCAAGAGGAGTGATGTATAAAGGGTGAAATTATGGTTCAGACTGAAAAAAATCTGAATTTAATTGGTCGCCAAGGGAAACCCCAAATAATAAAATGCCCAAGTCAGCTGACAAATTTTATGGTGATTTAATTACAACAGGAGGAAGAAAATATTAGAGGGAGAGAGAGAAAGGGAGAGAAGGAAAGGACTTTAACTCAAAAACCACTTTGGCTCAGACTGAGCCAAAGCAGGAGTTTAAGGCCCTGGGGAGACAAAGCAGAGAAAGGGGTCAGTCCTTATCACTCATGTGACTGGTCTAAAGGAAAGCTGTCTGTGGGGCTCCTCCAAGCTCGAGCTCCAGGATCGAACTGCACTCTAGCTCTCTCCACAGGAAGTCACAAGAACTCCAGAGGCTGTTCTCTACCTCACTTCCTGGGTCTCATATGTGCCAATGGTGGCTCAAGCTTCACTTAGGACAGCCCAGAGGTCTGTTCTTTTTTTTTGTACATGTCTGTTGAAGGCCATTTTCTCAGATAATTAAATCTTGAGTTTGATGCAGACCTCCCTAATCTTGTTAAACTAAAAAGGGAGGAGAAATGTAGTTTCCAAGACCTGATTCTGTTATTCCAAGTATCTCTATTGTTATTGATCAGGAAATAGCTAAATCAGATCTTCTAAAGAATGGTCTGATTAAGGTGGAATAGTTTTGAAATTCACACATGGTAGATTAGATTTGATGAGGGAAACCAGACTACTACCCTGTACTTAAAGGGAATTGTCCTGAAGACTTCAACAAAAGGACTGGAGGTAGTTGTGAGCTTGAGTGTGCTTGTCACAGACTTGGGGGAATTATTTTGTACTAACTATACCACTATTGTAAATATCCATTTCTTAAAGCTAATTAAGTTTGGCTGACTAATTTATATCAATGGATAATCATGGAGAGAAAGCATGGTAAGGTAAAGTTCATGAACATTTTAAAGAAACCTCCAACCTCTCAGGGCTATCTTCAGAACCCTAGAGCAGTATTGCTCTGGGAACTTGACTTGCTAGCTCAAATGGGGATTGGGAAGGTATCTCCAGAGCAGGGGGTTTTAACCTGGGGTTTATGATCTTGTTTTAAAAAATATTTTGATAAAAAGTCACTTAACCCTGTTTGCTTCAGTTCCTCCACTGTAAAATGAGCTGGAGAAGGAAATGGCAAACCATCCTTTTTAAATTCTTCTTTATTATCTTTGTGCTCCTTATGAGCTAGTTTTTCCAAAATACTGGGTTTGGACTTCCTTTTTTAACTGATTTCTATGTCATTGTCTTCATAGATCTTATTCCATCCTTTCTGTTTCTATCATGCTTCAGTTATATGTATTAGAGCTAATTCCATTGGAGCTTGTGCTTTGGCCTCATTGGAGAATTAGGACAGGATTTGGGGTCCCCTTGCTAACCAATATGTGCAAGGAGAGGCTTCTAGTTGGTCGCCCTGTTCTCAAAAAGAAAAACCGAGTCAGGAAGAGAAGCGAACTCAGCTGATCATAAAAGGAGTGAATCTATCCTTTGTTCTTTCCTCTCTTCCTATATGCTGAGGATATGAGGATTCTGCAAGACCTTCTTGGACTTCCTAAAGGAAAAAAGTGGGCTCCTTTGCTCCTATAGCTAATCTATGGTTGCTGTCTGAAAATGATAACGAGAATACAAATATTGAAGCCTGAGCCTAGAATTTGGGTGCCTATTTACCTCTTCTGTTTCTTTCCTTAAGCACAAATGACCAAACAATCAACATCCCTGAAAGACATACTTCTCAAGCTTCATGGCCACCTTGGGAGTGTGGGAGTTTCTGTGTCCCTCAGTTGACATCGACTGGCACCTGGAGGAATGTTCTGGAACTACATCCTTTCTGGCAAGATGACTGACTATTGACAGGAAGAGGAGTCCAAGTTGTTCTCTAACTTTTTAGAAGATATGAACCTTAAGAGAGCTGTTCAGAGATGTGGCTACTCATCTTAGGTGTTTCATGTTTTTATTTTACTATCAGATTCCTGGGGGAATATAAAAGGAATATAAAAACATGCTACTTTTTGTCACTACATTCTTTTTTTCCCCTTTTTTTTCTTTTTTTAACCTTTCCCTTTAGTCTTAAGATTGATACAGATTATTAATTTCAAGGCAGAAGAGCAGGAAGGGCTAGGAAAATGGGGTCAAGTGACTTGTCCAGGGTCACACAACAAAGAAATGTCTGAATTCATATTTGTTCCTAGGACCTCCTGTCTCCAGGCTGGGCTCCCTATCCACTGAGCCACCTGGGCTGCCCCTTGTCAACACACTCTTATGAATCTGTTGTGTTTTAAGTTTAACAGTAAAAACTACTATTAGGCACAGGAGGATGGAGCACTGTACCCACTTCCTCACCACAAAGAGCATCTCTCAGCTCTTATCTTCCATATACACAAATCAGGTCCAGAATCTAGAGGAATCTGGTTTGTTCACTTTAATAGCAAAGCCCAGGGGAAAATTATAGCTTGGGTTTGGATCATGTACTGGGTTTCCCCAAGGTGGAGGAGAGTAGAAAGATATTTCATGTGCACTGAAAACTCAATAAGGGACAGTTATTTATTTTCTTCACACAAAAGAAATTCTAAGTAAAAAGGGATTTTATAAGTACATACTAAAAAAATTAAAATAATTAACTACTGTTTATAGATATTCAACCTGAGTTGGAGATTTTAACATCTAAACGTGGAACAGCTCTAAACTACTGAACAGGTATTTTAGAAATTCTTGGTGGTTCCTTAGTCCTTTCTTTTGCCTTATTGTGACAACACCAAAATGCTGCATCAGTTAAAACAGTTCCCATGTTCTCTTCCTTTGTTTTTCTTATGTGGAAAGTAATTCTTTCCTCTAAACTTCACCCAGGGGAGAAGGGAGAGAAGTGAACTATACTTTTCCTTATAAGATATTGCTGTTTAGTCATTTTTCATTTGTGTCTGACTCTTTGTGACCAAGCCCATTTGGGGTTTTCTTGGCAAAAACACTGGAGTGGTTTACCATTTCCTTATCCAGCTCATTTTATATGTGGGAAAACTGAGGCAAACAGGGTTAAGTGACTTGCACAGGGTAACACAGGTAATAAATATCTGAGACCAGATTTGAACTCAGGAAGATGAGATTTCCTGACTTCAGGTCTGGTGCTGTATCAACTCTATCAACAGCTAGCTGGTCTAATGTACCTTGACGTAGGAGATTGCTTGAGCTGAGTCTTGAAGGAAATGAAGAACTCTATGAAACTGAGATGCAGATTTTGAACATTCTTAGAATGAGAGACAGTCAGTGCAAAAGACCCAGATGGAAAATGGAAAAGGTGCAAAGATATTTCTTGCCCCGGTCTCTCTCTCTTGAACTCCAGTCCTGAATCACCAAACGACTATAAGACATTTTGAAATGAATGTCAAATAGGCATCCTAAATTCAATATTTCCCAAATAGACCTGGCAGCTAGGTGGTGCAGTGGATAGAGTGCCAGGCTTAGAGTAAAGAAGACATATCTTCCTGAATTCAAATCTGGCCTGAGAAATATACTAGCTTTGTGGCCCTGGGAAGTCATTTAACCCTGTTTGCCTCAGTTTCCTGATCTTTAAAATGACTTCCAGATTCAAATATGAACTCCTTATAACCTTGCCCTTTCTTATCTTTCCAGTCCCTTGGACATATCGGTCTTCTTCCCATTCCTTACGTATAGGACTCTATATTCTGCCTTTGCACTAGCTATCTCCTGTGCCTGTAAAGCTATCCCTCCTCACCTTCATTGTAGAATTCCTGGATTCTAAAGACTAAGGCTAATTCTAAGAAGGATAGTAAGAATTCAAGAATAATACTGAAGTTATAAACATGGGAGACTGGAAGAATGGTGACAGATTATGTATGCTATTTCTCATACAAAAATCATTTTGGATAAAAACCAAAAAGCAAAGGGAAAGAGTTTTCCCTTTGGGTCTGTTTGATGATTTACAGTTACACGACTTCAATGGAAAAATATTAATGTTAAAATATCCTTTTGCTAGGCATATAACTCAAGGAGGACAAATATGGAAAGGGGAGTCCTACATATATCAAAATATTCACAGCATGAATTTTTGTGATAGTGGAAAACTAGAAACAAATTAGACACCCATTATTAGGGGGCAGGAAGGGCCAAAATAATCATGCTACATGAATGTAAGAGAATATTTCTGTTCAGTGAAGTGATAAGGAATTAGAAGTAGAGGAAGATATGAAAGAATGCAAAGTAAAGGAAGGAGAACAAGAAAAACAATATCCACAATGAATGCAATAATCTAAATATAGAAAAAGCCCCCCCAAAAAAAGGAAAGGGAATCCTCAATAATGAGAGTGACTAAGTTTGTCCTAGAACATCTCTGCAGGTGAGGAAATTCACCTTTATTCCTCCTTTGATGAGGTGGTGGAATATGGAAGTAGAAAATTATATGTACTGTCAGACTTAATTGATGTATGGATTGGTTTTGCTGAACTACTTTTTTTCCTTTTCTTTTATTCTTTTTTACAAAGGATGGCTCCCTGTGTAGTGAAGAGAAGAGGGATATGTTAGGAAATGAAGGTGATATAAAAAGAAAATATGTCAGTACAAATTTTAAAAGAAAATAAAATATTTTTTAAATGATGGACCATCAGAAGGAAGAAAGCAAAGCCCGAAGATCATGTACAATGACTACTCCAGTGTAAAAAAAAAAAAGGTAACTTGAAGAGTTAACAAAACTTAACAGGGTTAATGGTAGTAGGACACTATCAAAGTTAAAAGGAGGAGAGAATACTCTCACCAGCAATCAGCCAATGGAAGAGACTCAGACAGTAGACCTAGGTGACCAGACCACTTCTGGCTCCCACCCTAGCAGCCAGTTAAGACAACTTGAATGGGACTAAATAAGCCCTTTCCTACTTCCTCATTTCCTGGGTGCAATTAAAAAGGCCACATTAATATTTGTACCAGAAAAGCGAATACAAAAATACAAAGCCTATAGTAAGAGGATCCAACCTTTGCAAGCCCAGAATTGAAGAAGAGTAACCACAATAAACATAAGCCACTGAGATCAATGTGACTTCACCAAAAGGACTAAAAGAATAGCTAGAAGAAATTCATATTTAAAAAAAAAATAAATTGACATTAAAGGGAGAGCTAGGAAATAAAATAATTGGAAAGAGAATAAGGAATTTAGAACAAAAGACAGAAAAGCTTTCTCAAATAATGAATAACCTGAAAAAACACAACTAAATAGGAGCTTAATGGTTCCATGAAACACAAAGATTTAGGGTTATATCTAGTTAGTGTAAAATGTCATTATCTATGTTTCCAGAAATATTTTGTATAGAGTACTGTGCTATGAGCAAAGGGAGATTCATCTCTTAGACAAGACTTGATATTTGCTTTCATGGAATTTACAGACTCTTAGGGAGATAAGTAGTAGTATGCTGGTAAGTATTTAACAACTGGCTCTCCAGAAAAATGAATGACAGATTAAGGTTTAATCTGCATAATTATAATTTTCTCCATCTCTTTCTTAAATCCAGAAAATCTACAAAATAATAAATCTAGCCCAGATTTGTAGCTCTCTCTCATTCCCAATATCTAAATGATCATGTTGAAAATTTAACAGGTTCCAGAATACTTATGGGTAATATGCAAAAAGGTAACAGTAATTTACAATATATGTGCTTTAGGAAAAGTGTAAACTAAAGTGCTGTGGTCACAAATGTTTACATCTTTACCAAGAGAGAATCAGGAAAAGCTTGATGGAGGAGGTGACTCTTGAATTGGAAAGAATAAGGGGGTAGCACAGAACCTAGGTGGTAGAAAAGACATACAGGCCTATCTGATTTCTAGAAATTACCCCCCAAAAAGCAATGATACAATACCTCAAAAATGAATTCTGGAGCAGCACAACCCACAAAAAGACAAGCAATCTTTCAGTCCAAAAGAACTTGGAAAACTGGCACAAGGGATCTAGTGCACTGGGGTGAAGGTTAAATACAGTGGAAGGAATTAAAATTAAGAGTTTAACAAAAATATATGAAAAATATAAATAATATGGTGGTCACCAATTTAAAAACATTATAGCTCAAGTCAAAGTGACTTTCAATAGTTTTTATTTACAAAATAGATAGAGTGAATGCTGAGTAATACAAAAAGAGGGTAGAGAAGATATTTAGCCTATCACACTAAATATTTCTCTGGTTCTCAACTCAGCCCTGCACAACTTGTTAACCCTTGACTGGAATTAATCTCTCTACAGAAGTCAGGAAAGGAAAGTCAGCTATTCACTTACCCAAGTTCCCTACACAAGGCAGTTTGAGTTAAAGACAATGACCTGTTGAAGACAACCCCTAAAGTCGACCTTTGGCCCAGAAATTCAGGGTTTTTATAGTAACTTCTTGTCCCTTCCCCTCTTCACAAGGGCAATCACAGCTTTGAAATTGTCTAGCATTGCCCGGGGAAGGGGGGCAAGGGAGTGCCTTGCAGGATCCACTTCTCATCCTCTGGAGGTGTAAACTCTTATCAAAGGATTCACAATTTCCTGACTGAGTTGTTACCCACTTTAGCAAATGACTTGCTAATACTCTTAGTGTCTGGTGAGGTACTAAGTAAGGGTACTAAAAGAAAGTCTGATTAACACTTCACAGTCTGGTGAGGTACTAACTAGGAGTACTTAAGTTAGTGTTAACCAAGTATTAACTCAAAATAGACAAAGAGAATAAATATTTCCCTTTCATAAGTGTTAACTTAAAATAGACAAAGATATTAAATACTTCCCTTTCACAACAGCATGCCAATGCAGGCCCTACCAAGGCAACAAACTTTGGGTGCAGCTGAAGCAGCGGCCAAGGGGAACTGTAAGCCACAGATGGTAAGGGTGGGATGGGTCAGACAACTATTCAGAAGGAGATTTCATGGGTCCCGTGAAGGCTCTGGGCGCAAGACTGTTGTCATATTGCCCAACATCAGAACCAGGTTGCAATCCTAGAGCACAGTTACAGGGTGAGGAGAAGCACCAGTATGTACTAGCAATTGCAATAACAAAGAAACAGGGGGCATTTGTCCCAGTTCCAAGGGGGAAAAGAGAACTTGGGGTTACTCATAGATCAGAGCACAGGCCAGGAGCATATTAACCATAGCTCTACTAATATCATACCACCTTGGAAGAACAGAAAGCAGATAGATCCCCAGAGCTAGCACTGAAGGAAACTTGACAAAGAAACTGAAGTCTGACCAGTTAAAAAAAGAGAAAGAAAGGAAAGAAAGAAAAAAAACTCAACATAGAAAGTTATTTTGGTGACAATTCACCAAAGATTCAAATTCAGAAGACAATAAAGTCAATATTGATGCTTCCAAAAATTCCAAGAAAAAATGTTAATTGCTCTCAAGAGCAAAAAGAACTAAGGGAAGAGCTCAAACAGGATTTTAAAAATAAAATAAGAGAGAAGAAAAATTGGAAAAAGAAATTAGAGTAATACAGGAAAATCATGAAAAAAGAATTAACATCTTGGTAAAGGAAGCACAAAAAAATTATTGAAGAAATTAATATTTTAAAACACAGAATAAGCCAATTGGTAAAAGAGGTATAAAAATCCAAAGAAGACAAGAACTTTTTAAAAAGCAAAATTGGACAAATGGAAAAAATGTATACAAAAATGCACTGAAGAAAAGAAAACTTCTTGAAAGACAGGATTGACCCTTTTTGGAAAAGAGGTACAAAAATTCATGGAGGAAAAGAAAATTTTTTCAAAATAGAATTTGCCAAATGAAAAAAAGAAGTACAAAATCTCAAAAATAATGTCTTAAAAATTAAAATTAGGCAAGCAGAATCTAATGACTTCATGAGATATTAAGAAATAATCAAACAAAGTCAAAAGAGTGATAAAATAGAAGAAAATGTGAACTATCTCATGGGAAAAACAACTGACCTGGAAAATAAATCTAGGAGAGATAACTACAGAATTATTGGACTATTCTGAAAGCCATGATATTTTTTTAAAAAGAGCATAGGCATTATCTTTCTTTCTTTCTTTTTTTTTTAAATATATTTTATTTGATCATTTCCAAGCATTATTCGTTAAAGACATAGATCATTTTCTTTTCCTCCCCCCCCCCCACCCCCCATAGCCGACGCGTAAGTCCACTGGGCATTAGATGTTTTCTTGATTTGAACCCATTGCTTTGTTGATAGTATTTGCATTAGAGTGTTCATTTAGAGTCTATCCTCTGTCATGTCCCCTCAACCTCTGTATTCAGGCAGTTGCTTTTTCTCGGTGTTTCCACTCCCATAGTTTATCCTTTGCTTATGAATGGTGTTTTTTTCTCCTGGGTCCCTGCAAGTTGTTCAGGGACATTACACCACCACCAATGGAGAAGTCCATTACGTTCGATGATACCACAGTGTGTTTGTCTCTGTGTACAATGTTCTCCTGGTTCTGCTCCTCTCGCTCTGCATCACTTCCTGGAGGTTGTTCCAGTCTCCATGGAACTTCTCCACTTTATTATTCCTTTTAGCACAATAGTACTCCATCACCAACATATACCACAGTTTGTTCAGCCATTCCCCAATTGATGGGCATCCCCTCGTTTTCCAGTTTTGGGCCACCACAAAGAGCGCGGCTATGAATATTTTTGTACAAGTCTTTGTGTCCATTATCTCTTTGGGGTACAGACCCAGCAGTGCTATGGCTGGGTCAAAGGGTAGATATTCTTTTAGCACCCTTTGGGCATAGTTCCAAATTGCCCTCCAGAATGGTTGGATCAGTTCACAGCTCCACCAGCAATGAATTAATGTCCCTATTTTGCCACATCCCAGGCATTATCTTTCAAGAAATCATCCAGTATGACTGCCCTGATATTCTTGGACCAGAAGACAAAATAGAAATTGAAAGAATTCACCAATCAGCTCTTAAAAGAGATCCCCAAATGATAACTGCCAGGAATTTTATAGCCAGATTCCCCAATTCCCAGGACAAGGAGAAAATATTGCAAACAGCCAAAAGAAAGAAACAATTCAAATATCATGGAGCCACAGTTAGGATAACAGAAGACTTGACAGCTTCTACATTAAAAGATCAGAGGACTTGGAATATGATATTCCAGATGATAAAGGAGTTAGGACTTCAAGCAAGAATCAGTTACCCAAAAAAATTGAGCATAATCCTTCAGGGGATAAAGTGGACATTCAATGAAATAGAGGATTTTCAAACATTCCCAATGAAAAGATCAGAGCTGAATGGAAAATCCGGCTCTCAAATATAAGATTTAAGAGAAGCATAAAAAGATAAACAGGAAAGAGAAATCAAAAAACATTCAATAGTTAAATTGTATATATCCCTACATGGGGAGATGATTCTTTTAATGACAAAGAATTTTGTTATTCTTAGGGTAGTTAGAAGGAGTGTGCATAAACAGAGGGTGCAAGTGTAAGTTGAATATGCTGGGATAATATAAAAAGTAAAATTAAATTATGACATGAGAAAGAGCAATCCATTAGAAAGAGGGGGAAGGAAAATAGAATGGGATAACTTATTGCACAAAAAAGAGGCATGAAAGAACATTAACAGTGGAGAGGAAGACGGGGAGGAGAAAATGTGAACTTCACCCTCTTGAGAATTGGCTCAATGAGGGAGAACATACACAATCAATTGGGTATAGCAGAAAGTAAGAGGGGAAAGAGTTTAAGGGAAGGGGGAGGGAACTGAGAGAAAAGACAACAAATTAGGAGAAGTGGAGGTAAGAATCTAAACAGGGGAAAATAGGATTGAGAGTAATACACAGAAATCATTATGACGTGGAAAATTTTTACAGGTCTTTTAATAGAATCCTTATTTCTCAAATACAGAGAGAAATGAGTTGAATATATAAGAATACAAGTAATTCCCCATTTTATAAATGATCAAAAGGTATGAACTGACAGTTATCAGAAGAAATAATTTAAGTTCTCTATAGTCATGCAAAAAATGCTCTAAATCACTATTATTTATAGAAATGCAAATTAAAACAACCCCACACCTATCTGATTGGCTATAATGACAGAAAAGGAAAATGACAAAAGTTGGAGGGATATGGAAAAGCTAGGACACAAGTGCATTGTTGAGGCAATTGTGAACTAATTCAATCATTCAGGAAAACAATTTGCACCTTTTCCCAAAAGACTATAAAATAGTCAATACCTTTTGACACACAAAAAAACATTACTAGGTTTGTATTCCAAAGATATTTTAAAAAGGTAGGGGGAGAACATATATGTGCAAAAATATTTAAAGTTGCCCTTTTTTTGTTGAGGCAAAGAGTTAGAAAGTGAAGGGAATTGGAGAATGGATGAGTAAATTATGGTATATGGTTGTAATGGAATACTATTGTGCCATAAGAAATGACAAGCAGGAAGAGCTTAGAAAAACCTGGAAAGATTTGCACACATGGAAGTAGAGTAAATAAGCAGAACCAGGTGAATATTGTACAGTGACAGGAATATTTTACAATTAACAACTGTGAATAACAACTAGTCCCAGTAATACAGTGATCCAAAACTATCACAAAGGACTTATGATTAAAAAAATACTATCTACTTCCAGACCAAAGCAAACTTTTTTTACTTTCTTAATTTTTTTTCTATTTGAGTTTCCTTCTACAAAATGATTAATATGGGAGAATGTTTTACATAACTGCACATATAAAATCTATATGAGATTGGTTACCATCTCAAAAGGGTTGGGGAGAAGAGGCAAGGAGGGAGGGAAGGAGAGAATTCAAGACTCAATATTCTTTGAAAAATGTTGGAAATTAATACATGCATTTTGGTGGGAGGGAAGAATGGATAGGACAATTAGGTTGCTCAGTGACTAGAGAGCCAGGCTTAGAGATGGGAGCTCCTATATTCAAATATCATCTCAGATAATTCCAAACTGTGTGATCCTAGAAAAGTCACATAACACCCATTGCCTAGCCCTTACTGTTTGCTCTTCTGCCTTGGAACTAATACTTAGCATTGGTTCTAAGACAGAAAGTAAGGATTATTTTTTAAATAAAAAGTATGAGAGTCAAAAAGACAGCTAGATAGCAGAATCTATAAAATTCTGGGTCTGGAGTTATGAAGACTCATCTTTCGGTGTTCAAATCTGGCCTCAGACATTCATAAGCTGTGTGATCTTGAATAAGTCACTTAACCCTGTTTGCCTCAGTTTCCTCACCTGTAAAATGAGAGGCAGAAGGAAATGACAAACCATTCCAGTGTCTTTGCCAATAAAACTCTAAATGGGGTTATTAAGAGTTGGCCGCAACTGAACTATAACAAAAATAAATTAGAAAAAAATATAATATTGTATAGACTTCAATGAACAAGCAAACAATATTAAGGGGAAACAGAAGGAATTAATATATAATTATGAACATTTCATATGCTACCATATTTTTAAGTGTAAATAATTATAAAGTATGATTAAATGACTTTGTTGATATTTAAAGTTAAATTCATATTTTTTTTGTTTATTGTTAAGACCAGTGATTCCATCATAAAAGCATCCTCTATACCAGCTCAGAGCACTGAGGAATTAAACCACTTGCCAGTGTAACCTACAAGGGTTCAATGGAATCAGCTCATATAGTCTCAGGATAGCATATTGTTAAAATTCCAATATGAGTATTGTATCAGTATTATAATCATTAAGCACTACAAATCAGGGTTTGATTTGTTTTATTGATTATCTAGGCTTAAGAAATTGATGAAGAAAATACTAATTGTGCAGAATAACTTAAAAGCATATTCTATATACCTTTTTCCCCTGAGAGGGCTTGTTGTTAAACATTTACCATCACACTCCTGGTCAAACAAGTTTGAATCATAGGCAGAACATGAACCCTAGGTCATCCAGACCCTGAGGCCCAGGCCATATCATACCTGTAATTTTTTAAAAAGATAGAGAAAATAGACATTTTGAGACTTCCGGGTAAGCATGGTGGCAGTCTAGATGCAAGACGCTTCCTCTCCTCAGGACCCAATGAAATAGACTACCTCAAAAGAACATAAAAACCATCTTTGGAAGAACAGAGGGACTCAACAGTAGGGTGCAGCATTGAAGGTACATGGGGTTTGAGCATTTTCACACTATAACAAGGAGAAAAAGCTCCCACCCAAACGTGAGCCGATCTACCCTCCCCCACCCCACCTAAGGAGCCAGAGTCAGAGCCAGCACCTACCAGAAACAGTGAGAGAGCGACGGACACCTCTAGAGTGAGCAAGCGGCACCTCAGGGCCTTGGGCACTGAATAGGACTGCTGGGGATCTACCCCTGAGAGCAGTTACACAGGAAACCTCTGCTCATTGGAGAGCACAGACCGCAGGCGCTCTAATGAACAGCGGAGGCTGCAGAGATTCGAGAGCTTGCCTCAGGCAAAAGCCTTGCTCCTTAACTCCATAAACAGAGAACCTGCCCATCTCACTCAGATTTCTGACTAAAAAGGGAAGAAAAAACCACCACAGTGATGGCTCATTGTGCTCAGGACCAACAGACACACTCCAAGAAAAACAGGAAGAAGACATTGATTCTTGAGATTTTTTATGGAGGGAAAACCCAGGCTACAGAGGAAAAAGAGGATGAAATTCATACAAAATCAAAACCTTCCCCCCAAAATGGAAATTATCCACAAGCTCTGGAAGAATTCAAATTGTAGCTTATCCAAAAGATGGAAGCCTTCTGGCAAGAAAAATGGGAAATAATTCAAAGAGAAAACAACAGTCTGAGAGACAAGAACTCCCAATTGGAGAAATATCTGGAAGCCACAAAAACCAGGGTAGACCAAACTGAAAAGAAAAACCAGTCTTTAGACCAGAATTAGGCAACTGGAAGAAAATGATCTTGCAAAACAGCAAGAAATAATAAAGCAAAGTCAAAAGACAGACAAATTAGAAGAAAACATAAAATATCTCACTGACAAGGTGACAGATCAGGAAAACAGAGGAAGGAGAGACAATTTGAAAATCATTGGTCTACCTGAAAAGCCAGAAATAAACAGAAATCTTGACACCATACTACAAGAAACCATCCAAGAAAATTTCCCTGATGTTCTTGAAGAAGAGGGAAAAATAGACATTGAAAGAGTTCATAGAATATCCTCTATACTAAATCCCCAAAAGACAACTCCCAGGAATATGATTGCCAAATTCCAAAGCTTTCAAGCTAAGGAGAAAAAATTCTACAAGAAGCCAAAAAGGAGACAATTCAGATACCAAGGAGCACCAATCAGGATCACACAAGACCTGGCAGTTTCCACACTAAAGGACCACAAGACCTGGAACACGATATTCAGAAAGGCAAGAGAACTGGGTCTTCAACCAAGAATCACCTATCCATCAAAACTCACTATATACTTCCAAGGGAAAATATGGGCATTCAACAAAATAGAAGATTTCCAAGTATTTGCAAAGAAAAGACCAGAACTCAGTGGAAAGTTTGATATCCAAACATAAAGAGCAAGAGAAATATGAAAAGGTAAATATGAAAGAAAGGGAAAAGGAGAAAAAAATTTTTTATTCAAACTCTCTTCTATAAGGGCTACAATTAGATCAAATTATATATATTAATATATGGGGGAAATGTTATTTGTAACTCTCAAAATTGTATTCATTATTATAGTAATTAGAAGAATCACTTATAGGGAAAGATTGGGGCATTATGGGCTATAAGATAATATAAAGAAAGAAAAAGGGTGGGGGGGGGGAATCGATGATGGTACCAAGAGATACTTGAAGAAATAGAAATAAAATAAATAGAATAATATTTTTCACACAAAGATACACCTGGAAAGGATAGGGGAAGAATACTCTTAAAAGAAGGAGAGGAAGAGAGTGCTAATAGGTAATACATAAACCTTACTGTCAGTGAAATCAACTCTGAGAGGGAAGAGCATCTAGATCCATTGGGATCTTGAATTCTACCTTATCCAACAGGGTATGGGAGAAGGTAAAACTAAGGGGGGTATGAGGGAGGGTGTACAAAAAGGGAGGGAAGGAGAGGGGGAGGGAAATTAACAGAATCTAAAAAAAACAAAAAGGGAACAAAAAGAGAGGGGACAGAAAGGGAAGAATATCAAGGGAGGGGATTAGGGGGATTGATTAAAAGTAAACCACTGGTTTAAAAGGATATAGCAAAAGAATAAAGGACAGAACTAGGGGAGGATATCAAAATGCTAGGGAATTCACAAGTGACAATCATAACTTTGAACATGAATGTGATGAACTCATCCATAAAACATAGACAAATAGGAGAGTGGATTAGAATCCAAAATCCTACCATATGTTGTCTACAAGAAACACATCTGAGGCAGGTAGATACTCACAAGGTCAGAATTAAAGGTTGGAGTAAGACCTATTGGGCCTCAACTGACAGAAAGAAGGCAGGAGTTGCAATCATGATATCTGACAGTTAATAGTCTTTCGGTAATCGAGGATGATGATTGTCTTTGTGCTCTTTCATCTGTGATGTAGATGTGTGTGCACAAAGACACTTGTGCGTGAAGGAGATTTAAGTGGAAAAGTCAATGCACAAAGACAGTCCCACTCTCTCGGCGTTGGAAGCCTGGGTCCAGTGGCATAAAAAGTCGTTACACCTGGAGACTTTCTCAGATGCATTGGATGGCCATGTTGTCTTTTGTACTCCAACACGCCCTAAGCACTCCACGGTGCTTTGCTGCGTCGCCCTCTCAGCCGTTGAACCTTCTTATTGATTTCTTCCATCTGTTCGGTCGAAGCAGTCTTCACATGCTGGGTGAGCAAAGCCTTAGTTCACCAGGGGGCTGCGACCCAATGGCTACTCTCACAAGGTTTAGCCGGCCTGTCAAAGCCATTTCCCAGGGTGTGGTCGTTGCTGCATGCTAGTAGCTACTGGGAGCCACAAGTGAGAGCTGGGTGTCAGGTGAGGGTCAGAGTTTGGAGAGCTGTCCTAGGAGGACATGACAAGCCCTCCATACCAGAGATACTACCCCTCCCTGAACACCCCATACACCCCTCAACTGACAGAAAGAAGGCAAGAGTTGCAATCATGATATCTGACAAAGGCAAAGTAAAAATAGACCTGATTAAAAGGGATAGGGAAGGGAAGTAAATCCTAATAAAAGGGAGTATATACAATGAGGAAATATCACTAATCGACATGTATGCACCAAATGGTATAGCACCCAAATTTCTAATGGAGAAATTAGGAGAATTGAAGGAGGAAACAGATAGTAAAACTATACTAGTGGGAGACCTGAACCTACCATTATCAAATTTAGATAAATCAAATCAAAAAATAAATAAGAAAGAGGTAAAATAGGTGAATGAAATCTTAGAAAAATTAGAGTTAATGGATATATGGAAAACAAATAGGGACAAAAAGGAATACACCTTCTTTTCAGCAGTACATGGTACATTCACAAAGATTGACCATATACTAGGTCATAAAAACATGGCATACAAATGCAGAAAAGAAGAAATAATAAATGCAACCTTTTCAGATCATAAGGCAATAAAAATAATGATCAATAAGGGTACATTGAGAGCCAAACAAATAATTAATTGGAAATTAAATCATATGATTCTCCAAAATTGTTTAGAGAACAAATCATAGAAACAATAATTTCTTTGAAGGAAATGAAAATGATGAGACATCCTTTCAAACCTTATGGGATGCAGCCAAAGCAGTACTCAGGGGAAAATTTATATCCTTGAGTTTATATATTAACAAATTAGGGAGGGCAGAGATCAATGAATTGGACATGCAAATCAAAAAACTTGAAAGCAAACAAATTAAAACCCCCCAGAAGAAAACCAAATTAGAGATCCTAAAAATTAAGGGAGAAATTAATAAAATCTAAAGTGACAGAACTATTGAACTAATAAATAAGACTAGAAGCTGGTATTTTGAAAAAACAAACAAAATAGACGAAGTACTGTTTGATCTAGTTAAAAAAAGGAAAGAAGAAAACCAAATTAACAGCATCAGACGAAAAGGGGGACTTCATCTCCAATGAAGAAGAAATTAAGGCAATCATTAAAAACTATTTTGCCCAATTATATGGCAATAAATATGCCAGTCTAGGTGATATCTATAAATATTTACAAAAATATAAATTGCCTAGATTAACAGAAGAAGAAATACAATTCTTAAATAATCCCATATCTGAAAAAGAAATCAAACAGGCCATCAAAGAACTGGCTAAGAAAAAATCCCCAGGGCCTAATGGATTCACAAGTGAATTTTATCAAACATTCAAAGAACAGCTAATCCCAATACTATATAAACTATTTCACATAATAAACAAAGAGGGAGTTCTACCAAATTCTTTTTATGACACAAATATGGTACTGATTCCAAAACCAGGCAGGTCAAAAACAGAGAAAGAAAACTACAGACCAATTTCCCTAATGAACATAGATGCAAAAATCTCAAATAGGATAGTAGCAAAAAGACTCCAGCCAGTAATCACAAGGGTTATTCACTATGATCAGGAGGGATTTATACCAGGAATGCAAGGATGGTTCAATATTAGGAAAACCATCCACATAATTAACCATATCAACATGCAAACCAACAAAAATCACATGATTATATCAATAGATGCAGAAAAAGCCTTTGACAAAATACAACACCCATTCCTATTGAAAACACTAGAAAGTATAGGAATAGAAGGGCCCTTCCTAAAAATAATAAACAGTATCTATCTAAAACCATTAGCCAACATCATCTGTAGTGGGGATAGATGCATTCCCAATAAGATCAGGAGTGAAACAAGGATGCCTATTATCACCTCTATTATTTAACATTCTACTAGAAACACTAGCTATAGGGATTAGAGAAGAAAAAGAAATGGAAGGTATTAAAATTGGCAATGAGGAGACCAAGCTATCACTCTTTGCAGATGATATGATGGTCTATTTAAAGAATTCTAGAGAATCAACTAAAAAGCTAGTGGAAATAATCCACAACTTTAGCAAAGTAGCAGCATGCAAAATAAACCCATACAAGTCATCAGCATTTCTATATATCTCCAACACATCTCAGCAGTAGGAATTAGAAAGAGAAATCCCATTCAAAATCTCCTCAGACAATATAAAAAACATAGAAATCTATCTTCCGAGACAAACACAGGAACTATATGAACACAACTACAAAACATTTTCCACACAACTGAAACTAGATCTGAACAATTGGAAAAACATTAACTGGTCTTCGGTAAGACTAGCTAACATAATAAAAATGACCATCCTACCCAAACTTATCTATTTATTTAGTGCCATACCCATCGAACTTCCAAAACACATTTTTACTGAATTAGAAAAAAAATAACAAAGTTCATTTGGAAGAACAAAAGATCAAGGATACCCAGGGAAATAATGAAAAAAATGTAAAGGAAGGTGGTCTTGCAGTCCCAGATCTCAAACTATACTATAAAGCAGTGGTCATCAAAACAATTTGATACTGGCTAAGAGACAGAAAAGAGGATCAGTGGAATATACTTGGGTAAGGGACTTCAGCAAAACAGTCTATGACAAATCCAAAGATCCCAGCTTTTCGAACAAAAATCTACTATTTGATAAAAACTGCTGGAAAAATTGGAAGACAGGTTGGGAGAGATTAGGTTTGGATCAACACCTCACACCCTACACAAAGATAAACTCAGAATGGGTGAATGATTTGAACATAAAGAAGGAAACTATAAGTAAATTAGATGAACACAGAATAGTATACATGTCAGATCTTTGGGAAGGGAAACATTTTAAAACTAAGCAAGACTTAGAAAGAGCCACAAAATGTAAAATAAATCATTTTGACTACCTCAAATTAAAAAGTTTTTGTACAAACAAAACCAATGTAACCAAAATCAGAAGGGAAATAACAAACTGGGAAAGAATCTTCATAACAAAAACCTCTGACAAAGGTCTAATCACTCACATTTACAAAGAGCTAAATCAATTGTACAAAAAATCAAGCCATTCTCCAATTGATAGGGCAAGAGACATGAATAGGCAATTCTCAATCATAGAAATCAAAACCATTAATAAGCACATGAAAAAGTGTTCTAAATTTCTGATAATCAGAGAGATGCAAATCAAAACAACTCTGAGGTATCACCTCACACCTAGCAGATTGGCTAACATGACAGCTATGGAAAGTAATGAAGGAGGGGATGAGGCAAAGTTGGGACATTAGTTCATTGCTGGTGGAGTTGTGAATTGATCCAACCATTCTGGAGGGCAATTTGGAACTATGCCCAAAGGACGATAAAAGACTGTCTGCCCTTTAATCCAGCCATAGCACTGCTGGTTTTGTACCCCAAAGAGCTCTTTGTCGTCTCAAAAAATTGGAAAATGAGGGGATGCTGTTCAATTGGGGAATGGCTGAACAAATTGTGGTATATCTTGGTGATGGAATACTATTGTGATCAAAGGAATAATAAAGTGGAGGAATTCCAAGGGGACTGGAACAACCTCCAGGAAGTGATGGAGAGCAAAAGGAGCAGAACCAGGAGAACATTATACACAGAGACTGATACACGGTGGTACTATCGAATGTAATGGACTCTTCCATTGGTGGTAATGCATTGATCCTGAACAACCCAGAGGGTTACAGGAGAAAAAAACACTATCCACATTCAGAGGAAAAACTGTGGGAGTAAAAACACTAAAGAAAAACAACTGTTTAATGATATGGGTAGAAGGGGATATGATTGGGGATATCGACTCTAAATGAACATCCTAGTGCAAATACCAACAACATGGAAATGGGTTCTGATCAAGAACATATACATTACCCAGTGGAACTGTGTGTTGACTATGGGGTGGGGGGAGAGGGAGAAATAGGAAATGATTTTTGTGACCAAGGAATAATGTTTGAAATTGACCAAATTAAAAAATTAAGTAAAAAAAATAGAGAAAATAGAAGTGGGGAGGGCCTCAGTGGATGGAGAGCCTTAGATGTTGCCTAACTGTGTGATCCTGGACAAGTCACCTGACCCCCATTGCCTAGCCCTTACCATTCTTCTGTCTTGGAACCAATACACAGTATTGATTCTAAGACTGTAGGTAAGGGTTTAAAAATAAAAAAGAAGTAAGGGTGAATCAAATGAGGATGTTTACAAAAGCAGGAAACAGAAAGTAGAAATAGGGTCAGGAAAGTTAAAGACTGGAATGAGCCGAAGCTGGTGATGAATGCTAAGGACAACAAAAAGGGCTTTTAAAAAAAGTTGGCAGCAAGGAGAGGAACAAGGAAGAGATATTGGCTTTCCCAGAAGATAATTATGAATGATCAAGAGAAGGAAGACACACATATACTATTTTGTTTCTTTTTTTTCTAACCAAGAGGAACTATCTTCATATTGGAGAGGATTAAATAAAGATTGGGAAAGAAAGGATTTGAATTCTTTTTCAAAATAAATGAAGGAAGAAAAAGAGAATCCCCAAATGCCCTTTGGTGTATTCAAATAATGAAATCCTAGTAAACTTCAACCCAGGAGTCTAAAGAAGCTACTCCTAGTGATTGTTGACCTAGCACTGATGATCTTTGAGAAACTGTAGTAAACAGGAGACATATCTCTGTTACATGGACTAAGAAATGTTCATTGTTTCAAGAAAGCAAAGAAGGATTCTTCAAATTGCAGATTGGTGAACTTGATGTTAAATATTCCCGGCAAAATAATAGAAAGCATAAATAAAAGGGTAGAGCATTAGTACTCAGAAAGGAAAACAGTAATGATTTTGAGCCAGTTTCAGTCCTTTGAGAACAGGTCTTCCAAGCTAGCTACATTTCCTTTAAAAATTTTTTTTGATACACTGAAGTTTTAATCTATTAAATGGAATATTTTGAAACAAAGTCCTAAATAGATACCACAGACTGCAAGGCATTGGCCAAATCTCACCAGATGTCTTTTTGGACCATATGGAAAGATGTGGGCAAGATGATAGAATAGTAGGTGGATTTGGAACCAGTTGAATAATTGGAGCTAATAAAGGTTGTATCAATATGGTGGGGGCTGGGGGGAGTGCTTGGCATGATCTTTGTCCTCAGCTCTGTTCTAGTCATCGTGTTTCTCAAAGATCTTATTAAAGGCATAGAGAGCATGCTTATCAAATTTTCAGATGATACATTGCCAGGAGAGAAAAAAATAGTATGTTGGTTGAAAGAATAAGGATCAAAAAGGTTTCATCAGACCAAGTAAAATAAGGTGAAACTGAATAGATTCCACTAGGTATTGCAGTGGATAGAGAGTTGGGTTTGGAGTCAGGAAAACTTTTTTTTAAGTTCAAATCTAGCCTCAGACACTGACTAGCTATATGACCCCGGGCAAGTCACTTAACCCTGTTTAACTGAATTTCCTAATCTATGAAATGATCTGGAGAAGGAAATGAGAAATCCTTTCAGTATTTTTGCCAAGAAAATCCCAAATATGGTGACACAAAAATTGGACACGACTGGAAAGTGACTAAACAACAGCATTTTCTTACTGCTTTAAGAGTTGCAAAGTACTTTGCAAATATTATCTCATTTATTTTTTTCCTTTCAACAACTCTGGGAATAGGTGCTATTATTAATCCTATTCTATAGATGAAGAAACTGAGGTAGACAGAGCTAAAGTAACTTGACCAGAGCTAATATGAGTTTGAGGGAGGAGGATTTGAACTTCAGTCTTTGTGATTCCAAATCCAAATGCTCTATCTTTGATGTCACCTAACTGCTCATTTGCTGATTATATGCTGATTATAACTTTATGCTGATTAATAATTAACAAATATTTACATCTTAGAGTCACTCTAGAGGGGCAAAAAGGAAAACTTTTTTTTAATGATTTTGCTTTTGGGGTCAAGTAGGTGGCACAGTGGATAGAGTTCCAGACCTGGAGTCATGAAGACCTGAATTCAAATTTGACCTCAGATATTTACTAGCTGTAGGACCCTGGGAAGTCACTTAACCCTGTTTGCCTCAGTTTCCTCATCTGTAAAAATGAAATGGAGGAGGAAATGGCAAACCATTCTAGTATCTTTGCCAAGAAAACTTCAAATGGAGTCACAAAAAAATTGAACATGACTTAATAACATCAGCAGTTGCAATTATTTGGTCCCTTTTAATTATTCTTATTAGGTGCCTGTGTATATGGCCTGAAAATCAAGTCTTTAACCAGCAAAGGTAACCAAGGTGGAGGGATTTTTTTCCAAGGGTACTTCAATTTAAAGGGAATTAACAGTTTTTGTACTCCTCCTTTATCAGCAAGTTCAAATTAAGTTTAGCATCTAGTTGGCAAATATAATCATTTAAAACTGGAAGTTATCAGATGATAGAACTATAGGAGAGCTCCTCTCCTAGCGTGGCCCACTTTGCTTCCTCCTTCCTAGAAGTAGCCTCAAGATATCTGGGGCTTGAGGGGCAGATGGGAGAGTAATCTTTTTTCTCCCTCCCCACAATATCCCAGGATCATTTTTCCCATTGTACTTTGTATTCCAAGGCTTATTTTGTGGTATTCAAGCCGGATGGCAGAATTACTGTTATGGCTCTGCCATTTAGAAGGCATGAGAATTCATGCAAAGATATTAGGAATTTAGTAATAGGGACCTGGTGACAGCCAGGAACCCCTTCTCAGGCTAATGGTTTTTAGCATATAAAGGAAAATAAAAGGGATTTCAAAGGAAATCAGCTATGTTGAAATGCAACCATTGAAAATGTACTTTTTCAAAGTTTACAACACCCCACGTTAAGAATCTGCTCTAGAGGCTAGTTATTATTCAATAATTGTTTAGGTTTTGTGATTATATACTTTCTGCATTAGTAAAAAGATCTAATTGTGGTAGATTTGAGACTTTAAAAAAACCATAGGTTGTACTTGTAAACAGAATCAGGACTCCAGGATTTTCCTAATTCAGCCCTTTCTTCAGTTAAGATTAATCCTTGGCCATGAGTAATAAATTTTACCAGATTGTACTCCTGGGGCAGCTAGATGGTACAATGGATAGAGTGCCACTTCTGAAGTCAGAAAATTCATCTTCTAAGTTCAAATCTGGTCCCAGACATTTGCTATCTATGTGACCTTAGACAAGTCACTTAACCCTGTTTGCCTCGTTTTCCTCATCTGTAAAATGAGCTGGAGAAGGAAATGGCATACCACTCCAGTATCTTTGCCAAGAAAACCCCAGATGGGGTCATGAAGTATTGAATATGACTGAAAGAATTGAACATTAGAGATAATGTTGTGTTGCCTATTGCCATAAAAAGGGTTGTTCTGTCTTTAGAAATACTAATATTCAGATTCTTAGGGAGCTAGAACTGACTGCTTTAGGATAGTAGGGCAAAATACCAAAAAAGACTCTTGGCACTAGAAGCATGGCCAGGAAACACTGAGATTCTTTAACTCCTAAATCTGGGTAGATTTGGCTTTCTTATTAATTTATTTATACTATTAAATATAACTTTTTGTATCTAGTATATTTTTCATCCAATCCATTTACCCATAATTTCTCTTCTCACCTTTTTTGAAGGGGAGCAGTATGGGAGGAACTGGTGTTTAGAGAATTTTAGTAGGCTTTCATAAAGACTATTTATATTTCTTTCTTGGCTTCTTTTTAGGAGAAATTCACCTACATATACCTGAATGAGTGGGGTGTTCAAATTACAATTATGTTATATGACTGCTCTTAGTTTCTTTGGGCTTTTGGAAAAGAATTCCAGATGTATAAATTGCTTTTGGCTCCACTGAAATTAAAGGAATTAACCTAAAACAAGAATCCTTTGTTACTGCCCTACTTTTCTGTGGACTTTACTGTCTATGTGCATAAATTGAATAATGGGAATAATTCACTTCAAGTGCCAGAGTTTTAGAACAGTATAATATTCAGCTTTGGAGACTTCATTTTTATTAATAATATGCAAATGAACACAGTGTATGTGCATTTCTGGACAAATGAATGAAAAAAACAGCTAACCTCCCAAAGAGATGGAAGATCCAGAGGTCTTGATTTTTATTACCAACAAACTCCTATGGCAACTATGCATAAGAGAAATAGCACTGAATTTTGAACCAGGATTGTTGGGCTAGAATCCATGGCAGGGTTAGAATTCTGGCTCTTCTATCTCCACTCCAATAAGCATTTGTTAAACATCTTCTATGTGCAAAGCACTATGCTAACTTGAATAATAGCCTCCCAGATACAGAATTGGAAGGAACCTCAAGGACCACTAGGTCTAATGGTCTCAGTTTACAGACAAAAAAATGGAGGCTCAAGTAAAGAAAACAGTTGTTGCCCTCAGGGAATTTACAATCCTTCTTCTTGGGGATGGGAGAAGATACTACACAAAGAAGTGCAGGCATCCTTTCCACATTTCAGGGTTAGGGTATTGCACTCCTTTCATTCTGGACAATCCACATAACTTTTTTTGACTTTCCCATTCTTTTCACAAACTTTAGCTTTTTACATATTTTAACTTAAAAAAAGAAACTTTCCATATTTGTGCCATTAAAAGATAAACTATGTTGATATTATACAATACTATACATATATTTTAGACATTTCTGAGTTTCTAAACTTTTTCTGTGTTGTCTGCTAGCCTGTTGTCTGTGGCTTCTGCAAAACTCAACCCCCCCCCCTTCCCATTTAATTTCTTTTCCTTTTTTAAAAACCCTTACCTTCCATCTTGGAATCAATACTGTGTGTTGGTTCCAAGGCAGAAGAGTGGTAAGGACTAGGCAATGGGGGTTGAACAATTTGCCCAAGGTTAGATAGCTAAGACGTAGCCTAGATCAAATTTGAACCTAGGACCTCCCAGGATAATACAGCTAGGAAGTATCTGAGGACAGATTTGAATCCAGGTTATCCTGGCTCTCAATCCGCTGAATCACCTAATTGTTCTCCATCTCACATATAATTTCTGATGCTGACCCATGATATATCAAAACCAAGACAGGGAAAGTCATGATATGGAATGGATACCTGTATACAGGAAAATATGAGGAAGAAGGAGAAACAACTTAAACCTGTGAAGATCATGAAAGACTTCCCATTACCAGATAGAACCATTGCAAATAGAAACAAAGTGGCTTTAAATGAGAAAGGATGGATGAGGGAGAAGATTTTCTATGAGCAAAAATGAATATAGAAGAGGAGCTGCTGAGATGCCCAGAATTGTATTGAAGATAAAATTTAAGAAAAGTCAATAGTAAAACTCCTTGGTTCAAATGTATATGCATGTGTGACCTGATTTCTTCCTGGAAGCTATGCCCCTCTTAATATAGTCTAACCTAGATTTTTTAAAAAGGACTTGATAAGATATCTCATATTTTTGTGGAGAAGATGGAGAGATGTGGACTAGCTGATAATATAGGAAGTCAAAGCTGGGTGACTGGCCAGGCTCAATGAGAAGATGTTAATGATTTAATATTGTGAACATTTTTTAAAATCAACAACTTACTTGGATAAAGGTATAGATGGCAAAATTTGCAGGTGACACCAAGCTAATGGGGGATAACTAACAGAGGGGATGACTGAGTTGGGAGCCAAAAAGAACTCAACAGGCCAGATCTTTGGGCTGAACTTAATGAGCAGAAATTTGATAGCAATAAATATAAAGTGCACGTTTTAAGAAATCAAGTTCAAAAGTACAGGACAAGGAAGGCAAGGTTAGTTAGTCAACAAACATTTATGAAGTACTATGTGCCAGGCAATGTACCAAGATCTGGGGATACCAAGATAGATGACAAACTCACTCAAGTATCTCGCAGTCTAATGGGGATGACAATATACAAAGAATTTTGTACCAATAATCTTTATACAGGATAATCAGAAATACTCAACAGAGGCAAGGCATTAGAATTAAGGGGGATTGGGAAAGACTTCCTGTAGAAACTGAGACTTTATTTGGGTCTTGAGGGAGAGCGCACTAGGCATGGGGGACAGTCAATGAAAATGCCAAAGAATTGGGGGATGGTGGGTCATGAGTGAGGAATAGCAATTTATCATGGTGTTGGATTATGGAGATGAGCAAGCCATAAGAAGACTGGAAAGGTATGAAGAGCTCAGGTAGCAAAGGACTTTAAAGGTCAAAACAGAGGATTTTACATTTGATCCTAGATAGCAATTTGTCTGAAAGAGTTCTGGGGGCTTTGATGGGCTTCACATTCAATCTAAGAGTGTAAGGGGGAAGTTGCAGCTGAAAGCTAATGCCGTCTTGGGCTGTATTCAGAGGGACTTCCAGGAATGAGAGGCTGATCATCTCTCTATATTCTAGTCAGGCCACCTCTGGAGGACTATGTTCAATTCTGAAAGCCACAGTTTAAGGAAGACATGGATGAATTAGAGACTGGCCACTGGAGGGCAATCTGAATGGTGAAGAGCCCTGAGACCATTTCATTCGGGGATCAGCTGAAGGAACTGGAAACATTTAGCCTGGAGAACAAAAATATCTAGGTAGGGGGTGGTGTGATAACTCTCTTTGAAGGCTGTCATGTTCAGGAGAAATGATTTGATCTGTTTGACCTCAAGGGGGGCACCAAGAGTTTCAAAGAAACAAACTTGTGAATGCTACATGATTAATAAGTGATGGACATGTGAATAATTAGGATCCTGACATGCAAGCCACAGGTGTCCAGTGTACCAACATGCAAATGATGGGCCTGGCATATAACTGGCACACAAGCCATGTGAGTAACATGTGATGGACTCAAAGATAATGTGTGAATGGCAGAGAAATACTAATGAACAGTTCGATTATGAGACTTGTATGTGGCTGGCGTGAGAATGTATGATTGACATTGAATGGGACGAGATCAACATACACAATTCTGAGTGGCAAAGCACACAGGCATCTGAGAGGAAGGGAATGTGTTTACATAGCACCTACTATGTGCCAGACATTGTGCTATTGTCTCCTTTGATCTTTAAAACCCCTTTTCTAGTTGTATCTTCTTATTATGCCCATTTTATATTTGCAGAAACTGAGATAAACAAAAGTTAAGTGACTTGTCACATAGCTCAGACACTTGTCTGAGACTGGATTCTAATATCCAACTGACTCCAGACCCAGTTCTCTGTCCCCTGTGCCACATAGCTGTCATTTAGTCTAATCTGAGACCCATAGTCACCAAAGATGTTCAGCCAATGCGTGGAAGAGCTGGGACTAGAATCCAGGTGTTCTGGCTCCCAGACTCTGTTATTCTTTCTACTTTGACAAGCTCAAATTTCTTCCTTTGACATTTAAAACCATTCACCAAGAACCATGCTTTCATTCTTAGAAGGGCAGGTCCTAGCTTGAAGTTGTGATGGCTTCCTGGGTTTATACCCTTCCTATAGACCAGCCAGGTGTGTGTGTGTGTGTGTGTGTGTGTGTGTGTGTGCTCCTTGAGGTGAGGGGATAAGGGGGAATAACCCCAACCTAGGCAAGGGGGCAGAAGGGACTCCTAAGCCAATAGATCCATGGCTGCTCTGAAGCCAAGGGCTTTACTGTACCTTTTCTCAGGGGCGTCACATTCCCCTAACTATATGGCACAACATCCAACCAACTGCTATCATGTCTCTCTACAAGAAGGATGAAAGTAGGAAGAAAAAGCAAGTGAGTTAATATGATTTGCATTTGAGGAAATAGGGAAATAGGATGGCTGATCAACAGAGAACAAGGAAAAGTGATAAGATTATTTCAGGTTCACTTAAAAAGAAAAGTATCTTGATCCATACTCAAATTTATAGCAGTGTGGTTGGTATACTGGAGACAATGCTGGATTTGGAGGCAAGAACTGCTGGTGATACTTAAGCTCCAAGCCTCCATTTCCTCATTTGTAAAATGAGGATAATAATACTAGGAGAATCTACCCTTTAGGTAGAATCCAACCCCTAAGGCAGTGAAGCTTAGTAAGAAGCACTATATAATGAATACCTGGAAGTTCTCCCTCAGACAGACTGGTTCTTTGACCCTCTGTGAATAAGTTTCTTGCCTCCTCAGTGCTCTTTGTAGCTATCTGAAGAGACTAAAAGTGCAGGGAAGAGGAAGAGGAGAAAAGGGGGACAGGGAGAGAAGAGAAAGGAGGAAAGGAGATGAAGGAGGAGGGAGAGGGAGAGAGAAAAGGAAGAGAAGGGGAAAAAGAGGGGGAAGGAGAGGAGGAAGGGAGAAGAAAGGAGAAGAAAAAGGGAGGGGGAAAGAAGAAAAGGGTAGGGGGAGGGAAAAGGAGGAGGTAGGAGAAGGGAGGGAAAGTTAGGAGAGGAAGAGCGGGGAGAAGGAAAAGAAGGGGTAAGGGAGAGGAGTTGGGGAGGGGAGAGGGGAGAAGAAAGAAGCAGAAAAGGGACAAGGAAGAAGAGGAGAGGGAAAAGGTGGAGAAGGAAGGAAGAGAAGAGAAAGAGGGGAAGAGGGGAAGAGATGAGAGGGAGGGGAGAGGGGAGGAGGAGAGAGAAGGGGGAGAAAAGAGGGGAGGAGGGAAGAGGGACAAGAGGTAAAGGGAGGATAGGGAGAGAAGGAGAGGAGAGTGGAGAAATTGGGGAGGAAAAAAGGGGGAGGAGAGGGAGGAGAAGGGGGAGAGGGAGAGGATGAGAGGGGTGAAGGAGGGAAAGAGAAGATGGAGTGGGGGAAAGGAAGGGGGAGAGTAGGAGGAGCCCGGTCGGACGGGGGAAGTGGTGGGGGTGGGGGGAGACACCTGGGCTGGATGGACTGCCACGCGCCATGGGCCGCGCGAGCTCCGCCTCCCTGCGCCCCGTCCCTCTCTCCATCTCCCCTCCCTCTCCTCCCTCGCGCCCCCGCCACCCCCGCAGTCGCTGCTGCGAAATGATGCAAGATGGCGCTGCTGCTGCTGCTGCTGCTGTCGGGGTCAGCACTGGAACAGCTCCTGCTCTTTCATTTTCATAAACACTTGCTGCCTCCTCCACCACCGCCGCTGCTTCTGCCTCCGCTGTTGCTGTGACTTTTCCCTCTCCGCAACCTCCCTCCTCTGCCTCTTCCTTGGGGGCGGTTTCTTTCTTTATTACCCCCCACCCTCCTCTATCTCCTCCCGGAAACGGGAGGCTTCAATGACATTATTATTATTGCTATTATTATGATTATGATGACTTTGAGCCCTAGAAGCCCTCCCCCTTCCCTCTGTAGGAGGTGCCGCACAAAGGGCACGGTGTGAGGAGCCGCAGTTGGGGGTGGGTGCATCCCAAACTTGCAACGTGTGTGTGTCTGTGTGTGTACGCGCGGGCGCGGGAGCGTGTGCGCGCGTGTTTGTATTCGGGGATTGCTCCGTGTGTGTGCTTGCGCGCGTGTGCATGCCTCTTGCTTGTTTTTTTTTTCACCCCCTTTTTGGAAGCAAGGAGAAATCTCTGTCTCTCTTCTTACATATATTTATATATTTTTCGGATTGCACCAGTCCAGGGACTAACCCTGCTGCTGCAGAAGCCAAGGCACTTTTCCCATAGTGGAAAGAGAAAAAAAAAAGAGAGAGAGAGAGAGAGAGAGAGAGAGAGAGACAGAGACAGAGACAGAGAGACACACAGAGAGAGACAGAGACAGAGAGAGACAGAGAGACGGCACCCTCAGGCCTCTTTTCTTTGGGGATCTTGGCAGGGGTAATTCTCTAAAAATACCTGCAAGCAGGAGATGCATTAGAATAAAATGGAGGAGGAGGGGCTGCAGCAGTGATTCGTGGTGTTATTTTCTTTTGGCACCAATGCAACTCCTGGAGCCGTGATCATTCTGGGCTCTGTTCTCCCCCACTTTTCCTCCCCTCCCAAACCTTTTCTTCCCTCATCTTCTTTTATTATTATTTTTTCACTTTTGCTTTTTGCTTTTTTTTGTTTGTTTTTAAACCGACATTCCTCTCCTATGCTTTGCCATGAGAATGTCCGCCAAGCTCCTTGCCCTAGTCATGTCGTCTTCGTTTTTCAATCCCAGTTTTGCATTCAGCTCCCACTTCGATCCTGGTAAGTTCTGCCTGGTTTTGGTTCGCTAGTTTCTGTTCACAGTTGATTTTCTTGGCCTTCTAATTCTTTTCAATTTGGTTTGGTTGGAGACTGACTGCCCCCGTTGGCTTGCTGAGACTGCCCACCTCAACCCCCTTGGTCTGATTGCCTTTCCTTGCTGATGGTGATGTTTTCCTTTGGAGCAGGTCTCCCCTTGAATCCCTGCAAGAATTGTAGATGGTCGTTATAATTATAATTCTTATTATTACCAAGATTGGAATTTTTTATTTTTGCATGGAATGAATCCTTTTCCTCACCCTGACCTGGGCTGGCAGAAAAATAGACAGCAAGTTGGGTCTTTTAAAAAACATTTTTTTAAGGCCCATTACATTTCTCAGTGATGTGGTGGGATTTGTGAGGGAACCTGCATACCAGCACAGCACATCTGAGTTCTTTTAACTGTGACAGTTCTTTAGAAGAAAACTTCCCTGGATATGAGGTAACTGAAATAATAGAAAACCTGGTGTTTCCATCCTTGAGATTCCCACCACTTCTTTGGAGGACTGTTTCGGGTTTCTGACCACTTTGGTATCTATGTTCCCAATTTTTGGGCTGTGGCACATTGGGGAAGACTCTGGGCATTGAGGTTGTTGAATATGTTTGGTTCAAACTCTTGTCTGTTGAGGCTAAATGCCTGCGCCTGCTTTTCCCCCCAAACTCGTTGATTTGAGTCCAAACTGAAGAGTGAATATAACTGTCAATCTAGACAGTCTGTACCGTGGTGTTTGGGGTGTAGCAGTGATAACAACAATAAAACACCAAAGCCCCAAATAAACTTTGAGGTTCTTCTACATCCTTTTTTCCTATTGCATGAAGTTGAGGTTGATTTTCCAAGGCAGCCTTTGCTCTTCTTTTGGGGCTTTCCTCTCTGGCTGGGAAGTGATGATGAATCTATCTGATGTTAAATAGCTTTGGTCATCAGTACTGTAGTTAGGGCTGCTCTTATCTGGGGTGCTGACCAAATTCCAATTTCTGGGACCTTTCCTAAGCAAACCTGTGCAGTGATGGGCCTAGATGTGTTTAGAGGGGGAGAGGGTTAGTTTGGTAGGTAGCACAACATTTCCCTCATAGGAAAATTTTTATGTATTCTGAGTTGTATGGTTCATTTTCTTTTTTTTTAATGGTTCATTTTCTTAAAGTCTACTATAATATATCCTGTTTGAAAAAAATAGTCATCCTTTGGAGTTGAACAGAGGTTTGCTTGGAATACATCTTAAATATCATAAATTCTCCAGCTGGAATCATCAAGCATTGAAGCCTCACTGTATTTTCCCTTGAAAAGCTCTCCTGGCTCATTTATTTGGATTGAGATTGTAGCCTGGCTGCCTTCTACCCTGCCACCTTCGGGAATATAGAGGAATCCCAATGGATTTGCTGGATCTGAAGGCATTTATTTAATGTAAAATATGTTGGGAAAGGGGAAAGCAGGGGAAGAAAAATGTCCCTCAGCACTTCACCATTCAGCCACAACTCTGAAACACAATTTGGTTTAGGATTCTGTGTGTTACAATTTGGTTTAGGATTCTGTGTGTTACCCTCTCATGGAAGAGATCTGCTTTGAGAATGTATCCTTAAATTTTTGTCAGGAAGTGCTATATGATAGGCCCTGGGCTTTATGATACAAAATGAGGTGGTGGGTTGAAGCAGCTACTGCAAAGCTGAAAGTTGGGGCTCCAGATAACCTTCAATGAAAGGGAAAATTAGCTGTGGGGGCCAGAATTAATCTGCAGGGGCTGTGTCTTTCTTTCCTGGTCCTGGATCATAGGCAGCTGTTCTAGGGCCCTGTTTGCTCTGGGGACGGGGAATAAGCAGGCCTTGCATTCACATGCTGTAGGCAGGAGCTGTAGCTCTCTTCTTTTCAGTCCTTTCCAGTATGCCATTCTTACCCTTTCCCCACCCAATAAGCTTCTGATGCAGTCCTTGACATAAAAGACTCCCTGAGACAATTTCAGATAAATCTTGAACTGTTGAATTCCCTGCTCTAGTATCATTCCCAGGCAAATTCCCAGCACTGTTAGCCTCATCCAGCTGTGTAGGAAGCAGAGGTCAGTGTTGCTGAGTGCAGGATGAATAGCAGTAGATTGTCTACGAAAGAGGCTCTTTAAAAGGGGTACAGTTAGAGATGGGCAGTGGATGTTTTAAAAAAAGGCCTAGAGATAGGAGAAACGTTCCTATTCCTTTGATTACTCTTTACGTAAGCATATGAAATAAGTGTTGGATTTGATTACCAATCTTAACATCTGTGTGTGTTTGACGTGGGGGCATGGGAAGTAAAAGGGAAAAATTTTTTCCCCTTCTTTTAGGAAGAAATGACTTTCTGAAGCTTCTCACATTTTTTGTAAACAACTGTGATTAGTGTAATTATACAGCATCAATGTAGTGATTTAAGAAGAAAAAGTTATTAATGGGAATGTGACTTCTTTAGAAAAGTTGAAAAAAGAAAACTACTTTGAAATGGATTTTTTAATTTGATCTGATGTGACATTACTCCTGATGAGAGAGAGAGAGAAAGAGAGAGAGAGAGAGAGAGAGAGAGAGAGAGAGAGAGAGAGAGAGAGAGAGAGAGAGAGAGAGAGAGAGAGAGAAAGAGAGAGAGAGTTGGTTGGGTTGGGATGGGATGGGATGGGGATCAGAGATCTGTTTATTCTTAGATTCTTACAAAAGATCAGGACTTGACCCTCTCTGACCCCAATTATATGGATCAGGCAGAAAGGTCAAGGGCAGAGGAGAGAAGGCTAGTTTGCAGAGACATCTAATTTGGAGAGGCTTCACCACTCCATGAGATCAGGATAAACGGAAAGGAATGGTGTGCCTAGAACTTCATGCTTCATCCCCCAAATTGGGGTTTGGGGAGATGAGAGAGTAGACTGAAAAACTTTCTTAGTGGGTGAGATAGTATATAGAGTCAGTTAGTTTACAAGTATTTATTTTAAGTACCTGCTCTGTGCAAGACACTGTGTTAAGCTCTGGGCATGCAAAGAAAAGCAACTCGCCCCCCCCCCCAACTGAACAAACAATTTTGGCATGGGGGAACGTGCAAACTGCAAAGTGTAAACAGCATTTATACACAGGGTAAATGAGAAATCATCTCATTAGATAGGCACTAAAATTAAGGAGAACTGGAAAATACTTCTTGTAAAAGGTGGAACTTTAGCTGAGGAAGCCGAGAAGTTGAGGCAGAAAAGGAAGGTGGTCTGTGGAGAGGACAATACATGGGCTATGGTCATAATTTACTATGTGACACAGAGCAGTGAATCATTAAGCAAAACAAAACTTTTTTTTTCCTTTTGTGTCTCTTTGTGGGAATTTTCAGAATTTTAGAATCATTCTGAATCTATGGGAAGAAAAATACAATGACAGTCAGATTTGTAGGATGAGTGACTTCCATAAAAAAAAAAATCTACATTTTCCAACAGATTAGTTAGGAGGTTTTTTTTTTTTTTACATTACCAAAGTGTTTGCTGGAAGGGTTAATTACCACTGACACAGGGTGGTAGAAATCTTGTTGCTAGATTTTCTCATAGTGGAATGCTTGAAATCATCAGAATCCCCTATTTTCCCCTCCCCTACTTAAGTAATCATTAAGGTGAATTATCTTCAATGTGAGGGGTGATGTAGGGATTTTTGATTGGGTTAGGAAAGGGTGTTGGGTTTAAGGTTTTAACCTGTGGGTTCCAAGAGGTCCAGGGAAGGTGAGAATCTGTGAACTTAGATGGGAAAGCAATTACATCTTTATTTTTACTAACCTCTAACTAAAATTTAGCATTTCCTTTAATTTTGAATATAGAAAACAAACCACATTAGTATTAGCAGTATCTGTGACTGTCAACAATAGAAATCACAGATCTTTTCATGTTACATTATAGTTGTAAATCTTGAAAGACTCACCATGACTTTGAAATTACTATTTGTTATTTATACAACTATAATTTATACAACTATAATTATTAGGTCCGCTGCTAGATATAGATAGATCACAAATTTTTCTTAAAATATTTTGATAACTAAATTTCAATAGAATTGGTTTCCTTTGCATCCTCTGTATCTCATACATTTAACAACATTATTATGAGATGGGATTGATAGGCTTCACCAAACTGTCAGGGGATCCATAATACAGAAGGGAAAGTAAGGGGAACATTGCTGTAGCTTCTGCTATGTTCCAGGCACTGTGTTAAGTGCTATACAAGTCTTACCTCATTTGATCCTCACAATAAACCTTCAAGGTAAGTGTTGTTTTTATCCTCATTTTGCAGTTAAGGAAACTGAGGCAAAGAGGTTAAGTGACTTGCCTAGATTCATACAGTTAGTAAAGTCTTCCTGACTGGGCCATTAGTCACTTAAAAACAAAACAAAACAAAACAAAAAGCTTCAGAAACCCTTTTATTTCTAGAGATTGTGTGATTCCTGTGTTGGTTTCCAGATGATTAACTGATAGCAATGGATAAGTTGGGTGTGAATATGGAGAAGAAGAGAATAGATGTATATGGGAACCTATTAGACTGTAAGGCAAATAATTATAACACTTTACATAGCATATTAAGGTTTACAAGGAACTATCTTTGTTTGTTTTCTTCCCTTGCAACTCCCCTGGGCATAGTGGAAGTTTATTGGTTCTTCATACTAATGAGAGTCAGAGAAGCCAAGTAACTTGGCTGAGGTCACACAGCTATTAAGTGACAGTCCAGTATTTAAACTCAGTTCCTCCAAATCAAATATTCTCGAAATTAAAATAGTATCTTTTAAATCATGATGTGAGTCACCAGGAAACTATAATTTAGTATGTATGCATTTTCCAAACTATATCATAAACCTATATTATTAAGGTTCAAAACAGAATGGAAACAGCAAGGAGGAGGCTGCATTTATTCATCAGAGGCAGATAATAGCTAGAATTCTAAGGGGAATGAGACCCACATTATACACAATGACCAAAATGAGTAAGCTATTGGTTCTGTTGTCTTTATTATCTGCCTCTTATTTTCCTGTCTCTCTTCCCCTCTCTCTCATTCTCCTCCACATCTATTTGTGTGTGTGTGTGACATTAGAAGCAAATAGTGGGTAAGAATATAAGAAAAGTCTTTATTTTTCCATATTCAGGTGGGATGGGGGTTGTTAAAATGTCAGTATTAGGGTTTATACTATTTGGCAAACAAATCAGGGCTTGAATTATTTTTTTATTTTCTGGACTTAAGAAAGTAAAAGAGAAAATGTCAATAATGCAGATGAAATCTAAAAGTGTATCATACCTGTGCACATTTTATGTTTTTGCAGAGCTGATTGTTAAACATTTATAGACCCATCCCTGCCCCCACCCCAGAGGAATAAGCCATTGGGTAGAGGACTATTTGGAATTTTGTCATCCCTTTTATGAGAGATTCTTAGAGGTGAATTGGTGGGATAGATGAAGAAACTGCATTATTGGGATTTTGGCAGAAGTATAGGAGGTGAAAAGGATTGTGGTATGAAATAAAAGTCAAAGGTTACACTTCTTTCTTGTGTCACATCTCCCAAATATAAATCTTCTTGTAAATTGAGAACAGAAGGCGGCAATAATAATTTGACAATACAGAGAAGATAAAAGTTTTTAAGCACCATCTTCTTATTGGTACCTTTTTTCCTTTCTTCTATCCAGGAGGCTAAATTTAGATGTAGGAACATAGTTTATAGTTCATAGGACTTCGAACTGGAAAGGACTTTAGATAATACCTAATGTATAGCATTTCTAGAATTAGAACTCAAAAAGACTTTGGAGATCATCCAACCCACCCCCATTTTCATCACCAAATGAGAAGACAAGACTCATTGGAAAAGACCCTGATGTTGGGAAAGGTCAAAGGAGAAAGTGCAGGATAAGATGGATAGTGTCATGGAAACAACAAACACGAACTTGGACAGATTTTGAAAGCTAGTATGATAGAAGTGCCTAGCGTGTATGGGGTCACAAAGAGTCAAGCTTGGATAGCATCCACCTCATTCTGTAGATAAGGACACTAAGGTCTAGAGGGGGACTTCTTAAACTAGGTTCAAATGAAGGATATAAAATGAGGGTATCATATAGAACTCCCAGTAGATATGTTTTCTAGTCCAGTCCAACTTAATATCATCTCTTCAGTGCTCCCCTTTTTTCTCTCCCCCACCCCATGATCCTTCTATTTCTTTGTTCTTCCCTCTGCCTAGAAGTCATTCATTCAATTTTTTTTCCTTATTTGAATTTTGAACAATTATTTTCTGTTCCAAATTTTCCCCCTCTCTCCACCCTGTCTCCCCCTTTCCCCTGCATAGAGAAGGCAAGAAATACTGTACAGATTAACCAGATGAAGTCAAGTCATTCATTCTGTAGTGAGCATTTACTATGTTCAAAGTGCTGTACTGGGTGTTGTAGAAGATTCAGAGGTGAATTACTGGTCTCAAAGAAGGAACAGGGAGGCAAGATGAAGATGTTCCAAGTTATTAGTCCTCCAAGCAGTACTCTCCCTGGCAGATGGAATGGCCAGAGGAATAACTGCTACCTTGGGTTCAAGATTTAACCTTAAGAGTGACTCCTATCAACCCTGTAGCTTACCAGCTCTCACTGGTTTATTTCCCATTAGTGATCAGACAGAAGACACAATTAGCCCTTAGAAAAGACTTTTATTCAAATGGAATTGGATACTGGTTTAGTTCTGGTAGTTGCAAAGAAGTGTATTTGCAAAACATTTCCCCTCAAAAACTTGGAGTTCATTGTCTCAAGAAGAAGGGACTTGAAATACTGTGCTAGTGAAGCATACACGTGAGGAACATGTGTGACCAAGGGACCTCCTGGCTCTGGAAGAGACGAACTTCAACCAAGCAGTTAGGAGGATAGTGGATAGAGTCTCAGGCTGCAGCTCTGATGTTTTGTCACCTTCTAACCTGAAAGTGGAAAAAGTGATAGTCTTTCTGGTTTTGAGTTCTTCCTGGTTTGGAGCTAGGTTCTTTCAGTGAGAAGCCTTACCCCAACTTATGACACTTACCTTGGTACGTTATCCATTTTGCTGTTGGGACTCATCAAATGAATTGGTAGGGTTGTCTTTTTAGATGTGGTGGAGCTTTTCAAAGCCTCTGGACCACAGGAAGGGTAGAATGCTTCATTTATACCTGAAGAGGAAGCCCTTACCCTTACCATTTAATGGATCTTCATCCCTTATGACCTTTAACTTTGTTGAAGTCTAAAGGGAGACCCACCCTTAAAGTTAAATAATACTATGAAGTTTAAAAAACATTACAAGACAACAATAAAAGCTGTAAGGCACCACCATATGATGAATCTTGGATGAGTAGGATTTGAATAAGTAGAATGAAGTCATTTTAGGTAGGAGAAATGGCATATAGAATGGTATGGATTGGGAATCTTATTGGAGGGGTCACATGCATCAATAATGGGGAGATAAAACAAGAAAGATAAGTTCCTAGAGGGTCGTGAAGGCTATGCAAAGCAGTTTGGCTCTGCAAAACCTCACATAGTGCCTTGAACATATTAGGTGCTCAATAAATGATAATATCATAGAATGCCAGTGCTTGAAGAGACCTTAGAGAACGTCTAGTCTGTGACCCTCTTTTACAGAGGAGAGGCAGCTGGACACAGAATCAGGAAGATTGAGTTAGGTAGTGAAGTTTAAATCCAGCCTCAGACATTTATTAGCTAATCACTTAACCTCTATCTGCCTCAATTTCCTCAAATATAAAGTAGGGATAATAATGACACCTATTGGTTCACACAGTTGTGAAGATCAAATGAGATAGCTTTTAGCATAGTGCTTAGTACATAGTAGGTTTTTAATAAATCCTTCCTTCATTCCTTCCTTGGTTACACAGTTACTTAAGCTTTTTGAAAGCAGGAGACCTTCTTTTGCCTCTTTTTTGTATCGTTAGTGGCAAAAGGTCTGGCATAGGATAGGTTTATTAATATAAAATAAATATTTATTGATTGATTTGAAGTTGAAACTAGAGCCAAAGCTTTCAGATTTTCTGAATGAATTTTAGGTTGGAGTAATTGCATGAATAAAGACAGAGAGGTAAGACCACTTAACCTTCCTTGCCTCAGTTTCTTCATTCAAAAAATGAGGATAATAACAGCACCTACCTCCCAGGGTTATTGTGAGAATCAAATGAAATAATTAAGTGTTTAAGCACAGTCCCTGGCATAACATTATTGAGTCATTTCAATCCTGTCAGACTCATTTGTGATTCCATTTGAGGTTTTCTTGGCAAAGATATTGGAGTGGTGAGCCATGTTCTTCTCCAGTTCATTTTACAGATAAGATAACTGAGGCAAACAGGGTAAACAGACTTGCCCAGGGTCACATAGCTTGTAAGTGTCTGAGGCTAGTTTTGAATTCAGGAAGATGAGTCTTCCTGATTCTATAGCTCTATCCAATGCATTACCTAGCTGCCCTCTGGCATATAGTAAGTACAATATAATTGTTAGTTATCATTATTATTATTATTATTTGGGAGAAATGTTGGTGATATGCTCAGAGCTGTATGGTCTTGGGGGACAAGAAGTATTTATTGATAATAATTACTGTTTAACTGGCTAACATTCCAAGTTGTTGGAGACATTGGTTGGCCTTTTGGTTTGGCCATCAAGGACTGGCTTACCCACCAATCTTGATTGGCTTTCCATATAGGACAAAATCTTTGATTATAAATTCCCTGAGGGAATGTGGAAAGAATGCTGAATTTGGAATCAGAGAATCTCCACACTAGGAAATTGAAGAGGATTTTTTTCCACTCCAGACTATATCCCTGGGATTAAGACCTTTCCATTTCCCCCTTCCTTTACAATTGCTTTTTGTGGTGCATATGCAAATAGAGTATACTATTTAGAGTATTGAGTAGTATAGATTAGACTAAATACTATTTTGCTGAAGTATAAAAAAAAAGTCTCAGCCAGGCAACAGATAGAAAATGACAGAGGCAAGTTTTGAACCTACATCTCTTCCTTCAAATTCACTCTTTTTTCACCACTGCTTGACATTTTTTTGATTCATTTTTATTTGGTTTCAAGTATTATTCACTTGACTCTTCCAATATCTCCGTGTTTCACCACCTTTTTGACTATTTCTCTGTGTTCTTCCTTGTTAGTTCACCGTCCAGTCCAAGGCCAGAGCTGTTTCTCTTAACTCCTTTGCTCCCTGGGAAAGCAAGAATCCTTCTACATAGATAGAGTTTCAGGCCCAAACTGCTTTCTGCCTTTGTTGTATCTGGACCCTGCCCACTGAATTTCCTAGAAGCTTTTTATTAGCTCACACAAACATTGTTCAGTTTTCCTGAGTGGCCTTTACTCTCTGAACTTCTTTATGATTTTCGGTTTCCATAGATTCTTTTTAAGTCCCAAACTCTTGCATAACTCAAGCCATTCTAGGCTTTGGAAATTGAGCTTTATCAGATTTGGGATTCTCCTTCCCATTATCTTTTCAAAGACAATGGCAGCCCTATTACTTAGTTTGATTTGGTCTACTCTGACTTAGGACAGACTAGTGTTATTTCTAAAACCAGATAGGATTTTTGTTGTTGTTGTTGTTGTTTTTAGGAAATTCAACTTTCTGCGGTATTGGTGCTAGTGAATTTGGAGTAGGTTAAGCCAGGTTGATCTTGTACTGGATTTTCACTAGAATAAAAATTCCTTGAGGGCAGGGTATATTTAGGTTTTATTTTTATTGTTAATTTTTTCACACAGTGGTCAAGGATTGATTGATTGATTTTTTTTTTTCCTCAGAGTTAAGTTACCTGCCCATTGTCATATAGCTAGAGTCTAAGGTCAGATTTGAACTCAGGAAGATGAGTCTTCCTGACTTTAAACCAGATGCTCTATCCACTAAGCCATTTAATTGCCTTTATTAGTTTTTGCATGCTAGACTGCATATAATATGGGGCCCTGAATAAATGCTTGTTGAATTGAATTCTGACTGGACTTGAGCTCTGTTTGGTAAGATAAAGCTTTCTAATGAGCCAAGCAAAATTTCTTCCTTTAACAAGTATTTAGTGAGCCTAAGTTGTGAAGGATATTGAAAATATTTTATCTCCATTGAGTGCCTTCAAATAAATGACATAGCCTGTTTGTTACTATCATTTCCACAAAATTAGATATATGGAGAGAGGTATTACTAGGAAGAAATCAGGGATTTTCTTCTCAGGTCCCAGATTTCCTTTGCCCTCTATATGGTGAAATTTTAGAGCTACAGGTTTGTAAGGAATCAAAAAGATCATTCAGTCAACTCCCAGAGTGTGGGAATCCTTTCTATAATCTCCTGTGTAGAATGTTCTGCTTAAACAGTTATGACCACTTTTCAATTAAAATTTTTTTCCGTATTTTTACATGCCACATAATGTCCTCCTCTTATTGCTCCCCGCTCCCACTTGAACAAACAGAAAAATAACAAAAAAAAATGAAACTCTCATGATATAAATGATAGCTCAGCAAAACAAATTCCACATTGTCTATGCTCAAAAATGCTGTCTTTCTCATGGTGTGTTAGTTTCATCTTGTCTTTTAACTTATCATTGATTAGTAGTCATTGCACTGATCAGAGTTCTAAAGTTCTTTAAAGTTGTTTTTCTCTACAATGTTGTTATTGTATAAATCCTCCTCCTAGATCAACTCACTTAGCTTTTTATCAGTTCATAGAAGTCTTTTCAGTTTCCTTTGTAACTGTCCATTTTGTCATTTCCTATGGTTCTTAGGTATATTGATAAGCTTTGAACCATGACTACTTAAAGAACTGCTATCAATATCTTTTGCACATAAATAGGTTCCTTTTTTCTTTCTTTGGTCTCAACTGTATAGTTGGGTCAAAGGGTATGCTCAATTTAATAACTTTTTGAGCATAGGACTCACCACTTTTCTCCTTCCTTCCTTCCTTCCTTCCTTCCTTCCTTCCTTCCTTCCTTCCTTCCTTCCTTCCTTCCTTCCTTCCTTCCTTCCTTCCTTCCTTCCTTCCTTCCTTCCTTCCTTCCTTCCTTCCTTCCTTCCTTCCTTCCTTCCTTTCTTCCTTCCTTCCTTCCTTCCTTCCTTCCTTCCTTCCTTCCTTCCTTCCTTCCTTCTTTCCTTCCTTCCTTCCTTCCTTCCTTTCTTCCTTCCTTCCTTCCTTCCATTTTTGAATAAGTACTGTGTAATGGTTTCAAGACAGAAGAGTGGTAAGAGTTAGGCAGTGGGGGTTAAGTAACTTGCCCAAGGTCACACAGCTAGAAGTATCTGAGATCAGATGTTTATTTATCCAGGACTTTCCATCTCTAGACCTGACTCCCAACCCACTGAGCCACCTAGAGCTCACTACTTTTCAAGGCAACCAGTTCTGTTTCTAAACAGGGCTAATTATTAGGATAGAGGTTCCCAAAACTGTCTTGGTTCATGAGGCCCTTAGTACCTCAGTAAATATTCGCAATGCCCTTAGATGAAAAGGTATACTTAACAATTCTGTTAAGTAGTTATGTTCAGACAACTTAATAAGTATATCTGTCCTAACAATTTATTAACCATTTGAAAATTATAATACCCATAAATTGAAAGACCATTTTTCATTTCATTCTCCAACAACCAGTTAACTTATTAGTGGGCACTACACCACTTTTTAAAATTTTGGAATCATGTGGGACACTTCAGGCTAATTTTCTGTTCCATGTTAACTTTGACACAGTTTTTTGCCTTTTTAGCACAGTAACCATCAAAAACCCAGCTTCATAAAGATATGACATAGCAAACAAGAAAGTTTGAGGTTACTGAAGTAGACAAAAGAACAAGTAAACAAAAGCATATCTCAAACATTCGAGAACATCATTGGAAGGAACGTTATGTGATCTAATGTTGAAACTGTGAACTTCCTCAAGCTGGTAATTTGAGGTGTCTGACAGATGTTGATTAGTATTGCTTTTTCTCTTAAAAATTTAAAATTTCCCAAGGCATCTTTATGAATTCATTGTGATTCTCTAGATACTGTGTACAGTTTGGGAACCTCAGTGTGAGCGAGTTTTCCTTTACCCCTTTAACTTCCATGCCTTGGTCCTAATTTTGTCTTCTGGTGTCACAGAGTCTATTCCCTCCTCTATATGCCAACCCTTCAAGTACTTGAACACAACAGTCATGGTCTTGCTTTATGTTGTACTTCAGGCTAACATCCATCGTTAGGACCAAATTCTACCCATCCTAGTGTTGAGTCCTCTCCCATCAAGATGGCCTTCCTTATGGCTAGGCCTCTGAAGAATACCTGGAGAGCTCCATCATTGCACCAGGGTTGAAGAAAAGCTCAGTTTCTCATTTTTCTCTCTATCCTCATTACATTCTTTTTTATCCAACAGAGCTCTAAGCATATATTGGAGAATGAACTTTAAAATACTTAGAAGTCAACTAAAAAAAACAACCTTTACCTTCTATCTTAGAATAAATACTGTCTATTGGTTCTAAGGCAGAGGAGTGATAAGGGCCAGGCAATGGGGTTTAAGTGACTTACCCAGGGCCACACAGCTAGGACGTATCTAAGACCAGATTTGAACCCAGGACCTCCCATCTCTAGGACAATTAATAGATAGTCACCTAGCCATCTAGCTGCCCCCTAAAAGTCAAATTTTAAAACTATATCATCTAATTATGATGCTAGTATATACAGTATGATAATCACTTATGGATCAATGCTTAGAGTGCTTCTGCCACAGGATTCTCCAGGGTCTCTCTGCTCACTGTATGTCTCAGCTGGCCAGAAAGAGTCTTCTCTGGAAACTTGAGAGAGATGGGTAACTTCATTCCAATAATTTATCGAGAGTTCTTGCATTTGCTTTGTATAAAATCATAAACTTTTAAAATTCCATAAGGGTTGACACAAAGAGGACCTTTTGGACCAAGAATAAAACCCAGAAACAGGGCTCTGCTCTAGATTCCTACTCTTTATTATTCAGCATTGTCTACTGAGTGGTTTAATGAAAAGAGCACAGGACTTGGAATTGAAGGACATAGTTTTGAATCTTGGTTCTGTTAATTATTACTTCAGCCTTGCCACTTTCTTTTGGCCTCAGTTTCCTTCTCTATAAAATAAGATTAGATTAGAGGACCTCTAAGGTAACTTCAAGCTCTAGAGCCTGTGAAATAAAGCCCAAATTCCTGATGTTGGCATTCAAGGCCTATTCCCAGACTAAATCACATACCAATCAAATAACTGAAATCAGAAATTCAAGGAAATCATAGTGATTGAAAACAAAATTAAGAAATATCAGATACTATTATAAATAGTTGTATATCAAGAAAACTATTAGCATAAATGGATAAATACAATTATTGATAGGCATTGGAAGAGGGAGCTTACTCCCTGGATATATAGTCACAGGTTTGGATCCTTATTCCTCCCCTCTATAAAATCCAAATGGACAAAACAGGAAATAGATAATAAAATAAACCAATTTTATAAGGAGAATTTAAATAGCCCATGAATGATGTACCATATAAAAAGGCACCAGATGGATAAACACTTTTTTAAAATTTTATAGTATTTTATTTGATCATTTCCATGCATTATTCATTAAAGACAAAGATAATTTTCTTTTCCTCCCCCTCCACCCCCCATAGCTGACGCGTGATTCCACTGGGTATCACATGTGTTCTTGATTTGAACCCATTGCCATGTTGTTAATATTTGCATTAGAGTTTTCGTTTAGAGTCTCTCCTCTGTCATGTCCCCTCAACCGCTGTAGTCAGGCAGTTGCTTTTCCTCGGTGTTTCTACTACCACAGTTTGTCCTCTGCTTATGGATAGTGTTTTTTCTCCTAGATCCCTGCAGATTGTGCAGGGACATTACACCGCCACTAATGGAGAACTCCATTACGTTCGATTATACCACAGTGTGTTTGTCTCTGTGTACAATGTTCTCCTGGTTCTGCTCCTTTCACTCTGCATCACTTCCTGGAGGTCGTTTCAGTCTCCATGGAATTCCTCCACTTTATTATTCCTTTTTGCACAATATTATTCCATCACCAACATATACCACAATTTGCTCAGCCATTCCCCAATTGATGGGCATCCCCTTGTTTTCCAATTTTTGGCCACCACAAAGAGCGCAGCTGTGAATATTTTTGTACAAGTCTTTTTGTCCATTATCTCTTTGGGGTACAGATCCAGCAGTGCTATGGCTGGGTCAAAGGGTAGATATTCTTTTATCTCCCTTTGGGCATAGTTCCAAATTGCCCTCCAGAATGGTTGGATCAGTTCACAGCTCCACCAGCAATGAATTAATGTCCCTACTTTGCCACATCCCCTCCAGCATTCATTACTTTCCTTTGCTGTCATGTTAGCCAATCTGCTAGGTGTGAGGTGATACCTCAGAGTTGTTTTGATTTGCATCTCTCTGATTATAAGAGATTTAGAACACTTCTTCATATGCTTATTAATAGTTTTGATTTCTTTATCTGAAAACTGCCTCAGATGGATAAACACTTAAAAAAAAAGCAATCCTTATACTATATAAACTGTCTTCTAAAACAGAGAAAATAACTGCATTGTTGGGCATGGTTGCAGGTTCCTGTATCCTTGCTCTTGGGAAAGCAGAAGCTGGTGGATTGCTTGAGTTGAGGGGTTCTGAGCTGCAGTGGGATAATAAGCCAATTGGGTGTCTGAACTAGATCTGGCACCAATATGGTAAGCCTCTCCTTGGTCATCATGCTGCCTAAGGAGGGACAAACAGGTCTAGGTTGCCAAGAGACAAGATCAAGTCTTTCATGCTTCTAAGAAACTAGCTTGTGAGTGACTGCTATACTTCTAGGCTTCAAGTGATAGAAAGGCCCAGAATAAAAAAAAAAGAAAAGAAAAGAAAGACTACATTAAAGCAGAACAATAAAATACCAATATCATTAATGAATAGACTAAAAATGAATATTTTAATTCAAACATTAATAAAGCAATGTATTCACCCTAGATCTTCCATTTTGATCAAGTAGAGTTTGTGGTAAGTGGTTTTAAATTAAGGGAAATAATCAATATTTCCACCATCATTGTACATTATTCCCCCTTCCACTCTTTGATCCATCTAAATTATTTTCCTCGCATACCACATTCCCTCTTTTGTCTCTGTTCCTTGGCACTAGCTATTCACCATACCTGACATGCACTTTCCCCTCACCCTTACCCCATAGAAACCCCATTTATACAACCTTTTAAATGAAGTCTTCTTCCCTGATCTCCCCAGGCATTCAAATATAGGCTTAGACACTTATTGTGTGACACCCTACTGAAGTTACTTAACCTCTATCTGCCTCAGTTTCCTCAACTACAAAATAAGGATAAATAGTAGCACCTACCTCCCAGGGTGTTATGAGGATTAAATGAGATGTAAAGTGCCAAGCACAGTGCCTGGCACACTGTAGTAGGCATTCCATAAATGCTTGTTTCCTTCCTTTCTTCCTCCCTCCCAAACTACCTTGCATTTAACTACTATGTATTTATTTGTATGTGCATTGTGCATATTTATTCCATGTATCTTTGATTCCTGAGTTAGAATGCAAGTTCCTTGGGGAGTCAGAATTGTTTCAGGTTTTGTATCCCTATGGACTAGCATGGAGACTGGCACTTAAGACTTGCAAGTTGTGCTCTGTGCTTTTGGCGAACCTGCTTACTCACACTCGGGTCATTCCATATGTTTTGAGCAGTGTATATTCTCCTTCACCGTTGGTAGTTAATATACCTTTCCTTCATGCCATGACCCATGTTTTACTTCCCTCAGGAAACTTTCCCCCAATTTACCCAGATAGAAATGATTTCTCCTTCATCTGATTTCACCATATATTGTTTCTTTTATGTTCTTACCACATTCTTACTTATCCCCACCTACTACATTTTAAGTTTCTTGAGAGAAAGAAATGTTATATATTTGTAGCTCTCCTAGCTCCAAAGGAGGTAGCCATGTGGCTCAGTGGTTAGAGCACTGAAACTGGCATTAGGAGAACCTGAGTTCAAGTCCAGGCTCAGACTCTCATTAGCTGTGTGACCCTGGACGAATCACTTAATCTCTGTTTGCCTTAAATCACAAGAAAAGGAAATGATAAACTATTCCAGTATCTTTGTTAAGAAAACTCCATGGATAGCTATGGTCCACAAGGTTATGAAGAGCCCATCACGACTGCATGAGTGAACAAGACGAATATATCTGAAAAGTTTTTTTCTGCATAGTCGATACCTAGCAAATGTTTAGTGAATTAACAGAAAGTATATATTAAGGAGCTTACTATGTGAAGTTCTGCACTATGTGATCTTTGCTGTGAAATTCACTCAGTTTTTAATACCTCAGTTTCTCAAACTTTTTGTGGAATTAGTGACTATTTTATAGTTTCATATTTCTCCTCATTGACCTAATAAGAATGTTTTGTGGGCAGGGGCATAGGCCTGCCTTCTGCCTTAGAATCAATACTATGTATTGGTTCCAATGCAGAAGAGTAGTAAGGGCTAGGCAATGGGGGTTAAGTGACTTGCCCAGGGTCACACAGCTAGTAAGTGTCTGAGATCAGGTTTGAACCCAGGACCTTGTATTGCCTTTTAGCTTATCTTCTGGGATTTTTCACCGGGATGATAGTCCACCTCTGTTTTCTTACAATTCCTACTACTACTAGCTAATGTTTATATGCAGTATCTCTTCTGATTTTTGTAACAACCAGGGAGGTGCTTTGAGCCCCTGCCAATTGTTAAATTTGAAGTGTGAGTACTTACACCTTAGAAAGTTGTAAAAACTTTAAGTCAGGGCTTGGCTTATTATTTTGTCGATTGTCTAGATTTAAGAAAGTGACGGAGAAAATATTAGTGATGTGGATTAAACTTAGAACTATGTTATGGACACACTTTTTGTTTTTTTCCTGGAGAACTAATTGGCAAATGTTTACCAACACACTCTTGATGACCAGCCTGGGAGGTAGGTGCCTTTACTATCCCCCTTTCTCTACAGAGGCAAATAAAATAATATACGACTTACTAGTGATTATGCAGCTGAAAAATGTCTATAAAGTATTTGAACTCATGTCTTTCTGAAGTTAATTCCAGTACTATGCTATAAAATTCTCGTTGGACCCAACAAGTGAATATTTCTTTGACCTGAAGCATGTAGTGGCTTTGGAGGGCTTCATTTGGATCATGTACTGTGTTCAACATGAGGGAGAACAGAAAATTTGCTTTACTTCATGGAGTATCTTTTCTGATTTGAGACCTCAGGAAGTTGAGGAAGGTTGGGGCAGAAGTGCCCTGGGATGCCGTTAAAGCCAGCCTCTCTTGGGGCACTGGAATCTTGGGTCTGACTTTCTTTGATTAGCTTTGTAAGTTTCCTGTTGCGTCATCCTTTGGCAGAACTGGCAAGTCTATTTACACAGGGTTGTGAGCGATTCACTCTGTCTTGCTTAGCAAAATGTATTGTAGCAAGAACATTAGCATCTGCAAGTGGATGGCACATAGTAGGTGTTTACTGTTGTTGTTTGTTGCTGGTCCTTAGTTTTTGAAAAGGAGTGATGAATTTCCCATGAATTGGGATGAAAAGGAATGATGAATTTCCCATGAATTGGGATGAAAAGGAATGATGAATTTCCCATGAATTGGATTTAAGTGAGGCAGAGTTGCACAAAGTTGTCAACCTCACTCTCTTCTAGAGTCATCAAAGTCCAATGGCAAGACAAAAGATAGGATGATTGGTGATGACCCCGGGATGCAGTGGATGGCCTCAGTGTCTTCAGTGTTCTAAGCACTCCACAATGCCTGCTTCAACCACCTTCATGACTTTGGAACACATTGTTCTAATCTACCCATTCTGACAGGGAAAGTCTTCACAATCTTGAGGTAGACATCCCGCCTAAGACACTGACAGGTTTGAGGCCTATCGGTTACCTTCAACCTGGTTTAGCCCCTCTGCAGAGACAGTTCTACTGAGATGTGGCCATTGTCCATGTTACAGCTTCTTGGGGCCTCAGGGGAGAGTTGGGTGAAAGGTGGACACCAAAGGGGAATGAACAGCTCTGAAGAGGGCTCATACTGGAAGTGCTAATCCTCCCTGAACATTCCGTTCATTTAGGTGCTTAATACATATTTATCAGATGAATAAATGAATGCAAGACCTTTCCATTCCCATGAATTTGTAGCAGTGGGTTTTTCCTTTTGCTTCACCTAGGTCCTTTACTCCCATTTCTCTGCATATGTCCCCACATACTCAAATAGATAAACAACAATTCTTCAGACCTTGCTGTGAAAAATATGTGGACCAAATTTTGAATTCTTAGTGTCATTTTGAATCTTAGTGGAGAATAGCAGAGCCTGAAGACAACCTCAAAATTATCTTTGAGTGTTAACAGAAATGAGAATCCTAATAAAAATAATCCCCAATAGGGTATAATCGATCAGATCAGTGTAGTATCAATGAGTTTAGTATCAATGAGTTCTTGGATGAGGCCTAGTGACTTACCTAAAATCATAGGAAGTAAAGTAGAATAAAGATTGAGAACCAGAATTCCTGATTCTACCGTCCAGTAGTCCAGAATGTGTTAGTGGCTAAAGCCTTTTGAGTAGCATATGAATTCAAATTGCATTGCATGCCAAGCAATTGTTCCCTGTCAGGGATTTGGAATGGAGAAAAAAAAATTCTGTTCTTGGTTGAAGTACATCAGGAGGAAACAGAACCAAAGGAAATGTGTACTGAGTTCGGGCACTGGGCTTGGCTGGACTCCATGCTCTGAGAGCTGTCGCTTTTCTTAAAAAAAAAAATAAAGCAAAACAAAAACAAGTTGGTGCCTTCCGCAAGGGCCTTTCTTTCATTCCTCCCTCCCCCCAACACAAATTTTGCCCTTTTCAACTCCTAAGCCTGGAGGAAGCCAGCATAGGAAATGATGGCAGCAAAAGTTTCTATAGTAGGAGCCAATTCCCAGGTTTTATGATGATGAGCATAGTCATCACAACAAATTGTGTATAAGGTCTCTCTTCGCTCAGGTTAACTCCCTTCCAGAGCTTTGAACTGGTTTGTGGAGAAGGCTTCTTCATCCCTTTTCTCTGCTTTAAACTGAAATGTCAAGAGTCAGGAGGGGACGAAACCAGTGAGAGTAGTGGTGTTATGCCTGGGTAAGTGCTGGGGAGGGACTTTCTTTTCCACAGCTTTATTTTTCCTTTGGCTCACTGCATGTCCTATCAAGGCAGAGGATGCTCTGAGAGCTGTTTCTTCCTTACTCTGGGCAAAATCCTCTTCGTAAATAGGTCAGGAGTCAGCAGGGGATAAGCTTGTGGCCAGAGAGGAGCAGGACTCTGTGGAAGAGACACTAGGGTCACAGAGGGTATTTTGCTCTGGGGACCAAAAAAGCCTGATGTTCTCTCTGGTTGCTTCTGTCTGGTAATTGTTGTATAATCTGACTTAATATTTCCAAAGAAGTTCAGGTAAATTCTGAAGAAGCTAATTCACTGGACATTTTATAGGGGTGCAGCTCTCAAGTGTAACAGTGTTAAAAGGAATGGTACCTTCATCCTATCCATTAACTTTTTTTGTCCAGGTGAGTTTTTCTAATATAAATGTGCCTTCTCCACTCTGGGAAGACCAAAATATATTGAATTCTCTTTTCTTTTTTGTTAGCTCAAAGCCCCCAGCCAGAGATAGTGTTTCTGATGAAACACCTCAGCGTTAACTGTAACTCTCTCTTATCTGGGGATGTTTCCCCCTTCAGTTGCTTCCTCCCAATTCTATTCCCAATAAGAACAACTGAACGAACAATTTCCAGTAGTTACCACTGTTCACACAAAGGAAACAGTTTAAACAAAGAAAGGTAAATAGATTCCCCCATCAGGCCCAGGGGAGAAGGCTTCAGTTTCCCATGGAGGAGCTGGGGTGGGGTGAGGATGCTGGGGGTGGTAGAGGAGCTATAGAATTATTCCTGCCTTGGGAACCACATGGCTTCTGTCCTGATGCTCCAGTGCCCAGCCCATCAGTGCACTTGGCCTCACTCTACTGGTAGTTGCCTCTGTCCTTTCTGCTCCATGTAGTTTCCTAGAACTCCCTTTCTCTGCAAGCTTCTTTTGCTTCATTATAAGCTTCATTCCTCTGACTCTCTTCTGAACTAAGTAAACTGATTGTTGAAGGTTACAATGACACATGGCCTCTCATCCTCCATCCTATCCTGTTGCTTTTTGTTTACATACACAGACTTCTTGTGGGCTAATTTCTGCAACTATATCAATGGATGATGGGAGTGGTTGGGGGGGAGGTCGGTGGAAATGCCACCCTCCCTCCTTACATTAGGGAAAATGGAAAATCATGAAGATGATTATCCCTTTCTCTGATTCTTCATTGCCTTAAGGGAAGAAGAATCAGAATAGGATCTGATGATAGTGTGTTTAAGAGGAAGGCCTAGGAGTTAAGAACTCCCAACTGTTACTTACTAGTAGTGTGGTCTTGGGCAAATCCTTTGACTTTCTGAGCTTCAATTTCTTCATCTATAAAGTAGGGCTAATGAAACCAACACCTGCTTTTCAGGGTTGTTGTGAGGCTCAAATGAGATAACGTATGTAAATGAGTTATATACCTATTAATTATTTTGCTTTCTCTCCATGGGCATTGTTACTCAAATATTAGGTCCATGAAAGAGGCAACTTTGGAGATGGGATAGGAATCCTAAACTTGATCTTTGGCTCCATTTCTCTATTAGAAAATCAGAATTTTAGGGTGAGAAGGCAACTGAGAGATTATACACACACAAAACTTTGCACATTGCAATAAATGATTGATTGGAATGAAAGAACCTAATCCTTATCTCTCATTTTCCAAATTAGGAAACTGAGACCCAAGGAGTCAGTGCTTTGTCCATGATCGGTTCTTAGAGTAAGCCTTTCTTTTGCTTAGACTGATGATTAAGTTCAGTCAGTGAACATTAAATGCTTACCATGTGCCTGACACTACGCTAAGTACTGGGGGTGCAATAAAAGAGGCAGAAAGACAGTCCCTGGCCTCAAGGACCTTGCATCTTAATGGGGGAGACAAATTTAATGGAGGAGACATAGTTGATGGAGGTCATAGTTTCTGGATAGGGCTCTGATGTTGGAGTGAGGTGTGAAGCAAACACACAACTTGCAATTTAATTTACTCTACACACCCACCTAGGTAGCATCACTCTAAAGGAAAACTTGAGGGAAGAGATTCCAATCTAAATGTTCCAGAGTGCCCTGGTTGGGCACCCCTGGCTGTGAGGTCAGAAGGGACAAAAGCAGATTGAGGCTCTAAGCATACTACCCAGAAGCTTGTTGTAATGGCCAGTTTTGCATTATAGACAACCCAGGCTGGAATTAAGTTGAATTAAGGCAGAACCTGTTACTGGTCCAAGTTTCTTCACCCAGAGCTGAACAAAACTTGGATATAGATTTATAGCTTTCCTTGAAACTGTCAGTTTTTCTTTACTATAATAATACATCAGGAAAAGGTTCCACTTGAGCTTCAGTCCCAGCCTCAGCCTGCCCCTTGCAATGAAAGCAAACCTTGGCTCTCCTTCCAAGGTAGAGTGGAGGAAGCAGTCACCTTGTAGGGTTTGGGGAAAAAGACACAATGGAGGAACAGTCTAGTGTTCTGGAGCTGGGGGTGGGGCTATCTTGGCAAGGCATTCTGAGTTTAACAGCTGCTGTTAAAGCAAGAACATTAATGTGGAGATTCTTTTGTTGTTTTCCTGAAAGGGGCACCATTGCGTTTCATGTCTAAAAATAACCAGGAGAGCATTTATGCTCTTGAGAAAATTGATTGGGTCTCTGGCCTTGAAACCTAATGGACTTTATTTTCCTGAAATTGTAAACTTTGCAGGCACCTTCTTCTTCTCCTTTCTCCAATTTTAATCCTTGAGTTTTTCCAAACAGAGTCCCTGGCTTTTTTGATTGTAGTTTTGTCTTTCAAAGTTTCTCAGACTTGGGGGTGGGCATCAGGGAAAAGTTCCAAAGTTGACTGTGCCTGCACATTGTGATTTGGAATAGGCTTCAGTGGGATAGAAGATGAACATTGAGGCATCCTGAAGTTGCTGTAATTTGCTTGCAATTGTATTATAATTAATTAGACCTCAGAAGCTCCCAAACAGGTTTCATGGCTATGCTCTCCATGAAGAACCTGAAGTAAGTTTCTATAGGCTGGCCTTGATTTAGATGATATCTAAGATTCCTTCTAGTTCTTAAACTGGTCTTTTAGCATCATAGATTTAAAGGCTAGAAGAAATCTTAGAGAGCATTTAGGCCAGAGGTTTTTAAGCTGTAGTCTGTGAACTTAAAATTTTTTGATGGCGGCAGCTAGGTGGCTCAGTGGATTGGGAGCCAGGCCTAGAGATTGGAGGTCCTAGGTTCAAATATGGCCTCACACAAATAGCTGTGTGATCCTGGTCAAGCCACTAAACCACCATTGCCTAACCCTTACTGCTTTTTGCCCTTAGAACCAAAACATTGTGTTGATTCCGAGATGGAAGGTAAGGGTTTAAAAAACTAATAACTGTATTTTAATATATTCAGTTTCCTTTATATATTTTATACATTTAAAACATTATTCTGAGAAGGGGTCATCAATAGGCTTCATCAGACTTCCAAAGGGTCTATAATAAAGAAATAATTGAGAATCAGAGGATCTAATCCAGATTTAAATTTTACCGATAAGGAAACTAAGGCCCCAGGTAGTTTAGTAAATTCCCTAATGTCATGCAGATAGCAAGTGGCAGGGCCAGGGTTCAAACCAGAGTATTTTTGATTACGAATCCATCTTTTTTCCCATTGAACCACAGTGTGTCTTGTAAAGTCAGTATTTATAAAATGACTGCCTATACTGGATTGGCTGCAAAAGAATAAACCATAGCCCCAGGTCTCTGCTCTTTTCTCTTTTGTTCCCATCCATCTCAGCCTTACCCCTTCCATGTTCTACTTCATCTCTGCTAAATCCCATCTCTGTACTCTTTGGCACTCTTACCCTATCAATCACTCAAAAAATTTTATTAATTATCTACTATGTGCCAGACACTGAACTTGGTGCTGGGGATACTAATACTAAGAATGAAATTGTGTCTACTCACAAATAGTTTACATTCTAATTGGGGAGAAAATAAGTACATATAAAATGTATATATATATATATATGTATGCATATATAATAATAGTTAACAAATACAAATATGTAAATAGTAACATTTACATAGCACTTTGAGATTTACAAAGGGCTTTACACATATAATTTCATTTGGTCTTCACAACAACCCTGTGGGGAAAGTGCTATTCTTATCCTCATTTTATAGATAAGGAAACTGAGACTGAGGGGTTAAGTGAAGTGGGATTTGAACTAATCTTCCAGATTCAATGTCCAAAACTTTACTGATTGGTTAAATACAAGATAGTTTTAGGAGGAGGGCATGTTGGGGAGATCAGGCAAGGCTTCATAAGGAACATGATGTTTGAAACATCATCATGAAGAGGCAGAAGTAGAACATATGGAATGGATGTAAGAGCTTAGACAGAGTTTTGAATGAAGAGAAAGACCAGTATGGCTGAATCTCAAAGTTTAAGAGGGGGAATGTCTTTTCATCCTGTCTCTTCCTCATATTCCTTCTTCCTTCTGGCTCTCATTGAGACATTGCTTACCTTGGATAACCCCGCATCCAACAGTATCTAGGATGCTTCTCTTTTCATGACTGACCTTCCTTTTCCCTAACTCAGTGATCCTGGAGAAGATGATATTTCTTGTTGCCCAGGGACATTTTAAGACTCTCACTCTATTGCAATCTCTCAGTAATGTGTAAGGGGGGAAAAGGAGGCTTTTATATAAAAGGTTGGACTGGATTATTTAAGAATATGGTTGGCAGGAATTTTATGAAATTCCAAAGAGATTTATTTACAATTTTATTTACAAAATATAGAAAGAGTGAAAGTAAGAAAATGAGAGGGAGGATAAAGTAAGATATCTAGCCTATGCACTAAGTATTTTGCTTTGACCCCTGGCTTAACCCAGGCAGGCTTAGCAGGAGAAGCTTCATCCTTGAGCTGAGGACCTGGGCATGCAGAGAGCCTCTCTCAAGAGGATAGGTCTCTCCTGAGGCTAGTCTCTTCAGAAATCCAGGAAAGGAGTCACCTCTTTTCACTCATCACATGTCAGTCCAAAGGGACAGTCAGGGACAGTCTCACCAGGAAAAGTTGCAGGTCCAGTAAGCAGATTCTTTACCAGCCTCCAACTTGAACTCAGAATTCCAGAAGAAGCTGCAATTGAAGTCCCCACAGGAAGTTGTAACTCCCATTTAAATACACTTTCTTTAGTGTCACTTCCTATGCCTTCCTCCACTTTCATGTCTACCAATTATAGTTGAAGCTTTGCTTAGGACTGCATAAAGGGAAGTCAGTTTGATTCTGATTCATCTCCCACTATTGCACACGTGGGTCACAGACCTCTCCCACTTAATGATTAAGTAGTATGTTTACACTTTTAATAAATTTAAATAAATTTATTTATTTAATAAATTTAAAAATGGGCAGGGGGATTAATTTAATCTTCACAAATGTCTATTCCTTTGAGATACACTCTATCCAAATTTATTACCCAATCCAGATCCTTGTGTCTTGTTACTTACTGGACCCTTAATCAATCTTCCTTATTTCTCAAGGAAATGAGCACCTGGTTCATAATCACCATTTCCAACTCCTGCTGTGAAGATAAGGTTCAAAACTTCCTCCCTTCCCCCAGTGCATGGGTTTTGCAACCCCCTCTGGAACCAACTTTGAGGAAAGGTCTTGATTTTCTTCCTCATTTCCCTGCTTGCCATATTGACTTCCTGGTGCATAAAGACACAAAATAGCCTATTCATGTGGAATTTGGGCCCTTTACACTTAAAAAAGCCCCAACCCGTTACCTTCCATCTTAGAATTGATACTGTTCCTAGGCAGAAAAGCAGTATGGGCCAGGCAATGAAGGTTAAGTGACTTGTTCACATACCCAGGAAGTATCTGAGTTCAGATTTGAATCTAGGACCCTCTACCTCTAGGTCTGGCTCTCCAACCACTTATCTACGTAGCTGTCCTTCAGCCCTTTAGACTAGATGAATATTCCCACACCAAATGTGGCACCGTATCCTGACTTACTGACCAAACAAGTTTCCTTAAGGAGGTTATGGGAGATAACTACTAAAGCTAAGTGGTACTTTTTTTGCTGATATAATTTCTAGGCTGTAGCCAATTAACCTTGCTTTTACATTTTTCAGTAACCTGAGTACCTGATTTAATCCCAGTGTCAAACCTGAACTAATAGGATGTCTTGCTTGAGTCAGGCACACTCTTGATATCAGCCTTCATACTTGGAGACTGCATCATTCAGAGTGAAATTCTTTTAAATACCCCAATCTTCCTCTTCCTCAGTCTATTTAACTACTTCTCTCTACCTGCACTGTACATGAGGTTATTCCCACCTGGATCTTGCAGTCACCTACAAGTGTTCTAAGTATGAAGAATTCTAAAATTCCTTTTTCATCTCTCTCTGTACTTTACTCCTAAACCTCTTCTTTATACTCACTTCAACCTCTAGTCCCTTCACCCATAAGTACTTTCCCAGGTTTTCAACCCTTCTCTGATAATATTCTTCTCTTTTCCCAGTCTTAACCCCTTAGTGAACTAGTTCAACTCTACACTATCCTCAACCCCGTAATTCCTTGATTTCTTATTCCACCATGTTTTGCTCTACTGGATTACTCTTTCAGTTAGTGGCAGCTAGTTGGCACAGAGGATAGAGCACTAGGTCTAGACTCAGGAAAATGAGTTCAAATCTGGACTCAGATACTTACTATATGAGTATAACCCTGATCTGCCTCAATTTCCACATTTGTAAAATGGGGATAATAATAGTGTCTACCTCCCAAGGTTGTTGTAAGAATCAAAAGAGATATTTGTAAAGTTGATTAGCACAGTGCCTGGAACATGGTAGCCATTTGATAAATGCTTGTTCCTTTCCTCTTCAGGAGGCAGTAATTTCCATGTCAGTAGAGTAACCTAAATGGAGCCACTTGCCAGATATAGAGAGGGAATTCCTATTTTCCTATTCAGTTAACCTCTTAGATCCTTTATGACTCAGAGATTCTGTAATTCTAGTTCTGTGTGAAGGAACAGAAAGGCAATCAGTAGAAAAGTTGGATTGTCATGGTGTATGACCTAAGGAAAGATGGAACGATCAAAGATTATGATCAAATCTGGGAATTTCAAAATTCATGAATCTGACTGATGGCATTATCAGTATCACCATCTCTCTGTGTAGATGGAGTGGAGGTGTAGTCATGGAATTGAGTAGAAGAAGAAATTGGGAAGTTCAGGTATTTGAGAAATCATTGATATGTAGATGGTTGTAAACAGATAAATAAGTATCTGTCTTCTTATCTATATCTATATAAAATGTTGAGGTCCACCAATATGAGTTGTGGAAGAAGAGTGAGAGCCAAAAATTTAACACATTGAGAAAGAAATTAGAATGTTTATTGACTGACTTATTGACTGATTGAGGGTGAAGAGATAACAGCCACCAGAATCTAATTCTAATCAATTTGGGTAGCATGAACCTCAAAGTAACAGAAACTGCTAAGTGATGACAGGTGGAGAGTCTGGAAGTGGCAATGGGAGGGACAAAGAGTATTCCAGCTCCCTATTTTCCCCTCCAGAGAGTCCCAGGGGATGAGGGGCATGATAGAAAGTATAACTAGTATCAGAAATGATGATGGCAAGGGCACCAATGTCATCAAGAGGGAACCAGGTCTCACTACGAGAAGATGCAAGGAGAGAAGAACACATTTAAGATGAAAGAAATAGGTTTATGCTGATATTCCAGATGGTATAATGGAAAGGAAGGGAAGATCTGGAGTGGGAGTGGAAGTGGGTGTTGGGGTGGTAGTGCATAGGCTTGAGAAAGCTGAGAGTAAAGGGAATGGGCAGTTGTAGGTACGTTGGGACCAGGATTTGTAAACTGGTAGCTGGTGATTTTAGAATCACTGGGATAAGGAAAGTATAAGAAGTATGCTAATCATTGAGGAATGAGTTCAAGCAGAGTATAAGTGGTTAACTAGAGAGAGGTTCCTTGACAGAGGTGGGTGATTAAACTGTTCAAAATCTTCCATAATAGTGGGACTGTCTAGAAAAGTCCTAGGGGTTGGGAAAGGGCTAAGAGAAAGCCAAGAGGTGGGTGGGGTCTTTTCCTGGATTCACCCCCCCCCCAAGGCTAAGCCAAGTTTTAAGAACTTGCCTGTGTCTCTAGTCCAAATTTTAAAAATAACAAGGACCTTTTCAGTTCTTCAGCTGGACAGAGTCAAGCACCCTAGCATATTCCTGCAGAATATCCAAATTAGGACTCTTAACTTTTGTTCCAAACTCACCTCTCTTCCAAACTTCTCTAGTTCTGTTAAGTGCAACACCATCCTTCTAGTCGTCTTGGTTTACCATCTTAGTATCAAGGTCACTTCTTTACTCTCCCTTTCCCTCCAAGCTAGATTTTGCAGTTTCTACCTCCACAGCATTTGATTCCTTCTTTCCACTCACACAGATAGCACTTTAGCTTATTGCAATAACCTTTTAAATAACTGTTCTGCCTCAGATCTCTCTCTACCTTCCCTCCCTCTTTCCCTCTCTCCCTCTCTTCCAATTCTTCTTCACAGTTGCCAAAGTGCCAAAGTAGCATAGGTTTCTGGCCATCTTATTTCCTTAATCAGTAAATTCCAATGTCTTCTTATCTCTAGGATAAAATAGAAAATTTTTGGTATTCAATTTCCTTCATGACCTGGCCCCAGACTATTTTTCTAGTCTTATTCCACTTTATTCCCATTCACATGCTCCAACCATACACAGACACTGAAATGTGGTCTTCCTTGTGGGTGGTGCTCTCTCTTCAACTCTGTACTGGCTGACTTCATGCCTGGAATGGTCTACCTCCTTACCTTAACTCTTGGAATTTTTGAAGCCTCTTGTGACCCTCTCAGTTTTCAGTGTCCTATATGACGATATTGTTTGTTATTTATTTTGTATATCATCTGCAGATCATATGTACATATTTTTCTTTAGAATTTAAGCTCCTTGAGGGCAGGAACATTTTTTTAATCTTCTTTTCCCCAGCTCAGCACCCTGTTTGACACATAAATGCTTAAATACCTGTTGATTGATAGAAATTGACTTGATTTCTATACTTAGTTCCTAATAAATGTCTGTTGATTCATTAAGTGATAGAAATAGAAAAAAAAAAGCAACAATTATAGAATTCTCCAAACATTGACTAGGCTACTGAACAAAAACTAGATGTCCACTGATCAGGCATGTAATAGAGAAGATTTCTTTTTTCACATATGGGTTTGACTAGCTGGCTATAAAAAAAAAAAAACATTTTACCTTCTATCTTAGTATAAATTCTAAGATAGTACGGGCTAGGCAATAGGGGTTAAGTGACTTGCCTACAGTCACACAGCTAGGAAGTCTGAGTTTACTTGCTGACTTGAGCATCCCCTCTTACTTTGAGAGTCAATGGGGATCCATCCTAGGGTTATTTATATTAATTGAGCCTCATATTAAGGAACATTGGGTCAAATTGACCCTCTTTGCTATAATCCCAATAACCCTGTCAGAGATCTCTCTGTATCAGAATTTTTGTGGGAGAAGTGGAGTGTAAGAAAAACTGATGTGTAATTGCCTTAAAAAAAAAAACCCTCTTATTTTCTTAAAGCACTGGTTATCAACAGGAGGAGCATTGAATTGTAGATTTAAAGCTGAAAAGATCTTTGGGGGTCATTTGATTTCCTTATTTGACAGATTAGGCCCAGAGAGGGGAAGCTACATAGTCATATATCTTATTATTGGTAGAGAGATCTGTGATTCCAAACCAGTTCATCTAACTCCAAATCTGACATTTTTTCCATTTAATATGATCAAGAAATATTTGACCTTCAATTATTCTCTCTTATTTTAAGTACTTAAAATTTTTTTATTCCAACCATAGCAAACCCTAAATAAAATGAGTATTTCCCTATGCATAACAGAATAAAGAGGATTGTACATGTGATTGCTGTTCTCTATTATTTGCTTTTATTTTTAAATTTATATTATAAATATAATATGTATATAGATTTAAATATATAACATGTTAACTTGTAACTTTCAAAGCTTGTCTCAGCTTATCTTGCCTTTTCTGACCTTCCTTCTATTCTCTTTGCTGAATTATAAGAATGCCTCAATAACTCTTTATTTTCCCTGCCCTATTCCCTATCCCCCCATTCCCTGCCCCACTTCCAGTTTGGAAATAGAGAAAGAAAAGCCTTTAGATAAAATCATAGTCAAACTAAATAAATTCACACGTTAACTATGTCCAAAAAATATATGTCTATTCTCAAAGGTAATCTTTTTTACCTTCCTTGCCTTTCTGATGCAAAGGAGGAGGATCTTACCATGTTAATTAAATATTTATCTATCTCCTTGAGTGGCTGGAGTTGACTTTTATTTTTGGTGGAGAGGTATACAGTTCAACTCCCAGGTTTCTATTGACTCTAGCAGCCCACTATCTACCCTCTTTATAAACCTAGCATTGAAGATTAGAGTTGAAGGTAGTTTGGAAGTTGTCTGGAACAGAACATTTATATTTGATACATCATATATAATGGGCATTTATTAGTGTGAATGGCCTATTTTATGAATTACTGAGTAATTTTTTAAATTCAGGGTTTGGATTCTGCTGCCATTCATCAGGTATCTGGGGAATTAATTCTTTCCCTCCCGAGGAAGTTAGTTTGGTTTAGATGAAGAGCATTAGAACTCACCAAATTGGCAAAGATGACCAAAAAAAGTCAGTTGTTAGAGGGCCTATGGGTATACAGACACACTAATGTGAAGGTGGTTCTATGAATTAGTCCAGCCATTCTGAAAAACAATTTGGAGCTATGTTTAAATGATTCAGTTATTTCATCACTATATATATATATATATATTTTTATATATATATATATATATATATCTTTAAAGAAGTCAAAGATGGTGAGAAAGGACCCACAGGTACAAAAAATTGGGACCCATTCACTGAAGAATGGCCAAAGAAATTCCAGGCACTACTGCTAGGGGGTAGGAAGGTCCCTTACATTACCACAACCCACTGCTCCTGTACATCAGCAACAGAAGCTCTGTTCAGCTAGGTTGAGATTGATATGAATTTGAATAATGTGAAATTCAATTTAGTACAAATTATAAAATAATCCTAGGCCAGATTAAATGTGAAACAAAATTCAATTGTGTTAGTTGTTATGTTAGTTGAGGATATTAATTTACTACTATGCAGTCAATCTGTACTTGCCTAGTATTATATGTGAATGACATTATAACATGCATATTACATATCTGTACATATTCCAGAAGTTGTATTATTTTTAAAGAGTCCTTAACAAAATGGACAAAAGAAAGAATACTTAATATGGAATTACTGCCAGTGCAAAAAAGAAGGGGCTTCTTACAACAAAAAGTTTGACATAATTCAATGGCACTGACTAGTAACTAAATATAATATAAATAATAACAAGTATAAATATATAAGTGTATATAAATATAATATAGCAATATGAATGTAATAGTAACTAAAATATAGGATGGGATATAAAAATGCCTGAATCTGTGATCCAAAATGTTATAAAATGTGCTGGCAAATTAAAAAAAAAAGTCAAAGTTGCATCATCTTTTTGTGGTTTGCAAAAAGCTACAAGGAATAGAAATGGAGTCAGTATACGGAAATGGAAATGAAATGTATGGGGAAGAAACTTACTGCAAACTTTCGTTCAGTTGTTTTAAAAATCAAATTTAGTTGCATAATGTTAAAATTACTGGAGAAAGAGTAAGTGCAATTGAGGACAGCAGCTAAATGTCTTAATGTTTTGAAGAAAATAATCAAAGAAGGTGGATGCACTGATCAACAAATTTTTGAATGTTTATGAAACAGGCTTATTTTGGGAAAGAATGCCTTTCATAACTTACATTTCTAAGAAAGAAGAAAAGCAACCCAGATTTAAGTATCTAAGGATATAATAACACTTTTATCTATAAGTAATGCAAAAGAAGATTTTAAATTAAGAGGCTACAGCCATTGATGGCTTCCAGTTCTCTGATGGTCAAGTAAGAAATCTGGGGGACTAAAGATTGGTTTTCAAGTTATTTTAGCCTAGTTGTTAAAAATATTGCAAGGAGAACAAAATTGCATTTAAAGCGTTACTGACTTTAGATAATGCTCCATATTATCCAACAATACTTGGTTCATTGTGTGAGAATATGAACATGCAAATTCACTGAGCTGTGGATAAAGCTCTCTACTTTCCAGGATATGTTAGAAGACTTAAAAAATGAAATGGTAGTTCAGTCTATGCTGCTAAAATATTTTAAATGACAAGAATGATATTTTGGTCAGATTGTCATTTAATGATATGATATTCAGTAATTTTAATTTAAAAAAATCTTAAATTTTGCTTTCTATACCTTCTTTCATAGTTTATAATAAACTTGAATCAGAAATACATTTTTTCTTATCCTTTGCTGTTATGTTACATTAAGAAATGCATAAAAAGTTTATTTAAATTTTTTCTTTGCATAGTACCACTGGGCTGTTACTATGGAACCAATTATCATATTTTACATATAATAGTAATTGAATAGTGTGAATTTGAATACTGTAACCACATCACAGGGATTCATATTTATAGGAGTTGGGACTTGGCTGAATATGAATATAATAGAATATAATTGTGACAATAAGAAATAGTGAATATGATAGTTTCAGAAACCCTGGGAAAATTTGTTTGAACTCATGCATAGTAAAGTGAGAAAACCATGTTTACAATGTTTGTAATTGTGTAAAGGAAACCATTCTGAAAGAAAAACTTTGATCAGTGCTGTCATCAATTGTGACTTTAGAAGAGTGGTGATAAAGCATGCTTCTTCTGTCCTCTTGGCAGAGAGATGATAGACTAGGGGTATAGAATAAAACACGTGTTTTCAGACATGTTCACTGTGTGAATTTGTTTTCTTTGACAAACCTATTTGTTAAGGAATGGTCATTGAACTTAAACTTCCTCTTTTCATCTCAAAATCCCTTGATATTATTTCTTATTCTTTTTTCTTGCAGTCTCTGACAATGAATTGCCCTTGTTAATCTTCTTAGAAAGGCCAATCCCTCTATTTCTGTATCCTCCTTTCCCATTTTCTCTAGTAGATTTCAATTTTAATCATCCCCCTTCTGCCTGGAATCTTCAACTTCTCCTTATCTATCGTTTTCTTCCCTATTGTCTTCAAACAAACTGAGATTTTCACCATTCTTTAAAAATACCCCCCCCCAAACTTTCATTAGGTTCTACAATTCTGTATCTCTCCTCCTTTTTTCAGCTAAACTTTTAGAAAAAATCTATTCACCCTTACTGACTCTACTATCGCCTTTCAATGAATACTCACCTTTTTACAATCTGGTTTCAGAGTTAACAACGATCTCATCAATGAATCTGATTTTTTTTTCTCCCAGGACTCATCCTTCTGGATCTATTTGCTGCATTTGATACCATCAAATACTGTTCTTACTAGATCTGTCATCTCTCTGAATTTCCATGACATTTTCCTCTCCTTTCTCCTTTTCCTACTGGTCTAACCACCTATCAGCTCTCTTTGCTGGCTTATCATCTATATCACACCTTCTAAACAAGGAATCTTAACCCTGAGCTCTTTCCTGGGCTCCCTTCTTTTTTGAAATCCTTGTTAATCCCCATGACTTTAGACAGGATGTCTATGTAGAAGATTCCCAAAGTCTCTATCTCCAACCCTAATCTGTCATTTGAACTTCAGGTTTGCACAAGTAATTTGCCTGTTAAACATCTCAGTTATCATATCCAGAGCAATCAATTCCGACTATTTCTATTGAGGACACAACCAATTTTTCTAGTGTCCTAGGCAGATAATGTAAGTAATTAACCTGAATTGTCCAGTCATTTGCTAAATCTTGCTCTTCCTGCCCATACATTTATGGCATCCAACCCTTTCTTCCTACTCACTCAACCAACACTTTAGTTTAGGTTCTCATCATATCTCACTTAGATCACTCCCTGGCACAAATCTCTCTTAACTATAGCCCATCATCCTTTATGACACCTGACAAAATGATTGCTGTTACCACCTATCACTCTCATACTTTGTAATCTTCAGTGGCTTCTAGTTATCCCCGAGATAAAAAGCTAACCCCTCTGGTTAAGGACTTGTTTAAGGACTGTCACAACTTGGCACCCCTTATCTTTCCAGCCTTGGTATTTATTATTCCATTTCTATAGGTTTTTATCCAGCCAATCTGACCTCTCAGTCAGTCACACCTGACCTTCTTCTATCTCCATGATCTTGTTGTTCATTTATTTCAGTCATTTTCAACTCTGTGAGCCCATTGGGGACTTTTTTAGCAAAGGTGCTAGAGTGGTTTTGCTCTTCCTTTCCCCTCCTCCCTCCTTCCCTTTCTGTCTTAAAATCAATACTAAGTATCAATTGTAAGGCAGAAAGGTGGTAAGGGCTAGGTAATTGGTAATAGGTTAAAATAGGTAAAAAAGTGACTTGACTTGCCCAGAGTCACACAGCTATTAAGTTCCTGAGGTTAAATTTGAACTCAGGAAGATGCCTTGGATACTATATCCATTGCACCACTTGAGGGTCATATATTCCTATCCTTCTAGACTTAAAAATTCATTTACTGCCTCTTGTTACATTGTAAGTTCTCGTACAAGTAATGTCCTTGTATCTTCAGCTACTAGACAGTGTCTGGCACAAAGTTAATATCCAATAAATGTTTGTCAATTGACAGATCAAAATGATCCATTGGGATCCTTGGAATTTTATATTTACCTAAAAAATGAGAAAGTACATTTTACTTATATTTAAATATGTAGCTTGACTTCATCATCCTCATGTGATTTGTATGTCCATTGGTCATGTGTCAATCATAGAGGAATCCTGAGAGATCAATGAGAATTCTGATGTGGGGGGAGGGGTTGATATTCATTTTTCAATATATTGTGTGATGTAGTGCAGCTTTTGTGCTAGTGGAGCAGATTTATAGAATTTGTTTGATTTTAAATAGACTTTGTTGTTGTTTCTGACTCTTCATGACTTGATGGACCATATTGTCCATAGTATTTTCATGGCAAAGTGGCTTAACATTTCCTTTGCCAGTGGCAGAGGTTAAGTGACTTGCCCAAAGTTAGAATACAGCTAGTAAGTATCTGAGGCTGAATTTAAACTCAAGTCTTTCTGACTCCAGGCTCAATGCTCTGTCCTTTGAGCCATTTAGCTGTTTCCAGTAACTAAGCCCAACCCTCTTCAAATGGTCAACTTAAAAAGATTTGGACAAAGACAAAAAAATGAAAATTGAAGGTCATAGCGTATGCCCAATTGAACAACAAGAAAATCGCAGAATTGACACTATTACTCTAAGTACAAGCTTTTCACTAGCCACACTGCAAAGCAAAAACAATGAGCATTTAATCAAATAATTATCAAGATTATTTGAAGTATGGATTTTCAACCATTACTGTTGGTAAGGAAACCTCAATCAGTCAATCAACAAATGTATATTGTGCCTTCTCATTTTAGTAAATAATAGTATGAAACCATCACATTTAGCATGACTTTTAAAAACTAAATGATGCAGTTGTCACTTATTTAAGAGATTACTATCTATATAACTTAAAATTTGAGTTCCCTTTTTTAATTTTTTATTTTACTTGACAAAAACAAACATGAACATAGCCTGTTTTGTGTTTATATGTTGTCTCCCTCATTATATTGTAAGTTCCTTGAGAGCAAGGACTGACTTGCCTCTTTTGTATCCCTAGCTCTAGCCCAGTGCCTGACACATGGAAAGTGTTTAATAAATGTTTATTGATTGATTGTTGAACATTTCCATATATGAAGACTAGAAAGGAAAGACTGTGTATGAAATTGTGAGCCTCATTACATAGAACTTGACCAAGTTTCTTTAATTGCCTCATTGCTATTTTCTTTTTACTTTTTTTGGGAATCACTATTACCTCCACTTCCTTTAATTTATTCCCTGCCTGAAGGGGGAAGAAATCTCTCTGTTATAACAAGTTAGAATAGTTTATCACAAAATTGCTGCTATAAAGGATTTTGAACCTAGGACCATAGATTTAGAACTAAAAGGGACCTCAGAGGCTGTTGAGTCTAGACCATAGAATTGCTGTATCAGTGACAGGAATTTAAGAAATTATGAATCATATTTAATCATATCATTCTCTCTAAAATATTAGTCATAATAAATTACTTCATTGTCTATTTCCTTTCCCCCTTCTTTTTACAAATTCCACTTTGTGTATATTTATAGTCAATCAGTCATTATTTGTATTTAATAAACATTATTTATTTATTATTAGCATGTTCCAGACACTGGGCCAAGTTCTGAGGATACAAACAAGGTGATAGATAGCCCCTCCTTCCAAGGAGCTCACATTCCAATGGAGGAAAATGACTAATTATCTACAAGATAGAAACAGAATACATTAGAGATATCAATAGAGAGAAATTTACTAGCATTAAGAGGTATTAGCAGAGACTTTTTAGAAGATGAAAGATAAGGAGAGACTATTGGGTGCAGCTAAAAAAAAGTAGTCAAAATAGAGATGAGTATTTTGTTCTAAGAAAGGCAAGGTGGCCACAAGATCACAGTATATGCATGGGTGTGTGTGTAGAAGAATTAAAGTGAAAGAAGAAAGGTAGGTTGTGAAGGACTTTAAATGCCAGAGAATTTTGTGTTTTTAATATATAACATTTTATATTATATACAATATATGTATATAATTTATAAATAATATATTAATTTTATTTATTACATATTAAGTATTATAATATATAATAGTATATTACATATATTTACTTAAATATTAAGTTGGGAGTATGGGCTTAAAAATGTTTACTGATAGGGCACATGATCAAAAAAATTTAGAATCCATTGCCTTAGAGTCCCTTCCCACTCTAAATCCTTTGGAATATTGATCCATATATCAATATACTTTTTCTGTGGTTACACTTCCAAATTCCACTTTTTTCTCTTTGTAGTGATCTGTATAATGGTGGACTGGCTTATGAGGACCCTGGCTTCAGAGTACATTTCCTGTTGGTTTCAATATATCATGTAGAACCTTAGGGAGCCATCATCTAGTCATGAGTAACTGAGGGTCTGCTGCTGCAAAGTAATAAGTTTTCTAATTGACTCCAGAGCCAGAAGGTCTAATGAGCTAGATCCGAGTTTGAATAGAAAAAGATCAATATGCCCCTTCTTCTTCCTTCTTTGTGCTTTGATTTTCCTCAGCGGCTTTCAAGGGAGGAAGACGTGATAGGGGCTTCCAGATCTGTAGTGTGGCTCTGGCTGTCTTATCTTTCCTCTCAGCTACTATATGTTTCTTTATGCATGATTCCTCTTTTATTTATTCTTTCCTGATTTTATTTGAATGAGTATAGCAACTACTTTAAGTTTGAACCCACTCTCCCAATTTGGGAGTCTTTGGTATACCATCCTGAGTAAATACCCTTTTGCAAAAACTAATTGATATGAATTCATGATTGATATTAGGAAGACATTAATTGGTTAATTGGTATTAAGGAACACACAGATTTTGGGTTTATGAGTGCTAATATTAGAGCCCCTAGTGCCCTACAGGGAAAGTAGTCCACTGCTTTCTGGGCTTCTGGCCATCAGATGTTAGTTAGTGGGAGTCTGGGGAAAGTTCAGTCCTCCATTATATCAGTGAAGTCTTTTCTGCATTTCTCTACAGTCCTTATATTTTTCATTCTTGATGTCAGAGTGCTACAACACAGTATTAACATCCTCCAGCCTGACTAACCAGCTAAGTAGTATAGTTGATAGAGTGTTGGACTTGGAGTCAGGAAGACCAGAATTTAATTCTGCCTCAGGCATTTATAGATATCTGTGTTATCCTGGGCAAGTTATATAACTTTTTCCAGTGTCAGTTTTCTAATCTGTAAAATAAGGATAATAGTAGCACCTACCTCTTGGGATTGCTTTAAGGATCAAATGAGTATTTTAAAAAGTATATTTAAAAAAGTATATTACATCAAATATGTAAATTGCTTTTGCAAATCTTAAAATACTACACAAATTCCATTTATTATTGTTGTTGTTATTGCCATTCCCTAATCATTGAATATTCAGTCTGTTTCAAGGTTTTTTTTTAATTTCCTTTTTTATGTATAACCTAGAGGTTAGTTGTATTCAGCATTCAGTTTCCCATGTCTTGAGATTCCTTTCACTTGGCAGAGAACAATAATGCCTTCCCATAGCTTACCCATTGTTGACATGGCTGAGACGGAACATTGACCAGGGAACTAAATCATATTAATAATTCTCATGTCCTAATATCATTGACATTGTAGCTTTGAAGCTTTTATGGGAAGCTTTGTATTCAAAGCAAACAATAGGAATGTCTCTCTTGGTTGTTTTCTTTCAAAAAATCTTTTTCTTTTTTTTAATGTCAATATGATTTTTAATGACATTTTGCTGTTCATTTTGTTCTCTCTTTCCCTCCCATCCCTGATCTCTCCCTGAGATGGCAGGTAATATGGATATAGGTTGTACATATTTTCATGTTTGTTATGGTGTGAAAGAAGACATGTTGTTTAGGGGAAAATTTGTGGAGGAAATAAAGTGAAGAAAGATATGTTTCAATCTGCATTCAGACTCTCTCAGTTCCTTCCATGCAGTGGATAGCCTTTTTCATCATGAGTCCCTTAGAGCTGCTCAAGTTAACTCAGATAGAAAGTAGCAATTACAGAGCCAGGCCCCCTGACTTCAAATCTAGTGTGATTTTCACTGTACTTTGCCGTTTTTATTCCACACCTGGCTCTTTGACCTGGTTAGGCCTGTTGCCTAATGGTAGGAAACATTGTTGGGTTGCTATCCCCAAGATCAGCCCTGAGTCAGGGAAATGGATGCAGTTAAGTGGCAGATCTCAAAGAGGGGTGCTGGAAGTAATAGGATTGATATTAGAGAGGACTGAGAGACCCAAAGACTGTTAAAGCAGGAGAGGAAAGAAAAACGGTTTTTGGAATCAGAGCACTTCCATTCAAATCCTGTTTTTGCTACCTAATACCTTTTGGTCTTTACTTAATTCACTTAATCTCTCTGGGCCTTAGTCTTTTCATCTATAAAATGGAGCGTTGGCTTCTAAGGTCCCTTCCAACTCCAAATCCTCCTGGGACCTTTGATATCCCCTCCTCCAGCTCTTACATTTTACTGATGAGATGTCAAAAAGGAGCTGTAACTTGTTCAAAAGTTATACAAGTAGTCATAGGCAGAAGGACTTAAAACAGGATCTCATGTCTGGGCCGTTGCACCATGTTGGCAGAGAACTGGAAACAATGCAGATTTTGCCATGAATGGACAAGGCTGCTGGTGATGTTGTCTGCTTCCATCTGCCTCAGAGAACACGAGTAGTGTTAGCAGTGGGAAGTTTAAATTATCAGTCATTGAGGTAGAATGCACTCAAGCTTTTCCCACCAAAGCAGAGTTTGCCATTGCTTACTCCTGAGCTGAATGTCTATCATTGGTCATTCTGTTTGCATCAGTTGAGTTTTGGGGAAACAGGTGTAAGCAGGAATGCCGATGAGATACAGGAGGCTATCAAGCACAGATGGTAGAATGCAGCCCTCCTTTGTGCTTCCAGAGTTCCTTGCCCCCCCCCCAAGTACTTTTTAACCTTCTAACTTGTTTTCCTCCATTTGCATTCCACTTAGACATAGAAAGCAGATGGTTGCAATCCCCAGCTGAGGAAACTGAAGAAGCCCAAGGTCACTTTTTGGTAATTAATGGAGCTGTATTTAGAGTCTAGTTCTGCTTCACAACTCAGTGGCCCATCTACTAGTGACTTTGACTTAGGTTAGAAAGAGGAAAGCAAGGCTGTATAAATTAAGAATTCAGGACCATTCCCCATGGCTGGAACTGCCATGTTCTTTCTCTTCTTCTGAAGGCAGCCAGTTGTATAAAATAGACTCGAATACAGGACTACAATCCCCACGAGCCTTTGCTCCACTTCCCCAGAATGCCTTGTAATCTCACCTGGGCCGAGATTGAGAAGGTATTTAAGCTGATTCAAAGGCTTTTTGAGGGCTCTCTCTCTTGGCCTTTTTTTGGACTTCCGTTTTGGAGCAGGCGGTCTCTTGCGTGATGTGAGGTTATTTTGTCTAGGCCTCTGGCCTAGGCACATGTTTCTTACTTGTATATTCTTTACTCTTTAATCTTTAACCTTTAATAAACCTCTAAAAAATATAATACTCCTTGCAGAGAGAAACTGATTTCTACATGCCTCAGTCTCCCCATCTCCCCTAAATTTTAATCTTTACACAGTCAAGTACCTATTAGGCACCTACTATGTGCTGGATACCATGTTAGTTATATGAACACCGAGGATGATGGTGATAAGAATAAAACAGTCCCTATTTGCAATAAGCTTACATTCTATTAGGAGAGACAAGTATGTATTTAATATATAAGTGTGAATGTGTATATGTGTGTGTACATGTGGATTTTATATATATATATATACTTACAGTATACTATGATGTTAATACATTTACACAAACACATAATTTAATTATATGGTAGTTTGAGAGTATATTAGCTATTAGGGGATCAGGAAAAGCTTCAAGCACCTAGGCTGCAGCTTGGAGGAGGAGAAAAACTCTTTGAGGTAGAGGTAAGAAAGGAGTGTATTCCTGGAGTATAGGATAGATATACAGTGCAAATGCACAGAGATGGGAGATTAATGCCCTAAATAAGAAGAGAACAAACAGCTTGACTAATTGGCAGAGTTGGAAGGAGAATAATGTGCAATGGGGAGCTGGAAAGATAGATGTGGGTCACGTTTTGAAGAGACATAGAACATTGGAGGAGTTAATATTTTGTCCTAGAGGCAAGGAAGCCATTAGAATAGGTCAAGAAGAGAGTTACCCTGTCACATTTGCACTTCAGGAAAATCATTTTGACATCAGTGAAGAGAATGACCTGGAGTCATGAGAAATCTGAGGCAGGGCTATTGCAATCATATAGACTAGAGGTGATTGGGACCTCAAGGCAGTTGTAGCTGCATGAGTGGAGAGAAGGGATCAGTTTCAAGAGTTGTTGTGCAAAAGATGATTTTGTCATATCCTTTCCCTTATTTTGAGGTAGTGGACCCATTAATGAAAAGGTAAGAGGTGTGTGTGTGTGTGTGTGTGTGTGTGTGTGTGTGTGTGTGTGTGTGTGTGTGCATGCAATATTTGTTCTTTCTGAAGGGGATTAGTAAGGGCCTCCAAAGCCATCTATTCCCATTAGGAAAACTTGGAAATGATAGCATTAAAAGGTTCTCTAGGGGGCAGCTGGGTAGCTCAGTGGATTGAGAGCTAGCCCTAGAGATGGGAGGTCCTAGGTTTGGATCTGGCCTCAGACACTTCCCAGCTGTGTGACCCTGGGCAAGTCACTTGACCCCCATTGCCTGGCCCTCACCACTCTTCTGCCTTGGAGCCAATACACACAGTATTGACTCCAAGCCGGAAGGTAAAGGTTTAAAAAAAAAAGGTTCTCTAAATTGTCTCAGAACCACCTGAACTACACAGTGTAGTTTAATACAAGGTACTCTATGAAGGACATTAGCCATTGGAGGACATTGGGGAAGGGGAGTCAGGAGAGGCTTCAAACTCAGTATTGTAACCTGACCCACCTCACACCTAGCAGATTAGCCAATATGATAGTAAAGGAAAATAATAGATGTTGGAGGGGTCGTGGCAAAATTGGGACACTAATGCATTGCTGGTGGAATTGTGAATTGATCCAACCATTCTGAAAGGCAATTTGGAATTCTGCCCAAAAGGCTTTAAAAGGATGCATACTCTTTGATCCAGCCAAACCTGCTGGGTTTGTACCCCAAAGAGATAATAGGGAAAAATAATTATACAAAAATATTTGTAGCTGCACTCTTTGTGGTGGCAAAAAAGTGGAAAATAAGGGGGTGTCCATCAATTGGGGAATGATTGAACAAGTTGTGGTATCTGATGGTGATGGAATACTATTGTGCTCAAAGGAATAATGAAATGGAAGAATTCCATGGGAAGAGGAACAATCTCCAGGAACTGATACAGAGGGAAAGGAGAAGAACCAGGAGAACATTTTACACAGAAACTGATACACTGTGGCACAGTAGAATGTAATGAACTTGTCTACTACCAGCAATGCAACGATCCAGGACAATTCTGAGGGACTTATGAGAAAGAACACTATCCACATCCAGAGAAAGAACTGTAGGAGTAGAAACGCAAAAGAAAAACATATGATTGGTCACATAGTTCGATGGGGATATAATTGGGGGTGTCGACTTTGAATGATCATTCTATTGCAAATACTAATGATATGGAAATAGGCTTTGAACATGTAAAGCCCAATGGAATTGCTCTTTGGCTCTGGGGGAGGGGAGGGAAAGAACACAAATCATGTAACCATGGAAAAATATTCTAAATCAATTAATCAATTTAAAAAAAGATGGTAACCTGAGCCACATTTTAGAAGCATTTTTTGCATTAAATTTAATATTTTTAATGAAAAAAAATAAATTTCTCTCCTAACCAACTTGCTCCCACCATCGGGAAAATAAACAAAAAACTCTTGTAACAAAAATGCCTAACCCCCACAAAACAAAACAAAACCCCTCCCACATTGGTCATATCTAGATATAAATTTGGATATGTGTCTTATTCTGTACTTAGTCTGTGTGTGAGGTGGGCACTATGTGTGTGTGCCATCATTGGTACTCTGGAATTATGGTTGGTCATTGTATCACTCAGAGTTCTTACAACTTTCGTAGTTGTTTTTATAATGTTATTGTTACATGCATTGTTCATCTGGTTCTGCTTACTTTACTCTCCTCAGTTCACATGAGTCTTCTCAGGCTTCTCTGAAATACTGCTTACTTCTTAATTTCTTATGGTGCAATAGTATTCCATTATATTTATTCCAAGTTGTGTCTGAAAGGAAAAGGGGGATTTGTCAATGAAGAAGTAAAGAGGAATTACATTCCAGACATGGGGAATGGCCAGTGCAAAGGTGCAGAGATGGGAGGTTCTGTGTCATGAGAGAAGAACAGAAAGAAAGCCAGATTGGTTGGACCAAAAGAGATTCAGAGCCTCTCTTATTTCTATTTCCTCCTTTGGAGTTCCCTCTGCTTCTTGGGCAGGCAAGATCTGTATGGATTGGGTATCCCTGGAACTAGAGTGGATTATGGCAATGAAAAAAGAAGGCTGGATTTAGGATCCATCAGATCTGAATTCAGATTCTTCCCCTAACACTTTCTAGCTGTGGTAGTATGGTTTATCAATCAATTAACAGACATGTATATGCCATATATTCTAGACACTGCATTAAGGACAGTGGATAATCAAGATCAAAGTGAAAGTCTTCACCCTCAAGGAGTTTATGTTCTATTGAAGGGAAACTATGTGTGCACATAAGAAAATTCAAAGTTATACCCAAGGTAATCTTGCAGGGGGTGCCCTGGTAGCTGGATGGGACCAGGAAATGCTTCTTGAGCTACCTTGGGAAGAAGCTAGGGATTCCAAGAGGACCATGTGAAGGGGGAGGCACTAATTTAGGGTTAGGCAAGAAGAGCAAAAATAGAGTGCCATGTGTGATGGACAGCAAGAAGGGCAATTTGATTGAACCTCTGAGTTCATGCAGTTGAGTATTAATATATATCAAGACTGGAAAGTTGTTGGAGTCAGGTAGTAAAAAGGCTTCCTTAACAGGGGGGGCCTGCCCTCAGAGATCACCTTTCATTTAGACTATATAGATTTTGTATGTACATTTTTTTTCATGATGTTTTATGAGAATGAGAGCACTTTAAGGGCAGGGATCACATCTTTTCCATTCTTAGTTTCCTAGATGCTTCCAGCAGTGCCTGACTTAAAAAATGCTTGTTGAGGGGCAGCTAAATGGCTTAATGGATAGAGAAAGTCAAGTCTGAAGACTGAGAGGTTCTGGGTTCAAATGTGACCTGGGACACTCCCTAGCTGTTTGACCTTGGGCAAGTCACATAACCACAATTGCCTAGCCCTTACCAGTCTTCTGCCTTGGAACTGATTCTAAGATAGAAGAAGATTAGATTGTTGTTTTTTTTTTTAATGCTTTTTTAAAAACAGATTTAACCTCTCAGACTTCTCATTTCTTTATAACAGCGATGTCAAGTATAGTTCCTGTGTAGAGGCTGTGTTAAAAGCATACGAAACCTTAGGGACTCTAAAGGTCTGTTTATAAAAGTCAGCTATTTTTGTCACTACCTTGTGACCTTGGGGCACGCCATTTCCTCCCTCTGGGCCTCAGTTTCCGCATTTGCCCCGTGTGGGTCTGGGCCAGTCCTCCTCAGAACCCTGCGATTCTTGGAGAAGGCTCCCTGACTCTCCCTTTACCTTCACAGCCCGCCACCATGGAGCCGCAGCCCAAGGGCTGGCTTGGCCCCTGCACTGCAGTGCAGTGAGAAGGCTGGGTGGCCTCTTGGCTCTTGCTGATCTCATCGATCAAAGCAGCCCCTGCTCAACCCCACGGGGCTCTGCTCTACCTGGCCAGCCCTCCGGCTTTCTCTCCTCTCCTACGTTCTTTCAGGGGCCCCTCCCCCAGCATCTTTCTTTCTCTGACCTCCCCCCCTCCACTCTCCTGTTTCCCTCTCCGCCACCCCCTTCCCCCACCCCACCTCCCAATGCTTCGGGATGATTTCATTTTACACGACAGCGCATCCCTGTCAAAGCAAATTAAGAGAAATTAATGCGTGAGGCTTGAACAGACTGGGAAGCGTTTGGAAGTCGTGGCAGGATGGGCAGAGAGGAGGGCAGCCTGTGGGAAGGAAGGTATTTTTCTTGTCTTATTCTGTGTAGGGCACGGAGTCACATCAGCCCTTGGGGGTAGACTGGGCATGGAGGGGGAGGGTGGACACTGTCTTCACTGAGTTGCCTAGTCTCTTATCCAGCAGTGTGGTAGTTCTGCCTACTAATTCCCATCCCCCCTGCTTCATGGAACCTTTTCTCGCTCCAGATGTACCTTAAGCTCCATTTTAGGATCATAGATTTAGAGCTAAAAGGTCCAGCCTCCTCATTTCACATTTGAGGAAACGGGGGCTTTCTGGAGGTTAAGCGACCTGCCTGAGATCACCCTGGTAGTAATTGGCAGAACCCAAAACTGAACCCAGAGTCCTCTGATTCTAGAGCTGCCCGCTCTCCTGTCCTATCTGGGATTAAAGAGGGATTTGATGAGCTCAGCAATTTTGAAAATGGGGAAATCTGCCTTGGTGATTCTGTTCCCTTACCCTCCTCCCGTTTTCTCTGTGGAGTTATGCATATGCCAATCCCTCCCCCCCTTTTTTAAACTGGAAATGGAAGGGATCTTTCAAGGATGGGATGGAATTGTTTCCAATGTATGAAAATTCAGGGCCTTCAAATGGGGATGAAGCCATAAGGATTGCTGTATTTACTCTCCAAGCATTTCCCCCTAAAGGCTGAAGTTTTATATTCCCCCTTTTGAGAGCAAATTTCTTGGCCAGATAGTAACTGGAAAGGAACCTCCCAGGCATCCTGCCTTCTGGGAAGCATTGTGGTGATTTGGAACAAGTGCTTTTGAGGTTAGAAGACCTGGGTCTTCCTCTCAGTTCTGTTATTTACTACCTGTGCAGTTTTGGACAACTCTGTCTCTCTGTCTCTGTCTCTCTCTGTCTTATTCTGTGTTTGGCATCTCTCTCACTCCCTCTCCATCTCTTTCGCTTGGAGTTTCTAGGGTCTCTCCTAACTTAAAAATCTAAGTGGGGATTAATTTAAAATATATACATATATTTAAATATTATGTTTATAAAATATATTGTTATTCTGAACAAACACCAACATTATAGCATTATAGTCACTTTAGTATTAGTATACATGTCATAATGCAAGTTAACAGCAGCTAACCATAACAATATTATTGATTCATTTAATTATTTATAAAATAAATCAAAATAGGAATAATTTCACAATAGAAAGAGAATTGTACATAAAATTATAAATTCCTGTAATATATAGCTTGTATATATATTATATGTCTATTGTTGACCATGTTAGTTTTAAAGCTTTCATATCTTTGTCTCCCTCAGAAATCTGCTGTATATGTTTTTTAAATGCTTCAATTACTCTGTTTTTGGGGAAGAGGTGTTGGTATCTTGTTTCCCCCTAGTTACTCCCTTCTCAATTTAAAAAAAGGTTTCATTTAACAAAGCATAGTAAAACAACAACAACAAATGTTGGCCTGTTAAAAAAAATGTTTGTCTAATTCTACACTACTAGGCCATCATTCTAGCACGAATTGCGTAGGATGAGTCATTACTGGTGTTCTGGAGTCATACTTGGTCATTGTATTGATTGTTCTTGCGTCCTTCACATCTTTCAGAGCTATTTTCTTTATAATGTTGTAGTCATTGTATAAATTACTTTTCTGGTGCTGCTCACTCCACTCTGCAAGAGGTCATATAAGTCTTCCCAGTTTTCTCTGAATCCCAACAGTTTCCATTACCAGTTGGACAACATGGTAACACACCATTATATTAATACACCTTAAGTTTCTTCTGCAAATCACCTAGTGATGTGCATTTACTGAGTTTCCAGTTCTTTGCTATAACAGAAAATACTATATTCCTCATAGTGGTATCTCTGAATCAAATCATAGTTTAATGACTTTTTAGGTACAAATTATCCAAATTGCTTTTCAGAATGGCTTATGTACATCATAGCTCCATCAATAGTGAATTATTGCAACTGACCTCCCACAAATCCGTCAACAATTGTCATTTTTGCCAAACTGATGAGTGTAAGGTAGAACTTCAGAGTTGTTATAATTGACTTTTCTATTATTTTCAGTGATATAGATAACTTTTCTTATATGATTGTTCATAGGTTAGATTTTATCCCTCGAGAACTTCCCATTCATATTGGGAAGTAGCTTTAGTTTTTTTTAATCAATTCTCTCTATATTTTGGATATTAGATCTTGCAAAGATTTCTCTCACTTAACCATTTCCCTTCTAATTTCAGCTGAGCTTATTTTGTTGGTATAAAAGTTTCAGTTTTATGTGATCAAAATTGTCCACTTGATCTCCTGTGATCCCCTCTATTCCTTTTGAGTCAAAACCTTTGTTATCTAGAGTTACATAAATGATCTTCCTGATCTGGCCTTTTATATCTGAGTCATGCATTCTTTTGGAGATTATTCTGGCATATTATGTGAGATGTTGATCTAAACCTAATTTCTACTATAATTTCTTTCTAATTTTTCTAGCAATTTTTGTCTAATAGCATTACCCTCTGGTAGTTAGGGCTCTTTGGCTTATGAACACTACACTATTATGTTAAATTTTTTTTTCTGTATGCTGTATTTCTAATCTGTCTCACTGATGATCAGATTTCCTTTTTTTTAAAACCAGTACTAGTCTTGTTTGCTGTTTATGGTGCAGTTTGAAATCTAATACTACTAGTTCTACTTCCCACTTTTCTCTAGATGATTTTGTTTTTCTAGACTAATTTTGTTGTTTCTTCATCTCTAAAAAAACTAGTTCTTGGGTAGTTTAGCATGAAACTGATTAAATTAATTTAGATAGCCTTGTTAGTTTTACATCACAAATTTGAGCAATGAATATTTCTTGAATTATATGGGTCTTTTGTTTCTGAAAATAGTGTATTATAGTTGTATTCTATAGTTTCTAGCCATGTCTTGGTAGATAGACTTCCCAGTATTTTGTACATTCTGTAGTTATTTTGAACAAAATGTCCATTTCCATTTCTACTTGCTGGATTTACTGGTCATATCGAGTATTCCAGAAGTCAGTGTAATTTGAAGTTTTTATAGTTTAAAACTACACAAAGACTTTTCAACAATCTTTATATAGAAAGACCAATAATTTATGGGGTTTAATTTTATATTCTGCTACTTTGCTGAAGTTATTAAATGTTTCAATTAATGTTTTAGTTGAATCTCCAGGATTCTGTAAGTAAATAATCTTATCATCTGCAGAAATCAAGAATTTTGTTTTATTATTTGCCTTTATTTTCCCAATTTATTTTCTTATTCTTATAGCTTGAATTATTCAAGAACATTTCTAGAACTATATCCAATCATTATGTTGTTAATGGGCATGCTTGCTCTCCTTGATCTTATTGAAAAGACCTTGAGTACTCTTCTGTTACATATAATGCTGGCTCTTGGTCTTAGACTGCTATCATTTTATTTCAGAAGTCCCTTTACTAAAAGGATTTTTAATTACTTTAATACAAAGGGATGTTGTCGAAAATAATTTCTGTATCTATTTATACAACCATATAATTTTTAATATTTTTGTTAATAAGTTCAATGATGTTCATAGCTTCCATAATATTAAACCATCCCTACATTTCAGTCTAGTCATAGTATAAATTTAAAATTGTATATTGCTGTAGACCATTTTTTAATATTTTATTAAATTTTTTTGCATCAATATTCATTAGGTACATATTGGTCTGTATTTCTCTGCTTAAAGTATCAAGGGCATATTCGTAACATTGAAGGAATTTGTAAGGTCCTTTTTTTCCTTTTGTCATTACAAACATGATTTGTTCTTTGAATATTTGATAAGTTTACCATATAAATCCATCTTAACCAGTTTTTCTCCATCTACAATTTAGAGCATTTATGACTTTAAAATTTTCCCCTGTTTAGGTTATTTAAAATTTCTATTTCTTCTTATGATCATTTAGGTATTTTTAATTTTTATAAATATTCTTTAATGTCACTTAATTGATATTTTGTTGGTAATTGAACAAAATGGTTCCTAATACTTTTATTTTCTCTTAATTTGTAAATTATTTTTTCATTGTTGTTGATTATTTGGTTTTCCTCTCTTTTAAAAAATATTAGTCAAGCCTAGAGATGGGAGGACCTGACTCAAATCTGACTTCATATACTTACTAGTTATGTGACCCTGGGCAAGCCACTTAACCCAAACTGCTTAGACCTCACTGCTCTTCTGCCTTAGAACTGATGCTTAGTATCTATTCTTAGACAGGTGAGGGTTTCAAAAAATCATATTAGTTTTTTTTCACAACAATAAATCCTAATTTTATTTATCAGTTCAATGGTGTTTTGGGAGTTTTGTTTTCTAGTCTTTCATTTGATTTTCAGAATTACTGTTTTTGTTTTTAGTTGAAATGTTTTAATTTGTTGCTTTTCTTGCATTTATATTTCCATTCCCAAATCAGTGATCTATCTTTTCTCTCTGTTCTTCATAAAAATATTTATTGATATACATTTCCTCATAATGATTGCTTTGTATTTCTCAAAAGCTTTGGAATGTTTCTTTATTGTTGTCATTTAGAATATGAAATTATCATTTTCAGTTTACTAAATGTATAATTTTTCCTTTGTCCCATCATTTCTATTTAATTTAATTTAAATTTCTTTACATTTAATTATTTATTTAAATTTATTATACATTTAAATTATTATACCTCCATTTTAAGTGTGAATCTTTTTTCAATGACCCTTTATTGAATAGAATTTTATTTGTATTTGGTAAAGTTTATAGTTAATATCTTTCCTTTTCTGCACAAAATCAGTCTTTATTAAGGTGTCATACCTTAGTGAGAAATATATATCTATATAAATGTATCTAGATATTTCTATTTACCTATATGTATGTACTTATATATGTACAAGTAATTGTTTCTAATTTTTCTACAATTTATTCAGATCCTTAACTTCTTTCCTGTTTGTTAGATTTTTTTCAGGTCTGAAAAGAGTATATTGGGGCTCCAAATATTATAATTTTGCTGTTATTTCTCCCTGTGATCTGACTATTTTTCCTATAAGTATTTGGATACTTGTAAAAAATAAGAATCATTTCCCGATTTATAATGGTTAAAGGATATGAAGAGACAATTTTCAGAGGAACAAACAAAATTATCTATAGTCATGTAAAAAATGCTTCAAATCACTATTGTTTGGAGAAAAATAAATTAAAATAACTCTGAGGTACCATCTCATAACCATCAGAAATGATAGATACTAGAAGGAATGAAGAACAATAGGCACATTAATGAACTATTGGTGGAGTAGTGAACTGGTCCTATTATTCTGGAGAATAATTTGGAACTATGTCCAAAGGTCTACAAAATTATAAAATTCTTTGATCCAGCAATACCACTATTAGGTCTGTATTGCAAAGAGATGAACAAAAAAGAAAAGGACTTAGGTGTCTAGAAATATCTATAGCAGTTTTTGAGTTGGGAAAGAACTGGAAATCAAGGGGATGCTCATCAATTGGGGAATGGCTAAGTTATGATATAGGATTATGATGGAGTACTATTGTGCTATAAGAAATGATGAGGGAGTGGTTTCAGAAAAAAACATGGCAAGATCTAGTTGTACTGATTCAAAATGAAGTGAGAACCAGGAGATCCCTGTGCACAGTAACAGTAATATTGTAATAATGATCAACTATGAAAGACTTGGCTTCTCTGAGACAAAGGACTTCCAAAGGACTAGTGATGAAAAAATGTAATCAACTTTCAGAAAGAGAACTGATGAACTGAGTGCAAATTGAAGTATAATTTTATCACGTTTTTTGCAATATGGTTAATATAGAAACATTTTGCATGATTTTATATGTATAATTGATATCCTCTTGCTTATATTCTTAGTGGGTGAAGGAGGAGTTGAAGAAAGAGAGAGAATTTGGAACTTTAAATTGTAAAAGAATGTTAAAAATACGCTATATTGATGCCAGTTCTTTTCCTATGGTGCCTTTTATGCATTTTTCAAAGAAAAAATATTTAATACTATACTCTTTATTTAATTCATGTCTGCCAAAACCAATCTATATTAATTTAACATTATTCTAAATCAAAGCATTTCTAACTTAGAGAAAGAATTGCCTATATTGGCATGGTCCCCGTATTCTCTCTAATATCTCTTTCCCCCAAGGAAATTTGAGGTAACATTTATAGAAATATTGAACTAAGAAGTTTGGTCAAAATATAGTTGGGTTAATCTTCTAGGATAGTTATTTAATCTTCAAACAGAATTGACTCAATTAAAACATTGATTACACTTTTCAAAGTTTTGGAAGACTCCTCTCTAGCATCAATAGATTAATCATTTTTTATTTTAAAAAGTGTGGGCCCCTTTAGTTATTAGAGTCCAGGTGGAGGAAAACAATCATTTTAACTTTACAAGAGGTAACTTTTGCCCTGAGTTTTGGATTCCATCATTAAAAGTTTTCTTAAGGATTGACTTTGCTTCTTTACCTACTTACCTACCTACCTACCTACTTTTCCAAATCTGGAAATAATTTTTAGACTAGGATATTTACTATTTCTAGACAAACTGTGAAGGAGTTTTTAAAAACATGCTTCCACAGTTTACTGAGATTTCCCTTTTTATTTAATTCATGCTTATTTTTCCTGTTGTTTTGACTAAGATAATGTTCCTACCTCTGTTTTTTAAAAATATATCTGAAGTATAATAAATTCTGTGCCAGTCCCACATTTTAACTGTGAATCTTTGTTTCAAGTTTGTGTGTGTGTGTGTCTGTATTTGATTCTTATTAATATATGTCCTGTCTTCTTCCATTCTGTGGGCGAGTTCATCCCATTCATGTTCATGGTTATGATTATAAATATTATCTTATACTTTTTCTTCTCTTTGCCTTTAACCCCTCTCTGTCATAAAGATTTCAAAAAGTGTGATCAATACTGCTAATCTGTAATGGAAATTTGCTTCCAAATCATTGTCCCTCTTTTCTTTCCCTTTTCTAGGATCTATTGACTAGATCTTACTCCTTCCTTCCCTTTAACTCTCTCTTCCTGATCACTCCTCTGAGGTAGAAGTTCGTTTTGTTTATAACTAGTCTTTCTCCAACTCTTATTCCTCCCTTGAATCCTGAGCCTTTTTTCTATCCCTGGTTGCATATGTTTAATGTTTTTCTACAACAAACTATATATGTGTGCAATTCTCTTGGGTCTGTTTTATAAAAAGAGTTTCATGTATTGCTGGCTACCATCACCCTGTTCTCCATTTTTGTGTATCTTGTTCCAACCTGTCTTAATTCTGAGAAATGATAAATCCCATCACCTTTTCCCTAACTTTCATCAATTATATTGCTGTCCTTCTCCCTTTTCATACCTCTCAAGACCATTAAAACATGACAAAGCTACCACTAGATTGTGTCTTATTTACCTCACTTTGTGACCCCTGAAGACATTTGGGTCCTGGTGGGACTCATCTTTTTTTCCTCTTATTGGAATTGAAGCCCTTCATGATTACTTAGCCTCTTCTAATTATTCAAATATATTCAAAGTCTTTGATATGCTCTGGCCTTTTAATTAGGAACATGTATCATTAAAGATTAATTTTCTCATTATTCTCAGTGTAGAAGGCTGCTATTTCTGATTGTAAATCTGTCTTTTGCAAGATTGAATTCCAGCATTTTCTCTCCCTTATTGTAGTGACTTCTAAGTTTTGTGTTATTCTGTGTTCCCTTGGAACTTGAACTCTTTGTGACAGCTTGTAGCATTTTGTTTTATTTAGAAACTCCAGACTTTTTCTGTGATATTTCTGAGTGTTTTCATTTTGGGTTTTCCTTCAAAGAGATGACTAACAAATTCTATTTTCACTTTGCCCTCTGATTCTAAAACTGGACAGATTTCATTTATGACATTGTGTGATCAGAGTTTTCAGTTTTTTAGTTTTCATTTTTCAGTAATTCTTAAATTATCTCTTCATGACTTGCTTTCCAGGTCAGCATTTTGATAGATACCTTACATTTTCTTTTATTTTTCATTCTTTTTACTTTTTTTCTAATATTTGTCTGAAGGACTCACTGAGTTATGTTTGCTCCATCCTAATTTAAGAAAGTCTGTAATTTGGGTACTCTTTTCTGTCTTTTGTTTTAAGTTACTTATCCTTCTGTTCAGAATATTGTCTGTTTGGTCTTCAACTTTGCAGCCATAGTCTTGAAGATTTCTTAGCCCCATAAAGCTCACTCTGGGTTTCCTGTCACCCTTCCCCACACTCTTCTCTGTCTTTGTAGGCTTTAGGGACCTCTGAGGAATGCTTTCTGGTCTGAGATCTTCTATCTTCTCACTTGTACTTTCACTTGCTTTCTTATACAGTGATCCTGTGGGCTTTTGGCCATCTTTTTTTTTTTTTGAGGGTGCATTCTTGTTCTGGATGAACATATGTACTATAGTTTTTCTTTGGTCTTCCGAATTATCATTTGGTCTGGTGCTAATTTTAGATCTTTTCTGGAATATATATCATAGAACTCAGCTTCATTGTAACCTTTCATGCCACAATCTTAAATGGAAGGTTGTAATGAACTCATCTTAAATAGAATAGCAGAACAATTGCAGTAGACTCAGCATGCCAACTGAGTGCCTATGATGTATTCCATGGTTATATATGTTTGCAATGTAAATGTGGTAAGCTTGACTACCTACACTGTAACACGTCATCCTTCTCAGCTGGGCATGTGCATGCCTACTTACTCTTTGGCTTCATTGGCTTGTTCACTCAAACTTACTTTTAACACTAACATCTGATTTCTCATAGAACTATAGTTCCATGCCAATTATCTTAGGGCACTAGAGACTACCTTGTTGAAGGGGAATTTACTCCTCCATTTCACCAGTCTAGCACTTGACACTCCCCTACAATCAACTCTTCATAAGAATGATATTTTAGATTTTAAACAAAACCATTCACTTAACAACAATGCATTATTAATACTGACATTGAATCAAATGTATACATAATGCCACTGTAGACATGTAAATCTTGTTTTTTACTGTTGCACCAGTGCATTCATTATCTGTGGGAAAGAAGGGGCTCACATTTACAGAAATCTGTCAGGGACACTCATGAATGAGGAAAACCATTGTGCTCAGTTACTTACAACTCTGAGCCTGTAACTTAAGGTGTCCTCTTTCTGTTTTGGCAACTATCCATAAAAGTTTCTTGATGAACATGACTGCTTTTGTTGCATAGACACTTTCACCGCTGAGTAGAGTTGAGCCAGCTAAGTGGCACAGTAAATGAATAGAATGTTGGACTTTGAGATCAGGAGCACATGAGTTCAAATCCTGCTGTATAAACTGTGTGACCTTGGGCAAGTCATTTAACCCTGCTGAGTCTGTTTCCTCAGAGAGTTCTTGTGAGAATCAAATGAGATAACATATGTAAAACACTATATAAATAGTAGCTATTATTATCATCCACACTATGTTAGATATAACACATCTCTGCCAAACTAGATGAGCCTCTGAATGATTTCTCTTATTCTCTGCTTCCAATCTGCTCCTCTTCTCAGCTAGATTTTTTTTTTCTCAAAAGCAACTATAGAATCCATTATTCCCAGTTTCAGACTTGGCTGACTCAGTTCTGAAATTTTCTCTATCTTTCCCCATCTTTCTCTCTTTTCTCCTCTTTCTGGGAGCAGACTATAATCTGATAAATTACATTTGTCCTGTAATCATGCCAGTGTTGTTGTCCTTATCTCCCTAGTTTATAATTGCTTATCATATTCAAAACTCAGCAACTGCTTGTCTAAGAACTCTCAGAGTGTAACTCCCAGCAACTGTCTACTGTTTTTCTTAGAATTCTGAGCAAGCTTAGCTCAGGAACAAGCCTTAAAGGGATAGTACATTACAGCACAATGCCTATCTGCCCCCTTTTACCACAAAGACAAGCAGAAAGATGGATGGGCCTGGAGGCAAAAGGATGAGGTGAGAATAAAGAATAATAGGTGGAAGCAGAGGAGGCAGAGGGGATGGCAGTAGTATCCAGAGGGCACATCTTCAATTGTGGGTTGGAGGATCTAAGTTTTTCTTCTTCCTATAACTTGAGTGAAAGAAGTCTTCTCTTTGTTAGACTCCATTTTCCTTATATATAGTATTTCAATAATACCTTAGACAAAAAAAAATCTCATTAGTGTGGGCTTATCAGTACAATGTGGTATAATGGGAAGAATGTTTGTTTTGGAGTCACAGGACTTCAGTTCAGATTCGTCCTTTGCCACTTCTACCTGTATAACCCTGGCAAGTCTCTTGGTTTCAGTTTCCTCTCTGTAAAATGAAGAGGTGGGGCCAGACATCCTCTAAGAGCCCTTCCAATTCCAAATTTTTGATTTCTGCAATCTTACGCTTTCTTACCCTATGGGGTTGTTCTTCTTCTCCTTTTATAAATTGCCCCATAGAGGATTTCACCTACATGCTGTAGGGCCTTCTTCTGGCTGTTTTAATATTTTGAGGTTACTAGTACAACATTCAGGTTGTCCATCTGCTACCCCTCACTATGACACTGCAGCTGGGTCACCCCCTCCTCTGGCCATCTTTTATTAGTTGTAGAGATGTCTTTTACTGTGAGTGATAAGAAAGAAGAAAGGGAGGAATGAAAAAGCATTTCATTATTAGTGAACAACCATTTTTTTGTTAATTGCTTACTCTGTACAAAGCATTGGGGATTCAAATAGAAAAGAAAATACTCTCAGGACGCTCACATTCCAGCAAGGGGAGACAACATGCATGGAATGGTTTACTTGCAGGGCTTTTTGGAAAGGTCCAGTGGTCATTAGGAGCAAGTCATATGGTAGTGAATCTTCTTTAGCATCATTTCTATTGATAAAATCATATCTGTTTCAGATGCTGGAGTATTTGATAATCTCAAGGACTTGGGCAGGGTGAGAACTTTCTTTCCTAGGTCTTCCACAGTTGTGACTGCTGAGGAGGTTAGGGTTGCAGCATCTGCCCAGGCAGATGGAACCAGGTGGAATCTCTACCAGGGGTTGCTTCACTAAATTGCCTTCTATATGGCTTCTTGTGGGCATGATGGAAGTAGGTCCCAGGGCTAGGGACAGGTTGGGATGGGAAATGATGTAATTCCTCTTACTTTTGGACTTAACTGCCCTATTAGTGATAGTTGGTGGTAGATAGTATTGGGGAAGATGGGGATGTTTGGGTATCTCCACAAAGATTAGTCCTGTGGTTCATGATTGCAGGGGCTGGGCTGAGACGAAAAATGTTCTAGTTTAGACTGTTGTCTAAAATGCTGATGCAAACCTCATGTGTAAATCTCATAATTCAAATCTAGGGTGGCATAATTGCACACCTCACAAAAACTGGCATCTATCATATGCCAACACCGTACCAACTGTACCAATATAATGCTGATTAAACGTATAGCTTTAGTTCTTGGGTTTTTATTGGAAGCTATATCTATAATTTCTCTTTAAATTTTTCCCTTTGACTTTGGTTTGGTGTAGGAAATATGGGAAAGGTTTTTGGCTAGACAGATATTTAAACCCTACTGTACCAGTCTGATATGTGTATGAGTGAGATTATTAGAGAAATCTATTTGAATTCTGGGTTCCCAAACAGAATTTTGAAGAGACATCCTGCCTTCCTCCTCCTTCAATCCTCTGTTCCTCAGAACACTTTTCTGATTCATCAAGGTAGAGGGGAGAAGCTACCCTGTACCATATACTCTAAACTACAGCCATGGGATTTATGTTAAAACTAATCCATAAGAAGCTTACCAATCTAGAAACTCAAGAGTCTAGGGTTTTCTTCCTTGATTCTGTCACTTTCACTGTTTTCGTACATCTCATTGGGCCAGCTCTGTAATGGAAGGGAATGACTTTCTGCTTCCTTTTAGATGAGTTTATGAGAAAAAATATCTGGAGGTTTTAATGGACTCCATACAGCTTAATAACACCATGAACTTGCAAAAAAAAAAAAGCTACTGCCAACATAGTCAATGTTAATGAGAACCATTCTATACAAAGCAAAAGAGGTATGAGTTCTCATACTGTGTCTTCATGAGATAACATCTGGAATGTTGCTTTCATTTCTGGGTACTACATTTTTTAGGGAGATGTCAACAAAATGGAGAAAGGACTGGAGATCTAGGGCATGTGAAGAACTGGTAGAGGGACCTGGGAGACATTTACTTAAAGAAGAGAAGATTTAGTAGGGACAGTGCTTGACTGCAGATTTTTGAAGGACCCTCTTATGAAAGAAGGATTTCAATGTATAAAGGGGTATAATGAAAGTAGATAGAGCCTGGAACTTGGAATCAGGAAAATCTGGGTTCAAATCTATTCTACCGCTTACTAGATGGGCAACTCTGGGTGGGTCACTTAACTATCATGAGCCTCAGTTTTCTCATTGTGAAATGGGGATAATTTAAGTATATATTCATAGGGATTTTGTGATCAAGTGAGATCGTTTATATAAAATGCTTCACAAGCTCTAAAGAGCTATATCAATATGAACTGTTCTTATATTTTGCATGGTTCCAAGGAACAGACCTTAAAACTTCCCCCTAGGTCCATCTCCCTAGATGGAAGGTGGATATACGAAGGCAGATTTGCCTCATAGCTAGCATTTATATAGGACTTTAATAAAGGTTTATAAAATAACTTGTATATGTTAACTCATTTAATCCTTATGAGATCCTTGTGAGGTAGGTTCTAATATTCTTCTCACTTTAAAGGTGAGGAAATGAGGTATAAAGAGGGTAAGTGATTTGCCTAGGGCCAAAGTAAGCATCTGGTCAGAAATTCAAACTTTGGTCATCTTCCTCAATCTCAGTTCCATGTTCTTTCTATCCATTGTACCACTTAGCTGCATAGCTGCAAGAGAACTTACTATATAAAAAAAGATGGCTAATGATCACATCTGCCCAACAGTAGAATTCATTTTTATAAGGTAGTGAGCTTCTCTTCAATGGAAGTATTCAAAAGGAGGGTGGATGATGTGTTCGGGATGTTGCAGTAGAGGCAGTATAAAAGGATGGAGCACTGGGTCTGGTGACCTGAATTCAAGTCTTTCTAGGCTATGTGACTGGGCAATCACTTAACCTTTGTATGCCTCATTTTCCTGAAATGTTCTCCCAGAGTTGTTGTGAGGATTATTTTCAGTAGACGCTATAGAAGTGCTAGCTATCATCATCAGCACCAGGGATTTCCTGGGCTGGAGTTTGGGGTGGTGGTGGTCGTGGGGGTTTGGGAAGTTGGACTAGGTGACCTTTAAGGTTGGTTCTAACTCTGAAATTCTATGATTCTCTAAACTCCCAGAATGGAATGATAAAGTATTATTGTTTTTCATTTTGTTTGCACAGTCCTTGCTTTAACTCAGCAGAAAAAACTGCTGGCCTGAGTTGCATGAGTTCCTTCCTGACTCAAAATCCTGTTTGCATCACACAGGGTTTGGTGGTTATGTGCATGAGAGTGACTGAGCAGAGAGAAGTTCCTCCTAGGGTTCTGATCTCTTTCCCTGCCTCCCTCCCCCCTCCAGAGGACACCCCTTACCTGAGCAGAAGCTGCTTGGTTTTATTTGTTTGTTTCTTTAGAACACTGAGATCTCAGGAAGTCGAGGAGAAGGCCTTGAGAGCCAGCCTGCCTCTACTGACCTCTGGGGCTGCTTCCAGTTCATTTCTTATTTTGCTGATGCCACTGTGTGAGCTTGCTTCTGTTGGCTTTATAATTAGAGTGTGAAGCAGATAGATGGTGGATTCACTAGTTTGCTTATTTAAAATAATTGGGTTTGCTGAGACCTTGCTCCAAAAACCAGAATCCTTTTCTGGGGTACCAGTGCCCTAGTATATCTGTTGCTGGCTTCTTCTACCCTGGATAGTCAACAGAATTATGCTTGGAGTGTACCTAACATATCTGGCCACAAACCAAGTAAAAATAAAGGTTTTTATAAATGAAAGTTTAAAAAAAGGTCTCAGACTGCTGACTGTGCAAAAGAACTGGGTACAGGAGGGGGAGGGGAAGTGTTTGACCAGTCTCTCCACCTCAGCCCCCCTGCCCTCCACCTTGAATTTCACTTCTGGTATCTGTTAATATTATGGGATCATAATAGCTGATGTTAATATAGCACTGTGGAGTTTTCAAAATTTTGCTTTCTATGTATTGCCTTATCCATACCCACAACAAATTTGTGAGATTCGGTACTTTAAGTGTCATTGCCTTCATTTTATAGACTGGAAACTCAGACTAAGAAAGACTATGAGACTTGCCCATGGTCACTCAGTTAAGTATTAGAGACAAGATTGAAACCCAGATCTTCCTGCCTTTAGGTCTCTCATGATATTCCTTACCTCCTGGCACCCAGTTTGGTTTTGAGCTAGAAAAACCTTAAAGACCTTCTGATTTTACAGATGAGAAAAGGCTCAGGGAAGTAAATTTAGGAGCATGCATAGATTTAGAGCATGAAGCAATCTTAGGGATCATCTCATTTTATAGATGAGGAAATAAGTCCTAGGGAGGTCCCAGGTAACAGAAATAGTGACCCTCCAATTGATACCTCCAAAGCCCTATTCTTTCCAGTGTATCACACCGAGCTGCCCAAGCTCATACAAGCTGTCCAGTTTGAACCCGTGCCTCCTGAAGACTCTTTCTGCTGCATATTATTTGGTCTGGGTTCTGTGGGCACCAGTGTTCAGTGTGAGAGGAAGCCGTTTGTGTCTTCTTTTGTACAATAAGAGAAGCACCTTTACCCTTGCCAATAAAAAACGAGTGGGGAGAAGCCCTGAGAATTCCTCTGGGTGTGATAGAAGGGAAGAAGGGTGTTGGAAGTGTCATCTACTGTGCATATATGTACAAAGTGGTTATAATTATTGTTACACTATATATTTGTGTGATAACAATTCAAGCCCAAAGTTAGTTAAATGTGATAGTGTCAGAGGTGTGTTCTGTTTTTGCTGTTCTTGCTCTATCAGGGCCAGGCTGTTATTTCTAAGCTGTGGAGGTTCCTAGAGTTGAGAAATAGATGGTGCAAACCAGGGGAATAGCAGGGATGACGGAGGGATCCTTACTATCTTAGTATATCAATCTCTAGCATCTTCTGTCCTGGATAGTCAACAGATCCCTGCTTAGAGAGCTAGAGACTTAACAATTATTTGTGGGGGGCAGCTGGGTAGCTCAGTGGATTGAGAGCCAGGTCTAGAGATGGGAGGTCCTAGGTTCAAATGTGACCTCAGTTACTTCCCAACTGTGTGACCCTGGGCAAGTCACTTGACCCCCATTGCCTAGCCCTTACCACTCTTCTGTCTTGGAACTAATACACAGTATTGATTCCAAGACGGAAGGTAAGGGTTTAAAAAAAAATTATTTGTGGATGTACAAATCAGCAAGTCAAAAAGTATGTGAAGGCACTGTGCTAAACATGGCTCTGTTCAGTGGAGAGCATTTAGTATGCCTCCTGCCCAAGTATTAATTCTTTAAGCATATATGAAGCACCAGCTATACAGAGAGCACTGTAGTAGGTCCAAAATTTAGTTTAGACATGGTCCCTATCCTCTTAGTGTCTATAGTCTAATAGGATGATAAGATACCAACAGAAATGACTTGTTATTCAGTGAATTTTCAGTTGTGTCTGCCTCATTTGGGGTTTTCTTGGTGGAGAGCCTGGAATAATTTGCCATTTCCTTTTCCAGTTCATTTTTATAGATGAGGAAACTGAGGCAAAGGGAGGTAAGTGACTTTCCTAGGGTCACACAACTCTTATATGTCTGAAGTCAGATTTTAACTCAGGAAGATAAGGTTTCCTTACTTCAGGCCTGTGTCACCTAGCTGCCCTTTGAAATAAACTACAATAAGTCATTTTAAATTTGAATAAGAGTATTAGAGGGAGATAAATAATATAGGACAGTGGTTTCAAAATTGTTTAATTCCCTTAATCCCTTTCCACCACAACAAAAAAGTTATGAATACCAGGGTAATTTAATGTACTGCTTATAATATTTTGCAATTGTTATTTGGTTGTGTCTGACTCTTTATGACCCCATTTGGGTTTTTTTTTGGCAAGATACTAGAGTGGTTTGCCTTACTTTCTCCAGGTAATTTTACAGATGAAGAAACTGAGGCAAACAGGGTAAACAGGCTTGCCCAGAGTCACACAGCTATTAAGTTTCTGATGTCAGATTTGAACTCATGAAGATGAGTCTTCTCGATTCCAAAATCAATGCTCTATCCACTGTACCTCCTAGCTGCAATTAACACACAAGAATTTTTAGCAGAATTGCTTGGACCATAGTGAAATCTCCAAGGTGTTCCTGAGTCTGAAAATGGGAACCACTGTTTTAATGGATAAAGAGCCAATCTGAGAGATGGGTCTGGGTTCAGATCTCACTTCTGACACATACTGTGTGACCTTAGGTAATCTCTTAACTTCTCATTGCCTGGATAACTCAGACTGTTTGTTGGAGAGGAGATATGATAGGGGAAGTTTCTTCCTAGGATCTTTCCATCAATAAAATCATAGATCTGAGAAAAATGAAAAATTGTAGGGGGATAAAGGAGAATGTTTTCTGAAGTCTCAGGGAAAGATCACAACTGAACAGGAAAATCATTGAGGCTGCATAAAGGACAGCTTATCCTTGAGTTTCAGAGTCAGCTTCACAAGTATTAGATGGATGCGATATGGCTAGAGAGCAGTTCATCTGGAAAAAATCTAGGGTTTAGTAGATTGTGGACCCAATATTAAATGGTGTTATATGGCAATCACAAAAAGTAATGTGTGTTTTAAAAAAATTCCTTTAAAAACATTTTTACTTTTTAAAATAAGAAAATATTCTCATTTTAAGAAATGTAATCAAACAATCAACAAACATTTATTAGGAGCTTAGCATATGCTGTGTTTAACCAGGCGCTCTGTAACTGTCAATAAAGTGCTGCTAATATTTCATTATGAAATATGAACATCTTCATATTCCACCTCTTAGTATAGTGCTGGGTGCATAGTAAGCACTTTATAAATGTCTATTGACTAACTGGTTGATACTTGTCTTGGATGAAATTAAAGGTGTAGGTTCAAATTGGGTGGGCTGAAAATTAGCCCCAAGGGCCTTTAAAAGGCTAACAACTAACCCTGCAACTAGTTTGTTAGTTCAAACCATCATTTAAAGGGAGAATCTAGACGATGAGAAAGAATTGCTCAAGATGAGGAGGGGGTGATCTCTCTTTCCTTACTCCCCCCACCTCAATCCACTCCTCTTCTTGAGAGGAAGCTGGTCAATCAGGAGAAGCAGAGATAACATCCCAGACGGATCTGGATAGAGAAAGCAGTCATTAGGCAGAAGTAGCTTTGAGGGGCAGACAAGAGAGCTGGTTATAGGCTTAAGGCAGAAGGTAGCTCCAGAAATGAAGAGTTAAGCAAGAAAGCAAACCCTGGGGAGCTCAGCTGAGCTAATAGAGACCCCACATCCAGTGGGGAACTTTGTGATTAGTACATTGATACTTCATGACCATTGTACTTTGTGACCACTCTTCTCATATGTGCTGTGTGAATTAGTGGGAGAGTGTGCTCCAGGTTTATGGGACAATATTTTTTAGCTATTATTCTTTCTATGGTCATGCAAAACTTTCTAATTTTGTGTAATCAAAACTGTCCATTTTATGTCCTGTGATTTTCTCTATCCCTTGTTTGGCTAAGAATTCTTCCCCTGTCCATAGCTATATAAATTCCTTTCCCTGTTTCTCTAATTTGAAAGTATGCCCTTTTATGTGTAGGCTATGAATCCACTTGGAGCTTATTATATTTTTATTATGTTTATTATGTTTTTATTATAACAGATACTTGTCTAAAGATAATTTTTGCTAGACTTTCCAATTTTCTCAATAATTTTCATGTAATATAAGTTTCCCAGTTACTGGGGTGTTTAGGTTTATCAAATACTATGAAACTGTATTCAATTCTGAACATTTTGCACGTCATTTGCTCCACTGCACTGATCAGTTTTCTGATTTTTTTTAGCCAGTATCAAATAGTTTTGATGATTACTGCTTTGCACTAAAGTTTGATAGCTTCCTTTTTTTTTTTCACCATTCCCTTGAGATTCTTGATTCTTATGTTCCTCTAAATGGATTTGCTTCCTGTTTTGTTCTATAAAATAACCCTCTTATTTTCTTGATTGATATGGTACCTAATAAGTAAATTATGTCAGAAAATATTGCCACTTTATCATATTAATAAGGCCCAACCTTAAGCAGAGAGGTAAGCTCCAGAAGTGGAGAATTAAGTAAGAAAGTAGCAAACTCTAGGAGTTCAGCTGAGCAATCAATGTAATAAAGACCTCACATTCAATGGGGAACTTTTTTGAAGATTCTTCAAAGAAAGAAGGGACATTGAGGCCCTGCATTATCAGAGATGTGTGTTGCCTTAGCCACCCCTTTCCTACATTTATATACTTCATGACCATTGTATTCTGTGAATGCTTGTCTCATGCATGTTATGCTCTGTCTCTACTTAGTTTTGTATTTCCATAAAAATGTTTTTTAGGTGTGCTCATATAATTCCTGTGTTTTAGTAAGCATGATTCTATAAATTTTCTATTTTGGTAGCAATTTTGGATGGAATTCATCTTTTTTTTATTCATGGAAAGCTGTGGTAGCTATTTCAAGCTTTTGCTGCAGCAGACTTTCCTTGGTCCAGGTACTGCAGTGGGCTTCCTGCTACCTCTTTTATCTGTATTTTGTATCTATAAAACTTCCATAATTTGCAAAGAGGCTGATGATTATTGTAGATTTATTTTATATTCTGTTTACCAAAGTTTCTAATTATTTTGCCTACATTTTTGTTGACTCTTTAAGGTTCTCTAAGTTAGTGACCATATACTATTCAAAAAGTGATGTTTGTCTCCTAATTGCTTATGCTTATTCTCTCAGTTTATCTTTCTTGTCTTAATACAAAAGTGAGCATTAATCCTTGCTTGACTCCAGTATTAATGGAAAGGAATCTAGGATTTTTCCATTATAGATAATGCTAGCTCTTGTTTTTTAGATAGATGCTGCATTAAGGGATTATCCATTTATTCCTATACCGACTTTTTCAATGGTCAACTGGAGAACTTCCAGAGGCAGGACAAACCCAGTTGGTGAAGAGTCTCTAGTTAAACGTTGTTGGAAGGAACTTGGGATGTTTAATGTGGAGGGAACTTAGGGAGCCTGTAGCTATCTTTGAGTATTTGAAAGACTTCTTCATATGAAATGGGGAGGTAATTGTAAAGAGGCAAATTTAGGTTTGATGAAAGGCAAAAATTTTGTTAACAATTAGAGCTATCCCAAAGTGGAATGGATAGTTTCAAAAGGTAGTATTTTCTCCCTAAATGAATGTCTTCAAGTTAAATATACTGTAGAGATCATTTTTCCCAGGTACAGGTTGGTCTCTGAGAACCCTTCCAATTCTGAGATTTTGTGAGATGGCTTTTGAATTCCAAAGATTTTCTAGGTTTTTGTTTGTCCACATGGTTCTGCTATTATTTTATTGAGTTAAAGAAAGTATCCTTTTGATAGTTTGATTGTTGTTACATTAAAACTGTAAACTCACTTTGTAATATTTTTATTTTTCTTCTATTGTTCAGCCATGAGCACTGAATATTCTTCCAATTATTTAAGTTACTTTTAATTTCTTTAAAGAATACTTTGTAATTGCATCTGTACAAGTATTGAGTGTGCTTTGATAGATTTAATCCCAAATATTTTATGCATATTACAGGTAGGAATTGGCTATTTTGAGTGATGAGGAAGGCCATTTTACTCACAGAAAAGAGATCACAGATCAGGGAGAACACCAGGCATGGAGGTAAACAACTGAGAGTAGGCCCTGAAGACTATAACTGAATATGAGGAAGAGGGATCATTAGGGATATAGATAGAATAAGAAAGAGTTAAAGATCTCTGATGTTGAAGTGTGAAGAATTCATTCCCATCATCTCAGAAGTAACTAGGCATATTTTTTCTGTATGTTGAGTTTAGCAATTCCAACTTTATAGAGTTCCTAAGAATGAATGAGTGAATGAAGCATTTATTATGTGCTTACTGTGTACAAGGCACTGAAGATATAAAAAAGTAAGATAATCTCTGTTCTTTAAGGCTTTCTCGAAGACTTCATTTTGATTCAAAATTGGCAACGTAATCAGAGGAGGTGCAAGCTACTTTTTTCTAGATTGGTAATTGACCAACTCCCTACTTTGGAACCCAGAACCTGAAATTGGAGGTAGACCACCTCTGCCATGAAGCTACTTTCTTTTCCTTTCACCTCTGAATATTCACTAAGTGTTTATTGAGTGAATGTGAATGGGTGATTGGGAGTGGAAGGAGTGCTTGACTTCTCGAGTGAATTCCCTCCTGGGAAGGAAGAGCGGGATTGGGGGGCATAGGAGGATGGAGTCAGCTAATTTTTGTCTTTGGACCTAAAAGGCGATCTGCTTGGAGTTTTCTTATGAAATCCCTCTGATGGTCTCCTTGCTTAAATGCATTATTGTAGTTGTGGTTGGTATAATTTATCCTGGTCAATAAGATGATAACTGATGGGGGGGGGGTGAGAAATGTGAAGGAATAGTTCCTTTTTTAGGTACATGGGAGTCTCTGAGTCATTGTAAAATGAATGTCACAGTCCTTTTTTTAAAGAATTTTGTCAGGAAGAGACAAACCTAAACTGGATTGAGATTTCTGAAAAGTGCTAACAGCAATAAAAAGGACTTTAAAAATTATATCCAGAGCAAGAAGAAGAACAAGGGCAAGAAAGACTAATGTTTGGGGTGGTTCCATGTTTTGTTAACAGAGGACAGTAAGAAAGAAGAACTATTATTGTTTTGCTTCCTGGTATCATAGAGAATAGTTTTCAAACAGTAAAGGTTAAGAACAAACATGGTTAAGAAAGAAATCTAGAAAAGAAGGAAGGAAATGCAATGACATATTTGTCTCAAGGGCAGAAGAGAGGTTAATTTTTTTCAATTGAACAAACAGAAGGAATTAACAGGGGACAAGATAGACACAGGCATGTAGGCTATGCCTGTTGCATTTTTATTAAAATAAGACTTCTGTAAAACTAAAAAGAAGATAAATTAAAAGAAAAAGAAAAATAACATTGGGAAAATATTTATGGCAAATGTGAATGAAAAAACTTGACATCTAAAATGTACAATGAAATTTTTAATAAATGCAGTGATAAGTCCTACTCCACAATGGATGAGTCACCAAAGGAAATGAATAGGCAATTTTCTTTTAAAAAATATTGTTATCCTTTGCTTTTATATCTTTTCCAAATATATCCAATCTTTACTTTTCCCTAGTAAGCTATCCCTAGTAACAACAGAAAACCCAAAGAGATAAAAAGCATAAGCAGTTTTATTTATTTTTATTTTTAATGCCTTTTAAATATTTTTTAAATTAAGAATATTTTTCCATGGTTACATGATTAATGTTCTTTCCCTTCCCTCTTCCCTCCCCTTTCCCTGAGCTGACAAGTAATTCTCCTGGTTTATACATGTATCATTGTTCAAAACCTATTTCCATGTTATTAATATTTGCTATAGAATGATCCATAAGCAGTTTTAAAAAGAGGAAACAAATCATGAATAATAAGCATTCAAAAACTGCTCTGCAAAAGCACATTAAGTCAAACATTCATCAACTTGGCAAAAATAAGTCAAAATGAAACTTCCTCTGAGGGCTTCTGTTGAAAAAGGTATGTTCATTCATTACTAGTGGAATTGCAGACTTGTAGAGGCTTTCTAGAGGGCAGTCTGGCAATACTGTGTTAAGAATACAAAGTTCATATGCCCTCTGACCCAATCATTCATTTGTTAGGCATGAACAAAACAGAAAGCTGATTGTTTAGAAATTTTCATGGCATCATTGTATGTATGCAATTGTGAAAAACTCAAAGCAGTCCTCAAACCTTTTTGTTCAACAACTGAGGAACAGTTAAACAAAATGTATAAATTTGATGAAATTAAAGCAATTAATCAAAAGCAGTTAAGATGGGCAAGCACAAGGAATACAAGGAGATGTGAAAAGACTTTTATACAGTAATGCCAAGTGAAGAAAGTAGACCTGGAAAAAATGGAGTATAATTGTAGCAGAAAAGTGAGTGGGAATGAATGAACCAAGAATCTACTGGGTGATTTTTCTTAAAAGCATAAATCTGGCTCTGACATTTCCCTTTTCAGTGTGCCTGACTGCCTTTTAGTTACCTCTATGATTAGATACAAACTCTTCTCTTTGGCATTTGAAAGCCCTTTATAACCTGGCTACAGTCTACTTTTCTAGGCTTATTAAACCTTATTTGCCTTTAAACACTCTGTCTGTGGTGTTTGTCTCTGTACATAGGTTGCTTCCTCATGTCTGGAATGCACTCCTTTCTCAAGATTAGGATGGTTTAATTTTTGTCCTTATATCCCTCCCACTCCCCACTCAGCACAATACTTGGAGCATAATAGATGCTTAATACTTGTTGGGGGCAGGTAAGTAGCTCAGTGGATTGAGAGCCAGGCTCATTGATGGGAGGACCTGTGTTCAAATGTGGCCCCACATCCTTCCTAGTTATGTTGTGACCCTGGGCAAGTCACTTACCCCCCATTGTCTAGGCCTTACCAGTCTTCTACCTTGGAACAAATACACAGTATTAATTCTAAGATGGATGGTAAGTGCTTAAAAATACTTATTGATTGACTTAGAGGGAGAAAAAATAGTTATGTAGAAAGTATAGTTGTTTGTTAAATTTCTAGTGATGTTGAAGTGTTTGGCTTAAAGGGAGAAATTGGTGGCACATTCCTGTAATCTCTGCCACAGGACACGAGCTCTTCTTAGCTGCCTGCAGTAGGTAAAGCAAATTGAGTGGCCTTGGTTAGCCGATCACCAACATAATGAAACCTTGAGAATGGGAAGCCTCCAAGCTGGCTAAGGAGGGCTTAACCCAGCCAGGTCAGAAGGCAGGATCAGGATTGTGGATGAGATAGGGAGACCCATTAAAAAAAAAAGATATTTTGTCTTCTTTTATCTTTGTATTCAATGGGCTTATTAGTGCAATTAGTCTTAGTAGATACTTAGTAAACATTTACTTATTTGAATTGAGCCAAGTTAATCCATAATTATTCAAGACCAATCTCAGCTGAAAAAGCAAAAAAATTCTCTCCCCCTTGTAAACTGATTCTGAAGGCAGGTCTCAAAAAGGATCAAAGAAGTTCTAGGAATACGGAAAATATTTGGAGCATTATTGGAATAAATGTCCTGCTTACCAAGGAGTGTTTTTGAAGGAAGTAACACTCATTTGGATGTATAAACTCTAGTATGTTTGTTTTACTAAAAAGTTTCAAAGCATCTAAAACATAAAATAGAATTCTACTTTATGTTTTAGATGCTTAGAATCTTTTGCTTTAAAGTCTTTTGAAACTGTTAACTCTCAATTATCTGCACCAGTGAAGCATGGCTAGAGTGGATAACTGGACATGTTGAGTTTGGATTGTGTTTAAAGGTATACAATTTGAAATAAACATTCAACAGACATTTGGAACAGAATTTAGGAAAGAGACGAGACCACATCTGGATATTTGTTGTCCAATTTTTCATTTGTGTCCAACTCTTTGTGGGATCATTTGGAGTTTTCTTGGCAAAGATACTAGAGTGCTTTGCCATTTCCTTTTTCCGTTTATTTTTTACAAATTAAGAAACTGCGACAAAAGTGTTAAATGCTTTAAGGCGAGTACCCAGAGTCATAGAACTAGTAAGTATCTGGGGCCAGATTTTGAACTCAGGAAGATGAGTCTTCCTAACACCAGGCCTGGCCTATCCATTGTACCACCCAACTTCCTCACATATACATATATATGCATATGCATATATATGTATATATACATGTATGCATGTACATCATTTGCACAGGGGTGATAGCCCAAGAGACCTGATGAGGTCACCAAATGAGAAAATATAGAGAAAGAAAAAATGAGGTCCTGGGGAATGCTAGGTGTTGCAGGGCATAAAATTAATGAAGATTCCACAAATAGAAACTGAGCAGGAGTGGTCAACCTGGAGGGAGAACCAAGATTATCATGGATAAAGTAGAGGGCAATCAACAATGGGTCAGATGCTATAGAGGCTTCCCTGTTTCTGTTGGAGGCACTATTTTCCTGGTAAGGATCAGTTTAGGTTGCTTCTGGTCTCCACGTCCTACTCTTTTACTAAGGCCTTGACCAGCTGAAGGCACAGTATATCCAAGTTCTGCAAATCTTAAAGCATTATATAAATTCTAGTTGTCATTACTCAGGATCTATCAATAATTACTATTTATTCTACTGTAAATTTATCTGCCCCTTCCACTGTGACCTTTGGAACGGTAATTTCATAATGAACACATTTGCTTTCATCTTAAACTGTCTCCTTTCTTGTTCCTCCTTTTGTCATTAAGACCTGAGTCCCTCTTGATGATATCCTTGCCATCTTTTCCACTACTAGCTACACTTTCAGTTATACCCCTGACTCATTGACTGTAGAGGAATTGTACAGAATATTCCTTGTTCCCCTTTGGTATTTCCAGAATCTCCTATTTCCACCATCACTCTGCAATCTTTCTTCTTTTGAGATTCATTTAATCCAAATTAATCATCCAGTCCAGGTTCTAGTGGAATTCTAGTAGAATACTCCTCCTATTTCAATGAATTTAGTGCATGATTCACAAGCTCTCTCTACCTCAACTCCTCCCCTCTTTCTAGAGGACTTTAACATAACTGTTGAAGGAGCATAAAACATCCAAACTTCCCAGGAAATCCTCAGGCTACCCCGCTTCCATGACCCACTCCTTGGTTACAAATACAAACAGGGATAGTCGTACTTTCCATCTTACCATCACCATCAAATGTTCTACTTCCATGTTCAAGAACTCTGAATTTCCAAGATATAATTATAATTTTTTCTTTCCATTCCTCTCTATGCCTCACTCCTTCTACACTTCATTCTTACCTCTCATTTCTTTTTTGGCCACACTCCCCTCCCCTCTTCCTAGTCTTGACCCTTTGATAAACCAATTCAATACTACACTGTTCTCTACTGTTGAATCTTTTCCTTTTTTTGTCCTGTAGCTGATTGTGCCTTGCCAAATCCCGACCCTGGATTACTCCCACCATTCACTTCCTTCGACCCTACTCAGATGCTGCTGAATGGAAGTAGAAATGGAATGTGAAATCATGCAGACTTGGTTCACTTTCCATTTATGCTGGCTAATCTCAGCAGAGTCCTTGCTAGGCACGGCTACTGCCTGTTCATTTCCAAAAGAGGAAAAAAGATTCCTCTTTTCCCTCATCACAGTAGCCATTCCAAACCTATTCTTTTTGCCCTTATGATTCTCCTTCCCCTTTCTTCTGAGAATCACATACTTCACCAGAAAAATTTATACTATTTAGGTGGTAGAGTGAAGAGCACTGCGAGTCAGGAAGATCTCAGTTCAAATTTAGTCCCAGACACATACTAGCAGTGGGACCCTGGACAAATCACATTACCTCTGCTTGCTCCAGTTTCCTCAGCTGGGACAATAGTGCCAACTTCCCAGGGTTGTTATGAGGATCAAATGAGATAATATTTTAAAAATACTTAATTTTTCCACAATTACATGTACAAAAGAATTTTTAACATTCATTAAAAAAATTTTTTTTAGTTTCATTCCTCACTCTGTTCCTTGCCTGAGATTTTACATTTGCAATCATATAAAGCATTTTTCCATATTAGTAATTTTGTGTAAGAGAAAAAGATAATATTTGTAATCTTAAAGTGGTACATAAATGCTGGGGATGATGATGATGATGATGATGATGTAATCTCTTTTCTTCCTTCCTCCTTATTACATTCTTCTAAAATCCTTCCCTAGGCTCTCATCTTTAATTCCAGTGTCTGATGATAAAGGAGGCCCCTTTCCTTGCCTAGACTAATCCTTCTATTTATACCCTTGATTTCTTCCCCTCTTATTTTCTCTTGAAGATTGCCCCCACCATCATCCTCACCTCTTTAATTCTCAATCTCCTCTCCACAGAATCCTTTCCTGTTGTCTACAAACACCCTAAGTTTCTTCCATCACTTGAGCAGACAACTAAGTGGCTCAGTGGATTGAGAGCCAGGCCTAGAGATGGAAGATTCTGGATTCAATTCTGGCCTCAGACACTTCCCAGCTGTGTGACCCTGGGCAAGTCACTTAACCCCCATTGCCTAGCCCTTACGCCTTGGAACTAATGCACAATAGTGATTTTAAGATGGGAGGCAAGGGTTTCTTCTTGTTGTTGCTGTGGTTGTTTTTTTAAAAGTAAACTCACTTAGATCCTACCAAATGGACCAGCAATCATCTGATACCTCTCCTCCCTTTCTCAGCTAAGCTGCTTTAAAAAGCTATCTATAATGGATGCCTCTACTTTCTGTCCTCTCACTCTTTCCTAAACTCTGCAATCTGTCTTCTAACCTCATTCAACTGGAACTGCTCTGTCCAAAGTTACCAGTCCTACCACATCTAAAGGCCTCTTTTAAATCCTCATCCTTCTTGAATTCTCTGGAGCATTTGACACTTTACTACCCTCTCCACCTGAGTAGTCTCCTTGATGGGAGAGTAAGGAAAGGAAGGAAAACCTCCCTTTTCTTTATTTTCTTCCTACCTGACTGACCATTCCTCATTGGCTTTTGCTGCATCTTCATCCATATTATGCCCACTGACTGTGTCTGTTCCTACTTCTCTGTCCTGGTCTTTTCCTGCTCTACAGTCTCACCTGGTGATCTCATCAGATCCCAGAGGCTCAATTATCACCTCTATGTAGATGACTCCCAGATCTATTTATCCATCTCTAATCTCTCTCTCCTGAGCATTGGTCCCATATGACGAGCTGCCTGTTAGACATTTGAAATTGGGTGGTCTTTAAGCATTTTAAACTGACTATGTTATTCTGAATTTAACAAATATCAACAAGTATGCACATTTCCATACACAAAGAATGGAATGGAATTATAAAGGGTCACCCAAAAGTCTTGGTGTGGTTTAAATCTTTAAGCACTCATTTAAAATTTCATTAAAACACACTCTGTATGTGAAACTATGAATCTCTATTATGTATAGCTCATATCAATATATATAATAGGTATGCATAATACATTTAATGTTAGTTTAAAAACTGTTCTTGTCTGCATCTACCTCTGGATCTACTGTTTTCTTCTATGCATTTAAAAATACATTAATGATCCTTTTTGCTTTTTTTTCATTGTGGCATTCCTATTATTCTTTCCTCTCCCCCCACCTGACCTCTGATGTCTTCTGGTTTTGTTTACCTCATTTTGTATTAGTTCATTCAAGTCTTACCAATCTTCTTTTACTCTATCCCTTCTATCGTTTTTTATGTCATAATAATATTTCCATTATTTTCATGTAACATGTTTGTTCAGTCATTTCCCAACTGATAGGTACTCACTTGTTTTTCTAGTTCTTTGCTGTAATAAAAAAAAATACTGCTACTCTGATAGTTTTTCACATATGAGATTTTCCCCTCTTACTTTGATCTTTTTGTGATATTTTCCTAGTAGCAGTATCTCTGGGCCAGAGGGTATGCATAATTTATACCTGTTTGTGTGTCATTCTAAGTTGCTTTCCAGAATTTTTAGGCCAATCCCAGCTTCACTCGAGTATATTAAGATGCCTGTTCTCTCTGTATGCTGCTCCTTCAACAATTGTCATTCTCTCTTTTTAGCAAGTGGAAGCTCAGAGATGTTTTAATATGTATTTCTCTTGCCATTAGTGATTCTGAGAATTATTTCGAGTTGTTAATAGTTGAATTTCTTCCCTTGAAAATTGTATGTTTAATTTGTAACATGTTGTAATATTTTTTCCAGCTAACTTTTACATTTTAAGTTTGTTAAATTTATTTGTGCAGAATCTTTTTAATTTTATGTAATCAAAATGGTCTGTTTTTATCTTCTGTGACTTTATTTGTCCCTTGTTTGGTCAAGAATTCTTTCCCTATCCACAGTTGTGAAAGATTCTCTTCTTGCTTCTCTAATTTGTGATTGTGTCATCTTTTATGTCTAGGCCACATGTCCATTAGCACCTTAATGTGGTGTATGGAGTGAGAGATTTGTCTAAATCTTATTTCTGCCATATTGTTTCCTAATTTTCCCAATAATTTTTATAAAATAATAAGTCTTTATCTTGGTATTTGGGGTCTTTGAGCTTATTTTGCTATTCTACGACGTTCATTTACTTCTGTACTTTCTATGATCTGTTCCACTGATAAACTTTAACTGGTACCAATTTTTTTTTTTAAAAAGCCCTTAACTATTGTCTTAGAATTAATACAAGTGTGGTTCTAAGGCAGAAGAGTGGTAAGGGGTAGGCAGTTGGGGTTAAGCAATTTTCCCCAAATCACACAGCTAGGAAGTATCTAAGGCCGTATTTGAAACCAGGACCATACAATATTTAGGCCTAGCTCCTCTGTCCATTGAGCTAACTAGCTGCCCTAGTACCAAGTAATTTTTGATGATTCCTGCTTAGTGTGAGATCTAGATTCCTAGACTTTCTCCTTTTTTTTTTTAACTTCTCTTGTGATCCTTGATCTTTTATTTTTGCAGATAATCAATCAAAAAGCATTTATTAAGTATTTACTATATGGAAGACACTTTGCCTTAGCAAGCAAGACAAGGATACAAAGAAATATGAAAATGATTCCTACCTCAAAGAGCTTAAACAACAAGTAAATCATCTCAGAGGGGAAGGCACTAGCAGCTGGGAGGATGAGTGAGAAAAGGTCTCCTGCAGGAGGAGGGATTGGAAGTAAAACTTTAAGATGCCAAGGAAACTTAAGAAGCAGAGGTGAGGAGGGAGAACATTCCAGGCATATGGGGCAGCCAATGCTAAGGCTTAGAGATGGGAGATGGAGTGTTCTTTTTGAGGACCAAATTAATCCAGTGTGTAGCTAGATTAGGGAGTACACAGAGAGGGGAGTAAGGTATAAGAAGACTTGTGTAAGTTAGGTTGAGTGAATCAACTATTGTGAGTGACCCTTAGAGTGTGATTAGAATCCATAGATCTCTGTCTTTCCTGGAAACTAAACAAGTTCCCAAAGCTGTCTTCCCATATATCCCTACCCTAAATTTCAGCCAAGTTAAAAAAATATCAATTAAAATGGATAAATATGAAATGTTCCATGACAGTTCTCTATTAACCAGTTGGTGTTTCCTATTTTTAAGCCTGTAATATGAGGAAGATTGAGGCCTATCATTTCCCTACTCCTCAGAACAAAAGTAAAATTTATGTTAATTTGAGCTTGAGATGATGAAAAAAAAAGTCAAAAATGCATTTGGGGTCATATAGAAAGGGAGGGCTGAATTTGGAATCAGAGGACCATGGTTCTTATGCCAACCCTGCTACTAGAACTGTGAATTCTTGGGCCCATCTGCCTGGGGTTCAGTTTCTTCATCTAAAAAATGAAAAAAAAAGGGACTATTACACTACATGTAATAGCAGGATTGACTGGTGTGTTGATTAAATACTCTTTAAAAAATTTTATTGGTCAATTTCAAACATTATTCCTTGGTTACAAAAATCATATTCTATTCCTCCCTCCCCTCCCCCCCCATCCTTCCTGTTGCCTCTGAGCAATTCCAATGGGTATTACATGTGTCCTTGATCAGAACCTATTTCCATGTTGTTGATGTTTGTACTAGGATGTTCCTTTAGGGTCTACATCCCCAATCATATCCCCCTTGACCCAGGTAATCAAGCAGTTGTTTTTCTTCTGTGTTTCTACTCCTATAGTTTTTCCTCTGAATGTGGATAGTGGTTTTTTCATAGATCCCTCCGGGTTGTTCAGGATCACTGCATTGCCATTAATGGAGAAGTCCATTAAGTCCATTACATTTGATTGCACCACAGTGTATCGGTCTCTGTGTACAATGTTCTCCTGGTTCTGCTCCTTTCGCTCTGCATCAATTCTTGGAGGTTGTTCCAGTCTCCATGGAATTCCTCCACTTTATTATTCCTTTGAGTACAATAGTATTCCATCACCAACATATACCACAATTTGTTCAGCCATTCCCCAATTGAAGGGCATCCCCTCATTTTCCAATTTTTGGCCACCACAAAGAGTGCAGCTATGAATATTCTTGTACGTGTCTTTTTCCTTATTATCTCTTTGGGGTATAAACCCAGAAGTGCTATGGCTGGATCAAAGGGCAGACAGTCTTTTATCACCTTTTGGGCATAGTTCCAAATTGCCCCCCAGAATGGTTGGAGCAATTCACAACTCCACCAGCAATGAATTAATGTCCCGACTTTGTGGCACATCCCCTCCAGATTCATTACTTTCCGTTGCTGCCATGTTAGCCAATCTGCTAAGTGTGAGGTGATACCTCAGAGTTGTTTTGATTTGCATCTCTCTGATTATCAGAGATTTATAACACTTTTTCATGTGCTTATTAATAGTTTTGATTTCTTTGACTGAAAATTGCCTATTTGTGTCCCTTGCCCATTTATCAATTGGAAAATGGCTAGATTTTTTGTACAATAGATTAAGCTCTTTGTAAATGTGAGTAATTAGACCTTTGTCAGAGGTTTTTGTTATAAAGATTGTTTCCCTTCTAATTTTGGTTACATTGGTTTTGTTTGTACAAAACCTTTTTAATTTGATGTAATAAAAATTATTTATTTTATGTTTTGGGACTTTTTCTAAGTCTTGCTTGGTTTTAAAATCTTTCCTTTCCCAAAGATCTGACATGTATACTATTCTGTGTTCACCTAATTTACTTATAGTTTCCTTCTTTATATTCAGGTCATTCACCCATTCTGAGTTTATCTTGGTGTAGGGTGTGAGATGTTGACCCAAACCTAATCTTTCCCAACTTGTCTTCCAATTTTCCCAGCAGTTTTTATCAAATAGTGGATTTTGGTCCCAAAAATGGGATCTTTGGGCTTATCTTAGACTGTCTTGCTGAGGTCACTTCTCCAAGTCTATTCCACTGATCCTCCTTTCTGTCTCTTAATATTGTTTTGATGACCACTGCTTTATAGTATAGTTTGAGATCTGGTACTGCAAGGCCACCTTTGTTGGCTTTTTTTTTTCATTTTTCCCTGGATATCCTTGATCTTTTTGTTCTTCCAAATAAACTTTGTTATGTTTTTTTCTAATTCTGTAAAAAAGTTTTTGGTAGTTTGATGGGTATGGCACTAAATAAGTAAATACGTTTGGGTAGGATGGTCATTTTTATTATGTTAGCTTGTCCTACCCATGAGAAGTTAATGTTTTTCCAATTGCTTAGATCTAGTTTTAATTGCGTGGAAAGTGTTTTGTAGTTGTGTTCATATAGTTCCAGTGTTTGTCTCGACAGATAGATTCCTAAGTATTTTATATTGTCTAAGGTGATTTTAAATGGAATTTCTTTTTCTAATTCTTGCTGCTGAGATGTGTTGGAGATATATAGAAATGCTGATGACTTATGTGGGTTTGTTTTGTATCCTGCAACTTAGCTAAAGTTATTGATTATTTCCACTATCTTTTTGGTTGATTCTCTAGGATTCTTTAAGTAGGCCATCATAACATCCTCAAAGAGCAATAGCTTGGCCTCCTCATTGCCAATTTTAATACCTTCCATTTCTTTTTCTTCTCTAATCCCTACAGCTAGTGTTTCTAGTAGACTGTTAAATAATAGAGGTGATAGTGGCCATCCTTGTTTCACTCCTGATCTTATTGGGAATGCATCTAGTTTATCGCCATTGCAGATGATGTTTGCTGATGGTTTTAGATAGATATGATTATTATTTTTAGGAAAGATCCTTCTATTCTTATACTTTCTAGTGTTTACAATAGGAATGGGTGTTGTATTTTGTCAAAGGCTTTTTCTGTGTCTATTGAGATAATCATGTGATTTTTGTTGGTTTACTTGTTGATATGGTCAATTATGTGGATGGTTTTCCTAATATTGAACCATCCTGCATTCCTGGTATAAATCCCACCTGATCTTAGTGAATAACCCTTGTGATGACTTGCTGGAGTCTTTTTGCTACTACCCTATTTAAGACTTTTGCATCTATGTTCATTAGGGAGATTGATCTGTAGTTTCCTTTTTCTGTTTTTGACCTGCCTGGCTTTAGAATCAGTATCATTTCTGTGTCATAAAGGGAATTTGGTAGAACTCCCTCTTTGCTTATTATGTCAAATAGTTTGTATAGTATTGGGATTAACTGTTCTTTGAATATTTGATAGAATTCACTTGTGAATCCATCAGGCCCTGGGGATTTTTTCTTAGGAAGTTCTTTGATGGCTTGTTGGATTTCATTTTCTGATATGGGATTATTTAAGAATTCCATTTCTTCTTCTGTTAATCTAAGCAATTTATATTTTTGTAAATATTCATCCATATCACCTAGACTGGCATATTTATTGCCATATAATTGGGCAAAATAGTTTTTAAGGATTACCTTAATTTCCTCTTCATTGGAAGTGAGGTCTCCCTTTTCATCTATGATACTGTTAATTTGGTTTTCTTCTTTTCTTTTTTTATTAGATTGACCAGTACTTTGTCTGTTTTGTTTGTTTTTTTTTTAAATATCAGCTTCTATTCTTATTTATTAGTTCAATAGTTCTTTCACTTTTGATTTTATTAATTTCTCCCCTAATTTTTAGGATCTCTAATTTAGTTTTCTTCTGGGGATTTTTATTTTGTTCAGTTTCAAGTTTTTTGATTTGCACGTCCAAGTCATTGACCTCTGCCCTCCCTAATTTGTTAATATATGAACTGTGACAAGGAAATCACTTAAAAGACTGATACATATTAATTTAAGGTCACCAAGGAATTCAGCTATGTAATTCCTTAATGAAAACTCAAGTCAGCAGTCAACCTTTTATGGAGTTTAATTACAAACAGGAGGAAGAAAGGTATTAGAGAGAGAGAGAGAAAAGGGAGAGAAGGGAATAGGGCTTAAATACCCTCTCTGTTTAGGCTGGGACAAAAGGCCCAAGCCCTTAGATAGCTGAGGCAAGAAAAGAGATCAGTCCCTATCACTCACGTGACCAAAATGGAGAAACAGTCTCAGGGGCCTCCACCTCCAGCTTCCTTCAGAGCAAGCTTCTCAGAGCACAACCTCTCAGAGCAAAACTTCTCCAACCACCCCTCAGTCCTCAGACCCCTCTATCTTTAAGGAAACCATCTCAGTTCCCTCCCCTCAGTTCTCACATCTACCAATCACTGTCCATGTCTTCCCTGTGCCAATGGTGGCTCTAGCTTAACCCAGGACTGCCTAGAGGTCTGTGGCTTTGCACATGTCTGTTGAAGGTCATATTCTCAAATAATTAAATCTTGATCCTTTTCTGCAGCCCTTCCTAAATCCTGTTACCCTGAGAAGGGTGGAGATTGGAAGTTCCAAGACCTGGTTCTGTCATTCCAAGTATCTCTATTGTATCAATTCTAAAATCAATCATGACTCGAAGAACTTCCTGTTCTATGCTTAAGCATAGGTCAAAGCCCTTTCCATTGTTTAGCAAAAGGTTTCTGTCCTAAAGTAATCTTAGGTAGGGAGGAGAAGGACCCTCCCTACCTAATGTTGGAAATGGGGAAATTTCCAACATTCATAAGTCTTAAGAAATTTTAAGGTTTACAGAACTCAAGTATATAAATTTTCCTGTAAGTACTGCTTTGGCTGCATCCCCTAGATTTTGAAAGGATGTCTCATCATTTTCATTTTCTTCAATGCAATTATTAATTGTTTCTATGATTTGTTCTCTAACCTATTTTGGAGAATCATATTTATTTTCCAATTAATTTTTGATTTGACTCTCCATGTACTCTTACTTATTATTATTTTTATTGAGTTATGATCTGAAAAGGTTGCATTTATTATTTCTGCCTTTCTGCATTTCTTTTCCATGTGTTTATGACTTAGTACATTGTCAATCTTTGTGAATGTACCATGTGTTGCTGAAAAGAAGGTGTATTCCCTTTTGTCCCTATTTAGTTTTCTCCATATGTCTATTAACTCTAATTTTTCTAAGATTTTATTTACAACTTTTACCTCTTTCTTATTTTTTTTTATTTGATTTATCTAAATTTGATAGTGGTAGGTTCAGGTCTGCCACTAGTATAGTTTTACTATCTATTTCCTCCTTCAATTCTCCTAGTTTCTCCTTTAGAAATTTGGATGCTATACCATTTGGTGCATACAAGTTTGATTACTGATATTTCCTCATCGCCTATACTCCCTTTTTATCAGAATGTACTTAGCTTTCCTATCCCTTTTAATCAGATCTATTTTTACTTTGCCTTTGTCAGAGATCATGATTGCAACTCCTGCCTTCTTTCTATCAGTTTAGGCCCAATAGCCTCCAACCTTTAATTCTAACCTTGTGATTATCTACCCATCTCAGGTGTGTTTCTTGTAGACAACACATGGTAGGAGTTTGGATTCTATTCCATATCTCCTATTTGTTTTCATTTTATGGGTGAGTTCATCCCATTCACATTCAAAGTTATGATTGTCACTTGTGTATTCCCCAGCAATTTGATATCCTCTCCTAGTTCTGTCCTTTCTTTTGATATATCCTTTTAAACCAGTGGTTTACTTTTAATCAATCCCCCTAATCCCCTCCCTTAATATGCTTCCCTTTCTGTCCCCTCCCTTTTTGTTCCCTTCTTGTTTTTTTAGGGTCTGTTAAGTTCCCTCCCCCCTCTTTCCCTCCCTTTTTGTACTCCCTCTCCCCACCCCACCCTTCTCACTTTCCCTGTAGGGTAAGATAAAATTCAAGAACCCAATGGATCTAGATGCTCTTCCCTCTCAATTGATTTCACTGAGAATAAGGTTTAAGTATTATCTATTAGCACTCTCTTCCTCTCCTTCTTATTAGGGTATTCTTCCCCTCCCCTTCCCATGTGTATCTTTGTGTGATAAAGATTATCCTATTTATTTTATTTCTTCAAGTATCTCTTGGTGCCATCTTTGATTCCCTCCTCTCTTTTTCTTTTTTTGCACATCATCTTATAGCCCTTAATGCCCCATTCTCTTCCTGTGAATGATACTTCTAATTACTTTAATAGTGAATATAATTTTTTCGAGAGTTACAAATAATGTTTCCCCCATATATTAATATATATAATTTGATCTAATTGTATCCCTTAACGAAGAGAGTTTGAATAAAAAGTTTTCCCCCTTTCCCTCTCTTTCTTATTTACCTTTTCATGTTTCTCTTGATCTTTGTGTTTGGATATCAAACTTTCCACTGAGTTCTGGTCTTTTCTTTACAAATACTTGGAAATCTTCTATTTTGTTGGATGCCCATACTTTTCCCTGGAAGTATATAGTCAGTTTTGATGGATAGGTGATCCTTGGTTGAAGAACCAATTCTCTTGCCTTTCTGAATATCATGTTCCAGGCCTTGTGGTCCTTTAGTGTGGAAGCTGCCAGGTCTTGTGTGATCCTGATTGGTACTCCATAATATCTGAATTGTCTCTTTTTTGGCTTCTTGTAGAATTTTCTCCTTAGCTTGAAAGCTCTGGAATTTGGCAATTACCTTCCTGTGAATTGTCTTTTGAGGATTTAGTGTAGAGGGTGTTCTATGAACTCTTTCAATGTTCATTTTGCCCCCTTGTTCAAGAACATCAGGGCAGTTTTCCTGGATCATTTCTTGTAGTATGATGTCAAAATTTCTGTTTATTTCTGCCTTTTCAGGTAGGTCAGTGATTCTCAAATTGTCTCCCAATTCTCAAATTGTGTTTCCTGATCTGTCATCTTCTTGGTGATATATTTTATGTTTTCTTCTATTTTGTCAGTCTTTTGACTTTGCTTTATTAATTATTGCTGTTTTGTAAGATAATTGTCTTCCAGTTGTGGAATTCTGGTCTTTAAAGACTGGTTTTCCTTTTCAGTTTGGTCTATCCTGCTTTTCATGACTTCCAGCTGTTTTCCAATTGGGAGTTCTTGTCCTTTAAACTGTTATTTTCTCTTTGAACTATTTCCCACTTTTCTTTCCAGAAGGCTTCCATCTTTTTGATAAGCCCTAATTTAAATTCTTCAAGAGCTTATGGAAAATGTCCATTTTTAGGGAAGGTTTTGGGCTTATTTGAATTTCCTTCTGTATTTCCTCTGTAGTGTGAGTATTTTCCTGGGTCAACCCCCTTTTCTTGTTTTTTTTTTTTTGTTGTTGTTTTTTTGGGTGGAGGGAGATTGTAGCTCCTGGACACAATTTGCCATCACTGTGGAGGCTTTTCCTTCCCTTTTTGGTCATAAATCTGAGTGAGATGGGCAGGCTTTCTGTGTATGGAGTTAAGGAGCAAGGATTTCACTTGAGGCAAGCTCTTGAATCTCCGCAGCTTCTGCTGTTTGCTGTCCTTCTCTGCTATTTTCCCACAAATGCCCCTGGTCTGCACTCTTCAGCCTGCTGGGGTTTTAGGTCTGACTGCTCCCAGGGGTAGGTCTTTGGTGGTCTTAGTCAGCTCCCAAGGACCTAGAGGTGCCCCATACTCACTCTACTGATACTGATTCTGGCGCGCTGGCCCTGACTCTGGCTCCATAGGTGGGTTGGAGGAGGGTAAATCAGCTTGCATTTTGGTGGGAGCTTTTTCACCCCCTTTTAGTGTGGAAATGCCCAAATACCACATACCTTCAATGCTGTGTCCTACTGTAGAGTCCCTTTGTTCTTATGAATTTGGGTTTTTTGGTCTTTTGAGGTAGTCTGTATCAATGGGTGCTGAGGAGAGGAAGAATCTTGCATCTAGACTGCCACCATGTTTACCCGGAAGTCTGATTAATTACTCTTGATTAAGGTTTTTCCTCTTTTCTTTAAAATTCTTTTTTAAAATTGGGGATGGCTCAACAGATAGAGGAAGGTGAGGGATATATTTGGAAATTAAGGTGATATAAAAAAATTAAAGATATAAATATTTAAAATAAAAAAAATGAGGGCTGGATTAGATGATATCTAAAGAGATCTCTTTTAGTATTCCCCCTGCCCCCGTATATATCGATAAGTAAGATTCAGACCCCAAGGTTAGCTAGGCTGCTTTGTAGTTCTGGTACTTATGATTACTCTCCCTCTTTTTGTGCTATTGTCTCTGGAACAGCAGGTGACCAACCCTTTAACCAATCCTTTTTGAATTTAGCCAGGCCTATGCTCCTTATGGAAAGTTTAGCCTCACTGGAGCTCTAAAAAAATTTAAACAGCATCCCCTTCCCGTCTATCTAAATACTTAGACCCTTGTTTAATAAAAAAAAACAACAACCTTCCCTTCTTTCTTGGAATTGATACTAAATATCAGTTCCAAGGCAGAAGGACCATAAGGGTTAGGCAATTGGGGTTAAGTGACATGCCTAGGATCATACAGCTAGGTAGTATTTAAGGTTAGATTTGAACCCAGGACCTTCTTGGCTCCAGGTTCTCTATCTACTGAGACACTTAGCTGCACTAGACTCTTTATTAATAACTTAAACTGAATTGGTACCTGAAAACAAATGTACATAGGGATCTTTAAAGCCACCAAGAAGTCCACCACCATTTGTTGAATGCATACCATGTGCTGGTCTTTGTGCTAGGGATATAAGGAAAGGCAAAAACAGCCTAATCTGAGAGAAAATGTGCAGACATCTATGTACAAACAAGATATGTGTGGGATAACCTGGAGATAATTGCAGAGGGATAGCAGTAGCATTCAGGAGGACCTAGAAAGGCTTCTTGCTGAAGGTATGATTTTAGTGGAGACCTGAAGGAATCAGAAGGCAGAAACAGAGGGAGAGAATTCCAGGTACAGCCAGTGAAAATACATGAATTGGGAGATGGAGGGTTTGTTTGAAGCTCTAGTGTCATGGGATTGTAGAGTTTGCATAGGAGAGTAAAGTTTAAGAAAACTAGAAAGATAAAGGAGATCCAGATTATAAAGGGCTTTGAAAGTCAAGAGTATTTTATATTGGATTCTGGAGGTAATTTGGAGCCACTGGAGTTTATTAAACGTGACCTGGGTGACACAGATAACGGTGTGATCTGTGTTTTAGAAAAATCAATTTGCCGGCTGGAGTGGAGAATGGGCAGGACTGGAGAGATGTGTGGCAGGCAGACCCACAGTAGTGGACCATCTTGCAGTAGTCCAGGTGTGGGAAGATGAGGTCCTAGACTAGGTGAGAAAGGCATATGTCAAGAGATGTTACAAAGGTGAAATCAACTGGCCTTGGATATGGGGTGAGGATAACTCTGAGATTGGAAACTTAGATTCACCAGTCCAATTCTTGTTCTTTCCCCCCTGGATCTGTGATCCTAGGCTTACTTCATTTACCTTCATTTGGACCTGACCTTGGGGAATGAAGGAGAAAGAAAAATGAACTTGCACTGTTTTCAATTATCTAGAGTCTTAGAATTAGAGCCAAACATCAGCTCACTCCTTCATTCCTCCCCTGACTCTGTGACTCAAAGGGCTTCTCCTTTGTTACTCATGAGTGCCTCTGTTCAGGCCCCTTTGTGTGCCTCCCTCTGTCTGGGTGTTCCTGTTTCAGGAATAGAGAGAGCTGTGCTTCTTACACACAGCTGGGGCATTTGCTCAGAGCCTGGACAGGCCTGAAAGAGGCCAAACAGCCAAGGGCTTATTGCAGGTGCTTGGGGAACTGACTTCAGTGAGCTGAGAGTTGCCCTGAATTTAAGTATCCAAATGGTTTCCATTCAATTGCATTGATTGGAATATTTGCCTCTATCTTTATTTCTCCCCCATTAATTTCAGAAGACTTTTAGTGATCAGGGGCAAAATCTGCTCTGTAATTAAGTGGATTAAAATATACCTGTAGCTATGACTAAAAAGAAAGCCTGTCAACCTTCATATTAATACTGAATATCTCCAGATAAATGGTCCTCAAGACAGCAAAGATGTATACATTTAAATGTGAGAATCCCTGTTGTTTAGAGGGATTTGGGGAGAGAGAAGAGCAGAAAGAAGGGAGAAGGCATTCTTTAAGGGATTGCTGGCCTGGAAGCCTTCTTCTGTCATTTCAGATTATCTCATAGACCTTAGCCCAAAATGGATGTGAACTGCTGATGGGAAAAACTGCCGAGGATGCCCTCAGCAGGAAGTTGCCCCTGTTTTCTCCTCTGGTCACTTTGGGTGCTGGCATACAGGAGAATTTTGGGTAGGGCTGGGAAGAGTTTCCTCTTTAGAAACTGCCCTTAAAAATAATGTCTTACCATACTCCTATATCTTGGGCCCTCTGAAATGAGTCATTAATAATAAATACATCAGGTGCTCAGTAATATAGGGTTCAAAATCTTTTTTGATAAAATGTGAGGAATTTGGGATCACCCGCAGCGTACACTCAGGGAAGTTAGGAGTATACATCTTAGCCAGATGTTCCAGCTGGACATGGCCTAAAATGAAAGGGCATTCTTCCTGGATGACCCACTAGTACCATAGATACAATGTGTCCAAAACAAAACTTTCAATTTGTTCTACTTTCTGACTTCATGATTTCAAATTCACATGGTGCTACCATCCATTTATGCCAAAACATTGAGCTTATCTTGGTCTAGTCTCTCTTCTTCACCTGATATCATATCTAATAAATGACTAATTCTACCTTCTCCATATCTCTGTTCTCACAACCACTAGCATAGGCTTTCCTTACTATCCACCTAGATAGAAGTAATCTCCTAATAAGTTTTTCTCTTCCCCACTGTCCTTTTCCACCCCTTCATATGTCTGAGGATAATTTTTCTCATGCCCAGATGTGGTTATATTATTCTTCTGCTCAAAAATCTTCCATGGCTCCCCATTATCTCCTGCTTGGCATTCAACATGGCCGGATATTTCTTTCTCTTTTATTAGTCCTCTCTGTGCACTTTCTTCTCCAGCCAGACTGGACTACTCTTTGCCCTATCCCAATGTCTTCTTGTTCCCTGCCTTTGTACATGCCCTCCCCTATCCCTGTACCTTTTAAGTTCCCCTTCCCTTTTAATTCTGAAGCTCTATAAATTCCTTTAGTCTTTGCTCTTTGCTTATTGAATTCTTGCTTATTTAAAAAAATCTTAACTATATTATTACATTTTAAATTGAACATGTAATCAAAACTATCAATTTTACACTCATAGTATTCTCTATTCTTGTTTATTCATGAATTCATCTGTCCATAAATATGATCATTAATATGATCCCATGTTTTCTAATTTGTTCATCTGCCTAGTCTTTAAAACTCACCTCAAATACCTTTGTTGTTGTTCAGTCATTTCTCACTCTGTGACTCTTTGTGACCCCATTTGGAGTTTTTTTTGGCAAAGATACTGGAGTGGGCTGCCATTTCCTTCTCCAGCTTGTTTTCCAGATGAGGAAACTGAGGCAAACAGGGTGAATCTGGATTTGAACTTGCGTCTTCCTGACTCCAGGCCTGTTGCTCTAGCCATTTGTGCCTCCAACCTTCCTCAAGCACCTTTGCCTCGATTCCGTTTGGCAAACATTTATTAAGGGCCTACTAGGTGCCATACTGGGTTCCTCTAAGATAACCAACAGGAGAGCAAACCTGCAAAGAGCAATCTGTTTTCTGATACCTAGGAGATGAGTTGCTGTGGACAGAGCAATGGATTCAGAGTCAGGATCAGGGTTCAAATTTGGCCTTTCCTCCTTCATGCCCGGGGGACTATGGGAAAATCACTTGGCTTCTCTGGGTCATGGTTTTGTCATCTGGAAAAGGAAAAGGTCGAATTAAATGACCTCCCAGCCCCCTCTGAGCTCTCCGGCTCTGATTCTAGGGCCCCTTGGCCTCTCTTTCTGCCCCCTCCTTTGTCAGGGCTTGGAAACAACGGCATTCTGTCATTGGGCTTGGGTGACTAAGCACACACACGTCTCTGTTATTTCATGCTGGGATTGTGTGCGCTCCAGCTCCTTTGTTTCATGATTTACTTGACTCTTCCTATAAAAATAGATTGCTCTTTACAGGCCTGCTCTCCCATCGGTTACATAAGAGGCCTTTCCTTTACGGTTTTTCTCCCTGGCACCGTTCGTCCACACGGGAGGTCAAGAGACTACTGGTGACTTCAGGCTGATTTTTAACTGCAGGAGAATGGTTCGGTATTGAGAGGGCTAGGAGAGGCCTAACTTCCCAGGGCCCCTCTGTAAATACCTTTGCTTACAGAGGGGCTAAAGCACTTCCCAGCAGGTCGTTGGGCCAGGCTTTCAGAGAGGGCAGCAGCTTTTCGGTGTTCGCCAGGGAAGGAGGGGTGATAAACCTAGGAAGGACACGTGGGCTCTTCTCTATCAGCGAGACGTGACGGCGGAGGGGGGCTGGCTGGGGAAAGAGGATGTCTTGCCCAACTGGTCTGAGATTGGTCTTCTACAACTGGAGCCACAAACAGGCTCTTCCGTTTAATCGTCATTATTCATATTTTCTTCATCTCTTTATAAGACTAGGCAATCGACAAAATAATAAATCGAGCCCCTGTGTGTAGTTTGCTGATTTCTGAGATGTAAATAATTACTAGCATGGCACTGTGTGTTTTGACCCTGGAATCAGAAAGACTTAAGCTCAAACCTAGCCTCAAACACTTTATGTGATTTGGGGAAGTCTCTTAACAAACTGTTTGCTTTAGTTTCCTCAACTTTAAAAGAGAGATAACAATTGCACCTACCTCCCAGTGTTATGGTGAAGATGAAACGAGATGGTTGTAGAGTGCTTAGCATAATGCCTATCACATAATCATTGCTATGTTGTTGTTAAATGTTCACACTGAAATTGTGTGTGTGTGTTTCATCTTTTATTTGGTCAATTTCAAACATTATTCCTTGGTTACAAAACTCATATTCTATTCCTCGCTCCCCTCCCCCCGCCCTTCCCATAGCCAATGCACAATTCCGCTGGGTATTACATGTGTCCTTGATCAGAACCTATTTCCATGTGTTGTTTGCACTAGGATGTTCATTTAGAGTCTCCATCTCCAACCATGTCCCTTCGACCCATATAATCAAGCAGTTGTTTTTCTTCTGTGTTTCTACTCCCACAGTTTTTCCTCTGAATGTGGATAGTGGTTTTTCTTGTAGATCTCTCCAAGTTGTTCAGGATCACTGCATTGCCATTAATAGAGAAATCCATTATATTTGGTTGCACCATAGTGTATCGATCTCTGTGTACAATGTTCTCCTGGTTCTGCTCCTTTCACTCTGCATCACCTCCTGGAGGTTGTTCCAGTTCCCATGGAATTCCTTCAGTTTATTACTCCTTTGAGCACAATAGTATTCCATCACCAACACATACCACAATTTGTTCAGCCATTCCCCAATTGGAGGGCATCCCCTCATTTTCCAATTTTTTGCCACCACAAAGAACGCAGCTATGAATATTCTCGTACAGGTCTTTTTCCTTATTATCTCTTTGGGGTACAAACCCAGCAGTGCTATGGCTAGGATCAAAGGGCAGACAGTCTTTTACCGCCCTTTGGGCATAGTTCCAAATTGCCCTCCAGAATGGTTGGATCACTTCACAACTCAGCCAGCAATGCATTGATGTCCCGACTTTACAACATCCCCTCCAGATTCATTACTTTCCGTTGCTGCCATGTTAGCCAATCTGCTAGGTGTGAGGTGATACCTCAGAGTTGTTTTGATTTGCATCTCTCTGATTATCAGAGATTTAGAACACATTTTCATGTGCTTATTAATAGTTTTGATTTCTTTGACTGAAAATTGCCTATTCATTCCCTTGCCCATTTATCAATTGGAGAATGGCTTGATTTGTTGTACAATTGATTAAGCTCTTTGTAAATGTGAGTAATTAGATCTTTGTCAGAGGTTTTTGTTATGAAGATTGTTTCCCAATTTGTTACTTCCCTTCTAATTTTGGTTACATTGTTTTTTTTGTACAAAACCTTTTTAATTTGATGTAATCAAAATTATTTATTTTACGTTTCGTGACTTTTTCTAAGTCTTGCTTGGTTTTAAAGTCTTTCCCTTCCCACAGGTCTGACATGTATACTATTCTGTGTTCACCTAATTTATAGTTTCCTTCTTTATGTTCAAGTCATTCACCCATTCTGAATTTATCTTGGTGTAGGGTGTGAGATGTTGACCCAAACCTAATCTTTCCCAACCTGTCTTCCAATTTTCCCAGCAGTTTTTATCAAATAGTGGATTTTGGTCCCAAAAATGGGATCTTTGGGCTTATCTTAGACTGTCTTGCTGAGGTCACTTACTCCAAGTCTATTCCACTGATCCTCCTTTCTGTCTCTTAGCCAGTACCATATTGTTTTGATGACCACTGCTTTATAGTATAGTTTGAGATCTGGTACTGCAAGGCCACCTTTGTTGGCTTTTTTTTTTTCATTTTTCCCTGGATATCCTTGATCTTTTTGTTCTTCCAAATAAACTTTGTTATGTTTTTTTCTAATTCAGTAAAAAAGTTTTTTGGTAGTTTGATGGGTATGGCACTAAATAAGTAAATACGTTTGGGTAGGATGGTCATTTTTATTATGTTAGCTTGTCCTACCCATGAGAAGTTAATGTTTTTCCAATTGCTTAGATCTAGTTTTAATTGTGTGGAAAGTGTTTTGTAGTTGTGTTCATATAGTTCCAGTGTTTGTCTCGACAGATAGATTCCTAAGTATTTTATATTGTCTAAGGTGATTTTAAATGGAATTTCTCTTTCTAATTCTTGCTGCTGAGATGTGTTGGAGATATATAGAAATGCTGATGACTTATGTGGGTTTATTTTGTATCCTGCAACTTTGCTAAAGTTATTGATTATTTCCACTAGCTTTTTTAGTTGATTCTCTAGGATTCTTTAAGTAGGCCATCATAACATCCTCAAAGAGCAATAGCTTGGTCTCCTCATTGCCAATTTTAATACCTTCCATTTCTTTTTCTTCTCTAATCCCTCCAGCTAGTGTTTATAGTAAAATGTTAAATAAGTAGAGGTGATAATGGCCATCTTTGTTTCACTCCTGATCTCATTGGGAATGCATCAAGTTTATTGACATTGCAGATGATGTTTGCTGATGGTTTTAGATAAATACTGTTTATTATTTTTAGGAAAGACCCTTTACTTTCTAGTGTTTTCAGTAGGAATGTGTGTTGTATTTTGTCAAAGGCTTTTTCTGCATCTATTGATATAATCATGTGATTTTTGTTGTTTTACTTGTTGATATGGTCAATTATGTGGATGATTTTCCTAATATCGAACCATCCTTGCATTCCTGGTATAAATCCCACCTGATCTTAGTGAATAACCCTTGTGATGACTTGCTGGAGTCTTTTTGCTACTACCCTATTTAAGATTTTTGCATCTATATTCATTAGGGAGATTGATCTGTAGTTTCCTTTTTCTGTTTTTGACCTGCCTGGCTTTGGAATCAGTACCATATTTGTGTCAAAGGGAATTTGGTAGAACTCCCTCTTTGCTTATTATGCCAAATAGTTTGTATAGTATTGGGATTAGCTGTTCTTTGAATGTTTGATAGAATTCACTTGTGAATCCATCAGGCCCTGGGGATTTTTTCTTAGGCAGTTCTTTGATGTCTTGTCCAATTTCTTTTTCTGATATGGGATTATTTAAGAATTCGATTTCTTCTTCTGTTAATCTAGGCAATTTATATTTTTGTAAATATTCATCCATATCACCTAGACTGCCATATTTATTGCCATATAATTGGGCAAAATAGTTTTTAAGGATTACCTTAATTTCCTCTTCATTGGAGGTGAGGTCCCTCTTTTCATCTATGATACTGTTAATTTGGTTTTTTTCTTTCCTTTTTTTTTATTAGATTGACCAGTACTTTGTCTATTTTGTTTGTTTTTTCAAAATACCAGCTTCTAGTCTTATTTATTAGTTCAATAGTTCTTTCACTTTTGATTTTATTAATTTCTCCCCTAATTTTTAGGATCTCTAATTTAGTTTTCTTTACTTTCAAGTTCAATTTGTTCACTTTCAAGTTTTTTGATTTGCATGTCCAATTCATTGACCTCTGCCCTCCCTAATTTGTTAATATCACACTGAAATTTTAACAATTGGCCCTTCTTAGCCAGGCCATGCTGGACAGAGCAGAGGAGTGTTTGCAGATGCCCCTGGCAAGCCTGAAACATTTCTTCAGAGAGAGAGATGTAGAGGAGTAAGGGAGAAATGGGAGAAAAATGGGGAGGGATTTACTCTTTGGACACTTATTATGTGCCAAACACTGGGCTAAGTGCTGAGGATACAGCTAGAAAAAAACAGGACAATTCCTGCTCTAGGAGCTTCACACTCTAGTGGGGGAGACACCACATTAAAGAAAATTATTCTTTGGGGCAGACGAAAAGGTCTGGAAGTCCTTTGCAAGGCCCAGAGGCCTTTAGGCTCTCTGAGCAGTTAAGCTGACAGTGCCAGGGGACTGCAGGGCGTAGAGGCAGGACAGGTGCTAAATATAACTCCCCCTCAGAGCTCATTCCTTATGTGTTCCCTGAGCTTGAAGGATGGGTCCCTACAGGGCAGCTGTTAACTCAGGTTCTTGGAGTGTGCACTGTTAACAGGTGAATGTCCACCCATGGGCTTCCCATGAACAGTTAATAGATACATTTAGATCTTTGTCATTTTTTTTATTGTTTCTTTAATTAATTAATTTAGAATATTTTCCATGGTCACGTGATTTATATTCTTTCCCTTCCCCCACCCATTACCAACAAACTATTCTACTAGGTTTTATGTGTGTCATTGATCAATACCTAGTTTCATATTATTAATATTTGTACTAGAGTGTAGATCCTTTATTAAGATGGCACAACAAGAACAGGAATGATTGAAGCATTACCCTGTAAACAGGGAGTGCAGGGTGGGGGTGGGAGGGTGGGGGGTGTACATTCTCATTCAAATGCATAACTGAATCTGTAGGAAGAGTATGTTCAAGCTTTGAGCATAATGGGAATGAGATTCCCATTGAGTGCAGGGTCCAGAGCCATCCCGTAGTGTAGCCCTCCTTACACGCAGTGTCTCTTCTAGGGAGGTTCCCAGTAGGAGTGTGCTAGTAAATGTTTAACAACTGCCCCGCTGGAAAAGAAACACACCTCTTTTTTCCTCTAAAAACCCTTACCTTCCATTTTAGAATGAATTTAGAATCTGATATAGAATGGTTCCAAAGCAGACAACAGTAAGGGCTAGGCAAGTAAGTAATTTGCCACACAGCTAGGAAATGTTTGGGGCCACAGTTTGAACCCAGGGCCTCTCGTCTCTAGGCCTAACTCTCTCCACTGAGCTGCCTAACATCCCCCATAACACACTTTTACAGCTAATTATTAACATTTTTTCTATTACTTTCTAAAGGCTAGACAAACAGTGTAAATGCTCACTCTGAAAATGTTACAATCAGCTCAGTTTGAGCAGACCCCTGGCTCCTAGGGTCCACATCTCTTCTCGGACTCTTAGTTGCCAGGACTCCCTCTTCTAGAAGATTCCTTAAGGAAGATCTAGAGTCAGTGTATGTTCCCTGATTGATTCAGTATCACCTTCCTCACCTACAATATCAAGAGCTTTCTGGCTGATAGGGGAGAAAGAAGAAAAAGAAATCCCTCTCCTGCCCCCTGCCCCAACTTCCATCTCCCCAGAGTGCTTAGCTATTTAAAGCCCTCAGAGACTAAATTTGTTTTTTTGTGTCAGTTGAGTTGTTCCCCTTCTTGACTTAATCAGAGAGGCCTTCTGGCCTCATAAAGGAATTGGGCTTGTCTTGTTTACATATTAAAACCTCTGTGTGTGTGTGTGTGTGTGTGTGTGTGTGTGTGTGTGTGTGTGTGTGCATGTGCGTGCGCACATTCTCTTTCCTTATATAAGCCCTGTGGGACAGGTAGGCGGTACAGTTTATCTTTAGAGTGCTGGGCTTGGAGCCAGGGAGTTCTGATAAGGCCTCAAACACTTACCAGCTATGTGACCCTGTACAAGTCACTTTGTTCGGTTTGAAACTCAGTTTCCTCATCTGTAAAAAGAAGCTGCAGAAAGAAATGGTCAAACACTCCAGAATCTTTGCCAAGAAAACCCTGAATGAGGTCATAAAGAGCCAGACAACTGAACAACAGAATTATAGCCCAGTGCCTGGCATATAGTAGGTTTCTAATAAATACTTGATTACTTAAACTTCATAGGCATGACCAAAAAAATCCTCCTGCTGTAAATCTTTGTTTTTTCACAGTGCCTTGGGCTCCATGAGGAGAAATAGTCAATGAATTTCTGTTGGAAAAGCTAACTTATTCAACAGACTAGTTCCTCTGTCTTCCCCCTCTCACCTCCCACCTCCTACTTCATTGGCTCTGATTTTCAGTGCCAGTCAAAGCGTGCCTTTTCTGTTACTACTTCTCTTCCATCTCCTGGTACCCCCTCTCTCCTCCCCTCATTGGGACAAAGCAGTGATTGTGCTCCTCTCTTAGCTCCTCCAAGCTGCCTTTTGGCTGCCCCAAGACCTGCCACTGTAATGCTCTCAACAGCTCTGATCCCCCTCTACCCCAGAATATTTCTTGCTTCTCCCTTCCCTTTCCAAATTCCACAGTGCTTACATCTCAGCTGGGTGTTAAGGAGAGGAGTGCTAAAAGTGTGAACAACAGTGTTCCCCTGCCCCTTCCCCCCTCTTCCTAAATGTTTGCTTGCTTAAGACCAATAAATTTTTGTTGAGTGAATTCAATAGTTATTTTCCAAAACTCTTTGTGGAGCACCAAGGGACATAGGAAGCTTGTATGGTCCCTGCCCTCATGGTACTCACAATCACTTCAATTGCTAATTGGTAACCCAAAAGAATTCTGATTTAAAGGATTACATCATTTAACCATTGAGCATAGTACTCATCCATTATAAACTTCAGTTCACAGAACAAATTGGTAAACTGAGGTAACCACTGAGTATTGAACAAAATCTATGGTAGAGTCAGGTTTGCAATGAGCTTTTGTTTACATCCAAACAATACTTAAAATACATGTTTCAGCAGCAACTCACATAACATTTCAAAAAAAATTTCATAAAGCATTTAGTATTACAGAATCTATTTTAAATTTAGAGATTTGAAACCTTTTAAGGACTGTAAACCTTAAAGCAAGCCCTTTGACAAGCCAGGCTGATTATTTTCAAGACCAAGAAGTTAAATGTAATAATAAAGTTAGTCCAACTTTAATACACTGGGATGAAAACCATTTAATAATTTTAAACAAAAAACCCATTTTTGGTAAGTTTAAACACTGCTAAAACCTATTTTACAAAACTGATCCGTGGCTTTTCTATACAAACTGAACTTTCACTGTCTGACAAAATTAAAATTAGGATGTTATTTTTTAAACCCATATAAATACAAATAATATAAATTCTTTGGAAGAAACCAATAAGAAGGTTCAACGGCTGAGATGGCGACGCAGCAAAGCACTGTGGAGTGCTTAGGGCGTGTTGAAGCACAAAAGACAACACGACCATTCAATGCAGCTGAGAAAGTCTCCAGGTTTAACGACTTTTCGTGCCACTGGACCCAGGCTTCCAACGCCGAGAGAGTGGGACTGTCTCTGTGCACCGACTTTTCCACTTAAATCTCCTTCATGCACAAGTGTCTTTGTGCACACTCATCTATCATAGATGAAAATGCACAAAGACAATTGTCATCCTCGGTTACCGAGAGACTACTACTATATACCAGTGCCATGTGAAGCTCTAGGGCAGGAAAACACTTGAATGAACTAACCTAAGCTCATCTCCAATGGATACCATTTCAGAGAGTCCAGGGTGAGGGGAGAATTTCTTTCTTTTTTTTTTTTTAAGTAGAGAGGAAGGGAGTGAAGATGCTGTTATTCAGTTGTGTACAACCCTTCATTTGGGGTTTTCTTGGTAGAGATACTGGAAGTTGTTTGCCATTTTCTTCTCCAGTTCATTTTACAGAAAAAGAGACTGAAGCAAATGGAATTAAGTGTCTTGATCAACAAGTAATAAGTGTCTGAGGTCGTATTTGAATTCAGAAAGATGAGTCTTCCTGACTCCAAGCCCAGTGCTCTGTCTACTGTGCCACCTGGTCAAAAAACTAAATGCTACATTGGAAAGCATGGTGGATTTGGAGTCAAAGGACTTATCTTTGATCTATCTCTTGCCTCTGGGTCTTTGTATAAGCTGGAATGCTCTCCTTCATAACTGTTTGAAACCTCTAGCTTTCTTTAAGCTCAAGTACTACTTCCAATTAAAGGTTTTTTCCTATTGTGGTGGCGGTTCCCCTTCTTCCTCCAGTTGTTGGTGCTTCCAGAAATTCCTTTTTATTTGTCTTGTATTTTTCTTGTATTTAAGGTTTCAGTGTTGGTGTTGAGGTCTTCTAGGTATTCTTGTTTGCAGGTAGTCTTGTGCTGCTTACATCAATCCCTAGAAAATTGCAGAGCCTCCTGGAAGAGATCTGTATTTTCTCAAAGATCTGTCCATCCACATAGAAAAGACCAAGTGGATGACACTGAACATTCGTTACCCACATTTCAATATGCATTTCATTGGACACTAAATAGAATTTCTATATCAGCATATATATTGGGCAGACCGTACAGATGGGTAACCAGCTGGATCCAGAGTGGAACAGAAGGACAACAGTGAAATAGATTTTGCTTTGGGAAAATTTCCAAGTTCCTTTGATGACCCCAGACTTCCCATGAAAGCAAAGGCTGATCTTTTTAATATTAACTTTCTACTGGTGTTACTGCATAGTAACATGATGTGGAATGTAAGTCATTGTCTCCAAGAGTGGGAAAAAAAAAACATCACCCAGAGAGCAATGGTGGGGCTACTAGGTGGGCATGAGCAGAGTGAAGTATGTAAACAATGAAGAATTCCAAAGAACAAGAGTAAAAATTAAAGAATTTTAATGTATGATGGAAAAGAACATGTTACAGCAAGGAAGAATGAGAAGTAGACAGCTGTAGAACTCCACTGGGACCTTCTTAACTAGTGGGAAAAAGCAAGGAGGACCTCTAGCATGTTGGACCTTGAATTGTAGTGAACTTATGGGAGGATATAGATTCCTGCCCACCTATGATATGCATGTTTGGAGAAAACCCTTAACTAGATGACATCACAGATCTATTTGAGTGTATCAGATATTTACTTATCTGTGTACCTATTTATTATGTTTATTAGTTGAAGGCAAACTACTTGAGGTCAAAGACAGTCTTGTTCTTGATTTTGTATCCTTCAAACAAAGCATAGAAGCTCATGCCTAGTTATTCTCACGTCATCAACGAAATTGGGGATGAAAATCTATCAGGAGATTTCTATGACTATTCAAAAGGCAATTGAAAATTCAGTTGGTTATGGAATTTGGTTTTCTATGCTTCAGGGCTTTATAAATAATAGCCCCCCTCCCACTTTTTTAAAAAAATTTTGCAAAGTTTGATGAGGTTGTGTTAAAACATTAACCAGGAAGTCAAAAAAGAAATCATTTAGGGGCTTGTGCTATTTTATATTTTGCCACTACCATGAACAGTATGATTTAAAGTGATATATATCAATTTCATATTCAAGCCTTTGGTAAAAAAAATCATTTAGCACAGTTATTAAAGTAAAACAAAAAATGAGAAAATGAACATTTAAACGCTAAATTAAACAACAAAAAACCACTACTGATCTAGGATTCCATTATGTTGTAATTGAGATGTTTGTGCACAACCAGTCAATCATTACAGTAACAGAAAGAGATCAGGAATCAGACTCCATCAGTCTGTCAAAGCTTTCTGGCAAGTGGAGGTCTTATTGAGACTGGTCAGTTTAACGCATCTAGAAGGCAACAGCAGCAGAGAGTTGCCCAGCAAGCTGCGAGGCAGGACTGGGCTGTGTTATCCCTTCTTTGCTCTTCCACCACAATCACTGGATATTGATGAGGGTGTCCAGGCAAAGCTTGTGGATATCCTGGGTATGGATAATACCCTGCAGGAGGATATGGTCCTGGAGGCCCAGGAGGATAAGGCCCAGGAGGATAAGGCCCAGGAGGAGGATATGATTGAGGGCCACCTGCTTGCTGCTGATTGGGTGGAAGTGGGATGGCAGTTGGGCCTGGGTTTGAGTAGGGTGGAGGTTTTTCGGTAGTCATGTGGGACTGAAAACCTTTCTTCCGGTGGAACTGCAGCCACTTGGTGCCTCCCTCACTCTGATGCAGACTTGGAACATGAGACTGAAGATTGAAAGGTGAGAGACTGCTGCTACTGCTGTCTGGAATACTGAAGCTACTGGGTGCTGATGTTAGCTGGGCATTCTCCAGTAGAATCCAAAGTAGAAGATAAGAACACAAATGGAACATTTGCAATTATCACAGAAAATCCAAAGAAGGAACCACTGTTGCCTCTCTGGCCCTCACTTTTGTATGGGCAAAACTATCCTTGAACTTTACAAATGACTCATTGTGGGATTTTTGTTGCTTTTGTTTTTTGTTATATAGCAAATAACTCTAAAATAACACCTTATCATTAAGAATAAATATCTATCTTTAAGTGCCACTGAATGTTATTTCTGTGAAAAATGTCATATGTGAATGATATATGGAACTTTGGAATATTCATTGAACTTTCATATTTATTTTTATTTATTAAGTTCATAATAAAATCAAGTTTAATTGAATTACTAATCAGAGTATCTCTAGAAGGGCTTAGAAGGCCATCTAATCCAGCCCATTCTTGAGCAGGAAATCTTTCTAATATTCCCAGCTAGTAGTGGTCATTCAGCCTATCTTTGGAACCTCACTACCTCCTGAGGTAGCCCTTCCCTCTCTGATCCCATAAATTCTTTATTATAATAATGATAAAAAGTAATAGCTAATATTTACATAGTGCTCACTGCGTGCCAGGTACTGAACTAAATACTTTAAAAATATTTCATTTGAGCTTTGCAACAACCCTGAGGAGTAGGTGTTATTATTACTCTTATTTTATAGGTAAACAGAGGTTGAGTGACTTGCCCAGGCTCACACAGCTAGTCAGTGTATGAGGTTGATTGTGAACACAGGTCCTTCTGACTCCAGGCCCATTACTTTATTTAAACACTTTGCAAGCTAACTTCCTCTTAGTCATTTATGTGAATTTGCATTGATGCCCAAATACTGTGTAGTACAAGTAATAGCTGTCCCATTATGAAATGTGTCAGTTCCATTCTGGCGTAGGTTAAATTTTATTCTAATGCCACATTTTCTGTATGTATGCAGAGACTTCATAGTTCCTTGTTGATATAGCATGATTGGCTGTTTAGAATTTTACAGGAATTTGAAGGAACATAGAAACTGAGTGGTAGATGGAAAGGCTAAAGAGAGTTGCGGAAGAGAGGGCAGGTACCACCTGAAGTTAATTCTCTAAATGATCATGCTATTCTTTTTCTTTTTCTTTGACTTTCCAGGGAGAGAAAGAACTTCATAGCTTAAGCTTTCTCTTTCTGGAGAAATAGGATAGAGTTGATAAGCAATTCTTCTCAAACCTAACCCCCTTTCATTAGAGGCATTGTGATATGGCATTCTGAACTTGGAATCGGGAGATGTGGGTTTGAATCCCATCTCTGCCACCTACTAACTGTATGATCCATTGACACTAAATCACCTCACTTTGAAGATCTGTTTCCCACGCTTTAGTATCAAGATAATAACTGCAATACCAACCTCCCAGGTCTGTTCTAAGGAAAATGCAATGTAAATGTGCAGTGTTATTCGTGCCCTTCAGAGGTTTGAGAGATGTTACACTTAACTTTACCTTCTGCTTTTGTCTGATTTCTGGAACTTGATTAGAAGTCTTGTTTTCTAGTGCTGACTAAGGCCAAATTCAGACCCTGTTCTGCCCCTCTGGAGATAACTTTTTATGCCTTAAGAATGAATGAGAGTCCCTAAAACTTTGAGAAGGAAAAGTCAGTTTGGTGGGCTATGGTTCATTTCCTCTCCCTTGCTCAGTTGAAATTAGAATCCTTTGGGATCATTTCACATGGTCCTACGGTGGGAGTGTGGGGAAGAACACAACCCCATTCACCTCTCAGCATTGTCAATTGAAGGGGCTGGATTAAATGTTCTTACTACTAAAACAGAATCTAAGGAAGGAACCTCAGAGACTCAAGTTGACTTTTCTTGAAACCTTCTGTCCTTTTCTTTAAAGCAGTGGTGGAGGGGGACTCAGGACTTCCAGAGACATTCACTTTTTGATAGATTTTTAATTATTAGGAAGTCTTTCCTCAGGAGAACCTGAAAGCTGCCTTTGGGCAGCTTGTTATTCATAGTTCTTCATTCCTGCCTCTGAGACCAAACAACAGATCTCATCCCTCTTCTATCGAACTTGAAGGGAACTTTTATTCACCTGTCCCTAAGTTGTCTCTTCTCCAGTCTATGATGATTGACTTGATCTTGAGACTCACCATCCTGGTTATTCCCTCTGGATGTTCTCTTCTAATGTTCCATCTAGCTCTAGTATTCTGTGGAGTAGCCTCTTGGATATAAAATGATTCAGTTCACTGCTAACAGCATCAGCTTAATGTTGTGATGATTGTATTGAGTTGTTAGACCATAAAGACTGGGACTCAGTCTCAGTTTCCTCATCTGTAAAATGGGGACAACAATAACATCCACTTCAAAGGGTTGTTGAAGATCAAGTTAGATAGTATAACATGAAATGCCTCGTATCCCCTAAGACACTTTAAATGTTTGCTATTATCTAGGATATTATGGGGGCTTTTGAAAAAGGGGGTGGGCTGGTGAGTCTTCATGTCCTTAAGGGGGAATTTGATCTCCAAACCAGTATGGTATAGGAGAAACACCAACTATTCAGTATTAATTATATAATTTGAACATCATTGCCCTTAAGTTTCTCCAAATCTTCTGAATCTTGATACTTTTAGTCATAGAAGCTGAGAATCCTTGCTGGAGAAGAGAGCGAATCTGTTCTCCTCCAAGATGCTCTATCCAAGATGCTATTCCATTGAATGGCAGAGTCATATGGGGCCTTAGAGGAGAGCATCCAATGTGTACTTGTATTTAGAAAGGAGCTTAAGTTAGTTTATCCTCTTCTGACACAAGAACATTCTCCCCCAACGTACATTGTATCTATGTATGCATCTTATGCATCTATATAAGTCCTAGAGAGTGCTTGAGGCATACGAGAAATTGTGACTTGACCAGGGTCTTACTATTGATGAATATCAGAAGGATTTTGAGCCTGGGTCCTCCTGACTCCAAGCCCGACACTCTTATATACTATTTCCCTATACTGCAATTTTTATAAAATATTTTTCCTTATTATATGTGAAAACAATGTTTAAACATTCACTTTTTAAAGTTTCGAGTTCAAAATTCTCTCCCTTCTTCTGATCCTCTCTCTCTCCCTTCTTCCTTGCCTGCCTTCCTCCCTGAGACAGTAAGCAACCTGATAATAGATTTTTACATGTGAAATCACAACTCTGTCATTTTTAAGTTCATGAGGATAATTCACATTTATAGAGGACTTCAAGGTTTGCAAAGTATTTTCCACATAAGAATCCAGTGAAGTTGTTACTGACCCAATCCTGTATTTAAGGAAGAGAGATGCTTAGAGTTTAGTGGCAAAGATAGGGACTGGACCTGAGACTGTGCTGATGTATGGAAATTCTAAGTGAGGAAATTGATTAAGTGCCTGCCCAAGGTCACACAGGTGACAGAGTTGGAACCCAGGCTATTTACCTGTCTGTAACTTACATCAAGACAAAGGATGTGTCAAAGGTGTGAGCCCACCTATACCAGGTCCCGAGTCAGAATACGTCACAGAATGTTTAGTTCTAGCTAGGCCTGTAGACTGACCTAATTGGCTCCTGACATTTGGGGCTTCCTCTGCTTTAATACTTAGGGGAGTACAGAAGTAGCCAGCTTTCTTTACAAAGGCAGGGTAAGCATCCTCAGGCACCTTTAAAAATACCAATTGAGAGCAGAATGGATGAAGTTTCACTCAGAGGCTGGTAAAATTACTTTGGTGCTTAGTGATCACTTTTATGGATACATCATTTGCTCTAACTGTATCTGTCTTGGTGCCCCTTCTTCCCCCTCCATCCTTAAAGAGCTGAGTCTGACCAGAGAGCCTCAAATAGATAATGAAAATATTATTTATAATCATTAGTAGATGAAGGAGTTGAGATTTAGAGAAATTAAGTGGCTTGGCCATGATCATTAAGCTAAGTAAATACTGAACCAGGAGTCAAAATCAGACCTCCTGACACATAAGATCATAGATTTAGAGCTGGAAGGAGACCTTAGAGATCACTGAGTCCAACCCCTCTCATTTTACAGATGAGGAAATTAAATCTGAGAGTGATTAAGTGATTTTCCAGGGTTATATAGTAAGATTCTTGAGTCAGGATTTGAACTCAGGTCTTCTTTTCTCTGTGCCCAGAACTTTTTATCCACATGGTACTGTGGTACTTTCCTCAACATAGATGGAAAAACAAAAAAGAGTTAGGTAGTAGACTGGAGCTGTCCTGCTAGTAAGATGCCAGTCTACATGGGAGGGTTTTGGCTTATAGGCAGGAATTCATGCCACTTCTTACCTGCCTGCCTGGAGAGTCATATCCCTGGCAATTAAATGTTCTGGCTGTGATTTCTCCCCATCTGCAAAGTTGGATTTTTTCAGTGGCACCTTTTACATGACATCTTTACCCTTGCATTATCTCCCAAGGAAAAATAACTCTTAGTGCCATATCTATCAGGAGTGTAGATTGCTTTACCTAAGAGATATTTATTAAGGATGCCTTACTAGATTGTGTGTAAGAGAATAGAGAAGGCTGCTTCTGCCTCCTTTTGCAAACAAGTCTCTTCTTATGGAACTTCTTTCATTAACTCTTCCCCTTCATCTTATTTTCTGTTGTGCACAATAACAATGCCTTATCCATAGTATGATTGAAGCCCTTAGTAAATGTTCTCTTTTAGATTGTGAATTTCAAAAGGGCAGGGACTGTCTTTTGCCTTTTTTTATCCCCAGTGCCTAGTCCAGTGCCCGGCATATATATTGACTGACTATCCAACCATCAATCTGTCATTTTTCGAGAAAGAGAAGTATCAGGCATGGAAGAATTAAGTGACTTGTCCAGGCTCATACAGCTACTAGGTCAAGCTTAAGTTTTCTGACTCTAAGATGAGGGTCCTTTCTACTATGCCATAATATCTGTCATGTGTTTTCATTTCTCCTTGTGTTGTTGGCATTTCATATATTTCATAGCCATGGTATCATTCTGAGTTGGGGAACAAAGGACAGTGACAAAGGACTAGGAGCCAAAAAATCCCGACTGCCAATCCTACCTCCAACTCTGGCTTCCTCTGGAATTCAGCCTAACAAATGAGGAGCATCCATCTTTTCCCCTAAGTCCTCTGAGGAACCTAGTAAAGGACAATTAGTTACTCTTTATAAAGTGCTATGAAGATAAAAAAGGGCAGCAAGATTGCTAAGCTTTTTAGCATCAAAGAAAGCTTATAACTTCTGCTCTATAGAACCAGTGCATGGGTTAATGGGTATTCTGGGGAGAATGCTGTTTTGAATGTAGAACCTTTAGATGTACAGATGGGGAGAAAGGAGGAGGAAGCAGAAACGGCTTTTCTGTTTTTGGAAGCTGTTATTTAGAGCAGAAAGGGTTGAGAGAGAGAAGGTGACCTTTGGGGCCTCTTAAAAGTTTGAATGGAGAGAATGTGTTCCTTCCTATCAAAAAACTGACTCTTCTTCCTGACATGCTCATTTTTCTTAATCACCATTTTCCAGTCACCCATGAGGAAGCATCTGAATCTTCTCAGACTCCTTCCTTCTCACTCCTATATTCATTTGGTTAATAAAGCTCTTTCTTCACACTGTCCTCCTTTCTGTCCTTCATTTTTTATTAGAATAATTTTTATTGATACCATTTGTTTTTATATCACAGTCATTTCTGAATATACCTGGGGTGCTGTCTTTATCCATACCCAATACATACCACACACAACCAGGGAACCATAGAAGAAAAAAGAAACAAGAAAAACAGTTAAACAAAACTACCCAATGCAGCAGTTGGGTCTAACAGACCCGGAACTCTTTCTAAACCCATAGACCTTCAATTCACTAACAAAAGGAAGGAAGTACATTTCCTCATCTTTTCCTGTGGCCAATATTGGTCAATAGGTGCTGGGTTTCATTTCAGTGCTTTTCTCATTTATGCCTATTGCAGTCATGGTGTAAATTATTTTCCTGGTTCTGCTTTCTTCATTCTTCATCACGTGTATATGTCTTCCTCTAGTTTCTCTAACTTCCCATATTTGGCCTTCCTTATGGCATAATAATACTAAATTATATTCAAATACCAGAATTTGTTCAGCCATTCCACTGGCCTTTCTCTCCATTTTAATGCCACTACATTAGGTCCAGCACTTGTCAGATGATATAGGTCTATATGCCTGTAGTATTATTTCAGACTTCTGGATCACATGACCACAAGATGGAAGACTAAATATTTTCTCAAATCCTCTTGCAACTAACTTGCAAACCTCTCCAAAATACGAATTATGTACCTGAGATAAAGCAATCTCAACTATCTCCACACTCTTTAAGACAGAGAACCCTAAGGAGGTAAAAATCCAATGAAATAATAGCACAAAAAGTTAACCCCTAAGCCCTAATATGCTCACTCAGCACTATACTTTGAGAGGACCATGTAAATTGACCAATAGGCTTGCAACAAGATTCAGTTCTTACCTCTCCTGTCTCTTTCCATTGCTGCTGAGATTATCAGTGTTTTGTTACAAAACTACTCAGCTAGAGAACTGAAGAACAGAGTGATCTGGGGCAGTATGGCGGAATGAATATGAATATCCACCAGACCTGCCTGAAATAAAGGTCCCAGAATTCATCACTTTGGGCAGAGAATAAGGCTGATAAAACTCTGAATTATCTTTAGTGTAAAGAGTTTGAGAGGGCTTCAAGTTTTAGCCCTCAAAGGAAGCCATAGTTGAAGGAGTCAGAAGTTCAATAACAGGAAAAAAAGGAAACAAGACATTACTAAAGCTCTCAGAAGGAAAAAAAAAACTTCAGTGAAAGTTTTTTAGCATAAGCAGATCTCAGTAAGAGAAAGGAATATGGACGTTAGGTCTGGGAAAAGAGCACAGATGTTTTTTAATGAAGACAAAAGAAAATGAATCAAGACTCAATGTGGCAAAAGATCTGTGGATTCCCAAGAGAATAAGGAATAACAGAATATCTCTAAATGGTTCAAAAGAGATTTTGTGAAAAAAAGAGATAATTGTAAAAACAAAATTTATAAGCATGCAGAGGAGAAATGAATGACATAATAGGGAAACTTGAAACAATGGTGATGCATCTTTCCAGAGAAACAGAAGAGAATAAATAACTGTTTGGGAATGCAAATACACAGAAGTAAATGACAATCTGGAAGAAGAGATGAAAAAATCAAGAGCAATTAAAAGATAGCATGATCCCCATGTAAGCAAAACATATTGATCTCAAAAACAATATACGTTGTTGCCAACTTAACAGTCATAGGTTTCCTGGAAGAACATGACAAGTCAAAAAACGTGATTGCCATCATGCAAGAATTGAGAACGAAACTGACCAGAATTTCTGAACACAGAAATCAAAGTACCAGTCAGAAGAATCCACATTTTGCCTCCAGGGGAAAAAAATCATATCCATCAAACTCCCAAGCCACAGGATGATTAAATTTAATCATTAATAATAACTAATATTTATTTATTTAAATTTTTTAAAATTTTATTTAATTAGATGATTTAGAATATTTTTCCATGGTTGCAAGATTCATATTCTTTCCCTCCCCTTCCTGTATCTGATGCACAATTCCACTGGGTTTAATATGTGTCATTGATTAAGACCCATTTCCATATTATTAATATTTACACTAGAGTGATCATTTAGAGTCTACTTTCCCAGTCATAGCCCCATTAACCAGTGTGATCAAATATCTTATATTTATGTAGCACTTAATAGATGCTAGACACTTATAACCATGTGAAGTATGTGCTATTGTTATCTCCATTTTGCTGTTGAAGAAACTAAGGTAAACAGATTTCTACCAAGCCTAATCCTAACTTAATCATACACTGCTTCTCTCCATCCAGTTCATCTTTAATGCTCCTATAGAAAGATGTAGAACTTTTTGATCTAGACCCAATTAAAAAAATATTTAATTGATTAAGAGAATTTTTCCAAGGTTACATGATTTATGCTGTTTCCTTTCCCTTCTGCCACCCCCCTCCCATAACCAACACTCAGTTCCACTGCATTTTACATGTATCATTGATCAAGACCTATTTCCATATTATTGATATTTGCACTGGGTGATTGTTTAGAGTCTACATTTCCAATCATATTCCCATCAAACCATGTGATGAAGCAGTTATTTTTCTTCTGTGTTTCTACTCCCACAGTTTTTCCTCTGAATGTGGATAGTGTTCTTTCTTATAAGTCCCTCAGAATTTTCTTGGATCATTGCATTGCTGCTAATAATAATAAATGTCCATTACATTCTATTGTGCCACAGTGTATCCTTCTCTATGTACAATGTTCTCCTGGTTCTGCTCCTTTTGCTCTGCATCAATTCTTGGAGGTTGTTCCAGTTCATTATTACTTTTAGCACAATAACATTCCATCACCAACAGATACCACAGTTTGTTCCGCCATTCCCCAATTGAAGGGCATCCCCTCATTTTCCAAATTTTTGCCACCACAGGGAGCATGGCTATAAATATTTTTGTTAAAGTATTTTTCCTTATCTCTTTGGGGTATAAACCCATCAGTGGTATGGCTGGATCAGAGGGCAGGCAGTCTTTTAAAGCCCTTTGGGTATATTCCAAATTGCCATCCAGAATGGTTGGATCAATTCACAACTCTACCAGCAATGTATTAATGTCCCAATTTTGCCACATCCCCTCCAACATTTATTACTTTACTTTGCTGTCATGTTAGCCAATCTGCTAGGTGTGAAATGATACCTTAGAGTTCTTTTGATTTGCATTTCTCTAATTATAAGAGATTTAGAACACTTTTTTGTGTTTCATAGGTTTGATTTCTTTATCTGGAAATTGCCTATTTATGTCCCTTGCCCATTTATCCATTGGGAAATGGCTTGATTTTTTTGTACAATTGGTTTAGCTCCTTATATATTTGAGTAATTAGATCTTTGTCAGAAGTTTTTGTTATGAAGACCCCCCTCCCCAATTTGTTACTTCCCTTCTAATTTTGGTTGCATTGGTTTTGTTTGTACAAACCCTTTTTAATTTAATGTAATCAAAATTATTTATTTTACATTTTGTAATTTTTTCTAACTCTTGCTTGGGCTTGAAATCTTTTTTTTTCCCCAAAGATCAGACAGGTATACTATTCTGTGTTCACCTAATTTACATATAGTTTCCTTCTTTATATTCAAGTCATTCACTCATTCTGAGTTTATCTTGGTGTAGGAGGTGAGGTGTAGATCTATACTTAACTTCTCCCATATTGTTTTCCAGTTTTTACAGCAATTCTTGTCAAATAGTGGATTTTTGTCCCCAAAGCTGGGATCTTTGAGTTCTGCTTTGCTGAGGTCATTTACCCCAAGTCTATTCCACTGATCCTCCCTTCTCCCTCTTAACCAGTACCATATTGTTTTGATGACCGTTGCTTTATAGTACAGTTTAAGATCTGGTACTACTAGGCCCCCCTCCACATTTTTTCATTATTTCCCCTGTTATTCTTGACCTTTTGTTCTTCCAAATGAACTTTGTTATAGTTTTTTCCAATTCAGTAAAGAAGTTTCTTGGTAGTTTGATAAGTATGACACTAAATAAGTAAATTAATTTGGGTAGGATTGTCATTTTCATTATGTTGGCTTGTCCTACCCATGAGCAGTCGTTTTACCAATTGTTTAGATCTAGTTTTAATTGTGAGGAAAATGTTCTGTAGTTGTGTTCATATAATTCCTGTGTTTGTCTTTGCAAAGAGATTCCTAAGTATTTTGTATTTTTTAGGGTGATTTTAAGTGGAATTTCTCTTTCTAACTTTTGCTGCTGAGATGTGTTGGAAATATATAGAAATGCTGATGATTTGTGTGGGTTTATTCTGTATCCTGCAACTTTGCTAAAGTTGTTGATTTTTTTCCACTAGCATTTTGGTTGATTCCCTAGGATTCTTTAAGCAGACCATCATATCATCTGCAGAGTGACAGCTTGGTCTCCTGCACAAATTCAAAAATAGAGTGAGGAAAAATAATGAGGAAACATAAATAAATTCTGATTTATTGTTTGGGAAGGATAGGAAGGAATAAGGGTTTAGGAATAAACTTATACTTAATTTAAAAGCTAACATCTATTAACTATCTAAACTATATTACTAAGCTAAACATTTACTTCCCAATATCCCAAGTCTCACACCAGGAGTCCAATTCAAATAGGGCCAGGATCTCATGTTGGTAGATGTCCAAGCAGGTCCAGAGATCTTCTCACTGATGCTGCCAGCAGCCAGATCCAAAAACTCTTTTCTCTGCTGGTCACAGGGAAAATCCTCTTCAAGCCTTAGGTCCTTTCAGGAGAGCAGACTCTGAAATGAAGCAACTGTTGGGCATAGAATTTTGCCAAACCCCAAGGCTCCCATGGGACCCTTGATCATATGCTCCTGTCAATCATTCTCTAAGGTTTGCATCTTTCAGTATGAATGTATAAAATTAGGAGATTCATAAAGGTATGGTTAGTGGGTCACAGTACTTGAATTGTGATTGGAGCATTGTAGGAACAAGAATTGCAAGTGGACCAGGAGAAAAAATATATTTCTCCATAGCTTTTTTTCTTCCTCTGTTATTAATTTTTTTGTCAACTCACAGACTTAAGCAATGACGTCAGTCTCTCCAGAAGCACAATCAATTCTTCTATACCTCCTAATTTTTGTATTTCTGGAGCACAAAGGAAATCATTCTAGATTTTAGAACTGTCCTCCTAATCTATGAACATGCGGTGGTAGATTTTCTTAACTTTGGACAGGTTAACCCTATGGAGGTCAAGGATCATGAGGCAGACCTCCTTTTGTTATGGAGAGAAGAACCAGACAGTTCCTTGGTGGAGGACTAGGATAGATACAGGTAAGCAAGAAAGGGATGTCTCCTGGGATCCATCCTTCAAGCTTACCAAAACTTAGCCAGTGTTCCACCTGGTTGGACAGATCCTCCCATGTTTGGTGACCTTATAGACCCTATTAACTGCTTTTTGTAGGCAGATTAATGAACCTCTGTTAGTTTTCCAGGACCTGGGGAGAGGGGATACAAATACAACTGCGCTCTTGCTGTTAGGATACAAACCTTCCTTTTCTGACCATCTAATCTGTATAATGTTCAGGGGGTATGGAATATAATGGGGTTTTCCCTCTGACCTAACCTCTACCTCTACCTCATTCCTTTGTAATTGAGACCCAACTCACAGACACCTCAGTTGGCCAATTTTAGACCTTTAACAATTTGGTGAATGAAAGTGACAAATGTATTTTCTATTCTGGTGAGGACCCCAAGGCCCTGGAATAACAATTCCTCTTCTCTATTGGGTGGTCCACCCATCCCTGGATTTATCTTTTGGTGCTCTTCCCCTGAGGATTCAAATGATCCAAATAGAGGCAATAGTTAGACCCTTGGCTCTTTAGGAAGTAGATAGCATAGCTGTGTGAGGTACAGATTCATTGGACATACCACTATGGTATGGTACTTGGCATACCACTGTGGTCTTGGTTGTGAGGAGAGTCTGCTATGGGCCCTTAGAGCAGAGCTATCTTACATTCCTGGATTTTTATCCAATCACTGAGTTGCTTAGGTTATCAGAGTTTCCCCCATTCTTTGATTAAGACATCAGAACAGCTTGTACCAGCATATGGATGGCTTTGACATTTCATTAATGCCTTGAAGTAATTAAAGACAGTGATAGCAATCCTTTATAGGTCAAAGAATTGTCTGCCCTGCCCATTAAAATTCAAAAGTGAAAACATTTTAATGTGGAATAAGTACAGTTTTCCTGAAATCTAGCCATTTAGTTCCATTCCAGCAAGATGTTAATTATTATTAATGTGAATTAATAATAATATCTTATTAAGATTGTTTCACCTACTGATTTGGACAATGAAAAGATTGTCAGGTCAACTTGGTCTTGTAGATTTTCTTTACAGTTTGTCCTGTTTAACCAGTATCTCTGGCACTGTTTATACACAGAGGATCACCAGATCTAGGAATGAGTTTTTCCAGGAGTCGTTTGTTAACTCTACTAGAATTTTGCTTTCCTGAAAAGCTGAGTTCCATGAATCTTGCATATCTGCAAGCACCATTATTCCTAAGAACCCTGTTTAGACATTTGAATTAATTTATTTGTATGGAAAAATGAGCTGTCCTTTTCACTCTTATGGACTTTCGCACATCATGATTTTTGATGTGGTACTGTCATCTTCAAGTATAAAATAAAATTTTTTCAAATCTTCCCTACTGTCCTCCTCCTGGAGGAACTAGCTTTTCAAAGAGTGTTTCTCCTGTCTCAAAAAGTTTATCAAAGATAGAAGCTTTTCTGTGTCTTGTTCTTTTTTTTTTAATTTAGTAAAGTTTTCTAAATTTCTGATAGCTTGCAAATGTCTTGAAATTCAAGTGAACTCAATTTATGTCATTGCATTTCTTATGGTATACCTAGAATATTTCCTTTTAGCACATTTTTGTTAATTTCCATTCTCTCTTTGGTTATAGTTTTCTTTACTCCCTTGTTTCTGCCTTTCTTCAATTTAGCATACTTTCTATGTTTTGGATGAATTATCCATTTCAAATATGTTTTTATTTACCTGATCCTTTTTGGATGCTTAGTTAAAATATGATTATATCTGTACAGAATTCCTTCAATTTGCTAAATAGTTGAGTTTGGCCAAATCATTTTATTCAGACTGCCTCCTGTGATGGGTAGGGGAGACTTTTCAGTTCATTTAGCCAAGTGATGAAGATTTACTTTTCCCCCCTTCTTTTCTACTAGAAAAATTACTATAAAATGCTGTAAACTATATAAAGCCTTTTTTAAAAATTATTTTTTTTAGTAACTTTAGCTTCTAGGAGAGAAAATTTAAATTGTTTTTAGTAATAAATTAAGTCAGTTGAGGAAACTGAAGGAATTGAAGGAACTCCTGCATCCTATAATTATTATTTAAAAGAATAAGGTGGTTTGCAAATATTTAAATTTATTTTTTCCAGTTTAATGATCGGCTGTAAATACAGAGTTAAATTCAGGGTTTCCTCCCATTATAGTTTCCATTATATCACACTTTGCATTGATTGGCCAAATGGGGTGGTGGTGAAATCTTTCCTTAATTTAGGAAAATTCCCATATTCTTTTTAAATTGATTCCAATTTTAAAAATTTTCTTCCCCCTTATTGGTGAATCATGTAGACCTGACTTCTTTCTATTATACAGTAGGTGGGCAACTTTTTCTGGGATCCTTCATGATTTTAACTTTGACACAATCACAATACTTATTGTTTGAGTTCACTTTTTTGGTACAGAAATTGAACTCATTTGTTTAAAATTTTTTCCTTACCCAGCAGGTGAATTCTTGCTATATCACTTTCTGTTCCCTTAGCTAATTTAAAGTACTTTTTGTAGCTATGCAGAGGAAAGAGCTTTGAAGCTTTTTGCTACAAAACATTTTTAAAACACTCCCTTTTCTTAAGAGCAGGCAAGCTGAGAAAACACTTTTTTTATCCTAGAAATTAGTTCACACAAGAGGCATGGTAGAGATATATGGATAGTGCATGTACAGCACAAAATAGACACTGCTGAGAGCTGAGAATCAAAGCTAACCAGCAGTAGACATGACTAATAAACAGTCACACAGACAAAACCAACTACCAAGACCAGAAGAAAGAAACAAATTCTTGGAAGAAATTATAAGAAATCTCTCCCATAACTAGGGGATTATGAGAGAGAACCACAGGGATTAGAGGGAAAAAAACAGCTACTGAAATTTTCAAGTAATCTCTTACTGAGCAGCTTACATGTAGATAGGGAAAAAGTTATTCATTCACTTCTTTTCTTAGATCTTTTTCAGAAGAATGTGTCAGAAAAAACTGTCTTTTTTCTTTCCCAGTTCAGACAATCTCAGTAGGAACCCCAGCCTCTATCAAACCTTTAGTTTGAGAAATCTAGATTTCTCTATAACATAAGCTGGAGCCAGGGCAGGCAGTGAAGGAAGATGTCCCAACCTGGCTTACCAGTCAATGCAGTGTTCCTTTGAAGATGTAGCACTAATAACTATTAAAGAATTAATTTAGCATTTTGCATTTTTGGGGCTTAGCCAAGACATTTTTTATTATTTAGGTACAGAATAATAACAACAGCAATAATAAACTAGTATTTATATAGCACTTTAAGATTTGCAAAGTGCTTTACAAATATTAATATAAAAGGAGAATGTGACCATGACCATACAAGTAGGGCTAATAGCTATATTCTTCCCTCAAATGAAATATGGTTGGCAATTTATAGTCTTGCAACTGGATGAAAGACGAAGGTGTGGTTATTAGCAGGACCTAGCGCTCATGTAGTGATTGGAACTGTCTAGGAATAAGTATTGTGGAGTGGTTGTTTTTTAAAATATCCTGCTTAGGGACAGCATTCTGTCCCATATATTTCTTTAGTTTTTTCAAGTTCAGTAATACCTGGTTTGTGGTAATGTCAATCTCTCCAGAAGCAAAACTTAGTTAGACTTCAGGTTCCTGCTTCTGCATGTGAGCATATCATTATCCAAAATGGCAAAACAGCAAAGGAGCAGGTTGTCTATGGAGTTGAACTTCTTGTACACAACAGATTATTTTAGGTAGGTAAGCCAACCAACATTTATTCTGTACCTATAGTATGCCATGCGCTATCCTGAATGCTGGAGATACAGATATAAGTAAAAAGAAAGACATTTTCTTTTTTTCTTTACATTAACAAAAAAGTCATGGTGATAAAGAAGGCAGTGGCAACTGGCAAGTCAGGATCAACTGGGAAGGGAAGGAGGAATGGCAAGGGCCCTTCCCCAAAATGATCACCCCAAAAGGAACTTATCAATGGGAGAAGGGAGTTAGAGGGGCAGAGAGTTTGCCTTGTTTGTGACTCCTTTTTTTAGACTATTTTATTGATATTTTCTTTTTTTTTCTTTTTCTGGCCTGTCACTACCCAGTAACTTATCTCTCCACTATTGTAACAAATAAATATAATTATGCAAAACCAATTGACATCTATGCCTTTTTTCCTCTTTTTGCTTCTAAACCCTTAGAAAGTATAGTTGACATTTGCCACCAAATATCTCTCCTGTCTTCCTACTCCTCTCCTACTTCCTACTTCCTACTTCCTACTTCACTGTCAATCTCACTACAGAATGGCTTCTACATTAGCCTTCCATTACTTTACTTACTCAGTGATTTTCTTCTTCTCAGATACATTTGGCCTTGTCTTCATCTTCATCCTCCCATAGCTTTTATTCTGCATGGGATATTGCTGACCTGATTGTCCTTGAAACTTTTTTTCCTGTGAAGTTCTTGGATATATTTGATTATTTTCCCTTTAGTTATCTAATCTTGATTTTCCTGATTTGTTCTTATTCTTCATCACCCCTGTCTTCAAACTGTGTCCTTTTTCAGACTATGGAGGGAAAGTGGCCATGAAGTCAGTGGTGAAGAACTTGTATTTATTGGAAATTAAGTGACTCCTAGTTTCCCTCAAAATTCCCTAAATAAGAACTTGATGAAGAGAAATTTTGTCGGGTGTTCTAAGAGGGTGCTTGAAAGAGTAAGACGATTTGTGTTTCTTGGGCATCTTTGATAATGTTTTACTGTCATATTTAGTTTTCAAATTATTTTATTTTTTCCCTTCGATAATTTTTCCCCTCCAGTTACATGTTAAAACAATTTTTGGCATTAATTGTCTAACATTTTAAGTTCCAAAGTCTCTCCTCACTCCCTGAGATGGCAAACAATTCAATCTTATACATATGCTATCATACAAAACACATTTCCATATTTGTCATGTGGAAGAAAACATTAAAAAAATGAAGAAAATAAAATGAAAAATTGTATGCTTCAATCTGCATTTTTATTTCATCAGTTCTTTCTCTGGAGGTGAATAGCATTTTTCATTGTGAGTCCTCTGGGATTGTCTTATATCTTTGTATTGCCGTGAATAGCTAAGTCATTTTCAACTGTTCTTATAGTATTGCTCTTGCTGTGTACCGTGTTCTCCTGGTTCTGCCCACTCCCACCTTAATCACTTGATGCAAGTCTTTCCAGGTTTCTCTAGACTTCCTTCTCATCATTTCTTAAAAATATTTTATTTTTTGCATTGCTATTGATAACTTTTGTTTTTATATCACCTTTATTTCCCAATATAACATTTCTCCTTGCCCCCCTCCCTGAGCCATCCCTTATAACAAAGAATAAAAAATAAAGAGGAAAAAAATAGTTCAAACCCAACAATACATTAATTAGGCCTGTCATTATAGGAAATGTTATACGCCCATAGTTCTCACCTTTGCAAAGAAGAGTATTGAACTGCGTTCTCCTATCTCTTCTTTGCGACCCATCTCGGCAATTATAATTCTGTTACAATGATTCATCATAATGTTTTGTTTCATCATAAAGTTTTGATTGTTTTATTGTTATTCTGTCCATTTCTATTCTTGTAATTGTAATGATGTGGCATATAAAGTTACATTGTTTGGCCCATGTAGGTTATGTATATCCACATAGGTTTGCCTGGATGTGACTCCAAGGGAGGCACGACTAGATAACTATATCCTCCTTTTCCTTTATCCTCCCCCAGGGAGACTTTCATTCCTGCCAGAAGGGAGAAGCAGGAGACTGAAGCTATAGGCTAACCACTCTGCTGTCTTCAATAAGAGAGAGTTGCTAGGCTAGAATTGTATTCAGGATAGGGAATATTTGCTCAAGCTGCCTTCCTGATCCTCATAATGGGAAGCAGAACTCCAAGCTATTTACCAAAGTTTGACTTCCTTCCTACTAAATGCCAATTCCCCAATGAACATAAACAGTAGACCCATTTATCCAAAAAGATAGTTAACAGAAACCAGAAAAAGTATAGATAGATATACATATATGTATTATAAATGTGAACACACAGAGACATATATACATACGGGTGTACATATATCGTACACGTGTGTACAAATACATTTGTACATATATTGTAAGGACAGCTGGGTGATATGGTAAATAGAGCACTAAGCCTGGAATTAGGAAAATTCAAGCCCAATCTACCTTCATATGTGATAGCTGTGTGACCTTGGGCAAGTCACTTTACCTCTGTTTGCCTCAGTTTTCTCATCTGTAAAATGAGAGTCATCTACCTCCCAGGGTTGTTGAGAAGATCGAATGAGTTAGTAATCAAAAAGTGATTGATAGTACCTGGCACGTAATAAGTGCTATATAAGGGTTGGCTATTATTATGATTAGGATTATATGAGAGTAAATACTGGATAGTACACAAGAGTGAATTGCTCTCCCTTGGGGAGTGATAAAACTGAGCTCACCTAAGAGAAAGAGTTCCAGATCTCACCCAAAAGGAAGTTATCCAAAGTCTCTACTATAGCAGGCTGGGGATGGGGATATATGATAGAGATAGACAGCTACTTTACATGTTGGCTTCTTCCCAGAGTCTCTTATCCCTTCAGGGACCTGAAGTAATGTTGGCATGGTATATTTTCTCTCTCCACTTGCTCATCAACTCCACCCCCCTCACAGAAACTCAGAGCACCATGCAGTCAATCTCTACCAATGATGAGAATCCCATACCAATGTAGTTTGAGGCTTCAGTTACAAAATTATTTTAAATCTTACTTTCTTGGTTCTGCAAATTTACTCTGTATTCAGATATTGTATGGACTTCAGGTGCATCTCTGTTAGTCATCATTTATTGTGGTACAGTAATATTCTGTTATATTCTTGTAACACAATTTGTTTAGCCATTCACCAACTGGTAGACTTTTTTTTTGTTTCTAGTTCTTTTCTACTACAAGAAGCACCACTATAAACATTTTGGTGCATGTGGGACTTCTTTTTTTTTATCATTGACTTTCTTGAGGGATATGATTATCAGTAAGATCTCTGAGTCATGGGTATGGTTGTTTTATTAACTTTCTTAACATAATTCCAAATTATTCTCTGGAATGGTTTGACCTGTCTTATAACCAGCTTCACTTTGGAGTGGACTTTAGAAGAATAAAAGGCATAATCAGCAAAAGACATCATTAAAAATAAACTTTAAGGGGGACAGCTGGGTTGCTCAGTGGATTGAGAGCTAGGCCTAGAGACTGGAGGAACTAGGTTCAAATCTGGCCTCAGACCCTTCCCAGCTGTGTGACCCTGGGCAAGTCACTTGACCCCCATTGCCTAGCCCTTACCACTCTTCTGCCTTGGAGCCAATACACAGTATTGACTCCAAGAGGAAAGGTAAGGGGTCAAAAATAAATAAATAAATGAATGAATGAATGAATGAATGAATGAATGAACAAACAAACAAATAAATATACATATAAATGAATGAATGAATGAATAAACAAACAAAGAAATAAATAAATAGAGAAATAAACTTTAGTCAAATTTCAAAGAAAAGCACCACATAACAATTCTCAGAGAAAGTATTAAATACCAGAACCATTATGGTGTTCCAGCATTCTCCAGCCACTTTGTTGTAATCAAGCAGCTGTCTAGCCTAAGCTCTACAATTGTTAATTTTGACTAAGTAAGATGACTTAAATGATTAAACAGACAAGAGAACACCCCTTCCTTCCAACATCTTCACCAAAAAGCCTCACAGTTATCTTCCTGTACAGTTTAATTCTTCTCATTTTAATACCCATTGTGTCTAATAACTCTTTATGTGGAAAATAAAGAAAAAAGAAGACCATGTCCCTGTTTCCAAGGAACTGAAAAGCTAGAGAAAAAAATACATGTACACACATAAAAAATGTGCACAAAAAAGGAACTTATATACCAATGCATAACTAATAACAGCATTATATAATTACAGGTATCCTTTCCACATTGTGGGAGTTAGGGATGCAGCTCCCCTGTGATCTGGAAAATCTGAGAAAAATTTTGGCTTTTGTGTTCTTTTTGCAAACTTTAACTTTTACTTATTTTAACTTTAAGAAATAAATTGTATATATTTATGGTATCCAAAGATAAAATATGTTGATGTTATATAATACTATACCTATATTTTATGCATCTCTGAGTTTCTAAACATTTTTCTGTTATCTGCTGGCTTTTGCATGTCACCTATGGCTTTTGCAAAACTCCCCCCAAATTCCCATTTAATTTTTTTTATCTATCCTCCATATATCAAAACCACAATGGGGAAAGTCATGATGTGGAAGGGATATCTGTATATATGTAAGATGCTATAGCTAAAATATGTTGGAATGGAATAAAAAAATTAGCAAAGGTACCTTTTTTGTGTTTGTATTTCTATTCCCAAAGCTTATTTTTAACAAGTAAGAGCCTGTACCAAGATCTTCTTTTCTCTTCCTTATCTCACATCACTCACAAATCTTCTATTCTCTCCTCCTTCACTCTGGTCTTGAATAAAGAGTTAGCCCTTCTCTTACTAATGGCAAACTTTTTTGTGTGTGAACCCTGGATCTTATTCTCTCCTTTTTTTGCCAGCATATTTCCTCGTTATCCTCATGTCTTTCTTTAATCTCTTTCAAACTATTGGCTGTCCTCCTGCTTTACCTACAAATATACCTATGTCTCTATCCTTAAAAAAATCCTTCACTTGATCTGACCATTCCTACTAGCTGCCATACTATATATCTTCTCCCTTTTGTGGCTAAACTTCTTAAGAAAGTCACTTTTGATCAATGCCTCTGCTTTATCTTCTCTCACTTTCTTCTAAATCTCCTGCATTCTAACTTTCAGCCTTACCTTTCTTGAATTCTCTGCAGGCTTTGACATTGTTAATCAGTTTTTCCTTCTGGATATTATCTTCTGGTTCTCTTATCTGTTTAATTGAACCTCCTCAGTCTTCTTTGCTGCTTCTTGGTCCCTGTCACACACTCTAACCTTGAGGGTCCCCCAAATCTGTCCAGGGTCTTCTCTAATCTCATCAGCTCCCATGGATACAATAACCTTGATGTAGATATTTCCCTAAACTATACCTCCAGCCTTATTTTCTCTGCTGAGCTACAGCCATAGCTATATCTCACAACTCATACAGCCACAATCCTAGTTCAGGCCACTATCACCTCTTGCCCAAACTATTGTAATAACCTTAAAATTGGTCTCTCTGCTTCAAACTTCTCCTTACTCCAATCTTATCTTTCACCAAAGTGGCAAACTGATTTTGCTAAAGTGCAGATCTAATTATATTACTTCTCTGCTTGAGGAGTTCCAGTGGTTCCCTGTTATCCCCATAATCAAATATAAATGTTTCTGTTTGATATTTTAAGCTCTTTATAAATTCCTACTTTTTTAACCTTTATCCCTTCTATGCATTCTATGACTTAGCTATGTTGGCCTACTTGAAGTTCTTCCAATTCCATCTCCTATCTCCTTGTTTTTACACTGGCTGCCCCATATGACTGGAATGTTCAGTTCTCTCTTAGTGTTTCCAGCTTCCTCCAAGATTCATCTCAAATTGTCATCTTTTTAAGGAAATCTTTTCAGGCCCTGTTGGCTGCTAATGTCTTCTCCTTTCAGATTATCTTCCTTTATTTGTATTGTTGCTGAGCCATTTTTCAGGCAAGTCCAACTCTTTGTGATACAATTTGGGGTTTTCTTGTCAAAAATACTGAGTGATTTGCTATTTCCTCCTCCAGCTCATTAGATAGACGAGGAAATGGAGGCAAACAGGGTTAACCAGGATCAGACAGCTAACAAGTGTCTGAGGTCAGTTTTAACTCAGAAAGATGAGTCTTTCTGACTTTAGGCCTGACACACAAACCATTTCTCTACCTAGCTGCTCCATCATATGTGCACGCCTAGATAATTATATGTTGTTTTCCTTACTGGAATGCACACTTTGAAAACAGGAATTTTTGCTTTTCTGGCCATTGTTTTGTATCTCTGGAGCAGTAAGCTATCATACTTATTGACTAACTTGATTTACATCAAATGAAGTGTGTTTTCACTTCTTAAAAAAATTCTTGCTTCTTATAACAGGAAACAAAACTCAACAAATACTCTCTTGCTAATTCCTCTGATCAAATTAAAGGGCCTTAATTAAAAAAAAAACCCTCGAAAGCAGAAATGTAAACAGCAGAATTAATGGATTTACTCAGTAGTGAGATATGTTTGCCATCACCATTAAGCAAATTGGCTCTTATGGGTCATGTAGAAACTGGTGTAGTAAAATCATCAGTACAGAAATCACAAATCTTAAGAATTCTCAGGTTATACACTATCCATAAGCAGAGGACAAACTGTGGGAGTAAAAACACCGAGGAAAAGCAACTACTTGACTACAGCGGTGGAGGGGACATGACTGAGGAGAGACTCTAAATGAACACTAATGCAAATACCAACAACATGGAAATGGGTTCGAATCAAGAACACATGTGATACCCAGTGGAATTGTGCATTGGCTATGGGAGAGGTGATGGGGAGGGGGGCGAGAAAAGAAAATGATCTTTGTCTCCAATGAATAATGTTTGGAAATAACCAAATAAAAAAAAATTCTCAGGTTATATACATGTGAACCACAGTTTTAGTATCTGCATTTGATAACTATTCTTTTTTGCTTTCTAACCCAGCATTTGAGCTTCTAGCCCTTACCTCTACCCTAAAAACTGAGATATTGCTGTAGGTTGAATGAATCTGGGAAGATTTCCAAGGAAAATGTGACTTTCAGATAACTTTGAGGAAAGCAGGGAGATGGTTTGATGAAGATATTGTCCTAGAATTCTTCTGATTTCTATGTTGATTTTGCATACTTTCCTTTCCTGTTCCATTTCAGAGAATGTATGTGTGCTTGGAGGTTTGGGTCAAAGAATTGAGAAGATAGGTTAGGAGACTAGAATTGAGACCCAGAGCCTGTCCTGTACCCCCTGGTTTATGGCTATGAGTATGGCCCAAGAGAACCCTTGTTACTATTTAACCAGGTGAGAAATTAGGAGTTGTGTGAGGGCCTCGTGGTTTCCTTGTATTTGTGCACTTATTGTCCATTTATGGGGATATAAATTTTTTTCTCTCCCCTCTCAGGACCTGGTGATTCCTCTGGACATATCAACTTGAACAATCAACAACATAAAAATGCTTACTGGGTCGAATTGAACTCAGTGGTACTGGTGAATAGTAGAGAATTCTTCCTCCTAGGAAAAGGGTCAGCTTTTGCCAATAATAAGAATATCTCTGAAAGGCCCAAACTGGAATATTAAAGGATTCTTCCAGGAATCAGGGAGAAGTGACAATTTTCTTAAATTATCTTGGCCCTCCTTAGACCAAAAGTTCTTTTTTTCCAGATTACATATTGATACAATCTTTAATAATCACTTCCTGACATTTTGTACTCCATGTTCTCTCCTTCCCTTCTATCCCTCCACCCTTCTCAAGATATCAGGTAATATGATATAGATTGTACATGTGTCATCATGCAACACATATTTCCATTCTTGTGTTGTGAAAAAAGACCCATATCACACTAGAGAAAAATTCATGAAAAAAATAAAGTCTTCGAAGAATGGTATGTTTCAATCTACATTCAGACTCCATAAGGTTCTTCTATGTCATTGGATAGCCTTTTTCTTCTTCATGAGTTCCTTGGAGTTGTCTTGAATCTTTGCATTGTTCATAATAGTTAAATCATTCACAACTGACCATCGTACGCGTTGTTGTTATTATGTACCAGGTTCTCTTGGTTCTGCTCACTTCACTTTGCATCACTTTATACACCTTTCAGGTTTTTTTGTGATCATCTTGGTCATCATTTCTTATGGTACCATAGTATTCCATTACAGACAATTCTTTAATTTCCAGATCTTTTCCATCACAAAAAGAGGCGCTATAAATATTTTTGTATAAGTAGGTCCTTTCCCCCTATCTTTGATCTCTTTGGGATACAGACCTAGTAGTAGTATTGCTGAGCCAAAGGGTATGCACAGTTTTATGGTCTTTTGGACTTATAGACTAGGAGTTCTTAACCTTGGGTCTGTAAACTTGTTTTTAAAAATATGCCTATTTTGAACATTCATTATATATGATAATTCATATATAATTCATAATGTAATTAATACATAAAGCACCTAAAATGTGTTTCATTTTAGGCACTTAAAAACATTATTTTGAGAACTTGTTCATGGGCTTCTTTGGACTATGATAAGGGTTCATGGACCTATATAGGTTGTTAAAGGACATAGACTGAGTAAGTTGGTTGCAGTCATCTCTAACTCATTCCACTCTTTAATTTCCCATGTTTAAGCAGTTCCTAAGAGGATTATAGTTGTTATTTTTTGAAATATCTCTTGATTCATTCTTTTATTGATATACCAAGTATTCTCACTCCAATTTATGTTGGTAGATGGCTAACTGGCCTCTCTGACATTAGTTTCTCCTACCTTCAACAAACTACATGCTACTGCCAGACTAAATTTATAGCAGCCCCTGACTTCAATCAGACTGTAATGGCTGCCCATTTCTGCTTTGCTTTTATCTATATACAAAATCATAAAACTGACACAGAGGTTAACTATTATGGTGACTGGAGCTATTCTGATTTCTGTTGGAGATTCCATTCTGCCAAGAGGAGGACATGTGACCATTTCTTTACAGTTTCATCTCTTAGAAAGAAGAGAACTCAAGGAAGAAAACTATCTCAAGACTAAGTTCTGACCATCAGGAAAAAAGTAGCTGGTGATACAAAAGTGAGAGGAGAAATGGGAACATATGCTTTCTTAAAGTTCATGATAACAAAGAAAGGGAAAAAGTAAATGTTTTCTCAAGCTTCAGTGAACATATTTAATACATTAAAATGAATTAATAAAAATGTAAGAATTATTCCATTACTAGAGATTCTAAATGGGGAGAGAACTCAATAATAATTTATATAATGGTATGAGGGATCTTCCAGCACCCTTGGGGTTGGGAGAAAAGTATATTGAGGGGAGTGGGTCATAAGAGTAGGAGCTATTTTGTCTCTTGAGTTTTCAACATCTGATGCATAGTGTTATGTATTGTTATCATTCTTTCTTTTTTCAGTTACATCTGATTCTTCATGATCCTTTTTTGTAGTTTTCTTGGCAGAAATACTGGAGTTGTTTGCCATTTCCTTCTCCAGCTCATTTTACAGATGAGGAAACTGAGGCAAACAGGGTGAAGTGACTTGCTGAGAGTCACATAGCTAGCAAGGGTCTGCATCCGGATTTGAACTCAGGATCTTGAGTTCTCTGACTCCAGGACTTGTAGTCTCTCCACTATGTCACCTAGCTGCCCTAGTTTTATGTATAGTAGACACTAAATAGTTGATAAATTGAGTTGAAAATAGGCAGTGCTAATGTTATTCCCATTTAAGAGAAGAGAAAATGGAGTCATAAAAGAATAAAGTGATTTGTTCTAATTAATAAGATACTATAGTATAATGGGAACGTTTTAGAGTCCAAGGACCTTGGTTCACATCCTGCCTCTGTTATTTCATGAATGACATATTTGCCTTTGTGGCTTCTCTGGGCCACAGTTTCCCCATATGTAAAAGTTGGAATTGGATTAGATGGTCTCCGTTTCCTCTTAGCTCTAATTCTGTGATCTTATGAAGTGCTGAATCAATTAAATGAACCTTTATTAAGTACCTACTGTGTGCCAGGCACTGTACTAAGTGCTGGGGATATAAATAAGAAAAAGACAGTTGTTGCCCTAAAGGAGCTTACAATCAAATGGAAGCTGAAAGGGAAGAGAGTAGCCACCAGGGGTGGCTTAGTGACATGGTGTGGCATGGTATTGTGTGGAGTCAAAACCAAGCAAAGCTTCTGATGGAAAATTGAATTACCTGGAAGATTAAAAGCCTGCTTAAGGAGAGCTTTGGGAGGAGTTTAGTGGATGGAAGGTGACGATATGGTGGGTGAGAAATAGGTATGAGGTAATAATAAGAAGAGAACTTCAGGTTGTCAGACCGAGAAAGTGGGAACCAGGGCTGCCCACTTACTGATATAAACCTTCCTACTTGACCTTCTGAGAGACCCAGCAACTGACTTCTGCTTCTGTTTGCCATTGCTTCTTGTCTCTAACCAAGGCTTCTTTCCTTCCCTGATTCATTGTAGATGATAAAAATGTGGTGCTTCCTGCTGACCATATCCTTTGCTGATTCTAGGCTAAAATGAGAGGTAGCCACTGTAGGGTCATGTCTGGATAATGATACCAGGCAACTGCTGGTGTAGAGCTGAGAAAGAAGAGAAATCCCAAATGGGCATAATGAGAACAGACATTGAGTTCCTCTGTCCACCACATGTTTCTGGATGTTCAATTGTATATAGGAGATTTTTGGATGGGGGGTGGGGGGGAGGGATGGTGTAGAATGCCTGTGCAATATGGGACAAGACATTTTACAAGGGAGGAGGATGACCAGGATGGTGAGGGGCAGAGAAAATTTTCTTGTGATGATCCATTTAAAAAATGGATCTAGTTATGTTAAGTCTGGAGAATTCTGCCATCACATCTCTTCTCATCTCTTTTCCCTTCTTTTCACTTAAAGAATCAACATCAAGAATTTATTTCCTCCGTAGCCTTCACCCATTTGACGTGGCCTCTCTGCCCCCATACCTCCCCACTCTCCAATTCATTCTTTGTGCAGCCACCTCATTGATATTACTAAAGCTCAAATATAACCACATCACTTCCATGCTCAAGAAGCCTTATTGCCTCTAGGGTAACATATAAACTACTCTTGTTGGCATTTAAATGTCAGTGTTTATAATTGGGCTCGGCTTACCTTTTCAGGTTATTATTGTACATTGCTACCTTCATGCACTATATTCCAGTCATACTGAGCTACTTACTGTTCTCAGAACATCAGATTCCTACCCCTTCTTCCATGCCAGGAATTCCCTCCTTCCTCCAAGCCTCAGCTCAAATGTGTCCTCTATGACACCTATCTTGACAGTTCTAGAATGGACTGTCACTTTTTAAATTTGTATCTCTAGCACCTAGGGTGGTGCTTGGCACATAATATATAGTTAATAAACAATTGCTAATTGACTGATAACATACTGAAATAATCATCTATCTGACTTGATAGATCATGAGGCTAAAATCCCCTTTCTCCCTTCAGCCCCGCCTCACCCTCATCTGTCCCAGTCAAACCTGGCAGAACATCAGGACTTTCTTGTTGGACCTGGACAAATGACCTCCCACATCACTTACCAGCAGGCCTGAGAACTTCCCACACCCAGAGACCAAAATTCCATATCCCCTCAGGATCATTCAATGAACATAACCCAAATAACCTCACCTGAACCAATAGAGACAATCCAGGTTACCTTGTCACAGACAACCATCCTGTAAGCGACTTCCCCCTTCTCCATTCCTGGGAAGTCTTGGCAGCATCTTTGTTGGTGCTGATCCCTTCCCCCCTTCTTTTGCTGTGTCTTCCCCTTCCCACTCCACTGCCACTTCTGTTGCCATTGGCCTCCCATCCCCCTTTGCCTTGTCTTTTCCTCTAAATAAAGCTTTGCTGTATAACTTCACTCTTGTCTCAGTCTTAAGTTTGACCCCATGTCAGTCAGACTGACATGACTATTCTTATCCCACAATAGTGGCCACTATTCCACAAACATACACAGAATGCACAGGAAGAGGGATATATTAGGTGTTTTTTTTTTTTGTAAATTCAAAAAAGCCTCATCTACCATCAGGACTTTCATTTTATCTCCATTTACTGACCTTTTAATCCCTTATAATTTGGTTTCTGACCTTATTTTGTGGAAACTGCTCTCCAAAGCTATTGATGATCTTTTAGCTGCTGAATCAAATTCTCCTTGATCTTTCTTCTGTCCTTGACACTGTTGGTCATTCTCTTCTCCTTGATACTCTTTCTACTCTAGGTTTTGGGGTCATCACTCTCCTTGTTCTCTTCCTACATATCTGACTACTCCTATTCTGTTTCCTTGAATCTTCTTCCAGATAATATTTACTAAACATAAGTGTCTTTCAGAATTCTGTCCTGGGCCCTCTTCTCCCTTTATACTACTTCATTTGCTGATTTCATCAACTTCCATAGATTTAATTACCATCTCTATGTTTTTAATTATCAAATCTACTTTTCCTGCCTCAATCTCTCTGCTAGCTCTAGTATAGCATCTCCAAATGCCTCCAGATATCTCAGACTATATGTTAAGTAGACCTACAAAATTCAGTATGTCTTAAACAGAATTCATTATCTTTCCCTCTACACCTTCTGCCCCTCCTACTTTCCTTATTCTGGTGGGCAACATCATCTTTTCAGTTCCTCATATTCACAAAGAAATGTAATATGTAGATTTAGAAACATTTCCATCACAATGTTCCTATGGGTTACCTATGGTAGAGCCTTCTGAGCTGAGCTTTGATCAGCCACAGTTGGACATAACGTATTTTTGACTCTGACATAGTGATGCCAAATTGGTCTTTAGGAATCATCCTGGATTCTTCCTATTCTCCTAAACCCCATGTCCAAACTGTTGCCAAAGCCTGCAGATTTCACCTTTGCAAGATATCTCAAATATTTTCAGTCTACTACAGGCCCTTATCACTTCAATGGCCTGATGGTAGTCTGTCTCCCTCAAGTCTCTCCCCACTCCATTTCATTTTCCATCCATCCACTAAAGTGATTTTCTTAAAGTGAAGGTCTGATCATATCATCCTCCCCCCTCATCTACCCCACTCAGGATACTCTAGTGGCTGTCTGTTGCTACCAGAATCAAATACAGAATGCTCTCTTTGGCATTCAAAGTTGTTTATGACCCAGCCCCATTCTGTCTTTCCAGTCTTCTTACACCTTATTCACAAACATATACTCTTTGATCCAGTGACACTGGCCTTCTGGATGGATGTCGCACAAACATGACATTCCTCTAAGCTCTGAGCATTTTCTCTGACTGCCCCCCATATCTGGAATGCCCTCCCTTTTCAACTCTGACTACTGACCTCTATGACTTCCTTTATATCTCAGCCAAAATCTCACCTTCTACAGGAAGCCTTCACCAACTCCTCTTAATTCCAATGCCTCTTTGAATTATTTCCTATTTATCCTGTATATAATAACTAGTTTTGTATATAGTTGCTTGTATAATGTCTCCCCCAGTAGATTGTAAACTCCCTGACAGCAGGTACACTCTTTTATACTCTATTTGCATCCCCGGAACTTAGCATAGTTTCTGACATACAGTAGGCATTTAATAAATATTGATTGATAAATACACACACATATATATACAGAGTCACACAGCTTGGAAGTGTCTGATGTCATATTTGAACCCAAGACCACCTGAGCCATCTAACTGCGCCCCTTAGATTGACTCTTGATGGCCAAAGCCAGCTCTCATTTCTGCTTCCAGAAATCCCGTTCCTTGAAGATATCTGACTGTTACTCTCTGTAACAGTGTCCACCTGGAGTTTGTGCCTCTGCTCCTTGCTGGTTGGGGTGGGTCCTACTATTTGAGTATCTCCACTCAAAGCCCCATGTCTTAAGCAGTTGCCTCTTAGGGGTTGGGTTCTCCCTCCACTTGCTGGGTCAACTTTTCTCATTTTTTATGTCACTCAGGAATCATGATTGATTCCATCAGAGAAAGGTTGTTCATATTTAGTAGAGGGACCAGCACATGCTAAAACCTTGTTAACACATAACACATTGCCATCTGTGATTATGTCAACTCAGCTCCATGGAAGTGCATTCTTGGGCTGGGCAGAAGAATAATTCCATGGGGTGACTGTCATGGAGTGGGGGAGAATAAATGGAGAGAGATGAGAAAGATATATTTAGATATATAAGCTCTGCCTCTTTCTGGAGTGCTGTGGGGTGGATCCTGCCTCCCACAGGGGATGGGGTCTTGGAGGTGGGACAGTGTTGGCGGAATGATGAATGGGACACAGCTTTTGTATTCAACCCACAGCATGGGTTTCATAGGAAAAGCTGTTCTGCCTTGGCTGAGGCTTGGCTTTATTTTATACCCTCATGGTCTCATATCATTTTATACCCTCATAGGTCCATAGATCCTAATAGACACGAAGTCTAAGGAGATAGTAAACAAAACATTGTTGCTAAGTGCAGGGTCAGAGGGTAGAATCAGTATGACCCAGATTTAGATTGGGGAATTCTGAGCACAGATTTGCCAGAAATTTTATGCCTTGAAAAGAGGGTCCTATCTAAGTGGGTACATAAGAATTCTTAGGTTTAATTTTGTAAGTAGAATCTCTTGGTGATATTCTGGGGGGATGGAGTGGGACATCTGTATTAACCCTGAAAGCATGTTGCTCTCATCTATTTTTCTTGGGGATAAATTAGAATAATAATCATAGCAATTCCAATAATAAGGGGATGTTAATAAGGAAAGTCACTCAGGGGGATTGAATGGGTGTCTCATCTTCCCTGGGGACTGCTTTGCAGTCCCTGGTTTCCATGTATGACCATGTCAAACAGCATGGTCTTTGATGGCTCCCGGCACTGGAGGAGTGTCCCAGTTCTGTGTTCCAATAAGGCCTGAGGCATTTCTATTTCATTGGCATCTTAGTGTATGAATCTAGTGGTTTCTGAGGGATGCATCTGGTTTGCACATTGATTTGCTGCCCAAGCAACAGAGGAGAGCCCATCCTCATTCTTATTTCCAGGCTAAAGGTCAAGCAAACAAACAAAGGGAAATCCCTGGCTATCCATATCTTTGAGAATGAAGAGGCAGCTACTCTATACTTTCCTATTCTCTTCCTTGCATAGGAGGAATGGGGTTTTAGAACTACACTGACCAGCCAGGCTGTCTGCTTTGTAACTCTCCTGGGGCTTAGTGGTTTGTGTAGCTTATTGAGACAGCAGGAACCAGAGAGCTCATGGAGGGAGGCAGGATTATTGGTTGTCTCTATTCTTTTACCCCAGGCAGGAATAACTGCTTATAATATCTTTAAGAGCTTTGAGTATTGTACAGATCTGGCCTTTTTCCATAGATGTGGTCTCATTTCATAGATGTGGTCTCATTTTGGCTTTCCAGGGAAATGATCCCATGGAAACCAAGGCAGAAGAAGGCTATTTGACTTTTGTATGAGCTCACGAGTCAGCCTAGAGAGCCGGCACTAAAAAATCCTGGAGGCTAGAATCTCTCTTGACTCGAGAATAAAAGTAGAGTCATATCGTGTTCCACTAATATCCAGGAACCGCAGATTCTAGACCCAGTTCACTCTCTGTTCAACTCCTTCTCACTCTGATGACTTATAGGCCCTTATCCGAATAGCTGTAGCAGATCTGGGTCAGAAGGGTGGCCATAGAAATGGGCCATTTGCTGTGTGAAAAGCAATAAAACAACATTAGTATTCTGAGATGAGGCCGTGAAGGTATATCATCTCCAAGACGGGGTCATTGGAAAGTGTGCAAGATGTTAAAAGGGAACCCTCTTTAAATGGAGGAAAGGGAAGAACAGACTTCAGCCTTGTGGGTAGCCCTGTCTTAAGCCCTTTAAGTATTATCTCATCTGATCTTTACAACAACTCTGGGAAGCAGATGATGTTATTGCCTCCATTTTACAGTTGAAGAAACTGAGATAAACTGAGGTTAAGTGATTCGTCCAGTGCTACATAGCTGGTAAGTGTCTGAGGTCAGATTTGAACTCATGTCTTCTTGGCTTCAAGCCTAACACTCGTTCTACTATGCTACCTAGCTGCCTTTGTGCCCTTAGGAAGTAGAAGCTTTGGCAAAGTTGTGAGTCCAAGTTGCATCTTGAGGGTCCTCACATTGCTGTATGTGGGTCTTTATTTTTTTTTTTTGAACAGTGACTGAGACCAGACCGTCTTGGCACACAGATGATCACCGTCAGCACATATTCTTGCACTAACTTGGGAAAGTTACATGAAAAGTGTGAAAATGAAATCATTTGGGGAGCACAGATATCCCCCCATCCCTGCTACAAAGGGGATGTGTGTGTGTGTTTTCCCATGCCATGATATGCTCTTTGTGCATAGAGTAAGAGGCATGAATGACATAAATTGGGAGACCCCTGGACCAAGGCCTAGGAAATCTGGGTTCTATCTTCCTGGCTCTGCTCATTTATTTGATGAGTTCAGAGACATGTCTCCAACTCCATAGACCTAAATTTCTTCCTCTGTAAAATGAGAGATGTGACTAAATGATCCCCACAGACCAATTCAGCTCTAAAGTTTTATGGTTCCATTCCTCACCGGGATATTTAGGACTCTTCTTAGTGAGATATCAGAAATCCAGGAGCTGGCATAGTGGATTAGAGTTCAATAGTAAAATGGAGATAACAGTATAACCCTTCCCTCCCCTCCCCTCCCCATCCCATTTTTTTTTGGCTCAGTGTCACTACATGTCAACAATCAGCCCTAACAAATCAAATAGGCAAAAGAAAATCCATACATTCGCCCTGTCTCAAAACATGTATCTCATCCATCACCTGTGTCCCAAGAGATGAGATGCACCCTTCATCATCTGTCTTCTGAAATCATGATTAGTCTCTTCTTTGATCAGAGATTTGTTAACTCTTTCAAAGTTGTTTTCTTTCGTACTACTATAGTCCTTGTATAAATTGTTCTCCTGGTTCGCCTTATTTTACTTTAAATCAGTTCATAGAAGTCTTTCCAGATTTCTCCAAATTCATCTTATTTGTTATTTCTTATGGCTCAGTAATATCCCATGGAATATTCTAAGCATATTTATGGAATATTTGCTCAGGCATCATCCAGTTGATGAGCATACTCTTGGTTCTTTGCTACAACAGTGATTCTATAAATTATTTTTGAACATATGCCTCTGCCTTTGGCTCTTTGGGTATATGTAGTAGACCAAAAGGTTCTGATGCACAATTTAGTGACTTTTGAAGTATAATTCTAAATTGCTTTCTAACATTATTGGACCAATTTCCAGGTTGACCAACATTGTATTAGTGTGCCTATTCTCTCACTGACACTCCAACAATTGCCATTTTCTTTCTTTGGCTATCTTTCCCAATCTGGTAGGTGTGATGTAGAATCTCAGAATTGCTTTGGTTTACATTTTTCTTAATATTAGTCATTTGGAACATTTTAAAATAGGATTGTTTTTAGTTTGTATTTCTTCTTTTGAAAACGATCACCTTTTGACCAATTACTTATTAGTCAATAGCTCTTATATATGAAATAGTGTCTTATGTATCTTAGACATTATCAGAGAAATTTGCTGGAAGGATTTTCCCTGCTGACTTGTTTCCTTTTTCAGCCTAACTGATTTTGTTAGTGGAAAAGCTTTTCAATTTTATTTAATCAAAATTGTCTATTTTACCTTTTATTATCAACTTCCATCTCTGGTCAGGAAATATCCTTATATTCATCCTTGCAAAAAAGTATCTCTTTACTTTCCTAATTCATTATGACTTTTTTTTTGTATTTAGGTCATGCATCTATTTAGAATTTATTAGGGTATATGGCCTGAGATATTAGTCTCAAAACTAGTTTAGGACTTTTTTCTAGTTTTCCCAGTAATTTTTGTGGGATACTGAGTCTTTATCCCATTTTTTAGAGTGTTCATTGAAAACTAAGCTACTCTATTTGATTGCTTCTGGACTTGCTTAGCTAACATGTTCTATTGATCAGTGTTTCCAGGTTTTAGTTAATGACAAGTAGTTTGATGATTATGAGTTTGTATGTATTTGACTTTGTATAGTTTGACACCTGATACTATTTTATTTTCATTTTTTCCATTGAGATTCTTAACCTTTTGTTCCTCAAGATGAATTTAATTATAATTTTGTCTGGTTTTATAAAGAAATGCTTTGGTAGTTTGATTGGCACAGCACAGAATCTGTAAATTAATTTAGTTTTGTCATTTTAATTATATTAACACGGCTTAATCCTGAGCTAATATTGTCTATATTTCTCTTCCCTAAAGTTACATTCATATAAGTACTATGTTTTTGATATGGACTCACAGATATCTTGTGTGTTTTCTAGTTACTTTGAATGGAATTTATTTTTCTGTTTTTTTCCCAGCTAGGTTTTATAACCCTATCTTGTCTCCTGTACAGTCTGTCTCTCTGCTATTGCTTTGCTGTCATTATGGATGGGGTTGCTGTTCCTACTCTGCCACCTATCCCTCTAACATAATCCCCGCCTAGAAAAGAAGAGCTAGACCTTGTAGAAACAGGCCTTAATCTCTGACATAATTTTTGTCTTCTGCCTATGTGTCCTGGTAGCCCAGTGTGCTTGTTAGCCTAATCAACCAACTGAAAATGGACATTTTTCCTTGTTGTGGCCCTGATAGGATCCAATAAGATATCAGAGATTATGCAGGCTTCAGATTTCCTGAAGGATACTTCTATTCTGTTTCTGCCCATTTGATCCACCCATTTGGCCCTGGAATTTTGGAAGTCATCATAGATTCAGGTCCCACAGGTTGTCTGGGTGTCTCTGTCCTATTTCTGTCTTTCTCTGCAGTGACTTTGTCACCTGTTGTGACTACAGTAGTATACTGGAAATTGTTCTGGCTTTAGAGATCCCTGTGTTCTTATATAGAGACCTATTGGGAACTGCTTTGATCTATGCCACACCTCCAAATAGATCAAGGCCAAGATTCCCCTGGATCTTGGGTTCTGTTTACCAGACATTCCCCTGGCTTCAGGACCTGCTGGCATTCTCTCAGTTTCTGTCTATATTCTTATGCAGTCCTGGACTGGAGGGTGAAGTTCATTGGTATTTCCTTTTGGTTTATTAATCATTGCTTCATCTATGCCTTTTTTTTTTTCTAAAGAAATCTTTGCCATTCATCATAATCCTGTCTTTTTAAGAGGTAAGAGGGCAGGTATAGATCGACTTTCTTGTTAGAGAAATGAGGAGACTGAGGGGGTGGGGAGAAGCGGGGAACCAGACCTCTTTGTTTCCTCAGGGAGCTGTGCTCAGTTGTGACCTTTCATGTCTACATTTTTACTGAAAGTCACAAGTATATCATGCTTACTCTTTCTGTTTTACCACAGTAGTTCCTAAGGGCTGACAGTGTTTTCAAGATGACTCATGCAAGTTTTTGTGGGATAGGACCACTCCAACATTTTCTAGGCACAAGGATGGATGCTTAACCTGGACAACTCATGCACACATTCCTTTCATGGGTTTTAGATGACTTGGTAAAGCCCTTACTTCTACAATTAAGCTGTTCTTCTTCCATGGAGCTCCTGAAATACTCGAAACCATCCATCATCTTCCCTCTGTCTCCTCAGTCTTCTCTAAACTATGCGTCTCCAGCTTCTTTAACTAATTGTCATATCTTAAGTACTCAAGGCCCTTTGCCATCTTGCCCTTATCTGAACTTTCTCAATGTCCTTTTTAAACTGGACCAATTTTCAAAGGAATCCAAGGTTATTCTCTTGGCCATAGTAGAAATTGTTTGGCTATAGTGTTTATAAAATACTAATTTGGTTCAGTTCGTCGTCTATACAGTTTGAAGTTGTTTACTTTGTTTTTCCTGAATTGGGGGATTCAGTGATGGGAGTATGAATGGTGAAGTGAACTTCTTCACGGCTTAATTCACTACTGAAAAAAAAGATTTCCAGGTACACTTTCCTTTTATGTGTTATCATTAGATTCAAAGGATGTCATATCATTACAAAGCAATGCATCTAAAAGAAGACTTCAGTACGTAGTAAGAGGGAATTGGGGGGCAGCTGGGTAGCTCAATGGATGAAGAGCCAGGCCTAGAGACAGTAGGTCCTAGGTTCAAATGTGACCTCAGTTACTTCCCAACTGTGTGACCCTGGGCAAGTCACTTGACCCCCATTGCCTAGTCCTTACTGCTCTTTTTGCCTTGGAACCAATACATAGTATTGATTCCAAGATGGAAGGTAAGGGTTTAAAAAAGAGGGGATTGCCTTTTTCATCTTCTATTTCACTTCAGACTTTCTGTGTGGCAACAGGCAGGAATTTGGGGGTTCTTACTATAGTTACATGAGTGGGAAGTATGGCCAAATGAAAGTCAGGAGTGGAAATCAGGAGTCTGGAGTTCTTTTTCCACGTCATGGACCACCTGATCTTAAGATTCTCCATCTGTGAAATGATCTGTGAAATGAAATGAATATTTCAATATAATTGGTTCTCAGATAGTATTATTATGAGAACCAATTATATTGAAATATAATCATCGGCATACTTTTAAAAATCCTTGCATTCTGTCTTAGAATCAATACTATATATTGGTTCCAAGGCAGAAGAGTGGTAAGGGAGTAATGGAGGTTAGTGATGGAGGTTAACATAACTAGGAAGTATCTAACCCCAGGTTTTAATCGAGGACCTCCTGTCTCTAGGTGTGGCTCTCAATCCGCTGAGCCACCTAGCTGCCCCCATCAACATATTTCTTAAAAAAAAATTTTTTTCACAGATTCCAGGTTAAGTACTTAAAGATTTCTGAGGTTCTTTTGAGTTCTGACATTCTGTGAATCTGGGTAAGGCTATTATATTGTTCTTGCTTCTAAGAATATAGGATGAGAAAAAAAAATTGAGATGGTGAAGAGCATTTGTCTCCAAGTGAAAGATGCTGTGGAAATTGCAGTTGGTGTGTCTAAATATACAAAAACCTTCCCCATTTGGGGGCCATTTCAGTCTTCAGCTGTATATAGTGTAGTTGAAGACACCAGCTTCTTTACTACTGGATCCTTCTACCTTATTTACTGCTAATGCCACTTTCATTAAGGTTTCAAATCAAACTATAGGACCCCAAGGACCCTGCTGTTCAGGGAATACCAAACCCTAGGATTCATGAAGGTTTAGAATACTGCTTCTTAGTCCAACTGGGCCGAGATTAGTATCTCTTGGGAGGTTTAGCATCTATTGCCTCAGAGAATGTACAGCTGGAAGGTACATTAGAGATCATCTTCCTTTTCATTTTACAGCTGAGGAAACTGAGGACCAGAAGGAGATTTAATTGGATTACATAAATTACTTACTAAACTCTTTCTTTGTGCCAGACCCTGTGATAAGCAGATGGGAATACAAATATAAGCAAAAAGAAAGACAGACCTTGCCCTTCTGTGTGGGGAAGGGAAGAAAATAGGAAAAGCAGTCTGGCCAGTCAGCAACTGAGCCAGATTACAGAGAAAGAACTTGGCAGTGGTCACATAGATATCAAATATAGAAATCCAAAATTTGTGTTCATATATTCAGACTCCAAATTCAGTGGAATTTTTACTATACTAGTCCAAATCTATTCAAATTTAGAATTGGTTGGAATGGTAGAGGGAGAAATGATAAAGTAGAAATAGAAAGCTAGGTTATATTAAAAAACAAAAATAATTTTTTGTAGTAGTCATTTTGACACAACAAAAGGTCACACTCAGTTCTGATCAAATTCTCTGCCTCCCTTTCTCCTGTTTTCCAATTTCTTTGAACATTTGTCTTGGAAGCTGTGACAACTATCTAAAACAGAGACAATCACATGCCCATCTGTCCTCCTTCACCCGGCTCTCTTACTCTCCCTTTCCTCCCCACTTGAAATAAGTCTTATTTAAAACATAAATGTTTTCATTTAAAACTGTACCAAAGAAACAGTCAGACAAAAAAAGGGGGAGACAAATCTCAATGCACAAGAAACATTCTGGGGTTTGAATGGGGAAGGGGTCCATTCTTTAATCCAAAATTCACAGACCTGAATAGCTAAGCACCTGCAGTCTTTTCATCCCCCAAAGTGGCCATTCCAACATTTCCTGCTGATATTTAGCAAAAGGTCACCTATCGGCACTCATCATAGACTAGATAATGCATGGATTGTGTAAAGTCAGGTGGGATAGCCAGCAGGAGTATTCTCATCTTGGAATGGTTCCTGTTGGAGAGGGTGGAGAATTGTAAAGGAGGGATGAGTGCTCATGAGGGAAGGGAATAAGAGTTTCTGTTGCTCGGAGACTCATCTTTCATCAATCAGGTCTTTGTCACTTTGATGACAGGCACTTTTTCAGGAGCTAACACAGATCTTTTTGGCTCTGAGTTTCTCTCAGGCAACTGTGCTGATTGATTCCTAGACTGGGGGCACCTTAGAAGTGTCAGGAGACACAGAAGACTAGGCAGGATGTGACTCCAGACTAGAGTGCATAGTGGTTGTCCTTCTGTGCCCCCCCCATGGAAGGCAGGGATGTGACAAAAGTCTTTCAAGGCCACCTGCACCCAGAAACCATAGGAAATGTGGAGAAGAGGGGTGAGCAGAGTGATTGGTGAAAAACAGCTGCTTTGCTAGTTAGGATAATCATCCTTTTTATCTTAATTCATTTATCCAAGTCTAGGGTGGTATTTGAGGTTGTTTAGTTGTTTTCCAGTCAAGTCTGAGATTCCATTTGGAGTTTTCCTGGTAAAGTTACTGGAGTGGTTTGCCATTTCCTTCTCTAGCCCTTTTTACAAATGATAAAACAGAGGCAAACAAGGGACTTGTTCAGGGTTACAGAGCTAATAAAGTGACTGAGGTCAAATCTGAATTCAGAAAGATGAGTCTTCCAGACTCTAGGGCTGGTGCTCTATCCACTGTGCCATCTGGTTGCCCAAAATACAATGCTGTCTGTTTGTATTTTACAGTGTTGGTTAAATGACTCAATGAAGGTTCTAGTCCTTTGCCTTGGAACATTGCTCTTATTCTCCAAGGTGCACTTGTACTAGATTTTGGCAGATGTTTCCTAGAGCATTAATCCCCATGCTCCTATAGAATGTTATATGCAGCAAGAAACTCACCTTCTCCTCCCAAAGACTCAAACATTTCTCATGGGAAGCCCATGGCTACTTCTAGCCCGAGTGTTTATATTCAGCATTATCCAAAAGGTGAAGGGGGGGGGAATAAAAATAGTCTTTCTTTAAAAAATGGGAAGACTAAAGTGGAGGAGGCTTTTATCTCTCCCACCCCACTGCATCTTTTGTATCTGGTGGCTTCTTCCTTGCAGAGTGAATAGTGGTCTCTTCTTGTCTCTGCATATCTCTCAGTCATCCCTGCTCTCCTGGCACACAATGTAAAGATTTGAATTTAGAGAATGCATTGAGTAGGAAACCAGGCGTGAATGTGATCCTGAGCATTGGAGGGGCTAGAGGTCCATATAATTCTTTTTAACAGGAGTCAGGATTTCTTTATAGCCAGCTGATTCCCACCACTTGGGGAAGAATAGCCCTTGATACCACCCTAGCACCAAATTTGAACAGGGACTTCTTTCTCCCAGATCTTTCTTAGAAAGTGTCCATAGCAAACCACACCTAGAGATGAGAGGTCCTGGATTCAAATTTGGCCTCAGACACTTTAGCTATGTAACCATAGGTAAGTCACTTAACCCCCATTGACAAGTGGTTACTGCTCTTTTGCCTTGGGACCAATATGCAGTACTAATTCTAAGACAAAAGATAAGGATTTAAAAAAAAAGGGCAAGTGTCCACAGCTAGCTTTCAAGAGGGCAGAAAGTACTAGACTGCTCATTCTTCAAATGCAGGGTTAACTTCTTTTGGGTCATGGGTAAAGCTTAAGAATCCCTTCTCAGAATGTTTTCCAATGAGTAGGATAAAATACACAGGTTTATGAAGGAAACCAACGGTTAGTGAAAAATAAAGATACCACTTCAATTTTTTTCCTATCCAAATTCAAGGATCCCCTGAAATCTCTCCTTGGTTCATGGTCCCCAGGTTAAGAACCCCTAATCTGATATGTCTGAGGTGGACGTCTCAAAGCTCTTCCCCTGCCTTAAGACAAATCATTCATGCAGTGATAATAGGTACAGAGCTTAAAAGGTGACTGTGGCCAGGACAGTCTGATTCCCCCTTTGCATCATGGAGGGTGAGGTTAGACTGAATGTCAGTACTTTCTGGGGTATTGAAGCCTGGTGTACTCCATGTGGCCCAGGCTTAAGTAACTCCCTTTTAGCAAATGAAGGTTGGAGCCAGGGGCAGAGGGACTCAAGGCATGAGCAAAGCTACATAATTTCTCTTCTGGCTCCTCTTTTAGTTCTCTCTCTTGGGCTCCTGTGTATCTATGGGGAATGGAGGTTCAAATATACACTCTGTAGCTTTTATTCTTCTTTAGCTTTCTTTCTCTCCATCCCCTGCCCCCCTCAACACTTATTACACAAAAGACCATCACTGTTAGTATGCAAACATTTTCCCAAGTAAGCAGTAAAACAAATTGGGAAAGGCATACAGATGAGCATAGAAGATAGGATACACAATAGTAACTCTTTGGAGAAGGAAATGAATTAAATCTCAACTTCACCAAAGAGAGAGTATGATCTCACTGGAGAAGTCTGTTTAGAACAGTTTCTGAGGAGGGGAATGTTGGGGTTCTAGCTCTCCCCACATGCCTGAAGCTTAAGGGATTCCTTTTGGCTGTTCAAAAGCCTTATCTCTTGCCCCATCCCTCTCTTCCTTGCTTCCCTCTCCAAATCCACCCCCCCCCCCCCAGGCAGCAAGTGTCATGGGTTCTGAGTTCTCTCCATCCCCTCTCAGAGTTGCCCTTCAGGAAACTTCCCCAAGATCCACTGTCCCCCCAGTGCTATCCTGCCTTCAGCTTCCAGATCCTGTTAGATTTTACACTACCAGATTAAAAGGACCCAGCTCACCTGCAAGATCTCACTGTGCTATTATCAATGGGTCTTCTGGGTGCCTTTTTAAACAGAAATTTCCTAGGATTGAATGATTTTTGTCACATGATTAGTGTATTCAACATTAATAATTATAATGAATAATTTAGAAAATATAATAACTATCATGTGTTTAATACATAATTATATCGGTATTAAAATAGCAATAGAATAATTAATAATAATGGTCATGTGATTAACATTCCATGATTCTGCTTCTGCTTCAAGGTTTCTTCCAGCTCTTTGTTGTCCTCAAAATGAAGGAGGGGCAGGAAGTGGATTCCAAGATGAATAAGGGCATCATTTAAAGGAACTTTTATTTTCTCCTTCAAAGAGAGCTAAATTTTATTTCCTTAAAGTTTTGACATAATTAAGATGGGTACCAGAAGGAGAAATTGACTATCTGGCTCCCCCTGGGAATTGGGCAGTGTAATGGATAGAGTTCAGGGACTATAGTAGGGAAGACCTGAGCTCAAATTCAAACCTCAGACATCAAAGCTATTTGTTCCTGGCTGTCACTTAATCTTTGCTTGCTTCAGTTTCTCCAACTGTAAAAGGGGGTTAATAATAGGCCCTGTATCCCGGGGTTGTTGTGAGGATCATTGTAAAGCACTTAGCATAGTGCCTGGTATATACTAAGTACTATATAATGTTAGCTATTATTACAATATTCTAATTCTTTGATTCTTGAAAATGCTTTGAAGATGTGGGAAGGTTTAACTAGCTATCAAATCCTACAAACTGACCCAGTAGTCTTTATTATATAGTATTAGTCTTTTTTAAAATTTGTTATCATTAGTCTTTATTATTAAACTATTATTAGAGCTCAAATTATCCTTTTTGAAAATTTATTACACCCCACCACTAGACTGACCTTCCTTAAATATTGCTTGCATCATTTCACTTTCCTGCTCTATAACCTATAATAACGCTCTTATTACCAACATTATTAACTCCAAGTTAGTTTCTGATTCTTCAAATATACATCTTCTTACACTCTAGTTTGGTCATTCTTCTTGTCCTCTTAAAATTTGGTCTTTATTTTCCTTCCAATCAGAATGCCCTTTTCCTATTCAGATCTTAGCCATACTTTCAAGGACTAACTCAAGGCCCATCTCTTTCATGACATCTTTTAGAATTACTCTAGCTCATACCAATTTCTCTCTTCTCTCATTCTACACTCAAGAGATTAGCCTGACTAGAATGGAGAGTATGTTTGGAAAGTAGTAAAATTCGGCCATATTATAGATGAGATGAGCCAGATTGTAACGGACCCAAAAAACCCAACCTGAATGTCAATGAAACATTTAAAAATACATAGAAAAGAGCAGAAGGAAGTTCAGAAGGGAACACAGATGAGATGGTCAATGTTGTTACTAACATGTTAAATTTAATATTTGCTTAAAAACAAGCTGAACAGAACAGTTCATCATTTCATATACATCTTCTTTTCTGTTCTTTGTATATTGAAAAGTGCTCATATTAGTTAAATTCATAATGAATAGTAAAATTTTTTTGAAAGTGAAAGAAGTTAAAGAGATTGTATTTAAACCTATAGGGAGTAGGGCATTGTTAGAAGTTTTTTCAGCAGGAAACTACATGACAAAACTTGTGTTTAAAGAAGATCAAGTTTGGCAGATGAATTAGAGAAGGGGAAAAAATAGGGAGACCACTTAGGAGGCTGTAATTCTAGATGAGGCAACAAGGGGCCAGCCTAAGGTGATGAGAATGGAAAGAAGGAGTAGATATAAAAGATATTTACAAGGTAGGAATTGGCAGGATTTAATTTATGATGTATGGGTGCCCAAGTAAACTGGGTATGTTCACATGGCTTCTTTAAATGAATAGACATGTAGCTTGTGAAGAGGCTTGGATAAATATGATTTGAGGGTTGAACTACCCCTGAATAGAGAAGAGCCAACAAGATAGCTGGAAGGGGAAGGGCAGATAAACCTAGAGTACTTTGAGACAGGTGTTTCTTTCCTCCAGAGATTTAGAGAATTACTGGACTAGAATTATATCTGTCTTCTTCAGTAAAAATTGCTAGTAGTTCAGAACAAAAGCTGCTTCTTGTTTGTTGGCCTTTACCTTATTCTTACCAGCTTGACTCCTTCCTACCATGCACTGGTTACACAAAAGACAAATAGTGAAAACCTCATAAACCCATTTATCCAATAAAAAAGCCAACAGAAATTGGACAGGCTACACAGATTAGAACACACATTGTAAAAAACAAAGAGAATGAGTTAATTCTCCTAGGAGCAAGATATTTCCACTCAAAACAAGAGAGGCTCTAATCTCACTCAAGAAGAAATTTCTGAAGTCTTTGGGCAGTGAGCTGGACATCAAGGACATGTGTTGAAGAGCTGGCTTCCCCTACCCGTGTGCAGTTTCCAAAGTATGTCTCTGTCTGTCTGTCTGTCATCTGTCTGTGTCTGTGTCTCTCTTGTCTTTCTCCATATGTCCTCTGAAAGAAGGAAACACATTTCTCCTCTCATTTCCCACACCAACTTCTCTGCTCGTGCCAGCAAGAGGGCCTTATACACCATTTTCTCTTTCACTCTGTGGTCATGTCTAAGCAGAAGCACCCAAAACACCCCAGGCTTCACAGCCCAGAAACATACTGGTTGGCTGAGTATAGGTCAAAGAGAACCCATTTTTTGAAGCTGAGTGACTGGGAAAATGATGGATTCATTGATGGCTTAAAGGACTCTGGGAGAGATAAGTTTGTTTGACATGCAGGAGGGCATGATTAACATGTAAAGTTAACAGTGGAGTATCCAAGTAAAAGTATCTCAAAGGCAATTTAAGTTATAAGATCATTGGGTTTAGAGCTGAGAAGAGAATGTTAAAATAATCTAGCCTAAAGGTCCCATTTTACAGATGAGAAACCAGAAGCGTAAGAGGTTAAGTGATTTGTCCAAGATCACACAGGTAGTAAGTAGCCACACTGGGCCCTCTGCCTCTTGGTCCACTGCCCCATTTATGATGTCTTGCATCTTATCTTATTTTACAAGATTATAAATTACTTAAGGGAAGAGATTCCTCTCTCTAACTTCCCATTCTCATGCTGTGAGGCTTCTACTTCCTTGGAGGGTGGGTGTCACTGACTAGAGCCCCCTGGCTCATTGTAGAGGAGACCAGCAGGAGTTCTGGAGTCAATGAGAAATTCTTTCAGTTAGTTGAAGTGCACTTTGGGGGCTAGTGGCACCTGTAAATGTCAGGTATGCTTCTCTGTCAGGGTTTGCACATAGGTTTAAGATGAAAGGTGAAATTCAAAATAAGATATATTTATTTCTCTTGAATTTCCTCCTGTACCCCCCCCCCCAGCTAATTAAGTGATACGAGTAAATCCTTTCCAGATCACACATGTTTCCTCTAACTAGGTGGTCCTAGGGCAGCTAGGTGGTACAGCAGATAGAGCACTGGTTTTAGAATCAGGAAGACTCGTCTTCATGAGTTCAAATCTAGCATCAGACACTTTACTAGTTGTGTGACTTTGGACAAGTCACTTAACCTTTAGCTTGCCTCACCTTTCCTCATTCATAAAATGAGCTGGAAAAGGAAATGGCAAAATGCTCTGGTATCTTTGTCAAGAAAACGCATGTGGAGTCATTGAGTTAGTCATGACTGAAACAACTAAACCTGCCCTTTTCTTAGTCCCTTCTCTGCTTTGCCTTTTGCTGGGATACCTGAACTTCACTGAGATGCTTGTACTTTATTCACCTGACTCAAGTTCATCATTGACTTCATTAATGTAGAGGTGAAATAGTCCTGGTTCATGTAGGTCATCTTTTTGTGCTATTTGGAAGCATATAAAATTATTAGTAAAAATCAAAAGTACCAAAATTCTCTCACAATCATGTCTTCCTCAGCTAGAAAAATCCTACTGTCCTGGACTGAGGTCTAATCCTCTGATCTAGTCTTGTTCTGGGTATCTTGCACACAATTAATATACACACATGCATCTAAATGAAGTTATGATTGATCATCATTTTTGTATGAGACAAAATTAGGAAATAGAAGCAGATGAAAGAAATGGAAAGAATCACAGAAAAAGCACCTGCTGTCAAGAGGAACATTACAGAGAGTTTTAGCCTTTACAGTCCTTGTGCTAATTCCCAAGGAGTGACTATGGCTATCATGTTAGGTCCATTCCAGCTACCCTTGCAGTTGCTCCATCATTTCTGCAACCGTATTCTTTTGCTGTAGTTTTCTCCAGTGGCTAATGCTGTAGTCAGCAGCACTCTATAGCTGTTCTAAACAACCTAAAAAACTGGTTCATCATATCTATTCCTCCTTCCCAGTCTCCACCAGAATCATGGAACTCAATCTTGATACAGTCTGTCTTCCATGGAAGGGAGAAAACAATGCTGTCTAGGATAGTAGTTCCTAGAATTCATAGTCATGTTTCAGGCCAAGGTCATAGGACAAAAAATCCTGTTCCTTTAAAATGCAGTGTCTGTTTGTGGAATAATGGAAGGAATCCAACTAGAAGGTTTTCAACTTACTGCATACCTCTCCTTGGAGTGGTGATTAGAGTTACACATTCCTGTATTCCAGCAACTGTAGTTGATGCTGGGGGGGAGGGGGTTAGGCAAAATCAGTATTGTAACTGCTCTTAAGGATTTTGTTTTAGGTCAATAACATGTATACATATAAATATTATTTATATATGTGTGTATTCACACACATATACAGAGCTTACAGCTGGAAATGAGGCATGGACTTATGTAGTGTGTATTTGAGTTTATCTTTTAAAAAGTTAAGAAATAGTAAGAGGCAGAAGTGATTCAAGGAGTACATTTTCTTCCAAGGATAGGGAAGAACCTATGCAAAGGTATGGGGGGAAGGGAGGTGGGATATTGGATATATAGAGAAGCATATAGATCAGTTAAGTTGGAAGGTAAAATGTGTGAGGAAGAGGAATATGTAATAAACCTGGAAATATAGTAGGAACCTGATTGTGAAGGACTTTAATGGCAAATGAAAAAATTGAATTTCATCCTAAAAGCACAAGTAAACCATTGAATCTTCTTGAGTGGGGAAGTGATTGTCATATTTGTGCTTATGAAGACGACTCTGGCAACTGTATTGTCACATGGTTTGTAAATGAGAGGGTGAACAGGACAGATGAGGTATAATCTCTTTAATCTCTTGAGTGGAGAAAAGGGAATGGACGCAAGAGATTTTATGGAGATAGAATTGATAAGCCTTGGCAACCATTTGGATATTAGGAGTGAGGCATTGTTTGGCTCTGGAGAGTGAGGAAGAATAAAGAATTGGGGGTAAAGTTATGAAATTGGATAATAGGAAAGTTACTGTTGACATAAATATGAATGGGTTTTGAGGGAAAATTAATGAGTTCTCTTTTTGGATATGTTGAATTTGATACCTCTATGATACATTTGGAATACAAGATTAGAGCTCAAGAGAGAGACCAGGCTGGATATATAGATCTAGAAGTCAACTCAATAGGATTGATCATTTAAACCATGGGAGTTGATGAGATTGCTGAGAACAAAAAGGAAGCATAGAAGTCTGAGAAGAAAGCCTTAGTGTACACTTACTGTTTAATGGTGGGTTGGTGTGGGAAGATGACCTAACAAAGGAAACTCAGAAAGAAGCATCTTCTGCCTTGTGCAATGCATTTGACTTCTGACATCTTAGATCTTCCTGGCATGGTCATTGCCTTTCGTTATTATTAGAAGACATCAGAGAGGAGGTTTGACTAAGATCTCATAGCTCTCCTGTGGTAGAACTAGAATTAGAACTCCCAGTCTGAGTCTTTATCCTGCATCTTAGTCCCTAAGTAGTCCAAACTCCTCCCTACCACCCCCCTCTTCTGAATGCTGGAATGTGAAGATGTCACTTGAAGCTGATGAATACAGAGGTATAATTCATTGTCCTTGAATGACATGGTCTCCACTGGCCTGGATGACATAATAGTATGTCACTGATGCTCTGATGATAAATATTGGAATGTGAGGAAATCGTTTAAGGCTAATGATTACACAGAAGTGTGTCTCACTGACCTTGGGCTTTGTTGACCCAATAAGACTAACCCAGGACTGGTCCACAGACATCAAAATGGTCACTTAGCAGTTCCTAAACCTCTTTCTTGCTCATATTGGTATTATGTTGGGGAGGGTGATAATAAGACTGTTGGTAAAGTGGATAGAGTGTTGGAGTCAGGATGAGTTTAAATTCTGCCTCAGACATTCTCTGTGCTTCAGTTACTTCATCTGTAAAAGGGAGATAATAATAATAATAATGCCTAACAGAGTTATTATGAGAATGAAATGAAATAATATTTGTAATGTTCCTTTAAACCTTAAAACACTATATAAATGTTTTCTACTTTTGAGTGTATCCAAAAAAAATCTGAGTAGCAGTCAGGATGTGTTAGAAAATTAAAGGCAGGGAGTCAGGAACCCCAGAATCTGAGAATTTGGAAAGGACTCTGGACCCATCCAGTCTGATCTATATAGCAAAAAAATAAAGATCAGGAACTTTCTAGTTCTGTGATCTGTGACTTATCATGGCCAAGAGAAAGCTAAAAATCTGAAGGTCAAGAAGTCAGTTAAGTTGGTGAAGAATAATCAGATATTAATGTCAAGTCAGATAAGAATCAAGAGCCCAGCTGGTCAGGTCACTTGAGGACCTGCTAGCCTTAGTGATAAGAATTCTCCAAGAAAACCTGGTCCTAGAGTAGGACCTTTCTTTTCTACTTCATGCCTAGGCAGAAAATAAATTTTTTTAAACCTTTACCTTCCATCTTAGAATCAATACTGTGTATTGGTTCCAAGGCAAAAAACTACAGCAAGGGGTAGGCAATGGGGGTTAAGCAACTTGCCCAGAGTCACACAACTAAGTGTCTGAGACCTGATTTGAACCCAGAATTTCCCATCTCTAGGCCTTGGTCTCTATCCACTGAACCACCTAGGTATCCCTTGGTAAACAATATTTTTAAGATTTAGGCCTTCAGGTGTGAGGAAAGTACCTGTGGCCCATTATGGAGGAGTGACTGCCATTTTGATCCTGATTATGACTGAGACCACCATCCATCTGATGTTCTAAAACTCTTAGACCTTCCACCTCCTATAAAACTTGCTGTATTTGGAGACTTAGTGCTAAGATTGAGATTGTAGACTTAGTGCTAAAAAATGGGTGGGCAAGAGGCTAGAAATCAGGAGACCAGCTTATATCAATGTTGTTTCTCTCTCAGGATAGGTAAAGTCAATTATAATTTTTTCCCTTCCTTCAGTAGAAGAATTAGGACATTTTTCATTTTGAGATCTACCAACTGCAGGAAAAATCATTTGTGGGTCATACATAAGTGCTTACAACTTGCTTTAGCATTCTTTGAGAGAAAGAGAGAAGGAGCAATTTTATTTATAAATTTTCAGTTAGCAAGCATTTATTTTCTCTCCCTCTTAGGGGGCAGCTAGTTTCTAGAATTCTAGTGGTTACCTTAAAGGACTGAGGTTTCTAAATCTATTGTGTATATGCCCCCATCCATTGGGAGATCTTGGGCTATTACAGATGTTTTGATTGTTCCTGTGTCCATCTTTCCCTCTGGCCAGCTGCAGACATTTGTTAAGTACTCAAAAGGAGCAGCATTCTTTTTTTTTGGGGGGGGGTACCAGACATCAAGACTTTGGAATAAGAAAATGCATTGTGCATTGTTTCCAATTTTACCAAATATCTATTAAGGGAAGAGTTGGTAAAAGGTAGTCACTTTTCATTGTAGAATTGGGGTACTCTGGATATGGAATTATTGCATTTATTTGTAAGACAGCTAATGTGGTAAAACCAACGTTTTGCTGAACTGCTTTTTAAAAATTCCTTTTAAAATCTTTGCTACAAGGCTTTACTTTGCAGTAGGGGAGGGAGAGGTGATATAAAAACAAAAGATATCAATACATTTTAGATTAAATTTCTTTTCTGTTTGTTTTTGTTCCTGCAGTTATGTTCTCATCTTAGTCTGAATCTATAGCTTTCTTCCCCTGTGTACTTCCTCCTTTTCCCATATAATGCACCTCAGCTTCTACCCTTGAATGAGAATTCTTGGAGTTTTCTACATCTCTCTACCTTATTTGATCACTCCTTAATGTGGAGCTGGGTCCCATGTCTCTGCTTATTTCCTACTACTTTTTACCTACTACTTTTCCTACTACTTATTACCTACTACTTTTCCTACTACTTTTTACCTACTACTTTTCCTACTACTTATTACCTACTACTTTTCCTACTACTTATTACCTACTACTTTCCAGGGAAAGGAGGAGTCTAGCAGGTCCTTTCTTTTAATAAATGGATAAGGGAAGACCCAGAGAGGGGAAGAAATTTAACCAGGGTGACTCACTTTATAAATGGCTGAGCCAAGGCTCAAAACCAAGTCTCCTCATTCTGAATTTGATACGGGTTTTACTACTGATCCTGTGCTGGGAAGGTGAACATATTCTTATTTGTAATGTATTTAAGCATCAGCTGCTCAGTAGCCAAAACAACAACAACAAAAAACCCCCTCAAAATGAAGCTAATGAACCTGCCCACAACAGGTACTAGAGGTCTCTAAATTACCAAGGAATAGAATACTGGGGATAGAGTCACTTTACAGGGTTGTTCTGAGGGTCAGATTATTGTGTAAGTGAAACTCTTTGTAAATTTAAATGCCAATGGTTATCATTACATGGTGTTCATGGAATGGTTGCTAGGGGATGGTTACAGTGGATTGAGTTAAAGTCCAAGGACTTGGTCTTGGAGTTCATCTAGTCCAACTCCCTTATTTTAGGAAACCATGAGTGACTTTGCATAGAGCATATGCAAAGCCTGGATTTGAACCAGGGGCCTCTGACTTCAAATCCAGAGGTCTAACCCTTGTATTTTGCTATGTCCCCTGTTCTCTTTGTGGCCTATGATACCAAGATTGAGACCTAACTTTGCAGTGAGTCAAAGGAACCATTGAGAGTGAGGATTTATTCTTGCTTTGAGGACTTTTCTGAATGGAAAAAAGAAGGATGTCTAAGAATGAACCTGCACTATTCTTGAGTAATAAGCAATCATCTGGCTTGTGTGGTGAAAATATATTTCTTAATTCTGATTGTTGACTGGCTATGATTCTAGAAGACTAATTAATGATGAAAACACACTACTACCCACTTCCTGGCTGAAAGGTCTTGGAATACAGAACAAGAAATATAGTTTTGGACAAGGCCAATGTGGAAATTTTGTTCAACTATGCATATTTGTGTCAAAGACTTTATTTTTCTTTTGAGGAGGGATATGGGAAGAAAAATGAATTTTTGTTAAATGAAAAAAAATTAAGTTTTTCAAATAGAATTACTGTCTTTTTAGAGTCAGGTGTGATATGATTTTTCTCTTCCTTAGTTTTATCATCATTAGAAAAATAAGTATGATAGTATACCTTTCACTTACATAGCATTTTGTGTTTTGGGATATTTTTTTAAAACCTTTACCTTCTTAGTATCAATTCCAAGATAGAAAGAAGAGTGGCAAGAGTTTGGCAATTGGAATTAAGAGACTTGGTCAGGGTCACACAGCTAGAAATGTCTGAGGCCAGTTTGGAAACCAGATCCTACCAATTCAATGCCCAGTGCTCTCATTTTGTGGTTTATAAAAGACTTCCTTCAGAGCAATGCTATAAGGTCAGTTGTACAAGGACTGTTGTGTCCACTCTTCAGATGGGGAAGCTCACATTTATTTAGCTAACAAATGGAGCTGGGGCCAGACGTCAGAGGATTCCCATCCAGCCATTCCACCTATCTACCATGCCTCAGGACCTGTTCTATTCATCTTAGAGTTATTGTGAAGATACTTAGAAGAAAATTACAAAGCCCTTTGTAGAGACCAGATATTGTTCTCTAGGTTGTCTTGGTGGGAGGGCAGAGCAGTTGTAGACTTGACTCTTTGGTTTCCTTGCAGGAAGGACACAGGTGGTACGATATTTAGAAGATCCACCTGCCCCAAGATGGCCCATTGGTTTCTCCTGCCATGATGGGAGGGTCTCTCAGCATCTTTTTGTCAGGTTCCTTCAGGACTATGTGCCCCCCAGAACAAACCCCTTCTTATGAGTTCCCAGGGCTGCTTTGACTTCCTCCTCCTTTGTAATTACACTGTTTTTCCCCCAGAGACTGTGGTAAGGAATAATAATGACTCAGCTGTGGGACTCCATTTTGGGTGGCAAGTGGGTGAGAATGAATGGGGAGGTCTCTCTTTCCTGGCCTTTCTAAGCCTCCCTGGCCCTGATGCTGGGGCTCACAAAGCCACCTCACAGATGGGCCTTGGATTCCTTCTAGCCCCCAGGAAACTCCCAAGTCCAGATGTACTGGGATGGTGTGGTTAGAACATCCCTCGCATCCTGTGTCATTTAGTGCTCTCTTCATCTCTCTGAGCTCACTGAACACTTCCCCCAGAGATCATTTCCTGCTCCTCGTGGAGTTTGTTGAGTAGTAGCATGGTAAAAAAAGATAATAGTTGGTTCCTGTGTGTGCCACATACAAAAATAACTATCCATCAATAAACAAGCATTTGTTAAGCACCATCTATATATCAAGTACTGTATTGGGCCCTGGCAAAGGGCAAACTACAAATGGCAAAGGACAAAAATGAAACAATCCCTGTGTTTAAGGAGCTTATCTTCTGTGAGGATGACAGCATGCATCTTTAAGTATATGCAGAATTATTATAGATAGAATTTAAAATAAATGCAAGGTATTTAAGTGGGGAGGGAAGGTACTGGCAGTTGCAGAATGGGATCAGGCAAGGCTTCACAGAGAACAAGTTGAACTGCCAAGTAGAAGATAAACATATGCAGGATGAAGGGGAGAAGGGAGGGAGAGAGGGAAAGAGGAAGTTGGGATCACAGTTGTGTCACCACATAAAGATCACCAGGGTGAAGCTGATGTAGCTGAATAAAGCCAGAAACCACAGGGCAAGCTCCCAGCATCAGCCACTTTCACTGTGGCACAAAAGCCCCTTCCCCCAACAACTATGCCTTAGATATCAAATCTGAAGATGTTGTCTGGCAGATAGATAAGTTCCCAAGTGGTCTTAGCATTACCTCCTGCCCTCCCTCACTAACTACTTCCTTCCCAGGATGCTTATAACCCATGGAGAAGAGGACCCTTTCCCCAACCCTATCCCTGGCCACTCAACACTCACCCACATATTGAAGGGTCTGGCTAAAGAAATACTGTGGAGTGCCTTTCTCACTTCATCTGCCCTGGCAGGATCCCCTTCTGCAAACCCTCTCTTGGCTGGACATTGACCCTCCATCCACACAAATGACCGTCCATGACACTTGGTGGATGAACAGGGAGTCACTATCTACCATCCTTCCAGTGTGATGGAATTTCTCAGGGCTTTATCATTTACTTTTCTTCTTGGCCCTCCAGAGCCCAGGGCACTGCCATCTGACCTGTTGAAGTGCTCTAATGGCTTTGCCATCTGCTCCTCTGTTGTACATTGCTGGACATTTTTATCCATCCTACAGCTGAACTCTCTTATTTTACAAAACATCATAATAAAAATTAGCTCTTTCGAAGTCTGTGGGTAAAACTTAAGTTTTACTTGATTTTCTCCTCTCTTTGAATTTGCAAAATTTATTCTTGACAAAAAGTGATGAGTTTAATCACAATCTGGCCCTCCAGTTAGGGAAATTCCTAAGTGAGGTTGGGCTCTCTGCCTAACTTTACATTTATATCTATCTCTAATTAACCCCTGGCCTCTTTGTGGTTGAGGCAAATTTCAGTTTACTGGAAATGTTTGAGTAAGGAAACAGCATGTAGACAGGCACCAACAGGGGAAGGTGGGGAAAGAGCCAACGTTTTCTCCAGACTTCCCTCAACCCAAACTTTCTACTCCTGGAATCCCTATAGAACTGATAGTCTGCCTTGATATAGTAGTGCCTTTCTCTGCCACAGCTCAGAACTATTTTTGCCCCTCATGGGTATGTTGGAATGCCATCCTTGCTCCATCCTCTTGAATTCATGTGGTTCTGATTAACTTGGTAATATGTAGAAGGACCTGTGAGGGTGGCCAAGTTCCTTCAGCCTATCTGAACCCTATTCTTATGCAGTGTCTTATAGTTTGAAGGATTTTTTTTCCAGTCTAAGACTTATGAGTGAGAATGATTGATTAAACATTATCACTTACTTTAAATGAGATGGAGTTGATTAAAGCAATCACTTCATCCTTACATAGTGTGCTTAACCCCCCTGGCAAATAACTGTAGTATCCTTGCCAAGAAATCTCCAAATGGGGTCACAAAGTCGAACCCAACTGAAACCACTGAAAAATAACCTCTCCCCTCCATGGAATGTTTTTTAAAATAGTTTATTATTTAAATAATTATTTTATTTTAAAATGCTGTCAATTACATTAATTAAAATAATTTTGTTTAAAATATTAACTATTTGAATGAAATTATTATTTATATGAATTATTTCTTCACTCATTCATTTATTTTAAATGTCAAGATCATATGACCTGCTGAGATATTTTTACTTTAAATTTAATCAGTCAACAAACGTGTATTAAGTGTCTGCTACATACCACACAACCTCAGCCCCTCAGTGTGCAATGACGTTGATGCAGGAGTCCTGGGATATTAGGTCACCAGCAGGTTGGTATTAAACTCCCCCAGAGGTCCAGACTTCTCTACTAAAATAAACTTGGGGAAGAAACATATAGCAGTCCCTGATAATCCTTGACTTTTCACAATAAGTGATGAGAGAGACATAGGAATACTCTACAAGGCATGCTTGTGGTACTCCGGGAAGTATCAGAGAAAGCTTCCAGGTAGCATTTAAGTTGTCCTTAAAAGAATGTACTGGAACTCAGAAGGCAGAGGAGCCCAAAGGACATTCTACTCATAGAAAAACAGCTAGAGCTACGAAGGCAAGAAAGTGTAGGGCATGGGGGGAAATGTCCAAAAATTAAGTATGGCTAGAGCATGGTGGGAAGCCCCTCTTAGTGGAGGGATTGTATTATCTGTGTGACCCCGGGGAAGTCATTTAATCTTTGAGGGCCCTACTCTCCTCATTTATGAGTGGGATAAACTAGATGGCCTCTAAGGTTCCTTCCAGCTCTAAATCTATACCCCCCAACTAGTAAGAGATAATCCAGGAAAAGCAGTGTGATTCCAGATTTTGTAGAGCACTGAATGCCAGGCAAAGGAGTTTTACTTGCCTGAGAGCCTTCAAAGCAGACTAGTGGCATGACTTTTTTCCTGTGAATTAGGAAGATTAACTGAGCATCATCCTGAATGATAGATTAGGGGATAGTAGGGAGCAGACTGGAGATGTCCCATTACAGTTGCTCAAGAAGTCCTAATAATGACTTACACCAATAAGATTGTAAGGAAAATAGCTGTAGGTAGTTAAATGATGCTGTGGCTAGAATGTTGGGCCTTGGCTCAGGAAAACCTGAGTTCAAATGTCACTAGCTTTGGGACCTTAGGCATGTTGCTTCATCTTTGTTTGCCTCAATTTTCTCAACTGCAAAGGGGGCATCATAATAGTGCCTACTTCCCAGGATTGTCATGAGGATCAAATGAGACAATTATTTGTTAAATCATTTAGCATAATGGTGGACACATAGCAAGTACCACATAACTGTTAGCTATTACTATTTTTTTAAACCCTTACCTTCTGTCTTAGAATCAAAACTAAATATTGGTTCCAAGGCAGAAGAATGGTAAGGACTAGGCAATGGGGGTTAAGTGACTTGCCCAGGGTCACACAGCTGGGAGGTGTCTGAGGCCAGACTTTTCAACTCAGGACCTCCTGTCTCCAGAACTAACTCTACTTACTGAGTCACCTCGGTGACCCTATTCCTATTTTTATTTTGACTTTCAGTTCCACATTCTCTCCCTCCTCCTTCCCCCACCTATTGAGAAAATAGTATTATTATATTATGATTAAAATAAAGAGAGGTAGGGGATTGATGATGTTGAATGAATGGAATGTAGAAGTGCAACATAAAGAATGCTGGTATAAAATCAGAGGACCTGGATTCAAATTCTGACTGATTTACTCTATTACCTTGGACAAGTCACCTGTAAAACATAAAGAAGTAAAAATGAAGTGTTGGACTAGATTCTCTCTTAGGGCCTTGTCAGCTCTAAAGCTTGGAGTGGAGGGTTAACATCATGGAAGTAAGGGGAAAAGAGTCAGGTCTAAAAATAAGGTTTCTCTTCCCTTCTGAGGAGGTGGAGAAATTAAAAAATAAAGATGGGACTAAGAAATTTTGCAGAATGGGAAAGGGTAGGTGATAATATGTCTTCATACTTACTTTTTCACATACTTCATATATATTTGTGTACAAATTGTTTCCCTCCATTGGGTGTAAACTTGAATGAAGCTGTTTCTGTTTTGTCTGTTTCCACTGTAGCAGTATGCCTGCTCCATTGTAGGCATTTATTTAATGCTCATTGATTTAATTATTGTTTGATGGCCTCTGTTAGGGGCTGGCCAGACTCAGGCTGGCAGTTCCGATTTAAATTTGGAATGAAAAGAGGCACTCATAGGTGCATCATAGTCAATTAACATAGCCCTAACCCAAAAAGGATATAGGAGTGTTTAGCTTGAGATACAGTCTACCTTATACATCATGGAGGTTAAGGACACAGCACCTCCACGATCTGCGTGAAATTTTTTGGTCCTCTCTTCATACCAGAGAAAAAGTTTTGAATTTTTTCTTTTTTTTTTTTAATGAGGAGTTTATAGGACTTTAGTATAAAATTTGGGTTAAGTATTTGGTCAGCATGTTGATATCATACAATACTATACATATATTTTATGCATTTCTGAGTTTCTGAACTTTTTCTCTATCTAATACTGGTCTTCACGTGTTGTCTGTGATTTTAGCAAAACTCCCCAAATTTCCCATTTAATTTCTTATGCTGATCCACAAATATATCAAAACCTCAATAGGGAAAGCTATGATGTGGAAGGGATAACTGTAGTCAGAAGGGCAGGTGGTTATGACTTTTGTAGTCTTGAGCCACCAAGTCTGGGAGGCACAGACAGGTAGACCATTTTATTTTCTCTGGTGACGGAGGCAAGCAATCAGGAAGCCCCCCCAAGGGCAATCAAGTTCTACCTTTTCCCACTTTCTAGGGAAATCCTAGCTTTATCCAAATTGGGGGGCGAGATGGAGATCCCTGGTAGATGTTGGTTCTATCACAGCCTCAGTCCATAGCATAAGTGAGAGGCTGAGACATGTTTATTCCACCAGGATTCAATTATATCCAATTAAATTAAGCACTTTGTATGAGCACACTGTGCTAGAGGTAGAGAGAAGACAAAAATAAAAACAGTTCCTGCCTTTATTTCAAGAAGCTTACATTATCCTGGGGAAGATAACATGGAAACATAAATAAATTAAAACTATATACAAAATAAATATGAGATAATTAAGGCAGGAGAGAATCGACATAAGTAAAAAGTGGTGGCACTTTAACTGAGCCTTGAATGGAGCTATGAATTCCAAAAGGTGTAGGTGAGGAGGGAGGGCATTCTGAGTATGAGATGTTATACAAAGTCTATAGAAGGCAGCAAAATAGATTAATTTGTCTGGGATATAGAGTGAATTAGGGGGAATTTACTTGTGTAGTTTACTAGTTTATTTATATTAATATTGGAAACGTTTACTTTTACAGCAAGATAACTTATTTGTCTGATAGCAAGATAACAATTCTTGCTTTCTTGGATTCACATGATACATTGTGTTTTTTTTCCTTCCTTTTTTCACATGATACATTGTAAAATTTGTTTCAGCCTCTCCTTTTTCATTTTGTATATCTTTTCATCTTATACATATTTCTTGTATATACCAGATTGTGGGATTTTGTTTTCTTATTCTACCCATCTTTTGTTTTATTGGATTGTTTTAGTCTATTCATATTGAAAGTTATATGATTTAGGATTGAGTTGTTCCTCCATTTGTTTCTTTTATAATTTTTTTCTTGATTGAGCAAGATAATACTCTTTACAGTTGGTTTTCAAAAGGTGTATATTAACTTCAGCAACCTAGTAACAAATATTTCTTCTGCCTCTAAACTCTTTCTTCTGTGTATTTTTTTTAAATTTTATTATAACCTTCGACATCAACATGACTATTTCAATGTACAAATAATAGAATATTGAATATGAAACATACTATGAAACTATGGACTGTAAAATATTGTTTGTTTTTTAAGTGCATATTAAATTTAACATGATGCTAACAACACTGTCTTGCTTGTCTGTGCCGCCTTTTGACCATCCTTCTGTGTGTTGGTGTTTCAGGGCTGTTATTTTTTTTTCTTCTTTTTTTTTGAATCCCTCTCACTCCCCATTCATTCTCCTCCCCTCCAAAAGAATCCCTCCCTTATATTCCATCTGTACACAAGGCATCACATTAGCTGTCTTTGTAAAGTGGATGTTTCTAGTCCATTACTACCTCACCAAGAAGCAGAAAGCAGGCTTTCCCATCCCTCTTTGGGAATCAACAAAGAAAGCTCTGAAGGCTTTTCTATAATTGTTCTCTTGGTTGTAGACTCATTTCACTTGGCATCGCTTCATACAAATCTTACCTGGTTTTTCTGAAGCTATCATAGTCATCACTCCTTATGACATAATAATATTCCCTTATAGTCACATCCCACAATTTGTTCACTCCGTTCCCCCGCCATCCACTTCTTTGCTATGACGAAGTGATCCTAGAAATCTTGTTGGTACAGGCAGGCAGCAGGTGGAGCTAGGGAGCAAGACTGGCTATGCTGCTGGTGCATGAGGGTGAGCAGGCGTGGCTTTCTTTTAGTGCCTTCTTTCATCAGAGCACTTTTTGTTATTGTATCAGTAAGAACATATTTTATTAAATTTTAAAAAATTAATGAACAAAAAACCCATTTTATCCCTCCAATGAAAAGAAAAAAGAAAATCCTTGTGACAAATAAGTATACTCAAACAAAACAAATTCCCACACTGGCTTTGTTCAAAAAATGCAGGGTGTTCCAAAAATCTGAGTGCAGTTTTAAACTTTTAATAAATAGCTTAATATAGTCCTTGCCTTTCTGTCTTAGAATTGTTATTAAGACAGAAATTAAGAATTTTACAAGGGAGAGGGCTGCTAGGTAGCCCAGTAGATAGAACACTAGGCCTGGAGCAGGGGGTACCTAGGTTCAAATTTAGCCTCAGATACTTCCTATCTGTGTGACCCTGGGCAAGTCACTTAACCCCATCAGCCTACCCCTTGCCCTTCCATCTTAGAGTTGTTACTAAGACAGAAAGTAAGGATTTTTAAAAATAGCTTTAATAACATGGGTTTATTGTTATTTTAAGTTCCAATCACATTCAGACTTTCGAAACACTCCACATATGTCTCATTCCATACACCTCTTTCTCAGGAGGTGGGTAGTTTGTTTCATCACGAGCTCTCTAGAATTGTATTTGATCATTGCACTGATCAGAGTTCTTAAGTCTTTCAACATTATTTGCCTTTATAATGTTGTTAGGATAATAAATTCCTGTGGTTCTGTTCATTTCACTCCATTTCAGTTTATATAACTCAATTCATATAAGTCTGTTCCTTTCATCAAGAAGGTTTCCTTGCCAACAAAACTGGCCAAGAATGACTATAATTAGTTTCAAAATTAAAGCACATTTACCCAAACTTTGCATCTTGCAGCCTGCCACTTAGTGACTCATGATTTGTGTCCAGGATCATCTGAATCCTGAATTCATATTCAAACCATATAATAATAGGTAACTTTTTTATAGTGCTTACAATGTGCCAGGCATCATGCTAAGTGTTTATAATCTCATTTGATCCTTACAACAACCGTAGGAGGTAGGTGCTAATATTATCCCTATTTTACAATTAAGGAAACTGAGACTGAGAGAGGTTAAGGCACCTGGCCATGAGTCACACAGCTAATAAGTGTCTGAGACTAGATTTGAACCCAAGTCTTGCTGACTGCAGGTCTAGTCCTCTATCCCTTGTGCTACCCATCTATCTCCCATCCTATGTAGACTAACACCACTCTTCTCCTTTACCCTAATAGCTTCAGCCCCCAGATTAGCTCCTACTGGTCCAAGTTTTTCTCCTTCTGGAATAAGGAATTCTCTTTCTCTTATCCTTACTCTATTCATAAGCCTTAAATAATAAACACAAGTTTAGCATTTCTGCAGGTGAATGGAGTTTTATAGTTAAGATATGAATAGAAAGCTGCAGGTGAGAAACCAACAAACTTGCCTGATTTAACCAGAAAAGGGGAGACACAGATTTGCTAGATGGGGAAAGGTCCCAGATCTGTGCCACCCCACCCCTCAGTCCTTGTGCCCTACTCCTCTTGGGCTGGTTCTCACCACCCAAAGTTACAGATTTCTGGCTATGATGCTCCTGTTGTGTGAATACAACAGGAATAGTTCAGAGTTTCTGAGAAATTTGGTCATATTATTCAAATTCTCACTGGATATTTTCATTGAGTTTGAACCAGTGACCACATTTTACATAATTTTAACTTTGAATGAAATAAATTCAGATGCAGGTAACCACTTAAGGGGACTCATTATTCACATAATTGAGAACTAGCTATAGTTCCAAATTGCTTTCCAGAATAGTCAGACCAATTTACAAATACACCAACAGTGTATAAGTGTGTCCATCCTCTGACAGCTCTTCCAACAATTGTCATTTTCTTCTTTTTGTCACCTTTGGCTGGCTGATGTATTGGGGTGGCTTTTGTGTACTTTTCCAATTTTTGTTAAAATTGTAGTCAGTTTGTATATTGTTGCTTTCAAAGGTCTTTCCTCATGTATTACTGCATGTCTTAACATATTTATTTATATCTGTCATATTTGTCAGAGACTTACGATTTTAACAGCACTATCAATGCAGATTTGCAACCTATCAATAACTTTTTGTAAAAAGAGACACCTAGGGTGTAACTAGGTGACTCATTGGGTTGAAAACCAGACGTAGAGGTGGGAGATCCTGTCGAATCTGGCCTCCATACTTCTTAGCTGTATGACCCTGGGCAAGTTACTTAATCCCCATGTCTAGTCTATACCATTCTTCCATAGTTAGTATTGATTCTAAGATCTAAGTTAAGAGTTTTTTTTTTAATCACCTAAGGTTCATAGGGTACCTCATCTCAAATCACATAGCTAATAGGTGTCAGAAACAGGATTTGAACCCAGGTCTTTCAGAATATTACTCTTTCTATTTGCTCATGTCGTTTCCTATGATATAATGATTTATTTACCCAATTCCCAGTTGCTGGGCAGGCGGGCTATTTCTAGGTTCTTTTTTGGAGCATTAGATTTGCTATGAATATTTTTGCAAAGATAGGTCTTAATTTTCCCTGTTAATTACATTCTTAGGATGTAGTCCCAGAATTAATCTCTCTGGATTTTGTTGAGCTCATTATCCTTTTCCTTAGACTTTCCTTAACCCTCTTTATACTTCTATTTCTGTCAGGGGTGCTGTCATATACTCAGCCACACATATTCATGGTCTTGAGAGTTAGTTGACTCTTCCTCTCTCATTTCTCAAGTATAATCAGTTAACAAATCCCATCAATTGCACTTACCACATTATTTGACTTTGTCCCTTCATTTATTTCTACCTCTCTAGTTCAGGCCCTCATTACCAATTATTTAAATATTGCAGGAGTCTCCTTATTAGGATCACTCCAACCCATGTTTCATACATCTGCCAGAATAAGCTTTCTTAATTTAAGCATTGGCCTAATTCACAGCCTTCCTCTAATGAGAAACCTTTACTGGAAGTGGAATCAGAAATTACATACAAATAGAAGGATTAATTCTAGTTCTTGGGGACAAATGAAAAAATACATTTCCTTCCTTTCTGGAGTGAAGAGGGAGTTAAAGCTCTGGAATGCTGCATATACATATGGCTGTAGTAATTTTACTTAACTTTTTCTTGTTACAAAGGGAGTGTTTTGTGAGGAGGGAAGTACAGGTTAGGAAGTAACTATGGGGCAAAATATCAATTAAACTTTAAAAAACCCCCAACAATAAAATACATTTAGTGATTCACTATTACCTGCCAAAAAAGATTTGAACTTGTCATGGAGCTACCCCACTTTCCCAGCTTTAGATTATTTGCTTTATTAGAAGTAGTCAGGTAGGTCAGTGGGATATAAACTTGGAATGAGAGTCAGGAAAACTTGAGTTCAAATGCTGATTCAGATATTTACTTAATAGCTTGTGTGATGCTGGGCAAGTCACTTAATATATCTGAACTTCATTTTCCTTATCTATAAAAATAAGGAGGCTGAAATAGGTAGTCTCTAAGGCCACCTCTTTGGATCTAAATCTGTTATCTTATGGCCCTTTACACACTTCAGCCAAATTGGGCTACTCTCTGCTCCCCAACACGCTTTGTATCTTCATTCCTCTCTATGCCTTTGTCATTTTCCTACCATGTTTTCCTTTTGTCTTCTTCCTTGGATAGGTTCCTACCTATTTATCAAAGTCCAACTCAAAAGCTTGCTCAGCTGTAAAGCTACTCCATGCCAACTCTTGCCTTTATCTTTCCTTTTAGACCTCATGTATTATTTTGTTTTTAAACTTGCATGTTATTATTTAGTATTTCTCATTATACAGTAAGACCTCGTTTTACCCAAATTCAACAGATGAGAATTCAGGTATACACAGTGGGCCATTGAAAAAGGCAGAAAAATATATAAAAGTTTAATTATGCACTAAATCCTTACCATTTCCCAAGTGGCATAAAGTGCCTAATCATGGTCATTCTTGCTCTGAGAAACCCTAGTGTAAGTCTTTACATTGTTTTGTGCCAAACATTAGTTTCTGCATCAGTCTTTGTCCAGAATTCTCGCTTGTAACAAGTCATGTCCATGTCAGAACAGTGCTTCTCTTTGTTTCATTAATGCTATTTATTTATTAGTAATAGCCCCAAAGTATAAGACCCTTGGAACTCTGATAAGTCTTAGAAAAGTTGAAAAGTGCCTACATGCATTCATTCATATAAGAAATACTTATTAAACAATGGAGTTTGCTATTATGCATGATTTCCATCTTACTTGAAGGGCCTTAGAACATATTGGTCAAGTAAAACAAGGTCCTACTGTAGTCATTTGTTTGGGGGTTTTATTCCCTTTCTATACTATAATTTTCGTGAGAGCAAAGACCATATAAACTTTGTCTCTCCTCCCAGCACCTAACACACTGCTATTCACATAGCTGATGTTTAGTAAATGCTTGTTGAATGAATGAATGAAGGAATTACATGAATGACTACAGGTGACTTAGTTTCGAATTTGGGGCCATAGGGCTTTTTATAGAAAAAAATTACCCAGAAACTAATATTGCACATTTCCAGGCCCAGGTGCTTTCTTCATTGAGGCACCATGACTGCTAAGGTGGAAAGAGTTGGTGGCTTAAGATGGCAGGTTAGTAGATTAAAATTACCTATCTTCAAGGATGCCATAAATTAGATTGTTTTTAAGAACATTACATTCAAATAGTGTTCTTCCAGCCAAAATCTCAAAAATACTTTGCCAGCAGAAAAGGGAAGGTAACAGACTTTTTAAAAATGATTATTGTGTGCCAGGTACTGTGCTAAGTGCTTTCCCAATGTTATCTCATTTGATTTTCATAACAACCTTGGGAGGTAGGTGCTTTCATGATTCCCATGTTATAGTTGAGAAAACCACGGTGCATAGGGTCACTCAGCTAGTTAAAGTGTCTGAGGTTGGATTTGAATTTATATCTTCCTGATTCTATGGCCAGCTTGTAAGCAGAACTGTAGGGGAGTCAGTTGATGACAGTGGCATTAGGGAATGGGGCATAACCCATTTTATATTTTGTATGCTCTTTTACAAAGCAGTTTCCTATGCATTAATCTCATTTATTCCTCAAAGCAACTTTGAAGCAGGCAAGACAGATATCCTTCCACACTTGATAGATATGAAAAATGAGGCAAAATAACTTATCCAACATCATACAACCAGTAAGCAGCAGAGCTAGGATTAGAATCCAAGCCTTCTGAAAACAGATCCTTTATTCACAGGTTCATCCTTTGCCCTCTGACAGTTCTCTAATTATATCAGTTTCTGGTTATAGAACGTTGCTTGATTGAACAACATTAATTGATCTGTAGCTGGAAGGAACTTTAAAAGTTATCTCAGGTTGATGCAGAGTGAAAGAAGCAGAACCAGGAGAGCATTGTACACAGAGACTGATATACTGTGGCACAATTGAACGCAATGGACTTCTCTACTAGCAGCAAGTCTGAGGGACTCATGAGAAAGAACACTATCCATATCCAGAGAAAGAACTGTGGGAATAGAAACACAAGAAAAACATTTCCTTGATCACATGGTTCGATGGGGATATGATTTGGGATGGGGATATGATTTGGGATGTAGACTCTAAATGATCACTCTATTGCAAATATTGATAATATGGAAATTGGTCTTAATCAATGATACATGTAAAACCCAGTTGAATTACTCATTGGCTATGGAAGAGGAGAGGGAGGAGGGGAGAGAAAGAATAAAGAATATGAATCATGTAACCATGGAAAAATATTCTAAATTAATTAAATAAATAAATTTTTGAAAAGTTATCCCAGGACTGCTAAGCGACTTGCCCAACATCATAGAAATAGTATCTGTTAGGAGGAATGGGAAAATTGGAACCCATGTCCTCTGACTCTAGAGCCAATGTTCTTTCCCCTGTACTACATCTTGTCATGATATCTTCATCCCCAAGCTTTTGCATATCACCTTTTTTCTGAGCCTGGCTCTTTGGTGGAATCAACATTTTACTCTTGATATTCAAACTTATTAATCCTTGCTTTTCCTACAATACCCCCTGTTGCTTCTCAGCACCTTTTTTTAGCCAAATGTCCCTGTGATTCTTTTTCTTTCTACCACATTTGATCTCCTACTTCCTTCAGAACTTAATTCTCAGGTCACAAGACCAGTGAGATGGGGAACTAGACATTTTTTTTTCTGATCCCTCTGACCTCTCCAAAACTGTCCAACATAAGAATTATGTGTTAAGTGGTAAAGAGATTGCATTTATTGCCACTGGATAAGACATCAAAAGTCTAAGGAGGCAATAGCTTGATGAATTAACACCAGAGAAGACTAATCCCCAGTATACTAACTCAGCACCCCCTCCCCCATGCTTTGGCAGGGTAACACAACCATTCTACTAAATTGTACTCTAGGATCCACTCAGCAATTTTCATGCTTTTGGCGCTGCTGCTGCTGTGGCTGCAGTGTCTGTCAGCACACAACAATCAGCAGAATGCACTTCTATTTCCTTCTTCCCAATATGGAAGACATGAAGATTTAGTAAGGCAGAAATTTGTTTTTTGCCTGGGGCAGGAGCATACTGGGCTTCAGCAGCATTCAGCCAGAAATTAAAGAACAGAGGGAATTGGAGCAGGGAACCAGCTGTATGTATATGTGGAGAAGAGATTGTCTCAAATATGCAGAAAAGGGAACTGGCATGCTCTGAAGGCCAATTTTGTCCTCTTCCTCCCCACAGTAAATCACTTGGGATAGAGACTAAAGCTGGTGAAAAGTGAGTTCCCTAGAGTGAGAAGGCTGAGACAACTTTGAGGTCCAGCCCTCCAGGGATCTACTTTCCAAGAGGAAGGAGTTAGAAAGTGAGCAATAAGAGAATATAAGGGGCAAAAGACTAAAATTACCTAAAGTCTAAGAAGGGAGAAAATTCAGTTCAAAACTTTGAGCACATGCAAATAAATCAACAGAGAAGATATTAAAACAGAATGGAAGATGGCTACCAGTACATCTAAATGAGTCCAGACATCACTGAATAAATGTTACAAAGCAAAGGAAATTGAGGCAGTTGAAATTGAGGAAAACCCTATGGATTCCCAAGAGAACATGAAACCACAGCAGCAGGTTCCCAGATGGCTCAAGGGAGAAATAAGAATTGTGAAAGCAGAATTTATGGCTTGCACAGAGGAAAAAAATGACAGAATAATAAAACTTGAATCCAGGAGAGTGAGGTTCTCCAAAGAAAGAAAAGAGAACACTTGATTAGAAATACAAGTATACTAAAGTGAAGAACAATCTGAAAGCAGAGCAAAATCTAATAATATTAAAAGAAAGCATGTTCTATATGCAATCAAAATATATTCATCTCAAAGACAAGATGAGAAGAGACAACTTAAGAATCATAAGACCTCTAGAAGAGCACAACATATCAAAAAACCTGAATACTGCAATGCAAGAAGTATAACAAAAATTGCTCAGAAACAGATCACCTCCAGTAAAAACAAAAAATCCACAACTCTCTACTGCAAAATTCCAAGACATAGTGATTAAAAACATCCTCACTGCACCCTCTGCCCATGAAATTTCATGGAATTAGCAACAATCAATAAGAAATTAGAGCCTATAGTGGCACTGCACCAGGTCCTTGTGGAATAAAGACAAAAAAAAAATCAAATAGTCCCAGTTGTCAAAGAGTTACATTCTAATAGGGAAGACAATGGGTACTAAGAATACATAGGATAAATTCAGAATCAATACAGAGTAATTTAGGAGAGGAGACATTAGCAATTGGGATCAGAAAAGACTGCATGTAGAAAGTAGTGTTGAGTCTCAGCTTTTCTGAAGTGAAGGTGAGCAGGATGATAATTTCTGGCATGGAGAGTGACCAATGCAGGCAAGGAGGTGGGTGGCGTATCAAGTTGGTGTTGGTAGAGAAGAGAGAGCAGGTTGCTTCCCACGATAATAACTGGAAGGGGAAACTAGAAGCAGCCCTGGTCATCTGGGGAACATTTCCATTCTTAGGGCTCTTAGGGTTAGTGTCCTTGGCTGCTTCCATCAGAGTTCAAGAGGAAATATGATCAAGGAGATGTGACCTTGTCTGGCACATGATTGCTCCTGTCTTCAAAGGTGGGTGAATGAGGTGATTACTGACTCAAATCTGCAGACACTCTTAGAAGCTCTTTTAGATACAGTAGGGTAGAATCTCTTTGAGATGCCAGCCTTTTTATTTCATTCTCAAGAGAATGGGCACTCACAATTCATTGTTACAAGTGTTATAGTAGGTGAGCTCAACATATATGGACTCACATCCTTCCTTTTATCTTCCCCCCTTCCCCTTCACCATTGGCTGGTTACTTGAGAGTCACAATCTAGGCTAGCTAATTGGAACGTGAAATTTACAAACTCAATTATCCTAATTATTCAAGCAGGGTTTAATCAATCAAAACAAGGATTGGGGTTTAATCAATCAAAACAAAGATCGTTTTCGTCCTATCTATCTGAAATCCTAGCCTTTTAACCAATCAGGGAAGAGAAGACTATACACTGCTTTTTCTTGGGAAACAAAATTTGACTAAAAACATTAAAGGGAACAATACTTATGTACTTCCCTGAGAGGAGTCCAGACGAACTCTATTCCCCACAATAGGACTGCTGATGTTAGTCATTTCATTTGTGCCCAACTTTGTCCATGACCCCTATTGGGGTTTTCTTGACATCGATTCTGGAGTGGTTTACCATTTTCTTCTCTAGCTCATTTTACAGATGAGGAGGCTGAGGTAAACAGGGTTAAGTGACTTGTCTAGGGTCACATATCTAATAAGTGTCTGAGGTTGGATTTGAACTCGATGATGCCTGCCCCAGGCCTCTATCCTCTGAGCTGACAAGCTGCCCTCAGGATAGGATAGTAGGCTCCTTTTCCTAAAGTATTGTTCCTTTTAACTTTGTTTACTAGGACTAGGCTAATGATCTGGGCAGCATTGTTATTTCTGGGGTTTACAAGGCTCAAGGTTAATGCTTTTTGATTCATTCATTCAGTAAGGCTGGAAAGCTCTGTTGGAGCTGGGCTGTGAAGGTCTTTAAATGCCAAACAGAGAAGATTATAACTGATCTTAGAGAATAGAATATCATGAGAGTTTAGTGAGCAGAGAATAACATGATCAGACTTGTGCTTCAGTCATATCTTTCAGTAGCTGGGAGGAGGATGGGTTTCAGAGTGTTGACACCTGAGGCAAGGAACCCAATTAAGAAGCTATTATAGTAGCTAAGCTAAAATGTGAGGAGGGCCTAAACTAGGATGATGGTGGTGGCTGTGTAGAGTAGAGAGAAGAGGATAAATAAAAGTGAAGTTGCAGAGATAGAAACAACAGGACTTGGCCACTGATTGGGTATTTATGGTGAGGGAGGATGAGGAATTGAATTTGCAAAACCGGTTGACTCGAAGGATAGTTGTACCTTTGACCAAAATGGGGGAATGCAAAAGTTCAGAGAGTTCTCTGTTTTCTACTTACTGCTGATGGATAACCAGAGTTCAAGAGACATGTGAGAGCTAGATAGATAGTCCTGGGAGTTATCTGCATAGAATAATCATTGAACCAATGAGAACTAATGAGGAAAGAGAGACAATGAGAATGAGAATGAACGTGTGGGTAACTTGCCAGAAGAGATTACTAGGATAGGATGGTGTGAGATGAAAGGGACATCTAGTATTAAGAGAAGGGCCACCTCTTCATATTTATTTTTATACTTATATTTATATTTAATAAAGTAAAAAAAATAAATTACCCACTTCATTACTAGTCTTTAATGCATAGTTAGTACGTAGCAGTGATGGCAAGCTTTTTGGAGATGGAGTGCTGGAGCCCATCTCCCTGTCCCCCACCAAGTGACATGCCTGTCCCCCTATGGTCCATGCCCTGCACCTCCCTTACCTCATACAGGGGTGGGAGAAAGTGCTCCCATTGGGCTGCCGGACTGAGGGACAGGTGAGGTAAGGAATGTCCTCAGTGAATGTAGAGAGGGGGATGGGAGTGTCTTGAGCACTCTGCTCCCCTTCATCTCTGCTACCTGTGAGCTTCCCACCTTACCTCCTATGTGCCCTCATTGGGCCAAGGGGCAGGTGATGTGAAAAAATGTCATCAGGTATAGTGGAGAGGGGGAGGGGAGCAGCTCTGCCCCAGTCCCTCTGCCTTTCTAGTAACAAGCTGGGGGATGGGGGTGGCATGTGGCTGTGTGCCCTGTATGCCATCTTTGGCATCTGTCCCATAGGTTTGCCATCACTGGTATATAGTATCTAGTGCTCAAATAGTATCTAGGTGAGACTGGGGCATGATTGATATCAAAGAGTTTTGAGATTTCAAGAAGAGAGGGCATCCAGGTAAACATGGCTGCAGTTTAGCTGCAGGAATCTACCTCTCCTCATTGCCTACCAATATAGATTACCTCAAAAGGCCAAAAAAAACCCCGAATTCTTATGAACAAAGGGACTCCACAGTAGGGCACAGCATTGAAGGATGTGGGATTTGGGCATTTCCACACTATAAGGGGGTGAAATAGCTTCCCCAAAATGTAAGCTGATCTACCCTCCTCCACCCCACCTATGGAGCCAGTGCTCTAGACTCAGAGCCAGCCCACGCTAGAATCAGTGAACAAGCAAGGGGCACCTCTAGGTCCTTGGCAGCTGACTAAGACCACCAAAGACCTACTACCCCTGAGAGAAGCTAGACTTGAGACCCCAACAGGCAGAAGTGTGCAGACCTTGGACACCAGGATAGTGCAGTAAAAGGCTATAAACAATAGAAGCCCCAGAGACTGGAGAGGTGGCCTCAGGCAAAAACCTCACTCCTTAGCTCTATACAAAGAGAGCCTGCCCTCCTCACTCAAACTTCTGACTGGAAAGGGAAGAAAAAAACAGCATAGTGATAGCAAATATTTCCCAGGAAAAACAACTTCCCAACACCAAGAAGAACAAGAAGAAGGCTTTGACCCTGGATAATTTTTTTATGAAGGAAAAATCCAGACTACAGAAGAAATAGCAGAAGAGGACTAACAAATGCATCCAAACCTTCCAAAAAAGTAGAAATTGGCCACAAACTCTTGAAGAATTTAAATCAGAGATTATGAAAAAGATGGAAGAATATTGGCAAGAAAAGTGGGAAATAGTTCAAAAAAGAAAATAACAGTTTAAAAGACAGGAACTCCCAATTGGAGAAAGAAGCCCAGAAATCAAATGAATGATAAATAAATTAAGAGATACAAATTAAACAGCTGGAAGCCATGAAAAGCAGGATAGATCAAACTAAAAAAGAAAATCAAAAGATAATAGTGGAAAACCAGTTTTTAAAGACCAGAATTGGGCAATTAAAAGCCAATGATCTCGCAAAACAGGAAGAATTAATAAAGCGAAATCAAAAGATTGACAAAATAGAAGGGAACGTGAAATATCTCACTGAGAAAATGACTGACCAAGAAAACAGGTCTAGAAGAGACAATTTGAGAATCATTGGTCTACCTGAAAACCCAGAAATAAACAGAAACCTTGAAATCATACTACAAGAAATTATCCAAGAAAACTGTCCTGATGTTCTTGAATGAGGGGGCAAAAATAGACATTGAAAGAGTTCATAGAACACCCTCTACACTAAATCCTCAAAAGACAACCCCCAGGAATGTAATTGCCAAATTTAAGAGCTTCCAAGCTAAGATTTCAAGAAGAGTAGACAAGCTCACAACAAATGGTCACTATTTTCTTAGTAAAATATGAGAAGACAGGTTTTTTGCTGAGATGGTGTGGAGAGGAGGTGGCTTGGGAGGTTTGAAAGAAGAGAAGGTTTGAAATAGCCACTATATGAGTAGTAAGGAATGAATTGGGAAGGAGTACTACCTTGCTGTAGTACAGACTCCATTGTACAGGATAACTAACTTTGTAATGGATCCAGTAAACATGATTATGTTATTTCTTCTGGTTCCCTTTAGCATCATGAGGGTAAGGAAAGAGGATAAGGATAAGGATAAGGATAAGGATAAAGAAAGAGGGCAAGGAATTTGAAAGAAGATTATGTACAATTGAAATGGTTAACTTTAATGCCAATATTGGGAAGGGAAGAAGGTAGAAACCATAGCAGCAATGATAGGATGGTAGATTACTGAGAGTTGGAGGAACTAGACTAGAGGTCATGGTAAGGATGAAAAATAGATTTTGTAGGAGTGAGGCTCAGGAAGAGTTGGAATGAATGATAAATTATAGTGGATTAGAATAGGAAATTAGGATATAGGATAGGATAGGAAAAAGAATTTCAGAATCATTGATCTTGGAAATAGAGTACTTATTAGTGACAGAGAAAGCAAGTTTATGACTATCACTGTGTATGGCTTAAATATAATGAAGGAGTAGATAATGTAGATAAGATGAGCAAAATAATGAACTGCTTGAAAAGGAATGATCTTGAAAGTTTGTAACCAATTCATAATTTTGAGGGGAACAACATATTCCATTACATTCATATACCATAGTTTGCCCAACCATCCTCCAATGGGAAGTTACTACTTTATTTCCAGTTTTCTGGGGTTAGGAGTGAAATGTTGCTATAAAATTTTTTGTTCAAATGGGTCCTTTCTTTAGTCTCTTTCAGGGAATAATCCTAGTATTTGTACATCTAAATAAATGAGTGTGACTATTTGAATATAGTACCAAATTGTTTCCCAGAATGGTTGGACCAATTCCCAAAAGCAATCATTGCTCTAGTGTATCTGACCTCCTATAATCCCTACTACAATGAATTCTGTATATATTTTAGGTGTTAGACCTTCAGAAAAGTTCATTGTGAAGATTTTCCCTCAGTTAGCATCTCTCTTCTGATTTTGATTATGTTGATTTTTTTGTGCAATTTTTAAATTTTAAATTTTGTGTAATTAAAAATGTCCATGTTATCTTGTAGTATTCTTTTTATTCTTTGTCAAGAACTCTTCCCCTTTTCATAAATTTGTTTGCTATATGATCTTTTATATCTAAGTCTTGAATCTACATGGCACTTACTGTGATCTGTATGAATGGTGGGCCAACCCAAATTTCTTCCAGATAACTTTACAGTTTTCTTAGCTTTCTGTTTTTTTTTGTTGTTTGTTTGTTTTTAATCAAATAGTGAATCCTTATCCAAATAGTTGAGATCCTTAGGTCTATTGAACACTATGTTCCATGTCAATTTGCTTCAGGATATTGCTTATTTAATCTCTTCCACTGATCAACTTTTCTATTTTTTAGTGAGTAACAAATAGTTTTAATAATTGAGATCTATCACTACCGAGCCTCTTTCTTTCCCACTGTTTTTCATTATTTGCCTTGAGATTCTTGACTTTTTTTTGTTCCTCCCAATGAATTTCATTTTTTTCTTAGTTACATGAAGAAACCCTTAGGTCGTTTGATTGGAATATTTTATAAATTAATATAAATATTTTCAATTTTATTTTATTAGAATAGCCCAAGTATGAGTAGTTGTGATTTTTAATGCAGTTTTTATTTCCATAAATAATACTTTGTAGTTATTTATATTCATAACTAGATGGAACAATAAAGTAGTAAGCCAGTTAAGTAAGGATAATAATAGCACCTCCTTCTCAGGTTTGTTGTGAGGATAAGTGAGACAGATGATATTTGTAAAGCACTTTAAAAACCTTAAAGTATTATATATGTGAGTAATAATAATAGAAATAATAATAATAAGTAGTAGTACTGTATTTCCTATAGTTATCTTAGTAGCTGGCCTCATAAATATATTATACATTTTAGAATTATTTCTAATGGAATTTCTCTATTTCTTCCTGCTGAGTTTTATTGTCACAGAGTACAGAAAGCCTGGTGATTTGTGTGTTTTATTTTACTGAAGTTCTTAATAATCTCATTTAATTTTTAGTTGAATGTCTAGGGTTCTCTAAGTAAACCATTATATCATATGCAAAAGGGTGATAATTTATTTCCTCATTTCTTATATTTATAAAGTGCATTGCAAATCTTAAAGTGCTATATAAATGCTTATTATTATTTGAGGTAGCTAAGTGGTGCAGTGGTTAGAGTGCTAGGCCTGGAGTTAGGAAGCCTCATCTTCAGGAATTCAAATCTGGCCTCAGGATCTTATTAGCTCTGGGAACTTGGGCAAGTCATGTGATTGGCTTCAGTTGGCTCATCTGTAAAATGAGCTGGAGAAGGAAATGACAAACTACTCCAGTATCTTTGCCAAGAAAATCCCAAATGGGGTCACAAAGGGTTAGATATGATGGAACAACAAAAATTATTATTTGACCTTCAAAAGGCAGCTCTGCAGTTTTCCCCATTCCCATCCTTCCTGGTCCAAATAATTCTTTAAAAAATACATTATATGGTATATGCCTTAGCAATGCAATGATTTAAAGTTTACAAATAATGTTCATTTTAAGCCTTCTGCAATCAACATATTTTTTCAATAAATACTCCCTATTTATTCCTAATAACATTAATATCAATAGTAATACCAACACATTAAAGCACTACTGTTTTTTAGTAGCAAATGCAATATATTTGCACCCTTCCTCTTAGGCAGTGTGGCTTAGTACCTTAATTTTAGTTCAGGCAACAGTTCTCCACAGCACTAAATTATACTCAAATAAAATTGGCATATCATAGCCTAGATGTCCTTTCTTTGGTTTTTTTAAATCTAACCTGTCACTATGCCCCTTCTTCAGTTTTTTAAAGGAGCCCTTAATACATAGCTGCATAATCTGCCAAACAAATTCCCTTATTGGCCAAGAGGCACCAAGGTGGTGCAGTGGATGTAATGCTGGACATTGAGTCAGGAAAAATTTTATTCAATTCCAGCCGCAGATACTTACTAGATGTGTAATTCTAGGCAAGTGACTTCTCCTTTCTCAGCTGTTTTTTCGTCTGTAAAATGGGGATAATAGTAGCTTCCAAGGTTGCTATAAGGATCAAATAAGACTGTATTTATAAAGTGTTTTGCAAACCTTGAAACACTAACATAAATGTTAATTATATTATAATGATGATATCCAAAAAAGCATGTTTCTTTCTGCATTTTAAGTCCATCATCTCCCTGACAAGAGGTGGGTAGCATGTTTCATCTTCAGGCCTCTCTGGATTTTCAGTTTGTCATGTCAGAGCTAAATTCTTTCAAACTTATTCCATTATGTTCATAAACCACAATTTATTTTACCATTCCCTAATGGGAAAATACCCTCTTTAGTTTCCAATTTTTGCTCACCACAAAAAAAAAGAGTCAAAATAAATATTTTACAATGTACAGTTATTTTCCTTTTTCATTTCTTTGGAGGTATTAGTCTTGGCATGAGTGGGCCAAATTATATCAACATTTTAACCAACTTTTGGGATATTGTTCCAAATGACTTTCCAATTTATACTTATACCAATTGACCATAGACTTTCTATTTATCATTTTGTTCATGTCATCTTTGCCAGTCTGGTGGATGTAAGGTAGAAACTTAGACTTACTTTATTTTACATTTCTCTAATTATTAGTGATTTAAAGCATATTTTCATGTTTCTTGATAGTTTGGATTTTTTTTTAAAACTGCCTATTCATAACCTTTCACAGTATATCTATTGGGGAATGACTCTTGTAAAAAATTTGAAATCAATTCTTATATATTTTGGATATAAGACCTTTAACAAAGGAAAGTGCTATGAAGATCTTTTCTCCTGTTACTTGTTTCCTTCATGTTTTTTTTTACATTAGATTTGTCTGTATAAAAAACCTTAAAATTTTTATATTATCTGACATACATTTTATCTTGTATGAGACTATCACTTGTTTATTCATGTAGATTTGAAAGGTGATTTATTTCTTGTTCCTCCAATTTATGATGTGACCTTCTATAGGTAGGTCATGTATCCATTTAGAGTTTGTCATGGTATGTGATGTGACTTGTTGGTCTATACTTAATTTTTACCAATCTGCCAACCAGTCTTCCAAGCAAACTGATAAAATCAAATAATTACCTCTTCCCTTACTACCTTGAGTCTTTGGGTCTATTGAACACTATGCCCCTGTGCTTGTCTCCATTGTTACGTACCTAATCTGTTCCACTGACTACTGTTTTTGAAAAACCAGCATGAAATTGTTTTAATGATTACTAGCTTGTAGTACATTTTGAGATCTGCTACTGATAGACACCCTTCCTTACCACTTTTTTTTCATTATTACCCTTGAGATTCTTGATTTTTCTCTTCTTCCATATGAATTTTATTATTTTTTCTAGTTCTATAAAATACTCCTTTGGTAGTTTGATTAGTAGAGTGCTGGTTAAGTAAGTTAACTTAGGTTCCATTGTCATTTTTGTTACATTGGCTTTTAACCTACCTGGAAACAATGAATACTTCTCAAATAATTATAAGCTATCTTTCTTTTTGAAAAAATATTTTATATTTGGATTCATATAGTTCCTGAGTGAATTTTGATAGCTACACTCCTAAATATTTTATAGCTTCTAGTTATTTGGAATGAAACTTTTCTTTCTAGCTTTCCTTGCTGGGTTCTTTTCAGCACTGAGGAATGCTGATGATTTATATGGACTTCTTTTTCTTTAATTTTTATTTTTAAAGACTTTTCCATGTTTCCATGATTCAATTTTTTTCTCTCCCCTCTTCCCTCACCCTTCCCAGAGTCAATAAGAAATTCCACTGCATTGTACAAATGTTATCACTTGATACCTCATATGGATTTCTTATAAATTCTATAAATTAAAACTTCATTTAATTTTAGGTAACTCTCTCTCGGATATTCTAAGGCAATTGTGTCAAACAGAAACAGAGGCTATTAAGCCACACCTAAGGATTCCTATGTGTGGCATATTAACTTATAAAACCACATATTAACATTATCTATGTTTTATTGTATTTTTATTAATTTTGTTGAATATTTCCCAAGTATATCTTAATCTAGTTCTAGTGTCCTGAGAAGTGTTGCAGCTATCCCATGTTTGACACTTCCACTCTAAGCAAATGATTGTGTTCTTTACAAAAATGCTACTTTTGTTTCCTCATGACCTCTGCTTATTCTTCCTCCCACCCAATTTTCTTTAGCTTGCTGTGTCCTGGCTTGGTGGAAATATTTAGAGACATGTGTCACACAGTGGGAACAGGGGTGGTGGTGGTGTGAGTGGGTTATTTTTGGAGTGACCTAGTGGCTGGGGAATTGGTATATTGTATACATGTGCCAAAGCTTTTTAGCTTTTGTCTACTAGAGCTCTTCTTGCAGTTCTAAATTCCCTCGGTGACACAGTTGACAGGTGGTCTCTTCACACTTAGTATCAGAGTGATGCTGCCACATAGAGCAGAATTTTCATTGAAGCTATATAGCCTATTGGTAGAGGGATGAATTTCTTGTTAAGAAAACTTAGGTTCAAATCCCCCTTGTAACATTTATTAGCTGTATAACCATGAACAAGTTAGTTTGCATTCTCTAAACCTCAGGAAGCCCTCTCAGACTGTAACTTGTAAATGGGTTGCTACCTCCCTTGATGGAAGGAGTCTCTACACTGATAGAAGCAGAAGTTATTGACATATTAAAGGTCACTAGTCCCTGGGTTACCACTACCCTCTCCCTATCACGGGGCTTAGTAGGAACAGTGCCCTTCTTTGGTTATCTATCCGTGGAACACTCATTTGCTTTCTCCCCAGTTATCAGAGCCTTACTGTACAATATAGACTCAACTTTCCTAAAAAAATAGAGCCTCATTTGATTGTAAACCCTTTCCCAATTGTGTGTGTGTGTGTGTGTGTGTGTGTGTGTGTGAGAGAGAGAGAGAGAGAGAGAGAGAGAGAGAGAGAGAGAGAATGTCTGTCAACAATTAAATGTAATTATGACTCCATGAATGAAGGATGAAATATCAGGGTACTTTGCTTCATTGTCATTGTGTGCCTTAACAAATAGAAACTAAAACTCTGGCCGATCAATGTATGTATATATTGGTCATAAGAGGACTCAGATGACAGAGAGTCAGTTATTTGGACCCACCTTTCACCATTGGTGCCTCCTTTGCATAAAAGAACTTTGGTTTCACATAGATTGGGTTCAGGGTTACAACTGGGTCCTTACTCCTAAGAAAGGAGAGTTAAGATTTTTTCCCCCTATGTTTTCTGCCTTATTGCCATCACCTCCAAGTTCCAGGGAAAACCTCTTAAAGCTTAGCTATGGTTCACATATACACTTCCCACAAATTCAGCAAGCAAACAACATTTTACAAAGTTTTCCATAGGTTATTATTGCATCCTCATTGCTTAGAAGGCCCTGTCCCCACCCATAACAATTAGGAAGGAACCCAATAAAAATTAAAAGAATTAAAGAAAAACAAAGGGGAAAAATTCACCTCAGAGGGAAAGTTGAATCCCAAATGAGCTCTCAAAGCATGTACAACAGAAATCTGAATGCTGAGATTGACTACAAGTCACATACTCACCCTCAAGTGAGAAACCAAACTGACCTAAGTGAAAATTTTTCCCGTGGGTCCCTCTTGCACATAAAGTAACTGACATATTTCTAACAGATTCCTGCCATTGTGCAGGAAAATCCAGTTGGAGGTCTGGACGATATGTCCCTCCATATAGGGTACCTCATTTTGGACATTTGTGACAAGGAAATCACTTTAAAAGACTGATATATATTAATTTAAGGTCTCCAAGGAATTCAGCTATGTAATTCCTAAATGAAAACTCAAGTCAGCAGTCAACCTTTTATGGAGTTTAATTACAAACAGGAGGAAGAAAGGTATTAGAGATAGAGAGAGAGAGGGAGCGAGAAAGGGGAGAGAAGGGAATAGGGCTTAAATACCCCTTCTGTTTAGGCTGGGCCAAAAGACCCAAGCCCTTAGATAGCTGAGGCAAAGAAAAGAGATCAGTCCCTATCACTCACGTGACCAAAATGGAGAAACAGTCTCAGGGGCCTCCACCTCCAGCTTCCTTCAGAGCACAACCTCTCAGAGCAAAACCTCTCTAACCAACCACCCTCAGTCCTCAGACCCCCCCCCCATCTTTAAGGAAAACATCCAAGTTCCCTCCCCTCAGTTCTCACATCTACCAATCACTGTCCATGTCTTCCCTGTGCCAATGGTGGCTCTAGCTTAACCCAGGACCGCTCAGAGGTCTGTGGCTTTGCACATGTCTGTTGAAGGTCATATTCTCAAATAATTAAATCTTGATCCTTTTCTACAGCCCTTCCTAAACCCTGTTACCCTGAGTAGGGTGGAGATTGGAATAATTAAATTTTGATCTATGCTGCAGCCCTTTCCATTGTTCAGCAAAAGGTTTCTGTCCTAAAGTAATCTTAAGAAGGGAGGAGGAGGAACCTCCCTTGCCAATGGGGTTCACATTCCAATAGAGTTCCCAGTATCAGTATGAAATTCCCTACAAGCATGAAACCTTCCAATGGTGAAATTTCCAACATTCACAAGTCTAAGAAATTTTAAGGTTTACACATTTCAAATGGAGATCCAGGCTCACCTGATAATAGGACGGGAAGATTGTGTGCAAGTACTGTGCTATTTTCTGGGAATACAAATTCAATGAATGAATCCTTTCTGGATTTTAGATTCTAGTAAGGGAGACAAGTATATGCACAGGATATATAAGCTTCGCTAAAGGTCACTCAGGGGCAGCTATCTCCAGGGATAGAGCCTGGCCTGAAGACAGGAGGTCTTGGTTCAAGACTAGCCTCAGATACTTTCTAGGTGTGTGACTCTGGGCAAGACTTTTGGAACACTGTATAAGAACACAGAATAACTTTAAAGAGAATAAATACCTTATAGTTTAGGAAGTTAAGGAAGTTTGAGAAAAAAAGGCCCTAGCAATTAATTGAAGGGGATCAGAAAAGACTTCATGTAGAAGATGGTACTTGAGCTTGTTGAATGAAGATAAGGATTTCTATGAAGCTGAAATAAGGGGAGAATGTATTTCCAGGTCTGCGAGCTTGGAGATAAAGTACCATGTGGGAGGAACTGAGAGAAAGCCAGGACATGGCTTGGGCTTCCTTAGTATATAGGGGGGGAGTGCATTGTAAAGAACAGTGAATGAATATGGAAAGATAAGTTGAGGGCAAGTTATTAAGGCTTTAAAAGCCAGTTGGAGGAGTTTATATTTTATCCTAGAAGCAATGGATTTTATTGAGGAAAGAAGTAACATGGTCAGATCTCCACTTAAAGATGTATAATAGGATAGGCCTAGATTAGGGGGAAGGAGGCTAAAGGGGATGGAATCTGAGGCTGGAAGACTGATTAGAAGGCCACTGTATTACCCTAAAGGAGAAATAATGAGGTATTGATTTAAAGCACTGATTAATTGTTTGAATTAAGAAAAGGGGTCAGATCTGAGACATGACATGGAGGCAGAAACAAGATTTGGCATCTGGTTGGATATGTTGGATGAGGAAGAGTAAGGAGCACAGTAAGATGCTATGGTTATGAACCCAGGAGACTAGAAAATGATGCCTTCAACAGAAAGAGAAAAGTTTGGAAGAGGAAGATTGGGGGGATTTGGGGAAAAGAAAATGAGTTCTGTTTTGTATATGTTGTATCTGGGGAATCTTCGAGACATCTAGTTTGAATGTCTTATAGGCAACAGAAGATATGGGCCTGAAGCTCAAGGAATATGATGGGCCTAGATATAGACATTTAAAAGACATAGATGTGTTTGAAGGCAGCAGAAAAAGAATGGATAGATAGGGAGAGAGGGAAGATTAGAGAGATGGTTTCTGTTACGGAAGAGAGGAGGGTGACTTATGGTAACTTGTGGAGGCATTAGCTTTGACAAGAAAGGCCACCTCATTTTTAAAGACTGCAGGAAAATAAGAGTGGGAACCGATATCAAGGTGTTTTGAGATGAAGAGGAGGAAAAAAGAAGGAGCTCACATCAACTGCCTTCCACTCCCCTTTAGAAAAGATAGAAGGAGGGACAGCTAGGTGGCTCAGTGGAGAGAGAACCAGGTCTGGATTTGGGAGTTCCTACATTCAAATTTGTCCTCAGATACTTCCTACCAGTGTGACTGGGGGCAAGTTACTTTACCCCAGTTACCTAGCCTTTTTCACTCTTCTGCCTTGGAACCAATGTTTAGTACTAATTCTAAGTCATAAGGTAAGGGTTTATTTAAAAAAAGAAGAAAATAGAGATAGACATCAGCTATTTATTTCTTTTACCATAAAAGAAATGCCTATAACACAAAAGGTTCATAAACTCACAATAACAAATACTTAAAACATGAAATAATTGTACCTTCCTGGGAGATAAAAACAACTTTGTAGGACCACTCAATGGATATTGCTCTTTGATCTTTGGTCTTATTATCCAAGAAGCTCAGAGATCTGGATTTCCTGGTAAGCCAGGACATGGCTTGGGTTTCCTTATTCTCATCAGCTACAACAGGCTTCTGCCAGAGATCATCATCTTCTCCAATAAGTTTTTGTGGAAGTTTTGTGGAAATTCCCTTCTGCTGGGCAATCAACATCCAACTCAGACTCCAGACCCATCTAAATCACAATGTTACTGATTGACCTGGAAATATCTGTTTCTCAGGATTGTTAAAGAAACATCAAACAAAAGCTAGAAATGTGAGGTTCAACCTTAGACATACCTAGTTAAGTCTGTGTTCTTGCAGCCACTCACAAATGTGTTTGCCATTTGTGCCTGGGGCTGGGGAATGGGGGGGGAGGGGAGGAAAGAGAATTCTCCTCCCTCCCCTTTGTTAGAAATCCAAAGGGCAGGCTGCCTGAACCACCAATACAGTCAGGTGAGAATTCCTCAAAAGAATCTGGAAGTTGTCTTTCCTTGGTTCCTTAGAGCTCAGACAATAGGCAGCTCTTCCCGCTTAAGTCACCAATCTTCTCTGACACAGTCCTCAGTTATAGGGACTTTGGTGAGGGCCAATCAAGGTCTGCCTGCAAAGGATCAGAATATTTAGTCTAGCAGGGGCCAGGCCACCATGTTCAGTCCATCAGAACCCTCTCCCTCAGTTAAATATTTTCTGTCTCCATCTGGTTAATTGGGGTGGAACATTTGTTCATATTCCCAATTCTTGAACATTCTTTGTGGACCTGGGGAGGACCAGGCACCCTAATTACACCAGAAATAACTCTCAGAATAAAAAAAAGAAAAAAAATAACTCTCAGTACATGTACTGCTGATAGAACATAGGAATGGTCACCATTTTATATGAAAGTGTTGTATGGTATCCATATGTTTAGAATTGACTTAGAATTGGTTTATAATTTCTAGAAAGCGAGAAATAGAAATTGGGAGTCTAGAATCCATCTCCTGGCTCAAGACTAGAGGGGATCTTTGGGAGCCAGGAGACCAGGGTTCCTGACTCAGCTTTGCTACCAAAGAGCTATGCCATTTTCTTCTCTGTAAGCCTTACTTTGAATTTAGGTAAAATGAGATGATTGGATTAGATGATCCCCAAGGCCCCTGTTCTAGCTCTGACATTTTCTAGAGACCAATCTAGATGCCTCTCACTCTAAATGCTCATTAGAAAGGATTAGCATTTCAGTCCTGAAGCTAAATAAAGTAGATCTCTGTTTAGAATAAATATTCTCCTTATCATCTGAGAAGATTGAGACTTTGTCCATTTATTTTTGACTGACTTCTGAAAACTGAGAGTTAGCTGGATTCCTAGGGTGGGATTTGGGGAGTCTAGTTTCTAACCCCCTGACTTGATATAGGATTTTAATATTAAGATGGTTTCCACTATCCTATTTCTTTCCTCTCTCTACCAACTTATTTTCCCAAATTTGCCCACCAAATCTATCCACCTCCTATTCTTAATGGACCTGTAGAAAGAACCTGAGCTTCACTGAGGTGCTTTGAGATCTGGGATATCTGCCACAACACTTCAATTTACCACCACCCTCCCCCCAAAATCTTAGTCTTCTAAGAGTGCTTGCCAGTGCCAAAGAGAGCACTATTGCTCTCCTTGGCTAGGGTTTGCTCAGTGCATTCAAATAGGCCTTTCCAAAGGAAAGGACAGCATGTGCCCTAATTATGTCTGGCTTTTGAACCAAATTCCACCTCCAGTAACTGCACTCTGCCCACCTAAATTCCACAGGCAGTCCCTCCTGGGTACATTCTTGTTTCTTTCCCCCCAATTGCTTAAATTATCCTATTGTATTTGGTTACTGGAACTCATGCACCATTCCTCTTTCACCAGTTTCCCTCAAACACAGAGTTGATGGAATGCTCTTTCTCCTGAGTGGACAGATAAGGTGTTGCTCATTTCTTAATGTGTTGCATGACTCAGAAACACACTCTGGGACCAGGACTCAGAATCCACCTCCTAAGCACAGAAAGTGAGACACAGAATTTCCATCATAAACAAATTAGAGGAGCAAGGAAGAAAATTTTCTTTTGCAACTTTAGATAGGAAAAGAGATTATGACCAAACCTGGGTCCAGAGTAGATTACAAGTGATAAAAAGGACCATTTTAATTGCATAAAATTTCTTAAAGTTTTTACACAAACAAGCTAATGAAGTTAAAATTATAAAAGGAAATAGCTAGAGAAAAAATTCTTTGTGGAAAGTTTCTTTGATATCCAAGTCTGATATCCAAGATATATGAGGAACTGACTTAGATTTATAAGAATAAGAACCATTCTCCAATAGTTAAATAAAATGGTCAAAGAATAGGAGCAGACAGTTTAAAAAGGAAATTATCAACAAACATATGAAATACATCCCTTGTAATAAGAGAAATGCAAATTAAAACAGCTCTGGGGTTCTATCTTATACCCATCATCTTGAAACAGTTGACAAAAAAGGAGAAATGGCACTTGTTAGAGGGGCTGTGGAAAAACAGATAACACTAATGCATTGAACTGTGTATTGATCCATCTCTCCTAGAATATAAATGGAAATTTTGTTTCCCCTACTCCCCTAAATCATCAAACTCTTCATATCCTTTTGCTTCACCATTGATTCCAGTGGAGAATACCAAAAGGCTAATAAGGGAATCTTAAGTGTCTCACCTCTGGGCTTTATTAGTATCTCTTCATTTCCAGATCTAGATTCAGCTAGGTGGTAAATGGAGAGCTGGGCCCTGTATTTAAAAAAATCTGAGTTCAAATATGACCTCAGACACTAGCTCTGGGACCCTGGGCAAGTCACTTAACTGCCATCTACCTCAGTTACCACAGCTGTAAAATAGGGATCACAGTAGCACCTACCCTGCCAGATTATTGTAAGAATCAAATGAGGAAATACTTGTAAAATGCTTAGTGCATAGTTACCACTTAATAAATGATTGTTCCCTTCCCTCCCCTTCTCTCTGGATGGGTTTGAGTCTATGCTTGTCTTTTGAGGATATAGTAGCATCTAGGTTCTACCACAATGAGGTGAATGAATGAATTAAAAGCATCTTTAAAACAACAAACAACAACAAAACCCTTATGTCCTGGAATCAATACTAAGTATCAGTTCCAAAGAAAAAAGTTAAGAGCTAGGCAGATGGGATTAAGTGGCTTGCCCAACCAAGGTCATGCAACTAAGAAGTGTCTGAGGCCACATTTGAACCCAGGACCTTCCCTGTTTAGGACTAACTCATCCATTAAGACACATAACTGTCCTAAAAAGCATCTATTAAGCACTTACTATATCCAAAACATTTTGCTACTTGCTAGAGATTCAAGGAAAGCAGAGATCGTCTTTGTTCTTCCCATGCCATAATTTTCAGATGTTCATGCCATAATGCAGGAAACAACACATATAGGAGCTTTGGGCTACAAGTTGAATGGAAAGACTTATCCTTAGGGTATTGATGTAAAGCAGATGGTAATGCATCTTCTTTAATGTCATTTCCACTGACAAAATCATATCCATGTCTAATGTTGAGCTGTTTGACAGTAACCAAAAACTATGGGGGCTAGAAGTTTCTTTATCCTGTTTTGAATAGCTGTGGCTACAAAATAGCAGTGATGAAGCACAAGCACATTACCTTCCTCCTGACGGAGAAGTGATGGGCTCAAACTGCAGAATGGGGCATACATTTTCAAGCCCAACCAATCTGAGGATTTGTTTTGCTTAACCATCCACGACAGGTTACAAAGATCTTGTTTTTCTTTTCTTTTTTTTTTCTTAAGAGGGTTTAGAGTTAGGAATAGTGTTACTGAAGGAAGAAAGGAAGCAAGCATGACAGAGAAATGGGGGCCCCTGGATAGGCATCTTTTTCAAGAAAGTAAAGTTATCCCAAAGAGAGCTCAAATGGGAATTGGGCAGTGAAAGATTGAGAAATTCTTATCTGTCTGTGGAGGGAAACCATCTGAAGAGGAGAGACAGGGAGATGCATCACCATGGTGATAGCAGAGAAGTAAATGGCCACTTTTGCGGCTTCTCAGTATGGATGGTTGAGAGCTTTCAAGGAAAGGTGTGTGTGTGTGTGTGTGTGTGTGTGTGTGTGTGTGTGTGTGTGTGTGTGTGTGTGTGTGTGTGTGTACAGGTACACAGTCCCTAGCTCCACTTAGAAACTTTCTCAGAGGGCTAGAAAGAATAATTAGATGTTTCTCAGAAAAAAAAAAAACATGAGAAAATGATTTAAAATGGGAAATAAGTTGCTTGCTACTAAGCCTGGTGTGCCACAGGTTTCAGAGTAGTGTTAACTTATGAAATGAATGATCCTGTGCATCATTTACTTCAGATATCACCAACTGAGAACAAGTCGCCCTAATGCCTGCCTAAATTTTGTCTGTTTAGCAGTTGTGCAAAAGGGTTTGGAGCTTTTCCTCATTTGGACTCTCCTGCCCATCTTCTTGGAGTTTTTGTCAGTCATCACTCTATCTCTGTACCTGTCTTCCATTTTTGAAAGCAGTGTCCACAGTCTTGAAGTTGGCTTGGAGGTCTCTCTTGAGGCAATCTAGCATTAAGTATAGGAAAAGATGTTGGAATAGATGTGCAGAAACCTGGGTCCATGTTGGAAGGGGAAAATAGCCTCCAGCTAAACACTGTTCCTGGCCAAGCACCCCCAGAGTCTTGATTTGATAATGGGCCAGGTAAGGACGCATATATATTGGTGGGTGGGGAAGAGGCAAGGATGTTGTGTCCTCAGAAACTTGGGAATTCAAAGTCTCTTCCCCTAGGAAAACATCTCCAGTTGGTATTTCCACGCAGTAGCAGTGTTTCCCAGTGGCCTTCCCAATCCATACTAGCTCAGATTATATATACCTAGCCCTCCTCTGCTTCAAAATCCCTTCTCCCTATTCTGGGCCCAGGTAAATTCTGTTTGGACCTGACCCCCTGCTGCCCTTCAGGAAGATCCCACACTCCTCAATTATATGTTATGCTAGGAACGTGTCTTCCTGGGGAAGAAAGGGGGACCTCTTTTGAAGTATCTTTTATAGGGATAAGTAGCATTTCCAAGGGATCTTAATCAACCCAAGCTATGGTATGATAGAGCCCTGAATTGGGAGTTCAAAGGCCTAAGCTTTTTTTCCCTGGTTTTGTCACTAACTCCCTGTCTGACTTTTGAGAAATTAATTTCTCTTCTCCAAGAGAATCAGTACATTCATCTGTATCATAAAGGGGAGATGTTCTTAGGTTGCATTCAGAATAAGTCTTCCTAATGATCTCTTCCCTGGTAAGAACACCCAGATTTAGGGATCCTGAATGTTGAAAGACTTTGAGGCATGGCCATAAAAAGCTCTGTTGAAGGAACTGGAGATGTTTAGCCTGAAGGAGAAGAAAAATCTGGGGGTGGAGTTGGAAGAGGAAAGGGAGAATGATGTGATAACTATCTTCAAGTACTTCAAGGGCTATTACATAGCAAATGGGATTGGACTTGTTCTTTTTGGCCCCAGAGGGCAGAACTAAGAGTAATGGGTAGAAGTTACAAAAAGATAAACTTTGGCTTAATGGAAGGAAACATTTCCCAATAATTAGAGCTCTTGGCCAGTAAAATGAGCTGCTGGAAGCAGAGGCCCCCTCCTAAGTGGAAGAGGTCTTCAAGCAAAGACTGGATGACCACTCATCAGAGCTGTTGTTTGGAGGATTCTTTTAGGGGGATGGATTGCACTAGTCAGTCAAGGAGGGTCCTTTCCATCTCTGAATTTCTTTGACAAGGTGGGAAAGCAGTCTTTAAGGTCCCTCCTAGCTCTGCCATTCTAGGGCTATGATTCTACTCTGTTCAAATACAAGTACTTCAGTGAGAGGTTTGGGGGATTCTGTAGCTTCCTTTGAGGATAAGGATGGGAAAGAATGGGACAGCCTGGAACCATGGGGACTCTTGGACCAAGGTGTTCTGGCTTGCCCTTCTGGTGACAGTGTGTTACCTTATCTTCTACCAAAACCCCAGAAGACTTGTGGGAGAAAAAAAAAAAAACCTGTGCAAAAAAGGATAACCTGGGGTAAGACTTTGGGTCCTGACTTGGCCTGCCATGTGATTCTACACACTTAGTGCATAAGTAATACTGAATGAAGGGTGTGTAATATTACCCAAAGATGATTGATAAGTAGTTTGTTGGGTTAACCTCTAGGTAAGAATAGCAGTGACTTGAACTCCTAGAATCTCTACTCAACTCCCTTATTTCTCTTGCCATTTGTCTTCTCCACCATCCAAGGTCAAGACTTTAGAATAATTTTCCTCTACCTTATCCCCAAAAGCACTTGGTCATCAAATCCTATTAATTTTCCATCCATGATATGAATTAAAGTGAAATCTTGTACTTCTTTTCCACTCAAATTGTGACCACTAATTCAGGCTTTCATGATCACCTACCTGACCTCTCTCCCTCTATTCTCTCTCCCTCTTCAATCTGTCATTCTCATTTAATCTCTGTAATACTTAGATCTGACTATTGCCACTTTCCTGCTCAAAAACTTTCAGAGACTACTTGGTGCCTATTGGATAAAATACGAGTTCCTACCTCAGTCTGCAATTTAAGACACTTCATGGTCTATTTATTGCCCTATTTCCCATGATTCCACTTCACACACTCAACATTCCAACCAAATTAGGCTAGTAGCTGAGCTTTCCTTGCCTAAGTGTATTCATATATGCCATCCCCCATGACAAAAACACATCCCCTCCATCTCTCAGCAAATTAAAATTCTTCTTTACTTCCAAGGCATAGTCTATGTTCCACCTTCTGGATGAAGCTTTTCCTGATTTTACTCCATGTTCACCTCACTCAGCACTGAACCTGGAGTCAGAAAGACCTGATTTAAAATCTGACCTCAGACATATACTAGCTATATGTACATAGGAACACTTAACCTCAGGGTTAGTTTACTCATCTGTAAAATGAGAGTGATATTAGCATCTAACTCCTAGGGTTGTTGTGAGGAGATATTTGTATAGCATTTTTTTTTACAAACATCCTGTTATTGTTATTATCTCTGTTCCTCCTTAAATTTTCCTTGTGGTTTTTAGATCTCATCATTGACCTTATTTCATTCTACAGAACTCTGAAAATTAACCAGGACAATGTAAAATAAGTTTATTGATATACATAAGAAATCTTACAACTTTTTACATATGCAATATGCCCTCTTTTTCTTGCAGTCACTTGTTGTCCACAATTTAATACTAATTTCACAAGATTTTGACCTTTATTAAATTATTTATCTTGAAATTTCTCTTATAACATTAGAGATTAAGCACACCGTATACAAATAGCCCACTCTTCCAAATCCATCCTTGATAATGGGGCAGCTAGGTGATGCAATTGATAGAGCACCAGTCTTGAAGTCAGGAAGATTCATCTTCCTGAGTTTGAATCCAGCCTCAGAGACTATCACCGGCAAATCACTTAATCTTGTTTGCCTCAGTTTCCTCATCTGTCAAATGAGCTGGAGAAGGAAATGGCAAACCACCTCAGTATTTTTGCCAAGAAAACCCCAAATTGGGTTATAAAGAATTGGACACAATTGAAAATGACTCAATGGCAATCCTTGATTATAACCTATAGATTTTTATTCAGTAGGACTTAAATCCTACTGCATTATTAAATTAAATTTAATTAATTAAATCCTACATGCATTTTTTAACAGTAATGGTTAGCAGCTTAATACAACAATAATTGTTTTTCTGGCGGTTTTTCCAACTTGAAAATAATTAACAACCTCTCCAGTTGTCAGGTCCCTGTAAAATCCTTTGCTTGTTTTCAGAGAGCTTGCTTGTCAGCTTTAGGTGTTCTATTTTGGTTTTCATTGGACTTTGAGCATCAGGTTGACTGTTTCTGTTTTATTATCCTCAAAACTGTTCACCTCCACACCAACAGCTGCTGCAATAACTTTAACAGCCACTGAAGTGTGCTCTTTAAGAGCTGCAGCTTTTGCATATTTCCTTAGAGTAAAAGCCCATTCTTAAAAACCACAGAATTAAAAGCACTACAAAAGAGAAGAATAAAATGTGTACGAAATGAACTATAGCACACAGTTTCCAGAAAACTAACTAGAAGTTGGGAAACCAGCTCAGTTAAGTTGCATCTGGCCAGGTTCAGAAGTTCTGAGCCAGCCTAGCTAACTAACTCAGCCTAGCCTAGTAGAAGCATGCTTACCTGACCATTGTCACAAAGTGAATCCCTATAAAAATGGTTGCTTGCCCCAAGTAATTCACATACCACAATAATTCACTGTAACTTATATCACACTTATTAGTAGATGTGATCCATCCCCCAGATTGCATGTAAGCTCCTAGAGGACAGGTATTGTATTGTTTTTCATATATTTTTATTGAGGTGCACAAGAATATTCTAAGCACTAAACACTATCTTGTACAGAGTAAGTGATGAATAAATGTTATTGATTGAAATTTAATTGGTCTTTTGATAATGGACCTAGAGGTGTTCCATTTTCTCTCTGGCCCTTGTGGTAGTAACCTCTTCTCTCCCTGCTTTTGATCTTCCCCTGTAGACGGAGCCCCACTTAGTGAGCTGTCTTGGTCCTCGTCTCTTGCTGTGGTGGCTGTTTCTTTCTCTGGACTCTTTACCTTCATCTTCCTCATGCTGGCTTGCCTGTGCTGTAAGAAGGGAAACATCGGGTTCAAGGTAAGGCATCGACTGGACTTCATTTATGGAAGGGAGAGATGAATTTTGTATATAGAGAGGGGCCTAAACCAGGCCCCATTGCCTGTCAGGGATACCATTCACATTGATTTGGAAGCCTTTCACCCAGCTCTATGTTGTTCTCTTTCTCCTCCAAGAAGTCCAAGGAGAACAATGTGATTTGGTGAGACTGGTTACTTTTAGTGTCAGGAAAGTGAAGAGGGAGAATGCCAACCATTGGGTAATGTCTTGAATCTCATGCCTAGGAACATATCCCCCGTGACCCAGAATAAAGCCTTAGAATAAAGCATCCTGGTCCTCTTTGCTTTTCTCTGTCTCTGGGCATGAGTGTTTTTGCTTTAAGGATGTGCTCTTCAATAGCCATGTTTTGTGGCAGGGATCTATTTTTAAAAACCTCATCGAAGAGAACCAACCAGGCACCACAGACACAGGAGGTAGGCAGAGCAAGCCCAGGCAGTTCTCTCAGTGACTGTAGATCCAGCCCTTGCCTTTGCTAGCTGACTTACTCAGATAGAGGTGGGTGAGAGTTGGACTGATATAACAGGAGCCATCTCCATTGTCATGTTAATGTAAATCTAAATCCTGTGGTCTCACTAGCTTAAGGGTTCAAAGATACCCAATGCCCATCTTTGCATGTTAAAGAGAACAAAAAAGGATTCTCTCTCTGTCTGTCTCTCTGCCTGTCTGTCTGTCTGTCTCTCCTTCTCTGTCTCTCTCTCTGTCTCTCTCTCTCTCTCTCTCTCAGACCTTTTGGGAGACAATAGTCTTATTTTTTCAAACTTTCCCCATGTTTGTGCCTATATTGATTTCCTTTTGGAGCTGGTGAAGAATCTTGTGCCAATGATGTTTTATAGGCCTTTAGAGCTATTAATAATGATAACCATAATAATCACACAGCTCTAGTCAATTACCTTTCTATGGAATCCATGATGAAACAGAATCACTTAATTGAATCTACAAGTCCTAGGGTGGGACTATTGTATGTAAAAATTATTTCTGATGGGGTTTTAGTATTTTCTCAGTTCCCTGCATTGATCTCTTCACTAAGTTAATAGAGGCAATGCCCAATATTATGATAAATTTATGGCTTGGCTTGGTTGCTTGAGCCCTGTAGACAGATGTCAAAACTGCATTTCTCAGCTCAATAAATCACAGACTGGGTTTTTAATCCCAGATCTGTTCCTTGGGCAAATTACTTCTCTAAGGATCAATTTCCTCACCCTTGAATGGGAATAGTGTTATCTGCCATGCCTTAAATTCTTAGTTTGTTGGAAGATAATGGCAAAGATGGCACTTTGTAAACAACAAATCACTTGACAAATGTGAGGAATCATTATTGTTAAATCCTAGGAGATTTAAGGATCTGAGAGACAGAACAAAAATCCCTTGGAGTTATCAGTAATTCAGTTCCATTTGATAAACTTTTATTAAGTGCCTACTTTGTGTCAGGCACTGTGCTGAGCAGCGCTGGGATACAAAAAAAGGTAATAGATAGCCCTTGTCCTCAAGAAGTTTACAATTTAGTGGAGGATATAACATGCAAACAAACAAATAAACTGAGCAAGCTATATCCAGGATAAATAGGAAATAATTAAAAGAGAAAAAGCATTGGAATTAAGAGGGGTTAGGGAAGGTTTCCTGGAGAAGATGGGACTTAAAGGAAGCCAGGGAGGTCAGAGCAAGGAAGAATATTCCAGGCATGGAAGAAAGCCAGAGAAAATGACCAGACAGCATCACTAGGACTCCATTAGGCAAACCATCAGATTTTGAAAGTCAGAATAAAAGCTGAAATTCCTGATTCAGAAGCACCTCTGATTTTGATGATCTCTTTTGAATTCAGTCAGCCTAATTCACTGAGTTAATAGAATCAAATCACCATTTCCCAAAGGGAGCATAGTAAACAGAATCTACAGTACTAATATTAATTATTATAAGAATGAGGGAATGCCTCTCATTTCCATGCCATTTTTTTTCTCCCTTTCAGATAGCTCCTCCAAGTGGTTATTTCATTACGGATTCTCTCAATTTTCATTTAGAAAAGGCAGGAATCCTTACTTAGACTGAAGACTATGTTCCTAACTATTTATAGATGGGAAAATAGAGGCTCAAAGGTGAAGGAGCTTTCTAAAATGACGTAGCCATTGTGGGACTTAAGCCTTCCACGAGGCTGATTAGACCAGACTGCTTCTGTCTGCTCTTCTCAGATAACACAGAGAGGTTAGGTGATTTCACATAGCCAAAATGGGCCTGGCACCCATGGTCCAAGGAGACCAGGTTGTCTCTACCTCATTTGCTTGACTGCAACAGCTGCCCTCCATTACTTCCTTGTCCCTTCTGTTCTCTTTCCCAACACCCTTTGGCCCTCTCCTAACCCTTTCTTCACCCACGAAAAGGTTCTATCTGGCACAGAGCTGACACATTTCCCCAGAGCAATTCAGTGATGCTGGGTATTGCAGCAGGATTAAATGCTCTGGCCCTAGGCCGCTCTCAAAGGGTGGGAGTCTCTGACCTCACAGGCACAGAATGTGCTGGAGAAAGTGATTCTCCCACAATGTTTAGGATTTTTGTGGTGATGCCTAGCAATAGGGTTGCAAAGCCAGCTGGTATAAAGGGGAAAGAAGTAGAAAACGAGCAGGGAGGCAACCAAGGAGAGTGGGGGAGGAGATAGACTGTGGCCCTGCTAGATAATGCAACACAATCCTGTTATTCCTAAATGCCCCTAGAGAGCCTGGCTCAGAACAATGAGGCTCCCCCCAGCCCTCCTCCTACCAGCCCTGCCCCCTTCATGTCCCTGTTTTAAGATGCCTCCCTCAGAAAATGCCAGATGGAGAACTGGCTTTGGGTTGTGGCTGCCTCCAGACATCACAGGGGTTCCCCTCAAAACAGCTTAGGTGCCTTGGGCTTCCCCCTATCACTCAGTTCTTCAGGGCCATAGATGGGCAGCTTGGCAGTGCTAGAGCCATCCATAGGAGTAGGGTTGCTGCCGGGTACCTGGGTTTATCAGGAAGTGGCTTTCCATCCTCATCCCATCATCCCAGGATGGCTCCAGGGAAACCTTTCTGGGCCCAAGTTGAAATTCATATTTCTTTGGGAAGTTCACAAGAACTCTCTCTGGAATGGAAAGGGCTTAGGCTGAGAGTGTGGCTTTTGGTTTGAGAATCCATATACAAGATACTGAGGGGAGAAGGGGAGGTTTTTTAATGAATCAAAAGTGCTTTTGGAAATCCTTTGTTATAGAGATGATTCTCAGGGGAGAGACAGGCTAGGAGAGATTATGGGGAAATTTAGGTGCAGAGTAAAAGATATGAATAACAAGTCAATAAAAGAAAAAGAAAATGATTTTGAATGTCCTCTGCCTCTCTTGGTGTAGAACATCAGGGTTAGGAATGGGGAGGGGAGTACTATCTTCTGCCATGATGTTCCCTGGGCCCTGACACCAGGTATTTTCCTTAGGAGCAGGTGTGGCAATAGTCAGTTACCATGTGGTTGGTATTTATTCCTTTAGCTTTGGATTGCCCAACCTCAGGGTTTATAGAGGACCTGGGAACTCCCTGTAAATGGGTGGGGTGGAGAAAGGTTGCTGGGTTGGCTATCCCAGCCCAAGGGTAAAGGTCTAATCTTCATCTGGCAGATGGCTGGGGTAGGTAGCATGGGGCTGTGGAGCCAGGGGTGGGGGTGAGTCTGGTCTCCAACAAGTGTTCCTAATGGAACCAAGGTATGATCTCTTTAGGGAGAGTAGGGGTAGAGGAAAGGAGATGAGGAGTGATTGAATGTAAAGGAGAAAATAGATTTGCTAAAGATTTTATCTCAGGATCTGGAACTCAAAGAACTTTCTGTCCCCCATTAACTTGGAGATAGCTCATATCTCATATTGGGCCATTGTGACCCCCCAAGTAATTAAGTGTGAGGAGGTGAACAGCCCTCCCTTCCCTGCCCCTTCCTTGGAGAAAGGTGTACAGATTTATTTGATTTGTGCTGCACCTTGATTGGGAGAGGGGAAAGTAAGTAGAAGGGGTAGAATACGAGCAATGGAGGATGCCCAAGGGTTTTTAGTGAGGGCACAAGGGTTCAGCCTTTTTATAGACTAGAAGCTTATAGGTGTGCATGCGACTGATTTGCACACTTGTTCCCATAGAGGCTTACACACATAACAGAAAGTAGGTAAGGGAGACAACCTCCCATTTTCTTTGTGGAGAATTATAACATAAAAGGTTAGTTTGAATTCAGGAAGAAATCTGGTGATCTTTAAGATTGGATGGTCAGCCACCGTCCTTCTAGGCTGATTGAAGGGCAAGCCTAGATTGGAGGGAGGGAATGGAGCAAATGACCCACTCTTCTCTGGGCCCTACTATAACCTAGCAAAGTAGGTATATTCCCATTTGACAGATGAGGAAATTTGAATCCTAGAGAAGCCAAATGCATTTCGTTCTTTCCATTTCTGTGTCTCTTCCTTGTGGAGAACGTGAAACTTTTCCTCCAAACACTAGGAGTATAGCTCAGTTTGGAACCCAATTGGAAGAGAGTAGTCTTTCTTTTGGGTGTGGGAGGAAGAGAAGTGAAATTATTCATTTTTGGATCCCAGTGACTGAAGAGTCACAGATAGAAAGAGGGATCTGTGTTTGGATGTTGATCTTCAATCAGAGTTTCTTAACCTAGACTCTGTAGATTCTACCCCAAGAGGTCTATGGATAGATTTCAGGGGATCTGTAAACTTGAATAGGAAAAAATACACCTTTATTTTAATATAATTGTAATTTTATGTATTCTATTTTATTTATTTTTTAAATTGTTCTAAGAAGAGGTTTTTCACCAGACTGCCAAAGGTTTCCATGGCACACACAAAAAAATGTTTAGACTAAATTGGTATGTTGAAGATTTCTCTGGAGGATCAGGATGGAAGTTCCTAGAGTATTTAGGAGGACTGTAATAAATACTGTCTCCACAGTACTTAATACCTTGAAGTCTATCAGATTTGGCCTAAGGTTTCTTAGCCTTATAGAAATACCTAACACAGTATTTCTCACTTTCTATCACAGTCACGGTCACAGGTTCTTTGTACCATGTACTGGGGTCAATATAACCCACTTTACTTCTCCCAACCATGCCCACTGTCCCAACCTGCCACTACTGTCTCCCCTTCTTTTCACCCCATCCCCCAGATCCCCAAGCTGTGAGGCTCTCCCAGAAAAGCAGAGTACTCTGCCAGATCCGGTCTGACTCAGCCTGTCTGCCCGCACAGTTCTGTCACCTCTAGCCAGAAGCAGTTCCCTCTTCCCTAGCTCCACCTACCCACCCAGGTAGCTTCGGGCCACAGAACAAACCAGGCAGGGATGCTCAGGGATCTGATTCAGGAGAATGAACTCATGAAGGAGATGGAGTCCCCTGCTACCCGAGGGACACTCTTGGCTATGCTCTATATCACTACATTGAACAATATTTTCTCTTTGTTTCTTTAAAACAGAGGTTCTTAAACTGGAGTTCTTGATAATTGTGTTTCAATGCAATGGATTTTCTTTATAAGCTTATGCATTAAAACTATTATTCTGAGAAAGGCCCCATAGTCCTCACCAGACTACCAAAGAGGTCTCTGTGACTCAGAAAAGGTTAGGACCTCCCCCTGCTAAAAGTAGGGGTCCTCTAAGTGTGTTTAGAGCTCTCTGGTAGTGGTATAGGTGTAGGCAAATGAGGTAGTGATCTGAGGATCCCTTTTCTTATCTGTCCTCTGCTTCCCAACGCTGACAGCCTGAAGACTAGGATCTGTGAGGATTGGGGGGAATGTCACAAGTGCCTGTGACTTGGAAGAGAAGTTCGAGAGGAAGAATGATGGGAAGGGAAGGCAAAAAAGGAGCAGTGGGTGGGGAGAGGAGGAGCTGCAGAAATGGTCTGAGAGAAGCTTTATTTGACTTTTTGCTAGGGATGGGTGATCTGACCATAGGGACAGAACAGAGACAAAGAGGAAGACCTGGGTCCTGGGACAACATAGCCCAGAGGGTCAGGCAGGGAGGGATCAGGGAAGGGTGAGAGCCTGCCAGTGGGGTGGAGGAGAAGGGAGATGGTACAGCTATCTGTATGCAGCCAGTGGTCAGGACTGTGGAGGGCACCTTTCAGAGCAGTGGGGCCACCCCCACCACTTTTTTTTAACTCACTGCCTGTCTGTCCATCCCTCCATCCGTCTGACTGACCCATTGCAGGAGCCCCCAGGGAACCCTGGATCAGGATCCACGGCTCACGGGAGGTCTCCGTCTCCGCTTCCCCCCCACCAGGAGTTTGAGAATGCTGAGGGTGACGACTACACCACCGAGTTCTCCGTGCAGGGGTCTCCGGCCACGCAGAATGGCCCCGAAGTGTATATACTGCCCCTCACTGAGGTCTCACTCCCCATGGCCAAGCAGCCTGGGAGATCAGGTTAGTTTCATACTCAAAATCCAGGGTCAGCTCTAACACTCTGGCCTCCTACCTTCCAGATACTTCATCTCCCCTACCCCAACGTTCCATCCCTGGGACCCGGAAAAGCTGAGACATTGTCCTGTGGACCATACAGAACTGAAAAAGATTGTGGTCTGGGTAGGCTGAGGTCTTGCCCAATGCCTGCATGGGAGCCCCTCGCACAATAGACACCTTCCCTGGGATCCTTCTCACGAAGCCTTCTTTTCCAGGCTGCTTTCCTATCAGTGTGACTAGACCTGTGGGTGGCCTTGCAGTTTCTTAGGGAATTTCAGGCTGTATTCTGTGTCCTGATAGCATCCTAGGACTGAGGATCACACTGCACAAAGGCTTTGGGTCCTCCTGGCCAGTGGCAGGGCTTGTTCATACAGGTGTCCCGCCCTGCTCCTCTGAGACATTGTCCCTGATCAACATGGTACCCATTTCTTTAAACAACAAAAACCAACCCTTACTATCTGCTTAGAATGATACTATTAATTCCAAAGCAGAAAAGCTATAAAGGCTAGGCAGTTAGGGTTAAGTTAGGGACCTCCTGTCTCCAAGCCTGGTACTCTACCCATTGGGCTACATGGTACTTATTTATAATAGGATGCATAAACTTGACAGCTGATGTTAGGTCAAGCACCTTCACCCCAAACCCTCAGAGGGCAAGTTCCTCGAGATCCTAGAGAAAGAAGGGAATGATCCCAGACAAGAGAGGTCTGCCTTTCTTGAGTCCCTTTTTTTAAACTCTTAATACTGTGGGATTTCACCCCCAGACCAAACCTTTCTTGTCCTTGCGGTTCCTGGAGTCCCTGCCTTTTCTGAGGATGGAAAAGCAGATACTGTGCTGCTTTGGGGTCTCTACTGTTTCCAAGACTCTGGGCCTGTTGCTGCAGGGGCTCTGTGTAGGTGCTACAAAACTTGGAGCTAGTGGGAACCTTAAACGTTGTCTAGTCTAACCCTTCATTTTACCAGTGAAGAATCTGAGACCAAGAGAGAGTCTGTCTTTCACAAGCATTTATTAACCACTTTCTGTGTGCCAGCCATTGTGCTAAGCAGGACTAAGACAAAAACCAACAAACACACAAAAACCCTCCAAAAACAGTCCCTCCTCTCAAGGAGCATGCATTCTAATGAGAGACAGGTGAGTGGTTTTTTTTCAAGGTCACACATGTAGTGACTAATAGGGCTGGGATTTCAACCCAGGCCCTCTGATTCCAAATGCAGTTCTTTTGTCATCATGCCACACAGGTCTACAGAAGTCCTCTCCTGAGATCATGGGCAGTGCCAGCATCTTCATCGTTTCTGTGACAGGGCCACAGTCTTCCACAGTTATGGAGTGTGAGAAGGAGGAAGGACATAGTCTTTAGATCCTTCTGCAAAGACCCCCTCAGAGGGTTTGGGGGAGATGGGTAGAAGACAGCTCTTTCTGGGCTACCTCTAAGCCCTAGTCTATGCTAATTAGAACTGAAAAGCCCCTTCCCAATGCCAGCCATTTCCCCCTCTGCTACCAACCCAGGTGGTCAACTAAGTGAGTTCCATGTATTACCAAGACTCAGAAGAAACCATAGCCATAGCCATGTGGCCGGATGCAGCTACATGTTTTACAGAGGACAACCAGCTCACTCTTTCTTTCCTTTGGCCCAGAGCCAGAGGTTATATCAGAGAAGAAGAAAAAACCAATAGCTGCCCAGAAATGGAAAGTTTGGATGTTCACTCATTAGAGGAGACAGAAGAAAGGAAAGTTTGAGGTTAAAATCTAAGCTACTTTGTCTCTTATGTGTCCTCATCCACCACTACCATAGGAAGGCCCCTTTAGGACACTGGGGGGAGTGGGGGAGTCATTGAGTGGCACTCACCCCAACTCTTTGCCATCCTTTGATCTCTGGGCCAGGCAACCCAAGAGGCCCTGGAAATTCTGCAGGTCTCTTGGACTGCTGGAAAAAAGATAGAGGCATCCTTAGCTTACTTCTTCTCCTCCCAAACTCCTGCCCCACTCAATGGCTGTGGGCATGAGCTCAGCCCAGCTATCCAGCCCTGCTTGGCCATTGTGCCCAGACAGGGCAGCTCATCCACACACACACAGACGCTTTTCTTGTGTTCTGTGAGCCTCATGGGGTGTGGGGCCCATGAATCTGTCCTTTCAGCCTGAGAGGAGTGGGAGGGCCGGAAAGGGGGCTGGGGGTCTGTATCCAGTGGTGCTTTGTAATTTGGGATGGGGGTAGGGAGAGTAGGTGTGGGTGGGAGAACAAGGTACTTTTTCACTGTTTCTTCTGTCAGAAGGCTCAATTCTTCTACCACAGTGGGAAAAGGGCCAGGATTGGGGCTGGGTAATACTCTCAGGACTGAGTCTGGTTCCCTTGTCATTGAGTGACTCTCACCCCAACTCTTTGCCATCCTTTGACCTCTGGAACAAGCAACCCAAGAGGCCCTGGAGATTTTGCAAGTCACTTGGACTTGCAGATCCTCATTCTATAGGTGCTATCTATCCCCAACCTGCTGAATATGAGGGCTCCCACAGGCACTGCACTGACTTATTCTCACACACTTCTCTCCTCCCCTTCCTTAGAGACTGAGGAGATAGCCTCAAGCTGCTGACACTAGTCTGTGTGGCCTCCTTCTGACCACCTAGAGGGGGTTCATCTATCTTTTTGCCTTCCCTGTCTTGGGAGTAGGACTGTCAGACCCAAATTAGCACCCCACAATAGAGGTGGGGTGGAAGTTTCCTAGTGAGAGAGGCTCTTCTCCACACTATTGAGGTTGTTTGAGGGTTGTATGGTATATGTAAGTATGATATAGAGGTGTGTGTGTGTGTGTGTGTGTGTGTGTGTGAGAGAGAGAGAGAGAGAGAGAGAGAGAGAGAGAGAGAGAGAGAGAGAGAGAGAGAAAAGCAGAGATAGTTAGATTTTCCCAAGTCATCTTCTACCCCCTGGACTTTGAGAGTGTCCTCCCCTATAAACCTGTGAAAGGGGGCATTCTAATCTCAAGCTGAGTTCTGAGGGGCTTTGTGTCAGGCAGTTGTCAAGGTGTTAAGAAGGCTATTGGCAGGAGAGATAATGTAGGCTCACCTCCCACCTAGCCCTCCTAAATTTAGGCCATGGGTTCTTAACCTGATAGGTTTTAGGGAGGATCTGTGAACTTGGCTGGAAAAAAATTTTTTCCATCATTATATTCACCATCCTCTAACTGAACTTGGACATTTCCTTCAATTATGCATTGAAAAAAATATTCTGAGGCTAATAACTCCTGCCCTAAGTCACTGAGTGCATGTGCCTTCCTCAGTCTTTCTCCTTAAGGGGGAAAAATGAGATATCCCTTTTCTTGAGGACAAGGGTGACAAACTCCCCACATCTTTGTCCCCCTTCCTCCCACTTAGGACTGAGCCCAAGCTATTCCTCTAGCACATAATGAGAATTTTCAGAAATTTTAGTTTTAAAGCCCCTTCCTTCACTCCATCGTCTTGCCCCTCCTTTTGTCTTCCTAGAGCTTCCAGGAGAATGAAAAATGTTTCAAAGCCAAATGCTTCCCCAAAGGAGAGCCTTCTGACATGCTAGGTAGCAGTGGAACCTATCACTGAAAGAAGGCAAGACTATGTCTTCCGAGATCCTCCAGTACCTTGTAGCCATCCTGAGAAGCAGGGAGACATAGGATCATAGAGTTGGAAAGGGTTGATGGGCATGGAGGCCATCCTTCCTCTCCCCATTTTACAGATGAGGGAACTGAAGTACAAATAGGAGCTAATGACTTCTCCAAAAGTCCTATGACTAGGCTCTGAGGGATTTGAAATCAGATCATCTTGATCCTGCTTGCTTAGCCATGTAGGACCTAGAATTTGTTCAGGACTTTGTGGTTTGCAGAGTTGTTTATGTGTTTTAACTCATTTGATCCTCATAAAAATTTTGGGAAGTAGGGGCTATAATTCTCATTTTTTCAGATGGGGAAACTGAGGCTACAAACTTTTAAGTACCTTTTCCAGGGTCACAAAGCTAAGTGTCTGGGATAGGATTAAGCCCAAGTCTTCCCACTCCCAAATTCTGTATTCTCTCTACTAAGTCACCTGACTGCTCCAATCCAAAGCGATTCTCAAAACCACCCACTTCTGTTTCCCGCTCCCCACCCTTGATTGGCAGGAACTTTAAAGAGAGAAGAAAGAACTTGATCATGGTTCGTCTAGCCTTTAGGCTAGGACCCAGGAGCCTGAATCTAAGGCCTGATACTTTGACCTTTTAACTTCTCAATTGCCCTTCTCTCCAGGGAAGAGTCTTTCTTTCCTCTCCTCTTTTTACAAGGATTTCCAGGTGTGTCTTGCTCTCCAAAGTAAAAAGCAGTTTCAGTGATAATATTTATATGACCTGCTGCTGCCTTTCAACCCCAAAGCGACTCTGGAATTTCTTGAAAACTTTTCAACAGTTGTGAAAAAAATTCTAGGGCTGACAAGTCATCATGAGGGATTCCTTCTGAGGAGGAGTTGGTTGTCCTGAAAGGGTTGGGTAGATAAGACAAGGGACAGTGGAGATAGAGTGGAAATAGGCCTGGAGTCAGAAAGACTCATTTTCTTGAATTCAAATCTGATCTCAGATACTTACTAGCTATGTGACTGGACAAGTCACTTTGCCTTGTTTGTCTAAATTTCCTCATCTGTAAATGAGCTGGAGAAGGAAGGGGCAAACCAGTTTTGCCAAGAACCCCAAATGGGATCATGAGAATTTAGACACAGCTGAAAAATGACTGAACAGACAAGGGCAAGGTATAAGGATTCATTTCTCTTTCTACTTCCGGCTTATGAATCATTGATTCTCAGATACCCAACCTCACATGGATAACTAGAAGCAGAACTGGGCTGTAAATCCAGGTCCTCAGACTATTTCCACCATACTGGACTGCCTCAAAGCAAAAGGAGTCATTTTAGTTTTGCTCTTCTTTCTGGGGCTGCATTGTTTGTCACATGTGTCCCAAACTGGGGAGTCAGGAGACAAGAGGGCTGTCCCCACTTTGTGGTCATAGATGAAAAGAACAAAGAAGAAAGTTTGGCTTCAGATACTGGGAGAGTCTGGTCCAGGGTGAGATTGTTGTTCAGTTGTTTCAGTCATGTGTCCAACTCTTTATGATCCTATTTGGGGTTTTCTTGGCAAAGATATTGGAGTGGTTTGCCATTTACTTCTCCAGCTCATTTTTGAAATGGTAAAACTGAGGTAAATAGGGTGAAGTAACTTGCCCTGAGTCACATAGCTAGTAATTGTCAGAATTCACTTTTGAAGATGACTCTTTCTGACTCCAAGTCCAGCACGCTAGCTAATATGCCACCTAGCTGCTCATAGGTGAGAAAACACCCTCAGAGCGGACTAGATAAATCCCAGTAACCTTGGACTTGGAATGTCTCAAAGGACTGGGACCACTGTTGTTGCCTTAACCAAAGAGTCCTGAGAATGGGAGTATAGGAGTGATAGGACTCTCTTGCTTTTTTCCTACTGCCCCAGGAAGCTTCTCTTAGGGCCCTTGGAGGCCTGCTCATCCCAGTTCTAGAGCCAGGGGCAGGTGAAACAGGCTGATGCTCAGGAATGTCCTGGGAAGATGAAAAAATAGAGATTTTAATTTGAATTTAGAATTGCACCTTCCTCCCATTCCCCTTTCTCCCATGCAACAACCCTAGGATGCAACGGTCCTAGGACACCTCCTAGGTTTAAATGGGGTTTCTATGAATGACTTCTAAGGTCAGGGTCCTGTATCTGTAGGAGGGAGAAACAGGACCTTTAACCCTATTAAATGACAAGTGAAGGAAATAATATATTTTGCTAAGCCATCAAAGGTCAACCGAACCTGAAAAGACCTTAGCAACCATCTAATCTAATCCCTTTGTTTTTACAGGGGGGGTCACTGAGGTGAAGCGATTTGTCCAAGATCATATGATTGAGTAGCTCTCCAGATTTCTAGTGCCAGGCTCTTCTTCACCACATCATAGAGGGGACCCAAGATAGAAAACTATAAATTTTTCCCTTAAACTTTATTGCTCCTGTCCTTTGACTCTCTTCTTATCCTTGGGACAAGAGTTTGGAGGGTCTAATTGAGTAGAAGGGCTTAGGAAAATGTCTTTTGAGTGCCCTGAAGTCTGATTCCTGTAGGGAAGATAAGGGCCGTCCATCTTCCACCCTAACCTTTTTTCCCTTGAGCTGAGAGGCCCCAAGAAGAAATCAGAGTATTTGTCTGAAATTTCCAGTATTCCCCCTCCAGTAAACAAGGGTGATATGTGTGGGAACAGAATTCAGAGTATGCCAGGAAGATCAAGAGGCAGTCAGGGCAGATACCAAGGTCCAGCACCAGGCCCCTTCCCTCAGGATTGTGCCGGGTGGGGCCGCCACTGACCTCACCCAGGCCTGGGATGGGGTGGGAGGGAGCCTAGGGGAGAATGGGACCAGTGTGTCCCGTGTAGGGCTGTGCCAAGCAATCCCCAACAATAGGCCTTTGGTGGGCCTGGAATGTCACAGCAGTGATTGGGTTGGAGGAATGTCAATGGGTTCCCCTCTTTCCCGCCCTCGGTCCTCCTCCACTGGGGCGGGAGGGGGTGGGTGGGTAGCAGCATCAGCGGCTTGCCCAAACAACACTGTCTGCCTGATGCTGCTGCCCACTTATTGAGCTCTGGACTTTGCCATCTTCTGCGTTCAGTTTTGGGACTCTTACCCTCTCCCTACTGATGCCACAATGGGATATCCAGAACTCTCCATCTCCTGGGAAACTAGCATCCCTCCTTCAGAAGCTTGTCAACATCCGTGAGCAGTGGGAGATGCTTAATAACCCTTAACGAATGCCTGGCCAGCCCCACATTCACACTTCCTACAGGTGGACTCCCAGGCCCACTTGGCTGTCTTGGGGCTCTCCTGAAGCTATAAGGGTAGCACTTGCTTTGGTGTCCTTCTACTGAGGCCCACTCAGAATGGGACCTCCACCCTGAGGCTGAGAGGCCCAAATCAGATGGTGCTGGTTGAAGAGAAATTGGGGAGGTGGGAGGGAAACCACTGAGCCCAGCCTGCTCTGTTACAGTTCAGCTGCTCAAGTCCACAGACCTGGGACGCTACAGCCTCCTGTACCTGAAGGAGATTGGCCATGGCTGGTTTGGGAAGGTGAGTTCCTTTGGTTCATGGTCTCCTCTTCCTTCCTCCTGACCCCCAGCATCCAGTGTTTCCTGGAGGGTGGAGTTCATAGCCTTAATGGTACAGATGCAGGCTTTTGATGTTAATTCCTCAGAAACCCCATAGCATGCTTTGTCAAAGGACCTCAGAACCTCCTCAGTGGCCCGGTACCCTCTCTCTAGATTTAGAGTGGGGAAGCAGGAAGGGGTGGGACAGTCTTACCTTGTGTTTCCCCAGCAGATCAGCAATACAGTTCAGTTCCCTGCATGTGCACTCACTGGGGCCTTTCTGCTGCCCCCAGTCCAAGCTCTGATGCTGGGGACACCCAGCTTGGGGCCCCCTGAACTAGAGCTCCTGTTTACAGCGGGATCCTTAATGCCCTGCTGTCTGTGCCTTTTACCCTTGTCTGGGGGACAGGTGGGTGGCCCCATCTTGCCAAGGGCCAAGAACCTGGCCTGGGCCTGGGACTACAGCTGGTGAAGGAGGTAATTCTGAGGGACGCAGGCGCTGGACTTTGAACAGGAATCTCAGCATTATGCGCCCTCAGCTCTCAGCTCTATCACTTGACTCCCTTTTCTTGCTTTCCTCTACTCCTCCCCGCCCTGTAGACCTCAGTTTAAATCTGTCTCCCTGCCCCCCCCCCATCTCTCCCTGGGCTTGAGAGGGGATGAAGAAAATCAGGAGTAGTCTGGTGAGCTTCCCTTAGGAAGGGGCTGATAGGAGTGCCCCGTCCCCTAGCCCCAACATGAAACTCATCGAAGCCCTGGGTGGAGGGGGGCCAGGTTGGTAATGATTTTAGTTAGGGCAGGGGACAGGAAGAAGTTGGAACAGGTTGCCAATCCCCCCTCCCCTCCTCAGGGAGTGTGAATAAAAGAAACCCCCAAACCCAGAGTGTGTGAGTGTGCCGTCCCTTCTTACAGCCAGGACTAGACGTAGCCCCCAGCCGGACAGGAACACTAGCCAGAGACCGGCCGCCCGTTTGTCAGGCCTAGCACTCTTCAGCTCCCTGGGTGGGCACTGCCCTGTGCCCAGCAGACGAGTCACGGGGCCAGTGGGATGGGAGGGGGTGTGGGTGGGTGACGACCCTGTTTCCTGCCCATGCAGGTATTCCTGGGTGAGGTCAATTCGGGCATCAGCAGCACCCAGGTGGTGGTGAAGGAGCTCAAGGTGAGCGCCAGCGTTCAGGACCAGATGCAGTTCCTCGAGGAGGCCCAGCCATACCGGTAGGTGGAGGCATCCGCTCCCAGCTGGCACGTCCCTGGCCTTGTTGTGGGCTATGTAGAGAGGGAGGCGGTGGTAAACAGAACCGCGGCCCCAACCGGCTTTGCTCAAAGGTAGTGCTGGCATCAAGCAGCTGTCAGCGACATCTGGTGGGCAGAGAGAGTAGTCCTAGGTCCGGCCCAAGCTGGAGAGGGGAATTCTTTTCACTCCAGGCCCAGGGAGGGGGATGTCTGCGTGTGGGGACCATGATAACCCGGCCCTTCCCTTTTGCTGAGCTCCTCCTTCCCCCACAGGGCTCTTCAGCACAGTAACCTGCTTCAGTGTCTGGCCCAGTGTGCAGAGGTGACTCCGTACCTGCTAGTGATGGAGTTCTGCCCCTTGGTGAGTCAAGGGCTCGGGGGCAGGTGGGAGGCGCCTGGAGGAGGCCTCATAGCTCCCTGATATGCTCTCTCTTTTTTCATGCATCTTATGGCAGTCTGGGGAAGCCTATGGATCCCTTCTAAGAAGGATGTTTTTTTATTTTTAAAAAATCAACAACAATAGGGGATTACAAAGGAAATATCTTCTATCCAATTGCTATCAAGAAATTTTAAAAGATCAGATGATGGACCTCAGTTTAAGAACCCTTGCTGTAGGAGCCTCTTTCTTAGGGTTAAGACTCAGTCTTTGGGTTTGGGACCAGATAAGACTGAGTAGCTTGATTTTGAGATTCATATGGAATTTAGTCTTACAGATTCAACTGGAACTTTTCTTGGAAGAGATAATTTATTTGCTATAACTCTAAAAGACCTAAATTTCTCTAATTTGGGTTACGTTGATTCAGATCCATATGACCGGCTATTGTGATTTAAGTCCCGAGAGGACCCCACACCTAACCTGAAATTCTCCATAACATCTTAAATCCATGGTCACTGGAAGCCGACCCTCTGGGAGAGAGTGGGGTAGCACCAGTTACAGCATCAACCCTTCAGCCCCAGCCAGAATTGGTGTGGCTATGTAGTGGGTGGTGGGACTTCTCCACAGGGTCCTGGGAACTTGCCTATATTTACTAGAATTTCCTCAACCCATGTGATCCCCCCCCCCTCAGCCATGTGATCCCCCCCCTTGTTATTTTGTAGTATCAGACCTTTTTAAATAAGGAGCAAACATTTACTATTTATAAATTAAATCACTTACCAGCTAAATTCACCCCCAGCTGTTTACGCTAGTAACATAGGTACCAAAATCGATAATCTATTCTTGTCCCCTGAATAAATTTTTATTCCCAAGAGTTGAATAGCAAATTTGATCTCTTCTAGTTTAACTTCCACACAAGGTTGGGTCTTAGTTATCTGTATGCAGATTTCTGTTTTGTGAAGTATTCACAGAAAATGTTTAAACCAGAGTCTCACCTTGGATAGAGCAGAGGTCCTGCGTCAGCAAGATCTGAGCTCAAATCCAGCCTCATTCCCATTGAGTGACCGTAGGCAAATCATTCAGTTGCTCTCTGCCTCAGTTTCCTCCTTTGTAAATTTTTTTTTAATAATATACCCAGGGTTGTTGTGATAAACAAATGAGATAATTTACAAAGTGCTTTGCAAACCTTACAGCATCAACTATTATTATCATCATATGACTCATGAACTGGGCAACTAGGTGACTGCCAGATCTGAAGTCAGGAAAACTCATTTTCCTGAGTTTGAATTCAGCCTCAGACACCAGCTGTGTTACTCTGGGCAAGTCATTTAACCCTATTTGTCTCAGTTCTTCATCAGAAGGAAGAGGCAAACCACGCTAATATCTTGGCCAAGAAAACCCCAAATGGTGCCTTGTATTTGTTGGAAACAACTAAAATGTCTGAACAAGCCCTGGAACTAGGTACCAAGAGAACGAAGGGGAAACGTATTCCAGGCAGAGGAGGACAGAATGATCAAAAGTATGGAGGCAGGAGTACTCACAACATGGTTGCTACATCATCTGGACCAAAGGAAAAAGTATAAATAGAAATTATAGGAAATAAGGTCAGAGAAACAAGAAAGTGTCAAGTTGTGAAATCTTTGAATGTTAGACTTGAGAGTTTAACCATTGTGAACAGGAGAATTCTAGGCACAAAGTGGTGTTTCTGAATAATCAGACCAATATGCAGAATGAATTGAAGTGTTTAGAGATTAGAGACAGGGAGAAAAGGTAGAAAACTATTATGAATAGTCTAAGCATAAGCTGATGAAGCCCCAGATCAAGGGTAGTAAGGAGAAAGAGGAAGTGCAGGACCACAATTTTTGGATTATTTACTGTTAAGAATCATGCATACTACTGCTCCTTTCCACTACAATTAAAAAAAACCCCCAACAATTATTGGGTTTTATCCCCTGAAACTCTTGAGAAATCAGCAAAATCACATGTGAGATTCTGAGACCCACTTAAGTTTAGGAGTCAAAGAAAGGCCTGTCCATTTTGCATGTAGCTAGAAAAGATTCCTACCTCTGCCCATCCTCTGGCTTCTTCAGTCTAATCTAATGTGGTACAATAAAAACCACTTTCTCACAGGATCCATTATTAGTAGTGACTACCTACGTGATTGCAAGTGAACGCAATTTATGATTTTTAACGTGAAAATTTTTAAATTTTATTTTTTCAAATTACACATAAAAACAATTTTAACTTTCATTTTTTTAAAAACCCTTACCTTCCACCTTAGAACCAATACTCTGTATTGGTTCTAAGGCAGAAGAGCGATGAGGGATAGGCAATGGGGGTTGACTTGCCCAGAGTCACACAGCTAGGAAGTGTCCGAGGCCAGATTTGAACCTAGGACCTCCTGTCTCTACACCTGGCTCTCAGTCCACTGAGCTGCCCCCCCTTAACTTTCAGCTTAAAAAAATTTGAGTTCCAAATTCTCTCCCAGAGAAAGTAAGCAATTAGATATAGATTATATGCGTGCAGTTATGCAAAACATTTGCATATCATTGTTTTGTCCAACTCTTCATGACCCTATTTGTGATCTTCTTTGCTAAGATATTAGAGTGGTTTGCCATTTCCTTCCTCTATTTATTTAACAAGATGAGGAAACTGAGGCAAATAGGACAAAATCACTTGCTCAGGGTCACATAATTAGTATCTGAGATTTGAATTAGACACATTGTAAAAGGAAAACACAAGAAAACTAAAGAAAAAGATTTTCCTTCAATTTGCATTCAGATTCCATCAGTTCTTTCTCTGGAGGCAGATAGCATTTTTCATCACGAGTCCTTTGGAATTATCTTGGATCATTGTATTGCTGAGAAAAGCAAAGCCATTTACAGAAACTAATTTTTAATATTTTTTATAAAAATTCTGGATCGATTTAATTTGAACAAATCTGCCAAATAAATGAGCTTTGTCTTCTTTAGAGTCATCACTGTCAACATTTACTCATCTATTCCCCAAAGGCTAACATTACTCAGCGCATTCCCAGAAGTCTGCAGTCAGAGGACTTAGATTCAAATCTTGCTGACAGATATTATATGGGTAACCTTGAGACAGTCACTCAGTTTTCTTGGGCCTCAGTTTTCTCATCTGTAAAATATTTGAGCAGGATGTTCTCTGAGGACTTTTCAAGCTCTGGGTCTCTTTGTTTTCCTATGCCCTTCAGAGCTGGTTTAATGCACTACATAAGGACATCTATCTCTTCCTTCATCGTCTTGGATGCTGGACTTGGCTCCCTTCCAATGCTGGGATCTTATGATTCTGTAATACTTGAACCCTGTATATAGGTCTAGTAATAGGAACAAAGGGCACACTAGATCTGGCCTTGAAACAGTCCTACTGTGATCCTTTAGTTAGAAACTTCCCAAGCCAGTTGCCCACCCATTTTCCATTCAGTTTAGTCTTGTGCCTTGATCTCCCACAAATTATTATTATTATTATTATTGCTAGCATTTCTAGAGAGCTTTACAGATGCCTCATTAGTGAGGGAGATGCTATTATTATCCTCCTTTTATACATTAAGCTGAGGCCAGGCAAAGTTAAGGGATTTATCCAAGTTCACATGGCCAATAAGTATCTGAGGTAGGATTTTGAACTCAGGTCTTCCTGGTTTCAGGTCCAGGGACTCTAACCACTTTGCCACCTGGCTGCCTCTTTTCTCTCTAGTATCCACCCAGCCTGACTCCCTTTCCAGGCTAAGATCCTTTCTCCTATCCAATGAGCTGTTTTTTTGTTTTGCTTTTCCTCCTCTTATTCTATTGTACAGACTTGGCTCTCTGTTATGCTCTCCTTTCCTACATTATTAAAGATTTTGTTTTGAGGCTCTTCTTTTGAAATAACTTTTCTTCCTAACTGCTTCCCACTTAAGGTACCCGGATTTACACTTAGGTTGTTCTGGGATTCAGGCTTTTTCTCTCTTTGAAGAAGCGGGAGGGCATTTCTTTTAGCACTTGTTCGCTTAGTGTGCATCGTCAGAACCCTCGCTGCTAGGAGTAGCTCCCATGCACGCATCAAGGAAATTAGAAGATGTAGGACTTATTACTGTAGGAGAGGGTGAGAGGAAGGTCTGGGGGGCCAGGTGCCCAGGAGATGGCGGAAGCCCAATGGGATAGAGTGGATGGTCACTGGTAAGAGACGGTAGCGTGTTCATCTCCCCGATGTCATCCTGGCCCAAAGGCATTCCGTCGGATGGACAGTAGGAGCTCTGTGCCTACTCCAGGGACGCTGGGAATATAATTGTAGCCTCACTCTCTGGCAGGGAGACCTCAAGGGCTATCTGCGTAGCTGCCGGGTGGCAGAGTCCATGGTCCCAGATCCCCTGACCTTGCAGCGGATGGCTTGCGAGTTGGCCTGTGGAGTCCTTCACTTACACAAGAACAACTATGTGCACAGGTAAGCTGGAAGCGGATGCTTTTCCATGTGTCATGCTGATGGGGCCAGTGGCAGCAGGCATGATGGAGGTGGGAGGTATAGATAGTGGCTTGGTGAGCCTAACTCTTCTCTCCTAAGCCGAGGGGACATGAATCTCCACCGTCTAACCAGAAAAGAGATTGGAGAGCCAGGAAATACCCTTTGCCATTCTTCTCCTCATCTGCGATGCCTGCCTTTCTCTGCCATCCCTTCCTTGCCCTTCCAGCATCCTCTTTTCCTCCCTGCCCTGTGGAGTTGGGGACAATTTGCCCTTGATTTCACTAGGTTGTACTTGGTGGCCTGGGTCTAAGGTTCTTTGCCAAGCACAGGCTTCCCCTTCCCAGAGATTAGGGTTAGCTCACTCCTTCTGGGGTTTGTCTTCTGATTCCTGCGGGAGCTACCACAGAGGAGCCACTAGAATCCGATGGGCTCTCTAGGACAGGCTGGGGGAGGAACAAAGGATTTAGGTTAGATATAGGAAATAAATTCCAGAGGGCAAAAGATATTATTCCCCATCGGATTGGGTGAGAAGCTGCGTGGATCCTGGTTTTGCAGGTCTGGTTTAGGAGGGGGTGTTTGTTACCTGAAGGCTAAGAGTCCTTTGGAGTCCCTAAGGTCAAGCACTTAGAACTGAAGGGGTGTCTAATATAATATCCTCATTTTATAGATGAGGAAACAGGCCCAGAGATAGGTAGTGATTTGCCCAGAGCTACGCAGATAGTAACGGTCAGGATTTGAACCCAGGTCTTCTGACTCCAAATCCAGTACTTTCTTCCATGATGCCGTGCCCTTCCTGACCACCTTGCCCTACCAGCTCGAGATTTCTATGATTCTGATTCTTCCAGGATGTACGAGCGGTCATGGGGGCAGCCTCTCCCCCAAGCACCACTGCTTACCTTGGCCTTCCTCCCCAACAATATCCTGATGCTGAGTGAGCGGCACATGGAGACTCCAGCATCAGTGATTTTGTTGAAGAGGGTGGCTGCCAGCTTCTTCCTGATCTGCACTGCCCTCCCCTCCCCTGAGGCCTGTCCCGGGAGCAGGAAGAGGAGTGCCGCTCTTGGATCCTGCCCCCACAACCGAGGACACGCTGCCCGGGACCCCGTAGCTTGCTTGGAGCATGGCAGCCTTGGAACATCCCAGCTGGGAGGCCAGCCCCGCCACCCCTCCACCCTCCCAGCCCAGCCACCAGCCCTGGACCCTGGCCCTTGAGCCATATGCCTTTCCTAGCTGCTCTAGTTTTGTCAGTGAAAAGCTTGGAACCTTGGACCCAGACCACCACAGACATTCCTTTGCACAAGAACTGTTTTTGACTAAGGGCAGCAGGGGGAGCTCATTTCATCCGAAACAGTAATTTCAGCCTCTTCTCTCACCAGGCCTTTTCCTAGAAAAGCAAACTGAACAAATTCAAATTCCTTCCTTCCTTCCTTCCTTCCTTCCTTCCTTCCTTCCTTCCTTCCTTCCTTCCTTCCTTCCTTCCTTCCTTCCTTCCTTCCTTCCTTCCTTCCTTCCTTCCTTCCTTCCTTCCTTCCTTCCTTCCTTCCTTCCCTCCTTCTTTCCTTCCTTCCTCCCTCCCTCCCTCCCTCCCTCCCTCCCTCCCTCCCTCCCTTCCTCCCTCCCTCCCTCCCTCCCTCCCTTCTCTTCCTCTTCTCCCTCCCTTCCTCTTTCTTTTTCTTCTTTGCATGAACAAATGAACAGTGCCATGGCCAGAAGGCAGCCAGAGACCAGGTATAGCTGAATATGCCACAAGGCCTGGATAATCCATACTTGAATAGTGAGACTCAGTGGATGCCAAACATCTCATTTGGCATCTGCTTCCTTCCTCCTCCTCCTCTTTCTCCTTCTCTTCATTGTCCTCTGCTTCTTCCTCATCCTTCTCCTTTTTCTGGATAGCCTGGAAAAAACTACTGATTGGGTTGGATCAACATGGAATCTAGAAACCCCAAACTTGTGGCCTAGTGGGATCTGGTGAACCCCAGGTTTCAGGACTAGCTTGTAGGTTGGAGACCCCAAAGTTTGTACTTGTTCCCTGTTCCCATGGGAATCCACAATCCACTTCAGATGGGGGCTAAGCCCAAAGCAAAGTCGAGTGACTCTGGTGCTATAGGCAGCGTGTCAGTCTCGCAAGCTGAAGGTCCCAAGTTCGATCCTCCGAAGGAGGGTGTGATATACTGAGAGAGGCTTCTGGAGACAAGAAGAGTCACTTGACTTTGGGGTCTCCAACCTACAAGCTAGTCCTGAAACCTGGGGTTCACCAGATCCCACTAGGCCACAAGTTTGGGGTTTCTAGATTCCATGTTGACAATTGCTCCAGAGCCTTTCTTCCCTAAGGGATTGCTTCACTGTCCCACTTTTGTTTATAGGTCTGCTAGAAAGAGACCTAGACTGGTCTCTAGAGATGGAAGGTTCAAATGTGACCTCAGATACTATGTGACCCTGGGCAAGTCCATTGCCTAGCCTTTACTACTCTTCTGCCTTGGAACCATTATACAGTATTGATCCTAAGGCAGAAGGTAAGGAATTTTTTAAAAAGAGCCCTAGTTGCTCTATGCTTGACTCATTTGGTGACCTTACTAGGTAAGGGATTAACTTCTTCAGGTCTCATTTTTTCTCATCTGCAAAATGGAGATAATTATCTCTCTTCTCCCATGGAAATTGTGAGGGGGGCAAGGATATAAATGAGATATGTTCTCTGGAAATAGAAAACATTGCATAAAAAGGAATATTTTTTCTTGGGGGGCAGCTCACCATGCTCCCTACCTCCTCTCCACCTCTCTCCTATCTTGGTTTCTTTTCTTTATATTTCTGGATAGACAGAAAATTTGGGATGATGTCAAAGATAGGGAGGAAAGGAAGGAACATATGTATGAAGCAGATCAGCATCAGGGAAGAAATGAGTCCCATTGCTGGGAAAAGGGCTCCTGCATTTTGGTAGGGGAAAAAAAGCCTTCCTGGATACCAGGCAGCTTTCAGGAGCCAAAACCTAGCCATGGGGCCAGTTGGGGAGGGAGAGCTAAACTAAAGGCCCATCACATGATCAGCCATGGAGACAATTAATGTTGATTGTATTTAGATGTCTAAATGAGAAGGAAAAGCATCCATACCCTCCTCTTTCCTCTTCACTTCTACTTTCTATATCTTAGTTCTGAATGAAAATAGCAATAATGCTATATTATTATTAATAATAGCTTTTTAGTTAGCATTTATTCCATACTTTAAGGTCCATAAAGTGTTTTGCATGTGCCATTTCATATGATCCTCACAATGACCTTGTGCAGACGGTGGTATTATTTCCATTTTACAGATGAGGAAATTGAGGCTGCGTGACTTGCCCAGGATCACACAGCTGGTGTCTGAGGAGGGTTTAAATTCTCATCTCCTGACTCCAAACCCAGCAGTATGACCACTACATTACCTAGTTGCTTACATCTAAAGTCATGCTATGATGAGGACTGCCTGGGAAGACTCCCAGTGATGGAGTTTCTCTTGAGTAGACAGACATAGTTTACAGGTGCTGTTTCCAAAGCTCCCAGCATCTCATGTACAGCTGGGTTCAGCAAACAAGGTCAGAGGCCAGAGGAAGATCTGGTTATTTGGGAGAAACACCGTTGGGTCTCCTGTTTTGCCCCTAGCTTCTTCAGCCCAGATTCAAGTCCACTCTTGGGTCCTCCTTTCCTGACTCCTGATCTGACACTGTCCCTCCCTCTCCCCAAATTTCCTTTACCTAGTGACCTAGCCTTGAGGAACTGCTTACTCACTGCAGACCTGACTGTGAAAATTGGGGACTATGGCCTATCTCACTGCAAGTACAAAGTAAGTCCATGTGGGTTTGGGAAGACACCAGGATGTCCCCTTGTCCCCTCCCCCTTTAGCATTGTTTATGGTGGTTCCCAATGGACTATTCCATGCAATGAGCCAGGCAGAATTAAGCCCCTCTCCTCCCCAAGGTGGGTCAGGCCATGGGGCATGCAAAGGGGAGGAAGGCTCTGAGACTTCCACACAGAGTTTGACATTCTCTCCTCGTGCTGACCGTGCATGCTTGGCAGGATGACTATTTCGTGACGGCCGACCAGCTGTGGGTGCCACTACGCTGGATTGCCCCTGAACTCATTGATGAAGTGCACAGCAACCTCCTCGTCGTGGACCAGACCAAGGCCAGCAATGTCTGGTGAGGGGAGTGAGGGGGCGGGAGGGAGCCCAAGGTGTCATGGGGAGTTGACCTCCTTCCCTCCAATTCCCTCCCTGACTGCCAAGTAGGCAGTCAAGAGACCTTGTCACCTTGACCCCTCTGTAAAGCAACAACGTTGGCATAGGTTTATTCCAGCCAAATGTCCCCTTTTCCCATTCAGATGTGGGGAAGGAAAGGACAGGGATGGCCCATGACTACTTGGGTTGGGGGCTTTCCTTTCCCCTCAAAATCCCACTCATAGCCACATTTCTGTACTTTGTGACTGACCATGCAGGTATGTTATCTTTGAAAACCTTGGAAAGGAAATTCTACATGCTATCATTGTTACTCATTTCCCCCTCGATTCTGAAATCCACCTTGTATTCTTTTTCATGTGCTTCTGTCTGCATAAGAGCATGTGCATGTGAGGGCAGTCTATGTACATAGCATGTATTTGTGCAAAAATTTGGATACTGTTTGCAGCTAACATAGGTTGTGTGCATATTTTGACCAAAGACTGGACTGGATAATAAGCATATTCCTAAAGCGCTGTTCTGTTTTCACTTTTATTTTCAAGACAAATTGTTAAACATCTTTTAAGAACATTTAGAAATGAATTTAATGATCATTCTGCCCCAGGATAGGTTTGCTAAGAAGAAGTCATGCTGGGCTAACCTCATATCCTTTTTTTTTTTGGATAGGGTTGCTAGGGTGGAGATCAGGGAAACACCATCTATAAATATAGTGTAGCTTGATTTTAGCAAATCATCACACAAAGTCTCCTTGGCATCGATGGAATGAGCTGATAAAAGCAAGGGTGAAACGAGCAGTTGGAGATGGTTGATTAGCGTTATATCCCCAAAAGGACATAACAGATATATCAATCAATCAAGTAACACATATTTATTAAATGGTGCTGCGGTGGATTCTGGGTACCAAGAATAAAACAATCCCTCCCTGCAAGGAGCTCAAGTAAATATGTAAATATGTACAGAATAAATTTAAAGCAAATAAACACTGCAGATGTAGGGTAGTTTGAGAGGGAGGGCATTAACAGTGGGGGGGTGAGAGTAGGATCAGAAAAGGCTTCAGGAGAGAATGGCTCCCTTGAGCTTTGACTTCAAGGAAGAGGGGGGATCTGTAAGGCAAAGGTGAAGAGGGAAAGCATTCCACTTATGGGGGAGACAAGAGATGGAGATGGAGCATTGTGTGTGTCAGAGAGAGGGGCAGATTGGCTGGATCAAAGAATCCAACAGGGGGATTAATGTACATGGAGACTGGAAAGATAGACTGGGAAAGGCTTTAAAAGCTAAACCATTCTCTTTCTTTTTTGGAACATGGCTAATATGGAGATGGGGAAAGTTTCTATTTCATTTTTGAGGCAGTAGGAAGCCACTGGAGTTGATTGAATATGGGAGTCACATCTGCACTTAAGGAAAATTCCTTTGGCAACAGCGTGGGTAGAGGATGGACTGGCGTGGGAAGAGGCTTGAGGCAGGAGGACAAGGGAGGCAGAGGCTATTGCAAAAATGGAAGCAAGAGATGATAAGGGCTGGACCTAAGGTGGGAGCTTTGTGAGAGTGCAGCATTTTGTAGGCATAAACCCAGGTAAATATGTTATTCAAACTTTTTGGTGTTAAGACTCTTTTACACTCTTAAATATTGAGTACTTCCCCTTGAGACCTTTTGATTATATGGATTATATATGTCAATATTTGCCATATCAGAAATTAAAACATATAGTATTTTTATGAAAACAATTTTGAATTAAATTAAAAATCAAAACATCTTAGTATTTTTATGAAAATAGTTTTGACTTCATGGATCCCCTGAAAGCATCCTGAGCATACTCAGGGGTCCCCAGATCCCACTTTGAGAACTGCTGTTTTAGAATATGTGTCAGCCTGGAAATATGTCATTAGTGAAGTACCACAAGGCTCGGTTTTTAACTCTATTCTGATTAGAGTTTCTCTAATTACGAATTAGGAAGTGACATTTAATAATCCTCAAAGTTCACTGTGAGACACTATTTTTAATTATTTGTGGAGGAATTTAAAGAGAGGTATTCTTTTGACCATCTTCCCACAGAATTCCTTTAATAATCTCTACATTGTCAAATGTAGAGATGACACAAAGAAGTGAGAGCCGCTAGAATGAGATTATTATTTCCATACTGCAGTTGAGGAAACTGAGGCAGACAGAGGTTAAGTGACTTGCCCATGGTCATATAGCTAATAAGTATCTGGGGTCAAGTTTGAACTCAAGTCTTCCTGGTTCCAAGCTCAGCACCTTATCCACTGTGCCACCTAGAGGGCTAGCACCTCAAACTCAACATATCCAAAAATAGATTCAAGATAAGAAATGATTATCATTACTGATATTATGTCAGTAGACTCAAGTACTATCTTGCAGCCAACAAGATGAAATGTATCTGGGATGACGATAAAGTAAATAGCTAGGTTAAAATTATTGTTATTATTATTATATATAATTAAATATAATTAATTTACTATAATTAATAAATACTTGATTAATTAAATCTATAACTAAATGTAAATACAGTATACATGTTAAAGTTAAAAATTCACTTGCACAAGTACTGAATGTAGAAGATGTGATTGTCATCAAGTTCATGTGTAGGAAGTTCTAGTTCTTGTTAACCATGAGCTTAATACTGCTTTTAAAAAAAAAGCCAATGCAAATTTAGGAAATGTTAATTGAAGCTTAGAATCCAAATCACCAGAATATTTGTCCCACTGTACCTGAGTTCAAATGTTGTCAAGCATTTAATAGCTGTGTGTTCTTGGACAACTTGCTTAAACTCTGTTTGCTTCAAGTTTCCTCATCTGTGAAATGGGGAAAATAATAGCACCTGTCTCCCAGGATTGTTCTGAGGCCCAAATGCGATAATCATTACAAAGCACTTAGCATGGTGCCTGGCACATAGTAAGTGCTATATAAATAATAATTATTGTATTATTTGTTCATTTCAAATGGCTTTCCAGAATGGTTGGACTAATTCATAGTTCCCCCAATAGTGTTTTCATACTAGGGTACCAGAGGAGGGGAGATCAGGACAGTGTAGAGTCAAGAAGCCACACTATCTGGATACTGTTTTGCCATCTACTTGGATAAATGGATTTGCTATGTATAATCTTTATGAACTTGGAATTTGGTGGGAAGGGAGCCAAGCCTTGAATATATATCTTGGGACACATCTTCCTCATAAGGTATCACAATCAACCACTCAGCTTGAGCCTATAAAGCATTTTTCTTAGACTAACAATATTTGGGAGGGGAATGAATGGATAAAATAGATAAAATACTACTTCTGGGAAGAACAGAGTAGCTAATCTCTGGCATTGATTTCCTGTTTCCTCTCCTGGCATGAATCAAAGTTTTCCTTGGAAAAAGGAAGGGGGAGGATAATACAGATACATTTATTCATTCCTCTGTGATAGCCACATCTAGACAAACCCATGTGGACACACATTACCATCATTATCTTTGTCTACATCTTCATTCTCTTCATTGTGAGAGCTAGATTTAAGACTTGCAAAGTGCTTTATAAATGTTATCTCATTTTATCTTCACAACAGCTGTGGAAAGTAGGTGCTGTTATTATTCTGCAGTTGAGGAAACTTAAGTAGATAGATTAATTAAAAATTAATTAATTAATTAATTAAATGACTTGCCCCTAGTCATACAGCTAGTAAGTAGAGGTCAGACTTGAATTCAAGTCTTCCTGGCTCCAAGAGGAGTGCTCTATGCACTGCACCATCTAGATGGCCAACCTCAAACTCAACCCATCCCCAAAAGAGAGTAAGTATCTTCCCCTAGAAAACCCTTTTTTCTTCTCTCATCTCTGACTTTTCCCATCTCCTGGTCTCTCACATCTATTGAGTTTCCAAGTCCTGTCAATTCTATGCTCACAATAGTTCTTACATCCAGTGGACTCCCCGCTCATCAAGCCTCCAGTGTAGGGCAGGACTATGGTCAATCAAGCAATAAAGTCATCAGTAAACTGGCAGTGAAGCATTGGTTTGAGTCACAAGGAGGTATATAATCCATTTCCCTCAAGGGTTGAAGCAGAGATTGGATACCCATCTAGGGGGGATGCTAGCGAGGGTATTTCTGCATTGAGTATGAAGTGAGACTAAATAACCTCTAAAATTCTTCCTGACCCTAAGCTTCCATTATTCCAGGACCTACAAGCATAATGATGAACTTGTTAAAAATTACAGCTCACATCTGGACTGCAGAGATGAAGCACGACATAGGTGAAAGGGCCCCCAAACCTGAGTTTTAGGCTTGGTTCTGCTCTTGAGTGGGCATGTGACTTAGGACAAGGAACTTTCTTGGGACCCCCAAATTTCTATAACTACATCAAGTGGTCTTCGTTTCATAGGACTTAGTTCAGGAGGGAATCATCTTAGAGACAGACAACACTGAGTCCTGGGCGTCCCTACATCCCTTCCAGCTTGAAGCCATTCTATGGCTTGAAATGATTGCCTAGGCAGTTCTCTGAAATGGTACAGTAGATTAGAGGGTGGAAGCTGAAGTCAAGAAGACTTGAGTTCTAGTCCTATCTCAGATATATACTGGATGTATGACCCTGGGTGAGTCACCAAACCTCTGTTTACCTCCATTTCCCCATCTTTAAAATGGGGACAATAATAATACCTACCCACCGGGAATATTGTGAGGATCAAATGAGATCACTGTAAAGTGCTTAACACAGTTCCTAGAACCCATTATGTGCGATATAGATGTTAATAATGATGATTATGATGTGTAACTGGACAAAGCTTTGTCTGCCTCAGTTTCTATCTTTAAAATGGGAATAATAATGCCATCTACCTCCCAGGGTTGTTGCAAGGATAAAATGAGATTTGTAAAGTGCTTTGTAAACCTTAAAGCCCTTTATATTTATTTTTTATTTTTTAAATATATTTTATTTGATCATTTCCAAGCATTATTCGTTAAGGACATAGATCATTTTCTTTTCCTCCCCCCCTCACCCCCCATAGCCGACGCGTAAGTCCACTGGGCATTAGATGTTTTCCTGATTTGAACCCATTGCTTTGTTGATAGTATTTGCATTAGAGTGTTCATTTAGAGTCTATCCTCTGTCATGTCCCCTCAACCTCTGTATTCAGGCAGTTGCTTTTTCTCGGTGTTTCCACTCCCATAGTTTATCCTTTGCTTATGAATGGTGTTTTTTTCTCCTGGATCCCTGTAAGTTGTTCAGGGACATTACACCGCCACTAATGGAGAAGTCCTTACTTTCGATTATACCACAGTGTATTAGTCTCTGTGTACAATGTTCTCCTGGTTCTGCTCCTCTCGCTCTGCATCACTTCCTGGAGGTTGTTCCAGTCTCCATGGAACTCCTCCACTTTATTATTCCTTTGAGCACAATAGTACTCCATCACCAACATATACCACAGTTTGTTCAGCCATTCCCCAATTGATGGGCATCCCCTCATTTTCCAGTTTTGGGCCACCACAAAGAGCGCAGCTATGAATATTTTTGTACAAGTCTTTGTGTCCATTATCTCTTTGGGGTACAGACCCAGCAGTGCTATGGCTGGGTCAAAGGGTAGATATTCTTTTAGCACCCTTTGGGCATAGTTCCAAATTGCCCTCCAGAATGGTTGGATCAGTTCACAGCTCCACCAGCAATGAATTAATGTCCCTATTTTGCCACACCCCCTCCAGCATTCATTACTTTCCTTTGCTGTTATGTTAGCCAATCTGCTAGGTGTGAGGTGATACCTCAGAGTTGTTTTGATTTGCATCTCTCTGATTATAAGAGATGTAGAACACTTCTTCATGTGCTTGTTAATAGTTTTGATTTCTTTATCTGAGAACTGCCTATCCATTTCCCTTGCCCATTTATCAATTGGAGAATGGCTTGATTTTTTGTACAATTGATTTAGCTCATTATAAATATGAGTAATTAAACCTTTGTCAGAGGTTTCTATGAAGATTTTTTCCCAATTTGTTGTTTCCCTTCTGATTTTAGTTATATTGGTTTTGTTTGTACAAAAGCTTTTTAGTTTGATGTAGTCAAAATTATTTATTTTACATTTTGTGATTCTTTCTATATCTTGCTTGGTTTTAAAGCCTTTCCCCTCCCAAAGGTCTGACATGTATACTATTCTGTGTTTACCCAATTTACTTATGGTTTCCTTCTTTATGTTTAAGTCACTCACCCATTTTGAATTTATCTTGGTGTAGGGTGTGAGGTGTTGATCTATTCCTAGTCTCTCCCACACTGTCTTCCAATTTTCCCAGCAGTTTTTATCGAATAGTGGATTTTTGTCCCAAAAGCTGGGATCTTTGGGTTTATCGTATACTGTCCTGCTGAGGTCGCTTTCCCCCAGTCTATTCCACTGATCTTCCTTTCTGTTTCTTAGCCAGTACCAAATTGTTTTGATGACTGCTGCTTTGTAATATAGTTTCTTAAAGCCCTTTATAAATGCTAGCTTGTATTTTTTTTTAAGATTTTTTTCTTCCAAGATTCTAATTAGGGCAGATTTTTTTTTTTTAGCCAAATCAAGAAATCATTTAACCCTTTCAGTAAAAAAAGTAGAAACAGAGCTATGACTCAGAGCTCACGAATTGCTTTTATTTTTCTTGCCTGGGTACTGAGTGGTTTGTAGTCTCAACCAGCTGCCTCCTTCCACCCCCACCCCCCCTCCTTGCAGGTCACTGGGTGTGACAATATGGGAACTGTTTGAGCTGGGCGCCCAGCCCTACCACCACTACTCTGATCGCCAGGTGCTTACCTACGCCATCAAAGAACAGCAGCTCAAGTTACCCAAGCCCCAGCTGAAGCTGTCGCTCTCGGACCGCTGGTGAGGAGACATACAGAGCTTCCCTTTCCTGCTTCTCCTGCTCCCCCCAAACTCCTCCAGAGTGACCCCTCTGAGAGCTTTCTGCTGAGATTTCCCATTTGCCACAGCCTGAGCCTTGGGTAACTTTAGCCCCGATTTTTAGCTTCCTTCTCCCAAAGGAAGAGGGGTTTTAAGGCAGGGGTGTTGAAGGCCAGCGGTCTGGCTCAGTTGTCCAGCCATGTGATCTTGGGTGAGTTGCTTAAGCACTCGGGTCCTCAGTGTCTTTATTTGTCATGTGGATGTCTCCAAGGTCCCTGCTCTGCTCTCTATGATCTCTGCGCCTTCTAAGGTGCCTTCCAGCGAGGCTGTCCCTGATTCTCTGTGTGGAGTGTATCTTGTTAGTAACTGGTGCCAAGAACTTGGAGAAGGGGATAGAATGTAATCCCAGAGTGTAAGAGATGGCGTACCCTCTTCCCCTCCCCACATGCACAGGCACGCTCTCATAGGCTGCCCAGGAGGGCTGGGAGGAGTTGGAGTCAAGTGGTCAGTCGAGGACAGTTGGAAGCGGCACAGGGAGGCAGGGGGCAGGCCTGGTGGGACCCATGGTAGGGGCACACCTAAGCGTCTTCTCTCCACCCTGGACCTCACAGGTATGAGGTGATGCAATTCTGCTGGCTCCAGCCTGAGCAGAGGCCCACGGCAGAGGAGGTGCACCTGCTGCTGTCCTACCTGTGTGCCAAGGGGACCACGGAGGCTGAGGAAGACTTTGAGAAGCGATGGAAGTCCCTGAAGCCCAGCGGGACCAATGGAGCCAGCCACCTGGGGAGTGCGGCCGAGCTGTCCTCCAGTTTCCCGCTCCTGGAGCAGTTCTCGGGGGATGGCTTCCATTCAGATGGGGATGACATCTTGACGGTGATGGAGACCAGCCATGGACTCAATTTCGAGTACAAGTGGGAACCCAGCCGAGCTGAGGCCTTCCAGACTCCCACGGGGACCCTCAGTCCCCGCCATGCTGCTCACTACCAGGACCTCTACTACCCAGCCAGCTCCTCAGTCAGCCACCTGAGCCTAGGGGTTTCACCCTCCTGCTATGAGTGCCCACCGCCGGGGGTGGTGCCCATCCTCAGTGCCCACAGCCCTTCTGTGAGCAGCGAGTACTATATTCGCATTGAAGAACCAGCTGACTGTGATCTGGACTTCACCATGTGTTCCTCCAGCCCCGAGTGCCAGCAGGCGTCCCCTGAGGCGGCTGCCACCCCTTGGCATGACAAAGAAGGACCTGTGGGGGGTGCTTACGACTCAGACAGCAGCCCTACTGTGTCCCTGACTATGGAACCACTCCTGGGGCAAGGACCCACTGGGGAGGGGCCCTGGGATCACCCCGACTACTACTCCCATATGAGCTGTAGCAAAGACTCGCTCTGTTACCAGCCTTCCCCTGCAGGGGTTTCACGGACTGAAGACAGTTTGTTGGGGGAATGCAGGGAGGGTGCCAGCAAAGACTGGGGCATTCCAGGCTTCCACCAGTCTTTTTTTGAGGACCCCCTAGGAGTGTCCCCCTCGGGGAATTCTGCAACCCGGGAGTCACCAGGCGGGGAGGAGGCAGTGGTGGGAGAATCAAAGGAACAGGGAGCCCTGGGCAGCCCTCCTGAATCGGTAACAATAGAGCTAGGGGAGCCGGAGAGTCTGCCCAGCAGTAACACCCAGCGTGAAGCCACTGAGGAGGCGAGCTTGGCTGCCCAGCAAAGACACTGGACCTCAAACATGTCTGCCAATAACAACATCAACAGTGGCTGCCCCCCTGACACCTGGGCCACTCACTTTGTAGACTCGTACTTGGGGTCAGAAGGCCCAGCTACAGGACCTGACCCACGCGAGATCCCTGCCACAGACTGTCTGCCAGACCCCCTGCCCCTTCCCGAGGCTCCTGGCTTAGAGGCAGCTTTCCCTGGGCAGGAGCTGGGGAGCCCCCCTACCTTTGTTCAACACTGCCAGGCAAACGAGGACCCAGCCCTGGTTGCCATCTCTCCCTCGCAGGTGATAGATGTAGAAACTGCCGAGAATGGGGGTGTCGATTGTGGGGCGGATCCAGGAGCCTCTGAGGAGGCTGTCGCCCCATCTGCCTCCCCAGCCCCGTCTCCCTTGCCCTCTCCATCCCAAGACAGAGACCCACTTCTCAGCAGGGCAGCGGGCAATCTCGCCCTTGTTCCCAAGCCAGAGTCCCCTGGGCCGTGGGACACTAGCCAGAACAAGAGCCAGGAGCCAGAGCAGACGCTGGACAGCAGCGGTAGCTTCCCTGAGCTAGAAGGGCCAGGGAGTGAGGATGAGGACACGACGGAGGCCACCTCTGGGGTCTTCACAGACTTTTCCAATGACTTCCTTCCCGAGAAGCCCGACACGACCCCCGCATTCCGGTCCCTGCAGAAGCAGGCGGGAACTCCGGATTCCCTGGAGTCACTGGATATCCCATCCACAGCCAGTGATGGTGGGGAGATATCTAGCCCGACAGTGTCCTACCCGGCGGCTGGGCAGCCCCGGGCCCTAGATAGTGGCTATGACACAGAGAACTATGAGTCCCCCGAGTTTGTCCTGAAAGAGCCCCATGAGCCTCGGGACCCTGAGGACTTTGGGCCCCTAGAGAAGGAGGATGAGAGCCCTGGATTAGAGATGCGGCTTTCTTCCTCCATCAGTGCCGAGCTGCATGGTCTGAACGAGAAAAACCCCTATCGAGACTCGGCCTACTTCTCTGACTATGACACAGAGCCAGAGCGGCCTGCCCAGGGGAAAGAGGAGGAGGAGGAGGAGGACAGTGAGGCTGGGGAAGGAGAGCCTAGCCCAGTGGGCTCTGAGGCCCCAGGGCTGTCCCCCAATAATCAGGAAATAGCAACAGTGGAGGAAGCAGGTGCTCGGCCTCCTCATTCTCCTTCTGGGGAGCCCCCTCCAGAGGTGACAGTCAGCCCTGCCATCAAAGAGCAAGACCAGGAGAGCCCCACGGAGCAGGCAGATGGGTTGGTCCCTGCTCTTGCCCCTGAGTCTGCTCCCACCCCTGCCCCTGCCCCTGCCCCTGCCCCTGCCCCTGCCCCTGCCCCTGCTCCTGCCTCTGCCCCTACCCCTGCTCCTGCTTCATCCAAAATATTCTCCCTGACCCCTGTCCTGCCAAGTCCAGAGGACAGTGAGGTTGAGGCAAGCTGCCACAAAGCCCAGGAGGCTCCAGGCCTGTTCCCCACCCCAGCAGACCTGGTTCCTGGGGCAGAGGTGCAGGAACGAAAGGGGGCCACAACCTGTGAGGTCCCCCTGGGCCCCAAAGCAAAGGCAGGGGAGAAGCCGGCCCCACGCCCAGCCCCTCTGTGCCTGGACCTGTCGGATCTCCCGGCTCCCAAGGAGAGTCGGCCGGCAGAAGAGGAAGAGGAAGAGGACTCGGAGGACAGTGAGGAGTCTGACGAAGAGCTGTGCTGCTATAACATCCAGGAGCAGAGTGAGGAGAGTGAAGAGGAACCCGCTGCTGTGCCCATCGTGGTGGCCGAGAGCCACAGTGCCCGGAACCTGCGCAGTCTCCTCAAGATGCCCAGCCTCATGTCCCAGTCCTTCTGTGAGGACCTCGACCGCAAGAAAAAGGCCGTTTCCTTTTTTGACGATGTTACCGTCTACCTCTTCGATCAGGTAAGCCCTATAGCCTCGGGACTGGCGTTGGGACTTCTGGGAGGGGAGAGGGATGCCAGGGGGACATTGGGTTGGTAGAGAAAGCCTGGCAGAGGGCAGGTGTAGCCAGGCTGGGTTTGTCTCTCATACCTCTGGGTGAGAGAGAGAGAGCAAAAGCTCTTCCACACGTTTAGGCCCATCCCAGAAATCCAGACTGGCCGGAGACGGTAGGGTGGGATGGCTTTTACTTGTCAGAGTTGGGGATTGTCTATCCCCCTAAAGGTTTCTGGGTAATGTCCACTTCTCCCTCCTTTCCAGGCAAGGAGATGGGGTGGGATAGAAGAAGCAGTTGCCCTGATGGGGAATGATGCCCATCCGAAGCGAGCATCTTGCATTTGTACACAGCTGCTGCTTCTGTACTTTGTCCTCCCTTTTCTGACACCCCCTCTCTCCACTCAGGAAAGCCCCACTAGAGAACTCGGGGAGCAGCAGTTCCCTGAGATGAAGGAATCGACTTCCTCATTCCTGCCAAGCAGCCCCAGTTCCCTGAACCCATCTGACCGACTCAGTGCAGCAGACAGTTTCTCTGACAGGACTGCCTCTGAAGAGAGTGAGCCTGGTGAGGTGGGGTGGGTGGGAAGTGAGGGCATGATGCTTGGTAGATTTTCCCCATCTACCACAGGAAATTTATATTCCCAAAAGAGCCCTCCACCTGTGTTAGGTTTGTGAAGCCCTCCTGTAGCAGGCCAGGCAACCCTCCCTGGGGGAAACAGGAGAGTTCCTTAATGCCAGGCCCCGAGGGAGATGTTCTCACATTGGATTTCCAAGGATAGTGGGCCCCCTTTCTGCTGTCACTTGGAGGAGGTGGGCCGGGGTCAGGAGGACATGGGGGAGAAAGTGTTGCTAGAGGTAAAGTAGATCCTAGGACTGGAATTCCCAAGACTGATGAAGAATCACTGTTGCTCCATTCACTTTCCCTGGGAATCATCATCCCATTGCCCTTGGGGTGACCTCACCTTGCCCTTACTGTTCCAACTAGTCCTTGTTCCTCTTTGTGGTCCTTGGGCTCCCATATTACAGCCCCCTGATGCCAGCCACCTCTTGCTTTTGAATGTGTTTTTTTGTAATTGTGGCCTCTTTTCTGAGTGACCATCTTTTCTGAGTCAGAGTCCATCAGAGGAAAAGAAGACTGGACCTCAGCTCTAAGAGATGATGAGATTAATTTAGTAGCTTCTTGAGGGATCAGAGGGCCAGGGGAGCGCAGGCTAGAGACATGGGCCTTCTTCAAGCCAGGCCTCTTTACTCTTCCTTTCCCACCTGGGGCAAAAAGCTCGTGAGGGAGGTCTGGGCATGGGAAAAAAGGTGACTGACAGAGCCTTCTTTACAGGTGGTGGGTTCGAGTGGGACGATGACTTCCCACTAATGCCAGCCAAGTCATCTTTTGTGTCTTCACCGGGGCCTGGGATGCCAGACTCCATGCTGCCCAACCTACCAACCCCACCGAAGCAGGTGCTGCCCGTCCAGTTTTCCCGCTTCACTGTGTCTCCCACCCCAGTCTCCCGATTCTCCATTACGCATGTCTCTGACTCAGACATTGAGTCTGTAGGAGGTGAGGGACCAGGGCTGGGGGGAGAGGGGAGCAGAGGAGAAAACAGGGAAAGCTTACTACCAAAGACAGGTTCAGAATTGTGTAAAAACCACAGAGGGAGCCATAGGAGAATCAATTTGGGGCTAGAAAAGATCTTAGGAGCCATTTAAACTGGTCATCTTATTTCAAAAATGGCATGAAGGAGGCATAGGGAAATTAAGTGATTTAATCCAGGGTGTCCAAGTGGTGAGTGGAAGAACTGGGGTTTGAACTCAAAGCCCTCCAGCCCTAAATCCAAAACCTTTTTCAACTTCATTATGTCATTCTCATTTCAGAAATTCTCAACACCATTTTTTTCAATGACTGAATATCTGCCTTCTCTCCATAAAAAATCAATTTAAAACAGAAAAAAAACAAAACCCTTGTAACAAATATTAATGAAAAGCAAACATTCCTCCTTGAACCACATCCAAAAAAACAGGCCTCAGTCTATACCCTAAGTCCATCTCCATTCTGTCAGGAGGTGCTACCTTCATTTTTATGGAGATTTAAGAGTTATGAAGTACTTGCCTCACAACAAAGAAAGATAATGTCAATATTAGTCTCCCAGAATCATGGAGGAGAAAATGGACCCTCAGTCATGTGACTTGCTCTAGGTCATCTGGCTACTAAAGGTCAGATGTGGGATTTGAACCCATTTTCCTGGTTCTAACCCAATATTCTTTGCACTGCCCTTCCCTGCCTGGTTTGAGAAGACACATTTTCTTTATGGATTGTATTCCTTTGCCCCTTTAAGGGAGGGACTGTGTCTCGTATGTAGTTAATTGTCCTCTGGGGATGTCTGAAGGAGAGCCACCAGGGGCCAAATGGCCTTGAGTTCATGCCCCATCTTCCAAAGGGTCTGTCCCATGGGAGGGGGAGATGGCAGAGTCTGCACAGCACCCAAGAACAAAACTGACACCAGGGTGGGTGGTGGGGGTTGCTGAGAGACAGGCTTGGGCTTTGAGAAAGCCTAGCAGTTATCGCTGACCCGCCGTGCCTTATCTGGCAATGAGAGTTCTCCATCCTTGGAAATATGTAAGCTAAGCTAAGGAACTGGGTTGCCCCTAGAGGGGATGCTTGATTGGCTAAGGGTGCTGCACTAGAAGACCTCAACCAGTCCTTTCAAGACTCAGATTCTAGAACATGGTGGTCCCCAGTATTGTTCTGATTGGCTTCCAACCTTAGGATGGAGAAGGAGCTTGAACCTACTTTGGGGGAGGGCCAGTCATCAATAAACATTTATTAAGCACCTACTAGAAGCTAGTCTTAAAATGCTACAGGCGCTGTCCTAAGTGCTGGAGGCATTGTGTTAAACCTCTGGCAGCAGAGGAGTCCAGCTGTCCTATTGAGCCTGCCCGGGAATCCTCCCTCTCCTCTGAGGATGATGGCGATGGGGCTTAAGTGACTTATTCAGGTTCACACAGCTAGGAAGTATCTGAAGCCAGGGCACATGCTTAGGGAAACTCGGTGAGAAGGACACAGGACCAACACACACCAGCGCCGGGGCAAGAATAACCACCCTCGTTTTCCTGTTTCAGGAAGCAGTGAAGACGGTGACAGAGAATAACTTGGGCCTGGAAGGCACTTCGGAATCTCTTGTGCCAGCGTGGCTCTGTGGACCAGGGCAAGAAGAGACGCCCCTCCCGGCCCCAAGACGAAGCGGCGGAGGAGATGGGGGGGTGGGTTGTCAAGAACTTGGCTCTATTTTTTTAGACAGATTTTATCAGAGGCATTTGGTTTGCTGCTAGCTCACAGAGACATCACCCCCCAACCCCCCGCCTTCTGCCCCTTTGTCCGGTACAGGTGCAGCCATGGATGATGGTCTATGTGGACATATGTGCTTGAAGGCATGCGGGTTTGTGTATAAATATACATATATAAATGATAGCGTTAAAGGGTAGACTTGCAGAATCCTGCTCCCATTCTTACCTTCCCCCCTTGAAGGGAGTCAATACAACCCCAGTACTGCTTGCTCCTTCCTCTGGTCTGTGACTTCTCGGGGCTCACCCCTTCCTGCTGCCCCAGTGCCTAGTGAACCCCTGCTTCCTAGAGCTGTAGTGGGGATGGGAGCCCATGTCTGCTGCTCCCAGGGCCTTCCTCTCTGCCCCTGCTCCCTCGGATCCTGCTGTACATACATTGGATTTCTGAATCTCCGCCCTAGTGTCATTCAGTAATACTGTCTCCCTCAGCTTCCTACTGGGACGTGTTTCTGCCTTGTCTCCTTCAACTCATTTAGACGGCTCCTAGCCGGACCCTCCCCATCCTCCTACCCTCCTGCCTCCTTTCTGCCAGGAGCTGGGTCTGCTGGAAGATGGGCCAACGGGCGGGAGTCCCACACCCCTTCCTTAGTGTTTGCCTTTTTTTATTGCCATGTTTTGTTTTGTTTTTGTCCCTTCAGCCCTTCCCAAGCAGAAATCTGGGCAACATTTCCAGAACAGCTGTTGCTGTGGAGGGGGAAAGCGAAAGGGTCTTCCCCTCCAGAAAACAAGATTTCCTCACCCCAGGGCCTTGGTGCTTTGGGGCAATGGGAAGGGGTAGGTGTCACTACCAGCACAGCCTCATCAGGGAGACAATGGGGCTTCTGGGGTTCCCTGTCCTGCTACAGGTCCTATTCTAGAGGTTGCTGAGGGGGAATTTAGGACAACCTCTGTCTACAGGGCACACAGGCAATATATGGGAGAGCTTACTAGGCTAACTGCCCTGGTCTGCCAAGGAGAGCATGGAGGGAACTCCTTCCACTTGACTGTCCATTTCCATGTTCAGTTTTGGGGTCCCTCTTCCCCCTTGCTCAGGCGCTAAGGAACAATTGGGGGGCAGGGTAATAGCAAATGGGGCTCAGCGGGAATATTTTTATAATGGTGAATGCAGAGAGAATGGGACCATGATAATTTTAAGTTATTGTTGCCAAAGAGATGTAAAGAGTTTATTGAAGGGGTGGGGGTGGGGTGGGAGTGGGCAAGGGTGGGGTGGGAAGGGACCTTATTTTTGGTTTATCCTTTTTTTTTTTTAATTATTCATTTGAGGCTTAGAATGCTGGTGCAATGATTTTTTTTCTTTATTTAAAAAGAAATTAAGCTAAGAAAAAAGCCTTTAAGCCAAGAGAGTGTGTTCTCCTTTGGGGCCAATAGACCAACCCCTGTAGGTCGCAGCCTTGGGAGATGAGAGTGGGAAGAAGGGTAGGCGAATGATAACGCGTGTATGTGTATGCCCACATTGTGCAAGAACATTGTGGGGGAGAGCACAGCGTAGCTTTCTGTGGGTAGGTGGCCCACATGTTCCAGCATGTGTGTGTGTGGCAGGTACAGCTGGGCCTTGTGCGAGTTGCTAGGGCAATGTCAGCCTCACCTATGGGGGGGGGGGTGCAGAGTCTCCTGCCTGGGGGTGGAGACCATTGAATGTTTTCCCATGATGTGCTTGTATTCTGGTGTGATTCAAACATGTTATAGCTTGAAAGTTCAGCCCTGCTGGCATCTATTTCTAGAAAGGTAAGAGGCGTAGAACCCGCAGATCCTTCCGATGGATGTTTCTGAAGACAGGCCTTTCCTAGCCCCTGTGTATGCCAGGCTCTGGGCCTCTAGGCACTATTAACTAAGTGTCCCCCTTGCTGTCTCTGGAAGTCCCAGAGGCATCCTCCGACGATGGGAGGGAGGAAAGGAATGGGACAGACCCCAACTGAAGAGTCTGGCTGCACTTTTAATGGCTGTGGGTAAAATGAGGCGACAGAAAGCATAGGCCAATCAGACTCACTCCTGGGTTTCCCCTTTTCTGGAGAGACAGCCCTGGTCTCCACCTCCCCTCTTCCCCTAGCCAGGCTGGGCCCTCCAGTGTCTCCCTTCCGAGAGTGATCTAACTTAGATGTCCACAGCTGAAGGGCAGCTGTGGTTGCCTCCTCTCCAGCTTTCCCTTCGTGGTCTTGGAGATGAGACTTTACAGAGTTCCTGTCTGAAGGCTCTGGGCTCCAGATCTCAGGGCAGGAAGTGGAATGAGGAGGACCAAAATTGTGACCCGAGGACAGGGTGGCACCTGGGAATAAAGAAGTGTGGGTCTCCTGGAAGGGGGGTCCTGTTTCAGAAAGGGGCCCCTGGTGACAGAAACCTCCTGGATCTTCCCCCTGTTGCTCAAAAATGGAGAATACTCTGATTAACTCTTCCACAACAACCCTTGAGCTATGAATGAAGTACCAGTGGGGAGAAAAAGGTTGGCCAAAAAAAAGTCTGTAGATGGTTTACCCTTTGCACCCCTGGAGAAAGGGCAAGCAGGGTGAGGTGTCCCTCTGTCCCAGCTCTAAAAACAAAAAGCATCTTCAAGTCTTGAGGAAAGTGGGTAGGAGGGAGCTGGGAGGGGAAGTAGGGAGATGGAGAGGATACTGGAGTCCTTTTGCCTTGGATGGTCCCGGCTGCTCTAGGCAAGGTGGGGGAGGGGAGTGAAAAACGAAGAGAATGAAAGGAGCTTCCCTGGCAGGAGGGGCAAGTGCCCCATGCAAAGCCCGATTGCCAAACTATTAAGCAATTTTCAGGGGTCTGGCTGCTCCTCTTCAGGCCAGGAAAGCTTTCGTTAATCCTCGGCTTTCTGGGACGTAGCCTTGTAACTATTCCTTCTATGCTGCTTAGATTTGAAGCCCCCCCCCCCCCAATAACCTTCCTGGTATTGTCTCCTTTTTGTCTAGTCTTTGTTAAATGCAACAGATCTTTAAAAAATAAAAAAAAATGTAGCATCCCAGTGGGGCCTCACCTCCACCCACATCCCACCAAGCAAATGAGGTACATTCCTTAAAGAAGAGACAAGGTCCCCAAATATCTCTGCCATTGCTACCTTGAAACGGAATGCCAGGAAGATCTTCCTCCACTTCTAGTTCTCCTTGCTGTTGTTAGAGCTTTATTTATTGGTTCACTGGGAAGTAGGGGGTTAGGGCTCTTTTTTCCAATCACGTATTCTACATCTTATCCGAGTCTCACCAAGACCCGGTTAAAGTAGTTAGGAAAGATGAAGTGGGGTCCCAGAATTAAGAGTTGGTGACTGCCAGGCCTTCCAACTGACTCATCCACCTGTGATCAAATCCGTTCTCATACTCTCCCAGTTGTGGCTCCTATCTATTAGGCAGGGTGGTCAGTGATGGAGATACAGGCTCTAGCTGAGGAATGGGGGGAGAAAATAGGGGGTGGCCTTAACTGGCCTACCAGGGATACTGGCTTCCCCAACCTTGGCCTCATTTAGTACCACATGCCAAGCACCTGAACTTCCAGTGGTGTCTGGTGAGTACAGAATGACTGTTCTTGCCTTCCGTCTAAGAATGGAGTAACTCCCAAGCCTTTGGCTCTTGTGGCCCAGAAAACTGCTCCCAGGAGCAGTTCAGGATGGCGATTGGACAAAGTAAGAGTTAAAAAGTCCAGCCCATATTTGATGGAGAATCACAAAGGGGTTGGGTTGGAGCTCTCCCTCCTTCTTGGGGCAGCCCATTCCATTTTTGGAAAACTTTAATTGTTAGGAAGTTTTCCTTTAAACCAAGCTTCTTTGCTCCCAATACCTTTGGTCCTAATTCTATGCTGAGGAGCTGATCAAAACAAATATCTTTCCAAGGCAGTCCTTCAGAAGTTCCAGTTCCTGAAATTTGGAACCTCCTCCATAACCCAAGAAACTGGGACCAGGGGATGGGGGAAGCCAGAAATAGCCTCTCCCAAAGGGCCTTGTTTTTGCACTCATGCTAAAGGTCTGAACTCGACCTCCCCAATCTCAATCACAGTCTAATTTCATGTTTCCCTTCTGGGAGCCAGGAGATACCTTCCTGGATCCTGTAACTCTAATCCAACTCCTGCCCCCAATTTGTGCCAAATAGGGTCAGGGTGCCTTCACTGGTCTCAGTTTCTTCTTACATTTGTAAAATGGGCAGTGAGAACTTATTCACTTGGCTTGCAGAGCATTCGTCTCTGCCTCTGATATTCCTGTTGTTTGCGGGCTGGGGTGTAGAAAGGATGTCAGTAGGAACAGTAGGAAATGGGCAGGAAACTCAGATCCCAATCCTACTCTGACCAAGTTCTGTGCTGCAGAAGTTGGAGTTTCAGGGAAAAGTCTGGTTTCCTTTTAAACCAAGAGGTAAACTGTGGACCAAGTGGGAGCTGGTTGTGATCTAGTTAGGCATGGGCTTGGCACTCCCTCTCCCTGGGCTACCCAGGCAAGCCCAGGGGAAATGGTCCTCGTTTCCCCTGGTCCTATAGCCCTGCCCTGCCAGGTCTCCCTCCCATCTCGTTGGATGGGTAGGTTGGGCCTAGGACAGCAGGGGAACCAGGACCAGGTGCTGCTGGTCTAGACCCTCTTCCCCAGCCCCCAAATTCTACTTAAAGGCTGCATGAGGCTCAAGCTGTCTTGGATATTTTTATTAAGATAAAGGCTATTATTGTATATTTTATCAATACGGGTCATAATTGCTGTATTTTTTACCAGTGCTGATTTCCATACAGCTCCCCAGCATGTGTGTAAAATATTGTTGGTCCGATAATAAAGTTTTTAAAATATCTTAAACTTGGCTCTCTTTGCAGTCAGCTGGCCCCTGTCCATCAGGGAGTCACTTCTCAAATGGATCACCTGAGAGGAAGAGGAGTGTGGGCAAGCAACCATAGCAAAGGATCTCTTGGTACCTATACTTGACCCTCCCCCAAACCCCAGGAAAGAAAGCCAGTAGTGAAGCCTGAGGGGGGGGGGAGTGTCTGAGGGGGCGGGGAAAGTAGGGGGATCATGCAAGCCTCTATCCTAGCAACCCTTGGGAGGGCAAGGAAAGAATGAACTCTTAACCAAACACTGCCAGCACCATAGAGTAATAGCTGGCATTTATATAAAACTTTGTAAGAGTTTTACAAATACCCCATTTTATCCTTACTTTACTTTATTTAACCCTGGGAGTTAGTGCCATTGTTGTCCCTATTTTACTGATGAGTAAACTGAGGCAGAAGTTAAATGACCTGTCCAGGATCACAGTGTCTGAGGCCAAATTTGAACTAGGGACTCTTCCACTTAGATGCCTCCGTTTTGGGTCACAGACAAAAAACTCAGCCTTAAACTACCTCAGACTAGGGAAGGACTCGGGAAGACCTTTTTTTGGTCAATGAAGTTTTTGGCAATGTCAGCTTTTGAATTCTCCCGAGAACTGGGTCTTTCTCCCTCCCTTGACTGCCACAACCCTGACCCCACTCTCTCGGCATGACTCCTCTGTCCAAAAATGACTTTTGGATTTGCTGTTAGCGATCTCCGAACCTGCTAAGCTGTGGGGGACCCCAATAGCTGTCTGGGGCCCTCTCTAGTCACTGATCTTCCCACATTATCAGTTCCTCCTACATGGCAGCAACACCAGGATGTCTCGTCAGCACCTGGAACTCGTGTCCAAAATGGAACTCGCCATCTCTTCCCCCAACCTCACCTTTTTAGAAACTTGCCGATTTGTCGACAGAGCCTTCCTATATGCCTGGATTCACAACCTTGATTCCTCCTGGTATGCCCACATTAGCTCTGACTCGTCCACACTACTCTCACGGATGGGGCCTTTAAAAATCACTATTAACCTCTCCGAGTACACCTATGCCTCCTCCCTGTGTAAATGAAAGCTTCTAAGAGGCTGGGGATTTTTATCTTTGTAATGCCATCACCAAGCATGGAGCCTTGTACCAAATGGGGCACCTTAATAAATGTTTATTGAATTCTGGAAAGAGGAAAGACCTTTTTCATTCAGGATCCAGTTCCCCGGGGAGCAGAGGAGATGTGGCCAGGGGCAAAGGAGGGCTGGGAGCTTGAGGGGGAAGCATGAAGACATGACCTATCCCACCAGAACCCAGATCCGGGTCAGAAACCAATGTTTCCCTCCCTTCAGAATGCACAGAAAAGGGCCGTCGGTCAGGGAGCCACTCCGCCATTACTGGCAAGTCAGCAAGGAAATAGGCCACACACTTTGCTTAGCATTTTTAATTGCTTATAAATTATTTTGCAAACAAGATGCCTTTCAGCCACAGGTCCCATAATGGCTATAGATAGCTCCCATATTGACTTTTCTGGCACCCAGGGGTTTCCCACTGGGCCAGCAGCTTGGGGAGAAGAGGAACAGAGGAGCTCCAGCTCACACTCGGAGTGGAGGGGAGAGGCTAACAGCTTACTGCCAGGGAAGGCAAGACCAAAACCAGCAGCACCCACGTGCAGGTGCACAAAACGCCCAGGTCTCCTGTGCCGCATCCTGCGAGAGTGGGAATGCCCCCAGGCCTCCAAATCGCCTGTTCCTCACTTTTGGTCAGCCTTGCACGGCAGAGGAAGTAAAGGAGCAGGGGAAGATTCTAGTTACAAAGAGTTGTTTCTTTATACTTAAGTGGGGAGGGAGATGGAAAGAAGCTTTTGAGGCGGCTCAAAGCGCTCCCCTCATACTGAAAATCAAAACTGTAACAGACCATGAGAATGTATAGTAACAGCCGGGCCCGAGGAAGGCTCAAGAAGTCAGTGGCCAAACTCGCAGAGTAAAGACGATGAGCCACCTCAGGTAGCCGAGGGGTGAGGGGACTGCCACGCTAAGCCCATGCTACTGAGGAGGGCTACTCTGGGATGGGGCAAAGATGCTGGAGGCCTGCTCCCTCCTCTCCTGCCGGGGAGGGAGAAATTGGAGACACCCCATCCCAAGGGTGAGGAACCAGCCCCAGCCCAGCCAGGAGGACCTTCCGCCTAAAGTAAGTCCTGGGGAAGATTCCTCTTAGGGTTCTGCCTCCTCCCTGTGAGCTCTTAAGAGTCCCACTGCCTGCCCGATGACCAAACGTGGTGGGGAAGTTTCCTTAAGCCTTCCTTCTTGAATCAAGTTAAATTAAGAAGGATGGGCCCCAGCCTGAGTACTTATTCTTAACAGGGAGGTAACAGTGTGCAAAGGCAGAAGGGAAACCACTTTATTGCTATAATGCAGCTCGTTAAAAGCAGCTTTGGTGGAGCTTGGCACTTGGCGCTAGTCACAAGCCTATAAAACATACATGAGGCTCAGGCTAGAACCGCAGCTGCACATACCTTCCCCCTTCCTCCCAGCAACCAGCGTAACCCAGCATATAGAACTGTCCAAAGACAGAGGCAGGGAGATGCTGAGGGATGAGACAAAGGATGGGCCACAGAAGAGGCCCTGATTCCTTAGAGGAAACCCAGCTAAGGTGGGTGATAAGATGGGGAGGGGGGGAGAAAAGTGATTTATTTGGGCCCACTCTGGAGGCTAGTTAAACTAACTGACCCATGAGAGGAAACCCAGAAAGCAGAGTTTTTCTGGCTTCCAGTAGCCCACCGAGATCCCAACCACATCGGTTTTTAACTCTGGGGAAAATTTGTCCCAGTTCACTTATTCTTCAGACAAGGTGATTTCAAAGGAAAACCTCCTGCCATCCCATCAGCCTCCCTTCCCCTGAATGCCTGGGATCCAGCCCAGGTAAGGCTGAAGGCTAGGATGGAGCCTGGAAAAAAGGCTTGGAGGAAAAACACTCCCCCCCCCCCCAAACAAAGGACACTAAGGAAAACATGCAAATGATTACAAAATAGATGTGTGTATAGTCTAGAATGGCGACGCCAGCTGGAGAAGACTGTCATCAGCTGAGGAGTGGAGCAGACCTGTCATTTGTCACCGTTGGCTTTAGCTGAACATTAGCAAAGGGATTTCTGTGGAGAGAAAAGAAAAAGCAAGTCTTTAATGAAGAGCACTTCCAACATCCCCACTGAGGAAGGAGTCAAACTTAGCTAAGGGAGAAAAAGATGCTTTGCTGTGGAACAGGGTCCAGCCTTGGGTTGGCTTCATCTCCCGCCTACATTCCCGAGTACATCTGCTCCTATTCCACCCAGCCTCAGGCCTAAACCAAGCTTGCAGACAAGCAGGCAGGAGGGATTCAAGCCCAGTGTTTAGGTTTGCACTATTAAAACAAATTCCTTATGACCCCATTTACTAATCGGTAATTTGAAATCTTTGGGTGGATATCTGTGTAGCTAATGTTAATCATTTCCAATAAACTTTTTTTTAATAGATGCAAATTGAGGACAAAAGAATTACAGCTAGTGGTAGGGCACAAGAACCCATTTCTGGCACCTCTCCTATAATGGGCCTGGGTGGGATTTTCTCTACAGAGCCAAGCTCAGAGCTCTTCTATTTCATAGCTCTCTCTCCCCCAGGCATGCTGGATCAGAATCTTTCCTCCAGAGAATTTAGTCCAATCTGGCTGCTTCTGTCAACAAAAGGGGTCGAGGGGAGCTACTCTCCAGTGGCTGGAGAGCACCTCATAGAGAGCAAAACACAGTCAGCCACCCCATCCACTGAAGAGGACAAGAAGGGTGGAAGAATTTGGGTCCCCCACCCCCAACTAATTCCACCTAAGGTGTAAGGTGGGAGTATCCCACACACCATTCTCCATCATGGAAGCAGGAATTTTCTGCATGGAAGTCAGGTAGGAGAGCTGGTGCCTTCAGTGCCCTTAAAAAGTACCACCCAAAACATGGCCCAAATGGAAGAGTTTAGTGAGAAAAGTCCCAATTAAAGCAGATGAGCTCTATTCTTTAAGGAGTTCCCAACACAACAGGGGTGTCTTTCTACGTCACACACACAGATGCAGACGATCATGTTATATCCAGTAATATATCATGTGATATACGCACACACAGATGGATGACTGTCCCTAGCACTCCACAGAGCCCCAAGGCAAGCAACAATGTGCAGACGAGTACCAGGCCTTTTTTATCGCTTGTGACACACATGTATGCACACGTACACATTATGCAGCCACATCTTAGGCTCCAGCAGGGACCCACGACTCAAAGATGCTCAGCTGTTGGGCTACGTCAGTCCTGGAGAGAGAGGACGGGGCCAAAAGCGGTAGCCCACAGCCTTCACCGACCACTCCAAGGAGAAGCGAGGCTCCCTGGGCTTGTTCTCATGCTTTCCTCCCACTTGACATCCTTCTCTACCCGCCTGCCCAAGCCGGGGACCAAAGCCAAAGGAACAAGACACAAGCGGGCACGATGGAATGAGACAGGGACAGAGCGCTGTGAGAGACAGGGAGACGGATGAAGGCTCCTTTCTCTCATCATCTCCAGCTGGGGGCTCAGGGCAGGGCAAACGAGGGATGCCGGGTTGAAAAGATGAGTTTCCACAAAGCAAGTGATGGGGACGAGACGAGTTCAGCATAAGGTGCCGCTGGACAGCAACACCACAGACACAACATGACAAAGGGTCAACCTGAGGCACAGACAGGGGAGGCAGGCTCCCAGGTAAAGCCAGAGGAAGCCAGTCCCCGAGCCTCTTCCCCGGCGTATTACCTTGAATGCTGGAGAGAGCCGAAGTGCAAACTCATCGTGAGGAGCCTGGCCAGGGGACAGGAAGAAAAGGGTGGATCGTACTAACCCAAGCCAGGAACAAGGAAGGCAGGGAAGAACCACAGCTCAACTCTGAAAGCCCAAGAGGGGGACAGGGGTCTGGAAGAAGTGGAGGGGGGAAAGAAGACGTTTTCCTTCTTGAAATGAAAGGTTTGGGATTATGTGAATCTTTTTTTTTAAAGAATGATTTATTAAAAAGGGAATTAAGAGATGCATACAGACCTGCATAGCTCCTGTTGTGCCCAAAAACATTTGAGAAAGCTGTAGTGAAGTAACTGTCTAAACCACCCAAAGCTCTTCTATGCAGACCCTCCAAGGGACATAAATCATCATTTCCACCCAAGTGGGCTCTCTCTGCTTGCAGGCTTCTTTTGAAGGAGAGGTCAGTGACTATCTGCTTGTTTTTCTGATTAGGTCTCAAGAGACTGGAAGTAGTGGCATCCCATTTTTTCTTGCAGAGGTTAGGAACAAGAGATTTTCTTGGCTCCTTTTGCCCCAAAGTTTATGGACAAAGGAGTAGGGGCAAGTAGAAAGCTTCTGGAGTTGGCAGAAGTTGACATTTGTTTCTTCCGTGCACTGGAAAATGAAGATCTATACAGGCTGAGCCCGAGGTCAAGAAGACACATGTTCAAATTTGGCCTCAGACACTTAACTAGCTGGGTGACCCTGCATAAGTCACTTAACCTTTGACTGCCTCAGTTTTCTCATCTATAATATGGGAATAATAATAGTACCTACCTCCTAGGGTTGTTTGTAAAGTTCAAATGAGATGATATTTGTAAAGTGCTTTGCTAACCTTAAAGTGCTATGTGTGGGAGGCAACTGGGTGGCTCACTGAATTGAGAGCCAGGCCTAGAGAAGGGAGGTTCTGGGTTCAAATCTGAACTCAGACACTTCCTAGCTGTGTCAATTAATTCCTAGCTGGATAAGACAATTAATTGTTTTGCCTAGCCCATACCACTCTTTTGCTTTGGAGCCAATTCACAGTATTGATTCTAATATGGAAGGTAAGGGTTTAAAAAAAAGTGGGGCCAACATCTGCTGGGCAGAATTACTGAACAGCACATCTGCAGGGATGCAGGGACTGCGTCTAGGTCCTAGCATGTATATACCCTATAGTTGTAAAATTATGTTTCTTTTGTCCCCTCCTTTAATAAAAAGTCTAGCCTGAGGGAGCAATTCTAGTACTATGGTTAAAAAATATCCCAACCTTAAGTAACCATATTATTGTGAAAGGAAAAACCAAACCCCATCCCCAACCCCAAGCTTCCTCCAGTGGTTTCCTTTGTAGACTAGGTGCCATCCGACTATCAAGGGAAACTGTGTGAGTTCTGGGAAAAGGAATATACTCCTTTGGAACAGAGGAAATGGCCACTTGTGAATGAAAACAGACTTTAAATGACTGGAGCCAAGTTTGAACAAACCACCTTTCGACGCTAAATTTTGAGTGTGGGAATTTTCCTTTCCTTTTAGGAAGTATTTTACAGTTATTTATGAAAGCTGCATTTTGATCAATGCAATGGCAAATCCATGACATGGGATGCCACACGGCTCCTGAGACAGAAGGGAAGGACTCCAAATGAAGAATGAGACATCACAATAGCCAGCTTTTAGATGGAGCTTTGAGGTCAGCAAAACACTACACATATATTTTATCTTATTTGAGCCTCATGACTGATATGAGGTATTATTTTTTTTAAACCCTTACCTTCCATCTTGGAATCAATACTGTGTATTGGTTCCAAGGCAAAAGAGTGGTAAGGGCTAGGCAATGGGGGGGGGGGGTTAAGTGACTTGTAAGGGGTCACCCAGCTGGAAAGTGTCAGAGGCCAGATTTGAACCCAGGACCTCCCATCTCTTGACTTGGCTCTCAATCCACTGAGCTACCCAGCTGCCCCTGATATGAGGTATTATCCCCAGTTGACTGCTAAGTACCAGGGCCACCTAGCTAAGTTAAGTGTCTAAGTCTGGATTTGAACTCAGTTCTTCCAAGTCTAACACAACATGCCAAGCCAATGAGTGAATTTACTTTGCTTAACTATGCATATACTACAAGGACTTTTTTCTTCTCTGTTTCTGTCTGTCTGTCTCTCATTCAATGGGGAAAGGAGATAAACTAAATGCTTGTTAATTTTTTAAAACAATAAAAAGAAAGCAGTAAAAATTTGTTTTACTGTCTAATAATCATATAATAGGTAGTATTTACATAGAGTACTTCATACATGTTAATTCTTCTGAAAGTTAACTCATATGATAGTATATGAAATGTATAATAACCCAGTGGAATTGCTTGTCAGTTCTGGGAGGGGGGAGAGAAGAGGGCAGGAAGAGACCATGAAGAAAGGGAGGGGAGGGGAGGGGGAAGGGGAAAGGGAAGGGGAAGGGGAAGGGGAAGGGGAAGGGAAGGGAAGGGAAGGGAAGGGAAGGGAAGGGAAGGGAAGGGAAGGGGAAGGGGAAGGGGAAGGGGAAGGGGAAGGGGAAGGGGAAGGGGAAGGGGAAGGGAAGGGAAGGGAAGGGAAGGGAAGGGAAGGGAAGGGAAGGGAAGGGAGAATATGAAAGGGGGGGAGCTCAGTGGATTGACAGCCATATCTAGAGACAGGAGGTCCTGAGTTCTAATCTAACCTCAGACACTTCCTAGCTCTGTGGCCCTGGGCAAGTCACTTCACCCCCATTTCCTAGCCCATACCACTCCTCTGCCTGCCTTGGAACCAACACACAATATTAATTCCAAGACGGAAGGGTTTAAAAAAGAAAGCATATAAAAGTGACAAATATGGGGTTCTATACGGCACAAGTACTTCTAATAAACACTTATAGAACTGGAAGGCCATGATGGAGACGTGTCTATATTCCTGTAACAGGCTCTGAGCCTCAAGCTCCAAACTTGCTCCGTGGTGGCGCTGTGAAGTTGGCCACTCATCAGAGATTAACAAAGAGAAGGAAATACTTAGAACATGCACAATATAGTTTTCTTCAGGAAAAACAAGAACTCCACAAATAAAACAATGGCGTCAAAACCCTGTGGCCAGACTAAATGGGATATAGTGTCCATGAGCTTACTTTAAAAAAATAAAAGATAGCTGGAAGAAGAGGAAAAGGAAAAAGAAAGGGGAATAAGGTAAGTGATGGAGGTCTTCTTGGTTCAATGGCAGAACTTCCTATGATTGTAAAATGTTGCTTCAAGTCATTAACGGCTTCTAAATCTGGCAGCAGGCTTCTGTCCTGACAGTCATCATCAAATGGCCCAGATATAGCAAGACTGTCAAAAGGGAACCTAAGCTCTGCTTTAAAAGGTGGTTTTCCTCTGAAAGAGGAAATTGGCTATATGGGAATATGAAATAAGGAAATGAACATGACAGGAAGAAGCCCGTCTCAGTCTAGAGACTCAACCTTTTTGCACTATGGACATCTTTAGTGGTCTGTTGAAAACTAACAACCCTTAGAATGAAGTTTGTAAAAGGATGAAACAAAATACATAGGATTACAAAGGAGACCAATTACATTGAAATAGTCAAAAAATATTTTTAAAAGTTGAAGGAATCCCTGAAATATGTCCATGGAACCCCAAGGGGTCCATGGACTGCAAATTAAGAACCCCTGGCATAGACAAATCTTTGGTTTTCATCAGCCCAAGTCAGACAAGGCAAGGGAAGCAGAAATTGATAAGCAAAGTACTCCCCCTCCCCCAAAAAGAGGCTGATCCTGTAAAGATCATGTGACCAAAGGTGTCTTCAGTTCAGTGAGTTTAAGGGTTTTCTTCATCACTTCTTGGCACGCTTTCTCTATCTGACAACAAAATCCAGCACGCTTCATATTCTTTGTTCCACTCTCAATAAATGTGGGTGGATTCTTCTGCCCTTCAGATTTTGTCTTCTCATCCTGGGTGAAAATCATGATTTCACAGGGGCAAGGATACTTTTCATCCCCTGGTGATTTCCATTGTTCCAGTCTCTCCATTTTAGTACACCATCTCCTTAAGTGGCTATGACTTTAAAAAATTACCACTTGCTGCCCAACCCTGTAATGATAAGCTTCTTCAAACTTATTTAGGTTCCTTTTAGGATTTTATTTGGGGTGGAATTATGTGCCAGGCACTGGGCAAAATGCTTTGTAATTATTATCTCATTTGATCCTAACAACCCTGGGAATTAGTAGTTGTTATAATCTTGATTTACAATTGAGGAAACTGAGGCAAACAGGATCAAATGACTTGCCCAGGGTCATATAGCTAGTATGTGTCTGAGGCCAAATTTGAACTCAGATCTTCCTTACTACCAGGCCCAGAGCTCTAACCATAATGATACCTAGCTGCCTTGCAAGTATTGGGCCCATATTATCCAAAGCAGTATAGGAAAACCATGAAAGCTTGCCTACTGCTGATCCAGCCTTCAAGCCAAAATCCCACCTCCATGCCATGATGGAGCATCCAGAGGGCCTGAGTGGTGGAAGCTTTTGTTCAGACAGGAAAAAAAGAAGTCAAACAGATTGTCTTCATAGCACCATAATTTGTTGCTCTGGTTGTGACGATGAAAAAATATTTAGTTCATGAACTTGTAATTAGCTGAATGTATGTAAGAGATAGCACGACACTGGGTTAGAGATCCAATTAGGTTGCACAGTGGACAGAGCATTGGGCCTGTGGATTGATCATCAGACCTAAGTTCAAATCTGGCTTCAGGCATTTAGGAGTTGTGTGATTGAGCAATTCACTTACTCTGAGCCTCAGTTTCCTCATCTGTAAAGTAGAAATGATAGAAGCACCTGATAGGGTTGTTGTGAGAATACAGAGAGATCTGTAAAGTGTTTTGCTAGATAATTGCTTTTATATATATATATGTTTATAAATATATAACATGTTCATATACATAAATATGCATATATTTATAGGTTTAATTGATAATTTGTTTAAATTATATATAATAGAGCAGTAAATCAATATATACATGCAAAACATATATGCTATATATATATTTGTGGATATATACATACAGAGAGATGTATATATGTATTAAGCATGTGTATATGATAGAGGGACAGCCCTGGAATCAAGATCTGAGTTCAAGTCGTACCTCTAACACATACTAACTTATGGGTAAATCACAGAACTTCTCAGGGTTCCAGACAACCCAGCTATAATGCCATATATATATATATATATATATATATATATATATATATATATAACAGGCAATTTCCACACCAGGAGTTCTGCCACACAAAAATGAAGTTAGGGGTTCACCTTTATAAAAAAATTAATAATGTAAAATACATTCAATAGTCAAATTAAGTTTTTTGTTGTTGTTGTTGTTGTTTTAAGTGACATTTTTACATTTTAAAAATGAACAGTGGAGGTAGCTAGGTGGTGCAGTAGATAGAGCATCAGGCCTGGAGTCAGAGGAGCTGGGTTCAAATGTGGCTTCAGACACTTCCTAGCTGTGTGATTCTGGGCAAGTCACTTAATCCATTTGCTTAACCCTTCCCCTTCTGGCTTAGAATTGCCATAAAACAAAAAAAGGTTAAAAATTTTCACAGTGCTCTTAAATTTGTAAAAAGCACTAGAAAATTACCAAAAACAACAATAAAAAAAGAAAAAACAATGTAGTAGTTTACAAAATGGTGGCTCCTCAGGATTTTGCCCAGTTCAATGACATCTCTGGGTGGAAATGAACAGTAATCCTGGAAAACTGGCCTAAGGGCTCGGATTAATCAACACTCAGTTCTCATTCGCGGAGAAAGCTCTGAAGAAAATAATGCTTTCACTCTGACCTTCTGTTTTAGTATCAATTCTATGACAAAAGAGTGGCAAGGGTTAGGCAGACGAGGTTATGTGACCTTCCTGGGTTTCACAGCTAGGAAGTGTCTTGAAGCCATATTTGAATCCAAGGCAGATCCTTCCGACTTCAGGCTTAGTGCTCCATCCGCCCTGCTACCTAGCTATCCCTGGAGAGGATTTTTTTAGACCTTTTTTAGACCTTCTGCCTTCCAAGACAAAACAGTGGTAAGGGCTAGGGAAGTGAGGTTAAGTGACTTGCCTAGGATCACATAGCTAGGAAGAGCCCTTCCATCTCCAGGCCTGGCTCTCTACCCACTGGGCCACCCAGCTGCCTTTCCTGGGGAGGGCTGACATTAAATATTGGCCTCCTAGGGCCAATGGTGACAATGGTGTGAGGGTATGGGTCAGGGTGCAATTAGAGGACAAACTCACTGAAACAGCTTCTTGTGCCAATCCCTCAGGAAGGGAAAAACTGAACAGAAGTAACATTAGATGTACAGGAAGTCTTGGGTGTTTTGAGGGTGACAAGCCTTCTACACTGGCCCACAGACTAGAGCAGACAGCATAGAAAGCCAGTGCCTCAACAGGAAAGCGAGCAACCTTGTTAGCGTTCCCTTGTTTCTTTTGAACTTCCTTCCTACAACTCTCCCAGGATAAGACTCCAAGGGAATGTGTCCTGCACATGACAGTGGTTACTATTTCCAAATAGGGTCAAAGGCAGAGGGCTCCAACCATGACTGGGAGTCTCCCAACCTTTGGCCTAGAGCTTGTCTCATTCTCTTCCTTCTGAATCTCTTTTGTGGCCCAGCCGTGGGTAACCAGGCCTTGGAAGTAGTGATGGTGGTACCTTGGAGAGCAAAGCTTTGATGGAATCCCCTTATATCTGGCTTATCTGTCTGTGAAAGGGGGAAGGAGAGAAAAATATTGGAGGCCGTCTACCTTGAACAAGGTGGTGGTGGTGGGGACAGGAGAGTCAGAGGTAAGAGAAACAAAGACAAAAACAGAAAGAGGAGAGAGATGTCAGCAAGTCAAGCTGGAGATTAGAAAACAATCTTGCCATATGGGCAAAAGGCTGTCCACAAGCTTAGGGCCTAGAGGTTAGATCTTAGAAGGAAGGGAAACATTCCCATTCATGTCTGGCTGCTGAGTTTGCTGGGTGGGAATTTAGGGGGAAAGAAATCCCTCATCAGATTTATTTCAAGGATGGAGTGGGCTGGTGGAGGCTTTCTTTCAGGTCTCAGGACACTCAGGAAGACTTGCTAGTCAAGAGACTTGCTTGGGTCCTGGCTTGATCATTTATTGATTCATTATTCAGACTTTCTAAGCTTCAGTTATTTCATCTACAAAATGGGGGTGAAATCCATCCTGAGTATCTCACAGGGCTACTTGGGAGGATCCAATGAAATCTAATTTGATAAGTGCTTTGTAACCCTAAAGTGCCATTATAAATATAAGCCATTATTAGTAGAGTTACTATTTATATCAACAAGATCAATTCCCTTACTGCCCCCCAACCCCATTCAATGGCCTGTTTAAAGGGGAAGCCATCTATCTATTCCCTGGGCTGCCAGGGATCTCTTCCTGAAATGAGGGTTGGTATGGAAGTAGCAGAAATGTAACTCTCATTCTATAAATTCAGGACAGAGAAATATTCTGAAAACAGAGGCAGAGAGATTAGACAAAACATGTTGGAACTCAGCTGGCAGGGCAGGAAGTTGGCAGGGTGGGGAGTGGGGTGGACAACCACAGACAAGCAAGAACAGAATCACACCAGCTGAGTTGAGGGGGAAGCAGAGGGCAGAGGAGTTGGCCACCCAAGGTCCCTGGCACAGCATCCCTTCAGCTGAGCCAAAGTGGCCAGACGGTGACTCTCACATGACCCTGAGCTCTAACAGACACAAAAACAACAAAAACTCATCCATACCACCAACTAGGTACCTACTCCACATCTCACACTAAGGCAGGCTCCCAGTCAAAGACAACCAAATGAACATTTCACTCAAGGTTCACTCGATGGATGAAATTTGGAGAAGTGTGAGTGTTTGGGTGGGGTTTGGGGGGAGAGTTAAATGGAGAGGGTAGACATTCATTTCCTGGCTTCCTGGGTGACAGGTCCATCCAGAGGGCAACGCTTTGGAAACAGATCACAAAATGTTGCCACACTTCAGGCTCAGGGTGAGACTGGGGTGGGAATTCCAGCTCAAAGTTCTGGATACCATGATCCTCCCTGCCCATTGGAGGAAGCATAACTTCCACCCCCAGCCCTGCTTGCTCAAGGCAATACTCACCTACTTCAGAGGGGCCAGCAAGCAGGCCTCAGGCCAGACTGTGCAGGTGAAAAAGTTACTTGGGGAAAAGCTAACCACTCAGCCCCTCATTGATACAAAGAGCCAAGACACACCAAAGGAAATCCTCAAGCAGGTTAAACTGCTTCTGATGAGAACTAATGAAAGCATTTCTGAAAAAAGCCTGATCACTGGTAAATGCCTCATTCTTGATTGGTGGCAGAAGCGTAGCACTGGGAAGGGCTCAGCAGCAGGGGGGAAGGAAAATCCCAAAGAGCTAGTCAGACCCCACACCCCAGGGGTGATGCAGAGAGAAGAGAATGCTGAGGCCAACCAGGGGCATTATGGGCATGGGGCGTGCAGCTACACGTGTGGCTGGCTGGCGACAGAGAAACCAGAAGCTTCCAGACTGAATGGAGACAAGAGGTGGGAGAAGGGAAGGAAAGGAAGGAGAAAATCCATTTTCAGGACCCAAGGAGGGAATCAACCTTTTCCCAATGGATTTAGGTAAAAGCAAAGGACTGGAGCCAAGTGAAGAAACCACAGCTCTCAACAGACTCTCAGGAATTGGCTACTAAGCTTTGGAAATGAGAACAGCCCAGACTCTATGCCTAGGTAGTGTTAGGAGTGCCATCCCGCCCCAATACACCAGCCCACACCCCTCCTGGTAGGTACTCAAGCAGGCCAACATCTGAGGAGTCTGTCCAGAGCCACTGGGAAGTAGGTGAGGATTATTTGGCACATGAAGACTTAGAGCAACTTACTAACTCTAGTCAGGGGGGGCAGTTCAAAACCTGGCCACTTCAACATCAGCGCTGCAATAAAAACAAAATGCAGTTGGTATGAGAGGTAAAGCCTATCCACCCTGGGTAAGCAAAAGGGCGTTGTGTTAATCTAGGACAAACAGGGAGCTCAATGGAGCAGTTGGCACTTTAGCACCAGGAATTTTGTTTGCATGCTGCTTCTGCTGAGAAAAAAAAAAATTTTTTTTTTGAAACCCACATTTTATCCTTTGGAAGGGAGAAAAAATAAAGCATATACAGGAAAAAGGAGACCAAAAGTACCAAGTCTACCTGGGGATGGTGGGTAGGGGAAAGAGATAGCAAATCAAACATTCTCTTCCTTTAAGCCAACTGCTCAGGTGGTACCAAGAGTTTCCTTGTGAGCTCATGGAGCATGTGTACTCCACAGTGGGAGGAGGGAGCAGCCAGTAAGCAAAATATCAAATGCCCTTTACTACATCTGTGCTCCCTGGAAGGCAAGTTCTCCAATTCCATCCAAGCTGAAGAATCAAAGCAAAGGGAACCCTGGGCTTGATTTCTTATGCCCCAACCCTCACAAACACACTTTCCCAAGCTTACATTCACATCAGCTAGCCCTTTTCTTGCTTCCCTAGGAAAATAAAAAGAATACTTTTTTTTTCTTTAAACGATACCAAGTTATTCTGCTAGGCCATCAGGTTATTAACTCTCACACAATATTATCTCCAAGGAGTTATTCAGAGAATAGAAATAATGCCAGTGGGTTGATCTACTGAGGGAAAAATGAAAGATGGTTCTCTATATATCATGCCTGCTGTACCAGTTTACATGCATGGCCACTATGAAAGAGTAGGTTCTCTTCAAGAGTTTATGTAGCCAAAAAATTTATCATCTTGCAGCCAATCTGGTGACATGCCATCATTCCACCCTTGACTAGGATGGTGGTCCTTGGTTGATAAAGATGCATAGTCCATTTGAGCCTGTATTTGAAGTCTTTGCAGCTTGCTTAGATGCTATCAGAGATTGTAGATTTATGCACTAGCCTCTGAGAAGTCAGGGTCACACCTCCATGCCATGATGAGGTATTGGAAGTGTTTTCTGAAGGTATTTCTAGATATGTAGCAATCTTTTCTGCCACATACCCAATACCCAAGTCTGGTCACTGACAAAACAGAAAAACTCAAAAAAATCACCGAAGCCCAACTCAATGCAATAAATAAAACTTTTATTCAAACAATTTACTCCAGTACAGGGCACGTTTCTCTTCAGATTTAAAAAAAAAAGAAAGAAAAAGGAAAAGAAAAAAAGGTTTTTCATCACTTTACAATCTTCATAACAAGTTTTGCTATTTTGTGTATACATTCAATCCACTGAGCATAAAATCCCCTGGATTTAAGATCTTTTAGCAACATCATCATCCCAACACGGAGGGTTTCTTAGTAAACAGGTCCGTGTTCTGGCTTCCCCACCCCCACCCCTTTTAACACAAAAACGAGAACCCCTCTCTTGTTTTCTCTCTACATATCATATGTATTGCCAACAAAATCCTAGTCAACAGGTAGGTAGGAGGTTTTAAAATCACACTGGAAAAGGAAGTGTCTACGGCTTCATAATGAAGACTTTCACCAACACGGAAAGGGTAAAGTGGGGCTGTTGGCCCTTCACTCACTTCCCAGACAGAATTCAGTGGGTGAAGAAACAATACCAGTAGCCATTGAGTCCCATGTGTTTGTCTCTAAAGTGACCAAGACATACAAAGAAGATGAACAGTGTTTAGGAAAGAATGCAACAGGAGACTGCCTGTTTACCCCACCCCTCCCTATACAGGGGCAGCCTGGGGCCCAGGTCATTAAAGCAGCCTTACAAATAGCCACTTGCCCAGGGCAATGAGGTTCAATCATTTAATGTCATTTGTGTTACCACACCCCTATAAGGAAGGAGGGCTGGCATGTGGTAGGGACTAATCTGCAAAGCTGGTTTAAGGAATATTTCCAAAAGGAAGGAGGAAAAAAAATATACATATATATATATATATAGCTATACCTATAATCTTTATCTATCTATCACTATAGGTAGGTAAGATAGATAGATCGATCGATCGATCAAGGTCTTTGGAATTCTCTTTAGTCAGGTGCGTATTCCTTCCCCAGCCCCTACCCAGGTGCGCTAAAGTGAGGTAACAATACCCTGCTACAAAAAAGATATATATATATACATATATATTCTATGTACACTTATAAAACAACTTCATTGAGAAAGAAGCTTTTGACTGGCCCCTTAGGCTGGGTCCTAAGCAGATGGGCATGAGGCCCCAACGGTCCTTCACAGAGAGCCAGCCAGCTTTCCTAGTGGGCCAAAGCCTGACGATCCACTGTTCTCTAAGCCACCCTTGGGCAAGGGAATAAGGGGGTGGGCTGGGGAGGGGGTGGGGGTTGCACTGCAAGCCTGCTCTCAAAGAGAAAGACTATAGCCTCTTTAAGAGTCTTTAGTCTGCCTTCCCTTGCCTAATAAAGAAACTGGGCTGTGAACCCAGTGAAAGTCATATTGGAAAAAAAAAAACGTAACAGTACATACACCATTAGTCCATGCATATTGGGTTTGGATGTGTTTTGTTTTGTGGTGTGTATGGGTGTGTTAGTATTTTGGGGTGCCATGGAGGGAGTCCTTTATCTGCTGAGGATTTTCTTTTGCTTTCAGACTCTAAACATGGCTCAGGAAAGAGCTTTAGAAAAGGGATAGTGCATTGTCAACATCCAAAGGTACATGGGGAGAAGGAGGCAGCAGAATGGTTGTAGACACTGCATCCAAGCTGCCACTCCCCAGGGGAGCAGACACCCCCGTTGGGCAGTTTATACTCTGAAAGGCTTTGGACCAGAGTCAGAGGCAGGGCAGGGATGAAGAATAAAGAAACAGAGATGAAGCAGCACCATGGATCCTTGATGATCACAGAGTTTAAAATGTCACCAACCAAAAGGCAAGGGGGGAAAAAAAGACTATCCAAGAACAAACCAATGAGTTGAAGAAGGGGGAAAAAGGAAAAGGGAGAGACCAAATAAATCAGAGAAATCAAGGCAGGGAGAAAGAGAAGCAGAAAATCTCTTCAAAGCAGCAGGTGCCATTTCTAGTCAAGGGGTCCTCACACTGTTGAGACCAGAGTCCCACTGCCACTGTGAAACAGAAAAGTACAGAACTGCCAGACCGAACACTTCACGGTGTGTCCAAAGGACAATAGACCCTGCTCCTCCCCATCCCTACACCCCAGGCACACAGGTCCAACCCCACCCTTCCCATGCAATATCTCTTTTCTGAAGCTCCAGGGGCATCCCTCCCTGGCAGACCTAGATGAATGATTATTTAGTTTCTCTAGGGATCCCTACTCCCAGGGGGGAAGGATGGGAGAAGGCAGCAGTACAAACTAGAGTTGGGGACTTTAGCTGATTCCCCTCAAGTAGACTCTCTTCTCTGCCTTTTTAGGTTGATTATCTATTTCAGGCCAAGGGTCCCAATTTTAGAAATGGGAAAATGTCTTGAACCTTTCAAGCAGGAAAAAGGGCTCTTTGTCTACCAGGTGAGCCAAGCTTGCCCAGAAGTCATAAGAAGTGTCAGTACTATACAATCAGGCCTGCTTTGTGCATAGAGTTTTCATACTTCAGATAGATGACTCTTCCAATTCTAAGATTCTGTGACAAGAATTTGAGGCCCCTTTTCTTGGCTCACCTCTGGAGGGTAGGAAGTAGGGACTACGGGGCCATGCTAAGGGTGAAAGGACAGGAGTTATGTCTGATAATTAATGAGATGGGTGTGGGACTCTAACACCCTCTGCTGGATGCCCAGCTCAATCTACAAAAATGTTGGCCCAGGAGAAACCTCTAGTAGTGTGCTATAGTGACCTCAAATTTCCATTAAGGGTCAAGTTGTGACCCCTTTGGTTGCCAAGAAGATAATTCACAGGGAAGGAATCCTCCACCTTATCCCATCATCATCAGGACAACTGCACATAAATCCAATGTGGGTATTGCACATTTGCTAATTTAGGTAGAGGAGGGAGCAATTATGCTATTTATCATCCAGACATTTTAAGGATTTTTCTAGCCAGCTTGGAGACAAGCTGTCTAACCTTTAAAAATAGATCCCTAAGAAAGGGGTCTGAAAATTAGTGAATGAGGACACTGACAGAGGAAAGGATCCCTAGAGACCAATGATCGAGTGACATCCTGGACATGATTTCTTCATAAATAAATTTGTAGGCCAGATCTCTAATATCCACCCATCAACCCTATCCTGTAGATCTCCCTCCCACTTTTCCCATGTTATCAACCAGGCATGCCTGTAGGAAGTAGTCTTTATAAGTTATAAGTACTCTGCCCTTAAAAACAACCCATCCCAGTTCCCTGGCCTAATGAACTCGGTATCTTCCAGAAGTGACATGTTAAGCCCAAGATAAGGTAAAAAACAGACAGAGATTCCTCTTACCTGCTCACAGATCGGGAACCGTAGTCATCTAGGCCCTGGGGAAGTGAAAAAAAATAATCAACAGGTCAGTTGCAAGGTTTTTGAGAGTTGCCACGGGATAGCTAACATGTCTAACATGAAGAATGTGCCATTTTCAAACTTAATAGAGACAGAAGAAGAGAAGGCTAGATTCTAGCATTCTTGGAGAAAAGAATATGGGATGGGTTCTCTATTCCTCCCTTTTATCACTTATCATTGCAAGTAGGTTTATTTAATTCTTAGATAGAAGTGGGGAGAAAATACTACATGAGAAAACAAGGCAGAATGTGTGTGAAAAAATATCTGTTGTGCTGAGACCTAGGTAGAGATGATGGGGCACTAAATTTCATATGTACCAATGGAGGAAGGAAAAGAGGACCAGGGAAAACAAGGAACAACTTGTGTTAGGGTAATAGGGGAAGGGATCAAACTAAATTGTTTTTTAGGCATTGGGGAAAAAAAAAAGATTTGGTATCTTCCCCTGAGCCATTACTATCCCAAGGGATATCTCCCACCCAGCTACTCCTGAAGACTAGGGAAAGGGATCCTAACCTCTCTGTTGTGGCTCTGTAATCTCACAGCAGTAGCCGTCAATCATCAGAGTTGAGGCTTCAGTCTTTTACAGTAAATTTAACTGAAACATTTAAATGTCTATTCGAGCAGAAAGATTTCATACGGTAAGATGCATGTGGTGAGACACACAGCCAAGGAGGCACGAAAGAACAGAGTGCCTTCGCTTCTCCCATCTGAGGGTACTCTTGGTACTATCCCTGTCCCAAGGCAAATTCTTCTGAGAAAAGCCCCCATGAGCCACAAATTGTAGAGGACTAGGCTGGCAGAGCTCCCTGCCCCTCTACACTTCAAAAAAGGAATAAGCCTTGATAGACTTTTATAGCAAACAAAATGTAAAGAATGATTTCAGATTTGATGTTGTTTGAGGAGGTCTAGCTAGGAGATTCCATAAATGGAGAGGGGCCACAAACCTTATCTATTCTTCCTCCAGGTAATGACTTGACAGACTAGGTCAAGAAGCCAAGTTAGGAATCTAAAGAGTGAAATCAAACTGAATCCAGGCCCTTGGAAGCCAGTCTTGGGAGAAGTGCATTGGGCACATGCCAGACCGAGGTTCAGGTCATCTACTCCCCTAGTAGGTAGGATCTCCATTCCAGGTAACCTATTCCATCCTTTAATCTTCCAGACCACCCCAACACATTTCCCCTGAGACTGACTTCCAAGGAACTGGGTTCACTTTGATTTCATTCTTTCTAGATTCCTAACTTTGACTGTAGTGATCTAGTGAGCTTAATGAAGCGCACCAACTTCTATATTGAGGACCAGGTGAGTACTGGTGGGGAGCACTCGGGGAACTCAGCTAAATCTCTGTTTCACATTTTTATGGCATTTTTCTCCCATGTAAGGTTTTGGCCACAGGAGCAATTGCAGGAGTTTCTGATGGCCCTAACACCACTTTGTCAAATGGAACAGATGCAGCACTAGCCTATGAATCCTCCTTTTCTCTTTTCTTTTACTTCCTTCCTCCTTCCTTCTTTTTTAAAAAACCCTTACCTTCAGCCTTAGAATAAATACTGTGGATTTGTTTCAAGGTAGAAGAATGGTATGGACTAGGTGATGGATGAGGGTTAAGTGACTTGCCCAGCGTCACATAGCTGAGGCCTGATTTGAAAAGTATTCTTCATTTCTAATGCCATTAAGAAACTACAGAAACTCGAGACAGGTAGCAAAACACAGCAACAGGTTAGCCAGATGCTTTGTATGTTCCCTTTAAAAAGTCCTCAGAAATAGCAAAGCTAGCCATAAAGATGATTGTTTGATCACAGGTCAGGACCTCTGGAAGTGGCCCCTCAAGTGAAAAAAAGGTAAGACAAAATAGTTGGCCTTAGAACATTTAAAAAATGCCAGTTTTCTGCTTTTTCCCATCCTTGCCTTTGGCCCCAGAGCTACACGGCATTAGTGGTCAACAGTCTAGTTTGCCTGGTGTCTAACCCCTGGAGAAAGGTACAATCTGATACAACTCTTTCCAATTCCTCAATATCTCCACGTGCTATGGTGGGGCCTGATTTGGTCTCTTCTTCTGGAGTGGTAGCAGAGAGAGATTTGACAGAAGAGAAGTTCCCCATCCGAGGTAAGGGAGAAAGAGGAAGGATATGTCAGGGAGAGATGGAGGGTACAAATGTGTGAACTAGAAAGCAAATAGGATTCCCTACCATGTGGCCACTCCTTTGTGTAGGTCTATGCCAAAGGAAGGATATTGGTGTCAAGCACAAGGATGAAGGGAAGGAGGAGTATTAAGCAGATAAACACCTCTGTCTGCCAGCCAAATGTCAAACACAAATGATTTGTGAATTATCTACACCCTGGCTCCCCTTTCATTAATGGGATGACCAAGATAGAGTCACCCTCTTGGATAATAAAAAAAAAAATCCCATGGGCAAGCTGCCTAGCTGCTCTGGGCCCAAAGCAAATTCCCTTGTGGCAGGAAGCAGGACTGATGCTACTGAACACCAGGGACAGCTTCCAAAGCCCAAGGATAATCTGCAATGCAGGTAACCTGACTGAGTGAATAGACAAGAGACTAGAAGGGAAGCAGGCAGAGAATGGAAAATTTATGAGCTCTTCTGCAAACACTACTAGTCCTAAAGCTAATTTTGTTGTCATTCACCTAAAGAGCTTGTCTTGATTCTATTGAAAAGTATAAAGAAAGAAAAAACTGGTGGGGGCAGGGGGGAAGGAGCTATAAATAATTTATTTCCTTCTCCCTACTCTATCATCCAAACCTATTGTTTCTCAGAATATGCTATTCATCTAATAAAGATTCAAACCAAAATTCTCTGACTTCCATCCCCTTTTCTCAAATTCTATCATAACCAATGAACTCTCTTTTCTTGAATATTATCAAATATTTGTAAAGTCCTGAGTACATGGCCTAGCACATAATAGGCTCTTTTTTTTTGAAACCTTTACATCTTAGAATATAGTGTTTTAAATCAAAATAGGTTTCAAGGCAGGAGGTAAGTTAAGGGCTAGGTAATTGGGATTAAGTGACTTGTCTGGGGTCACACAGCTAGGAAGTGTCCGAATCCAGAATTGAACCCAGGACCTCCCACCTCTAGACCTGATTCTCTGCCTAGCCATTGAGTCATCTAGCTGCTCCCAATAATGGGCTCTTTATAAGTTCTTGTTCATTCCCTTTCTCTCTTTGAGGCCACATAGACCTTTGGAGAGGGGAGGCAACTGGGGACTTCTATGTAGTTCCTAAGAGCATGCAGTAAATAGTACAACAAATACGGTACTGTGTTGTTCATCAATTGTGTCTGACTCTTCATGCCCCCATTGGAGGTTTTCATGGCAAAAATACTATAGTGGTTTGCCATGTCTTTCTGCAGTTCATTTGACAGATGAGGAGATTGAGGCAATCAGGGTTAAGGAACCTGTCCAAGATCACCCAGCTAGAAAGTATCTGAGGCTGGATTTGAACGCATGTCTTCCTGACTCTAAGCCTGGTGCTTTATCGAGTGCACTACCTACCTTACTTATCTTCGAATTTTCTTTATAATAGCCCAAAACTAGAAATGCAGCAAATGCCCAGTGAACAGGAAATGGCCAAGCAAGTTGTGACACAATGAATATAATGGAATATGACTGAACTGTAAGAAATAACGAATATGATGAATACAGAGAAGAATGGGAAGACATTAACCAATGCTAAGTTAAGGAGAAGCAAAAAACCCCTACAAATACAATATGGAAACAACCACAACAAAACAGGTCAAGCTAAAGGCTGCCAAATTGAAATGATAAAACTTGGTCCCAAAGGAGATACGTGAGAAGACGCGGGACCCCAGTTTCTATGTGGAGTCTGGGGACTATGGGGTTGGAATCCTGCAAGATAATACCGGATCCTCCCTCCTGCCACCCCCACACACATATATTGGTTAGGATTAGTATCCTTGTTCTTGTTCCAGTATAGTAGGGCCCCTACATCCTCAGAAAATACATTCTAAGGCCTCCTGCAGAGGGCTGAAACCTTGGATATAAGTGAACACCTACTGACCCCATGTATATATGCTCTGTCCCTAAAAAAGTGAAAATGGAAGAGAAAGGGAGTGGTGAACCACGGGTCAGATTTCCAGCACCCATTTTCAGGTGAACTGCAGAAAGCAAAACCATATATAAGGAGGTTCTACTGTACATGGAATGACTTTCTGGTGGGTGGGTGGGAGTGGAGAGGAGATTCATTTGAGAAATGTGGGCAGTGTAAAAAGAAGAGAATAGAAATGTATTTTTAAAAAGCTTTCTCCAATTGTTTCATGTGTGTGTAGCTCTCCTCAGCTAGAGAGTAATCGCCTGAAGGGCAGGTGCTTTTATATTTTGGTATCTCCCCTCTCCCTTATTTATACCTAATACAATTCTGGGCTCTACTAGATAGTCAATATATGGGTTAATGAGCTAATTATCCATTGGCAAAACTGAGAACTCCTTTACATGGGAGAATGACTCCTCGGGGTAGTTCACATATATTATATTATTATTCTAGAAGAAATGGACTATGACCTGCTGGTGACAAGCCCAGGGTGTCACTTGAGGCCACCCTCTGTGTCCAAGCTGTCAATATTTTCTTCCCAGGTTTATATCATTGCAAAGAAAAAAAAAACCAAACCAACAAACAAAAAACAAACCATAGGCCCTGATGGAAGGAGAGGAGCCAAAAGCTCAGAGGGCTCTAGCATCACGAAGGCTGTTTCCAAGGATGATGAGAGTCGGCTCTGAAGGTTACAGTGTCAATTGGGTGCTTATTCAGCTGTTAGGCTAGGTTCCAACTGGATTATCCAGGCCACTTGAGCCTTGGAAAAGAGTTCTCTCCCACCGCCTTTTTCCCCACACTCATTTAAAATTATATCTTTGCCCACAACGAGGAGACACCAAACCCAAAGGTTCCTCTAGCTGAGGCATGATGATTCCAGTAAAAACATGGCATCTGCCAGGACTCAGCTGCTGCCTGGTATAAGCCTGGTAGGGAGAGGGAGGGATTGGCAGAGGCCACTGGCACTAAATGCCCAGATGTAAGCTCTGAGAAATTTCTGCAATGAACTTTTGGAGAAACACCTCGGTTACCTGAAATAACCTCACAGGAAATCTCCCCCCCCCCAATAACACACATCAAGGACAAACCTTTTCTGTATTTGGGGGCATATAAAGCATTTGGAGGGGGTATATGGGCACAGCAAGGTTTAACCCAAGTCTTGGGGAAAGGGAAAGGGGCTTGAGTGTAGTATAAAGGGGAAGTAAGGTGATCTTATTTCCAGTCAACAACATTTTCAGGGGAGGCAGAAAGGTTTTAGCAAATGGAAGGGAATAGTTTTGAGGGATCATCAAGTGTTAGTCCAGAGATACTGGGAATGATCCATAGAGAAAGAGTTAGAAAACTAAACAAAACAGAACGAAGGCTTTTTTCCATCCTTTCTCTATGGATCATTGTATGTCAGGAGGGGTGGCAAGCAAGAAGCCCAATGAAGACCCATCTTTGTCATGTGTCAAACTTTCCCCCCGGGGCAAGAGAATGAAGAAGAGCTTCAGAAGCAATCACCACCCCACGGACAGGCCCTCTTTTGTGGCTCATCTTCCCAGGCTTCAACCCAGACAAACCAGAGTCTAGGCATCCCTCCAGCTGTGAGCACCATCAGGTTCCCATGGCTTCTCTGCTGGCTGGCTCAGCGGAAACCCTCTGCTCTGCCCGGATAGGATGCTCTCACCTGGGAGAAGGCAGGTACGGCCACGCTGTAGGGTCTTTGCTTGAAGGTGCTGGCCGTCTGGGCCGGGAAGGCCCTTGAAGAGGATACCCCATAATCTGGGGGTGGGATGGCCAGATCCTCTTTGTCTAGGAGGTTGCCTGTACTGCTGCTTTTTCCTTGTTGCAGACTGTCAGGAAACAAGAGAAGGTAGGGTGAGTAAAGGCCATTCAAGGTTCAGGTCATCTACGCCCCCATCCCCAAAAGCAGGAAGGATGACTTCGGGGAGCCACAACCTCCACCCCTCATCAGATTCATCAGGGAGTCTCTATTTTCACACCCATTTCTTGTCCAAGATAACATCTCATTTTTTCCTTTTCTCTTTTAGGCAATACCATATATTGGTTCCAAGGCAGAAGAGTGGTAAGGGCTAGGCAAGGGAGGTGAAGTCACTTACCCAGGGTCACACAGCTAAGAAGTATCCAAGGCCAGGCCTGTCTCAATCCACTGAGCCATTCAATTGCCCCCCAATCTTTCTTTTACTTTCTAAGTTAGCCCCCACCTCATAGAAAAGAAGGAGTAAAAACGGCGTCTCCTTTCCCCTCTCTATTGAGGGGGGAGACTATGAGAGTGGAATACTGTATACCCTATCAGACATGATTAACATATTGATTGGTTTTGTCAAAATGCTTTTTTTCCCCTTAAATTCTTTTTTTAAAAACCTTTTTTCTTAGAATTAAAACTAAGTATTGGTTCCAAGACAGAAGAGCAGTAAGAGCTAAGCAATAGGGGTTAAGTGACTTGCCCAAGGGTCACAGTTAGGAAAGGTCTAAGGCCATATTTGAACCCAGGACCTCCATCTCTAGGCTTAGTTCTCTATCCACTGAGCAACCCAGCTGTCCTCACCCACCTTCCAACATTCGTTTAAAGTTCTTTTAAGAATCATTGTTACAAGAGATGACTCACTGGGGAGTGGAGGGGAGAGAGATGTTTTTGGAACTAAAGGTTATGTAAAAATAAAAGATAGCAAAAAAAAAGTTGATCCTAGTTTACAGTTGAAGCCCAAGTTAAGTTGCTGATTCAGTTGCCTAAATCCCAAATGTTTTCTCGGATTCCCATCTGGGGACATTCTAATCTGTAGAGACAAACCCTAAACAGGGAGATACCTTGGACTCTGTGATCAAACTGTCTCTGAGCCAAGGCTAGAAGCTGATCTCCAAGAGAGGGCTCAGAAGAAACAAAGAATGTTTTCCAAATTTTTAAAAGAAAAAAGGCCTTTGCTTTTCTTATTTTCCCTTTTAAACTCAACCTTTATCTTAAAAAAACAAAACTATCAGGGTACTCTTTTTTAATAGCATGACTCTGTCAAGGCATCCCAAGATTTCAATGTGGAATCCAATTCCTTCCCTTTAACTTCTTAGGACCAAAAGCAAACATTGGCAACTAGTGGCAAAGTAGACAGAGCGTTGGGAGTAAGGAGGGAGTAAGGAGGACCTGAGTTCAAATTGAGCCTTAGATACTTAATGGCTATGTGACCCTGGGCAAATGAACTCCATCTGCCTCACTTTTCTCAACTCTAAAATGGGGATAATAACCTACTCAGAAGGGTTATCATGAGGATCAAATGAGATAATATTTGTAAAGGGCCAGGTTTGTAATAGGTGCTATATAAATGTGTATTCTTTTTCCCTTTTCCCCCCTTCCCCTTAAGACCTATAAAGACAAGCAACATTGCTCGGTCACCAGGCTCCATGGCCTGCTTACAATGTGGGGACCTCCCATGCCTCCTATAATGTCAAACAGGACCACTCTCAGGTCAGAGCAGGCCTCTGGGGTTGTGGACAGAGCCCAGACAGGACCAATCCCCAAGAACTTCTCACTTGCCTTTTTTCCTCTTCATTCTTTCTATTCCCCACCCCCTAGCATAATCTCTTCTTCTCTAATCCACACGCCATCTGTCTGCCCCTTCCTAGAGATGCTCTGAATGGAGATTCCTGAACCCAGCTGCCCGGTGTCTTGGTTTACCAGCCAGCCCTTCCCTGAAGAGGCAGGGATAGGGTTGGCAATACAAAGGGTCTGACAGACCAGTTTTCAAGATTGCCTGGGACCCTAAATGCTCAGGCTGGGGAGGTGGGGAAAGAGTCTCAAGAAGGAGGGATGGGGCACAGTAGATAAAGTGCCAGGTCTGACGTGAGGAGGACCTCAGTTTAAACCGGCCTCTGATACCTTCTAGCTGTATGACCCTGGGCAAATCACTTAACCCCATTCACCTAGCCTTTAATACTCTTCCATCTTAGAATTAATATTAAGAAAGAAGGTATGGGTTTAAAAAATAAAAAAGGAGGAAAAGGAAGAAGCAGAGGAGGAGGAGAATAACTGGTAGGGACTATTGAGGCAATAAAAAAATCAAGAGCCAAACTCCTGTTTGGTTGGTTTTCCTAATCCCATAGGATGTAGTTGTGAAGGTCAAAGAGTCCTCTTGGATTTTGTTAATCCCATTCATAAGCACAGGCTTCTGTTTCAATTTAGGAGGCAGCACGGTGAAGACTTATAACCAGAGGACTTGTGTTCAAGGTCAGGTTTGGCTGGCATTTTACTTTTCTGGATCTCAGCCATCCCATCTTTAAAATGAGGGGGTTGGATTGGTTGTCTAAGGTCCTTTCTAGCTCTAAATCTAGGATAATAATAGTAATAATAATAATATCAAGAACAAGAACAATGACAAGTAACATTTATGCAGTGCTTACGAGGCACTCTGCTAAGCACCTGGATCCTCACAAGAGTCCTGGAAGGTAGATGTTATTATTTTACAGATGAGGAAACTGGGGAAAAGAGTGGTTAAATGACTTGCCCAGAATCAGACAACTAGTAAGTGTCTGAGGCTGGATTTCAGGTCTGGTGCTCTATCTACTTACTGTATCACTTAGCTGCCTCCTAGGCATATCTGTTGAATACTAGATTCTGGGTCCTGTTTGCCGGGGAGGATAAAAAAGGAGGCTGAACTCTTGACTTCATCCCTGGGATGGAGCCAGAGCAGGGAGCGGAGGGACAATTCATTCATCTTGACCACAGCAAGTATGTTGAGTCGTTATTGCCTCCAAAGCCATTCCAGGCCCAAGGGTTGTGGCTTACCTCATGTGCAATCTGTCACTGACTTCGCTGTCCAAGACTCGAGTATAGGAGAAAGGAAACCAGCCCCTCCTGGAAAAGAACCACATGAAAATAAGAAAAGAGCTTCCTAGTGTCCTCCCCTCAAATGATGTTCAAATGCTAGATAGGAAAGCTGTACTCCCAGGGACATCCTTTCCACTTATTTGCCCTCCAGCCAAAACATACAGGGGTTTTGCAGTAGATAGAGAACTTGGGAATTGAAGAGTTTTAGCTCTGCCACCATCAGTCAGAGCAAATTTCAGGGCCCGTATTGCCACCAATTTTGCAAATTTCTAACATGCCTCTTTATTTTCTTTCTCTTTCTGCCCACCTATCCCTTTTTGGCAGGTATGTTTAGCACATGCTGAAGCCACTCCAGGTTACACTGAAGAGCAGTGTGACCCTGTAGTCATGGCAGAATGAGGGGGAATGGGACCGAGAGGTTGGCTGCACACTTGTGGGTCAGCTGGCCACAATCCCATCCCTGAGGATGGGCTCTGCCACAGGAACTGCCATGCCAGGGCCATCTGCAGATCTTTCATTTCTAGAAGCAGGTCACCCATAGGGATGGCTCCATGCCCCAAGAAGGGAAAAGAGACATTTTCAGTGCCATGGTCCCACTGGGATCCTGGGGGCAGGGTTTGGCAGTGAACAACCATCTGAGTCCCAAGTTATTCCCATATTTCTCAGAACTAAACACTCAAAAAAGACACCCTAAATGAAGTGCAAGGACCAGGAAAGGAATTGGGTTATCTCCCAGAGAACTCTCTGCTCTTAAAAATTATGCCCAACAGTTAGGTGGTTCAATAGATAGAGAACCAAGTCTGGAGACAGGAGGTCCTGGATTTAAATCTGGCGTTAGATACATCCTAGCTGTGTGACCTTGGGCAAGTCACTTAGCTCCAGTTATTAACTCCTTATTGCTCTTTTATCTTGGAATCAATACTTAGTATCAATTCTAAGACAGAAGGTAAAGGTTTAAAAAAACCATATCCTCCCCCAAAATTTGGCTCCAAGGTGGGTAAGACTGCAGAATGAATCTCTAATGCAAGAGTCAGAGCGAGCTAGTTGAGTCTGCAGCTGTCCCTCCCTGGTGCCCAAAGCCATTTAGGAAGTTAATTTTGGAGCTGAGAATAGGTCTCAATCTTTCTCTATCCTATGTGCGGGGCCAGCAAAAACACCCCAAGAAAGAAATGGGAGGGGGGAGGAGGGGGAGAAGGCACGGTGGCAGCTGGAGAAATTGAGGAATGAGTGATATGTCTGGAGTATTAAGCAATGGTTTCAAATTGCTCAAAAGTGGTAGAATGATTTAGGGCCCCAAAATTAGGATGCCAGGTCTCCCCAATCCCCCCCACCCCAGCTCAAACTCTGCCCAGACTTCTCAGTAGGTAGAAGGTGCTGCCTAGCATCCAGATAGGGGACTTCTTGTTGGCCAAATCAGGAGATAAGGGAAGGCAATGATAAGGGACAAAGTCCCAGAAGTTCTCACATTTTGGTTTTCTCACTCTCGCCATAGTGCCAGCCATCCCGGGCCTCAGGGACCAGCAGGGTGATGAGATCTCCCTCTTTGAAGCTCAGAAGGGTGCTGTTGTCACCAGCAGCATGGGAGAAGATGGCTTGCACCCTCATTCGGCCATTTCGCTCCAGACCAGCTGCCATGGAGCTAGAGCGAGGAAGAGTTTTGTTCTCAGCTGGCCAAAACAACAGAGAGCAAAAGGTCAGAGCCCCTCCCTTGTACAGAATTAATTAGAGCCCAACTATATGCCAGGGTGGTGAGAGCCCATAAGGGAGAAAGACCACAGTCAGCTCAGAGCCCAGCTGCCCTCCCTTCTATGCACACTTGGAGGATTTATAAAAAGACTAGATGAATGCAGTCCTGGATGGGCATTTAATTAGCTTCCTCTATTTATTTGGACAATTTCTGGTCTCATTAGGGAAGTGTAAAGCACATAGGACCTGGGCTGGGGATAAAAAGATCGGAGAGGCTCCAGGCTCAGCTCTGCCACTTAAGATATCTGTATGATGTTGAGCAGTTGACGTCTCTGTCTATAAAGTGCTGTATGAACCACAAATCACAATACACAAATGCTAGCTTTTGTGATTGGTAGTATGTTATTGGTGCTGTTGTTGCCGCCAGGTGAGATATAAGGTGAGATAATAGAAATACTACCAACTACTGTTATTGTTATTGCCCAGAAGATTTTTGCCCAGTCTACCTCACAGGATTAAGTAAAAAGACATATAGAAGAAATAGACCTAGCTCCTCACTTCTCACTTCCCACCTGGCTGTCCCACTTTGGGATCCTCTGACTTCTCCACCATGTCCCCTGGGCTGAGGATCTCTGGGGATCCCCACTTCCCAGGGCTTTTCTACTTCCTGCCACACACTATTAGATTGTAAGCTCCTTGAGGGCAGGGACTGTCTTTTTTTTTCATATCTGTATCCCCAGGGCACAGTGCCTGGAACACAATAGGTGCTTAATTAATGTTTATTGCCTAGTTAGATCTTATATGGGGCATTAAGGTTTGGAACGTGCTTTATATAGTTTAGCTCATTTGATAAGGAAGCAGGTTTCATTCCCAGGCTGCCTTGCCCACCTTGATAGACACCGCTAAAAAAAAAATACAGAAGGGAACTCTTGCCCAGTAGGAGTTGCTATTCTAAGGGCAACAGATTAGGGAACTGCCACAATTCCATCAACTATATCCCTTGTCAGCAGCATTTACTTGCTCTCACACCTCACAGAAGATATTCTGGGAACATTTTAATGATGTTAAACTAACTGTTCTCTCCTCCCCCCTCCTCACCCCCATCCCCTGCCTGCCAGAGCTCCATTCTGCATACTTTAAGGCAGATGCCTATGGTGGCATCACTGGCTTCTGCCACACATTGAGGTGAACATTTCTGACACAAGAGAACCTTTGGTCTCCTCCCAAGCAAGGTGGAGGTGGACAGTCTCTAAGGGACAAGACCGATTCCAGGTGGGGACTGAGCTTAGCCAACACTCCAGTAGCAGGATGTCCCTTACTGGTTGCGTAGCTGTTTTTTGGGGCAACGCTCTTGCGCACAGGAAGTGTGTTTGAGTAGGAGTCGCTCATCTTGTTCTGGGTCTGAGGAGGAGACAGGGATTTGGGCTGGGTTGGCTTCCTGTCAGACCAGTGGTTGTAGTCTTCGCTGTCTGGACCTGAGACCCCATTCATTACAGGCACATTCTCCTGGGCAGACATACGCTGTGGAGAGAAAGACAGCCAAGTAAAGGATTCCTATGCCTCTAAGAACAAGGAAAAAAACCACTTTTTTTTTTTAAACATCTATCTCCTCAACACCACACTTCCCACCTAGCATAGGGTGGAATATTATGGGACCAAGTGTTTTCCCCTTCTAACTCCAAAATACTTCTTTTGACAGAGAAACCATCCAACCATAAATTCTGGGCTGGGAGTTGGGAGACCCAGACCTTAGTCCTGTCACCACCACAGCTTTACGACTTGCTCCAAGCCACTCAGAACCTCCCTGGGCAGCCCTTTTCCTTGTGGAAAATGGAACCCATAATACTTGCTCTGAGGAAAGAATATATTCAGAATCATTTTAGAAAGGGAAGGAGATTCCTCACAACTACAAGGAGTGTGGGTATGTGTGATTAATCCTGTTAATAATCATTTCAATCATTTTGATCACCCGCTGTGTGTGATAGACTTACCCCTACAAATGGGGCCAGCTCTGGGGGCACTGGAAGTGGTTTGGCACCAGGGATGGGATCTGAGATGACTAAGTTGGACTTGGAAGCAGACAGGGAGCTGGGCATGACTGTGCCGTTGCTGCTGGCCGCCATCTGTTGCATCAGTTGGATGGCTCGATCTGGGATTTTATTGGGGTCAGCACAGGACTGCTGCCACAATGGGAGTTTCTGAGTCAGCATGTCCTTTCCCTGAAACCAAAGAAAACAGGGGAGGCATGTGTCAGTGCCTAACTAGATGAGGCCCACCTGCAAACGAAACACACCCCACCAAATTGCTAAGATCCCATAAAGAACAATTGTCCACATGTTCTTCTTCCCTGAGAGAGCTGCTATGTGCAGAGAAGGCAGGTATTACCCAGGGAAGGAAGGAATGAGAAACAGTTGAGTCTTAGTCACTTAGCTACTCTATCCAGTCAGACAAACATACAGCTTCCTTAACACAATCTCTCTGCCCAGAGATGTTACAGAAGAGATCAGATGGACCAAAATGGCAAATCCTTTTAGGAAGGTCTTTTGTGGGAAGAGAAACCAGAACAATGGACTCACATTCCTAGTTCCACAGAACACAGCAGGCTCTCAGAGACCAGACCAGACATGACATGGGCTGGGGGAAGCAGGTTACAGAATCATAAGGATGAATTTATTAAGTACCTACCTACTCTGTGCTAGGCGATGAGGATAAAGAGACAAAAAAAGGAAATGGACCTTGTCCTTAAGAAGCCAACATTTCATCTTAAACTCATTAACTCAGTGCCAGAGAACAGAGGAACAAGCTCATATCACTAGTACAGACACAGTCAGCTAAGATACCCAAATGGGGAAAGAAAATGACAAGTATAAAGCAGAGATGGGTCTAAATACCTGAAAACATAGAGGAAGCAAGGGATGAAATCTATAAGGAGGAAGAAGGAAAGAGAAGGAAGGAGATCCTCTGGGACAGGAGGGAAAAACCCTCATACAGTCATTGTTAAGAGTCAGATCTAGAGGAAGAGGTGGAGTTTGAGTATGTGGCTGTAGCCGAGACATGGGTCAAGGAAGGTTTCCTGTCTATGCCAGCTGAGTCCTACAGATTACTAATTGCTCCTGTGCAGATCTGGGGATACCAGTAATCTGGCCTTTTTATCTCCGATCCATCACAAAAGGTTCTCACACTGAAATTGTCACCAAAAGGGGGGGAAGCAAAACAATTAGAAATGGTAGATTTGCCTGAAAGTTTAAGGGTAGAGAGAGTGAAGCCACCATAGGCTATGGAGCTGCTAAGGGACTAATCTTCAAAATACAGCTCACAAAGGTCTCATGATAATCTCTCTCCAGTATATGAGGGTTTGGGGAAGCAGTGCTAGTGAATGGAAGGCCAATGAACATAGGCTGCTAACAGAATGGAGATTTCCCTGAGAGTAGCCCACTCCATCAAAAAAAAAAAAGAAGAAGAAGAAAGAATAAAAGATTCAGACCCATAGGACAGCAGCATATATAGGGATAGGGATGTGGGCAATGTGTCCAGCAGGCTGGACTGGCCACCTGTACTCATGGGCACAGATGCCACATCAATAACAACCACTATTTGTTATGTACTGGAGGAAATAAACAGTTTAGATAAGACATGCCAACATGCCCTGCCTTCGGGGGCCAAGAGCCATAGCAGTAAAGAGAAATTGCCAGCTCATGTATCAACTTGCCCTCAGACAAAATCCAAGTCTTCTGATACATCTGAGGAGAGTTGTGGGGAACAGGTCACACATTAATCTATTTGCCTGAATTCAGTCAGTGACAGAACAGCCAGCATGGAGAAGACAGAAAGATATGTCAATGACTGGGACAATCATAGATGTGGCTTGCATTTGGGGACGTGCAAGGTTTCTATATAAGCTATAGTGCTAGGGAGAATACAATACTTGCACTTACCTCCTTAGCTTTCCAACTGAGCCAAGTGGGATTTGAGTAAGTTTGGATTCCTGGCAAGGGGAGCTAAGGAACCAAGCCCCAAGCACACCTGTCCCAGCTTACATTCATGAGTCACAGCCCAATACTTAACTCTCTCTTTGATAAGCTGCCTTCCTCTTCTCCTTCCTGCTCTCTATCCCTCCTAAATACAGTAAGTGCTTAGCAGCCTGCTTCTTAGCAGCTATGCTCCTTGACCCACCCTTACTTTCTGGAATCCATCCAACTTCCCAGTAGGAAATTCATTTGAATTCATTTCTAGAAAAGCTTTGGTCTTCTTGACCATGGTCTTAGAACATGATGCCTCAGAGTGCTGACACTGGGACTACTTTGAAAATCACTGGCAATGACAATAGTCACCTGAATTTCCCAAGAGAAGGAGCTTAGGACCTGGGACAGTCAGACTAGACTGTGAGCTCCATAAGGATGTGGGTTATGTTTCCTCCAGTCTTTGTATTTAGGTAAAATACAAAGCATCACACCAGTTAGTTATCCAGTGTTTGATACAATGGTCTATACAAATCAGAAGGATTCAAGTGTAGTAGTACATGGTGTAGTAGATAGGGAACTTGTTTCCTATCCAGAGTAAGTTCAAGTCCCATCCCAGATCCATACTGATTGTATGACCTGGGTAAATTATTTAATTTCTCGGGGCTTTAGGTTCCTCTCTAAAACTAAGTTGCAAAGAAAGTGCCAACCTACAGTACAGAGGGTTTCCTCACCAGAAATCTCCCTACACTAGTGAAATCACAGGTCCAGTCCCTATCTCAAGAATCCCAAGAATCCCAGGCTGTTGAATGAATGACTAAATGAATGAATGCTCTTCCCTCTTCACCACCAGTAGATACCACACGTAGTCAACAGAAGAAAATATTTCAGTTACCAAGCTGAGGTTTATTTTTTTTTTTATTTTTATTTTAAGGATTAGTTGTCCTTCTCTTTCTTGTGCAACTTACATGTAACATATGCTAGGGACTGATTCAGCATAGATTGTTCAAGAATTGGTCTGACTCATCCGTACTCATCTGTTATATCCTCATTCTTGTTTGGCAGGCATATATTAAATGTCACTTAGAGCCCAAAGTAACAGAAACTCTAAGCAAAACCCATAGATACAATAGCTCTCTAGATTCTTGGGTCCTCTGTGTAGGAGCTAAGGGAGGAGGTTGAACACAGTTCTCATAAGATTCTTTAAAATCCATCCAATTAAATTTCAAAAGCATTAATTATTAAGGGCAAACTTTGTTTAAAGTCACTGTGTTAGGAACTGAGGAGCCAAAAAAACAGACCCAGCCTTCAAAGAGCGATGGTTCTCCTTAAGGGGGAGGGGGGCAGAGAGATATATGTCCATAGTTTAAGGAAATCCAAGATAATTTGAGGAGGGGCACTAAGTGGTTAATAGTTGAGGAGGACTGGCATTTGGGCACAGAGCCTTTGGAGAAGTTAAGAATTCTAAAGGCTAAAAGTAAAGAGAAGGGGCAGCTAGGTGGCTAAGTAGATGGAGAGCCAGGACTGGGAATCAATCCTGGGTTCAAATTTGGCCTAAGACACTTCCTAGCTATGTGACCCTGGGCAAATCACTTAACCTCCATTTTGCCTAGCCCTGACTACTCTTCTGTCTTGGAACCAACAAACAATATTGCCTTTAAGATGGAAAGAAAAGATTTTAAAAATAAAGATAAAAAAGAAAATGTTTAGAGGGGATATTCATTATAGACATGGAAAATTGTTCTCAGAATCCTTCAAATCAGCTTGTTTCTCCCTTTCTGGTGAAGCTATTTCCTCCCTGTCTTTTAGAGGCTTAACTGTAGCCCTCTCACCAAAAAGGTTTGGTAGTTGGGCATACTTTGTCAAGTTACTGGCTGCACTCTCACCATGTCAGAGGCTCCAAGTTTCTTGCAGGTACCGCAACAGACCCACAGCAACCAGCTGCCACTAGAGGGGAGCAGATGCCTGCCTCTCCACCCTGATAGCTAAGAATGAAGGGCCTAACAACCCACCCCTCTTCTCTCTTCCAGAACATTTCGTCTTGCAGAGAAAGATGTAGGCAGGAGAAAATGTGCAAGTGGGAGGCTAGAACAGCACTTTAATATTTCATACTTTTTTCTCCCCCCTTCTTCCTTCCTCCTCTTCACCTCCCCCCCCCCACCCCAACAAGAAGCTGGAGAAGAGAGCATAAGAGTCCCCAGGCAAACTTTCATATCACACAAATTTAAAGTGCTTTTGGGGAGACAAAGAAGGCTGCTAGTGATTTTTTAAAAACCATTTCCTCTGAACAAGATAAAGGCATTTGTCCCATCTGTTCCCTTCCTTTCCTCTTTAGTGTGTCATTAGCAGATTAGACCACTTTTTAAAGTGCCTTTGTACACTTATTTAAAAAGGGTAAATTTGGATTCCTCTGTCTGGTCCAGGCACAGGTTGGTTGCTCCTGGGAGCAGAAAGGGTCCCTCTCTCTTGGGCAGGTGCCCCCAGTGCAGGCAGGAGGCTACTCTAGATCCAGGGGACCATAATCAGCTCTTTGGTAGGGTCCAAAAAGCAAGAGCAGTGACTCTAAAATAGGTACTATTGGGGGCAGGAGGTCCTAGGTTCAAATCTGGCCTCAGATACTTCTCAGCTGTGTGACCCTGGGCAAGTCACTTAACCCACATTGCCTAGCCCTTACCACTCTTCTGCCTTGGAACCAGTACATAGTATTGATTACAAGATGGAAGGTAAGGGCTTAAAAAAAATAAAATAAAATAGGTACTATTTGATCCTAATACAATGTAGTAATACAATAAAGTATGAGGGTCGAGGTTTAAATCTCACTTAACCAGTGTGACTTTGAGAAACCCTCCAGGTTTCAGTTTCCTCACCTATGACATGAGGGTTTTGAACTAGATGGCCTCTAAGGTCCCTTCTAGCTCTAAATCTAAGATCTTTCTGAGGGACTCCTCTTTCTTTAATTAACCACTGATGAGGACTATAATTGTGTCTGCATACAAAGAGTGGGCATTTTGTATACACACTGGGACCATGTATCATCAATCAAGCTGTTGCTGTCTTTAAGAGACTCTGATCTAATAGGCAGTCTACCAGAAGCTATGAACCAATGAGCCAGGGGTCTGCATGAAGTCTGTACATGCTGGTAACCTGACCACAGTTGAACAGTCCTAGACCACTGTCTCATTTTGCTTCTGCTATGGAAAAACCCTCTCTGCCCATAATCTGCCCCCCTCCTCTTCAAAGTCTTATGGAGGTAAGCTTTAAGAAGGATGAAAAAGGACAACTGGATACCCCTGGATAACCTCAGGCAAAGAAGCATCAGGGCTATTATCCCCTTCAAAGTCAGGCCTGGCCAAAAAAAATATATATATATATATATATATATATATATATATATATATATATATAGCTGTGGGTAAAAGTGGAAAAATAATTACAAACACAAAGCTTGAATATCTGCTGACTGCCTGTCATTTGATATACCACTGTTAATATGCAAAGACATTTATGAAAAGCTGGGAGAAGTTGGTATGGATTCTGAGAATCCCTCTTGAGAAAGTGGTATTTCAGTTCTGCCTTATACTAAATTTCTTTAAAGATCATCCCCCTTTTTATTTATTAATCCATCTCTCCCATTATCCTCTCTCAACTCACTGAAGAAAAAAAAACTTTCAAAAGGCACTGGATCTACACTGATCTGGCACATAGAAAAAAAATTCTCACAAAAGCCATGTTGAAAAATGTATGTCTTTCTGTATTTTGAGTTCATCATGTCTGTGTCAGGAGATAAGTGGTAGATTTTGTCTCAATTTTTTTTTTTGGATCTGTGCTTTATAAGGTTTATAATTAGAGTTCTAAAGCTTTTTTGTCCCCTCTATAACGTTATTCCTAAATAAAATGTTCTCTTGGGGGCAGTAAGGTAGCTCAGTGGGTTGAGAGGCAATCCTAGAAAGGGGAAGTCCTGGATTCACATCTGGTCTCAGATACTTTCTAGCTGTGTGACCCTGGGCAAGTCACTTAACCCCTAACCCTTACCACTTCTGCCTGGAACTGATATCTATATTGATACAAAGACAGATGAGTCTGGTTTGTTTTTTTTTAATTTAAAAAACAAATCAATAAATCTTTCGCTTAGTTCTACAGTCTTTTCTTTCAATCAGTTCATAGAGATCTTTCTTCTGAGAGTCCTCTGAAATTTGCCTTGGACTCAGTTTGAAATGGTAATACATACATACAACACTTGTCAATGCTTCCCCCCGCCCCCAACATGGACGGTGCCCTGGGAGATACCACCTTTCTTGAGTCTCAGCCATAGCTCTCCTTCCTGGACCTGGCCAGGGTCAGCAGCCTTACCTTAGAATGGTAGGAGACTGAGTTTTTGGCCACAGCACATTGCTTTTCCACCAAGAAGCAAAACCTTCTCCGTTCTTCAGTGAGAGCTGTCTTATAGCCATCTGACACATAATTCTCCAATTCACCTTGCTTGTTACTGATCGCATCTATGAACTAGGGGGAAAAAAGAGAAACTGATGAGCTGGTGACTAAGGAACATATGTTCACATTTAGTTCTGTGCAGTCTCTCAGGTAAAAACAGTATGTACTATTCTTACAAAACAGAGGCCATAAATAGAGATGTATTCTGAGGCCACGAATTCAGGGTGCTCTTGATAACTCTATTATGTTATGCTGTTCTAGAACATTTACTTTGAATTTTGCTTCCCAAAAGCAAAATTTTTAGTGTTTAGATTAAATTCTTTAATCTTCAGCAATTCTTGTTAATAATAACATTTTTTAAAAACTCATTTTATACATGGTTTTTCTTTTCTTTCTTTTTTTTTTTAATAACATGATTTTTCTTACTGGGAAACTGCCCTTCTTCATATACTGTTAATTTTAACACCACTTGGAATACATGGCTCCACAGTATAACAATGTTTACTTTCCTTCTAACCTTATCTTACTCCATCCTCTCCCTGCCTTGTTTTTGTGCTGGATTTATTTTTCTATTCATCAAATCAACCTGGTATGCAAAAGTTCCACCATCAAGGGACAGCAGCCTACTCATAAAAGGTCTTTTTTAGTTATTTTTATTACCTTTTATGGATGTGTTTTGTTTTTGCATGATAAATGTTTACACACTACATCTAATTCCATGAGATTTCTCCTGTAATAAAGTAAGCAAGACTACCAATACAGTGATGTCATTTGAAAATACATGCAACATGCCACAGTCACATCTGTAACATCTCCCCATCTCTATTTAAAAGAAAAAGAATGGAAGTCTATTTTCTCTCCTTCCTACTCCCCATTCCACTGAAAAAAGAGAGAAAAGAGAAAAACAAATTCCTTCTAACAAATATGTATAATCAAGCAAAACATTCCCTTATTGGTTGTACATATGTCTCTATATAGAAACATGTATATGCATTTTGCATCCTAAATCTTGTTCATTCTTTGGAAGAAGACTGATTATATCACGGGGTGATGTCTTGACTTGCTCTAGTCAGGACTGACAATGGCTTGGGACCTTGGTGTCTTAGATATCTGAGTTCTATGTGTTCCATAGCACTTGGAGCTTCTCTATCATGGTTTCATCACTTGTCTTCTTGAATCATAGATGGTCAGTGCAATAGCTCACAGTTCTGACAGCTTTCAAGATTGTCCATCTTTACCATGTTGTTATTGTGTAAAAAGAAAGTTGTATTGTTCTTCTGGTTCTGCTCATTTCATTCATTAGTTTAAAAAAGTCTTCAAAACTGTTTTTGATGTTCTATTGTTCTATTGATTCTTCTCACTTTCCTCTGCTACATCAGTTCATACAAGTCTGGCTCTTTGAAATCACCGATTTGCTCATTTTTTACAGTCCGTAATGCCACAGCTTATTCAGTTCTTCCTCAATTGACAGGCATCCCCTATTAGGTCTAAGTCATTTATATATAGTACATGGACTGTTGTCTGTTGTCTGCCTGTACCAAACAGAACATGTCAGAAGATTGGAGTTCTCACAAGAGGAGACTTGAATGAACCTCAGGTCTTTCTGACCTCAGTGCTGATTCTTCTAGAAAGGTTGTTTAACATATGATAAATGAATATAAATTCATTTTGAATGTTGGTAGGGAGAAGATGACCAAAAAAAAAATTGTCTAGACTAGTAGTATATACCTCCTCTGTAATTTGTCTTCTCTGAGGTTAAGGCCTTATCTAGAGCCAGTAGGTGTCAAAGGTGGGACTTGGAACTTATCTCTGACTCCAAAGGTCAGCCTTCTGCAAGGAAGAGAATTTGTAAGCACAACATCTCCCAGCTTAAAGCTGGTCCCTCAGATCCCACTGATAGAATCCCCAATTATGAAGGCACTTAAGCACTTTTCCTCAAGTCACTTGTCTTCTAGGTCTGCTCAGGAATGAGGTTTCTAGAAGTGGCCTTTGGAGAAATTATTTTCCTCCTTCCCATTCCCTTTTTTCTTCCATGAGGGTTTTTGTGTCTTGTTTATATTTCCATATCCTATAGTCAGTCCTCAGCCCAAACACAGGAACATGGGCCTATCTCCATGTATGGTCTTTGATTGTCTTGAAGGGCTACTTATAAGGGACAAAAGACAAAACTCTGCTATACGTCATTCCCTAGCCAACTTCCTTTTTGAGGTTGGGTAAAAAAAATTGGGAGTACTCCAAAAGATTTCTGAAGTTCTGAGGATTCACTTGCCTGGACCCTTTAGTACTCCAAGGACCTGTGATTTTTCAGGAATTTTGTGCCTTGAACAAAGATCCCATCCCCACAGAAGAAAGTTTAGAAGAAAACTCAAAAAAGCCCTAAGGCCAAGCAACCATATCAAGCCTGTCTCAATTGAACCAGGCTGTCTCTCTCGAACAACATATACACAGTTTCAGCCCACCAATGGGCCTCTATTCTGGCCTGTTCTTCAGGCGCCTTTGAGAATTCTAACTTAAAAGACATTAGAAAAAGATTTCAGTGGAGGGATATTATTCCTGAGATTTTAATATCTGATATCCCAGATCATTTTGAAATCTCTCCCAGTCTCACAGACAGGAAGATTTTTCTGGATTCCCCAATTCATTGTCTTTATTTCCCACCCACTCCCGGCTCCCTAAATGGCCAGGAGCCTGGCACTTAAAGGTGGGCTAGGATGTCCCCATGCAGCCAGTCACACATGAGCAGTGCAGCTGACATATCCTTAGGTCAGGACTCTAATCTGCTGCCACTCGGGTCTGGCAAATCCTTTCTCAGGAGATGCCCCGCCCCCCAACCCCTGACCAAAAGATGAGCAGCTTACATCTCTCTTCTTTTTAAAAGTCATGTCATCCCAGCAGGGGAGAACACTGGGGAAGGGACCCCCCCACATACACATACACCTGTGACTCATCAGCTCCCTCTCCCACACACTGACTCAGCCTGTGGGCTTTTGTGTGTGTGTGTGTGTGTGTGTGTGTGTGTGTGTGTGTGTGTGTGTGTGTGTGTGTATGGGGGTGTGTGTGTGTCTATGAACAAGGTGGGAGGTGGGGGGAAGAGAGAGGAGAAAACAATTGCTGGGAAATGCAATACAGGCTGTTCTCTCAGCCTCCCCTTCCCCCATGCCTCCCACACTGCTCATCCACCCACCCAGATTCTGCAGCGACTCAACCTGCAAGGCTCCCAGCCTGGCTTTCTAGATCTGTTCTAAGGAGACAGAATAAGAGATGGAAAGAAAAGTCAGCATGGAATGTGAAATTGGAAAAGGGGAGGGAAGGATGGGGAATGACTCCCACTGGAAGCTGGCTGAAGCCAGAAGCCACAGTCATAGAATCATCAACATCACCCTCGTCTGTATGCCACATGCATGGAAAAAGACAATTTGAGACAGGCCTAGGAGCCTCTGGGCAAGCTGGGGCACTATTGTGAAGGGCCTGAGATTCCCTCTGCCAGAAAGGCTTCAAAGCATCCCTGGGTCAGGGTAAAACCATAGCTCCCGGTAGCCCTGGTTCCTGGGAGAAAGGGAGAGCAGAGGGGAGGAAGCCCTCACTTACCCATGAACACTCCTACCCCCTTTGCTCCCCAACGAAAGAGGAAAACAACCTAGATTCAGCTCATTTTTCCTCCAGGACAAAAGCCATAAGGCAATACAGCTAACTAAAAATGCATCTTGTTGTTCCAACTGGCAGTCACACTGTTCAAGGGTTCTTGCTTGTTTGGGAAAGATGGGAAACCCTTAATTCACTTTTCAGTAGGACATCTTCAAGCTTTCAAACTCCTGCAGGGGTGATTTAAAGGACCCAAGAATGGGCAGTGGGTAGAGGATACTCTCCATCTATCCTAAATCCCTGAAGTGGGAAATTGAAAGAACAAAGTCTTCTTTTCAGATTGATATAGTACATTAAGGAGAGCAAAGCTTTCTATACATACAAATATTATAGTATTCAAGATCCCCAATAGCTCAGGGAGGAAGGTGCTATTAGTATCCCCATATTACTGATGAGGCCCTGAAAACTAATATGACTTAACTAGAGTGGGTAAAATTCTAATCCAAGTCTTCAAGTCTAATGGGGGAACAAGGGAGAGAGGATGGGTATAGGCTGCCCAAAAACAATTCGCAGATTCTTAATCTAGTAAAAACTACAGATTCCTTTTTCTTTATCCAAATAATGATGATAGAAGTAAAAGTTAAATTTCAATGAGTGAAAAGAAATGTCATTTTTTTTTCTCATTAAGAATGACTGGCCTCCCTTAACACTCTTCTGTCTTAGAACCAATATTCAGTATTGATTTAAGACAGAAGGGATGGGTTTAAAAAAAAAAAAAAGAATGTCTGGACTAGAGGGTGAATAGGTTCTAAGATTCCTCTTGCCTTAAACAGCTTACAGTCTTGGATATCTATTACTCTAATGTCCTCTCTCTGTGTGTCTGTCTGTATCTCTGTCTCTTCTCTCCTTTCAACTATCCTCATTATTTTTCTGTGACCATTCACTTATTCAAAAAAACTTGAGACATGTGATAACCAGTGGAATCGTGCGTCGGCTATGGGAGAGGGAAAGGTGGTGGGAGGGGGGGCGGGGAGGAAAAGAAAATGATCTTTGTTTCCAGTGAATAATGTTTGGAAATGACCAAATAAAATAATGTTTAAAATTAAAAAACAAAAAAAAACTTAAGGTTTTCTCAAAAAGGGGGGGGGGGGTCAGGCTTCTGGTCAACCAATTGGTTTCTATAATGCAAGACATTGGATAAGACACAACAGTAAATAAGACAACCATTTCCTTCATGGCAGGGGTTTACAGCCCCCAAATGTAGGGCCAAGAATGGGCAGATTCAATCCAAAATGAAAAGCCTCCTCCTCCAGCAGCTAGAAGCGGCTCTTGCATATTTTCTCTCCTCTTATGCAATACCACTTACCACCATCTCCAGCTTCTGTGCCTTCTAAAAATGTTTCTCTGCATCTCTAATGCTGAAATGAGTGGCAGGACCACTCTTTCCCAACATGCAGAGCTGATGGGAAAAAAGAGCTGCTCTTTACTTGGATGACACCACAATATTTTATGTGTGTGTATACATGTGTGTATGCATTTATTTCTATTTTCCAAAAAGAGCAAATCCACCTTTGTGGCACAAAGGTATGGACAGGCTAGAGACCCTAAGGGGCTAGCGTTAAGTCTTCCTATATAGATGTCCTACTTTATATTCAACTATTTCCCCTGATAACAAATGCTTGTGTTTACAGAGTAGTTTCAAAGAAACAAAAAGAGATTCCTCTAAAGAAAAAACATCCCTGCTGGTCCCTGGGATCTTTAAGCCAATAAGCTGGGTGACCACTTGACAAAGATGCTGTGGGTCAGGGGCCCATGATCAAAACTAGGTGGTTTCTAAGGTTTCTTCTGAGTCTACATGACTGAAATACATACTTTCCACTTAACCAGGAAAGAGGTTTACTAATGCTGGTAATATTGTCTTCATTTTGCAAGACAAAGAAACATGAAGAAAGATAAGTGACTTATCCAATGTAATGCATCTACTAGTTAGTGTCCATGGGTTTATTCATCAGAATCAATGCTGGGAGGCGGCTGGAAGGTGCCCTTTATCTGTAATAACTACAGAACCAAAAACAACTCTGAGTGCTGCCTAAAAGCCCTCCACAGATGGGGACAAGAAACCAATAACAATGGGAGGACAGCCTGTCAGAGTCCACTTGCATACTCTGAAGTTGCCCCACTGGAAAAAGAAAATAGCTGCTATACCTTCTTCAGGAAGGTTTTTCTGACCTTTGGACTAGAGTAGTTTTGAACAAAGAATTCTCCAATGGCTAACTGGGCATATGCAGGAGAGCAGAGCTGGGGGAGGGAGGTCTACAGTACTGGCTAGAGCTGGTGGAAGTTTTATCTAACTAGTGTGTATTCCTAAAAGGCCTGCCAGATGGAAAAAGTCCAACCCAGGTTTTGGACAAATTAAAAAGTTCCAAGGAGAGGCAGCTAGAGGTGGCACAGTGGATAGAGGGGAATCAGGAGAAATTGTATGTACCAGGTCTCAGATATTTTCTAGCTGTGTGACCCTGGGCAAGTCACTTAACCCTGTTTGCTTTTCTCTTTGTCTTAGAATTGATACTAAGACAGAGAGCAAGGATTTAAAAAAAATTTGTTCCAAGAATATATAGGAGGAGGGAGGGAGGTAGAGAGTTGAGCACTGCCCATCCTCCCAACATTCACCTTGGTTTTGGAAGAGTACTTACAGAAAAGACAATTGTGGGAGCAGCTACGTGGTACAGTGGATTGAGAGCCAGATCCAGAGATGGGTTCAAATCTGACCTCAGACCTTTCCTAGCTGTGTGACCCTGGGTAAGTCACTTAACCCTCACTGTCTAGCCCCTACCATTCTTCTGCTTTGAAACCAACACACAGTATTGATCCTAAGACAAAAGGCAAAGGTTTGTTTTGTTTTAATGACAATCCTTCGTACCCCAAATGCAGGAAATAGTGACACTAATTCTATTAAGACAGACAACTCCTAGGTAGGAAGAACACAGCTGAGTTTGGATTCAGAAGACCAGAATTCATATCCCAGCTTTGCCATTTATTACTATTGTGATCTAAAGCAAATCAATTCACTTCTCTGAGCCTCGGTTTCTTCATCTGTGAAGTGGAAGGTTGGCCTAGAGGTGACTCTTCTTTCATGTTCTTTCTGACCTTAATGATCTGTATAACTCCGCTCAGCAAGGCTAACCTTTTAGGACCTGGGAAGGTATTGTAAACTATTCTGAAGATGGCCAAGTGCCAGATGTGAAAGGACAGGAAGATCAAGTCCCCAGAACACCAGGACCAAATCACCTAGAGGGCCACTACAGAGATGCAAATAAAAGAGAAAACCAAACACTCTTCTTAGAATAAACCAGGCCTGTGGCCAAAAAGATAGAAGTAAAGGGAAGAACAGGCAATAGAAGCTATATTAGAGTTGACTGCAATCCTGGAATTTCACTTATGCACACACCCTTAAGCCAACAAAGCTGGTGATAAAAGCTTTCCCTGGGTCCAAGACCAACTCGGGATAAAAAAAAATCCAGTATTTGGGGCTGGAGGGGAACTCAAAGGTCATCTTAACCCCTTCATTTTACAGGGAAGGAAATAAGAAGCCCAGAGAAATGAAGGGACTTGTTTAAAGTCTCCCAGGTAGTGGGGCTGGGCATCACACCCAGGTCCTTGGACTCCAAACCCAGTGTTCTTTCCACTGTCACCCAAACTGATTCTGGGTTTTTAGGTTGGTTGTAATCTCTTTCTCATAAATGTTCTTTCTTACCAAAGGAGAGATAGAGGAGAGGGGAAAGCACTGGCTTAAATTGCACCTCACTCATAGAGATGGCCTCATTAGCTGGGCTTGAGCTGCTTCCAAATGCCCAGGGAGGGGAAAGGAATTTTATTTTTAAAATTTCCATTTATTCAAATCAATCCCCTGGACAGGCAGCAGTAAGATGAGCACCAGGGTATACACCAGAAGAAACTAGTTGTTGTAACTCACTGTGCTCAGAGGGTGGTCATGGTAACTCAGCCTGGACATTGTAGAAGGGGGTAAGGGTGGGGGTGAAGGAGTGGAAGAGGAAGGATCTCTCCCAACCTCAACACACTGTTTCTCAGAGAATTCTCACTTTTCCTGAGGGGAGAGAGAGGAGAGGCTTCCTAGATTGCAGCTTCTACAAACTGCTTGCTTTGCAGCAAACCCAAGGGCCAGATCCCAACAAGATGAGGTATTAGCTCAGATTGGGGGTGACACCTGCAAAAATTGGCTCAGAGAAGATGCTGCTGCCCATCAAATTAGTTTGGGGCCCAGGTAAAATATTTCTTTAACTGTTTGGCCACTGCTGGGTGAAAAAGGAAAAAATTCCTACAGCATTGTTGATGTTTCCAACACAGAGAACACCGATCAATAACTCATTTATATTTACTGAGCATAATAACATGATTTCTCAAACTTCCTTGTACACTTTTAAATAGCATTGAACTCCTTGGGGAAGGGGAAACCACCATAACTAGACATGCAAAAATATTAGGGAGTAAAGAGGGAGAGAAGAGGGAGAGGAGACAGAAAGAGACAGATAGACAGATAAGAGAGCACAGCATGAAATAGTAAAATAATAGACCTAGGTTCTAATATCAGCTCTTCTACTTGCTTTGGGCAAATTGTGACCTTGGGCAAATTATTTCAATCCTCAGTTTCCTTATCGATGGGGTATAGCATAAATAATTCCTAAGAACCCTTTTTTCCAGGCCTAAATTCCATAATCCTACATTCTCGAGATCCATCTTTCTAGTACCTATGACAGCCCTATGTTTTCAAATGGGACTGAAGTCACCTAGAGATGAAAGACTTCTCTGGAACAGAGAAGGCCCAGAAAGAGACCATTTAAAAAGGAACTAGATGTAAATCTGAGCTTAAAATGGCACTGAGTCTCCACTGAACCATCAAACGCCCACTGCTCTTCTAACTACTACAGCTCCCCGGACCTCTCTGGTGCTAGGTGCTATGGTGACAATTACTATAGAAAAATCCAACTAAAAGGCATTTAACAAAAAGTGCTTCTACTTAGTCATCCCCAGACTGAAGCCCTAAGGAGACAAAAGCAGTCAGAATATAAATCTTCTCATCTTTGCCAAGAATGTCAATGACTAAGAAATTGGGGGAATATGGAATTTAAAAAAACCAAAACATGAATTTTGTTAACCTTGACTGGGGTGGTTATATTGTGTGTTTTGCTCCCTGGTATTACTCAGAAATGGCACTGCCACTTTAAGGCCAAGGCAATTTGGGAATGAATGTTTGATTCTTGGCCTTCAGCTGTCACTGTCAACACCAATTACGAGTAACCAGAAAACTGGGGTAGGTACTTGACTGGTTGTGATGTACATGAAAGAGGCAGAAAAAATGTGCTTTTTTCACATGTTACATTCAATTGTTGCATGACAGTCAGTTCCAGAAAGGGATTCTCCCCATGCTGTCTGCTCAGACCTAGACCAAGCCCAGTTATACACTACCAGCTCATCAGATCGGGGTTCCAAGAAGGCAATGGGTACCACAAATTCTTGGGAAAGTGGTTCTCTCTTGTTTAAAGCTTTGATGGAATGAGCAGAACTCTGCTGCTCTCAGGGTCATATATATCCAGTGGGAGATACACCTGGGTCGCTGGGCCCTACCAGTAATTCAAACTTCAGTTCTTGCCCCGACTCCAGCCTGGGAATTGCCACCTTTCTGCTGAACATCTCCCTTTGCATGATCCAGTAGATACTTCAAATTCAGTGTGTCCAAAATAACTCATTATCTTTTATCCCTAAACCTCTTCTTTCTCCATACTTTCCTAATTCTGTTCACCATCTTCCTAGTCACTTGGATTTATAATCTAAGAATCATCCCTGGCCCTTCACAGTCCTTAACCTTCCATATCCAATCAACTGCCAGGTCTTGGCAATTTTGACTCCTTTCATCTCCCATCTATCTTCCTCTCCTTCATTCATTCATACAATATATTGCAGGAATTCAAGTCTTTATCACCCCTTTGTGGGACTATAGTAACAGCTTCCTAATGGGTCTCCCTACTTCTCTTCCTTCTCCACTGTTCACCCAACTTTGAAAGTAATCCTCCTAAGGCATAGCAGATCTTGCAATATCTTCTCGTTAATCATGGACCTAGATATTCACTGCCTAGGAGATAGAATATAAATCTGCCAGCCTGGCTCAATCTGGCTCCCATCTCCTTTTCCAACCTGATTTCATACCACTCCATTTTACAAATTCTATATTCCAATAAAACTGAACTACCAGGTGTTCCCTGACTGACTCTCTCTCTCTCTCCCTCCATGCATTTATTGGGACCACAGGCCAAACCTGGAATGCTGGTAAGTCAGAATCAGTGCCTTTCTTCAAGGTTTATCTTGGATGACATCTCCTCTATGAAACATTTCCTGATCCCCCGATTGTTAGTACTCTCTCCTACTTCAATTTTTCTTACTTAATTGTTTGCATGTTAGACCATAAACTCCTCAAGGGGAGATACTATTTCATTTGTCTTTCATAAAATAGGTTCTTAATAAGTGTTTGCTGAATTAATGTCATAAATGTTTGCCAATTCAGAAAAATATACTACTTTTTTGGAATACCTTCTCTATTTTTTAACGGGAAGCATTTCTGGTCTACAAAGAATTGGTGGCAGGGTTGCCCTGAGTCAGCATCATTTCCCCTCCAGTCAACCCTCTAATACCCAAATGCTAGGTAGGAGATGTGAAGATGTACAGAAGTGAGGCTGGGGGACCGTGTTGCTAGCATGCTCTGAGTGTCTGTCACTCTGTAATTGAAGTATCACAGCCTTACAAATAAACTTGGCTTATTAGCACCAATGGGACAAATCTATCACTCAGTGTCTGAACTTAACACCTTCACATCTAGGTGAAGGACAGTAGCAATAATCCCCATAAATCAAGAAACCAACCAGGCCACTGTCTTAAGTTTGTTTCCTGAATCTATTCTATTCCTGAAGTTACTTTGTCAAGGAGCCAAGAGACTTAGATCTCTAACCCTGTCACTAAGTGGCAAAGAAAATAACCCTCCTCATGTCACCTAAGCCTTTAGTCATCTGTAAACTAAAGTCACTAGACTTCATTAATATCTATGTTCTGGTCTAGCTTTAACATTCTACGATTTTATGACAATACCTGATAAACACTGAAGAGCATGGGCTTTAGAGTAGGAGGGGACCTTGGAAATTATCTAGTCCATTTATAAGTCATATTATTATTATTATTCCAGTTATAAGGAAACTGAGTCTGAGAAAAATGACTTATCCAAGGTTATGGACAGTCTTCCCGTTGTGTTGTACAGGTAGTAAAATTCAGCACCAGGATTTGAAGTCAGGTCTTCCAAATCCATGCTGCCTAGAATACTCTCTGTGCATTTCCTAGTTCATTTCCTGGTGAGCTAATTCAAAGAACTATAATTTGTTAGCATGGCTGCACAGTAAGCAGTAGTGGGGTAAGATCTTTGGAACTGACAGAGTTAGAATTTAGAGAATTAGCAAAGTAAGTATGAACCTCTTTATGTCATTTTTTAACAATACATTTTTAAAAAACCTCTTATTTTCTGTTTCAAAATCAAAAATAAGTATTGGTTCTCAGGCAGAAGAGGGGTAAGGACGAGGCATTAGGTGTTAAATGACTTGCCCAGGGTCACCACACAGTTAGGAAGTGTCTGATTCCAGATTTGGACCCATCTCTAGGTCTGGCTCTCTATCCACTGAGCCACTTAGCTGCCTCTCTGCCACTACCCAGGATATATTCTTCATCCAAGAAAGAAATCTTCCTAAGGAAAACTTGAATTTCCAATCTTTCTCATTGAATTCTCTGAGAATGAATTCTCAATGAATTTCAATGTCTTTGGTATCTTTTACAGATACCAAAAGAAAAACTCAATTGGGCCCTCTGTGGGTTCCAGTGGCTTGTGTTGTGTTTCTTTGTGGTCTTTTCTGTAAGAAAATTACACCAGTTTTACTCCACTGGAAAGAAACGTGCTTACTATTGGAAAGATTATAAATTTGCCTAAAAGCCACTGTGAGTTTTTACAGTTTTTAAAAATTAGAAGAGACTTGGTGGAAGATAATAGATTTAAATTTACCTGTACATCTGTAGTTCTCAAACTCTCCCCTCCCTTTTCTCGTGGTACTGTTTGAGATCAGAAATCAGAGCTTACTGAGTATATGAATTGGCAAGAAGGAAGGGGTCCCAGGCAGTCATCTTCCCCTTCCCCTTCCCCTTCTTCTTTCTTCATTTCCACAGAGATCTCAGGAGAGGAGGGGGCTTTGGGCCTCTACTGATACAGCAGCTACTACGACCTTCCTGATGCCAACTCAGGAAGAAGCAGCCAACGGTAGTTTGAGGTGGGGGCAAAAGTCCCAACATAGTAGCACACTACAGCATGCACTCTTTGAGTCCCACTGCTGCACAGTCACACACTGCACACATTAAATGGGACCAGCCTCCGTTATTATCTTTGCCGAAGAACTAAATTATGGTTATTTTGTTTTTGCTTTGTTTAATTACACATCCCTTTAAATAGAACTAACCCTTTCTCCGACCACAAACTGAATGTACTTGCCTTCAGAAACAAGAAAAAAGAATTTTTAAAAGAAAGAAAAAAAGCAAGCTGATTGAAGACTATAAAATAAGCCAAAGATGACCTAACAATCTCTTTTTATTATGGTAAACAGAATAACAAAGAATGATTCCCCCAGGATTAAATGGAAGCCTGCAAGTTGTTACTATGGGAGCCACACTATTTGTCTTATTTTGCTCCCCTGCTGGTGCCTCCCTCCCTCCCACCCACTCCCCCCCCCCTTTTTTGGCTTTGTAGAAATCTGTAGTCCATGAATAGGCCATAAGGACAGTCCTTCTTAGGAAAAGAAACACTAAATTAAACACCAAAATACCTCCTCTTCTGATCCAGTTAAACTATTTGGGCACCTTCTCTGAAGGAGCAGCATGGTATGGTAGAATGAACATTATTCTAAGTTCAGATTCTGTACTTGATTGAAATGTGATTTCTGAGCCTCAATTTCCCTATTTGTAAAATAAGTATAATTTTATGTATGTCAAAGGGTAGTTGTTATGAGAAAGGGTTATTTTATAAACTATAAAGCACTATTTAAGTAGGGAGCTATTTCTTATTCCTTCTTCCTCCCCACTCTGCCCTGAGCCCTCCCCAAATGGAAGGAAAATGCTCTGAGAAACAGCAGCTCACCTGAGAGGTTCTGTCCATCAATACCATTAGTTATGTTTCAGCAATCAAACCTAAGGAAGAGATCCTATGATAGGAACAAAGATATCCTCAATCTCTGTCTCTGTCTATTTGTCTGTCCCTCTTTCTCTCTTTTTCTGTCTGTCTCTCTGTCTCTGTCTCTGTCTCTCTCCAAACACAATGACCAAACATTTTCATTTTATTTTTGTTGTTTTTTTTTTCAGTCCTGTCTAACTCTTTGTGACCCTATTGGGAATTTGATTGGCAAAGATACTGAAGTGGTTTGCCATTTCATTCTCCAACTCATTTTATAGATGAGGAAACTGTAGCAAACAGGATTAAGTGACACTTACTAGTTATGCAAACCAGGGCAAGTGTCTGGGAGTAAATTTGAACTCAGTCTTCCTGACCCTAGGCCCAGGGCTCTATCCACTAAGTCTTTAAGCTGCCACATATAAAAAAATCATAATATTCACAGATCAAGACTGAAGTGAGTGTTTGGTTATCCAATGCTACATTATTCAAATAGTTAATGGCCCTTTCATTTATGTAGGGGACAACTATGGGAACATCCATCACACTCTTCTGTGAATTAAACCTCAAACTTCCAAGATGCTAAACTTCCAGACTAGTATTGAGCATCTACTCAAAGTTTTCAGCTTTCCCATCCTTCCAAAACGCCACAATTAACCAAAAAAAGCAGGCTAAAGAAAAAAACAAAGCAACCAAAATACATTTATAGATGTAAGGCTTGCTCCACAGTCCTGGTTCATCATTTCCAAAGCTGGATGATATTAATGAAGTTTACTCCTGGTCATAAACATTTGGATGGTTACTGATGAAAAAAATCAGCAGGCCACATGGTCAGTCATGAGATATTTTCAAAGCATAAGAACATAAACAGCTTCATGTGGATGGGCAGGGGTCACAAGCCACTTTCAGGATAAAAAATACTCAAATCTCAAATTCTCAGGTTGCTGGCTGTGATATCACCAGATTTGCTTTAGTCAGTGAGTCAATATGCGTCCTAAGCCTCCCTTTTTGGAGGAAGAAAAGGCTTTTATATTGTGAACTTAATCACAGATAAACATAAATATTTCAAGATACTAACAAGAATAAAGAAAAGGAAGGATTACGTAAGAAACTACAAACTTCTGTTGTATAGTTTGATTTTTAAAAGATAATTATTAAGTTTAACAAGCGGTGACAAAATTGTTCTACTCGTGTACCCTTCTCTGCTTTTTTTCCTGTGAATGCCATTTTCTCCAAATTTATTTCTATCCTCTAATTCACCCAACCTGAGCAAAAGGCCTCTCTTATGCCAAGTAGGTTTAGCTTTAGTCAAAAAGAAATTGAACACATTGGCCATGCCTGACTCTGTTCAGAGGTACAATGAACAGACAGAGTGTTGGTCTAGAGTTAGGAAGACCCAAGTTCAAATCCAGAATCAGACACTTACTGAGTGGCCCTGGGCAAGTCATGTAACTATATGCCTCAGTGTCCTCAAATAGAGATAATATTAGCATCTATCTCCCAGAGTTATGAAGAACAAATGAGATAATATTTGTAAAGTGCTTGGCATATATATATATATGTATGTGTGTATGTATATATACACACAAATGTTTTATATATGTATTTGTTAGCTATTATTAAATTGTTCTCTTGGTTCTGCTCATTTCACTCTATTTCAGTTTATACAAATCTTTCTATTTTTTCCTAATCTGTTATAGTCATAATTTTTCATGGTGCAATAAAATGTCAATATGATATAACACAATTTGTTCAATCATTCCCCAGTTGATGGGGCATCTATTTAGTTTTCACATCTTTGATAGAGTAAGAATTGTGTCTATATACACACACACATACACTTAATTACACAATTCTTACTTCCACATATATATATATATATATATTCCGTATATATATATACATGTTTGTGTGTGTGTATGTATACACACATCTATCTGTGGATCCTTAGATTAATTGATTGACTTCCTTCCTTCCTTGACCTTCCTGTAGCATATACCTAACTAGTAAAACAGGGTCAAAGGGTATAACCAGATTATTGACTTTTAAGGTTCCATTTTTACCTGGTTCAGAAGATGGCCTATGTATGATCATTTTTTGCCCTCCTAAATGGAATTAAAAGTTCTTCAGCAAACCTACATTCTATAAACTTAAAATTCTCATTCTGACAAGTGGTTTTATTTTCAAAACAACTCTTCTCTCAACCAACTTTCTACTGTATCCAGTGCTTAGCACAATGCCTGGCATAGAGAGGTGCTTAATACATGTATATTGGATTGGACTACACACAGAAGAGTCAGGGAGAGGGGAGTCATTTTTATCAGATAGTTTTTAAGAGGAAGTTCTGGAATGAAGGCTAACCTTATTTTAAAGTTTAAAAAAATTAAAGCACAGTAAAGTTCAGGGATTTGTGGATATCAAATTAGTGGCAGAAACCATCACCCAACACCTTTAAAGAGTTTATAAAATGATGGGTAAAATAGTGTTTATACACACACACACACACACACAACCTTGCACATAGAATTACTGAAAATATTAACAACAGATCAATAGGTACAAATACTAGCAGTATATAAACTTGGAATATGCAAGTATTGAAGCAGAGTAGTGAGCAGTCTGATAGGGTCAATCACAGAAAGCTAGTTCTAAATATTTTTCTGAAATATGGGAGGGTCGAGGACTACAGGAAATCAAAGGGATATCAAATACCAAAGTGTGAATATATCTTATGTGGTAAATTATCTTGGCTTAGAGCAAAATGTCTAAGGGAGAAAAGAGTGAGAATAGCATTCCTGAGAATTAAGGGTTGGGATAAGTGGGCAGAATGGCCTCAAAGGCTAGACTGAGCCTCAGATTCAAAGATACAGGTTAATTGTTCATAGTTTGCCTCAGCAGTCTCACTGTTGGCAGGCCCCAAGAAGGTAAATGACAGAAATAAAGGACTCATGTACATACTGCAATGTTCATAACAGTGCTACTTGTAAATGCAAAAGGCAATAAGTAAATTATATGCCCAACAGTTGGAGAAGAGTTGAACAAAGTGTGCTATGTACAATGGACTATTACTGAGCCATATAAAGAATGAAGATTACGAAGGATTCTGAGAAATTTTAGAAAATCTATATAAAATCGTTTGGAGTAAAGAAAAAAGTCCTTTCCTTCTCCCCAAACATTCTCTCTTCCCTTGGTTTCTCTAACACTGCTCCTTCTTGGTTCTCCTTCCACCTGTCTTTGCTGGATCATCCTCTTCCTCCTGCCTTGTTTTGTCCCTTGGAGAATCTCAGTTCTCAAATCTCCTTTAACAGGTAATCCCCAAATCTATATGTACAGTCCTGAGTTCTCTCTTGAATCTAGGCCAGCATTACTAACTGATCATCTCTACTCAGATTTTCCAAAGGCATCTCAAACTTAATTGAAATGGAGTTTATAAATCACCACCCACTACCACCCATTCCTTTTCCAAATTCCCCCTATTTCTGTAGAGGGCGTTCTTCTCCTCCTAATCACCCAGCTTTGTACCTTCAAAAACATTCTGGATCTTTCATTATCTGGCTCTCACCAAACTTTATTTATTTTTTCTTTTTTTAGTTAACTAACCTAACAATTCTCCTTGTGCCCCAATCTATCACCAGTTTTCATGCTTTCCCACAAGTGGTTTCCCATGATCTTCCCTGGAATTCACTTCTCATATCTGCCTCACAGAATCTCCATATTCCTCCAGAGCACAGCTGAGATGTCACCTCCTAATACAAGGCCTTCCCTGAAGCCCTCGGCTATTAGCACTATCTTCCATCTGAAATTACTTTGTATTTACTTACTTATGTATATATTGTATTCCCCTGGAGAATGTGAGCTTCTAAATCTGAGTCTTTCACTGTTCCAACTGGGAAAAGGGCTCTTTGTGTTCAAGGAATTTGAAAGTGAGGAGGAGATCTGATCGGTTTCTCCTGCCATTTTTTAATTCCTTCATTAGGCAGCCTTTCTAAATGAGTGATGATGTGGCAACCCTATGGCTGAACTTGGATGGAAAAAAAAAAGAAACTCACATATAAGACTTGCATGTCCAAAGGAGATTTATTAAAAAATGTTCTTTACATCAGGATGGGGATGGGAGTGAGATACTATGTGCCTATAAATCTATATCCACAACAGGAAGATGAAATGGCAGTTCCACAGATGGGGGTCACGGGATTGTTACAAAGATGACTTCCTGGATTGCTCTTTTCTTGTATAGAAAAGGAAAAGTCTCATCCCTGATGTTTGTTAGGGATGCTCCTTCCTTTTCAGAGGTTCCAGAATGACAGGTAAGGAATACAGTGCTACCTATTATCTCTTCCAGTTTTTTACTTTGGAATCTTTAAGCACAATTGGGGAGTAGAAGTGAGAGCCTGAAAGTAGAATATTCCCTGATGTGGTTGACAAGAAGGATGCAGAAGGTCTTATCTACATGCTATGGGGCTGTCTCCAGACAGATACTTTATCTATGGAGTCATTAAGCAAATAGGAGGAGATCTAGACAATCAATACTTATAGGATACATGCCAAATACCATAGGCATCTATCTTCCCAAGGAATTCTGTCTTCTCAAATTATTTGGCAAATGTCAGAACCATAGCCTTGGGTTACTCTCCCCAGGGAAGAATCAAAGACCTCATACAATGAGGTACTTGTGATTTTTTTTTTCTGGTTGGGATTCTACATGTGAAATCCAAACTAAGACGCCACAGGGGAGGGAGAACATTTCCAACACACAAATATCCTAACAAGGGAGAAAAGCATAATTTATCAATATAGTGATGTGTCAATGTTTGTCTATGGGTGATGGTTATAGAGTAAATCAAGTCACTCAGTTAAGTGTCCCCTATGTGCCAAGCATTGTGCTAAGTTCAAAAGCTAAGTCAATTGACCTCCTTAGCTTCCTTTAAGTCCCCACTCAAATCCCACCTTCTACAGGAAGCCTACCCTGAACCCTCTTAATTCCAGTGCTTTCCCTCTTTTAATTATTTCCTCTATTCTATTCTATTCTATTCTACTTATATCCTAGATATAGTTTGCTTTGTATATATTTGTTTTCAGGTTGTCTCTCCTGTCAAGATTATAAGCTCCTCGAGAGTAGAGACTGTCTTTTGCCTCTTTTGTATCCCCATTACCTAGCATAGCGTTTGGCACATGGTAGATGCTTAATAAATGTTTATCAAATGAATGAACAAGCAGCATTTATTAAGTACCTACTATGTGTCAGCCCCTGTGCCAAGCTAGGAATACAAAGAAAGACTTCCCCTTCTCTTAACCAGTTCCTGCCTTCAAAAGGTTCACAATCTAGAAGGGGTTACAACATAGAAACAACTATATACAAACAAAATATTGACAATATAAACTGAGGGAATACTTCAGTCTCAGGCAGAGAAGGCCCTTGAGAGTTCTGAAGAATTTGGACTTTTCCATTAGTCCTCACAGTCCCCAGGACAGAGGTAGCTGGCAATGATGTCTGCAGCATGAGCTGAGAACAAACTAAGCAAGATAAAGAAAATAGATTCAGGGCTCTATAAGGAGCCCAGCAAAAAAAAAAAAAAAAGCAAAAATGAGTATTTCTAAGAGGACCGTCAAAGCTTGAGCCCACCTTCTCCTGGACTCTGTATTTGTGGGAGAGTTATTAAGACTTGGGGGAGTGGGTAGTAGGTGTTTTGACCAACTCTTCTTACTATATCATTGTAGTAAATATCACTGTAGTCTTTCTAAAAGCTAATTAAGTCTGTCTGATTAAATGATATCAAGAAACGATGGGAGGCATGCTGGCAGGGGCCTTTCTATGAAACATAAGAAAAATCACCCCTTTGCCCTTACTCTAAAGGTGAGGTTTATCACTTCAAGTGGGAGTTGGGACAGAAGCTCCGAAGCATGGACTTCTGTGTAATGTAATACATGTCTGCATACAAATTCCATAGTATGCCATATTGATTTATTTATACTCCCCAAAGCAAGAAAGGACAGTATTTGTGGTTTTAAAAACTCCAAGAAACAAAATAGTATCCTTGTACACATTAAAGAAGAGTTCACAGATAATACAAAACCAGGTATCATATGGAAAGCCTTGGGGAAGAAGATAAAGATTGGTTGGCCCAGCCATAGTTTCTGAAGGGCAGAACTTTTTGTCTCTCTGCATCCCTGGCATCTAGCCCATACCAGAGATTATGCACTGGAACATAGTGAGAACAAGTGGAAGAGTTACAAAGACCCACTCTCCTGATGGGTGACTGCCTCTCTGAAAATGTTATTTTAGAAAAACTGTCATTCCCTGTCATCCCTGTAAATCCCTTTTCTAGAACCATGAAACCATAATCAAATGAACCCTGCCATTGTTTTTGGAAGAGATGTGTCAAGCTATTCCTCAGTGACCACACTCCACACCCCCAACTCCTTTTCCTACCAAGCTTCCTTTGTCTTTAGTTTCCTGCTTTAGAATGTAAGCCCTTGAGGGCAAGGACTGTGCATTTGTAGCTGCTTCATTTATTCACTCAGCACAGTGCCTTGAGTATAGTAGGTATTTAATATTTATTGCACCGAAAATTTTCATAAAGACAAATATGTAAACAAAGACAAAACTAAAGTCATATATTGGATAACAATGATAAATTATAAAAGTTAAAGCACTCATCCTGCCTGTCACTTCACAAGTGGTAAATGACAAAAGTCCTAAGTGTCTCAATGACACTATTAGATAGTTTTGCCTAACTTTGCTAGAATGTATTTTGTTGGGTGATTTTTTTGTATCTTGGTGGAATGTGTCTGGATTTTAAAAAAAAGTGTTAATTTAAAAAAAAATAAGCTAAAGGACAGAATAACAATACTTTCCAACCACTAGGTTACTTTAGTCCCTGTGATATACATCTCTTCCTTTCGTTCCATTCTTCAATATTCCCCATCTTCCAAAGTCCCTTCCAATCTATGCTTCCATCTCCCCAATCAAGACCTCAACAAGGATGGTCTGAAATAGTAATCATCTTTAATTGAATTGTTAAGGATGCCTCCACCCCCTTCTCCATCTTCATAAGGATTTCTCCTGCAAAGATCTACTCTTTCCTTCTCACTCTCTCATTTTCATTAGTAGCAGTTGGCAAGACATTTCTTCAGCACCAGGTAGACCTCCCCAAGTCTAGAAAATGACAAGTAGAAAAGGAAAAGAGGCAGGAGGTTCTAAGAGAAGTACAAGGAGCCAGTACTCTTGAGTAAGATTAATATATAAAATCCTTGAGTTTTTTACCACAATATAATATCCCTCTTTAATCAACTTCTCAAATCCCTTTGCTTTTAGTCTTCTCATTTTTAATCCCTAAAGCTAATTAAATTTAACAAATAGTGCCTCTTTTGTGCAAGGTAATGCACTAGGGGAGAGGCATGAAGAAAAATGAAATTGTCCCTGACCTCAGAAAGCTTCCTAGGGAGTGAGGAGGAAGGATACTTAATGTAAACAGATAAGAAAATACAAAACAGTTGAGGAGAGAGAAACATTACTAATAACATGATCTTAAAGCTAACTGCTAATCTACCTTGGTAAGCATTTAGCTCTTGTTGATTTGAACCTATTCTATAATGAAAAAGAAGCAAAGCTGGCCACTCACATGACATAGCTATCATAACTGGAGCTATTTATAAAATTTCCATTCCTGGAAATTTTCCACTATCACTGAGCCTGGCTGTCACTTCTGATTTGTTTGCTTGTGTAAGTTTGCTCATTTCCTGACGGCCCTATTCCTGGGCTATTTAGTAACTTACAAGTTCATAGGATCAATGAGCTAGAGCTGGGAGGGATCTCTGGGGCCTCTTCCTTATGGGTCATGGAAGCTAAAGGGGTACCTGCAGCAAAAAAAAAATAACTATTTGATTGGCTTTTAGAAGAAACCCAAGCTTAGGAGAAGTCAACAACATTCACTTTTGTCATTGGTCATGCATTGGCTATCTCATTTCCACTTCTTCTTCTCTTATTCCCCCCCACTTCCTAATTTGTTGTCTTATAGGGATGCTATTGAGCAGGTAGCTGGTAGAGTGAGACAGCTGGATCTAGAATCAGGGGGACTCATATTCCTGAGTTCAAATCTGGCCTCAGACACTTAATAACTATGTGACCCTGGGCAAGTCAATTAACCCTGTTTGCCTAGTTCCCTCTCTAAAATGAGCTGGAGAAGGAAAAGGTAAACCAGTCCAGTATCTCTGCCAAGAAAAGTCCAAATAAGACCACAAAGAATTGGACATGACTAAAACAAATGAACAACAAGGCACTCACTCCATTACATTTTCTTAGTCCACCTATTCTTCCTTTCTACCTTCCTGACCTCTCTTATATCATTCATATCATCCTTTGCATCTCTTCCATTAACTAGTCCCTCCTCCCAAAACTAGTACCCTCCAAATGGGTTAGTTCAGATTCAAGTCCCAGAAGCATGAGCAACTCAAGACTTTTCACATTTCTGTTTCTAGTAAAGATGAGATGAAACAAACTTCCTAGTGGAATATCTAGATGCTGGTAGGCAATCCTAAAATTCTGTTCAAGCTCCGTTTCCCTCATAACTGTCTATACTAGGCTACTGAGGATGGAGGAGAGAAAGGATGTAGAAGACTGATGATACTTAATTACATGAAGTTGTGAGAATGGCAGATGGGAGTCAGAAGTTCTGTTCTTGACTCTGTCGCTTGGCTCATTCTGACCTGAGAAATGGCATTTCTCCTCTAGAAGTGCAAGGATTTTCTGGCCACAGAATGCAGAAGGATAATTTTTCTCTATCCTGAATTACATTGATTGTAACTAGATTGTAAATTCCTTGAGGGCAAGGGCTGCCTTTTGCCTCCTTTTGTGGCTGGTTTATATGTGATTATTAATCAACGTTTATTGATTGACTGACCAACTTAGTGCCTGTTGATATTCCGGGATTCCTGGACTAGAGGATGACATCTCATCAATAACAAACAGTAAGTAGCTGGGGGAACACAAATTAAAATCTGATTAAACAAACTTTCATCAGTCACCTGTTGCAGCAAATGACTTATGATGGATTAGATATAGACTCTGGATGGATTCAAAGTCACTCAGTTTTATACTGGCAAAAGCCAGTTAGTTTAAATATTGTTCTTTGGTAGTTTCATTCACATATGACTCTTTGTGACCCCATCTGGGGTTTTCTTGGCAAAGATACTAGAGTGGTTTGCCATTTCCTTCTCCAATTCATTTTACTGATAAGGAAACTGAGACAAACAGGGTTAAATGACTTGCCCAGGATTATATAGCTAGTTAAGTGTCTGAGGTTGGATTTGAACTCAGGTCTTCCTAACTCCAGGCTAGATCTCTATCCACCGTGCTACTAAAAGTTTCCTACTTTAAATATTTAGCATTGAAAACCAAGTAGGGGTGCTTCAGAAATACAAATGTGTATGCTGGACCTCCTCTCTGGATTACAGGCTGTAATCAGAATATGTATGTTTGTGGTGTAAATGTAAAATGAACTAACTCCAGAACCAGAAGAGGGCTTTGGTTCAAATTTCTTACTTGGACAAATCACTTAGGATCTTCATCTGAGTTTCTAATCTGCTAAATAGTAATAACAATATATTTTTTAAATGTTACCTCCTATCTTAGAATTGATAGCAGAAGAGAGGCTAGGCAACTGAGGTTAAGTGACTTGCCCAGGGTCATGCAGCTAGGAAGCATTTGAGGCCAGATTTGAACCCAGGTTCTCTCAACCTCAGGTCTGGTACTCTATCCACTTACTGTGCTACCTAGCTGCCCCTAACAATATATGTTTTGTAAATAATTATTTTGTAAGTTAAATTACATACATGTGGGCTTTGATTACGTTGAAGGGCATTATGAAGTGTAGAATAAGCTGACCTTGGAATCAGAAGTCCTAGGTACAAGTTTCACCCCTGACCTATCCTGGTACCATGGACCATTCATCTGATCATTTAACCTCAAGGGTCCAAAGTCATTTCTCTAAAACTGCAGGGTATAGAGGAAGTACCAGTCTGTATTGGCAGAGCAAATTTATTCACCAGGACTTTTCTTTACATAAAAATCACACTTCCAACTAAAAACAAACAAACAAAAAAGATGAACATGACTGTTTTTGGTGGTACAAAATGATTACAGTTAGGCAAGTGGCTGAAAAGTCTTTCACTAACCCTTAATATCTTTCCTTTTTAACTTTCATCTTTTAAAGGAAAAAAACTTTCTGCCCTAATTAAAACCCCTAAAAAAAGCTTATAAACTACTATTTCCTGACCTATAATTAAAATTAATTCTTCTTATGGGAATATAAGAGCAGAAAGCCTCAATTATGATTAGTACATGAAAACAGCAGGCTATCTGACCTGGTAATAATTGAGGGGAGGCAAAACATGAAGTCAAGGAAATCAGATTTTCCCTCTATGACCCTAGGAAAAAAAGAACCTGATTTCAGCCTACTCAAGTATGAAGCCTATGTTGCCTCATTACTATCTCCTCTTCCCTGCTCCCAAAAGAAAAAGTACAATCAATTAAAGCATCATCTTGCTACTCCGTGTGTGTGTGTGTGTGTGTGTGTGTGTGTGTGTGTGTGTGTGTGTGTGTTTATCTCTCATAGGGACAGGAGGTAAAGGGAAAAAATAGAAAGCTCCATACATGTACCTTAACAATACCAAAGCAATAAATATCTATACAAAGTCTGGGCATAGAAAAAGCTGCCAAAGACTAGTCATCCCAGTTCAAAGTAGTAACTGTTCCTTTCCCAACTTTGTAGCCCTGGACATTTCACATTGGAATCACTACTATCTCACTGGAGCCCCCAGAAGTGGCACAAAATTCCGCAGCACACATTAAGAAGGAACTAAAAAAAAAAAGAGGAAGAAGGCAAAGCACTGATTTTGCAGTGAGGAAATCTGTTTAAATCCTGATTCTGACGCTCTAGAGCTGGCAGAGACCCTTAGAGTCCATCTGATCCAGGTCCCTCATTAGACAGATAAGGAAACTGGGGCTCAGGAACTCAATCCAGATCAAATGTTAGAGCTCAGGACTACAATCAGGAAAACTTCTCTTCTTGAGTTCAAATCTGGCTTCAGACACTTACTAGGTTTGTGACCCCAGGTAAGCCACTTAATCCTGTTTGCCTCAGTTTCCACATCTGTGAAATGAATGAAGAAGAATGCCAAGAAAACTCCAAATGGGGTCACACAAACCAGATACAACTGAAATGACTGACCAGATCAAATGCTACACAAAGAAACTCATCTCTTTTAGTAACTGCAACTGAAAACAATGTTTTCCACACCGAACTGAAAAACAGCTTTGGAACATAAGACCAGGGAGAGATCTGTTAAGCAGTTTGCCCCAGGTCCCTCAGGTTGTAAATGACAAACATAGACTGAATCTAGGCCACCATCTTCCCATCGAACCATGATGGCTGAGCCTGGGCTGGTTACTTAGTCTTGCTTGCGTTTCAGCTTCCTCAAGCTTCCCAATACTTTTTCTACCTTTTCATTGGTTCAGTAACTCACAGGATTATTCTAAGGCAAAGACTCTATCAAGATTAAAGTGCTCTCTTATCCACAGCACTGGTATTGAATCCAAGTACTGACAGGAAGTCATTTCCAGGTGACCACAACCATCTCAACTAAGAAAACAACGTTAGATGGGGTACAGAAACTAAGAAATACTCGACACCTCGATACTGACATCCCTAAGCCCCGGTGAAAGACGTCTGCAACTCACGAACCTGATCAATCTAATCTTCTACACCTGGGCTTTCTGACACCAACCGAGGGAAAACGAGAGAGAGGGAGAGAGGAGAGAGCTCAATAGTCTCTTCACCAGCTGAGAAGATCCCTGAGGTGAAGAAAACACCGACAACCAGCTCTGTGAATTGCTATAGGCTCCAAAGGTAAAAGAGGCCTGCTGGGCTTCCTTAGCCATCCATCGTAAGGCTTGCTTTAATCACTTAACTACATTATCTCTTCAATTCCCCACAGGAAAGAAAAACTGAAAGGGAGAGGCAGAGAGAACATAAAATAACATCTAAAGGGGGAAAACATCCCACTGCTCCTAACAACCTGGTTCCTCAACCTGTTCTCACCCTTTACTTGCTGTGGGGACGACGTAGCCCCATGGGGTATAGAGAAGTAGGAGAAGATTTATACAGGGCTTTAAAGTTTACCAAGTGCTTTACAAATGTTATTTTGTCTTCTTCACAACAATCCTGGGAGGCAGGTGCTATCATGATATCAGATTCCATCTGAGGAAACAGAGGCAGATAGTGGTGAAGCAACTTGACCACGGCTTGTAAGGATCTGAGGCCAAATTTGAATTAAGGTCTCTACTGAATTCTGTGTGCCACCCAGCTTCCTTGGAAGGGAAGCCAGGTGATAACATTTTGTCAGCCCTGGGCTTAAGGCTCAATTAGGAACGAGTGTCCTGAGCAAAAAACTTGCCTCGGTTTCCTCATCTGTAAAATGAGCTAGAGAGGAAAATGGCAAACCATTCCAATATCTCTTGCCAAGAAAACCTCAAATGGGGTCATGAAAAGTCAGACACAGCTGAAAAATGGCTGGACAACTTTCCCAAGCACCATATCCCAGCAAATGGCTTGGTTCATTTTTACATCTTTGGGTCCAAGAACCTTTTAAACAAGCAGCAAAAAACCAGTTTACACAGTATATCTTCCTCTTTTGTTTCTGCTTACCACTGACTGAGCAAATGTCCTTATGCCACCACAGTCTACCCTATTCCAAAGACACTTCCCTTCTCCCCCCCCCCCTTTCTCACTTCCTGAAATGGCATGGAGATGGGGGTAGCCAGGGCAGAGTCCTACCATCCCAATTCAGTGGACAAGGGGGGAGGCATGAATGGAAGTTATAAAGATCTCTAAGCTTAAAAGCTCCTAGTCTGATCCCTGAAGCTGTTTTTCAGTCCAATGCTGAAAGCACTGTCATTATAGATAAAAGGGATGGGTTTCTTTTTGCAGCATCTGGCATGACTATATCCTAGTAAAACAGGGGTGATTAACATTCTATAGAAGCTGAAATCTAAATGTTTAACTGGTTATACTAAAATTCTCAGCCTCTTTAGAGTGAGAGACATGGAGATAGAGGCAGAAAGAAGAGTGATTCAAATGATGCCCATTTCCTCTTAACTACCAGGATCTCTGCCAATGCCTTTATGCCTCAAGACAAAAATCTGCATTAAGAAGAAAGACAACCTATTCAAGTCATACTGCCTAGATTGGTCTTCTTCTCCAGAAAAGTGGAAAAGAGAAGAGGAAGGCTTGAGAAGGAACAAGGCCTCTCAGCAAGTTTTATTTTTTAATTAAAAAAATTTTGCCCTCAGCAATTTTTAATTTTTAATTTTTTTAATTTTATTTTTTCTCTCGGCAATTTCCTTTTTTCTTTTTTAATTTTATTTTTTCTCTCAGCAACTTCTGTTTTCTTTTCTAATTTTATTTTTTTCCTCTCAGCAATTTCTTTTTTTCTTCCTTAATTTTATTTTTCTCGGCAATTTTTTAATTTATTTTTTTTCTTTCAGCAATTTCTTACCAAAAAAAAAAAACTCTCAAGAATCTCATGGTAGCCTTTAAACTCTTTGACACTGTCTCACAATAACCGCAATGGTTTTCAATCAGTTAATATTTATTAGGTGCCTGCTATGTGCCAGGCAAAGTGATAAGCATTGGAAATACAAAAAGGGGGGAAGGCCAGTTGCTCTGCCTTAAAGGAGCTTACAATCTAGTAAGAGAGAGAGTATGGAAACGATGGGGGTACATACAAGACAGACAGGAAATCATTAACAGAAGAAAGGCACTGGAATCAGGAAGGGTTGGAGAAGGCTTCCAATAAAAGATAGGATTTTAGTTGGGACTTAAAGAGTGAGCCAGGAAGGGCAGGAGTTCCAGGCAAAGGGACAGCCAGGGAAAGTGCCCAGAGTCAAAAGATGGAGTGTCTAATTGGTGGAACAAGCAGAAAGCCTGTACACCTTGGGGAGTAAGCTGTAAAAAAATTGGAAAGGTAGGTGGGGCTTGAATGCCAAACAGAGCACTTTGTATTGGATCCTGAAGGGGATAGGGAGCCACTGGAATTTACTGAGAAGGGCAAAGGTGATCTGGTTGGGCCTACACTTTAGGAAAAACACTTTGGTGACTACGTGGAAGACTGCCTAGAACAGAGGCTGGAGGCAGGAAAGCTACTGTAATGGTCTCGGTGTGAAGGGATGAGGGCCTGCACCAGAGCAGGGGGCAAAGTCAGAAGAGAGAAGCATGACTCCTCGGTTAAAAGTCCGAAGAACTGGGAAGATGGTGCTGCCTTCCACAGTAATTGCTTTCCCCCTAGGTTTGAAAAACATAAAACAGCAGAGAAATAGATTCTTGAGTTGCTAAAACAACATATTTCTTGGAGTTAGCCTACCTGGTTGCCACTAAGTCCAAAGTATGCTATTTCCTATTTTAACTTTTTAAAGGTTTGGAGAGTTAGTCTGAGGCTGCTAAATAGGCCTCAAAATTTACGACCCGATTTAACATTTCCCTTCTTCACTTCCTCCCAAAAATACCTTTTTGAGTCAGTGGCCAGCCACCCACCCTATGGAAAGATATATGGCAAGAGAGCTCTGATGATACAAAAAGAGAGTCATCTCTACCAAGAAGCAATGGCAAAAGTGAAATATAGTTTTTTGGTTTATAAAATGTAAAACTCAGGAGAACCTATCACCAAAACAGTGTTAAAGAAGAATAGGAGAGGCAGTGACATGGTTCAGTGGATTCAGAGCCAGGTCTTAGAGATAGGAGGTCCTGAATTCAAATCTGACCTTGGACCCTGGGCAAGTCACTTAACTCCCATTTCCTAGCCCTGAGTGTTTTCTGCCTCGGGACCAATATGCAGTATCAATTCTATGACAGAAGGTAAGGGTCAAAAAAAAGGAATAGGAAAGGGGAAAATTAATGAGGATGAACAGAATTCAGGGTAACTTAGACCCCTCAAAAACACAAGGACAAATATCTACTGTACCTCTATGTATATGTCATGCACATCACAGCGTCTGTCCCTATGCTAGGCAATTTAGCAAAGAAAAATGCATTAGAAATGGCTACTGTGACAATAATAATTATGTTGGGTTTGATTTGAGAGAATCATAATACACATGGTCATATTAAAAGCTGTTCACATTTACACTGTTCTTTATGGTTTACTATGCAATTTTCTCACAGATCTCAAGAAGAAAGTGGAGCAAATATTACCCCATTTTACAGGCAAAGAAACTGAGGCTTAGACAAGTTGCAGTGAGGCTCAGACTAGCTAAGATCACATGGCTTAGCAAGTGACAGAGCTGGGACTTTCCACCTCCCCCCTCCTCTCCAGCTCTGATTCCCTAGTTAACAGATATCCTATCTTTTTTGAAGTTTATTTTTAAAGAAGAGAACAAAGAAGTGACCTTATTATTAGCCCCTGCTAGGCCAAGAGTCACTTTCAGGAAGGTCAGTCAATCACAGGTCTGTGACTAGGCTAAAAAACAGAATAAACTTCTGAGGAGCTTTTAAGGGAGCAGAAGGGAAATCTTGACACTTGGTTCCATGAGTCATCAAATCTTCCAAGCAATTTAGGGACTCATCTCCCACATCAACAATTCTAACTTCTCCTTTTAATCCAGGGACCAAAAGGTAGAGAAACCAACGCACAGGTTTGGCCATACTTCCCTAAACCTGCTCAGCCACCCAATGGTCTCCTCCAAAAAGATAAGTATTCTCTAAATTCCCAGGGCCAAAAGATAAAGGTCTGAGAGTTTAATGCCAAACATTCACTCAGCTGATAAGAGAGCTTACCTATAGCCTCCCCAGTCAGGCAGGCACATCAAAGACTTGGTTACAGAGCTCAGAGTTGGGTGGGGAAGTGAAACCATTAGTTCTTAGCTAAAATGGGGGATATTCTTTGTAAAGGGATCTATCAGGCAGAGGACCTGAAGCTAGGTGGTGAGCAATTGACTGATGTGTGTGTAGATGACTCAGGAGGAGAGTAGGGAGGAGAAAGTGTTCTTCAAAGAGTAAATCTTTAAAAGAAAACAAATTATTCCAGCTCAGCCCATTTCTTCTGACTTTTGCCAAGTGCTCCATCAATCCAAAACAATAATTTGAACTCTTCAGTTAGTGCTTTGGGAGTGTCTCTGGAGAATTCTGGGTTACAGAGCTGGTTCAGCCATTCTAAAGGGTCAACACACTCTTTATTAGACCAGGAGTTCTTACCTGAGGTCTGTGAACTTGTGTATTTGGTTTTAAAATATATATATTGATACTTGTATTTAAATATAATTGTTTCCTTTGTAGTCCTGTGATTTTTATTTAATGCATTTAAAATCATTATTCTGAGAAGAGAACCATCGGCATCACCAGACCACTCCATTTTATGGGCTCCATAATACAAAAATAGCTTAAGAATCCCTGTATTAGACAAAAATGACATAGTGGCTCCAGCTCCACAAAGTGTCTACCATGTTCTGCTAGAATGACATAGACTGTCACATTAGGATTGGACCATTTAGTTCAAGCTGTACATCCATATAAGAATTCTTTCTACGACAAACTTCACAAGTGTCAAACCAGATTTGCTTGAAGACCTCTGAGGTGGCTCCTTTCACTTCTAAATAGTTCCAATTATTTAAAGTTTTTCCTTGCTAGACCTAACTCTCTCTTCAAATTTCACCTTTAAACATTATTAAGCCCTATTATGAACCAGGTACTGGGCTATGCACTGTGGATAAAAAAAAGAGGAGGTAAAAGACCATCCCTGCCCTCAAGGAGTTTATAGTATAATGGGGCAAATTAACATGCAAACAAATATGCACAAAGGAAACTACATACAGGATAAATAAGAAATGATTTTAAAAAAAAGAAAACATTGGAATTGAGGAGTTAGGGAAGGCTGCTCATAGAAGGTAGGATTTTAGCTAGAACTTAAAGGAAGTCAAAAAGGGTGGAAGAGACATAGCATTTCAGACATGGGGGACAGCCAGAGAAAATACCTGGAGCAGAGAGATGGAGTGTCTTGTTTGTAGAACAAAGAAAGCATTATCACTGGATTAAAAAGTACATGATTGAGAAGTAAGATGTAAGAAGACTGGGAAGGCAGGAGGGCATTATATTCTGAAGGGCTTTGAATGCCAAACAAAGTATTCTGTATTTGCTCCAGAAGGCAACAGGAAGCCACTGGCGCAGGATAAATCTAATTCTTCCATTTCAATGCCTTTCCAAATACCTAAAGACAGTCATTTCTTTTCTGGAATAAATATTCCCAGTTCCTTCAATGGATCCTTCTATGATGATGGTATGATCTAGCTACCCGTCACCATTTGGGCTACCCTCCCTTAGATGTTCTCTCCATGTGTTTCCTAGAATGCTTTACCCTGAATGGAATATTCTAAGGATGCTCTGGGGGACAGCTAGGTGGCACAGTGGATAGAGTGCTAAGCCTCAAGTCAGGAAGACTCATCTTTCTGAGTTCAAATTTGGCCTTGGACACTTATTAACTTCATAACTCTGGGCAAGTTACTTAACCCTGTTTGCCTTGGTTTCCTCATCTGTCAAATAAGTTGGAGAAGGAAATGGCAAATCACTCCAGTAATTTTGCCAAGAAAATCACAAATGGGGTCATGAACAGCAGAACACAACTGAAAATGACTGAACAATAACAAAGCTACTCCTGACAAAGGCAATCTCATCTTCCCTTCTACAACTAACCCTACCTAAGATTAAATGAACTTTTCTGGCTGCCCAAGCAAAATATGTTGAGCTTGCAGTCAACTACGTCAGATCTTTTTCAAATGATCAAGCTACATCTTCCCCACATCTTTCCTGCTCGATGCCCCATCCCACTTCCCCCCATCTCCTCCAATCTTCTGTTGATGAAATTGACTTTTTGGAAATTTGGGTTCAAATCCTGACTCTGGCATAAACTAGCTCAGCAAATCACTTAATTTCCTTAGCCTCGGTTTCCTCATCTCTAAAATATATACAAAATATTATAAAATAAAATATTTTATATGAAATGTCCCTGAATGTGAAGGTAGGCCTGGATCTTAATTGGAATCTTAACTTTACTGAGTTCCTGTGTGACTTTAAGTTGCAATCTCTTCCAGCCTCAGTTTTCTCACCTATAAAATGAGATCAGACTAGATTTTTGCTAAGGTACCTTCTACCTTTAAATCTAATAAACTCCACCAGAACCACCATGAAAAAAAAGTTTCTTAAACTTCAAAGAGCCATATAAATGAGTTATCAACAAATTAGCAATGATAATAATAAGATGTCTCAAATCAATACTTGGCTTCCATGTTCTTTCCTATGCTCTCCCCCAGACCCTCTTACTAGAAGGCTTGAAATGGGAATGTCTGCTTTAGAACTTTTAATCTATTCACATCAGCACTTCTCAAATGCCTAAATATTGGCATGTGGATCCCAATAACTCTGATTTTAAATAGGGTTCCTTCTTGAGATACCTTTTAAAATCTGTTTTAACTTTTAATTCAATTAATTAATTCATTTAATTATTAATACCTGAGAGAGTCCACCTTAATTAAAATGCGGTTTTGATTTAAAGGCAACAGAACAACTAAGACTTTTCTATTGCAGTTATGGTTCTAGCCCACATTCCTCTATGATCTTTGGTTACATCATAAGATCTAGAGCTCATAGGGACAGCAGAGATCATTTAGTCCAAGCCCCTCATCTTACATACAAAGAAATTGGGTCCGAAGAGCAAAAAGAGGGAAAGTGTGCAAGGATGCATAGGAAGCAAGTAACAGTTCAGGGATTAGAATCCAGGTCCTCTGACTCAAATTCAAGGCTCTTTATCTTGCCTCTGGCTCTCAACTCAGAATTCAATGAAGCTAAACAAGTTTCCCAAGTTGAGTGAAGTCCCTGAGAGGTTTTCAGAAGCTAAGATTTTAAATTCTAGGGGTTAGTTTCTATTATAGTAATGGAAGGAAGGGAAAACTGAACATTGAGAGCCCAATTCTGGGAGCATATGCAATAGGTCTGATGAGTTTGCTTCTGGATGTACCAGATAACAAGTAATT